>NC_083562.1:2914879-4248392 GCF_019925205.1 Metopolophium dirhodum
TCGCTGTCGCTGACCATCGTGTCGTCGTCGGTGACGGTCTGCTGGTGTGTAGGAAAAGGCACCGACGGCGGCGGCGACGACGGCGATATGGGCGCCATCACCAGCAGGCCTTGGTACTGGGGGCGGTGGTGGTGGTGCAGTTGTTGGTGTTGGAGGTGTTGATGGTGGTGGTGATCAATGCTCGAGTCCGGGCTGGCCAACGGAGTGTCGTCGACGTTGTTGTATTCGACCAGTTCGACGGGTTCCTGTTTGATGTTGCGGTGCTGCAACACGTGCAACTGACGCTGATGGGTTTGCGGTTGTTGGTACGGCGACGACGGCGGCGGCACCGTCGTGGACGACGGCTGTTGATAATCGATGATGGTTCGCTGGTGGAGGTGGTGGTGGTGGTGCTGGTGCTGCTGCTGGCTGTGGAGCGACGGCGGCAGTGGCGGCAATTGGTGCTGATGCGGATTGCGGACGACCCCGGTGCTGAGATGGTACGGCTGCTCCTGCAGCTGGCGATGATACAGATGGCCGCCACGGCCGTTACTGTCGGGCATAGTGGTGTACAAATCCGTGTTGGTAGCTTGTTGGATCATAGAAACCTGGGTGGTGTATGGCTGGATGGTATCCGTGATCGGGTGGTGCAGGTATGCCGAAAGCGCTTGTTGACCCCGCCGTCGACTGCCGGTGGCCGTGGAACGACGTGGCCTGGTGGCGGGCCACCGTACGGACCACCGTTGGGTCCGCCCGGTATTTGTTGCTGTTGCTGTTGTTGTTGGGGTAAGAAGAAATTTGCATCTCGTCCGTGAAACCGGCCGTACTGCTGTTGTTGCTGTTGCTGCTGCTGCTGCTGTTGCTGACCGGCCGACGGGCCGGTAGGAATTGGGTTCCCCCCAAACTGTCCGAGAGGCTTGCTGTCAGGTTTGGGGGAGTCAGCTCTAAAAAAGAATCGGTGTTGAACGATGAAGTGGACGTGACGGGGCGGAAGTCGGCTGGCATCATCATGGACGACTGTTGCTTGTGCAACGACGAGCCGTTCTGCTGCTGCTGCTTGAGCTTCTGCTGCGCTACGTATGCAGGGTCCCGGTACGGGTGATAGTGATGTTTCATGGGCAAAAGCGCGGGATCTGGTTTGCCGCTCTGCTTGACCGCGTTCTTGTGCAGCTGCGTGCCGTAGTGCCGTTTCAGGTGACCCGAACTGGTGAACCACTTGTCGCAAGCCGGACACTCGTAAGTCTTGGCGCGCCTCGCCTCGTTCGACTTCCACGACCCGTTGCCCTTGGTCCCGGACCCGGACCCGCCGCCGCTTCCGCTTCCGCCTCCGCCGGGCTGTTGGTTCGAGTCGACCGCGTACCCGCCACCGTCGAAGTTGGCCTGGTACTGTTGCTGTTGCTGCATGTCGGACGGCGGTGACCCGCCCATCATCGTCGGCGGTGTGGTGGTCGTGGTCGACACGTTGTTGTAGTCGGGGGACAGGTGTTCGCCGACAGCGTGTTCTGCTGCGGCTGAAAGTAGCCGGGCCACTCGACCGCCGGCGGCGGCGGCGGCGGCGGTTGCGGCGGCCTGTCGTAACCGGGAGGCACGACGACGCCCACGCCGCCGTGCTGCAAGAACCCTTTGGTCGTGTCCTGTTGCTGCTGTTGTTGCTGCTGCTGTTGTTGTTGTTGCTGTTGCTGCGACATGACCTGTTGCGAGTCTAGGTCCAGTATTTCGGTCTCCACTTTGGGCGACACCTGCTGTTCCTTGGCCGCGCACATGCCGCACAGCTTCTTGCCGAAGTGGTGGCCACTGCCGATCACTGACAGCTCGACGTAGCACCGGTCGCACCGTTCGGCGGGCATGGCGTGCGTGACGCCGGCCGCGTCGTAATAGAAGCCCCCCAACCGGTCGGGGAACATGGTGTTCTTGTACGACGGTATGGTGCTGACGGGTGGTATGGCGCCGGGGAGCTGGAACGAGTGCGGTCCCGTCGCCATCGAGTGGTACAACGGGAACTCGGACGCGTTGCTTATCTGCATCTCCATGACTACGTGCGCTGAAAACGAGAAAAAAAACACACGAAAACGCGTTAGTTATGGTTGTTTGCACACAGCAAATATTATCGGGCATGAGGGTCGGCGGGTTGGTGGGTGGGAAGGTGACGGCGAGAGGCGATATCACCGTGCGAGATTTTGTACACACGATATCGTATGCGAAATATCTACACGTAGATCGTTTTACATTTTACGCGTCCGAAAATATGATAATATAATGTTTAAACTCGGAATCGGAGAAGTGTATAGGCAATATAGAGGCATACGTACACCCCCGTCGGACGTCCCTTTGAACGCGACGACGATATTACGATGCCGACTGCGCATAAAATATAAATAATAATAATAATAATATACATTTATGTACATAAACGATATAATATATAATATATACGCGAAGTCGCGACCCCTCGTCGGGCGCCGCCCACCCGCCGTGACAAGTGTACACGACCTGTGTAATTTACGTACGTACACAACACACGCACGCACACACACACTCACCCACACAACACGCACCGGCAAACACACACACACACAACACGCGGCCAATTAATCGGCCTCCCCCCTCGAGTGTGTATCACCTGTGCGCGGTCTGCAGCGTTTGTGTGCGTGTGTGTGGTGACATGTGTAACGTTCGCGACGACAATCGCTGTGAAACGCGCAATACAAAATATATTACAAATGATAAATATTATTATTACGACAAATCGGTATATTTTTTTTTTAAATATTTATTCGTCCCGGCGCGGAAATCTGTAAATATTGTATACACTTTTACTACGGTGTCATCGTCGTCGTCGTCGTCGCCCGTAGATAATAATAATAATAATAACAATATAATAACAACGATAATAATATATCCGTGACGTGAGTGTGTGCACGACGTTTCGGTCGAGTTACGCCGTTCGGACGTGTGTGTTGTACGTACTTACGCCGTTTACGACGGAAATGCCGCGCTAAACGGAGGCGCGGGGTATGTCAAGGTCGGGGTCGAGCGATAAAAACTTCGAAACACTCTCGCCGCCGCCGCCGCCGAACACGGTGCGCCCGCGATGTATTACACCCCCCCCCCCCCCGCCCGCCACAGACCCTGTCGCTAATATTGTTATCATTATTATTACTACGTCGACGTTTGTGCCGATAAACAAAACGCTTGCGATATTTATTTTTTTTGCTTTTCCGTTCCGACGGTCTTTACGTGAAAACTATTATATCGATTAACATTTGCGCGTCGTAACGTCATAATATGATAATAACCACCGGCCGAGACGTCATAATAATATTAAATTTAATACGATAATATCTTACACATATTATTATTATTATTGTTACATCGTGTACGCGATGGCGGCGGCGGGGGGGGGGGGGGGGTTATTTTTTATATCTCATACGCGTCACGTAAAAAAAATAACGATTTTTAATTACGTTTTTATGGTATTTCTGGTGTGTGTGTGCGCGCACGCGGTTATTACGATAATTATATTATTAAATATTTTTATGAAAAAAAAAAAAAAAAAATCATAAACTATATACCGCAGCGGCGGTGTGACTGCTGCTGCTGCGGTGCGCGACGAGGAATGACTCACGATAATCGACATACCTGTAATAACAGTCATCATAATAATAATATATAATAATATTATGAGTAACTTTTTTCGTTCGAAATCCCTCTCTCTCTCTCAGACACACAATATTATCGACGTTTTAAACAATAATAATTTTATATCGTACGCTTTCAACCGATCGACATCGTCATTGTACTGCTGCGCGCGAGCGTACTACACCGGGCACGGGGGGGGGGGGGGGGGTTTACAGCGGTTTAATATATTTTGTACGAAATCAACGCAAACAACGTCGTCGTAATAACAACAATATCGCGTATAAATCGGTCTGTGTATAGAGAGGTACGTACCGGGTAACAGGTAAGGCATAGTGCCGCCGAAAAAACGGCGGACGGAGGAGAAGAATTTGAAAAACTCGCGTGTCCGTCGTAGGAGGTGTATTGAGAATATTGTTAGGAAAAAAAAAACCCGGTAATGATATTCGAAAAAAACGTGCACGGCGACGAATTTTCGGGGCGGAAAATCGGTCCACGTGCGTATTCGCCCGTACCCGCGCGAAGAAATTTGAAAAACAGAAAAAAAAAAAAAAAAAGTAAACCGTTCGGATAAACTATTGCAAATAATTCGACGAAATAAAATATTCGACAATCGGTCGTCGTCGGACGACAGCTCGTTGCGATCGACTACTACTACTCGCTGGCGACGCACCCGACGAGCCGTATTAATAACGTGCAATCCACACGGAAAAATAACAATAATGATGTTGTATTGTATTCGCGACCGCTAAATTAATGTGAACGAATAATAATATGATGATGACGGAAAAATAATAACAATAATGTTCCGTTATCGCGATCGATGTGTGTCGCTCGCCGATCGCGCTTTATTGCTTTTATTATCGTCGTGCAATGTGTAGGAAATTTAATACGCGTCCGATGTATTTTCGTCCAGCGAAATATATTATCACAGTGTCGTAACTTATTATATTATTATTATTATTAATATTGCGCACACTCGAATGGAATAATAACGCGAAACGTCACCACGGCTTTATGCGTTATCATCACAGTGATGATTAATAATAATAATTATTATTATTATTATTGTTGTTGTCGTCCGCAAGTGACCTAGCCTCGGAGGCGGAAGTCGGCGGGTGGGAAGAGGGGGTTCGGGGGCTTAGCCCCCCCCCCCTCCCCCCCGACGCGACGATGTTTTCGAGTAGGATTTCTCGACGACTACATTTTATTTCTCAAGACAAAACGCATGTTTATACGAAATCAATAGTGATTACCGAACGATATCTTACGTCAAACTTATATCATCTCAGCACACTATAACATTATATATTATCCACCGAGTGGGCGCTGTAATAAAACTTATAAAACGATATAAACGAGACCAACGTCGGAGCAAATCGGAGACAGAGGAGCTTCTCCGATTTGCTCCTACTATCCTGTAGTGATAACATTTTCAAAAAAAAAAAAATAATGGAAATACCATCTCTAAGTAGTTACTGTGTAACAATCATACTTAATGTGTAAATTAATACATTAATGTCGGGTTGCACGAACAATCGCTGAACATTTGTTGAATAAATAGAGAGATAGCTAATGGTCCCTTAAACACGGCTTAGTAGCCGTTGATTGGTCCATTAAACGTCGTCGGACCATTAAAAATGAATCAATTTTTCGCGCAAACCGGCATGATAAATAATATTGATATTTTACCTATTATATTTGTAATGCCTAAATAATAATCACAGTAGGCAAGCCGTATCAATGCAGTGTGAAAAATGTTTGTATCGGAGATAATATGTTGGCAGTGGAATTAGGCGGCGGCATTGTCCGACGTCCATGATATCATGATAATAATCTAAATAATGTTTTAGCCCCCAACCCAAATATTTGCCAGGATCTCCTGCTATACCGAGGGCATCGACGACGGGAAGATAATAATATCATATAATATCGTTCCATCGTCGATGCCCCGGGCTTACACTGTGTACATAATATTATAATATATTATCAAATTACATTATTATAATAAACGAATCGTCGGCGGCGGTCTCGGAAGAAATGATCAACGAAATACTAAAAACAGGAACAAAACGATGAAGGCAATGTTTCGTGGATCGGAGGGAAAATATTTAAACTACAACGCCGACGAGCATTCGATATCAGCGAAAACTATTGTATAATAAATTACGCAAAACCTCCAACTCGGTACGCGGCACTTAAAATTAAACAACACCTAATAACTGATAACGACAAAATACCTATAACGGCGGAGGAGCCGACTTGTAAGCGTAATAATATTGGGAAATAATATAAAAATATTATACTTACGTTATATTTAGCTTCTCCTGCGGCGTGCGAGCACATGAGAATCAGCTGAGCGTACTGTTTTGTTGTCGCTAGAGCAGTCCCGTAGCGGCGACGGCGGTGGTGTAGCGGCGGTGGTGGTGGTGGTGGTGGTTGTAGTTGTAGACTGTAGTATTACTGGTGGCGGTGTTGTAGTAACGACACTCGTCGTAGCGGTGGCGGTGATGCCGCGCGCGAACGGTCATCATCGGCGTGACGCCGGCGTGTCGCCGGGTGGCCGCCGCCGGCCGGGTAAAACATGTTTGGCGGGCGAAAACATCGCGTGAAAAATTTTCAAAAAAAAAATAACAAATTCAGAGCGTCCACGGGTGGGCAGGCGGCGGACGTGTTTTTTGTAAATAAATACGGTCACCAGTCGGCGGTAACGACTGTTAAAAAAATGTTTTCGTTTTTCGTCTCCAGCGAACAGATTAAAAAAAAAAAAAAAAAGAACCAAAATACGGAACCGATAACTCGAGAAAAAAAAAACGTTTAAAAAAAAAAAGCCGAAGAAATCGCGACGGGTCTCTCGGCGGTGTGTGGCGCGCGTTCGTCGTCCGTGCGAGCCGGAGCGCGCGATATTGTGATGTGTACTCGACGACACGGGGCAGCCGGTGACGGAGGTACGAACGGGGCGAAATATCGCGTGTGTATGCCGACGGTGGTGCGCGCGTGTGTGTGTACACTACACGATGCGATGTCGCTCGGCGGCGGTGTTGGTGGTGGGGTGGCGGTGTCGGTAGTGTTAGTGGGGGGTGTTGGTGGTGGTGGTGGTGGTGGTGGTGTGAGAGCGCGCGGTGTGTGCGTGTGCGTGTGTATGTGTACGACGACTACGGACGGCGGCGACGACGACGACGATGACGACGACGACGACGACGACGACGGCAGCGACGACTACGACGACGACGATGGTGTCGGTGGTGATGGTGGTAGTAGCGGGGGTGGTGGTGGCGGTGGTGGTGCGCTCACCGCCGATCGACAGGGTGCTGCGTGGTGTGCCTCGGGGGGGAAACATGAAACGAGTGCCGACAGAGTGACCGAGAAGACTGAAATTTTCGAATGCCGCCGCCGCGTCGGTCCGCGGGCGCGAGCGTGGCGTGGAGCGGCGACCGGCCGGCCGGCCGACCGACCGACCGACCGGTGGCCACGATCGGGCGGACGACGGTAGGGGAGTTTGATCGTGGCCGAGCGGCGGGGTGGCACGGCGGTGGGGATGGGGGCGGCGGCGGTGACCGTCCGCCCGCCCGATGACCAACGCACCGCCGCCTCCTATAGGAACGCGCGGGGGAGGCTAGGGGCGGCGGCGGCACGACCCTCTGACGGCGGCCGGACGTACTACCCGCGCCGGCCGAGGCGAATTCCCGTGCACTCGGTCGCTCCGTCTCGCTCTCACGCACGCCGTTACGACGCGTAAATACACACACACACACACACACAATACGTACGATATACGCATAATATATATTAGAACGGAGGGGAGAAGTGTGTGAGTGTGTGTGCGCGCGCACGTACGTCGGACCGTTGGTGTGTGTACGTGTGTGAGTGTATGTGTGTGTGCATATCTGAGAACCCCACACACACACACACGCACACACTCAGGAGGGTATATAGCGTCCGAAAATGCGAATAGCTTCCGAGAATAATATTCATCCCCCCCAGCCCGCCGCCGTCACCGACCGTGCACACACCCCCGTCGTCGCACCACCCGCTCAAAGCCTTTATATATATATATATATGCGGCGGAGTATGTATATGTATGTATATACAATATATACATATATATGTATAATATGTCGTTTCTACGCGAGCTGACCGCCACCGCCTCCGCCGCCGTCGCCGCCTTCGCATCCGCCTCCACCGCCTTCGACGGCGACGGCGACCGTGCGTGGTCTCTTGCGCGACAACGCCGCAATATACGCGCGCGCATAATATAATGTATTCCGTGTATTAATTCGGTTCAATCAATGGCCAGCCGCCGCCGTCGCCTCAGCAGCACAGGCGTGCGTGTGCGCGGGTGTGCGTGTGTGTGTGTGTGTGTCCGTCCGTCCGTCGCTTAATATAATAATATTACGCGAACGGCCACCCTTCACCCGACCACCCTCTCCGGACGCCTCGCAACCCCTAAAGTCCGAGCGCGGCGGAGGAGGCGGTTATTTTATTTTTTTTTTTATATATATATTTTTTTTTTTAAATCTCTGTATCGATCGCGTATATTATAATGTAGTGTGTACGACGGCGGCGGCGGCGGCAGCGACGTATATGCAAAACGGACACGGACCGACCGGACTACCACGACGACGACGACGAAGGCGACACCCTCTGCTGTTTCCCGGGACGGCCGACGCTTCGCAAACAAAATATAATAAATATAACATTGCAATCGTTTCCGTCGCGTGCAGTATCGTAAATTCGTAACACTATCGCTATTGTTTATTGTTATTTATTAGCATATAATAGCATTTTGTGTGGCAGTCGTCCGGAGACTGCTCGCGGACGAAGAGTATAAAAGTTTTTGCGGTTCGCACTCCGAGAAACTCCGTGCGAGTTCCACAATATCATACACACGCCGTGAATCCGCGAGTGCGTTTCGAACGCAGTTTTTGTCAAATATAGGTTTAAATGTGTGTGCATATAAGTATTTAGTATATATATATAACCGTCTGACTAGAAATCCGGAAACGATATTTTAGCCGGCATGCCTGCACCTTGAAGCCACTCACACTGTATATGTACGGGTGTTTCGACGATATATTATAATGCGGTCTTGGAATGTTCGAGTAACGTCGCCGAGTAAAAAAAATGCCCCACATCTCGTCAACGACCACTGTCGTTATAGCTAATATAATAGTATAAAATAACTACGTCACGGACGGTCGAACATGTGTGTACGCAAAATCATTATAACATACGCACTTTGGGCGGATGGAGGCGTTATTATGATATGGTCGCAGTGTATCCCGAGTGGTGGGGAATCGCCCCGTGGCGTGTGTCAGTATACGACGTTTCATCGGAGGTGTTTTTGAAAAAATTAACGAAAAACACGACCCCGCGCACAGTGCACTATAAAATATAATATATTGTGGACTTTGATCCGACCGACCTAAAGAATATTACATTGTGATATTGTTTTATCGCGAAAGGCGTTTTAATAATAATTATTGTTGTATGGGTCAAAATAATAATTTTCAACTTGTATAAGCATCCACTGGTCATACAGTTTGATCAACGTTATTGGTATATGGTATGTATATTTGGTCAATCCGACTTCATTTTAATCGCATACGGACGAGTACACACTCAACAAGAAGTATGCGGTCTGAAAGTTTGAAAAATATAATTGCACAATATATTATAATAATATTATTATTTTAGGTTCTAAATTAATATTTTAACACACAATAACGATTGATTGAATTGAATAGGGATGGGGTTCGGCGTGGTCCGCGGAAAAGTATAAAACAGTAAATCCGATTAATACTCGGTATATAATATGCTCTCGGTCGGAATCTCAAAATAGTGGTTTATCGGTAGCTGGTGTACACCGGACAGGTAGATTATCCGCAAAAGTCTCAGTTTCCGTTAATTGGCATTTGGCTGCAATAATAGTCGTATCTTGTATATTGTTCCCCCCCCCCCCCGCCTGTAAGACATATTTTTGAAGAAGTTTTCTGTCGCTGTTTGTTAATCGTTGTACAGAGGTATACCTAATTGCGGTAACTGGTATTCTTATTGGTATTATAATAATATAATACCTAACTCGCGATTTGAATAATATTATAACACAATTAATACCAAGGCTGGGCAAGTTAATGATTTTTTTTTAATCCGGTTAAATTGACTCATATTCACTCATTCACTCATATTAAGTTAATATGCACCAATAACAAAGAGTTAAAAGTTAAAAGTTAATTTAACTATGGATTAACTCAGTTAAGTTAAAAGTTAATACACACTTTTTGTTAACTTTTTATTAGTTTACTTACTTAGTACTAATTTTTTTCCAACCTAAAACTAAATTATAGACTATAGTTGTTTATACTTTAATACAGTATTTCCATATAAGTTAGATTCGAATGATATACATTTTTAACTTTATTCAATTCATGGTAAATATTTTTTGACATGAAAACGAAATTGACTGAAATAGTGAAATATAATAAAATAAGAAACAAAATAAATTAACTTAACTTACTTCTTAAAATGAAAAATGAATTCGTTAATTTCACGTTAATTAAAAAATAAATTTAGTAAGTTAACAGTTAAGTTAATTAAAAGCCAAAAGTATAGTTAATTAAGTTAAAAAGTTAAAATAAAATTAACTTTTTAACTTAACATTAACTTTTTAACTCGATAATGTCCAGCATTTGATTAATACACCATTACATTCTACGAGTCGCAATAAATAAACTTAAACAAAATATTGTTGTACGTATACATTTTCACGCGGCGTTTTTTCCAGCTTGAGCGGTTTTTCTCGAGAGGAGTGTCGTCGTAGTGTTAACGGTTAATATTTTCGCAGAAATTCAGATAGTGATATATATATAGCTATAGCACCAATACAAAGCGGCAACAGCGGTGCCGTCAAAACAAAAAGTTGTAAGAATGTTTACTATGATAAAAATCAAAAGAAAAAAAAAAGAACATGATAGCAAAGTCGTATTATATATTATATGATATGTATACATACTAATATAATATACTGTTATACCCCTCACCGACCTACCACCGCCACCACCACCACCGCCGCCAATAATATAATCGTCTTAATGATGACGAAGACACACGACGATGACTCGAGCTTGAGGCGGGTGTACGATTATTTTATTATTGTCATAATATTATTATTATTATGCATACATCACAAGACGTATTAGACATAAATCTCGTTTAACGCTTAAACCGGGGGTTCTTTATAATCTTTTGTCGTGCAGGTACCTATAAACGCATACACGCGATGTAGGCATGTTATATTATTGTATGATAATGCACGTGTGTAAGTACAACACGTGTCGACGACACGTTTAATTACCCGAATAATCGTATCATAGTAATACACATCACAATGATGATTTTCTTAATTTTCATAATAATTTTCAAATATTTTGCGATACCTATAATTATTATTGTGATAATATGTAGGAAATGCTAAATTGGGAAAAATTACTAGGGAGATGCAAAAGTTGTAAAAAAAAAAAAAAAATGTGGATATACCTGAATGTCTTATTGACCCGGACGGCGGATAGGATATGGTAATTACAAGAGGTATGCGCATAAGCATTTTTTTTTTAAAAAAAAGGAGAAGGACTTCCCCGAATATAATAATGCGATTAGTATACTTATTATCGTTTTAGAGTTAAGGACGAGTCATACCTATCGATAATAATTTACATACTCTATATAAATATAACATTGTATAAATTCTGCACGGTCACACGAATATGACGTGTCAAGCGACCACCGCGTACATGTCCTCGTCGGATAAATACGTTTTAATTGCTCAGGCGGGAGGCGAGTAGAAATTTTCCGTTATACTCTGCAGCACTTTTGCAAGTATATAGACATTTTAAGTAAAGCCCCCATCGGCGTAGGTGGCAGAGCAAAGGAGCGCGTCGTATAACCTACCTATATATATCTATAAAAAAAGAATGACGTCCCCAAATATTATAGTGCGATTAGTATACTTGTTATCGTTTTAGAGTAAAGGACGAGTAGTACATATAACTTTGTATAAATCCTGCACGGTCACACGAATATGACGTGTCAAGTGACCACCGCGTACACGTCCTCGTCGGATAAATACGTTTTAATTGCTCAGGCGGGAGGCGAGTAGAAATTTTCCGTTATACTCTGCAGCACTTTTGCAAGTATATAGACATTTTAAGTAAAGCCCCCATCGGCGTAGGTGGCAGAGCAAAGGAGCGCGTCGTATAACCTACCTATATATATCTATAAAAAAAGAATGACGTCCCCAAATATTATAGTGCGATTAGTATACTTGTTATCGTTTTAGAGTAAAGGACGAGTAGTACATATAACTTTGTATAAATCCTGCACGGTCACACGAATATGACGTGTCAAGTGACCACCGCGTACACGTCCTCGTCGGATAAATACGTTTTAATTGCTCTGGCGGGAGGCGAGTAGAAATTTTCCGTTCTACTCTGCAGCACTTTTGCAAGTATATAGAAATTTTTAGTAAAGCCCCCATCGGCGTCGGTGGCAGAGCAGAGGAGCGCGTCGTATAACCTACCTATATATATATCTATATATATATATATATACATATACGACGACGAGAACCGTTCGTAAATCGATAGCGGCCATACGCATAATATAATTCTGCGGCCGCCCTTCTCCTCCTCCTCCTCCTTCTCCTCTTAGCTATCCGCCGACGCCGTCCATCGTCCATCGTCGTCGGCGGCGGCGGCGGCACGAGTTTGATATTTTTTTTTCTCGCCCCGTCACCGCTTCTCTCGAGATGATAACTGCAGCGCAATGCATAACAATATTATTATTACAATATTATTACGACCGACGGTCGCGGGGCGTCGGATCTGTATCGACGTCCGAAATCGGAGGCAAAACTTTTTTGTTTTCCGGAACTAATACTTTGCAGTTAAGATTATTGATGATAACAACGTTAACGACTGTGTATCGTTTATGTTATTGTTTTTTTTTTTTTAATTTATAGAAACCCGTAGGAAAAATTACCCGCGGAAAAAAACCCGCACCCGTGAAAAATTACCCGCCGACAAAAATTTACAAATCACAACAAAATATTGTAACGAGAATTTTCCGTTAAACGTTTAAATTACGAGAACGTTACGCCTTTACGATTCATATTTGTGTTCTTATATTGTATCTTTTATCCGAGTCACGGATCTTGTTTTCAAAAATATAAATTAAATAAACCGTATATTATACTCAGACCAGCGTCAAAGTGTCCACATTTTTTTTCAATGGCCGGGTAATAAAAATGCAATTTATTGAAAGGTGTATCGCATATCCGTTCAATAAACGCAGTGTAACCATATACCTATGTATAATAATATGTTAATAGGTGTACCCAACAATGCAACAATGCGATAATATTATACAGTACAATGCGAGTGCAATATAATAATTATTATGTAACACTGCTGGCATGGACTTGTTTCCGTGGAATTTTTTCTTGCGCTGGCTATATTTTACCACCGGGTCGTGTTCGTTTATTTACAGTTACAATTTTTTTTCTCGGGTTTTTTCTTCCGTGGTAATTTTTTTCAACTCCGCCGCGTTTATACATTGTATATCATATTATTATAGATCGCCGTTGTCCGACGACTGCAGGCCGATCGACCGATGTTTCTCAATATCCCGTCCGCCCGTCGTCGTCGCAAAGGCCCACAAAGTTTGCATTTGATATAACACTATTATCATTATATCGATACGAGTGTTATATTATTATATTATAGGTGGCAGGTGCCACGTGTTGTGCGTTTTCAATCGGGGCCATCAGTTGTAGTTCATATCATGTATAAACGCTCGCGTGGACCGAGGAGGGTACATGAACACATAATACTAATTTATTAGCCTCGTAGGTTTTATTTTATTTTTTCACCACTATACTCATCGGCGGGCAAGCAAGTAGGAATTATAATAATATTAATATACACACTAAAAACGTGTACGTATATGGGTCTATTATTTCTGTGGATTTTTTTCCGCTGACTATTTCACCCGGGGTGTGTTCATTTTTTTCTGGGTTTCATTTTCGCGGTCATTTTCCGTCTATCATATTATTTTATTCTATATTTCTATGTAATATTATAAACGTCAACGGAACGCCGTCGTCCGGCAGCCGATGACTATGCAGACGGATCGAGCGATTTTTCTCAATATACCGTCTCAAAGACCGACAGAGTTTGTACTTAATATTATATTATGTATAACATTATTACGTATCGATACGGGTGCAGTAGTAAGTAATATAATATTATATAGATAGCAGGTGCCGCGTTTTGTGAGTTTTCGTTCGGGGTAGGTCGGTCTTAAAACGCTCGCGTGGACCGAAGGGATGAACATATAATATTATATAATAATTATTAATTTATTAACCGCCTAGGTTTTTTATTTTTTCGTAATTATTTTTCACCACTTCTCATCGGCGAGCGGCAAGTAGGACGAATTATAATATTCTTAAAAACGTGTACGTTTGGGTCTTATTTCTGTGGATTTTTTTTCGCTGGTTATTTCACCGGGGTGTGTTAATTTTTTTTCTGGGTTTCTTTTTCGCGGTCATTTTTTGCCTATCATATTATTATATTCTATATGACAATGTAACATTATAAACGTTACCGGAACGCCGTTGTCCGGCCGCCGATGACTATGCAGACGGATCGACCGATTTTTCTTAATGTATGGTCTCAAAGGCCAACAAAGTGTGTGCTTAATTTTTTTCCTGGTTTTCATTTTCGTGGTCATTTTCCGTCTATCATATTATTATACTATTCTATATATATTATAAACGTCACCGGAACGCCGTCGCCGTCGTCCGGCAGCCGGTGACTATGCAGACGGATCGAGTGATTTTTCTCAATATACCGTCTCTCAAAGGCCGACAAAGTTTGTGCTTAATATTAAATTATGTATAACATTATTATACATCGATACGGGTGCAGTTGTAATATTATATTATTATAGATAGCTGCAGGTGCGCGTTTTGTGAGTTTTCGTTCGGGGTAGGTCGGTCTTAAAGCGCTCGCGTGGACCTAAGGGATGAACATATAATATTATATAATAATTACTAATTTATTAACCACCTAGGTTTTTTATTTTTTCGTAATTTTTTTTTTCACCACTATACTGACCGGCATGGAAGGACGAATAATTATAGTATTATTAAAAACGTGTACGTTTGGGTCTTATTTCTGTGGATTTATTTCCGCTGGCTATTTTACCGGGGTGTGTTCATTTTTTTTCTGGGTTTCATTTTCGCGGTCATTTTCCGTCTATCATATTATTATACTATTCTATAATATATATTATAAACGTCACCGGAACGCCGTCGTCCGGCAGCCGATGACTATGCAGACGGATCGATCGATTTTTCTCAATATACCGTCTCTCAAAGGCCGACAAAGTTTGTGCTTAATATTTTATTGTGTATAACATTATTATGCATCAATACGGGTGCAGTTGTAATATTATAATATTATAGATAGCAGGTGCGCGTTTTGTGAGTTTTCGTTCGGGGTGGGTCGGTCTTAAAACGCTCGCGCGGACCGAGGAGGGGGATGAACATAATATTACATATTATTATTATTATTATATTACTAATTATTAGCCATCGGTTTTTATTTTTACGTAATTTTTTTTTTCACCACCACTCACACCGGCCGGCCAGCAAGTAGGACGAATAATATTATATACATATTAAATATACGTACACGCGCTATATTATGATAATATCATATTATATATATATATATATATGAGCTATTCTCGTGTATAATTTAATTTAGACTCGGGCGCACCACCTCCGTCCGCCGTCGTTCTCCTCCTTCGAAACCACCCGTCGTATACATACCATGTATATAATATTATGCACCCGGGCGGGGGAGAGATTCGGCCAAAACTCGGCGTTTCGCCAGTGTTCTTATTATGATAATAATAACGATGACGATGACTATGATGATAATAATAATAATAATAATATAATAACAGCGCGTCTTTGTTGGGACCACCGACTCGATATAATAATATAATAATAATGGTATTACGACGAGTGGCGTAGCCCGTAGGTATACATATATTATTATTATAATGTATAATATCTGCAACAGTCGTGTAGGTATATAAATTTCCGTTTCCGAATCGACCCGCGTTGTCCGCGCGAAATCGTATACACGCGACTACACTACGACGCATTCGACTCTAACTAACGTCGTAACAATATAATATAATATTATAATAATAAATTATCGTACGGACGCATTTACCCATCTCTATCGGTACAATAATAATAGTAGTAATAATACTGGCGGCGGCAGGACGTCTGCTAAAAGTGCAGTTTGGAAATACGGGGCGGAAAAAAAAAACTCGTCCGGTCGTCGATATCATCGGTGGATGCATCGTCGATGCATTACAATATAGGTCAGTCGGAGGAGGTGTACACCACCTAACCTAACCTATACGACGATCAGGGCTGTGAATTCAATATGCACTAAAAAACCTTCAAAAAAGTGTCCAAAAAAATGCGAAAAAATATGCGTCACTTAAAATGCAAAAAATGCTAAAAATTATACAGCATAAAATTCAAATGGTTTTTAATTTAATTTTTATATATTTTCTATTGATATCACAGGACGTTATACATTGGTCCATTACATTTTACATGCATAAAAATTTGTGTATTTAATTAAAAATAAAAAATAAAAATATTGATTGAATTTGAATTTTGTATAATATTATGCTATTCACCTGAAACATTTTTAAAATTTTTTTTTTATGTATACATTTTGTTAAAAATAATAAAACAAACTTAATGATATATTTATTTGCGGGTATCTTTTCGTCTTTACTCTTTGCTATTGCTTCGGACACAAAAAAAAAATGTTTTTCAAACTTGTCAATTGACGGAATATTATTGATTAAAATTACCGGAAAATGAACTAAAAAAGGAAAATATGACCTGAAAATGCAAAAAACAAAAATTACCTAACAAAATAAAAAACGTCAAAAAACGCAGCACTTTCCTACAAACTCGCAGCCTTCATGATGACCGACCGATATCGTCGTGTTGAGACGACGTCGTAAAACATATAATAATATTAAAATACATGGATCGTGTTGTACAGATATTAAAAATATTACGACACATATCTCCTGCAGGCCGTCTGTGTTATTGCCGCTGCGTTTTAACGACATTTTATAATAATACCGATAATAATATTTTAATCTCTCGGAAGTTTTGCGCGTGCACGAATTCGTAAATTACCGTTTTCCGATCGAGGGGGGCAACTTGTGTACAGAATATCATTATACGGCCGGTCAGTCGAGCGGCGGCGGCGGGCCGGAGACGCGCAGGGGCCACTGAAAAATGTATCGCGACGTTATTTATTTTTTTTCGAAAATTTTTTCGTGGCGAAATAAAAAAAAAATAAAAAAGCTCTACGTGTACGTACCTATCGTTATATATTATGCGTGCGTACGCCATATTATTATGCCCATATACCCCGGTTGATGGTCACCGCGACCGTGTAAAATAATATATGCGCTCGGCGTGAAGCCCCCCCCCCCCTCGGCTGCCGTCGCTGATCCGGCGACTTTTAACCTTTTTTTTATGTATATACATATATAAATTGTTTAAAAAATAAAACCGTTAATTGTCCGAGAGTGCATTATACAATACGCATTCCGTCGTATACACGAATCGTATAATGATGTCAACAATAATTATTATTACGATATAACACTGCACGAAAAACGCGCGCGAGAGGTCTCTTCTGCCCGGCAGCCGAGCTTGTGCCAACTGCGGCGGTATTATAATTATAATAATATGTGTAATGTGTACTAATATTTTGGACGTCATGTTCGATTTCCGTGGGCGTTTTAACGACGATATCATCGCCACCGCCTCGATTACGTGTACAACAATATATTATTATATTATATTCGTGTTGTGCGATTTGTATTGAACTGCTGCAGGTAAAACATGTGTATAAGCAGTACAACGAGGCGTACATCCGTTTTATAGCGTTCGTCACCACTACAATACCTGTTAAATATTTTAAATCATATTATATTATAATATGTACGTGTGGTTTGTTATTATAAGAGCACCGTTTGAAAATTATTACGGTATCGCGGTTGACCACTGTGGATGTGTATACAAAATATAAAACCTCTAATTATTACGATTATCTTATGAAAAAAATAACAGATTTTAATTATTAAATTCGAAAACTTTTACAATTAAAATAAGTTTGAACCTAATAACAAATACAATAACTTTATTAATTGGAAATATTTCGGTGGATTTTTTTTCCTTTAGTAAAATATATCACTGCTATTATAACATCTCAACTTTTATAACTTGTGAATTTTTGCGAATAATAATATATATTTTCATACAGCGTTCGAGATTCTTGTAGTTACGTAATAAATTGCGCTTTGAATAAATGCACAGTCTAAACAACGCATTCGGATCGTTAAAAAGTACCTTCAAAATAATGTGAAACGAAAACCGTCTACGGGATCGAAAAAATACACACACATATGCACGATGCGCGGAAAACACTTATAGTTAGATTTAATTATTAGATTTTAAAATCAGTTATAGATAGACTGCAACACTTGTATACATCGCGATTTAACCAATGTATTTTTAATTATAATATAGATTTATGTATGGGTAATATATGCAGATACAGACATGATACCTGTATTCACGAAACTTCCGTAGTACGAAGTCTCGCGGGAAACAAAAGAAAAATTCGTATTATGGATAAATTCGTTAAACAGGATTAATTAAATTCGATTCTAATTATTTGGTTTGGGTCTCAAAAATTAAACAGAAAATTTCGTTAAATTGAGTTCGATATAATATGGAAGTTTCACTGTATTATTGTGTGTATTAATGGTTCTCATTATTTAATGGTCGTCGCCGCCGCAGTGATTGCAATACTATTATAATATATTATATTTATTTTCACTATATCATTATTATATATTTATATTTCATATTATTTACGCACGTTTTTTTCTTTCGTATTGGCCTTAACATCTGGTGGGGTCCACTTGCTCACACTTGGTATACCTACACTTAAATTACAACAAATTATATAAATTTAGTCCACATGCGTATTAGTAATTATTGCTTATTTCATCTGGTCCCAATCACATACCTAATAATATGATATACAGGGTGATTCATAAGTCATATGGTCGCTTAATGATGCATTAAACCCCCGTCGTTTAATGATGCATTTATTCAAAATTTATCTCAAAGACCATATTTTCTAAACTTAAATTTTTACACCATTTAAGGAGAATCCTGTGGCGTTTTATCAAATGAGAACAATATTTTCTGAAAATGTTGATGTGTCTAAATCGAAATTCGAACGAGTCGTTTCTGCGACTTGTTAAACTTTATGGAAATGATAATATCCCTTTTACGTATATTGATAATATCAATATATTATTATATACTATAATGCCAATGTAATATTTAGTCAATAGTATACTTATGCTCAGACAATTTTTACAAATTATGAAATTTTAATACGTTCAACCGTTATTTAGTTATATATCTTATATAATTATATATTGTATGAAAATCACGCATACAACGAGCTTACGTGCAATGCGCTCCAAAACTACTCAACCGATTTTAATGAGATTATGTTCAATGTGTGTGATTTAGTCCAATTTAAAATATAGGATAGTAAGTTGTTATCTCGTTAAGTCGCCCTTAGTTTTTTTTTTATTGAACGTTTAAGAAAGGATTTTGAAATTTACGATCGAAAGTTTTGTTTATAAATGGTTGTTATTGGTTACAGTTACAGTATTATTATAGTTAATTGTTTAAAAATATTTAATGCAATAATTATTGATATAAAAGATTTTTTAAATTAATTTCTCAAACTAGGTATATAGATTTGGCATTAACGGGCAACGAAGTGCACTGAGTCGGCTATAGTGTATTATAAATTTAGATTTATTTTCAAATCATCATAGCTCACATAATATTTTCCAAACTTTTTATTATTATGTAATATTATATATCTTTTTTATTGAAGGTATATATAAAAAGTTTAATGACTAAAAATTACTTGTTCGAATTTCGATTAGAATACATTAACTTTTTCCAAATAAAAAAAACAGTTGCTTGACAAATTACCTACATAAAAAATTCCAAAAATCGGATTTTGAACGAATGCATTTTTAACGCATAAAATACCCTGTGCAGTGGCTATTTATACGAGCTGCAGGCTGTTCGTTAAGTCTTCCTACCTACTTCTGATTTCTGCATTCTGTTTGAAAGTTATAATATTATGTTTGACAGATGTATTTGCACTCTACAATATAATTGGCACATATATATGGAATAGGTTCCTAGTTTTTCATTCACCCAGACGACCCAGTTCCTAACCTAACCTTACCTAACCTTCAGTATTCGTCGTATTTATTTCAATACGACATGACGTATCACATAGGGATCTGTATAAAATCAAGTCGATATATTGTTATTTATTATCATTATTATTATTATATTTTTTTTTTATCTCGGTGTAAATAAATAATATTTTAACGTAGAATTTAGGTATCGTCTAAACAAATTCGAAATATCTTATATAGTATTATCATTTATCACCGACTGCGTATATAATAATGTTGTATACGTTTTTATTTTCCTGTCAAGCAAAACTCACCGTCGATGGTTTCCTAGAAATTCGAACCTACCGATATGTTATTTGTAAAGACATTTATATTATAATACAATATGGTGTACTCGGTAACTCGGTGACTCCGGTATAATATGGTATCGTTTGTTCCTCGGACGACTGGATTTCGTACAGATTCGACGTATATTGTGGCGGGTCACAGTTGGAGAAGACCACCAGCTGTTAATTATTATTATTATATATATACATATATATATATACGAGATCGGGTCCGGAAGTCTGTGTGCGCTCTGTCTCATTTTTCACCCGATCCGACACGGCCATGCTGGGCACTTATGGATTCAAACTATATAATATGTTTATGATATATTATAAAATAATATAGTTCACACTTAACGCGCTCGGTAATAATAATAATATAGTGTCCGTCCTGCGGGGTGACTTCGAAGAATTGTGATTTTTATTATTTCTCTTGTTGGATTCGAGATGCGAAACGACTTGCGATTGAAGCTGTATACAGACATTATTATTTAACGTTGTCGTATTGTGTCACGCACTATTCGACGAAACTGTATAAGTACATAATATCGCACAATGTCCGGAAATCGCCAAAGGCTAACTAAAAATACGCTCTTTCACATCCGGGATGCTTCGTATAGGGATTATACAGGTATTCGATTAAAATACGCGTATATGTATGTGCACAATGCACATTATATATATATATATTAAATTCTCATTATATTATGTTTCCGATAGATTTGCTATTTTGTCGACAAGCAGTATCAACAAATCGTTGTCCGACAACAAACAACCGCAACGAGGGTATACTTACAACGAAAGTTGATACATATATTATGACGTTTTAATATTATACGTGTGCGTACCTAATAATATTTTTATTTTCACGCTTGGCATATATTATAGGTACCTGCGAGGCTACGACTTAAATCCTATCGGCTAACTATAATATTCTTAAACAGGCTGCAGTGCGCACACATGCAAATCGTTTAAAAATATTAACGCCGACTACCGAGCAAAATGTGTAGGGCATGTGGGATGATCTGTATACGTAGGTCGTAGGATCATCTAAACTTTACAACGATGTCGGCGCACTATTTGTTTTTTCTGAGCTTTGAGTGATCTGAAAGTTAAACCCTAAATCATCCATAACTATAGAGAATATTATCTCTTTTTGAGGACTTTACTCATCTGTTTTGTATTTTATTCATTATTTGAAACTACATTCGGCTTTACATTTGAATGGATATTAATTTTGTTACGACAATATTTAGTCAAAATTAAACACAAACAATCAAAAATATTATTCCGTTTAGTGATATAGATGATTTTACTCTAAGATTACTCAAAACCAAAAAAAAAGTTTTGTGTGAATGCGTCTTGTCTGTACGTTGCATATTGGTCGGAGATAGAAAACAAATAATCCGCTTAAACGGTTATTAATTATAAAATTAATTAGTTCAATTTTCAATATTTTCGATACGCAACAACGTTTTTGGACAAGTATTCTGCTGAAACCCGTGAAATTAAAAATATATACCTAGGTTGGGATTTAAAAATCAAGAGTTTATATTATTATAAGATAAATCAACAAAATATATAAAATAAAGAAAAAATAATAAGGGTAGTATGAAATATTATATGAATTTTATATGCTACAGCTTATAGGCTATAAATATACTTATGTAACTTGCATTTTTTTTAAAAAAGTTCATACTTTTTTAAATTTTTAATGTTTGTACAGTTATGCACTATATTCGAATAACTACTATCCAACCGTGTATTATGTACACTGTGATATAATAATAAGTATAAGTAATAATTATGTGCATCAAGAATTAAAAGTCTATAACATCTAAGTCCTGTACAATATTTTGATTGCATTTGTATAAAAATAGACATGAAACAATATCAAACATCCCTCGTGATTACTGTACTGGATACAAAGAAAATATTATAATATAATTATTTCTACATTCAATAAACATTTTGTTGCAAAAAGTTCTATAATCTTGTTGCAACAAATGAATTAAGAATTCTTAAAATAGTTAAAATTATTATATAAGATTTGTATGATGTAAAACATTTTAAACTGTATTCAAACGGTACCACCAAAATGCATATTTAAATCTGCGCCAAAATATATATAACGAAATGTAATTTGCGCCTGCTAATGCACAATACTGTTATCAATTTTACCATACATTTCGGGTTGAAGTTAATTGACTATTGATAATATAATATCTAACCACGCATTTCCATCATTTCTATCATGATAAAAGGTGATTATTAGTTCCTATTTAAGCCGAATGGATTTCGTTGTTTCACGTGACTCGAATCAGTTGCCTATTAAAGTCGGGAAAAAGGGTGGTTTGGGCGAAAACCTGCAGAAGCTTAATTTTGGACGAAAAAAATATAACAAATCAATCAGTAAAAAAGTTGTAGTGAAATTTAATATTAAAAATACAATAGCAAAAACAGTTATTCATATTATTTATATAATAAATTACTTTCATACAAATTTAGCTGACTCTAAGTAGAAATGATAAAATTTGGTAGTACGTAATATTCAATTATAAATTATAAAGTACGTTACAATTGAAACAAATATACAATACGATACCATTATATAGTTGTATTATAAACATTATCATTGATTTTATAATTGACATATAAACTTTGAACTAAAACATAATTTTTAAGTAGAAGCACCAAAAATATTTAATTGAATTTCAATTAATATTAAATTATTGGTTCTTAAAAGTTTTTAATTTTTCTACAAATATTTTAATACTGATCTATTACGTGTATTATAATAAATATTTATTGTTTTTGATAATGTGTTTTAATTTTTTAATTCTTACTACTGTTATTTTTGTTGTTTGGTTTATTATATTTTTTATTTTTTTTTTTACTTCTAATATTGTCCCCACGTCCCTACGACCATCTGTCCTAGATTGGATAAAATATAGGTGAAATTATTAGTAGCAGAGACAAAGATTTATTATTATTTGCACATTTTACACTTAGGAAAGTTCATGAATCTATGAACATTGTTCAATACGATGGCGTTGTAGACTGTATAGTGTTGTACTGTCAGAACTTGCACTGGAAAAGTATTAAATTAATTATATAACTTAATAATTGTATAAAATGTATTTGTTTCAGACACATATATGGATGGGTATGTACTTTTAATATTTACTTTTACTTTACTTTGCTGTACATAAGTAAATTTTAATAATTTCCTTGAAATGCATAATTAAAAAAAAAAAAACATGATTGGTGAATGATTTAATATACATAATAATAAGCTTGAAAAAAATGTAATATTAATTATTTTAAAATGGCACAATTACAATTTTATAAGGTTAAAAACTATAAAAAGGGCGCGAATTAAAATTTGCGTAGTTACAAGACGGCAGCGGTGATTATAAAATAATGCCTTTTAATATCTAGTTTTATGAGGTGCAAATCACATTTTATTTTTTGTTATTTTTGTTTGATGTTTTTGGCGCAAATTATATATAGGTACGCCCCCCTTATATGGGTGTGAAAATGAATAAAACGCCAGACAATAGATTATCTCGACGTAGGTTGTAAATTAGTGATTTGTACATATAGATTATACATAATATGTATTACCTATAGATTTGTACTTCATGTATTATAATATATTTTTTTATAAATGTATTTATACTTCGATCGTTTACTGTGGACTGTATACATTATAGTTATGAAAATTCAACGCCATTCTAAAATTATTACCATGAAGAAAATAATATAAACGTTTCGTGACGAATTTTCAGTTAATATATTATTTGTTACATTTATTGTTTCCACAGCGTAAATTAATTACATTTTAATTTAATTAAAACATAATATTTAATAAATGCATTCATTAACAAGACGGCTGTGGTGTATACACAGACATACAGTCTATACATTCTACATCCTTATATAAACACACAAACGAGCGAATAAATATGCGATTTATGGTTTTTAATCAATTTCATAATTTATAAATTAAAATCAATTATTGCATTTTATGTACACGTAATGTTTTACAATATTATAATAATATGTTATTTTGTTTACTGTTTTTTTCTTGTTTAAAATCACAAACAAATAAACAAATAAAGCCTCCTAGAATTAATTTTTAATTAACGAACAATCTATAGTATTATATTGTACATTTATACTTAACACAACAGTAAATACACGTGCTGTGCACCAATGTGAAAATCGATTAATAATTGATGAGAAATGGTCCACACTCCTGCACGTCATAATAATAATAATAATAATAATAATGTATTGTAAATACGAAAAACGATTGTAATTAATTATAATTTTCGACCGATTTACTTTAAAATTCATTATGCATTGTGTACACTCAATAAGTCGTAAAAAGTGTCCAAACAATTCCAGTTGGTCTTAAACGTAGTGGTCTTAAATTTTCATTTTCCGAGAAACACAATATAATGCATTTCACTGTAACAGAATTTAAAAAAAAGAAAAAAAAAATGCCAACAACCGTTAACACGGAATACCCATACCTAGTACCTGCCTTATATCGTGTATTTTTATATGCGTGTGTTAAATTGTCTTTATTTCGTGGAATCGGTCGCCGCTACACTGCACGCATTTGATTTAAACCGTAAATAATAATAACAATATACCTACCTGGGATTAAGAAGCCAATGGAAAAAAAATACACTGCACAATAGACAATATAATATACCCATCGTGGTGGTAGGTAGCACACTCGGACGATAATTTATTTATGCGACGGTATGACGATTATACACCGACCGCGCACGATATACCTATAGAGTCTAGGCCCTAGACCGTTTGGCACACGTTACAATATACGCGACCCTGCACAGTTAGAAATCTGTCGTTGATTCAACACGCGTTGGTGTCAATGTCGTACACAGTTGTGTGTTGATTTTGAGCTGGGAGGAGCTTGGTGTTGAATTCACATTAAGCGATAGTTAAAATAACTACTACTCGTTGCTATAGTAAGACTCATGCCTCATAGTGATTAGTGGTGAATACAACATCAGTTGATATTAAGACAACTACAAACTGTGTATATCTTAACAAATAAAATTATGTAGATATGATATTTACTATATTTAGTACAACATTACAGCAGTTTTAAATTAACTTTTATTTGAGGGTAGGTTGAATATTGGTTATTGTTATCTCAACTTAAGTTACTGATATTTTGTTAAAGTTTGTAAAGATGTTGAATTAACAAATGGTATTCTTAAAACTACCTAATGTAATGTTAAAAAATGTTAGACAAGCAAAAAAAATATTTCGGCGGGTAACAAATTCCATCAGCCCTAGACGGGATTCGAATCCACTACCTACGGGTTATTTAACGATCTACCTAACGCCTAATACCACTAGCCTACCACCTACATTGATATGCATGATATTTCAGTGGGTATATAACTGTCGCATAATATATAGAAAAAAAATATCTTAATTTGCTTTTTATGGAATAAAATGTAAAATTCTATGACTATATTTACATACTTTATACATTTTACCTAAAATAATAATATTGTATACAATTAATGTTTTCATACATTACTTTGCCAATAGTAATATATTTTATTTCACATGTTATTAAATACATGGTACCTACATTTATTTACTTAAAATAAACAAACATAATATTATAGGGTAGGTAATAAGTATTAATAACTATTGTAGAATAACAAAATAAAAAAAAAAAAATAAGAATATTAATATAGTAGGTATTATTTAAAAGTTTTTTATGCACCTGACCTCAATGAGGCATATAGTTTACCATTGCCTAGAACTCTGGCAATGGTTGGCGTTGTATCAGGTAATTCATACATATAACACCCAATCAGTTTTGAGTTTAAATTATTTTTTATTTCATAGGCACAAAAATGTTCATCAAAACCAACAGTCAACATTGGCTTTATTATAAAATAAGGAACTCTGGTTTCATTGACCAACATTTTATAGATTTCCCCAAATAAACAGCCTCCAGCAGCAGAATTTATTTCTAAAACTAAAAGCATATTTTTTTTTATACATCAAACCTTTATATTCCAACCAAACTGGAGAGAATGAATTACATTTGAATTCTGGTGGTAGATTGAAAATTATATTTGATGGAAACTCAATAAAAGGGGATACTACATTGGAACCAGATGAATAATTTAAGTCTGGTTTTAAACCTGAATTAGATAAAAAGCGACTGATCATTTGCAATTGTATTTTATTAGATAATGTATGACCTAAATTAATTCGATTAGATACAGCATTTGCAATTGCTTTTACTGTTTTATGTTTTGCTTCAAATCTAATTGAAGAAGTTAATTTGCAATAACAAATTAATGTGAAACTGGCATTAGAAATAGTTAAATTTAACACGCGGACAAAATAAAATCAACGTAAACTGTAAACACACGAGTCACGACAATTTTGTAGACACACAAGTACACAGCAATTACAGGCTACAGCAGTACGCCAGTTGTACAACACAAAAGTAATATTATCATGTCTACCAATAAACTATAAATATCATAAATGAAAAATAATAATAATTTATAAACATTGATATCAGTAGAAATTAACCGATTAATCGTTGGTAAATCTATATTTATATTCAAAATAACATTTATTCAGTCCGGCCCACGAGAGTCCATACTACTAGATTCCCACTATTCGGCAACATGCCGATGCGCAGCGACGGACGCGTTTTTAGGTATGGACTATGGACTCTCGTGGCCCGGAGTATACATAAGTGTATTTTTAATCGTACATACTATGATGTAGAAATAAATAATAATGTATTTAATTCAACAATAAACTGATGTTTTTTTAACTATAAAATAGTGGATAATGTAATATTCAATGATTCATTGTTAATTTAACTCCTATACTGAATGCTGAATTGAGTAAACGTATGGTGTTCAACCATGTGTATTTCATTCTACAGACATTGTTGTTATTTTAACACTCCAAAGTATATAATTTACAATTTAGCTGATTGACAAATTCAGTAAAGTGTTAAAACAACTACAGATTTCTAACTGTGTGTCGACGTTCTATCAAACGCATTCGATTTTCCGGTCGCGTCGTTTTCGTCCGCGGTGCACCGGATATACCTACCACGCGTGTCGCAAACAACATCTCGTAGAGGCACCTACGACGTAATAACAATAGTAATATTGTATACCTACCTAAGTTAACCACTGAGAGCAGACACGTTCGACGGATCAACTCCGATCGTAGACGGCCGTCG
The DNA here is from genome assembly GCF_019925205.1 of Metopolophium dirhodum. Lineage (NCBI taxonomy): Eukaryota > Metazoa > Arthropoda > Insecta > Hemiptera > Aphididae > Metopolophium > Metopolophium dirhodum. The sequence continues at coordinate 2,942,525 of NC_083562.1, forward strand.
ATGTTTATTATTTTCGTTTCCGACAGGCGGGGGGTCATCGTCGTCGAATTATTGACTTCGCCAGACGCACGTTAAACGGAGATTATGCCCAGTATTGTACATGCACACACAAAGGATCGGTCTTTGTGCGGCGCTCGTTCCTGGAAATTCCCGGACAATTGGTTTCAGAGTTGCGGACACTTGTCAACTGCGGTCACGGTTTATTGGATTCAAATAGTTCCGTTTTGTATAGATATTGCAAGATAAATACACAATGTCCGCACTGTAGATCAATTATTATTGTGAAATTGTAAAGTGTCGACAGCCGACTGCCGTGTGTAGCCCTATCCGCACCGGAGTCGTATTGTACAGCACGCACATATTATTATATTATATATTATGTAGACGTGAAGAGTAAAACTGCAGGTACGAAAAAAAAGATTTACAGTAGGATTTGCTGGTAAATAACACATTTTTGATTCACATATTATCGCTATTATTATTATTAATACGTATCTGTTCTTTATTTCCATAGTCTCTTTTTCGAATGTTCTTTTCCTTCCTGTTCGTTTTCCTTTAAAATCACATTTTAAGTACAGAGGTATAATACACATTATAACATTTGTAATACACACACATATATGTATATATATAATACATATATTTCTGTATGACTATGCATCTATATAGGTACTACATTAAAATGTTTACGTTTTTGATATAATATTTTATAATAATAAATATGTATCATATCCGTACAAACAAACGAACAAATAAATAAATATTACCTATATTCCGCTAATGCTTTGATATGGTGGGGGGGGGGGGGGAATACAAATATATTTTCCGTACAATTCCAGTCAAATTAAATGTTAAACAGACGATAACCGGTGTTCCGCGTCGTATATTATAGCGTATGTATTAAATATAATAAAACCAACTCCTATAATAAATAACAAACGAGCAATAATATTTTCTTTCAAAGGATATAATGCGAGTTAATTCCGTGGAAAAAAAGTCATAAATCCTGCGTGTACAGGGTGATCACATCGATCACGAGATGCACACACCTCCACACGAACGGAACTGGGCCGATCGCAGCGCGACGTTCCTGTAGGTACACGGCTTAGTTTGTTACCGCGGTATGCTTGGTAACCCTACATTAATTACCGCATGCATAACTGAATTCAGCAAATGTATCAGCCGCTGAAATCGCCAGAGTTTCCCTAATTTCAGCACTTCTTCAATCTGCAAGGTGGGAGCAGGTTGCTTTATCAGGATTTAAATATCCTGTACGGACAGTTGTACTCGAGTACGCAGTAGTCGTAATGAGGGGAGAGGGGATACCCCCACCCCCCCCCCCCCCCCAGAGACATCGCTCCACTTTTCATAGTGTACATTTTCTATCCCTCCACTTATTTTGAGCCACTCGGACCACTACTATACGTATGCTCACGTATTCACACGACGTGCGTTAATATTGGCGAACGACATGTCACATGTCAAGTGTATCATAATATCATGTTGTATACTCGTACACGTACTAATGACTATGTCGAACATGTTCCGTTGTATGTGGTGCACAGTGCCGGCACTAGGTATTGCGGGGCCCTGGACATAGGTAATAGGTACCCAGAGGAAGGCAAAATTCTAGCTTTTTTTAAATCAGGATTATTTAAAATTAATGCGGTTTTTATTTTAATTTCAAACATTAAAAATAATATTATCAAGTTATTCTTTTTTTAATTATATGTTAACAAAAAAATATTTACAAATAATAAAATAATATGCATGTGTTGAAAATTATAAGTTAATAAATTCGTGGTGGGCCTATTATTTAATTAATTTATATTTATTTTAATAATTACAACTTATAAAAACATCAATAAAAAATAAATAAAATCATCAAAATGTTTGAATGATATAATAAATTGTTTAATATTTAAGGACGCGGCGGCGGTAGACAATAAACTACATTAAAACTAATCCTGATACACTAGATACGCACGCAGTAGGTACATATTATTTAATACAGTTATACCTACTATACGAAACTATACCTAAACTAAATTGTAATAATAATTTCATAAAATGAAAACTTAATTTTATGATATTATGCAGAAATTGTTGAAAAAATACTGTAAGGTGCAAAGCGGATTGCAGTCAAATACTCAAATGTTGAACATAATATAATCAAATAAATGTTTTGAGAATATAGCTCTTGCCCCTTCTATAATACGGTCATACGACAATACGCGGAGAGCTTTTCCAAACAAAGAACAGAAAAAACAATAACTATAGAGATAATAAATATTTATATTATTAATTATAGTATACTCCTACAATCCTCGAGTATCCTCAAAATATTACTCCTTCATCGTATCAATAACGATTTACTTTAGATATCATTTTCCAAATAGCTAATGATAGAAATAATATTAATATTATACATGTGTAGTATATAACAATAAGTCAATAAATGTATGGATTTATAATTTGTTAATATAAAATATCAATGTGTTTCGTGGTATTAAGATGATAATCAAAAATTGCGGGGCCCTTTAACAAGCGCGGGGCCCTGGACATATGTCCCATTTGTCCTCCCCTAGCGCCGGCACTGGTGGTGCAAATACGTTTAGTGCACATGACACGTGCGTGTGCATTAGTAGAGCGATAACCGATGTACACTGTCCACAATAAACTTACTATTGTTTTATGTTGACGATAGTGTCGGGATTGTTGTCGATATCGCCGAAAGCCGTTGATAAAATAATATTATATCGATGTAACGATATTGCACAAAGTTTGATAAGAACAATGTCGAATGTACGTAATAAAATATAACAACAACAGTATTTTTGTATTATATTTTTTTTGAACAAAAAACAAAAACGTCTCCACACGGAACGTCGCGTACGCGTGCAATAACTGTGCAAATGTGCGAACGATTCATCTTAATCGTGATTCGCGCACAAATTGTAGGTACCTGTACGACCCGCTACCATAGATAATACAAGAATGGATAGGACATAAGAACTTATCACATGAAACTTTAGTGATACTATTTTTAAGGTTATATGGGGCAAATATTGATATGATAATTGATAAATAATAATAAATATTTTAAATATTTAACAAAGTTTAGGGTAATTTTCCAGGCACAAGTGGCACAACAATCAAAATACAAACTGACAGATATCCAAATATAACTGACTACCTATCATGTCATCATTATTATTTAATAAAATAGTTTTGCACATAACCTTAAAAAGCCCCATATCGTCTTTCTCTCTTTACGTTCTCTCTTCCCCAAAAAAGCACACGGCCCCGTATGGAACTGGTATAGGCATGTCCTATCCATTCTTATATTATCGATGTCCGCTACACGCGTAGGTATCCGGCGTGTACCGCAGTGAAAATCGCGAAAAGAAGAATAATCAGCCATAAACGTCGTGCTATTATTTCGTTTGATCTCAAGAGGAATTGTGTTTTTAGATCGATGAGAATACATTTTTTGCCCGTCAGTAATAATTTAGGTGTATGACCCACAGGTCTATTATATTTTAGCCGTAGGTACACGGCGCGAAAAGACGAACAGACGAAAACGTCGGTTATCGTGCAAGGCGCGCAGCAGTCTCTTCGAGTCGAACATCGGTGAAAAACTGCAATTCTCATTTCACCGCCCCCCCCACGGATGACAGTCGTGTACGTTCTCGTGTTATCATTATTATCTTCGGTGGCGGTCGGAGAGGGTTACATTGAGGGGGGGGGGGGTGAACCGTGGTATAATATTGTCGAGATATTGTATATAGGTGCCACTATGATATTGGAATATTATTGCATTATCGCTGGGTCCGGAGTCGGCGGGTGGGCGGCGGGCGCGCGGAACTTAAACACCGGCGCGGGAGAGCGGTCAACGGGCGCACGCGCGCACCGAAAATTACGTCGCCTCGCGGATCGCCGGATTTGTCATTATTTATGACCACCCCCCCCCCCCCCCCCCCCCACGACCGCCGACACACCGCCGCCGCCCGGATAAACTTTTGTCGCAAACTTTTCCACTTCTTCGCCGTATACACATTACATAAAATAATAATATAGAGCTATCCACACCACCGTGTCCGCCGGGTATTTATCGTTTCCTCCGCTCACACCTGTGTTACCGGCCCGGTGTTATCAATATTATTATTGTAGATTATATTAATATTATTACATAATTCAGAGTATACGATTGCGATTAGAGTTTCCTGTAAATCCGGAAGCGCTCGCACAGGCGGCCGACAGAGTCGGTATAATGTTATAATATACGAACGACGACGGCGACGACTTGATAATAATAATGTATAATATTATACAGTGTCCCGGCAGAAAAGTAGAATTTACCGGAACGTTTTCAGTTGCGAATTCCGTCTGTGCCGACACGATACGTTTTTGTTTCGAACGCCAGTTCCGCTTCGCAATAATATTATTGTTAAATTGTATAATGTATTAGTATACCTACATAATGTTATATGCCTCTTATAAGTTAACGCTGCAGATATCGCAATCTTTAAACCCCTCGATCCGTTATCGGACGATATGTAAAAAGAAAATCTACACATTTAAATAGCACGCGCAATGCCGGTGTACAGTCAGTTTTATTGGTAGCGTGTCATTTAGTAGCGTCATTTGGGGGGGGGGGGTCGCATTTGCCACTCCTCCTTGTATATTAGCGGACCGGGTATGGGCTAGTTTTCGGCCTTCGTATAGTAGATAAGCTATAATAGGTAATATATTTCCAGACAGCAAATGTATGACTAAAAATATTATTACATTACATTACAATAATATTATTCGTGATTATAATATTAATATAATGTTATTATAATATTATCATTTCAAAACGCTGTCTGGGATTTAGGTATATCCCTCTACATAGGTTTATTTATGCCGATGATAGTAAGTACAATATTATGTAAGAAGGCTATTTGTATTGAGATAAAAATGCAATATTGTAATGTAATTATTGTTAGCAAGCTATTTTTTTTCAGTTTCATTATGGACCGGTCAAAAATGTTGCCCCCCCTCTCTAACCTAACTGAAATGAAACCACTGGTCATATCTGTCGTATTTTCACATGCGTCGCGTGGAATAAACTAATGAAATAATGATCAACGATTTATCTCATTTAAGAATATTATATTCTATACTATCAACATATACTAAGTAGAATATTATAATATAGGTATGGTCGTAGTGTCGTACTCGTACACAACTGCAGTTCAGTGGCGTAGACAAGGGGGGACTTTGGGGGTCAGACCCCCCCCCATTGGCTTTTTATTATCTTACTAAAAAGTTTTGAGAGGGTGGGGGATTTTCCAATTTTTCCCTCCCATATATAGCTATGTCATTTTTTTTTTTTGATCCCTCTTTCAGAAATCATGTCTACGCCACTGGAATTGTCACATTTCAAAAAAACAATAGATTCTAAATAATTTTTATTACACGATTCCAGTGAACATAATATTTCGAGTGAATATGACCGGTTTTAATATTTTTTGCTAATGAAAATCTAAATCTAATGAAAGAGCATAGGCACAACAACTAGGGTTCAAATTCTGGGCGGAGGCTAAGCCCACCTAACAAAACTATTAATTTAAAATAACCCATAGACGACTTATATCTAAATCAATAAGGAATATTTTTGGGGGGCTAAGATGACAAAAGAAAATTTGTCATGCTACGAAAATTTACGTGACCATTTACAAGTTATATTTAGTAGTTTAGTACACATCACTAACCTCGGGGCATGGAAACATTGGATATTTTCTCAAAATCCCGGGACATCCCACAATAATAATTTCGATTTCAAAAAGGGTTTTTTTTTTACTAATAAGAGCATCCTAAATTAATACAATACGCTTTGAAAATTATAAAATATAATAAGCTATTATAGTCGTTAGATATTAACCACAACATAGTCTATTTTATTTTATTTATAAGTTATAACAACGATGGTGATGTAGCTGATATAACTTGATTTCATCTACATCGCCGTTATCACCAAACATAATATTGTCGTTTGAAAATACAATTAAAAAATTCAAACTCTGGTTTATTAAATTTAAATATAAAATAATTGTAATATGTATTCAGAATTAATATTATAATATATATTGTAATCTAATGTAATCCATGCAATCTAATTTGTATAGTTATACAAACCAAAAAATACTAAGAAAATAGATAATAATGAGACTAGTGCAGTATTGCGACAACTTGAGATTGATGACTCGTAATCAAATAATTTGCTATTCACAGTAGAATTTTTGAATGACATACTCTCATTTGCTCTTAAATGAATTCAAGTTGAGTTGGTTGTTTTTATGTTTGCCAACAAATGTAGAAAATCTTAGTTTACACAAATGTGTTATTAAAAAGGTGGATAAGTGGATGTCGCTCTGCTGTACAGTAGGTTACAAGTGGGTCACTGTAATGGATGGTGTTAAATTTGAATTCAATGATATAATATCATTGTATAAGAAAAACGATTCTGAGCGAAAACGGTCAGTCAGCCTATGATTTTAACAAGTATATTTGATGATATTATTGGGAATAAAGTAATTTATATATAACCTATTTACGTGGAGCCTTGTTTTAAGCTTTCAATCCTTAGCTATAAAAGTTGAACATTTTATAAATTTTTAACTACAAAATAATAATTTGATAAATTTTGTCAAAATTTGAACTTTAAATGCTTATAAAAAAAAATGTTGCCTATGTATTTTTAATATTTTTCAACTGCTATTAGAACGATATATCAGGAGCCTTAAATAATATCATTGTATAAGAAAAACGATTCTGAGCGAAAACGGTCAGTCAGCCTATGGTATTACCAAATATATTTGATGATATTATTGTGAATAAAGTAATTTATAAATAACCTATTTACGTGGAGCCTTGTTTTAAACTTTCAATCCTTAGCTATAAAAGTTGAACATTTTATAAATTTTTACTACAAAATAATTATTAAATTATAAATTTGATAAATTTTGTCAAAATCTGAACTTTAAATGCTTTTAAAAAAAAATGTACCCATGTATTTTTAATATCTTTCAACTGTTGTTGCAACAATATATCAGGAGCCTTGCATTAAATTTTCACGTTTTTTTACCCAACAAATAAGATTTTATTGATATTTATAGAAAAAAAAACTAAAAAAATTGAAAACTGACAATGTCCGTAAACAGCTCAAAAAGAGTCAACATATTTTCAAAATTTTATGGTGTATAGAAAATGCTAATATAAACATTCAGTGAAGTTTTTAAGTATCTACAGTCATTCGTTTTTTAATTACAATAAAATAAGAAAATTGTTACATGAGAAATCGAGTAAATATCAAATGTTGTAAAAATATAAATTTCAGACGCTCATAAAAATTTAATTTAAGTATTTTCTAGACATTTTTTTTTTGATAAAGGTAGACAAACTTATGAGTAATCTTATATTACATTTTCAAATCTTAGATTTAAAAAGAAAAATTTTTATGAATTCTCAACTCAAAATAATTTGCTATTTTTCGTGATTTTTCCGTATTTTGTCAAAATTTGAACTTCAAATGCTTATATATAAAAAGGTGGATAAGTGGATGTCGCTCTGCTGTACGGTAGGTTACAAGTGGGTCGCTGTAATGGATGGTGTTAAATTTGAATTCAATGATATAATATCATTGTATAAGAAAAACGATTCTGAGCGAAAACGGTCAGTCAGCCTATGATTTTACCAAGTATATTTGATGATATTATTGTGAATAAAGTAATTTAAATATAACCTATTTACGTGGAGCCTTGTTTTAAATTTTCAATCCTTAGCCATAAAAGTTAAAAATTTATAAATTTTTAACTACAAAATAATTAATAAATTATAAATTTGATAAATGTTGTCAAAATTTGAACTTTAAATGCTTATAAAAAAAAATTGTGCCTATGTATTTTTAATATTTTTCAACTGCTATTAGAACGATATATCAGGAGCCTTATATTAAATTTTCACGCTTTTTTACCCAACAAATAAAAATTTATTGATATTTATAGAAAAAAAACTAAAAAAATTGAAAACTGACAATGTCCGTAAACAGCTCAAAAAGAGTCAAAATATTTTCAACATTTTATGGTGTATAGAAAATGCTAATATAAACATTCAGTGAAATTTTCAAGTATCTACAGTCATTTGTTTTTTAATTACAATAAAATAAGAAAATTGTTACATGAGAAATCGAGTAAATATCAAATGTTGTAAAAATATAAATTTCAGACGCTCATAAAAATTTAATTTAAGTTTCTTCTAGACATTTTTTTTTTGATAAAGGTAGACAAACTTATGAGTAATCTTATATTACATTTTCAAATCTTAGATTTGAAAAGAAAAATTTTTATGAATTCTCATCAAAATAATTTGCTATTTTTCGTGATTTTTCCGTATTTTGTCAAAATTTGAACTTTAAATGCTTATAATTAAAAACTGTGACTAAGGATTTTTAATTTTTTTCATCTGCCTTTGAAACAATAACCTAGGAGCCTTCTATTAAATTTTCAAGCTTTTTTACTCAACAGATAAAATTTTATTGATATTTATAGAAAAAAAAACTAAGAAAATTGAAAACTGACAATGGCCGTAAACAGCTCAAAAAGAGTCAAAATATTTTGTAAATTTTATGGTGTATAGAAAATGCAAATATAAACAACCAGTGAAAATTTCATGCATCTACGGTCATTTGTTTTAGAGTTACACCAATAACCAAAATCGATTTTGTTAAAAATCGATTTTGCGTAAAAATTCCCGTTTTTCCTTAATTTTTCTTTTGTTTTTCACATCGCTTTTGAAAACTACTGGGAAATTAAAATTTTGACCTCCCCAATGCACCAACGATATTCACTTTCCCATCGAACAAGATACTGAAGTCGAAAATCGAAGCATTATTTCGACTACTTATCGTGTACACAGACACAAAAATAAAAAAAAAAATAAAAAAAAAAACACACATCATTGTAAAATCAATACATTCATCGTTTCACTCAGAATCTATAACTGTGACTAAGGATTTTTAATTTTTTTCATCTGCCTTTGAAACAAAAACCTAGGAGCCTTCTTTTAAATTTTCAAGCTTTTTTACTCAACAGATAAAATTGTATTGATATTTATAGAAAAAAAAAACTAAACAAATTGAAAACTGACAATGGCCTGCTCAAAAAGAGTCAAAATATTTTGTAAATTTTATGGTGTAAAAAAAGGCTAATATAAACATTCAGTTAAAATTTCATGTCCCTACGTTCATTTGTTTTAGAGTTACACCAAAAACCAAAATCCATTTTTTCGAAAACAGATTTTGCGTAAAATTTCCCGTTTTTCCTTAATTTTTCTTTTGTTTTTCACGTCGCTTGTGAAAACTACTGGGAAATGTTTACTTTTGACCCCCCAAAGTACCAACTAGATTCACTTTCCTATCAGAAAAGTTGCTATTGAAGAAAATCCAAGCACTTTTACTGTCCTAAAAGGTGATGACAGACACAAAAATAAAAAAAAAATTCAAAAAATTCAAAAAAAATAAAAAAAAAAATGAAAAAATAAAAAAAAAAACACACATCATTGTAAAATCAATACATTCATCGCTTCGCTCAGAATCTAAAATTTGCATAGTACATTTCTTCAACATAAATCCAAAATTAATTACGATAACGATTGGAAACCAGTGTTTTATTGAAGAATAAACGTAAAAACCCGCAGTTATTTGGTATCACACGCTGAAAGATAATGGTCATAATACTGTTGTAAACATTTTTTGTAATCTCCAACCTACACTCTATAGCAGTATAAATATGCGGGTGAATTACCTATATTATAAATTATTATTATAATCGACGACTTTTACGATTTACGTCTTACCCGAAAACTCGACTCTAAACACTGTTACTGAACATTATTATAATGTCATGCGCACATTGCCGCTCGTAATTTGTGGAAAATGTTCAAATTTTACCACACACGCTCTATAATATAATATCATATCGATATCGCGGTGGTCGTTATAATATCAGATGTACCCATTTTTACACGTGCCTCACGTTTTATGAAAACTTCCAAGCCCAATGCGTATATGTTGCGCAGGTATATTATGCTGTTCTAGATTCATACATTTGTAAGTTATAAGTTACTATACTACATTATTACGATAATTTGTAACTATTGGAAACGGTACCTATAAACTTTAAATGGAAATCAAATTTTCCAAAAACGTATACAAAGGTATAAGGTACATCATATCACGATATTGTAATATATTATGCATTAATGTAACTATATGTAATAATGGTTAATTAATTATAATTAAAGTTTATACTGGACGAGAATAATAATTATGGGTAAGAATATCTATCAAAATAAATAAAGCATGTTGTTAGCCCGTCGTCTGCAACAATCCACCTATACATAATAAATTGATAAATCTTTATTATTAACCATGGATGTCTGAGACTGGATTTTTCATATATATTAGAAAAGTTGAAAAGTTTGGTTGGGATTCGTTTGAAAAACTTGTAAGTGTTGATAAACGGATGTCGTGGTTAAAAAAAAATAAAGTTTACGAATATTTCGTCAGTGGATTTTTGCGTTTCTAAATGCAGCAGTTCAAAAAGCCTATTGGGGTTATTAATTATAAATGTAAACAATTTAGATCCCAAGTAACATATACAATTTGATATTTGATTTAACGCTCTTACGCCGTAAAATATATGCATAATAAATTAATAAATCTATATTATTAACCCTGGATGGCTGGATGCAGTCTGAGGCTGAATTTTTTCAAATATGTTAGAAAAGTTGAAAAGTTTGGTTGGAATTCGTTTGAAAAACTTGTAAGTGTTGATAAACGGATGTCGCGGTTAAAAAATAAATAAAGTTTACGAATATTTCGTCAGTGGATTTTTGCGTTCGAAATGCAGCAGTTCAAAAAGCCTATTATTACTTATTAATTATAAAAGTAAACAATTTAGATTCCAAGTAACATAAAATTTGATATTTGATTTAACGCTCTCACGCCGTAAAATATATAATATTATTATGTTGTTACATTGGTTATTGCGTATAAACGGAACGACACGATATAATATAATATAATATATTATATACAACAGAACACATGCATCGTAAAATCGATATGATATAATAACATTATACATTACATTTACGATTACCCGCGTGACACACACATACGTTTATTTTAGATACCTTTTGACGAAACTGCTTCGAGTGCACCATAATAATATATATATATATGTTTTATGTGTGTAAGTGTGTGTCGTTTGTGTTTGTTTTGCAAAGACTCTGTAGACTTAAGTACGGCCGAATAGTTCTCTCTCACCCTTTCCCTCACCCTCTCTCTCACCCTCTCTCTCGCCCTCTCTCACACCCTCTCTCTCGCCCTCTCTCGCTCCGTCCCCATCATATACGCACACAATCCGCCTCACAAACGGCTCATAAGTTGTACGTCGCGGGAACGACCTTGGGGAAAGTTTTTTTCGGTTCATTTTTTCCCGTGGAGTTATTTTGTTGACCGTAAGCATTTCCCCGTAGACGAGCGGGTCTACGCGTACGCATTTCGATATGCTAAATACGGGGACCCGTCCGCAAAGGACCGCCACCGCCCTAACGTAAGGTATAATATTATAATAGGTATATCGACGCGCGGCGAATGATAAATCATACATTGTGCGGTTGTAAATTATTGCGAACGGCAATAAATCATTGTAGTTTACAAAAATAACATATTACGTTATAAGTAGGTAGATGTACCTATACTATATAGCTGTGGCTGCCGATACGCGTCGGGTATCGCGTAGAAGACGCAGGTACCTATATTTGACTTGGACATTTTGGTGATGTTTTTTCACCGACGACGGAGTCAACAATAATTAACGGCCGAAAATCGCGAATGTTCCGATCCGGGCTCAGGCTTGTGAAGACCAAGGGCCGCATTGATTTGACGGTATGCATGCGAGAGCAAAAGTAACTAAATCAAAACGTCACTTCATATCGCATAATATACGTTCTGAAAATGATTTATCATTTTAAAAAATCTACGGGGAAACAAAATAGTGCGTTTTAATCAATTACCAAATAATAGTAATTATTAACTTTTAAGACATTGTACAGTGTTCACGATCATTATATGCGTTTATTTTTATTTTGGCGAACCCACTTCGACTTGGCCACCTGATTACACCCATATTATACCCATCATCCGTATCGTATACAATATAATAATACTATGTTTCAACTTATAAATTATAATACATTTCGGTGTGGCGGTGCAGGTCATAGCAATCATGGCACACAAAACTTTTAAAAACCATATTATAAAATAAAATATAATATCACATTATCTACCTAAATAATAAAAAATTATACAAAACAATAAACTCCTCTCGTCACAAACGTGCAGTTTATCTCGTTCTCGGGTATACTAGGTTTATGCCTCATGATGTGTATAGGACATGGACGATACGATAACCATGTGCCTATATATAAATATTATAAGTCTGAAGTCTAATCCCTTTAACCTGCGCGCCATATTTGTATATTAGCCGCACGTCAAGCATATTTTGGAATATAATATTTTATGATAGCTCTGTTTAGATTTTAGATATTTTTACGTCAACTTCGCCAATACCCTTACATAACATACTCAACACTCATGTATAGCGGGGTGTATTATTTAGGGGTGAGAGTAATGCCCCTAGATTTATTCCCCTCCACCTTGTCTCCGTGATCTACTTTTTACCGTAAATCATACACTTTTACAGTTTAACACGTTATTGATATTTTATTTACAATAAAATAACATTTAGTTTTCGTCTTCATTACTTTTAAATAGATTACCCCATTTACCAACCCTCCCCTCTGTAAATCTTAAATACGCCACCGTTCCGTTTCATTAAGTCTGCAGTCCCACAAACAAAGCGTATAAATTGAATAAAATACGTCTTCGATATAGGTATAGGTACGGTTAAAAGTATGTCGTCCAAGATCGGGTCGTCGCAGTCTGTTATTGCTGTAACAGTGGCGTTTAAAGCTTATCGTACACCATACAAGATTATTTCGGGTCTTATGGTTAGTTGAAATAATTGGATTTGTATTGAAATCCGCGTACGGTATGTAATAACTAGTAACTGGATGACTTTTACTGATTATTTTAATCATACATTATACATCAGAACACTCGTCAGCTCGGAAATAGTTCTTGCGTGTCTGTAAAAAAATGTCTTTATATATTATTATATTTCCAAGCGGTTTTAACACTTCGTTTGTATTATTTTTGATTATGAATCACACCGATATTTTAGAGTTTTTAAAGACAGTCCATATTTTTGTATTTTCATATAACAGTGAGCAGAATGTTGGTCTGAAAAATATATTTATATGTATGAAATATCAAAATATATCCAAAATTGAAAGAACACTTGTTTTTATTCATATATAAGGCGTTTAGAGTTTATAATAATAATATGTGAGCGGAGTAAAAGTAAAACGCAACAGTTTTGATGGTCATATACCGCTCCACTCCTCTAGAACAGTTTAAAATGCTTACAAAAAATGAAAAAAAACTTAATCATACGTTTTCAGAAAAATATTTTGCGTCAGAGTACCTATACGAAACCTAAAAATATGTGTCTTTTGGTCTTTAAATAAAGAGAAAATAAGCAGTACACATGCGGTAATTGGTATGGTAGTAAAACTATAAGTGTTGGAATAACTTCAAAGTATACACGACGTGGCACCACGGCCACGTATTTCTTTTTCACAAAAGCAAGACGAAAATTGACGTGAGATAATGAGTGCAACGTGTTAAAATAATCCCACCGTGTATATAATATTTATACATAGTAGTGTGTATATATAACCAGCTGCCGCACCACAGCACAGCACACTTTGTAAATTAATCATTGTGCTTAATAAAAAATGTAAGTCTTCGTAGTTGGTGTAATAACCTCGGTGGAAATATAAATACGCTTAGGAAAAACGGGACAAACAGGGAGACGTTTTATTTTAAAAAAAAAAAGTATTTTTTCCAATAATATTAGCGTATAATATATCCGAATATCGTATTCATAATAATATTTAGGCGCAATTATTATAGACCAATTATTTGATTCATTAGATGTGCACAAATTGTAAATGATTCCCAGACCAGCCAAGACCCTCCACACTGTATATAATAATATATTAACAATAATTTCAAATGTATATTGATGTACATTTTAATATGAATGAAACACACAGCTTTATCGCAACTTGATAAAATACGATTGTCGCAACTATTTTACCACGATTTTTCTGTCCATAAAATTATATTTCTTTAAATCACTGCTATAGATCGAGACCACGTGGTCCACTCTCTCGATTGCCCAAATCAATCATTACAATTATTTCTGTTCAGTCGTGGACTTTTTTAACCTGGCTGATTTGAACTAGGAGTAGAACAACTTGAAAATGAATGACCTCTAGGTTATAGACAGTTAATTTAAATTAATTTAAATTATTTTATAGTTTTTTTTGTTAAAATATTATCCATATATGTAGGTACCATAGGCTTATTATTTCTTTAATATAATAATTCATTAATTAAAAATTATTATAGAATATATAGGTAACGGATGATATTGGTAGACGGTAGTAATACTTAAATTGAAATAATTCATAAAAAAAAAAACCATAAACATTTTTCGAACAACACAATTTAACGGTTTGTTCGAGTTGTAACAAATTATAAACAAGAAAACAATGTGGACGCGCTTGCATTCATAGGCATTCGCCTGCTGCTTCCTGCCACGGATAAAGGAAATCGTCGTTACACTGTGTTGAGCAAAAGTTTTATCGTCGCAGTCCCTCGTGCACCCGTCGCCTATACTTTCACCAACGATCGTATTACGAATTTATTGATAATAATAATATTATGTCGTATTATGTGCCGTGAAGAAGATTTGCAGTGCCATTTGCTGCAGCGACCGTTTTTTCGGTATTGTAGTACCGATTTTTTAATCGGGTTGATTTGAACTAGAAGCAGAACAGCTTGAAACTGTAAGACCTATAGCCTATATAGACAGTTAATTTAATTTAAATTATTTTATGGTTTTTTTAAAAATACCTATAGGTGTATAGGTAGGTACCATACTATAGCATATAGGCTTATTATTTCTTTAATATTAATAAATAATAATTTATTTTAGAATATAGGTAACAGATAATATTGGTAGACTGTAGTAATAAATAAATTGAAATAATTCATAAAAAAAAAAAAAACCATAAACATTTTTCGAACAACACAATTTAACGGTTTGCTCGAGTTGTAACAAATTATAAACAAGAAAACAATGCGGACGCGCTTGCATTCATAGGCATTCGGCCTGCTGCTTCCTGCCACGGATAAAGGAAAACGTCGTTACACTGTGACGAGCAAAAGTTTTATCGTCGAAGTCCCTCGTGCACCCGTCGCCTATACTTTCGCCAACGATCGTATTACGAATTTATTGTTGATAATAATATATTATATCGTATCATGTGTGCTTTGAAGAAGATCTGCTGCAGTGCCATTTGCTGCAGTGACCGTTTTTTCCACGTTATAAAATTATTATTATTATTATGCGTCGTTGTCGCAATATAATAAAATACGTACCTCTATACATAGATGTCGGTCGTCTGTGCCGTGACGGAAATGTATCGAATAAGAAAAATCTTGAAGCGCTTTCGCACCCTTTTAGTTCACAAAAAAAAAAAAAAACGGAAACAATAAACACGGACAAAGGTACGGTATTAGATTAATCACCGAGGTTCACTCGCTGTTACTAAAGTCCTAAAACTTGTGCGTGTGTGTGAGTTGGGGGAGGGGGGGGGATTAAATAACAAAGGAATGTAAAAGAAGAAAAAAAAATCGTGATACAATTAAACTTATTATACGTGAAATACTGGAGTCAAATTATTTACTTTTAGCGAAAATGTCAAATCCGTACGAACCTATTTAATGGTTTTAAAATGTAAAAAAAAAGTAATAATAATAATAATCAAGATCAGACCCCAAGTCCGAAACGCACGGTCGCGCGGTTGGTGGGACGAGGATAACATTATCGACTCCGTTTGATGTTTTTTTTTTTAGAGGCATAGTGTGATATTATATTATGATATTACTCATTTATTTAGTCCTTGATAAATATTATCGGTGTGTTAACAGAAAATACGTATACATGCGATATTCTGATGTGCATATAGGCGCGTTGTAGGGTTGTATAGGACACTTTTTACGGTCAAGTGGAAAAAATTGAAAACCGTGGACAGCAGCTTGTAGGTAATATTTCAAGTAGTAACAACAGAAAAAATGGCGGAAAGTTTGTACTGTTTCGGTTAGAAAAAAATGTATACATTTTACATAATTTTGTTATCACAAAATACAGGCAGTCTATTTTAGTAAACAGAAATAAAGAACAATAATAATTTCGTGCTATGTACCTATGTAGGTACACTTTATAGGCTTCGTGAATTTTTGAAACATTCACTGTCAATATTATTGTATACCTAAGTCATATATAAATTCAAAGGTTAAATATACGGCAAATTATTTCAAGTATATTTGTGTACTTGAAATTGTAAAATCTTTGTGCCGTGATTTTTTTTGTGTATTTCTGTTTTTTTTCGAGTGACTGGCACATTCATCTAATTCAGGTTCGTAGTTGATTTTAAACACTTCCAACGAATATTTAAATTATTTATTCTCAAAATTATATATTCATACCCATTTTTATAAATTTTTAGATTTTAACTTCGTGCTTAGTTCACAGTGTATAAGTATAATACAGGTTATGTTCTACGTTCTACTGTCAAATTTCAACAAACTCATACTGATGGTGATCACGATTGTGAGCTACCTAACGTTGCGATCTAAAGTCTTGAACAATTTATTTTATCTTATCTTGTAAAATATAATTCCCGGTTTATTCCAACCGTACAAAGTGTCCGCTATTGATTTTTACCAATTTATTTTCAGAGTATACAAAGTGTCCACGGTATGCAAATCAAACAATAGACAGAACAAAGAGCCCGTGTCCACATAGGCAAGTTTGTTAATATATACATAAAAACAATATTGATTGTTAACTTGGCTCAACATGAATTTGTTAAATAGTACTTTATCATAATACTATACTCAATTTAAAAAAAATTTCCAAAATATCAGGGAAGGTTAATCCTCTAGCTTGCCCCGCTCCAATCACCTACGGTAATATGTAATAAATTCACGAATATACTAAAAATAAATTATAATAATAATACACTTGTACCGTTTTATATTGGTATATCGGGTATTTTATTTTCAAATACCGCTTGAACGGTATAGTGTAATACCGTAATACCGAAGTATCAACATGTCCGTGAAGTTGGCACCCCCACTTTCAGATATCAACTTCAAACTAGCACTAATATTTTGCAACTGATTTGCAACACCAATTTTGAAATTTGCAACTTCCCCCATCCACCGGAAAATCCAATTTCCCGATGGTAGTACCATCAATTACCACAGGCATTTTTTAAAAGTTATTTTTATTTATCAATGTTATAAATTATTAATCAATAATACCTAACTCGAAAATAATGTTTAATACCTAGGTACTGATTTATAAAATATAATATAATTCATAAAAGTTATAAAAAAAAATCAATTTGCCATCAAATAGTACCAACAATAACCACGGGCATTTTTTTAAAATTATTTTTATTCATTAATGTTATAAATTATTTTTGAGTTGTTAATGATTAGTGAATGCAACTAATAAAAATGATGACCAGTCAAATTCATTTTTTTTATAACTTTTTTAATTTATATTTATTAAAAATTATAAATAATTTATTTATTACAAAAATTAATAAAAACTATGTATATTATAAAAATTATTCATAATAATGATTAATAATTACGATTAATAAAAATAATAAAAACAATTAATACAAATGTTAGATATATTATAAATAAAATCAATCAATTAAAAAAACAAATAAAACTTTAATAAAACATGTTTGAGAAAAATTATTTTATAAAAAAATGTAAAAAATGTTTTAAAAATTCCATAATATTTAAAAAAAAAAGGTGGGCAAGTGGGTGTCGCTCTGCTGTACAGTAGGTTACAAGTGGGTCACTGTAATGGATGGTGTTAAATTTGAATTCAATGATATTTATATAGTATCATTGTATAAGAAAAACGATTCTGAGCGAAGACAGTCAGTCAGCCTATGGTATATTGATATTACTAAGTATATTTGATGATATTATTGTGAATAAAGTAATTTATATATAACCTATTTACGTGGAACCTTGTTTTAAATTACCAATCCTTAGCTATAAAAGCTGAACATTTTATAAATTTTTAACTATAAAATAGTTGTCAAAATATGAACTTTAAATACTTATAAAAACAAATTGTGCCTATATATTTTTAAACTGCTTTTGTAACAATATACCAGGAGCCTTATTTTTGATTATAATATAATCATAAACTTCTATTAAATATGCTGTCAATCGTTATGAAGACTTACTTGCTGTTAGATCCAGAAGGACTGTAAGAACTAAAAAGTCTAGAACGATGATTCAAACTCCGCTTCTAAATTTTGGACATTTTCAGAATCGGATTATGAATTATGATTAAATATATGATTATAAATTATGACTAATATTGCGCATCAGTTGTTACATCATCCGATGTATAACATATTATTAAAGGATTTGTTAACTATGCATCATTATGAATATTGTACAGTTTATAATAAGCATTCATACATATGCGTAGCCCATGTATATGTGATTTGATTTTATCGTTTCTATTTCACAGAGAAAGAAGAAAAATTCAAATTTTGGTTAATCTATTAAATAATATTAATATTTTGGCCGGGTTTTTATGAAAATATCCCACTGTGCACCGCAACTCCGCATAATCCTTCAAAACAGAAAAATATTTAGATTTGTATATTCTAATTTTCTTTGGTCATAAATATCTAGTATTATTTTCCAAATTCACAAATCATAGATTTTAATTAAATAATAAAAAAAACTTTTAGTTTTGTATTCTTCATCAGTATAACTAAAAAAAACAAAATTTTAACAAATAATTATTATTCCCTTTTAATAATATGTTAATAAATCTAGAAACTTTCAGATTTACACAAACAACAAAAATCTCGTTGCCATGTACATGAATGTTTGAAAAATCTACAATTCGTATCTGTGTCACATAGTTACCACTTGTCAATATTCATTTCTTGTCTTCATTACGAATTATTTTTCATTCCTGCGGTCAGCAATTAGTTAAAACGTTTTTTCCGTATAATTTATTAATTTATTTATTACTCTGCCTATATATTATCAGATAAATATGTCCGATATCAACATCACATCCTGCAAGAGTGAAATGATGCAGCTGATTTTCGCTGATTTACGAAACAACATACCAAAACCTTTGGCTGAAAGCTGCAGGGATATGAACAGTTTACGGGTCCATAAAAGATATGCATCTTTGCCTAATATGGCCGTAATGGGTAAAATTTCCTCAGCCAAATCGACAGAGGTTGGGTGGCGATCAACGCCAAATCTAAAGTCTCGGCAGGTCACCAGCGATATGCAGAGACCGGAATCGTCGGGAAATCTTGATTCCAGGTGTTTGCTATAAGGCAGGCTGTGTGTATCTACACCAAATATTCCCGTGTGTCTAAATTCAACTGGCGAGAAACCTGCAGATATGGGGTGGCGATCAACGCTAAATCTTAAGTTTCGGCAGGTTACCAGCGATATGCAGAGACCGGAATCGTCGGGAAATCGTGATTCCAAGTGTTTGCTGGATGGCAGGCTGTGTATATCTACGACGAATATTCCCGAGCGTTCAAATTTAGCTGGTGATGATCCAGAGTTGCAGATTTTGAATACGACGCAAAACACGGATGGAGGGTCTGTAACCGTGGTCAAACACAGACGTTCACGTCGTTCGTTTTGGCGTTGGACGAAGAAATTCGTCAGGCGGTTGTTTTGCTGTTGTGGTTCTATTGACATGATAGACCAGTAAATGTATATTATAGAGTTTAAAAGGTTTTTAAACGCCCCCTCCCCTCCCACTGTTATCTCACTCCCATGTTCGCTGGTACTATTGTGTCCAGCCAGGATTCTGAAACCGTTTATCGTGTCCTCCATTATCGTTTGTACTAAGTTAGTGTAGGTTTGCCTCTCGTATTTCATGCACTGTACGTATGTACTACCGTCGGCTCTTTGCCACCTGTTATGTGCCGTTTCGCGGTCGTATGTCTTAGAGCATATACCTTCTAACTTTATTTTTGCGCTGAAATAATGTCATATTGTATATTGTATATTTGTATTTGCATATTCTGTGGTAATAATTTAATAATGTAATAATGTAATAACAATGTAATAACGTATTAATGTATTAATGTAATAACAATGTAATAATGTAATAAAAATGTAATAATGTAATACGCCGTTCGTGTCGTAGATCCATATTCTGTAGACATACATTCGGTTTTTTTTCAACCAGTGAAAAAATTTCACGAGGAACATTTGTATTGAATTCTCAAGTTTTTGACCAAAGAACAAAAATTGTTATCAACAGGGTACATAGAAAAAAAATCAAAACCTCTGCGATATCACGCCAAGAGTTATGATAAAAAACATTTTAAGACCCATTATAATAATATTATAATAGGTAATAATATGTATTATTAATAAAAATAAAATATTTTTATAACTGGTTTCATTGAACGAGTATAGGCCAAAATATCTTATATTATATATGAAAATTGGATATCAACTATTAATTTTAACGTAAGACAGTTATGTAGGGTTGCATAAACAATTTGTTAAATTTAATGGTTCACTTTCAATATAAATGGTTTGCTAGCTTTCCTTGGTTAGTGTATATTCTGATATACTTAGACAATGAAGCGTTTTGTATATTTTGTGTAGCATTTCAACAAATTATGCTGGAATGAATACCTAACCAAACATCAATAAATAAGAGCTACTTAATAACACCTGAAGAAAGAATTGATGAACTGCAAAAGAAAAAGATGTTTAATTACATTTTTTAAGCGAAACATCTTATGGCGCGGTACGGTAGTGTGAGACCGACTAATGGCGTGGCGACACACCGCTCGTGGCTAGCCAATCCGTTCAATCCACCTCAGCTCAGCGATCTCCTCTTACCCACCCACTGCTTCACATGTGTCTATTTATATACAGTGTTGTTTTGAGCGAAGCGTTGACATTTTACATGTTAACTGCTAGTTTTTTTCTATTCTATTGAAATATGAGTGACAATTAGAACCCATCAGCTTGGCAAGGGCGGGAGCCGGGAAATGAGCTATTTCGCGGGCGGCGTGTGATCTTTTGTCACGTTCATCGATCACGGCAAAGGTAATCCAGGGATCTATGCAGCAACCAGACTATTCTACGAAAACAATTTCATGAAAGAAACGATTTGGTTTTATGTATTTTAAGCGTCATGCGTTATAATATGAATATATATTAAATAAGATGTAACCAAAAGCTTATGTTTTGTAAAGACCGTGGAAGGTTTTTGTAAGGACCGTGTTATAGATTTCAGTCTCTGGTTAGGTTACCAAAATCGATTTTATCGACAACAAATGTTACAACAAATGTTGTAAAAATATGAATTTCAAACGCTCATAAAAATTTAATTTGACTTTCTTGTAGACATTTTTTTTTTGATAAAGGTAGACAAACTTATGGATAATCTTGTATTACATTTTCAAATCTTAGATTTCAAAAGAAAAATTTTTATAAATTCTCAACTCAAAATAATTTGGTAATTTTCGTGATTTTTCAGTATTTTGTCAAGATTTGAACTTTAAATCCTTATAATTAAAAACTGTGACTAAGGATTTTTATTTTTTTTCATCTGCCTTTGAAACAATAACCTAGGAGCCTTTTTATTATATAACATTATTTTCGAGTTAGGTATTATTGATTAATAATTTATAACATTGATAAAAAAAAATGTCTTTTAAAAATGCCCGTGGTAATTGATGGTACTACCATCGGGAAATCGGATTTTCCGGTGAATGGGGGAAGTCGCAAATTTCAAAATTGTTGTTGGAAATTGTTGCAAATCAGTTGCAAAATATTGGCGCTGGTTTGAAGTCGATATCTCAAAGTGGGGGTGCCAACTTCACGGATGTAGTATCAACGTACCTTTCAATAGCGAAGTAATACCATATTGGTTGACGACGTTGATGGTTCTTTGGTTTACTGGTACCATCAACCATATCAAGGATTTTCGTATTCTAGTATCATGGTTTTCCTGTATGTACCGGTATTAGGGAATACCTACCGTTCCATACCACCATACCTGCAGTACCGATTCTAATACCGGACATATCGATTTCCGATTTCAATACTGTTAAACTTAACTCAATTATGAGGTACACTCAATACCTACTATACAGCAGAGCGAATTCCCTGGTTTTTGTTATTTTATAAAATTATAAACAGATGAATTTGTGCACCAGTATAAAAGATATTTTAAAACTGTAAACGATATAATAAATTATAAATTTGTTTCGGTTGGAACAACACATGAAAACGTCCGTTACATAATCGTTAGTATAATGTTACAACTCACAGTAGGGTCACCAAATTTAAAAAAAAAATAAAAAACAAGACTAAAACAGTAAAATAGTTTCCATGATGTTTTAAAATTAATATTATAGTTTTTTTTGTTCATTTTCAATTGTTGTAAAAATACTTACATGATTAGATACTACATAGGTTTGCTTTATACGTATTTTCAATGATATAGATGTTTGTGGTTATTATTTTTCATGAATACAATTGATATCACTGTATAGCTGTCATAATCAATACATAATATTTTTGACAACAAATTCAAAAACAAAATTAAATATGTAAATAATATATTCATGTATGTATAATACTAAATGTATAATATACATACATATTAATAAGACTTAATACGGAATAATTGGAATAAACATAAGAAACAGGACACAAAGCTAAAATACAGGACACTCCTGTATAAGACAGGACGTATGGTCATCCTAACTTGCGACCACCTGCAATTGAGGGCTTCTATTTTTTTTATAAAGCTATAAGCTTGTAAAAATGATTAGCAATTATAAGGAGGTATGTACTTGGTAGTCCCGTTCATAGGAACTAATATAAAATATTGAAATGGTATAATATCCTATGGTATATGGTGTACCGCTTTGTACAGTCAAAAATTACATCAAACGTATTCTTAGTATAAATAATAAAAAACAAAATTTTAATACAACAATTGTAGGGTTCTCTTAAAATCATAAAACATATTTCAGTAGATTGTTCCTATTAGGTACCTATATTCTCAACAAGTAAACAACAAGTAGGAAAGAATATAACATCTAGTCGTCCATCACTTGTAGTAGGTCGTTGTAGATGTCTTGCTATACGATTTCGAGTATTTCACGGATGTATCAATCGGCAACTACGTCATACAGTGGCCCCTCCTCTCCATTGGCGACGATGTAAAATATTTTTTTACAGGATTATGAAAAAAAATGATTATAAATTTAATACACGGTTTTGTGTTGGTAAAATTATGACGTGGACCCATGAAAAATACCTAATTACACCACTGTCGTCATATTAATACGAAATAACAACTGCTGATTGCGCGTTAACAATATCATAATATGTTGGGCCATTAGGGTTCGGTGATATCGAATTGAATCCGTGCTAATTTTAAGTGTTTGAATTGAGCCCGGCTTATTAGGTATCTTAATATCTTTGAATTGAGTCCGTATATAGACAAAATGTCATAACTACCTATAAGCCGGTGGTGACCTCGAACCTTGCACATTATTGTTACACATAATTATTATTATTTTTAATTTCTTTATACTTATTATTTTTACGATTAAAAAAAAAAACAGTGTATCCATACAATCACACATAATAATAATTATTTTTAATATTTTTCAATTAATTGACTCTTTATACTTATTATTACAATTATAAAAAACGTTGTCAGACACATTTTTTGAGAGATTACTCAGCCAACCTCTACGGCGTGTGTCCTGGGTGGCTGAGTAACACTAATAGGCTGAAGGGACTCAACTCGAACAACCTAACAATATTGGTCAGACTCAACTCCGATAACACATCCTTAGGGTTGACATTATTAAATTTAGTCCAAAAATCTCTCCCGTTTGAATCAAAAATAATATGGTATTGTCAGACGTGCATAGTCATATTTCGCAGTTATAGATACTGCGAGGTATAGTATAGTTAGATTTGTGTGGTTTATAGTTAGTTATCGGCGAGATAATAATTTAAATCTTAAATTAAAATATAGATGACGTTTAAGAAAAATAAACAAATCTTTCGAGTACGAAAAATAAATAAATATTAGACTGACTATCATTGGACTGAAAAATAGTTACGTATTATTATTATTACATATAGCTTAAATTATTCGAGTTTTAAACATGTCACTTTTCATCCAATATAATGTGAACACATCCAGTATGTCCAGTATACCACTATGGCTTCCCCACTATTATTATATTGCGTAGTTTTAATACTCTTTTTTTGATTGCATAAAATTGATATTTACATATTGAACTTGAACGCTAACCGAATTAGTCTTTATATTTAATTATTCTATCGCGAACACTGTTTTGCTGAATGTTTTAAAGTGATTAAAAAAAAAAAATTACAATACAAAAATAATATTTTCATTAAAAACATAATGTTATATTTATCGGGTTTAAACAACATAATGTAATGTGATTACATGTTATATTTCAGTTTTACACAAAATGCTATTAGTTTAATTCAGTCGACAATTTATAACGTCGAATATTAATATAGAATATTCCACCACTCACGTAAAAATGTAATAAATATAATATATTGCAATCGTATTTTTCTTACCGTTCGATTTTATGGAATGGTTTTTTTTTTTTCAGTATTTTCATAACTCGTTTAGATATTAAGAATATTTATTTAGGTATAATTGATAATTTGTCATGTACCTACCTGTATGGATATTTTATCGAAGGTCCTTTTTGATAGAGACTGCGCTACGGATTACAATAAAATCGTACTATAGACAATTTGCAGATGTTTGCTGCTTGTGTGTTTTTTAAATATAAAGTATTTTTTTCGATTGTATTATTCTTATCATAATTATTTATTTTTTAAAGTTTACGATCTCGTATACTTTATATTATATTTCCACGATCGATTCGTTTTGTGCAGAAACCCGTCTGTTACATTATACTTACATTGGAAAATAAGGAAGCATAATAGAAGTTAGAATTTCTTAGTCTTGTTTTTGTGACGGATGGGTGTAGGTTATTTTTCATTATGAAAAAAGTAGGTTTTTAGTCTAACTCAGATTTCAAGGTATAGCTGGTATTATAAAAAAAAAAACCCTGTTGATATAAGTATAGGTACATTTATCTTACTTCGATAATAAAAATTATGAACAAAAAGTGTGTGGGAACTAAAATTAATTTGTTCTACGATTGTTTGTGATTCAGTTTGTTTGAAATAAAATCACGTAGTTTCGTTTGGCACATGACAAAATAACAATGTATGATCACAATAAACTGAATTTCGTTCAGTCAACGCAGAATAGGGTGGGAGTCATCCTCGTCATTTGATTGGCTTATATTTATCGCGCGTTTTATGAGTTAATATAACATAATAATATTATATTATCAAGGACCAATGAAAAGCCGAGGAAGACTCCCACTCCTATACTTCTATTTCAGATAATAGAGATATAATGCGTATCACAAAATTGTGATCATACCTTGTTATTTCGTCATGGTTTGGCATACTTTTTTTTCGTAGTTTCGGAATAACTATTATAATTTGTGTAAAAACTAAATAAATTTTTGCATAACATACGGCAGTTCAAATGTCGTTTCTATTTTTAATCTGAAATTCTGATACATTACAATTTTATTAAATATAAATGTCGACTTTTTGAGATGTGGTTATTTATACACGAATTTAAATTTACTAGGAGTACGGAGTTGTAGCGGTGCAGTTAAAATACCTGGGGAGTAAAAAGTAAACAATTCTGTTTTTTCAAACACTCGTACGACACTTATCACTTAGGGTGGTATACCTAACTTATATTATCATCCAGGCATATTTTAAAAAGTGGACCAGATAAATGTAATATTATGGTGTTGCAGATTAATCAAGCCTGCAGTAGGCAGTAGGTACTCAGCACTGTTCACCGTTCTCAGTGTATAATATACCTACCTACTAGCGAGGCACGGTTACATTTGTAAATTGTAACATATTATTATTACGTAGGTGTATAGTATGTAATAACAAGACTAAATCGTATAAATCAAGAATATCAATAAACTACAAAGCGCACTCCGTTATACCCACAGCAGAGATTCGACCATGGCAAGCGGATTTACGACCCATACGAAAATACAATAACTTTATTGAACGTGATTTTGTATTGTACCTATTATATACGTATATAATATAATATATATACACAATATAATATTTATACGTGTATACTATATATATATATATATATATGTGTGTGTGTTATAGTCACCGCTGCGACTAGGTCAAAAGAGCCGCAACGGCCAACGGTCAGACATCACGTTCACAAACAATAGCACGACGTCAACACCGACGCCTTACGGTTAGAGTTAAGACGAAGTCCCGTAATACAAAACACCCTTAAATTCGTTTTTAGAAAGTTTTCGGAGGAGACTTCTTCACACATGATCCGGTCAATTGCCCTTGTGACATATTTATTGGTACCTATACCGCCCGTACCGCCCGAGGACACATACAATCGCACTTCTTTGACAAAATTCCCGTCCAAATTTCTTAAAATTACACTCGTAACACAATATTATTGTACAAGTGTACAACGGTTTACAAAAACTTTCAAATCTTAAGTAGAATAGGTACACCTATATGTTATAATGTATTTTATTGACAATTATTATCTGGATAACTGCAGTAATAATATTGTCTGCAAAATATAAACATACGATATTAAAATACATCACAATACACAACATTAAATTGTTTTTATTCTATAGCTGCGATTATTATCGTAAATTGTGAAGAAACGGAAAAATCTGACTCTTACGCGGTAGGAAATTGCGGCAAGTACTTACCATATACCTATAGATATTATATATAATATTATAGAAACAACATTAATTTTTTCGTGAAACAATCCCGTGCACGTCAAAAAAGTCATCACTATTATGTAGCAGCTCGACCACGCGAAGATGATACATAGGTAAATTAATTTATATATCTATATACGTTTTGATAGTATAATCGTTAAAATACAAATTGTTTCACGAGAAATTTTGTTTTTTTATTCGATAGCTGCGATTATTGTCGTAAATTGTAGAGAAACAGAAAAATCTTACTCTTACGCGGTAGGAAATTGCAAGTACTTACCATCAGCTACCTATAATATTATAGATACAAAATTAATTTTTTCGTGAAACAATCTCGTGCACGCCAAAAAAGTCGTCATTACGTAGCAGCTAAACCACGCGAGGATGATTATACAGGTAAATTAGTTTATACATCTATATACGTTTTGATAGTAATCGTTAAAATACGAATTTATAGAATCGGGGTGATTTATTTTGTCTGCCAAAACACGAATTTTCTATCAAGTTTTAATGCATTAACTGCATGCAGCACTCTATAGTTGCCGCGATTTTCTTCCTCGCGAGATAAATTGTTATAGTGTTATAATGTCACCATATAATAAAAGGCTATTAATAGCGATTACTGCGATTACATAGTCGGTATATTGATCGAAAACGTAATCAGTCTCATATATTATTATTATATATTTTACACATTGTCATAAAGTCTGTAATATTGTCCGATTGACAGACTAATTATAAGAGCCTGCACAATAATCGATTGTGTATACAAGACGTATATAGGTAACTCACTTATTATTATATTATACAAATCGGCAAATATATACGAACAAATGCGATTTATAAACGTCAATAGGTGCATCCCTCTTGATACTGACGTTTGTATTACATTCGAGTTTGTCGTATATAGCATTCACATATTATTATTGTGTGTGCGGTCATGATTTATACCTCCCCTTCGCCTCGTCATAAGTCTATTACTTTGACAAAGGAAATAGGACGCTTTAATTAAATAATCTAAGGTCTTAATCGCCAATGTCGTATATGGTATATATAAGTCGTCCTTGTCAGTTCTTGAATCTAAGTCCTCGAATGTTGACTTTCCACGCCTGAAGTTCGGTAATGGCGTCAATCAATGCGATGATAAATCGGAGAGTTTTCTTAACATCGCATTAATTAGTCACTCCTCGGATAGTTATCATCATACAATATTTGTATGCGCATTCTCTTTATAGCCGATAAGCATCAGAAATTTAAAAAAAAGGCTTGCAAGTGGGTGTCGCTCTGCTGTACAGTAGGTTACAAGTGGGTCACTGCAATGGATGGTGTTGAATTTGAATTCAATGATATAATATCGGCTATAGACGAATCGCTCCGCTCAGAATCTAAAAGCACTGTCTTAATTTATCACGATACATTTTTTTATTACACTGCACTACAAGCCAACTTTTTGTTTATTTCCAAATATTCCATTTCATAAATGGTTTCTAAACGGTTATGGTATACTGGTAATTGTTTGTGATATAACTTTATGATGTCTTATATTTATCTAGAATAAAGCAAAAAGTGAAATCCCATTTCATGCGTTTTTTATTAAAAATTGTGTTTTTTCGCTTTTTAATAATTAATCATTGTTTGCATTTACAATATTATTGTTTATTAACTATTCGAGTTTTGATTTAGGTACCTTAATTACAATAAGATAATAACTTGTTAAACATCAAAGCAGTTTGTTATTCTAAATATAGATGGGGTTTTGAGTACTTAGTTTGATTAAGTTTGGCTAAAATACATTTGTAATATAATTATAATTTGTGTTATAATTTAAGTTGTTTACTTTTGAACAAGCGCTTTATTTTATCTATTACGCTTTTATACTATACACGTAAGACGGTTAAATGTATCTAAAATCAATTAATATTGTATGCATAATGCATATTATAATTTATTAATATTACATCTTATAGGTTATAGGTATACCAATGTACATAAACTTATTAACCTGATGCAGTAATGTATATGCGCCAAATAAAATGGTATCTAACTGGACCATGGCCGTCGTAAAATAAACCAATAACAATTACTAAAAGAAAAACCTATTCATGATTAAAAATATAATATAGCGGCGCAATTTCTTTCTTTTTTGTTTTATTCGAAAAATTTACGATGATTAAGAAAAACTTACCCCATTGGGGTGGTCAGTGGATTTCGACCAATCGCGGTTTACCATAAAAAATCAAAAAGGATATTTTATTAAAAATGGATTTCTGTTAGTGATTTTTCTATACATTACTTTGACTTTGTTTTTCGTCTCTGATCATACGATTTCGGAGAGTAATTTCTGGACGCTATCTCAAAATACAGTGAATTTTGAAACACCTGAGTACTATCTGCTTAAGTCGGTACCTATATGTATGTAATTATGGATATGCGGATGGAAGGAAATATGGCCTATTATTTTCGTAAAAAGACGAATAATAAATAGTGATCATCAATTCCACCCAAATTGTATATTGTTTCCGCGGACGTTTAATAAAAGGACTGTTCGACTTTTGATTTTGCTAAAAACTATTTTTACCTGTCATATCAATATTATCAGTAGAAAATATAATATCATTCCAAATCACTATATAACCGCTGTTATCGGAGATCACCCAGTCGCTACTAATGTGAAAATAACAATAACAGACGCATGTCATAAAATACGATCGTTTCAATATTTATCCAAGTATACTTCCATATTAATTTCATTGAGTATACCTAACCCATATTGTGTGTACACTGTTAAGGCGTGTACTCGGTTTATCGTTGTTGACAATCAATTTGTCCGTAAATTATCAATTGCCGGTTTTCAAGTTAGGTAAGTCACAGTGTCACACGATAACGTTTTAGATGAATGTATTTATTTTACAATGATGCGTATTTTTTTACGTGTCTGTTTACACGATATAATATTTTAGTAAAAAAATGTTCCGACCTTCAATTTTGAGGGTGGTCATTGGTCATTGATATGAATTTATTATTGGATTTAGTATTGATACATTTAAGAGGTCAAAATTGAAAATGTCCAGTATTTTTCAAAATAATCGTGTAAAACCACGGTTATTTTGAAAAGCACTGGACATTTTTAATTTCGACCTCCCAAAAATCACAAAAACATTTCTGTTTTTGTCTAACACACGTTCTACATAGAATTTTAGACGGGTATTTTGCCAAACATCCATTTGATCTAATGAAGCGATAAGAATTCTAAAAACAGATTTGAATTTTTCGTCAAGTCTACTTGAAATCGACTTTCCAACATTTTTGATATTTTAAATTTTAACTTCTCCAAAAATTAAAATACGACATCTTATTGATACTCTTTTTTAATATGACATTTTTAGAAATTTGGGGAATAATATCAAAAATGTGGTAAAGTCAATTTCAAGTAGACTTGATGACCAATTCAAATATGTTTTCAGATTTCTTATCACTTCATTAGATCGATTGGTATGTTTGGCAAAAAACACGTCTAAAATACTATGTCGCGCAGAAAACAGAAAATCCTGATATCGAATCCGCCTTAACACGATCAATATTAATATTTTTAGCACTATATTTGTAGAATTAATATATTCATAATATATATTAAAAATATTATTTTATATTTGATGTAAAACCATTATTAAGTATAATATTATTAATAATTATCCTTAGGTATAGTGCATAAAGCTTAGTAACCGAGATTCTAGGTACTATCAAATATCAATCGAATTTCGATGAAATAAATATAAATGCGTTTATAAACACATTATTAAATGATTAAAAGGGACCATGCTTGGCGAAACGTCAAAGTGTGTGTAAAAAAAAAGTCGTAAATATAATATATCGTTATTATTTTTTATTGAAATAGAAAATTTTTCAATTTGTGTTCGTGCAAACAACAAGCAATCGATGTGGTATACTACAACAGTACGACGTGTTAACGAAAAAAGAAGAGGGATCGTCCAGATTCACTAATTCGAGCGTACGTAGTATATCTTTATCGTATATTATAATATAGTATTACTCGTACACAATGAAATCCGAAAACGATATAATATATAACATATTATTATTATTATTATATGTTATATAATAATACGCCTCAATATGACGTTTTCCGAAACGTGCGATTGACGTGTACACAATAATACAGTGTATACATTGTGCGTAGGTTCATAATAATATTGTCTGTTGTAGGTACGTGGTGGTATATAGAGCAGTCAGCGCGTTGGGTGTTTGAGTGGTAAGGGACAAAGTACGATTTGATGCAATGCGGCTTGTAGAACAACACGGTTTGGTTTTCCGGGAAAGCAAGAAAGGAAAAAAAAATTGAAAATAATAGGTAGGTACTTAGAATGAAAAGAAAAAAAAATAATAATAATAAGAATAATAAGAAATAACGTCCATACAGACGGTATATTTCAGTCGGTTGACTCGTGAATATTTTATGTATAACGTCTTATAGAACAGTATCGATTAAACGCGGAGACCATCGGTTATATTATAATATTATAAACCTACCTTATTATTAATATTGTACTCCGCAGCTACAGACAATGTAATATATGCTGCATAAATGTGCGTCTTTTTTTACATTTTGTGCGTATAATGATGCACGGTAGGTAGTTTATATAATATGAATATTCTATGTACGTATATAATATTATAATATATATTATGTCTAAACGGTTTTGCAGAAATTGGCTTAGTATTTTCGTGTATGTCGTCTCATTATATTATTTAATATCGTTTTGATACTGTATACGCGCCATTATACGTGTATCCATAGGCGCAACTAGGGAATAGGCAACTTTAAAATAACCTGTAGGAGACTTATATCTAAATCAATAAGGGATCTTAGTCAAGGGGGAAACTAAGGGGGGGGGGGGGAGGGGTGCGTTCAGATTTTCAAAATAAAAACGCTTGATACATTTTGACATGTTTATCGACGTGCACCTGTTTGCAGTGCTTGGATTGGGCAAACAATTTGGGAAGGGGGTTGTTGAAAAGTGTGTAGAAAAACGTGCTTACCCGAATATTTAATCGATTATTATTGATTACGATGTGATCAGAAGAGGTACGCGTGAATATATTTAAAAAATGAGAGGGACACCGTACCCCCACGTCCCCCCACCCACCGATAAAAGCACTGCCGCTGTTTAGAGACCCTGAGAAAAATATTTCGTAGAGGGGCGGCTGTAGCCTCCTATATAGCATATAACCGAAACCTAAAATAAAACCTCGACATCGGCATGCGGCTAAACTTTTGAGAGAACCTAGTCAAAACGACTCTGTGTGTATAGTGTAAACACATTATCACCCCCCCCCCCTCCCCGCAAAGAAAAATCCTGGCTAAGCGATTATATTATATAATCATCGTTTAATATATTATGTAGGTACTAACTACTAATGTTTATTCGCGAGTCCGACGGAGTCCATCGGTTATACTATAATATTTTATACCTATAGCTTATTATTAATTAATTAATTTTATTTCGACGGGCAAATAATATTATATTACTTCGTAGCAATAAATAGTAATAGATGCAGAACGTGTCGTCTTTATTAATTATTTACATTTTATATTTATAAAAATATGTATAGAGGCACATCTACTATATTATATTAACGGGTTTGCAGAAATTGACGTATAGTATTTTCGTGTATTTTGTCATTACGATATTATATTCATATATGATAATATTGTATATACACAAGCTCGTATAGAGGGTGCGTTAAGATTTTCAAAATAAATATACGTGACACGTTTTGACACGTTCATCTATATGTTCACCTGTTTGGCGACCCTCTGCTATGGAAAAAAGTTTGCTCGTGTCCGCCGAACTCTCTACCTTAATATCCATATCGTCGTCACATCATGCCTCGTATATCATTATCATAGTTTACTTTTTACGACTACTCGTTATATATATATTTTTTAAGGGTTTCTTCGACTGTGGTAACGAGACCTGTTACTGCGGGGGAGGGTGCGGTCGGTTTGGCAAAAATTTGTCACTAGAAAGCCGGGTGCTCATCCATCCGAGAGATAGTGACATCGGCTGGTGCGTGTACTCAGAACACGTTTAGTGATTGAATGTAAATACCGTGCCACACCAAGCCACTACTCGTAATCGTATATTATGTATTCACTATTTGATATACTATGTACTAAGTACTAACCTACATAATATTATACTCGTGACTCACCAGTCGACAGAGACCGATGGTTTTGTTATAGTACAGTGTAAAGGGGGGGGGGGGTTCACACTACACCATGTCGTGTAAAATAATCACGATTACCACAGTTACCAAACGATACCGCATAGTACATAAATACGTGCAGATAAAGCCGGGTTCACGCTTATGTAAACTAACCTTATGTAACCTAACCACACGGTCAAAAGTTGAATATATTCAACTATGCGGTATCGTTTGGTAACTGTGGTCACCATGATTATTTTACACGACACGGTGTAGTGTGAACCCTGCTTAACACCCATATTACGAAGTCTCACGGGCAACAAAAAAATTCGTATTATAGAGAAATTCGTTAAAAGAATTAAATTAATTTGATTATAATATTTGGTTAGGTTCTCAAAACATTTCGTTGAACAGAAAATGTTTTTAAATGAAATAGTTTGTTATAATATAGAAGTTTCACTTTATTATACAATATACCTACCTTCTTTATTTATTTATTATTGAACAGACCCTCGTGTTATTGGTCGTTACAAGCTCGTATATAGGGTGCTTTTAGATTTTCAAAATAAAAATAGGTATACTACGTGACACATTTTGAAACATTTATCTATGTACACCTGTTAGGCGACCCTCTGCTATAGAAAAAAGTTTACTCAAGTCCGTCGAACACACTATCTTTTAATATCCACATTATCGTCGTCACATCACCAAGTATATTATTATAGTATAATTTTTTACGACTTTATAATATATTAAATATTTGGTAAACTATGTATTGTATATTCACGACTTCACGAGTCACGGCATACCTAGATTTTATCGAAGCGGCGTATTGCAGCGATCTCACAATGACAATGTATGTGTCCATTAAAAGCCTTTTGTCAGATAATCATCAAAATTTGATTTTCCGGAGAGGTGTAAAATTCTAGACACGCATACCGAATAGGTACTATGCTTTTCTAATAATATGTAAATTGTACAATATAAGTAGATAGGTACTTACCTATACTATCAGCAAGGTCATTTTTTGATTTCCCTCTTTGGGTGCATCTAACATAATATTAGTATCTCAATTATTATTTACTGTATGATCGATCGCTCAGAACCTAAAATAGAAAATTAAAAACTTCTAAAATAGCCATTTGAAAATTATACAATATATAATATGGAAGATGCTCGTAAAAAGATTTTCTCTCATTTTTTGTCGTTTTTTTTTAATATTATTAAGAAAAGAACTTTTAATTTTCTGCAATTTCGCCCTTTAAAATATAGTACCAACTAGATGCAACTTGATCAGAAATCATCCCCAATGTTGTAGATCAAAGCATTTTTTCTACTATAAAACGCAATATACACGCCAATACATACACAAAAAACAACAATTGTAAAATCGCAATACGCATTGGTCGTTCCGTTCGGAATCTAAAAATCTTACCTATAAAAGTGTAAAACGAGTATATACGACAGTAATATAATATAATGCAGATCGACACATAAATCCTCGTTAAAATATTATAATACAATAATTATAGTATACTTCTGCGTACGTATACAGTAAGAGTTGGTATACCAATAATAATAATAATAATAATGGCGTTTGGAAAAATAAACGGGCCCGAAATACAGCTGATGCCGGTCGATTAATAATGTGATGGTACTCGCTGGCTACTAATAAACGATGTTTGTTTTAAATCATCGTCGACGGCCCAGGAAGAAATCCGGAAATCGGCACATTTGCAACTCTGACACCTATACGCGGACAAAAAACCTGTACAAAATGGCTGCATCGCATAATGACGAAATGACAATCGAAGAAACAACCATCAAGCACATCTTGGGAAAGATCATCAGCAACATCGAATACGAAATGATGGAAGAAGAACTTGGCAGATTCGACGACATCGACGAGGAACCGACCATCGGGGACCTGGAGGGACTTTTGTTATATGCGACACGCTTCGCGGGCGACGACTACGTTCCGCACAACGTCGTTCAACCGGCAGACAATTCTTGCAAAGCCGCAGGACCGGTCGAACCGATCAGAGACGACGTGGTGGTCGCACCGACGGTGCAGGAAACTGCGGAAAAGGAGCTAGGTGGCGAGGC
Source organism: Metopolophium dirhodum (assembly GCF_019925205.1). NCBI lineage: Eukaryota > Metazoa > Arthropoda > Insecta > Hemiptera > Aphididae > Metopolophium > Metopolophium dirhodum. The sequence continues at coordinate 2,978,120 of NC_083562.1, forward strand.
GAGGGGCGCCACACCAGCCATGGGACTTGAAGTCAGAAACAGTTTTGGAACCTTGATTGGTTGGCTGGACCCGGGGGTCAAAACAGGAATACGCGCAGCTCCGCGTAGTGGAACGGCGAGAGTTGTTTCCTCTGCGTGGAGAGGTCTAACGAGAGCCGCACGCGTGTTATGTTGTTGTCGCCCGAAGTGAAACCGTCCGAAAGTTTCCCCCCTGGCTGAGGGCAGCGGACAAGGCGAGGCGACGTATGGTTTCGAGGTAATAGGTACGTGACAGTGCACATTTAGGTGGTGATCGGCGGTAAGTCACCGCGATACACGTTCTCCGGCCATCCTGCGGTAGCGCGACGGGATCGCGGACGTTGCGCGTTGGAGGTCGCCGAGACACGCGAGACCCTCTGGCGGCGCGGCGGGCGTCCGGCTGCTTCGGTCCGGGAGCGACGACGACGACGACGGAGGCTAGCGGTACCTACGTGGACAACGACGCCGTCTCCGGCGGTACCTGCAGCTCAGTGACGAATGCGGTGCTGCACGACTCGTGACGGCGGCGACGGAGACCTCAGAGCTCGCGGCGGGTGAGCGACGGATGACTATAATTACAGGGTAGCTAGGAACACCACGGACGTGTCAGCAGCGCCGGGCTCGAGGAGACGAAACGTTTCGTCGGGTTCGGCGGTGCGCGACACCGTGGCCATCGGCTGCGGCGGACGGCGGTCGGCGACAGAGACGCCAGGGCGAAAATCACGGAGAGTATCAGGACAGCGACGCGTCGCGATGCTGTCCGCAGATTCTCTCTCCCCTTTTCGCCCAGTGGTCCGATCCCGCGCCGACCGAGTCGCGCAACGCCGCCGATTCCGCAGCTGCACAGAGATTATAGTCTTCGTCGCTAGCTCGCTCCGAGCTTTGCAGGTCACCGTAATCGCCGGCACGACAGTCGTCTTCAGCACCTGCAGCACCGTCAAGCAGCGCACGACATCGCGCACTAGCCTCTCGTCGCCAACCGTCGTCGCTCTCGCAGCCGTCGTGGCCGGCGTCCGCCCGCTGCCATGGCCGTCTTAGCGTCTCGGGTAAACGCGCCCGCGAATCTCGTCCGCCCCGCAGGACAGCCCGTGAGAACGTTGTAGAGGTGACCAGTGGCCATATACCAGTTACCAACATCATCAGCACCACCAACTCGCCATCACGTACCCCCCACATCGCCTCGTCTTGTCCGATGCCTTTTTTTCATTTGAATTATTATTTATTGTTTTTTTGCTACTTTTTTTGTATCATATATAAAATATGTTTCATTTTTCGGCGTTCAAAATTTTTAAGCACTAAGCATTCATTTTCTATCTTTCATGAGATTATTTAATAAAATTATTTATTCTATAAACAGTAAAATGTTGTTCCTTATTTTTCGTATTAAATAGTACGATTTTATTTATTTCAACAGAATAATGGCCCCACAGAACAAGATCGTGGACCCACAAAGAATATTAACCAACAATTTTTTTGTTACGTACCAAATCTCAATGAAATACATTGAAGGTATTGGCCACGTGAGAGTATAAGTTTACTGTGTGTGGTGACATTTTTTCTGCCCCAAAATGTGATAAAAGAAGAAAAATTAATTTAAGAAAACACGCACACATTATTATAAAATAAGTCCACTCATCGCTCGGCTCAGAATTTAAAACAATATAATAATAATAACTATAGTTTTTGTTATTGTTGTTGAATGAACACTACATTGTTTTTTCGTAACACTATAGCTAAGGTAGGTACTGCGTCGACCCATTGAAATGATTTTCAATTGAAAATAAAATTTGGTATCAAAGCATCATACGATGTTGGTTCAGTATATATAAAGAATTAATGATGTTATTAATTCGGACTTTCCACGACAAATGTTAACTTAAAAAAACAGTTATAAAAGATGAAAACTAAAAATAATAAAATATTTGGGTAGGTATAGCTTTAGTATAAATAACGATTTATTGAGTATACCTACGTGGTTATCCAGACGTTTTAGGAGCTTGCATCATTTTTCTTATAATGCCAGCAATCACTCTGGCAGGAGCAGAACAATCATTTTCCAAACTAAAACTAATAAAAAATTACTTAAGAAACGCATGTGGACGAGTGTGTTTATCTGGTATAGCAATTTCAAGTATAGAAAAAGAACGAACTAAAAATCTAAATATTGAGAAAATAATTGACAATTTTCCCAAGGCAAAATCGAGAAAAGATATTTCTTATAATAGAATATCTTAGATATTTATGTAATAATTATGTTGAATAAATTATTTATTATTTAAGATTACTCTAAAATATTATATTACCTATTTGTTAAAATATGGTTATAAATTTATAATGCAATTTGATTTGTAGTAAAAATATAATGGTATAAAACTGTTAATTGTTTTTCAAGGGAGTCCCTAAATTTTCTTTTGCACCTAGGCCCTCAGAGTTCAAGATCCGGCACTGACTGTATCACTACTATTATTAAGCACATGGAATTCAAACCAATAATACAAATCACGTATAGAAAAAATACTTGAGAAAAACAAGTTCACGGTCTGTGAATTGGTTTTAGATTTAAAATATTTAGAAACAAAAATATCCGATATACTCGAACGAGCCGTACTTATCATAGACAGGACATTTTTCGTCATTAGGTAGGTATACCTACGCAAATTAATATTGTCTATACGTAATAAAATAAACAAAATATTTACACTAATATTTTAAGAAATTTATACCACAAATTCATTCACACTTATATGTTAATACTTAATAACAATACTGTATCATAATAAAATTATGATAGCAAAAATTAATCAAATACGACACACAAAAAACTTATAATATAGTAAACGTAAATTAATTTAAAAATATCCTTAGAAATACGCAGAGACTAAAACACCATCTCTGCTAGGAATCGTTTTTTTTTTTTGTACATAACGATTTATTGTCGAATTTTTATTTAACACATCAATTACAGTGACCTACTCAACGACAATGGGTAGGTACACTTGAAACCACCGATGAGTTTCCTGGTTTTTCCTTATTTTGCGGAATTCGATGTGCGAGAGACCGAGACAACTACCCTATGGTGCTTGTGACGATGACGTCATTTCTAATCCGGAACACGAATTATAGTAAGTTATTAAACGAATTAATTAACTTTGATTTTCAAATAAAATACTTTACTGCTTTTTTACCATAATAATATTACAAATCAATATTGAAACAAACATAATAACTTATAATACCTGGGGTTAGTATACTCTCGTGGCCGTGTTATCTTACTACCCCTTGTTTTCGTTAACCCATAATAAAATACTATAATTATAATTTATCGGTAGGTGCTATATTATATAGTGAGTATATAATATTTTTAAAACGTATTTATGTTACTCGGAACAGCTGATAATATACGCACTATACGCATGTGCCTATATAGGTTTAATTATTCAAAAGTCTTGGCGTTTTATGCGGACGGGTAATTATTTTCAAGAGTTCATCGCGTGTCTGATGGTAAACTAATACTAATATACTCGTAATTTCTTTTTTTTTTTTAGCTGCAGCCGTAGACGTGAATATTATCATTTTCACATCCGGCCCGCAATACGACGTTCGAAAAACAGTAATTTTCCATCTACACTCCTGCCATCACGACTGCAAATGAAAGTCAAGAGTCCTTACGTTTATTTACTATACATATTATACCGACACTACGCACAGTACCTATATAGATACATATATAAATATTACGTTACGTATTTATGTGTTGTTATGACGTTTTTTAAACGATATTAAATTATTGTACAGACGGATAAACGATTATTTTTATTAATGTATAGGTACTTCATTAATTTGTATCGCGGAGTTGTACACTGTCGTCGTCTACGCGTCTAACGTCTTTGGCCATTGCTCTTAAATTAGCTACCAACCGATATTATGGTATAATATGGTTTATAATATAATGTATCTATAATCTACATTATTATAACTATCGACGGTACCTCAAATCTGAAGACTGGAGGCTATATATTTTATGTCCCGTTATTATAACATAATGGCAAAGTGCCGTCTACAGGGCATCATCATAATACAGTGTGTTGTTTACGGGTGGTGTATCGGTACAATACAATTAAAAAAAACTACTCCCCCTTATTCGCCCTGTTTAGTAACTACGAATTCCCTTCGGGGGAGATTGTATACTTATACGGTAATACAGGCTGAATGGGATTTGTACTGGTATCCACATAGCTGCAGGGTTCGGGGGGTTGAAATGAAAACCAAAACATGTATATTGTATATAGTAGACATAGAAATCTCTTAAAAACTGCAAGAGTCTATTCTGAGTTCTAACCACTGTAACCATATGCATTATACCAAGCAAATAGCAATGTGTTAATGTGTCGAAACGGGCGATCGTAGCCTTTAACACCGTGGCAGTAAAGTTTACGTAAATACCAACGCGTATACCCTTAGGTTGGTGCGAGGGCTCGTTTTCATGTTTTTCGGTGGATCAGACTTCAGATCACAGGTAAACGAGAACCCAACCAACACTGATCGGGTGTCTCTTCTGTATTGTTCTCTGATTATACTGTATAACTGCACGCAGTAAATTACATAAGTGGTTATGAATTTGGTAACGGTGTGTTTTAATCTTTTTTCCATGGGTGTTATGACAACTATATAATGGTTGGTATGGTGGTGATACACTGATACCTATGTGTACCTACCTATATTTTTCATACTTACATTAGTTACATTCGATACGTAAATATTTCAACGGTGTTATCGCATACGAATAATTTGTTTGTATGAAAATAATGAACACTATATCAACTCAGTTATCGACTAATTAGGGGATAATATAATATTTTTAAATGTTGATGTCCCTGCTATAATTTGAGAGATACGGAAGGGTTCTGGTTAGTTTTTTCTTGTCTAATATTACTCCAAGTTATTTAATATTAGGGGACCATGCTATGTTGTGGCCGTTGAGTATTATAGATTGGTATAGTTTTGGGGTCTACGTAGTGTTAAAATAACTGCTGAAGTGCTTTTCGTTGGACTGACGACAGTTTTCCATCTTTACGCCCATTTTTAGAAATCGCCGATGAGATGATTTTGGATGTTTTTGGTTACATTTTCAACATTATACCAGAACCTGAATATATGGCACTATCATCCACATATAGAAATCTATTTCAGTGTTCATAGTTGTGGGCAAGTCAGATACGTATAAATTTAATAGTAATGGAGATATCTTCAAACCTTATGGTACTCCTACATTTATTTTTCTAATAATATCCGATTTGGGTGAAACGGTGAGGACGGATAAAAGCGATATAATAAGGTTGGCGATTACTGTGGGTGTATCGAGGCATTTTGAGAGCAGACCGTCATGCCAAACTCAATCGAACACTTGAGGTGTATCTAGAAAGGCTGCACCGGTATGTTATTTTTTATCGAACCCATGATATCATATTGTATATTACGCATATATGGTATATTATATAATATATATACCTACCATTTACCAAGTACCAGCTACCGCAGAACACTTCACATTGGTATATCATATATATTATATATATATTATTACTAAAGTCTACTACATATACTACTATAGTAATAGTATAATATATTATCATGATATACGCAGAATGTCGTCTGCGCCGTATATTTACCATCACGCTTTGTGTCGTCTAAACGTGTTTACCGTTTTAGAAAATCCGTTATACAGCAATGTCAATATTGCATATTAATCTGTACTAATATATTATAAGTACGTAGCCACGTAGCCATTCTAATGTATATGGTCGAAGTAATCTCAAAAACCACCGGTCGGATTTCAAAAATTATTTTTGCATTTCCATTCGATAGCCCGAGCATTTGATAGCTCAATTCTTCAGCAAGGTTATAGACTATTTTACATCACGATATATACGACCCTTAGGAGCCGAGCAAAAGGACAAATTGTCAGATGCCGCGTGGCCGTGTTATTGCGATGTCGTATTTTTCGTTTGGTTTATAAATGATTGCCATAATACCATTGCAGGTTACATCTTACAAAATAAAATAGTAATAATAGACATAATTAGTAGACGTAAATCTCAACTCTCACAAACAAACTACTGTAGCACTGTTTACAATCGGAATTTCGTGGATAGTTTTATTGTTATATATAGCCATTTAAAGTTAGTCATTACCTCGCGAGACCTACCCAAGGTGATTTTACATGACAAATCGAGGGATGTTTTCGATTTTAATTATCCGAGCGATCGAGTGACCACCCCACTGGCTTTACATGTATTTTATGTCCTTTAATAGCTTTTTGCAAAATACTATTTTTACTTACAGCCGTTCAGTTCAATCCTACCTGTTGTGCTGTTGCATATTGTCCCGCGACCCGACGCAATCCGATTGTCTACCTAGGTGACTGAGTTAAACGTTTATTGATTTGCACTTGAGATAACCGACTTGCTAGACACTCAAACACGGTTTTCGACTTGACACTTTTTTATATACGAAAAAGCTCCGGACAGGCGCATGCGGGTACCGTATCCAGCCCGTCAGGTATCCATTTACACCGGTAAGAACTATATGATAGCTAGACACTATAGATTACACGACTATTAACTTTACGCTTTCTTTGCATCATACGAAAAAAAGGCGCATCGAAATATAATTCATACGACATTGCCTCCGGTACCCACGGTCAGCGAGTTAACTCTTTGGCACGAGCAACTCCGCGGGCGGGACATATATAATATATTACTACATTAAATAAATTTAATGAAACCCGGTTGACCAGATCGGAAATCAGCATGTTGGAGTGGAAAACTAAATAAAATTATTTTCACAGCATAGTTTTAGTAACGATAATATAAAATATTATAAACCATAATATGACGGTATTGTAATAGGTGATCTGTAACCTGCACACTTCACATCGACAAAAAATTGAAAATTTAAATTTTTAAGTGCAATGATCACTGTAGGTATAGTATAGGTACAATACTATCTTAGAAGTAATGACATTATATAATATGTCTTATAAAAATATTGTATACTTACGCGTATTTCCTTTTATTGGTCCTTATATTTTTTACTGTGGAATAACTATACATTTTTGTTTTTAAACGTCGTGTGTTTATAGTTTCATAACATCAAGCAGAATAAGCAAATAATAATTTGGAAACTGGTGTACAGTAAACAGTTATCGTATACTGAGTACAAAGTTTTATATTAGTAAGCAATGAGCGTATATAACGTTTTGATAAGAGTAAAGTGACAATCTAATCCACTTATCTTAAATTTAACACTTTTATTACAGTGACCTATTTAATGACGAGTTACACTACTTAACCTTGACACTTAAACCACACAGCGAAGCGAGTTCCCCTGTTTTATTTTAAAAACTACACATTTATAAAGCCAGGCAGGAGTGGAGTTACTTACCTCCTACAACTCTATCCCTCCAGGTGAACGACTTTGCTAGATATGCTATTCAATATTCATAATCTCCGAAATCTATAGTCCACTCAAGATTTATCCTGCAGGTCGCATATTCGCTGTTGGAGGCAGGTCACCCGCAGACACGCCTAAAACAAATTACGAGTACAAGTTTTACAGTCAAACCATTAGTAATAAAATATAAATCAAAAAATTATGTAAAGGTATTTGCAGTACAAGTCGATAAAAGCACTAATAAATTTATTTTTTGAGTTTCATGTCCCACGTGATCGCACTTTATAATATTATTTACAGTGAATTGTTTGTACTGCTTACAGCGGTGACGACGTGTTATATCCATAGATATCGTTTAATTTAAAAAATTTACCTACCGTGTTAACTATACGTTTTCGATTTATCGTTTTAAAGAATTTAATAAAAATTTAAATCCCGAATGCCACATGCACCCGTTAGTAGTACATTACTCAGTGCTCGAAATGGAAAGTTTTACGAACCGGAATGCTTATAAAATTAATATGCCTTATGCGGATATGACTATAATAATATTAAATTTAAATTATTTAAATTTATGTTTATAATAAAAAAATAAATACATATTTAGAGCTTAAAGAAAAGGTGGACATGTAGGTACCACTCTGCTGTACAGAAGTTTTCGAGTAGGAAAGTAATGGATGTGTTATATTTGAATTCAATGATAAACCATTGTATACGAAAAACAATTTTGAGCTGAGACGTTATGTCGCATCCTAGCAAACTAATTGTATAAATAATTAAATTTAATACTTAACAAAACTAATAAAAATCTAAATTATTTCATGGCTATAATAATTGTAACATTCTAGTGAACTTTTTATTTTTGTTAAAACTTAAAGGCAGAACAATTTGTGGGGAATTTTTTATTATAATTTCTATTGTTAGCTATGAACAGAAAAACTTATATCAATTTCTAACTGAAGTTTTTTTTTTTGCTTATTTGACAATTTTAACCTCTCAAAAGTACCAAATAGATTCACTTCTCTATCAACAAAGATACAGATGTCGAAAATCGGAGCATTATCACTACTCCGAATGTTGATAACAGAAAAACACACATTATTGTAAATACAATAGGTACCGCTACCGCTCCGCTATCACTCCGCTCAGAATTTATAAAATGAAATTATACAATTAAGATTTGATAGTAATTTGCTCAAAGCTTCGTATAATATTTGTCACCTGTTTTTCGCGTTTGTGACTTTCAGTTAGTATCGTAGCTAGGTAGGTACTTGCATTTTCGCTCATATACACCGTTATTATTGCGATAAAGAACGACACGTCGACACGCACTTGAAGATTATTGTACTTTTGTTATACTATTATTATTTGACAAAAGCAAAATAATTACTGTCAGTGCTGTGTGTACTGTGCACACTTCTATTCGTCGTTTAATTTATTATATTATTATTTAATCGTTTACGCGTACAATTAGCTGTACAAGTTTAATGGTATTTACGTCTACGGCACTGTCCTTTTTTTTTTTTTTTATCAAATGACGATAATTGACCATCGGTGCGTCATATTATGTAAATATTTCCCTACGAACACTCGTCGCATGGATGCTCGTGCGATGTATATTGTAATATTGCTTTAGTACAATATATAATATATTATCGACGACAATCGACGACGAGTGGACTTACATTTTTTTTATCGACTCGTGTTCTAGACTGCGGTAATAGTCTTCCGACGAAACGTAGGTAGGTGGTACACGGCTATTATATACGGTGCGGGGTTTCATAATTTATTAGTAAACTAGGTACAAAAAAAAAAAACGGACAATTTTTTTTCTTGTCAGGTAAGCAGAAAAAAATGCATATTTCTACGGAAATTTAAACCCAAGTACGTATAATATATCGTATGATGTAATGTGCACATATTATAGAAACCGAGTTATGGGACTTGGCGTTTTCCAGTGTTGGCTTACGATATTATTATAATATATTATATTATTCGCACGCACATAACATTGAATATTGCGATGTGGGTGAAAAGGCCGCGGTCCACCCTGTAATCATATATATATATATATCTTATAAACAGTGTACGTATATATATAGGTGCTGACTGCTGGGTAACCCGCGCGAATGTTGATAATGTAATTTATAGTGTTTGCGCAATCACTTATTATACATCATATATATGCGAATTTTCGGGGTATATTATATATTATTATTATATGTTGTGTTCAATACCTGCTGCAGCAGTCAGTCTCGCAAGCCCGAGGCCGGAATAGCCTATGACGATGATAAATACGAATACGCTTAAGCAAACAACATAATAATAATAATAATAATAATAATAATAATAAAAATAATAATAACAATACGTACCTACCTACCATCATCGTTCGCGAATCATTCGAATTCGGCCGGCGAGACGGTACAGATTCGTCGCCGGACGATCGTCGTATCATTTTTTCTTCTGTTTTTTGTTTAAAAAAAACTGGCATTTAAAGCCATTGGACGTTTTGAATCCATTTTATCGGGTTGACCGCCATGATTCCCTTTTTGGGATCTCTCTAGTTTACTACCGTACGCCACGGGGATTTTTCACAAGTTTACTCGGAAACAGTTTTGTGAGTTTTGACGATTTAAACGAAAATTGATAAAAAAAAAAAAAACTAATAATGATATCTGCACGCTTGTTATACCATCAGAAAGTGGCAACACTGAACATTTTAAATCCGATTAGAAAACACTGATTATTGTGACTCTGAACGAGCTCTCGCTGAAAATTTCAGTTGTCAATTGTCAATCCTTGTAATATTTTTGAGAACCCAAATAGATTCTCAAAATCGATTTTAAGTAACTTGGAAAAAACCCGTGGCGGTCAACCTGTTTACGTGTTAGATTAACAGCCTTGGAATATGATTATCAATGAATTTAAAGGTATTTATAAATAGATACAATTAGATAGATACGTGTGCATACATTATATTCATAGGCTGCAGTCAGTTTCGCTCGCCCGAGGCCGGAATAGCCCACGACGATGATAAATAGGTACGAAAACGATTAGGTAAACAACATAATAATAATTTATAATAATAATGATAAAAATAACAATAGTAAAAATAATAATAATAATAATACGTACTTATCATCATCGTTTGCGAATCATTCGAATTATATAATAAAAAAAACCGAATGATTTCACTTCTATAATTAAAAATCATCATAAGAGTATAAAGTATAGGACCTGAACTACCTGAGCCCCCCCTCCGAATTCCAAACACTATTTACGCCTATGATTATATTTGTCACGTCATGTATTTATTGTCTCAGTCTTACGCACGAACGACATCGAAAATTTTTCGTTCATTAGTCTCAATAGTGTGCTGTTAGTTCTGATATTAAAGTGAAATTACCTATTATCAAACTTTCAAATAAGAACCTTTATATCTGTGCTCATAAGCGTCGTCGATTTTTTAGGTATTTTAATTTTCAAGATAGATATGGGCGTATGGCTAGGTATGAGAGATAAAAATTCTCATATCTCGATTGAAAATTATAGGCAATATTGAATAAAATCCCGCGTTTAAGCACAGATAATGTTCTTACTTGAAAGTTTGATAAAAGGTCAATTCACTGTAATATCAAAAATAACATCACTCTATTGAAACTATTGAATGGAAATTTGGTATGTCGTACGTTTGTAAGACGGAGACAACAAACGCACGGGTAGCGTCCTTTTGAAGAAATCCGTATAATTTTACGGATTTGGCTTAGGTTCTGGCTAAAGGATTCCGAAAGGTAGCTGCACATTCCCAATTATCTCTTCTTCTATTACCTATTCTGGTATTCTGGTCAATTTCTATATAGTTGTCCTAAAGAATTAGAAATACCAGCCTGTAGGTTTTTTTTTTTTATTAAAAATAATTATATTTTTGCTCACAAGTATCAAATTTTCTAGGTATATTTGAAACCTTTGATATCAGCCGAGGTTTAAAAATATTTTTTTCCAATACCATATTATCATTATGTCGCGTAATTTATACTATGCACGAGGGTCTTATACTTTTATGGTATACATTGGTAATCGGAATGTAACCATTATAATAGTTTGAAATTTGCAGCGCAATAAGTATTACTCGCACGAATATTCCATTTATTATTTTTAATAACAGGTGATAATCAATAAAAAAAAACAACAAAACAACAATACGTTTGTACTATTTGTGATGTTGTCGTGTAAAAACCGACCGTATACAAATTTACAGTTTACACTAATTGAAAACCAGACGGGAACGGCGGCCGTGTGTTTCGCGTGGAAATAATATTACAATTTTTACACGACGCCTTCAAAATGAAATACTGTAATATAATAATATAATATTAAACAATACGGTAAGTATCATAAACATAAAACGTACATTATTATTGTGATAGCATGTGCAACGTATACGACGACACTGCGCTGCAATGTGTACTTAACGTTTTTTCACGTATCAAATATTGGTCTAAGCCGTCTGCATAGATATGTATGTAATTAACTGTTTGTATAAAATCAACGAAGTGTGTGTGTGTGCTACCTGATAGTAAGTATAATATAATAGAATTGTGGTTCGTGACAAGACAGTTGTAGTAGAAACTTTTATTGTTTTTTCAAACCGTCCGAAAAAATGTATAAATTATAACTTTTGTGCTTCGATATCATTAGACATTATTTATTCGTATTTTCGTCCGGTCGGAATGTATAGTATCGTAGAAAACTACACGATATTTTTTATTTTTTTTTTATTGATCTTAAAAACACCGGCTTCTATGGCCATTAGTTTGACATTAACTTAAAATTAGTTTGCAAACTGATGATGTTAAACTATGTTAAACTTATGATATTGTATGGCTTAAATTGAGTTATACAGCTGAATTTCTTTTATAAATTGTAGTGTGTTGGCGATTGATTGAGGGTCAGGTTCGAGCGCTTCTCCGATTTGTTGTGATATGTGATGTTTTTTCCTCGTGTCTTCGTATTTTTGGCATTCGGTGATAATATTTTTGACTGCGTAGTCCACTCCACACATTTCGCATAGGGGAGGATCGTTTTTTTCCATGAGGTGCCTTACACGATATTATTAATATTCATATTCATCAAACTTATACATAAACTGTAATTCATAATATAATATTTTAAACATACATTATAATATAAACAATTATATAGTTTTCTTTTTTCTTGCATTTACTATAATAATAATGTGATAGATTTACACAATACTTTTCGTCACTCTGTCAGCAGGACGTGAATGTTAGTAATAAAAATTATACTCACATTATGTTCCGTGCGCAGGACAACATCCGAATTATGTACTTTCGTATGACGTGTATATATTATGTAGGTATATATCGTGTAAAATTGTGGACAATAATTGATTATTATTTTGGGGGATATTTTCTCATATTTACTCGGATCTAATTCATAATTTTTAATTTAGTATTTATTGGATATTGTGCATTTCGAAAATCATTTAAAACAAATTGAATTCTTCATTTCTCACAGGACAGAACCGGACACATTTTTAATTATTCAATTTCGATTTCGCGTCGCAGAATTTGATTAGAACGAAACAATTTAATGAATTCAATTGGCTTTATTTCAACTTCGAGAGTATAATAATATTATTATATAAATTAATAAAAAAAATCGTTAAAAACCCGTCTGATGAATAATTTATAATATTCTAGTATATTCGACGAAATCGTCGCTCATGTCTTGTGGGCTTTATGACGATTTTCTACTTTCATAGTTTTCCAGCCACCGGCGTGTGCCTATTTATATATTTTGGTCCTGTACACGTTTACGAATGTACTATGTAGTAATTTATATACCACGTTAGTGTTCGTAATTCGTTTTTATATAATAATAATTAATAATGCACAATATCGTCAGTGTTTTAAGGAATCTTAAATGCGTTTTTTGTATCCAACGTTTGGTTACAAGCCTGCAATATTGTTCATCCACACCGACAGGATATATTTTAACGAAAGGCTAATGAAGCAAATAAGAATTTTTTTCGAGCTATTTTATAATAATTATCTCGTTTTTTGTTATTAGATATTTACTATAAATTTATGACGTATGAACGTGTATAGAGAAAAATAATGTCCCACCTGCTGCCCGTCTGTGAGGCGTTGACTATAATAAATAATAATAATAATATATTTAAATAATCGTTTTTACTAAAATAATTTTTAAAAGTTATAAAAGTAATCTAAGTTCTACTTTCTAAACGTGAATATAATTATTAAAAGTCCCGTCTATACGAAGACCAAGTATATAATTATACAAAAACGAAATATTATTATCTTATCATTGTGGCTTTTATAGCGTTAACCCGCTTTCGGTCTAGTCTCGCAGTGTGTATACAATATAATATACGTCACGGATTGCCGAAATTTAGCCTCTTAAATTATATAAATTTAGTTGCTATATTATGCACAGTCGTTTCCGGCCCCTTTAAATCGAATAAAGTCCTTTTGTGCTGTTTCCCATTTTGACGTACAATATATAAGTACATATATATATACATATTTATTGTATATTGTATATTTTGTGTGTATAAGTATATACAATATTATGTACATCCGGTAAAAACGATTTTAGTCGGTAGATAGCTAATTATATCACAATTATTAAATAGCTCTTTGTATTCGTTGGCAATTCTAAGTGTGTACGTACAATAATTAATTATAATTTATTTAATTAAATTTATTTAGATTACAGATGATTTGAAATTCTGAAACATATCGTTGGGAATTTTCTGGGTCAATAACTATTGTACACATAATCACGAATGTCTAAGTGCTTAAATCATTTGCTATATACCACCAAAAGTGTTTTAAATGTACCATATAAATAATTATAGTGGTGCAAGACACATGGATATCGATAAACTACCCCTTAAGTGGAATTTGTGATAAAAATAACTCTTAATATTGATAACTGAATGAATTTCTTCATTATTTCATTTACAATTACTTCATACCAGCAACTAAAATAACAAATTATTATACTAATATAATGTGCCGTATGGGTATACTAACTAGGTAGGTATATCTTAACTTCTAATACATAACTGTAGTCTGTAATGCAAAATATGAATGTAGGTATTATAAAATGATTCAAAAAATCTATGTAAATAATAAATCATAACACATAAGTTAATTTTAATAGTTACCTACATATTTTATCAAAATTTAACTTTCATATTGGTAAATATAGACATTTGGACGATTAATGACGTCCATTATCAATGATAACAGCCAGCTAATAGAAAATGTTCACTGAGTGGGCCACTCTCTTAAGGCACTCTACTATAAACTATACACTCTGAAGTAACAAAATAATATAATATTAAAATGTTTAAACTAATTTTTCAAATAATTTTAATTATGTAATAATTGCCAAAGTTACCTATAACTGATCCGTCTTTGAAAGCTTTTATTAGGTGCCTAAATGTTAAGCAATTAATTATTTTATAAACAAACTAATATTGGTGGATCAATTTTTATAGATTATTATAAAAAAAATCCACATATAATCGCGGTATTGATAAAGACAAGCGCATTGAGCGGGTGCGTCATTTGACCATCCTTTGATATTTTATTAATTATTGTCTTCTTTACACTTTAGTCTATATTTTATTATTTTAGGGACATTAGCTATTATAATGATTGTATATTACAATACATACCGTAGACCGTAACAGGCAAAACCATTATTATCACTCAGTATAATATATTCGATACCTGGTCCATAACTATATAGATATAGTGACAATTTATAAACAACATTATTATACCTAACATATATATATCATACATTGCTGTAGAGTTTAGACAATAGATGCCTGCAGTGTAATATCGTCTACGTCTTATATAGGCGGTATTCCATTATTACCTAGTAAACTGTATTCGTTGCATTCGTACACAATATTATCATTTGTCACTGGTGGATACTTCAATGCTCGACAATAGCGATATCGTAGAGACTGAAAAAGATTTTGTACTTGACGACTGAAGTACAATTATTATTTGTAACTTAGGTCACACAACATAATAATATTATGATCACACGGCGTTTAGGATAGGCTTTTTCGCTACACCGCTGACGCGTTGGTCTGTTTTCCCAGAGTTGTATTGCTTTGGTTGATCAAAATGCCTACACCAAAGTACCATAATAATATTATAAGTGAAGGAGTAAAACTTTTCGTACAGTTAAATTATAATAAATATTCAAATTAGTAATATAATAATATGTAAATAATAAATAATAAATATAGTAGTTTACAGTATGACGAATGATTAATACCTGAAAACATGGTTCTTCCAATTAAATGAAACAAAGTTTTATTCGTTTGAAACTATGTTTTTATTAAACGTGTTTTAAATTGTTATCAATCCTTCGTTTCAAAAATCTATTGCTTAAAAATACAAAACGATAATGATTTTGTTTATCAAATTTAAATTTAACTATTAATCAATTATTATTTTAAACGTCGATTAAAACGTTTTAAACGCGCAGTAAAACGATTTAAACATACACGTCTAAAAAGTTGTCCAATCCTGTCTGAGAATAAAGTATAATAGGTAAGTGTATTATTTATAAGCAAATAGGAAATTGGTATTATATAAATATCATACTTATATGTTACGTAAATGGTAGGTATATTATATAATATTTAAATCTATAAAATTGGTAGAATGCTGTAGTAGAAGAGAACAGCTTGTTGAAAAATGTTACGGTCGTACTATTCTTATAGTATATAGACAGTAGTCATATATTATAGACATACAAATAAATAACAAACACAGTACTTTACAACCAACATAAATAAAATCAATTTATTAGTTTATTATTATTTTTTAGGTCTAAATTTGATAATGAAAATAAAGTGAATATCGTATAAAATATTAAAATTGCATATCTTAAAAAAAGTTAATAGTTTCGAAATAGTGATGAGTGTTCATTGTTTAAGTTCTGTCCTAGCTGTATGCTTATACCTATGTTTACGGATCTGGACTTGCTGCGATGGTCAGAACTTCGAGTTTAAATTAAATCAAAAGTAACTTTTAGATTATTTTTTTAAAGTGCTCTTGACCAGATCTTTGTAAAATAGTTCTGGACACGCCTATGTGATATACGTATATATTATACATTATAAACGTCTTATAAATATTTGCTGACTGAATATATTTAAAAACAAATTATTGTCAAGAATTAAACATTCGGTGTGGTTTCGTGATGTTACTCGACGGGAGGCGATAACACCTCCTACCCTCTACCTATAACTACCCCCCGAGAATAAAGAATCTGTATATATTTTGGTTACCGTGTATAAAGCAAAGCCACGCCCTTGCGCACGAGTCGGCCGCCGAGTGCGTTTATTAACTTAAATTGGGCCTATATATATAGAATCAAGGCCCCAGGGTGCTACGATATAAATAAATACCTACACACCCTTAGCGCCTACACGATTTTCACCAACGGGCACCGCCGTAAGTGGTTACACGACTGCTGCGCTGGCCGTAGTTGCTGCGGTCAACGCTACGAAACGGAACCGGAACAACGGAACGGTTCGCTCCGGCGGTGACCAGTTCGGCGAACATGACGGCGGCGGCGACGACGACGGACAGGCCGAGGACGACGAGCAGCCCGCGCACGTGCCCGATGGTCACTCCGATGCTGTCGGCTTCCGTGAACGTCCAGTCGCGAAACTCCCGAGACAGCCATTTCTTTTGCAAGTAGTCCACCACTCCGTTGGTGAGCAGCGACACCATTCTGCGCAGGAATCGACAACGGTTAAAACCATATTGGTTCATAATTATGTTACAATAGCGACACGAATTCATAATAATAATAATATGCACTCGGTAGCTAAAAAAAACATTCTTGGGTATGCGTCTTCTTCACGTATATGTAGGTCGTAGGTGACAATGGTAAGCATTTTATAATAGTGTAAAAAAAAATATATCGCTTCACTTGAAATCGTTATTTTCTCCATAAAAGTTCTCGTAACACAAATTGTAAGTACAACTAGTACAAGACGTATAGTCTGTAGTTTAAGGAGGTCTTTTTCGGATATTTCTCGTAATACTTTTATATGACCAATTTATATTATCCGGATTATAAATACTTGGACTTAAAATATCGGGTATTTTTGTTTGATGGTTTGATATAATCTCCTAACTGAGACTTGAAAATTGTAAATAATTATATGATATAATATTACCATACACTCACGTATCGTCGTAAATTTAGAGAGTATATTATTATAGTACAACATATAGGTTATATTACTTCAAATGCCCAATAATACTTTTACTAATGTAGGATAAACTACATATGGTTTATCATTTAACTATAATTTTGAAAATAAAAACAATGTTTAACAATTAGGCCGACTTTTACGCTGGTAAAATATACTTCATTTATTTGAAAATGCCACAAGCTAGTTGTGATAGTAAGCATAATAAGGGGGGGGGGGGGGTGCTTTGAGTTCTTAGCACGTCTAAGTAAAAATAATCACGCTTAAAAAATCATTAAAAAAATTGAGGCGATTATAATGTGCACTCAAAGTATCCGCAGGTAAACGCAAAACCACACATGTTAACTGAACCCAAGTTTTTATCAAGTGTAAAAAGAAGACATGTTTACTGCAGTGCCCAAGTAAAATTTTAAAAACGTATAGCCTTACATTTTTGCAAAATCAAACAATCAAAATTACAAAATAATCTCTTAAATTAATTACTTTTTTTTTAATATAGCTTGCTTATTTCTTTTTTAACTATATAGGTATAAATATTTTACCATAGAAAATATTTATTGAAGATCCACAAATTTTTATCACAGACCAATGGAACAGAACATAGTAGAACTATTGTAGATACATTTGCTGAGCCTCGGTTTATCTATAATTGAAGAATTTCAACGTATTACTATCCTCGAGTTCAGAAAATGTATTGTTGAATATCTATAGTCTAGTTCCAAATGCTTAAGACACTATTAAAATATATCTGAAAAGTCTCGGCCTTCTGGGCACGGCATGCTTGGGAAATTTGAAAGTGAGTGCAGGTTATCATTGAGCTATGCAACGCGTCTTGTCGTTCATATTTTTGTTTTATTTTTTATTTTTCCATAATCGTTGCCGTCACTTAATTTTGTTGATGCGTCCGCCGCAAATTTGGTTTTGTACTATCGTGGATATTGGTTGGTTTTTTTTTACAATATTTGTTGATTATTATACTACGTAATTTGTCATTATGTCAGACGATTTAATCGATTACATTTTAAATTATGGAATAATAAATTACACATATGAGTTTTAGTATTAAAAGTTTGAAAAATATTTTATATATATGTTTTAAATACATTTTATTTTGTTTCTAGTTTTTATGCACAATATAATATTTTTGACAGTATAGATAAAATAAATTAATAAAATAGTGGGAGGGTAGCGCCATTGTTTTTCAACGTCTACTCGATTTAAAAGACTCAAGCTTCACCACTGTTGATACAACTAGGTATTTCAAATAACAAAATGGGTATATTATGTGATAAATTATAAACTTGGAATTTATAGTGTTTAATGTATCTCATAATAATTGTTTAAATTAATTATCAACTTAACTAAAACATTATGGTCTGGATATCTCTAAAGATGGTAGAACTTTGATGAACACACGCCTAAAAAGCATAACATTCCGTGGGGAACAAAAAAAAAATCGTATTATTGATGGAAATTCGTTAAATAGAATTAAATAAGTGGCTTGGCGTGGCGCGTTGGCTGTTACCAGTCGCGGAATGCGACTGGGAGTAAATAACGGCCACAGCTACTAGCTCCCGGATGGGTGACCGCCCGGGTTCATAGTAGTTAAAAACCTTGCCACACATACACGTGTTTGCTACCTACCGTAACAACCGTTAAAACAATCGTAAAATAAACCTACTGTACCAACCTTACTCCTACCACAGTTCATAACCCCTACAACAGCTAATGGCAATAGTCGCCGGGTTTATTAAATAAATGTGGTTCTAATTTGGTATGGTTCATAAAATTATTTTGATAAACAGAAAATATTGTTACCTAGTTAAATGAAAGTTTCATTGTAGGCGTATAATGCAAATAAATAAAAATGCAATTCGGTAAATAAGTAAATTCTAGATAATTTTGCATATAGTTTAAATATAACGATACTTATTTTAAACAATTATCTGTGTAATAATAATAAAATAATAAAAATACGATCAGAACTGTTTATATTTTTGATGGCTGAAAATGAAAAAAAAACTCGTAGCAAGGGTGATTGCTCGGGTGACACTTTGTCTCTACGTACAATATAATATTCAAATAGTTACCATTCAGTTAAATCTTAATTACAGAATCGTTATTGCATCCGTTTATAAATCCTATTTAAATCGATTTCGTCGCATTTATAATAGTAAGTAAAATACAACGGTCGATCTTTGAATTATGTCTTCTGAAATGAATAATAAAAGAAAAAGGGCATTTTTGGATGATGATGCTGACAATTTTATCAGAAAAATGCCAAAAACTTTTAACATTGTCATAAGTAAGTATATACTAGTAAATACGTTTTCACTGTTCCGTAACTAAATTTTTAATTGCTCAGATAATGTGAAATTCTCTATTATATTATAGTCCGGAATTAATTTCATATACCCATAGAACATCTAGTAACTGGTAACTCTGCAAGTTGACCCCCCCCCTGAATAATAACGAAATATACCGATGTAGTATTATACGGTTTCGATAATAGTGCTTAACTTATTTTTTTTAAATATAATAGTAAATCCTGGAATAATTTATTGGGAGGGGCGCCACTGCGTATACAGCGCGTAAAATCTTAGGAATTTCGATTGTATACATCAATAATTAAGTATATATATTGTACCTATATCTATTATACTTATATAATAATATAATATTAATAATGTTTCACGCAGATACCAAGGAATACAAATCACAGGCTCTTTGTGAAGAAGTAAATACCTATCTATACATATAATATTAAAGTCTAATGATTGGGCAATCTCTGACGTGCTAAGTATAAATTTATTATTATAGCGTACAAAAATTCCGCGTGATCGTGATTGTGCGTCGGTGATTATTATAAGTGACGACGATTCATCCGAGCAAGAGAGTAACTCTAGTCACTTGAACAATCACAACGCCGCGATACGGAATGAAGATCAGGTAACAGAGAAAATATTTTCGGTTAATAGTCTCGGTGTAGTAAATACCGTAAAAAGATATCGGAACTGCTAGTGGGCACTTCTGTAAGGCGTTCACTCTTCGTGGTCGAATCTTCGCTTTCAGATGATTTTCCATGTTTCCGGATTAATAGTAAATTAATACTTAACATATCAGAGTCCACAGAGATTCAACCATGAAGAGTGAAAACGCCTTGCAGAAATGCCCAATAGCAGTTCCGATATCTTTTTCATTAGTGCGTGGCAATCCAATAATTGAAGTATAAAATTAGTTATTTATCACTTTAATACAGGACTATTCAGGACTAGTTAATGTGCACTAAAAATAATTAAAATACGCATTTCTCGTGTACCTATACGTACGAGAAACATTTCCATAGATACTTTTATTCAGTTATGAAAATCAGTGCCTGTTAAAACAATAACTTTAATAATTACTTGTTTAAGGCACGTGCACACTTTGTGGACGGATCGTCTACCCACAAAAAGTTAGAAAATCCTAACTTTAGTAAGTTTTAGGACAACGATATTGATGATGAAACCTCGGCATCAGCGAGTATACCCACCGAAAACCCCGTCCTCCAAAGTACATGTTTGGCAGAGACGATTGAATCATCATATGAGTGTGTAGAACTATTATGTCTTATTCATAAAGTATGTATCTACTTATATATTAGACACTCATCGTCTTTCTATTAATTTATCATTACAAGTTTATAGTTTTGAGTTGTTTTATTCACACTGCTATGCACAGTCTTAGTAGTGAAGTAGAAAAATAGTTGTGATGTATTATGATCACACGGCGTTTAGAATAGGCTTTTTCGCTACACCATTGACGCGTTAGTCTGTTTTCCCAGAATTGTATTACTTTAATTGATCTTTAAAACTTAAAATACAACAAAGTACCATAATATAAGCGAACGAGTAAAACTATTCGTGCAAGTAAAATGTAACAGTTATTCAAATTAGTAACTAATATAATAATATTTAAACAATAAATATAGTATTTTATGGTATGACGAATGATTAATACCTGAAAACATGGTTGGAAAACATTTGTATTGTAATTAAAATAAACAAAGTTTTATTCGGTTGAATACTATGTATTTTTAAATATATTAAACGTGTTTTAAAATTTTTGAATAATTTTCTTTTTTAAATTGTTATCAATGCTTCTTTTTTTAAAAATGTATTGCTTAGAAATACAAAATTATAATGTATATTTTGTTTATCAAATTTAAATTTAACTATTAATTAATTTTTATTTTAAACGTCGATTATACGTATACACTTTATAGTACATTATAATAATATGATATACGAAAATTTATATTTTATTTTTAAATATCATGACCTATACACTACACACGAATTATATATATTATGGCGTAAGAAAAAATATTTTTGAAAGTCGAAGATAATTATTTTAAACACACTGACTAGTGACTAGGTATATATTTTGTTTTCTATTACTCTAAACAAAAATCAATCTGAACTTGTTTAAGACCCGTGCACACTTTGTGAAAAAATCGTCTACCCGAAAGTTAAAAAGTCATAACCGTAACTTGGAGAACTATGATGCCGATGACGAAAACTCGTCATCCGCAAATGTTGAACACGCCGAAAAACCAGTCTGCCAAACATGGAATATAGCAGAGAATCTTGAAACATATGTGGAACATAAAGTAAGAACTTACTTATATATTAGACACTCATCGTCGTTCTATTAATTTATCATAATAGTTTATAGTTTTAAGTTGTCTTATTAACACTGCTGTGCACAGTCTTAGTGAAGTAGAAAAATAGTTATTTATTACTATAATAGAATTCAAGACTTATAATATTCAATTAAAATTATCAAAATATATAGCTAAAATTATTTTTATTTAAAAAAAAAAAACCCATAGTAGATACCTACTTACAAACATGTTAAAAATCTCAAAAATATAATTGATAGGGAGAGATAATAATAACCGGTGGGAACGCTGTAAGATGGGTGAAAATAAATCTCAGCCAAGGAGGAAACCATCCCTGAATATATTGATTCTCTATATTTATATTATACTTTTAATTTCATAATCCGAACTTGTTTGAACAAATTGACGATCGGCATAAATTATAAAATATTAAATAACGCAAACATAAATAAATGTGTATTATATAATATATTGTAATTTGTACATTTTAAACGCATATAAAATATAATATAGGATAACACATAAAATTGCTTTATTGAAAAAAATCGGTACTTACAACATCATTTTGTGATCAATATGTGACGACGATCTAAATTTTCTTATACACAGTATAGGTATATCATCCTTTTGAAATAATTAAATTAGGTACTTCGCTGAGTATACGATATGATGGTAAATCGTAATTTGCAGATGACACGTCTCAAGTATTCATCATTAGCGGATATATTTTATGTTATGACATTTAAACAATTTAAACATAATATTAATATGCTCTTCTATTCCACTGCAAATAGCTAAATATACCCATTTTATCATAGTTCCACACACTCGTATGTTTCAATAGCGTCTCTGCCGAGCTTCATGTTCAGAAGATGGGTTTTTCGGCGGGTACAACACTCGCCGATGACGAGCTTTCATCATCAATATCCCGGTCCTCCAACTTACTATAGCTAGGATTTTCCAACTTTTTGCGGATATATTTTATGTTATGACATTTAAACAACTTATACATAATATTAATATGCTCTTCTTTTCCACGGTAAATAAATAAATATACCTATTTTATCAGGTAGTTTGATTTTAAACACGAAATTCAAAATTGAATTATTATGCCTATTAAACAGATCGGAAAATATTTTAAACGTGATTTAGGCACGAGTACGGAATGTCGATTATTGCGATAAAAGTATGGCTAAAGTAATTGCCTGGGATTGTGATCCGACGTCCAATGTCTCTTACGATTGGGGTAAGATGGATAAACAATTTCCAAAATAAAAATCGTAATCGGCAGAACCTGATGTTTGTTATCGATTTATCCTTATGGACGTAGTAATTCTCTTGTTTATATTGTATTGTTTATATTGTTTATATTATTGTTTATATTGTATCATATTTTGTATTGTATCATATTTTGTATTGTATCATATTTTGTGTTTTATTATATTTTGTATTGTATTAAAATTTATATTATATTGTTACATTAATTGTATAAAAATATATTAAATTTGTTAAAAAAAAAACATGTAAATTTTTTTCTAATGTGGTAATATGGTAAAAATGCAATAAAAAACCATTCTGTTGTAAAATAGGAGACGTGTAGCGTGTACGTACTTTGTCATTAATAGTAGGTACCTACGTACCTACTTCACTGTGATACACGTGTAAAATTTGAATTCAGTGATTTATCAATCATTGCATAATGCAACGTTTCTCAAACTGTTGGTCGCGACCCACTGGTGGGTCGTCAGTCAATTTTTGGTGGGTTGCAATATTTTTGAATTATATAGATTTCAAGACATTTATGTTAAATTAATATTAAATATACTTATTAAATATATTATTATGTTATTAAATATATAATATGTACTCTAATATGTACTTATATTATTATAGTAATATAGTACCAAAAATTACGTGGGCAATAAATAATAATTCGTCGTATATTTATTTATTACGACGGGCCTCATTATTAAAAGTACATTATTTTGTAAAAATATATTGATTATAAACCTATAAAATAATAAATACCCAATAAAAGTAATAAACAAATTTTGTTTTTTATAACTACTTTTTGAAAAGCTAAACCACGTGGGTCGAGAACGATTTTTTGGGGGAAATTTGGGTCGCGGTACAAAAAAGATTGAGAACCACTGGCATAATGCATACGTAAAAATATTCTGAGCGAAGGTCTGCCAGCCTATTTATTATTACTAAGACTCGTGGTTGGGCAAGTTAATAATTTTTTTTAACTCAGTTAAGTTAATATACACCAATAACAAAAAGTCAAAAGTTAAAAGTTAATTTAACTATAGGTTAACTCAGTCAAGTTTAGCCTCATTACCACTAAGTTAAGAAAAAGTTAATTTGTTTATACAACGCTAGCGTACTTAATTTTTTTTCCAACCCAAAACTAATAATTATAGACCTATAGTTTTATATACTTTATACAGTATTTCCATAGAAGTTACATTCGAATGATATACGTTTTTAACTCTAAACAATTCACGGAAAAACATTTTTGACATGAAAACGAAATTGAGAAGTATAATTAAATTAAAAACAAAATAAATTAACTTAACTTACTTCTTAAAATGAAAAATTAATTCGTTGATTTCACGTTAGTTAAAAAATACATTTAGTGCGTTAACAGTAGTTAAGCTAATGAAAAGCCAAAAAAAACTAATTAAGTTAAAATAAAATTAACTTTTTAACTTAATTATTTAACTTTTTAACTCGTTAATGCCCAGTATTGAATTATTATATGCGCTAAAGAAAAACCAGAGACTAACTATATACATTTCATGTACCCCCCCCCCCCCCCTCAATATACCACTGTGTGTACCTACACTGATATTTACTATATATTATATAAAATATCATAATATTATACGGTGATTAATGATTACAAACAATTTATAGACTTATTCAATCGACAACGGATTAGCACACCTCCGTAATTATTTATAATACAACGATCACAGTTTATTCCTAAACAAATATTTACACATTTCTCGTTCATTATTATTTTATTAGTGAATTGTAGCTTTCGTTTTGACGTCATGTCAATTACATTTTAACGGTACACCACACATTGTTATACATAATAATATTATAGCTGGTAAGTAGGTAAAATATATTAAAAGACATTTATTTTGGTTAGCGATAACTACCTACTCTAACTATATACTACTTTGAATTAGAATTCAAGAAGGAAATATCTAAAAAGTAATATATTGCAGTATAAATTATCAAACATGCATACTTGAAATAATAATCAATGTGGAATTTTATAGTATTTTTTTTTTGTTTTTTCACCTGAAATTACCATTGTTTTCGGTGCGTTTTGGAGAGCGAAGAAAAACGATAAGACCATGGCCGCCGATTTCCGATTGAAATTTCGAAACGAACGATCCGTTTTGCAGCAAGGTATAGTAGCGTGTGTGTCGGCCTTTTGCCTTTATAATACGACGTAAACTGCAGAGTTTTCGATATTATATTATATTATATAATATATGGTTCGGCGTCACTGCAGCAGCTGCCTTAGACTTGCGTATTATTATTATCGTAATAATATATTGTAATGGTGTGACACCCGTTATTACCTATTGTAATAATAATATTATAATATCATATGAAAACAGTAACGAAAACGACTGAATTCGGTACTAAAAAAAAACACTAATATAAGCGTGGTCACTTTACAAAGTAATGTTGAATTAGGTAATTTTTTAATTTTCATTGAACCTGCAGATTTCATGAAATTGATTTTGGAATTTTCTCCATTAACGTATTAAGGATTTTAGAAATTCGCAAGACATTACAAGCTTGAATAATAATATTGTTCAATCCGTTAAGCAAATTCATAGAATCGGATTTAAGCTTATACCACCTTTTATAGACGGTTCTTAAATCTATCATAAAATATATATAGGTACCTTAAACGCGATGAGCCAATAACTCGGAAATTTAATTCTACTCTATAAACCTCTTGGCACTTAAGAGGATTTATATTATATACAACTTACCACCCACGCCTCTTATTAAATTGTCGCTTGTTCCGTCGATTATTATTATTATTTGTTGTTATCGGAGAACGTCTTATCGATTAGTCGGCCGACAGGCTGGCGTAGTCCTACGTTACAATAGTATTGTTATAATAATTATTAATCGCACCGCGCAACTCTATCTGGCGGACGGGTGAGGCCCGCGGGCCGGAACCGATAGTCGTGCGACGGATCGCGCCAGTTTCCGCCCATACATACGCGACCGAATTGGTCGTAGACCCGTAAACTAGGTCTGTGGAATTGATGATGCGGCGGCGAACGAAAGGCCGGAGAACCCGTCCGGACGAACCATACCGGTAAGACGTGGTACCTATCCACGTGATATTATTATACCGCAGCATTATATTTTTCGATCGGACGTTTTTTTTTTTTTATCGTCCAGTGTGCGCGATCAGCGAAAAATTCGCGAATTTCCATTCGCCGGTGTACTATGTATTATTATTATTATTATTGCGCAGAGAGAGGTTATTGCAATGTCGAAAAAAAAAATGATATACGATATTTTTTACTCGAATTTTAAACGACGGTGGCGTGTCGTAACCGATAGTCGTGCGACGGATCGCGCCAGTTTCCGCCCATACATACGCGACCGAATTGGTCGTAGACCCGTAAACTAGATCTGTGGAATTGATGATGCGGCGGCGAACGAAAGGCCGGAGAACCCGTCCGGACGAACCATACCGGTAAGACGTGGTACCTATCCACGTGATATTATTATACCGCAGCATTATATTTTTCGATCGGACGTTTTTTTTTTTTTATCGTCCAGTGTGCGCGATCAGCGAAAAATTCGCGAATTTCCGTTCGCCGGTGTACTATGTATTATTATTATTATTATTGCGCAGAGAGAGGTTATTGCAATGTCGAAAAAAAAAAATGATATACGATATTTTTTACTCGAATTTTAAACGACGGTGGCGTGTCGTAGCCGTTTTCCGGCGCCTCGCGACATCGTGTCCCCGTGGGTCGAGTACATAGGTTGACCGTTGATACACTATGTATATATATATAATATATGATATATTGTTTTCTGTATAACGCGAGCACGGGGTGGTTTTAAATTCTCAGAATAAACCCAGTGGGGGGTTGTCTGCATACATAACACGGCGTAGGTATACCTTAGGTGAAATATTCATATTTTTGTTTGTTTTCTTCTTCTTCTTCTATTTCGCTATACGACGTATATTATTATACTGCAGTTTTTCACCTTACTATAACCTTGCTATTAATTTAACACGAGACCCGATCGTCTTTTCAAATATTTCGCATGACGTTTGTTAAGACCATAATATTTTGATTTTCAGCTGCGCGTCTATATAGTATAATATAGTGACCTATGATTTTAGGTTTGAAATCTTAATGCTCTCGCGTTAGTCCGCGTGGTCCGATATCGCACTGCTATTTTAAAACCGGCAGCGTGTATATTATAATATATTATGATTAATGATTATTGTCTATTATTAGAGGTCGTGATTGTACGAGTGTAGATGATATATGATTAAATATAATAATATATAACATAATATTATGCACGAAATAGACGAGAAATGTCAGTTGACGAAATTAAAATTGATAAGATTAATTGTTAAAATACGTAATTATTATATACGCTTTCGTCGAAAATAGTTTCGCGCTTTTTACTGAGATTTGGATCTTCGCGTTCGAAAAAAAAAATTAATTGGAAAATTGGTTTCAAATATTATATTATGATTTCATAGCATTAAAAAGTTTATGTTTCCCTTGGAGGGTTTTTTTAAAAAAAAATAGCAAAAATGTACCTATTTAATATTTAATAAATAAATAACTGTCGCCGTCAAAATATTATGAATTATGATAATAGGCCATATCCATATGGTAGGACAAAAGTACAAAACCAAAAGGTACATAATAGTGTAATACTTTCGGAAAACCTTAGAGGTTTTTTTGTTCCACATATATAGCACATAGGGCTTTAATTTGCTTCTTGGCGATATAACGATATCGTCCATATCGGCTGCCATGACTTTTTTTAGTGTAATGTAATGAGAAAGAACCACATTATTTTGTATTCTATTTCCAAAAAAATGGCACAATATTCTTCCGAAGATTCGTTAATTTTGAATCAATTTATGCAAATAGTAAAAAGTAGGTAAGATTATTTTAAATACACTTATAAACATAATAAGCTATTATATCAGGCTTCACAATTATTTTCGCACAGGGTCTCTCATTTTTTTTTGTCCTAGACCTTAACAATTCTAAAGGCGGCCCCGAATACGGGTATTTAGAGCGTCGTCACCGCGTATATTATAACATAATTTAAGAGAACTTCGTAATCGTATGAGTTGTATCTATCTTACTAACGCATAATATACCAAAATATACGTCCATCAGTTGTCAATTTTGTGTTGTTACCTTAAATATTTGAGTGAAACGACCCAAACTTAAACGTAAGAACATGTTATCCGTATTCAATCGGAGGTGGTTTTTACGATATTTTATTTTTAAGCGAATTATATAACCGTTTTTAAATATCTATATATATAAAAAGACTTGTCCTGGGTGATTCATTATCGTCTAGCCGGAACTGCTGAAGCTATGGATATGAAATTTTCAGTAAATGTATTTATTACTATGTATAGGCGCCCTAAGAAAGGATTTTTCGAAATTCGCATTTTAAATAGCTGCTCAAACAGGGACATTGAGGTTCAAGATGGAAATTGGAAATTTTATTTTTATTTATTAATAGTTGCCATTGGTTACACTCTACAGTAGAAATTAGTAATTATTTATTATTGGTTGCCATTGGTTATTCGGGCGGATCAGGTACAATAGCATCAATTCGAATTATATTATAATATCAAAATTAACTTGGTATAACTTCGATAATTTAGAGTTAAATCCTACACTTACGTACAAACAGCACTGGGTCCGCGACCTACCACAGATAAATTGCCCACCTGATATTGCCTACCCTATTGCCTATACTGCTGCTAGGCATGCTGAGAGTTGTATAGATAAAAATGAATGGATGTGTGTAGATTAGACCTCTGAGAAGAAGATAGGCTAATTTGAAAAGTGTTAAATTTGTTTTTTTTTATTTATCGGATTTTAGTACGGTTGCGTTAGGCTTTTGTATTAATTGATTATATTAATTCACCGTGGGTGGAATTAAGTAAAAATTACAAACTTGGTACAATTTTTATACTTTAAAGTTAAATCATACACTTACGTACAAACAGCACGGGGTCCGCGATCTACCGCAGGTAGATTGCCTACCAGATAAAATACTGCAGCAAATCAGAATTTATTCCGGTCAACAGAAAAGTTAGAATAAATTGTGAACACTATACACCATACACCGAATATTAAATAACGAATTGAACAAAGTTTGAGTCTTATAGAATTGGTGCATTTAACGGGCAACGAAGTGCCAGCGGGATCAGCTAGTTATAATATATATACATATATACCCATAGGTCACTTGAAAATAAAAATATCGTAAAAAACCTAGAACCAACTATAGAACGCGGATAATATGTTCTTGTGCATTTAAGTTTGACAATAGGTCGATTCACTCCAATATTTGAGCCGACAGCACAACATTTGTGACTGCTGGACGTACATTTTGGTATTCATCATAAGCGTTAGTGTGGCGGAGACAACGACGTCCTCTATACATACGTAAAATACTTCAGTCTTCAGTGGCATGGCGAACTTCGTTAACTTTTGAGGCACAACAGTTTATATTGGAAATTATATAAGTAATAACGCATTTACGTAAATGGTAACCGAGAAAGATTGGCTTAGGCTTAGTGTGTACTTAATAAATTATTTATTGCGAAACAATTTGAATTATTTGTGTGAAATAACCCTAGTCTCCGGGACACCCACCACCCTTTGAACAGAGGCGCGTGCCTCAAATTAAGTCCTTCGTCACGCCACTGCGCTATACTTACATCTCGTTTATCGGTGGCGTGTACGGCGATCCCTTGGCCGTCAACACCGATGCGTAAGCGACCGCGTGACGACCGGCCACCGACATGACTCGGCACCCGTTCTGGTGGCTCATAGCCCTGGCCATCACCATGGGCGTCTCCAACACCAATATGGTCTGATGGGTGCACACCGACTTGGCCATCACCTCGATGTCGCCGAACTCGTACTGGGGGCAAGGTGGCTCGTTCACCACTCCCAGCCACCGGTCCATGATGGCCGCATCCGTCTCGTTCGCCTTCGGACGCGTTAACGTTTGACGAAAATCGGTGTACGACACGATGAAACAGTATAACACGACATAGTAATAATATAATAGTATATTATATTATACTGCCGGTGGGAACCATGAACTAAGAAGACGTCTTCTTAGTTCGTGGTGGAAACGTAATAAGTACATAGATTAAACATACATTGGATAGCCAACGGCTGCGTAGAATTTGGAAATCGTGTCCTTGGTGATAACACATTGCTCGGGTTGAGCCGGGTACGGATTCTCGGGTACAATGCTATGATATTAATATGTAGAAAACGTCTAGCAGCGCCATCTACTGTCACCAAATTGTTGTTTCCAAATTCTACATAGCCGTTGGCTATCTATGTATGTTTAATCTATGGTAATTAGTAGTACAGACTGTCGTGGAATTATATAGAAGTGAAAATTGATAAAACATATTGTATACGAACATGCGCATAAAAAATTTAAAATATGCAATCATTCAAAATTCACTGATGTACATATTATAATTTATATTTTTTTCTACCGTTTTTCTAGTTCAATCATACTTACTACTTAGTACGTTGGTCACTGGTAACAACAAAATTTTAGTAAATATAACTATAGGTACTATTATTTTTAGTAAACTAGGACCAAATTGGGGCATGGTGGCTCGTTCACCACTCCCAGCCACCGTTCCATTATGAACGCACCCGTCTCGTTCGCCTTCGGACACGATATTATCATTAATATTTGACGATAATCGGTATATGACACAATGAAACAATATATGACATAATAATAATATATATCATATTACATGTGGGAACGTAATAAGTAGTAGTACTATCGAACTATTATGCTATAAGTGAAAATCGATAAAACATATTGTACATACAAACATGCACATAACAAATTTAAAATATGCAATCATTCAAATTCGCTGATTTACATATTATAATTGATATTTTTTTCTACCATTTTTACGTCATTACAAATAATAGTACCTATATATAGTTACATTTTAGTAAATATAACTATAGGTACTATTATTTTTAGTAAACTAGGACCAAATTTTTTTTTGGGGTGCCTCGCAAATTTTTTGTAATAAATATAAATTTACATCAATATTTATATGAGTATAATTCATCGAGTATAATTCACCAAGCAATACTCATGCACACCACAATTATTATTTATTTTAATAATATGTATTTATTCAAATTCTGATTAAAATTTTTAAATATTCTTCAGTACTTGCCATGTTTTTAAATATTTAGATTTATAAGTACAACATTGTCTTAATAATTGACGGTAAAAAAGATTGTTTCTCATTTGAAAAAAAGAAGTTGGTATCGCCAGGTTAGGACGACGACACCCCTTAAATGATATAACAATTAATCTAATAGCATTTGTCAAAATATTTGAAAAACAGTCGTTCGGCCTACTCGGTTTTAGCTAATTTTATGCCTCCTATTGATAAAAAAATTTTTCGTGACTCGTCATCCAATATTTATATATTATATATTTGGGGGGGGGGGGGGGTAAGCCCCTCGCCATAGCTAGTTTAGCCCGTGCATGCTTATAAACCATATACTATCATAAATGCACAAGAAAATTGAAAATATTATGTACATATA
This sequence comes from Metopolophium dirhodum, assembly GCF_019925205.1. Classification (NCBI taxonomy): domain Eukaryota; kingdom Metazoa; phylum Arthropoda; class Insecta; order Hemiptera; family Aphididae; genus Metopolophium; species Metopolophium dirhodum. The sequence continues at coordinate 3,010,458 of NC_083562.1, forward strand.
TCGACATTTAATGAAACTATACAGAACTTAAATAACTGAATTATTGAATAGAGCACGGCTACAGTACCTACTCAGAAATAACGACTGTAAAAGTTGTATGCACATGCTATGTATATACGCAATGCAGTCATGTCATGTTAAATTATTACTAACGATTCATGCATGGCCATATTTACCTAACCCAACCTAATGGTTAATTCAAAATAATTTTAGATTTTAAAATACTCGAAATTCGTACCGTAATGGTAAGGTCAGGTTGGGTTAGGTCGACTATAAGGCAGTAGGTAACATCTCTGAAATACATCTCTATTATAATTTTCACATATTGCACACGGCATTTATCTCGGATTATAAAGGATATTTATATTTCGTGTTCCATTTTTATACGCGGCACCACATCCCACATATAGATATAATATTATTATGATGGCGGTATAATATGTTCATACGACAACATTTATCTAATTCTAAATTGAAAAAAAAAAAATAATTTTCTGTTTTATATTATACAGGTTAATATTGTATATTTAAAACATAATATTACACAAACTTTAATTTCATATTATCCGATAGTCATAAAGTGCTGGACAAAGTTCTATTATAAGGTAGGTACATTATAGCATTGATTATACATAGTACTATTATACTATGTATAATCAATGGTTATAGGTATATTTACACCAATCAGAAATTCGATATACCGCAAAAGTGCAAAGGAAAGAAGTTATAGGTCGGTAAGGTGATTATAGTATTTTATTATTTGAATTTTAAACTATTAATTTTAGTGTGTTTGTCAAAATCTTTTTTTTACATTTTTACACATTCATCTCAACCGTTTACATGCAGTTGTCACTGGTCATTGATCAAACACTGAAAGAGGAGAGACCTAATATTTTTTAATCGTTCTGTGCGCAGACAGAGATTAATTATACACATTCGCTTTATTTATCGCTCGATTCCTCTTTTTCATTATGTATTTTTAACGGTAAAACTCTCCGAATATAACAACATTTCCTCCAAAAATGTAACATTTTTAAATAAACGTCAATAAATCGATTCCGTCTCGAAAACAACGCGTTCACGTGACCATGTAAAATGTGTGTGCTTTTAAATAAAGTAAAACGTAGGTATAATACAATTAAATATTATTGTTGTATCATGATGTGTTGTAGTACCTAAGTGATGATCATAGCTCATAATATATATTGCAATATCGGTATACATAATGTTAAGTAAATCGTATATTTTGAATATTATGTCGTCGTATGTATATGAGAACTATCACTTCTCATACATTTTTTTTTAAATCTTAGAGTGTCTGATCATGAATATTCTTATATTTTCCTGATGATCACAAGTATAAAATTAAAATTAAATTGTTTCTTTATATTTATAAATACAAAACTAATAAAAATGTAAATTAATTAAATAAGTTTACAATGTACTTCTCAAAGAATATAGCTTTATTCGTTATATTGTTTCTATATAGCCACCAAAATTCAAAATTCTACACACTCTGTAGGCGAGATTTAAATTAGGTCAGTCAATAAGACCAACTGCAGAACCTACCCAGGTTAATGAGTTTTTTTTTTCAAATCAGCGCCACGGTTAATCACTATACGCGATTACGAAAAAAAGCTAGAAAAAGGATTCAGCGTGGGAAAAAACAGAGATGGCCATCATAATTATACAGTTCTAATAAAAGAAACCAATTTTTCGAAAGAAAAATAAGAAAACTTTGATTATGCGTAACACGACGTACCTATTGTTTTTATTTTTTATTCGTTACTTATACGAAAAAAGTTACATTATTTTTAAATTTGTATATTATAACTTTCAAAGTTTGATAACTTTTTTCGTAAAAGTGATATCAAAAAAATAATACTTTTCGGTTATTTTCCCATATGTGAAACCACTTGTGAGTTACTTTAAACTAGTATATTTTATTACTTAAATGCATTTAAATTTTCATTTTTTTTTTTAAAATTTATCTCGGATTGCCGATAACAAACTCCTTGAAAAGCGTATGTTGCGGCGTAGGTATAGGTAGTACTCTTAATATTATTATCATAAATAACATAGTAATATAGTCACTTTGAACAGCAGGTATCCAAAGCTGTTGCGCCGCACGCACAGCACGTGCGTCCGCATCCTGGCCACCGAGTCCAACGACGGTATGACCAAGTCGGACTTGTCAACGGTCAACCGGGAGAACAGGACGGCCGAGTACGACGTGCTAATGCACAGCCCGAACAGTAACGTGACCCAGGATACGACGCGCACGGAACAGGCGTTGATGTTGACGGTGTGAAGTCCTGCGAATAATAATAATAACGGTTTTAATGGATTGCAGTTACGGAGGCGTGTCCAGGACGGAAATTCAGGACAGGCCAGGTTATAGGAACAATTTGAACAATATTATAATATGCACAATTTTTAATTTTTGTGATATAATATAGTTGAATTTGGTGAAAAATAAACGTACGATTTCTTGTTTTTAATTTTAAAATATTTATTTCAATATGGGTGTGTTACCATTTACCAGGCCTACCCGCTGGACATGCATCTGATTGTGTAACCACTAACCACTATATGCACATGTGTAAATGCAGCGAAAACGGTATGAAATATGTTTAGTGGTGCAAGTAAGTAACTGTATGAGATTAGCACTGTTGAAGAATATTTTGTTTTAACTTGCAAATGAAAATTGTTCTCTTTTATTTATAATATACATTTTAAACTGTATGCAATAATCATATTTGGTTATTTTCGACTTGTATCGATAATATTATGCATAATGAAATATTTTCGGTAAACATTATTTTTCTGTAGGTGCGGATATATATCAGATATATCGACAACATAATGTAACTTTTAGTATGATATATTTTTAAATATTGTTGAGCCACTTGGTCACGACACTGTAACGATTCGAAAATCAGCAAGTGGGCGTTTAAACATGGGCAAAAAACCTCGTGACTGAATTTTGGATTTTAATTTATCAATAGTCTTGCAGAGCGATTGTAGACACTTGGAGGTAAAAATATTCCTCTTTCGTGTACAATATAGGTAATATAGGTACTATAGGTACAGTTGACAAGAATTTAAACTGTTGAATTGTGTCACTGCGTTATCTGTGCCAGTGCAGCGTTTATTGTTTTGGAGACAAACTATGCGATTTATCACACGGACGCCGAAATCACCATTTGGGACCTACAGCCGCCGTTTCGATCTAAGTTTGTATACGCGTGTTCATATACACATGTAACAATAATGACTGATGTACCTTGACTGCAAATCGATCCCCATACGACGAAGAAATAGGATATCAGGCTAGGAGATTCGATGGCCGATGGCTGCTGCAATTGTACCTGCTGCACGGGTACGTCGTCCGCCGACGGCATTATATGTCTGAAACACAATAACTACCTATTATATTATTTGTACTTGAATACTTGAGGGTATAAAGGCGATGTGTTTCCGACCATATTTGACACTATGCAAAGTTCAGGTCAAATCGAGAAGATTTCACTGGGTCGTATAATAGACCATCAGTTGCTCCATATTATTATCACCCCTTCTCCACCAAATCTCCTTTAAAATAACCACCATTGTACAAAAAAAGTACGCACCTACATCGATTTCCTTTCATATTATATATGATAATTTTAAACATATATTTTCCGTCTCATTCATTCCTTGAATCGTTGAAAAAAGAGAGAGAGAGCACTCTCAATTGTAAGATCTCGTATTATCATGCCTAAATATATTTATTGATGTCATAAATATTATCATTCTTTCCAATCGAATTCCGCCGTAAAAAACCGTCGTTAAAATATAATATTTGAAATGTCTGCTCGTTTATTGCAAATACGCACGAACTGCAGGACAATAATAATAATATAACATATTATAATGTCAAATTGACAATTTTTTGATAGACGATCTTCTGAAGTGGGTAAGAAGAAATAAAAATTACGGTTTATTAATTTTATTTTCGCGCGCAAAGTTCGAAAAGTCAACCTGGTTGGAGTGGACGTAAAGCCCAACCCAGGGCGTCAAAACGGGTTTGAAAAATTTTACTCGGTTTTTAACATGAAACCCGAAACCCGCATAAAATTGTACTCGGTTTTTAACACCAAACCCGAAACCCGCATAAAATTGTACCCGGTTTTTAACGCCAAACCCGAAACCCGCAAAAAATGTTACCGGGTCTGCAATACGAAAACCGAAACCCGCAAATAATATTACCCGGTTTGCAACACAAAACCCAAAACCCGGAAAACATTTTAACCGGTTTTTAACACGAAACCCGAAACCCGATTTGATTCCATGGTACCTACAAACTTCAATTGACACAACCTATAACCAGAATAGTGAATCATGACAAAATGAATGAAACCCGACAAATATTTGTACCATAAATAAGTGATAAGAAATAATTTGAGTTTGAACCGAACAACGATTTAAGTATATCCATAGAACAATATAGAAGCGAAATTCGATCAGCTGATTAGGGTCTTGGTTACCTATGATCTGAAGTCTGAACCTACGAAAAACATGAAAACGGTTCCACGCACCAACATGATGTTAGACCCATGGTTACCAATATTATGAAAACGGTTCCAAGACTACGGCAGGGTAATTCTACGCGGGATCGGCTTGTTTACCATTTCCCATAGATAATATAAGAATGGATAGGACATGCCTATACCAGTTCCATATGGGGCCGTATGCTTTTTTGGGGAAGAGAGAACGTAAAGAGAGAAAGACGATATGGGGCTTTTTAAGGTTATGTGCAAAACTATTTTATTAAATAATAATGATAACATGATAGGTAGTCAGTTATATTTAGATATTTGTCAGTTTGTATTTTGATTGTTGTGCCACTTGTGCCTGGAAAATTACTCTAAACTTTGTTAAATATTTAAAATATTTATTATTATTTATCAATTATCATATCAATATTTGCCTCATATAACCTTAAAAATAGTATCACTAAAGTTTCATGTGATAAGTTCTTATGTCCTATCCATTCTTATATTATCTATGCCATTTCCCTATTTCACGTATGCCACGCCCGCCTGGCGACCGTGTTCAAGGCCACAATCGCCCGATTCGGCCAATTCGCAGAGTTTTATACCCCTGGTATACCTTAAATGCTGTGTCTAGCACAGATATAGATAATAAACTAGATTGCTAGGTTCCTGATGACTGCTGAACCAAACGGCAAGCACCAAAGCACAACAAGCGCCCAGCAGCGGCAAACGTAAAATGACGAACTGTTTACCGTTAAATAACGGTAATTTTCAACGGATAAATGACGGAATGACGGATAAATAACGTATTTGGACCAGAGTGAGAAATTCATATACTCAAAATACGTTCTGAACTATTTCCAATGCCTGACGGTTGGTATTAAAGTGTATTTTTTTTGATTTGAGGTTAGAATTCGAACTCTTGATTAAGATTATTAATTATAATTTCTTATCACGGGACCCAATTCTTATCACAAGACCCAGCTGTCCCCATCCCTAAAATCATACCTATATAAAAAATGGCAAATTGTACAGGAGACTTTTTTTTTATATTAAATAGCTTACAGACTACCGTAATTTATAAGTAATCTTCGGTCACATATAAGTACAGTGAAACTTCCATATAACGAAGTCGAATAAGCAGCAAAAAAAATTCGTTATATAGAGGAATTCGTTAAATAGAATTACGTATTTTTTTTATTATTTTTTTATTATGTATATTGTATGTATGTAAAAACAACATCAAACATCATATTACAGTTTAATTTAATTTTTAACCTTAAATATAATTTAAAAGAAATAATCAGTAATAGTTTTGTTTGCTTATTATTTTTTAAATTGTCCTTCTTTCGTAAAAAGTTTCTATATCGTCAAGTTTTAAAAAAATCACTTCTCCAAGCTTTCTATACCTCAGAAATACAATCTCGCAGAGTAATTGTTGTTCTCTGTTCAAGAACTATGACATAAACTATCAATTTGATAGTGACAACATTTACAAAAACTGGTTTTTATCGAATAATTATTTCGTTATATAGAAACATCAGATTGGTTATTTGGAGATAAATTTACGTGTAATTAACAATGAAGGTCATAGTTCTTAAAAATATTTCGTTAAACAGAAAATTTCGTTAAATGGAAGTTCGTTATATGGAAGTTTCACTGTATAACAAATTGTATTCGAAAGTTTTTGTAAGTTAGATTATTTTGAGATAAAGCTTTATTAAATTGATCATTTTATTAACTAACTATTTAACATTAATAATATTAACTATAAAAAAGATAAAATCAATGATATAAAGTTCCTAGGTTACCATAGCAACCTCATTATTTTTTTTTAAATTCTGAGCGTAGCGATGAATGTATTAAATTTACAAGATATACACATGTACTGATGTATATACATGCAGTTAGGAGAGTCCTTGATTTTTAAAAATATTTGTGGCAACTCAATAAAGATTATTTACAATAAATATAACGTAAATCAAATTATTATATGTATCTTAATAATTTTTAAATGTTTTAGGTGTCTTAATAAAGAAAGTGATCCGAGTTATTGGAAAATTTAGTTCTGTGTAAATCAACACAAATTTGCCATACTAACTATAAATTAGATGAAACTATCATAGCTCTAAAAAATGTTTCATTAAAAAGTGAAACTGTGAACACATTTTGTAAACATTCAATATTAAATTAGTTCAAAATATTTGGTATGTTGACTAATATTTATATTTAAATTTTTTATTATGGTTTCACTATAAATGTTTTTATGTGTTTATGTGACAAAAGGAAAGAAAAGCAATTTTCTCAAGTTACTCACATAATTGTACCAAAAACAAAAATTAATACTTGTGATGTTAATTTGGAATGTTTAACTAGCATAGCAAATGGATTATTTATAATCAACGAAAATTGTAAGTATACTTCAAATTTTAAAAGCTCTTATAAATAACTAAAAAAATATTAGCTCTGAGTGTTATTGCAGGGTAACTTTCCTCTTCACGTCTTCATGTCTTGTATATATTAATTTTTTTCGCAGATATGCTTATTGTAAATACGATTACCAATTGTATATAATCCAATAAATGTTAAAAAAAAAAATTATTAGCAACTGAGTTTTGGATTTATTAAAATTCAATATGACTGGTTATTCAAAAAAATAATAGTCATTTTTTAATTTATTGTATTGGGATATGTTTATTCACGTTAAAGCTAAATGTTTATAATGTTGATATAACCAATGATAATTCAAGAAATTGTATGGTTGAATCAATAGATTATCTGTTCTGACTAGTATTATATGTAATAATTGTTTAACAGTTAAAAATTATATTATTACAATTTATTACTTTTTTATTAGGGATTTCTGATTCATTAGACAAAAATAAACTTATGATGTCAGAAAATTATGAAGTCAGTGGAACAACATTGTTTACTGAATGTAATGGCCCAAAGATATCACGAATAAGCAAACAAAAACTGGTAAATATATAGTAAATATAACTTAAACATCATTACAAATTCTAACTTAAGACGCACGTAAAACATTAATATGAATTTAGCTTTTTTTTAAGTTCACTTATTACAATTTATGAGATATGAGGACCCTTTATTACATATTCAAGTTTTTTGACACCAAAAAAATTATTTATTAACAATAATTGAAAAAGAAATTGAAAATTTTCTCTTACCAACCAGTGGCGTAGCTATCAGTTATGCATGGTGACTATTTCTCAATGTGGCTTAAGAGTTTGGCTTATGTAAATTTATGTCTTTTTTAAACTTCAGAATTGTTGTATATTTAAAAAAAATTAACTGATATTTTTGTTATACAGTATCCAAAATGATTTGATGGCATGAACATACATGTATGTGGAAGTAATGGTTGGAATCAGTTTACACTTGAAAATTTAAAAAAATTGGTTGCTGAATTTGGAGCTAAACTGTTAATACGTATTACGTATGCCAAATCCAGAAGACTGCCCTACTAATATAATACCATATCATTGCCGTAATAATGATAAAATGTTTCATGTTTCTAACATTATATTTTATGCAATGGATTCAAATAGGCTTATAAAGTACAACATGAAACATTTAAAAGCTTTTCATATTTCATGGTTTATGGAAGCTGTACAAAAGTATAATATTATATAAAATGGTTATCTATATCCAATTGTATAATCATTTGAATACAAGTTTGTTATGTAAAAACAATTAAATTATATACTTTGAAATAATAAATTGTCAAAGAATGTGTTATTAAAATACATAAATTCTTATTGTCTATAATATTTTAAAAACATTTTTAAAAATTTGTTTGTTGATACTTTATTTACATTATTGCTTTTTTTAATTTTAGCCCCACCTCAATATTATACCAAAGGTAATCTGCTTAGCCCCCCCCCCCACACCCCCCATTTATCTTAAAATTTAAACCCTATAAAAATATCAACATTTACTTTTTATTATAGTATACAATAGTTGTTAACATGTTATTCAAGATCCATTTTTATTTTATTCATGGCTGTAACTTGTAAAATTTGCTCAAGTTCAATTTTTAAATCTTTTTCAATACTTGGTATGGATAAGTTACTGAAAAGATCTTGATCCATTGTAGATCTCAAGTAGGTTAGGTATTTATTGGCCTTGTAGCTGAAAATGCACGCTCAGATGTTGTAGAGGAAATTGGCAACTTGAACCATTGTGTACAAGATTGGGATAATTGTTTTGGATAAATTTTCCTGTATGAGATCTAAATTTATTTTATTTTTTTATTATAACAAAATTAATATTAAAATACAGCTATTTCATTTTTTAAATCACATTTATTGATTTTAAATAATTCCTCAAAAACACATTAAAATATTATATTAGGTAGTTTATTGTATCAGTTAGCAAATAATAATAAGTTTATTATTTCCATCAAAAGACAATACAATATAATAATAATATAAGCATAAGCTTAATTTAAAAATTGATGGATATCCTCAAAAGCCGATGGCTGTGCTAGAGTTCCATAGATAATAATGTGGTTAAAAAAAATTTAAACTACAAGAATTCTAACAGATCAACTTAATTTTACAATTTAAATAAAGAAATTACTAAAATAAAGTATGAATATAATTATTATAAATTGAAATTTTTTTGAAATCATGTACATTTAAATCATGATCACAACAAAATTGTAGGCATTGCGGTCCAAAAACTGTTCTAATTTTTAGTACAATGACATTTGACTTAGATTTAAACCTAGTAGAATAATTGTCTTGGTACAGCAATGTCATCATTAAAATTAATACATTAATAAACTAATATTTTTAAGGTACAAAGATTTTAGGCATAAGGTTATTCAAGTCGGTCAAAAAAAAAAAAATCTTTTTTAGACCCTCTGCTGTGACAAGATTATGAGACTTTAGATAGTTCGATTTTAATGCTGTAAAAATAATAACATTTCTTAACATCTCCTCAAAATAACGATTGGAGTTTTTTTTAGAGTTTGAACTTTTGAAAATATTATAATGTTTACAAATTTCAGTTTTTACAACATTTTTGTTTAACCATATGCATTGAAGAAATTAATATTTCTAAAAAATTCTTCGACCGTTCTTTAGAGGTGTTGATAATTGTTAGGATTGTTACAGAATCAAAATCGCTCCAACCTAAGTCTCGCAATTTTTTCACAGCCGAGGTATGTTTTTACTCGAAAAGTAACAACCGTATACTTTTTCCTAATTTAACATACTGACATGTGCCTGGGAGTGCGAGAACGGCGGTTCTTAGAATGTGGATATAAGTCGCAACGCGTTGACATCATACACCTTATACTCTAGTCATTTTATATAAAAACCGTTTTATGAAAAAATTTTTTCCAACCAAAATAGGGCAAAGAATTAGTTTCATATTAATACTTTTATAAAAATATTTTAGTATATAGGTACCTGCCTACTACTTACTTACTCAGTTAATAGTTGTATATAACTACTAACTATTTTTTTCTGATTTCTAGTTTTAGAAAATGTAAGCAAATTGAAATGAATTACTTTAATTAATGATACAACCATATCATTGAATTTAAACTGACGTTAATTAAGAAAATATGCTATATGGCTTTACAAATCCCCCGTATATACTGTGAAAAATTAGAATTTTTTGTCGGAATACAAAACGAGTTAATCGTTGAGACGCATTATCGGAATTAGAGTAATCTATTTAAGTGAAAAATAATTAAATAAACATTTTAAATTCATAATAGTAAATACATAGTACATACCTATATTTAAATTTAATTACGTTTCTTGAAAACACTGTATCTTATTATTTTTAAAAATAGATTGTCATCTGTTATTGAAATTTACCATTAACCGACAACCATCCAGTACCTATATGCGTCAAACTATCAAAGATAATAACGAGTAAATACATTTTAAAAATAAATTTTTGTACAATTTTAAAAATATAATAATTATCAAACATGAGGGCCATCCCGGGGGCATATTTCACGAGCGTGAGTTCATTTAAGCGCATTTCGAATGGCTGTCCATTGCATCATTCGAGAAATCTTCAACGTCCCACTCGCACCCTCCCTCGTAGGTGTACACCAGATAGTCAAACTGTTCACCGTAAGCTGCGAAGTTGCACGTGAGCGAGTTCCACAGGCACCCTTCTTCCCGAGCGAAAATTAGGCACTCCAAGTGATCGTTCAATGCGTTGCTTCACGTATCCTTGTCACAGGGGGCAACCGTTTTGCCGTGCGTAAGCCAGGCACTCCAGGTGACCGTTCTCCGCCGCTCTACTGCACGTATCCTCGTCCCAGGGACACCCATTTTCCCGTGCATATTTCAGGCACTCCAGGTGACCATTCCACGCGGCGTTGCTGCACGTATCCTCGTCCCAAGGACACCCGTTCTCAAAGGCGTAAGCTAGGCACTCCAGATGACCGTTCAACGCGGCGCTTTTGCATGTCTTTTTGTTCCAATGGCACCCGTTTTCCCGTGCGTAAGCAAGGCACTCCAGGTGACCGTTCAACGCGGCGTTTCTGCACGTAATCTCGTCAAAGGGACAGCCATTATCAAAGGCGTAAGCTAGGCACTGCAGGTGACCGTTAAACGCGGCGGAGCTGCACGTATTCTGGTCCCAAGGGCACCTGTTTTCCCGTGCGTACAGCAAGCACTCCAGGTGACCGTTCAACGCGGCGAAGCTGCACGTATTCCGGTCCCAAGGGCACCTGTTTTCCCGTGCGTACACCAGACAGTCCAGGTGACCGTTCAACGCGGCGTTGCTGCACGTATATTTGTCCCAGGGGCACCCGTTTTGCCGTGCGTACAGCAGGCACTCCAAGTGACCGTTCAACGCGGCGAAGCTGCACGTATTCCGGTCCCAAGGACACCTGTTTTTCCGTGCGTACACCAGACAGTCCAGGTGACCATTCAACGCGGCGTTGCTGCACGTATATTTGTCCCAGGGGCAATGGTTTTCCCGTGCGTACAGCAGGCACTCCAGGTGACCATTCAACGCGGCGTTGCTGCACGTATCCTCGTCCCAGGGACACCCATTTTCCCGTGCATATTTCAGGCACTCCAGATGACCGTTCAACGCGGCGTTGCTGCATGTATCCTCATCAAATGGACACCCGTTCTCAAAAGCATACCTTAGACATTCCAGATTGCCTGATTTCGCAGCCAGATCACACGCCTTACCTCTGAAATCGTCCAATCCAGGCAAGGTGTCCCAAGGGATGCCAATCTCGTGTGCTAGTTTCAGACAATCGATGTGCCCGTTGAACGCTGCCTTCTCGCATATGTGTTCAAACATCTCGTCGTCGAAGGCGAACAGAGACCGCTCGAACATTGTCTGCCTATCGTTGTGCTCGTCTTGGATTTTGTCAACTTTGAATAATTCTAACAGCGACTCGCAACAATTTCGCATGTCGATGTCCGGTGTGTGCAGCAAGTCAAACTTGTCACGTTCGACGTCGTTGCACGCGTAGTACGCCATTTTCACAAGGCTAGGTAGTTTATACATTTTCTCGTTGTTCGATGACGTCTACTCCAAACGTTTAAGAATAAGTACCGATAAAAAGATGAACCACCCGAGTTCACTATAACAATTAAGAACTCACGAGGAAAAACAAATGTTCAACGATAAAAATATTATTGATAATAGACGTGTGATCGCTAACACGATATAGGCAAACCAGTAAAGCGTTATGAATCTAAGATGGCGCACGAATAACGACATTGAAAATCAAAATCAAAATTTGTACAATGTACAAACAAATCAAGCGGTTCTCATTGGTCGGGCGACCGCACCGCCACAAACTTATAGCGGTCAACTATCGAAAAACTAGCGTTAGGAATACCAATTTTAATAAAAAATATCTAAGTGTTGGCGAATGTGGTCACACTGATTTTGACGGAGTTCCAACATAGAACAAGTTGCCATAAAAGCCATGCTGGTTAGACGTATTTTGAGGTTAAAAGTATTATTTATATGACACTCGGGGTTATTTTTATGGACTATATTATTTGCTTGGACCATATAAACTAGTTGGTTTATAATAAACTAGTTAGTTGATATGGTTAAGAGTTATTTTAAACTAGTTTAATACATTATAATGCCATAACCTTAAACAACGTCTGTAGGACATAGATAATATAAGAACTTAACACTTGAAACTTTAGTGATACTATTTTTAAGGTTATATGGGGAAAATATTGATATGATTATTGATAAATAATAATAAATATTTTAAATATTTTAAATGTTTAACAAAGTTTAGAGTAATTTTCCAGGCACAAGTGGCACAACAATCAAAATACAAACTGACAAATATCTTAATATAACTGACTATTATGTTATCATTATTATTTAATAAAATAGTTTTGCACATAACTTTAAAAAGCCCCATATCGTCTTTCTCTCTTTACGTTCTCTCTTCCCCAAAAAAGCGCACGGCCCCATATGGAACTGGTATAGGTATGTCCTATCCATTCTTATATTATCTATGCTGTAGCGCAGCCTCATTAAGCGGATTGTTGATAACTGATAATGCTGATAATTTCCCCCACTTTGTGCATCGACAGATTAGGTTGTATAATATACGAGTATAAAATATAGCGTCGAGTGTAATGTTGCCGAACGTACCGAACATTAACGAACCTTTATCATTGAGTGGGAGATTCGCGGATAGGACGCGTTTTGGTCAGGACATGGTAATGTTCTCTCGTTGTCCAGAGTATAATACCGTGACTGGGACCACGATTAAAGATATATATCTCATGTTCCACAATTATTCGTTCCAATGGACATTTGACCAAAAACATTTTGGAACAAACATTCATTAGAACCAACGTAATTTCAACAAGAGAAAATTGGAACAAATGTTTTTGTAATGTAAATCTTTTTGAACGAATGATAAAACAGTTAAACGAAGAAATAGCTAAAATCAATAACTCTAAAACTCTTTGAGTAAACTTTACACACAATTTTACTAGGTATAATTTATCTAGTTCGAACGCTAAACGTAGTAATAATACAACCATTGTTGCCGCCGCAACATAAAAACATTATAAGAATATAGGACATCGGTCACGGCGGAACAGCTGGACACACACTCGCATATCACTATTTGTATTGTTTTATTATTATTATCGTTGAATGTGTCTTGTGGGTTATATAATATGTAGATAAAGCCAGAGCATTATCGTACGCCGCCTCGTCGGCTGCCGAATAATATTTTAACACGGCCGCCGTGATTTTTGTCTCGCACCGCATGTTGTCGCGGCCGTATCGATGTAAGTATGTCATTATAATTTATAAAGTGTTTATTTACTCAAATAGTAAAATGTATAATTGTATTTTTATAATTGTGAGCGCCAGAAGGGCATATCGAGATTATAATATTCATTATTAAGTAAAATTGTGGGCACGAAACGCCCTTTTATATTATATTTTGTGTTGTGCGAACACCAACGTGTGGTGTGCAGTCAGATTTATTTATATACTTATTTTATTATTGTGCGCCATAAGGGCAATACGTTTATGCTATTGTGGCGCATCGACGTTTTATATTATATAGCCATAGGCGCAAATCGCCACCTTTTAATATTACCTAATTATTTTATTATCGTGATTTGTGCGTGAATTGGCACCTTTTATTATATTTTGTGTGCGCCAAGCGCAGGACATATTATTATATTTTGTTTTAGTACAGCAGTTTTAGTCCAGCTAGCTATAGTCTGTGCTCCACAAATTGTGAGTTATTTTTATTATTATTTATTTATTTACCATACATAATCAATTATTGGGCCAAGAGGGTTGTAGATATTTTATAATTATTACTAAATTTGTCGTGCCAGAAGGGCCGTACATTATTAGCATCTTTATATTTTATGCCTAACCTGTTGGATCAGAAGGGTCACATGTTTTATACGTGGCAGCAGCTCAAATAGCTCTTCTATATTATTTATTATTATTATTTCGTTGGGCCAGAAGGGCCGCATATTATTGTATACGATCTTCAGCTCAAATAGCTGCGTCAATGTATAATTTATTTCGGTTGGCCACAAGGGCCGGTCATTTATTGTAATAATTATTATATTTTTTATACATTTGTGTTACGGCGAGTTTTATCATATAGATATTTTGTACTGCCGTTATTTAGAATTGTGTATTATACAGCAACTTACCCACCAGAAACCGTGTTACTATTTTTTATTACCTATTTGCTTAACTGTATACACACACATATTCATACACAAATACACATAATTACACAACACGCACTACATGGCCGACTGCAGTAATTGCTAGGTGATCCCGACCACTACTGTTCGGACTATTACACCATCACACACCCAACTTGTTCTCCATATTTCTAGGACTTAGGTGTTAGTGGTGTTAAGAGCCTAGTTGGTGTCCGGGCGCGCGTATTAATAATTGTAAGTTCCCGGCCCGCACAACCATAGCAAACGAAATACTTGAATTTCATCCAGCAGCAAAAGTTCTATGTCTACAGACCCCGAAAAAGATGTTTGATTTTACTTCTACACCACAGGCCAAGAAAGCGTCTGGTTTATATACAGATGTAATAACTCAAACACAATAAATTAGTATATTGTGACGATCCAAATGATCTAGTTACCAGATTAAATCTTTTAACATCATCACAAAGTGTTGATATTACTGGTGTTAATAATGAAATCATACCTATTTTAGAAGAATTAAGTGAGACTGATGAGAGGAATATTATGATATAACGACATTAGTAAATATAGCATAGAGCTACATCGACCAGCGAGAAAAATATTTTCTAGGCGTAGGCAACTAAAATATATTTAAAACCAATAAAAAGTTTATTGATGGCCTCTGGCAAGCTTCTTATTTAATGGATATGCAATTCTAAAAAAAATATGGATTTAAATACAGTTATTTTAGTTGTTATAGAGACATACTCAAAATATGTGTGGCCGTGTGGGCCGAGTCGCTGAAAAATAAAACGTGGAAAGAATTGATGTGTACCGGCGCGCTGTTATTCCCGGTTTAAAGAATAGGGACGTGTTTTGAAAGAATTAATGCAAAGATACCGTTTGAAAGGTTAAAAGATATGTTTATTAACTTATTATAATGATTTTCTGTATAAAATTAAATGAGGTTCTGGCTGGACACCTGTGTCTACGAGACTGCCCGAGGCGGCCGTGACCAAGGGGCCCTTCCGTGCAACGGCCAGGGTGGGAATTGCTGGGTCAGCAGATTCCTGCTCGAGCACCCGGCCCCGTAGTCACGTACGCCAGCATACATATCATGTTGCAAAATAATACACTCTGATATGACTATATACTACGCTTACATATAACATGCCCCCAGGGCCAAACCAGAGCAGTTCCAGCGACTTACTATATTATGCTAAAAAAAAAAATGCATTTAAGAATAAGTACCGATAAAACGACGAACCGCCCCAGTTCACTATAACGGTATTAACAACTCGCGAGGAAAAACAATGTTCAATGATAAAAGTATTATTGACGATAGACGCGTGTGATCGCAAACACGATGTATCAGTAAAGCGTTATGAATCTAAGATGGCGCACGAACAACGACACTGAAAATCCACGGTACGGAGTAGGTACAAACAACTCAATGAGGTATTTCGATAACTATTTTTAATCTAAAATAATTTAAAATCCATGAAAACAATTAACAAGTACGAACTATGAAGTAACAAATAGTAACTACTAACAAGACGTTGAAGACAAACAAGTAACGAAGAACTTCAGTCCACGTAGACTGCGACTGCGGCATGGTACAAACCCGGCAGGGCAAACGGGACACACGCCCAGGGCCTCGCGTATAATATACAATAATATAATATATCGTGTAAATAAAATATTTCCAAACATTTTCGCAACGACTTAAAATTTAAATACGTCTCAGATAATATCAATGTTTATATAGTAAATACGATCAGGTACTGTATCAAGAAGCTAACGATATAATGTGTAATTGGTTTTAATTTTTGTTTAATTTTAGTGTTGGTATTTATTTTTTCCTCGAAATGACGACGTCGACAATAATAACATGACATATAATAATATAATATAATAATATAATTTTTAATATATATATTATATTATTATTATTATTATTATTATTATTATTATTGTGACTTGATATAATTAATTTAATGACATGAAACCTTTTAGTATAAAATATTTTCTGACATTAAAATTATTTTTATCACTTATATTTATTTTTAACTATAATTTTGTTTACGATTATTTCTCCTGGTGGTGGTGATTCTCATTCGTCATATCTCATATTACATTTTATTTAAATATAATTACACCTATATTTATTTTTATCGTCATCAAATATTCAAATCTTTGCAAAAACAATTAGTTTCGATGTTTACAAATTGTACATTGCAAAATGTAAATGCTAATGTATGTTTAAGAATTAAGAGGACGCAATACCCTGTGTTCTAGAACAGTATTTGTCAAACTGTGGGACGTTTACCATGGAAAGCACATAAGTAGTATGCAAACAAATTTTAATTATTATAAACATTAAATAGTATTTGATATTAGGTGGTTATTAGTAGTTTTATAAATATCGACGGCGTTGATGTCGTTTGTATTCGTAGAAATGTATATAATCCCTAAACAACCTTTTACATGTAAATAAGGTACACATTTTTTGATAACAAAAGAAAGTTATTTAGTCAAGTACGTAGAAATTTTCGTAATGGGCAGGTGGTCCTCGTCTAGGTACCTATAAAAATATTGAGAACCACTATTCTAGTGTACCTATGGATTTCGATAATATAATATTGTAAATACAGGGCCTCGCAAAACCTGGGAACGGCACTGAATTGCGCGGCAGCATCCCAAGACCATCTCCTTAAGTGAGTAAATAAAAGAACAAATAAAAATTACGGTTTTTAAATTTTATTTTAGCGGCAGAGTTCGAAACGTCAACTATAGCTGGGTCGGCGCGGACGGGAAGCCCGACCTCTAAGCGTGCGGCAGGATCCCAAGACCATCTCCCAAAGTGGGTAAATAAAAGAAGAAATAAAAATTACGGTTTTCAAATTTTATTTTAGCGGCAGAGTTCGAAACGTCAACTATAGCTGGGTTGGCGCGGACGGGAAGCTCGACCGACCTCTAAGCGCGCGGCAGGGTCCTAAGATCCTGGTACAAAGCTCACGACCATCCTGGAGGGGTGAAAAACGGTCTGTCACACACACACCCACACCCACACACACACACACACACACACACACACACACACACACACACACACACACACACACACATATATACTACACTATTGATTTTACCCCTCTCTGGATAATGTGTACGGAGACCCTTTTGTACGGGCGCGTTATATATAGTACGAGCGTTTGCAAAGGTTACATTTGCATATTATTGTACCGGCTTGAATAGATTCGTCTTACTATACATAGATATTGTTGTGTAATATTCGTTTCGGCCGGCGCACCGTTTCAACCGAATGGCCGAATCGTTCGCGATTTAGGTGTAGTAATAAAATATAATAATTACGAACGATTATTCATAATTTTTATGTGACACGAAATTCTCGAGTACACAGCTGATCTAAATTAGCTGACCACTGCAACGACTACTCGATTTGTTTAGTACAATAATAATATTCCCTCTCGAGGATAATAATATGACGTTCGCTGCTGTAACCAATATATTATACCCGTTCTGAAAATAATAATATATCACCATCAATAGGAGAATTTTTTTTTTATTTCACTACATTTAAAATTCTAGAACGTTTGAACGAGTCGAGTATAAAATAATAATTATACTATTACGGCTACACGTGTGTATAATGTATAGCGCAAATATTTTATGAAAACGTTGTTCTTAGATAGGATTATATTATATTATTATACGTTTATAATAGAACCACACACTTGAAAAACTTGTATAAAATATATTATGTGTTTGAGGAGTAATTTATTTAAAACTTTGACGTCGATATCCCTATACCTACACAAACCAAATGGCGTATACAAACGGTGTATTTACTTAAGTTATTTAAAGTTTGGATAAGATAAGTAAATATTTATTCGCCCGCAGATCCATTGAGGTCTTTACGGCACTACTGAAATGGACGACGAATATAGCAACGAAATTATTATATAAAGATAGTTTTATTTTTATATTTTAGTCAAAAAGAAATGACATTTAACGCCGTTTGATGTAAAAACAAATAGAACTAATTAATATATTAATGTACCTTTTCACACGATATATTGTGATGTATTTTTTTCCCGTATCATTTTAATGAGTTCGATATCAGTTTTAATTTGTTTTATTTTAATAAACATCACTGTGCAATATCATATCGTTGGAATTTCGCAAGCACAAAGTTTCAATAAGACTGAATAAATATTAATTTAAATGTATCACCAAAATAATACATAATAATGTATACAATAATTATTTTTAAAAAAGGTGGGCAAGTGGGTATCGATATGCTGTATAGTATAGCTATAGTGTCGACTGTCGAGTGGGATCACTGTAATTGATGTGTCAAATTTGAATTCATTGCATACGCAAAACGATTCTGAGTGGTCTGTCAGTCTACATCAAGTATGTATTTTGATATTGCTATCATAATATATTATTGTTATTCACTTTTTAGTTTTTAGTCAATACTACCTTACCGTAGAACAGTGCGAAAAGGTTCGTGGAGATTGTATACAATTATAAATAGATAATAGCTTAAAATTAATCGTATTATTTTGAAAATGACATTGCGTATAGTAAAATGTAAAGTATACATACAACCATACAAGTTCTAAGTCCCCGCGAATAGTGTTTTTGAATTGCAACGAAGTGACAGACATCTTTATTCTTCGTTTAAAAATCTAATTCGACCAAATTTGGACTTAAAATGTCTATAAAAAATACTGTTTATATGTATATTTTGTGGTTACAATATTAACTACATATTATGGGTTATGAGTAATCTTGTTTTAAATTTTCAATCCTTAACTATAACAATTGTTTGCAAATTGTCGTGATATTGATTAGCTAGTTTTTATTAAAATTTGAACTCATAATGCTTATAAAGAAATCTTGCTATGGATATCTTTATTATTTTTAAAATGCTATTAAAATAACTATTATGAGGAACCACCTTATATCAAATTTTCAAACTTTTTGTTCCAGCGACATATTTTTTTTTTGTCCATATTTATAGAAATAAAACGAAATCAAAAATCGAAAATTTCTCATGCCTATAATTAGCTCAAAAAGAAGTCAAAAACTCTTTCTTGTATGGAAAATTTTCAATGTTCATTATTCGTTTTTGAGTTATCTACCTATGACAAAAAACAAATTAGGTTTTGCCCCCTATCCCCCCCCCCCCCCCCCGAATCAATATATTCATCGCTCGACTCAGAATCTAAAACCGCGGAATTTAGTTTTTATGCGTATACCGCGGTATTTATATATTATGTAGGGTAGGTACATTTTTTCGCCGCCGGTGCAGAGAGGAATAAAAACGACCAATAATCGATTTGCTCGGACGGTCATAACTTATGAATATTTATGACTCGTAACTGCAATATATTATGTATTATATATAAGGTATACCTACTATATATAGATACCGACCTTTGGTCTCTGTATAATTACACGCTCGCGCGGCAGTAGAGGGTGTGCACACGTTGCCGTCGCAGCTTAACTATATTTAGCGGAGTACTATATTAGACGAGATAAACGCAAAATGTACCCAACTATACTGAATATCGTGCGAAAAATGTCCCTTTTACACCGTCCGTTTATAATATTATTAATATGTCTTATCGCATTCGACACCGCAGCAGCATACCTGATTTTCACGACCAACCACAGGCACACGACGATCACGAACATCGTCAGCAGGAACGCAGCCCATACTTCCGGGCTCCAAGTCTCCAAGTACGACAGCGAAGTGGCCCGGTTGACGGTATACTTTGCGTAGAGTTCGTACCTGTAAGCAGACACGTTAAAACAATAATATAGGTTATAGTTACTTAGTTCTGTATTATGATATTATGTACTTCATGTGAAACGAAAATACTGCCGCCGTGCAGGGTACCTATATATAGTGTTATTGTAATATTTTGTTATAATTATTAATACGACATGCGGTGACGGACTAAATAATGGCGGGACCCTAGGTGGTTAAAATTTCGTGGCCCCTTAAAAAATTATTATATCTATATACTTATTTCCTACTCAATAATTAAAATTACCAGTTTTAATAATAATAACCAACTAATTTTAATGAATAAAAAAAATTGTTTATTATTTATATTCCACTAAAATTCTCATTAATTTACATAAAAAATTAATTTTATTTTTTATTTTTTATACAAATTAAAAAAATTGATTTAAAGTAAATACTAAATTGTAATCCTTTACATTTCTTTCTTTAAATTTGAACTTCAAATATTTACAGTGGTCGATGAAAGGTTGCAACGCACGACGACAATGCCCGTCGCCGCCCGATAAATGATAATCTACAGACTACAATAAATATTATCAAGTACCTATTTATAATTTGACAAAATCAAAAAAAAAATGTTACTACTTACAATATACATGTACAGTATGATTTTCATATTAACTTTTGTTCCCTATATAAAATGGATAATTAAAAAAAAAGTTTTAAATGATTATCTGTTTTTACGTAGCCCCTATAACGAGTGGGGCCCCTCGAGGTGGGTGTCTATAATTCACCTAATGGTTATCCGGCACTGGCCACTATCGAATATCGTACATGGGTTTCTCAAATTTAACTTAACCTGACCTAACCTTTTTTTATTACTATAACTTGACAATAAAAATTAGATTGTGCTTTTAAATTTTCAATATTGCTGAAATCTTGAAATTTTTTAATGCACATATTATATTATTATTTTGTCTACTTATTAATAGTGCACAATAATATATACACATGTGATCATATTATATTATATTAACAATAAAATAGTGAGCATTGTTATAATGATATAATAATAATATTATGTGTATAAAATATAAGACATGCGCAATAACGTAACCATAAAGGGTATACGGGACACAATAATATGATATAATAGTATATTATATCATTGCTAAGTTTTTATGCAATTCCACCGATTTTTATCACATCGACTTGCACGTTGCAGTATAGGTACAACACACCAACGTGATTGGTGTTTACGGAGACTCGTTCACGTTTCAACGGCGTTCGTGATATTGTATACTATGATATTATGATATGCTTTCGAGATTTTACGGTATACGGTATTGCTATAAATATAACAATTCGTATCAAATATACTTATAGCAGTTATATAGGTATGTATAGGTAACGCGTTACCCATTGTAATACAATCAAATGCACTTGCGCAGAAGAAACGCGCAGTAATATCGAATTTCAGCACGATATAATTATATCTATTGTAAATTTATTATACGCTATTATTATGACATTATTGTAAAATGTATGGCGGTGTGTAGAACGTTGCAGAAATCGCACGTATTCATATATTATATCAAATATTTGCCAACGAGAAAAGTTATCAATTTATATCAGTTTTCGAATCGACAAGCACTCGCGTTGCACTGCTGCAGCAAAGAAAATAATTACCATACGAGTATACAACCATAGGAAAACATACAGTATACCTCCACTTTGTATACGCCGTGCACGAAATTAATAGTGACTTACCACGTTTTAAAAATTGGAATCGAGAAGTCGAAATCCTGTACGTCGGTAGTGGTGACCACGATCGGCACCAAGAGGATGTCACCGGTGCTTTCTTTCAACATTGATTTGCCCGCACTGAAGTCTCCGCGCACGTAATTGCTCCTGCTCGCAAACAGACATAAATAATAAATTATTACTTAATAGATAAAAAAAAAACTTAAACTTAATAAATATTTTTTAACTTGGTTTTTGGAATATTAAATTAATTAATCAAATAAAATATAATTTTTACAAATATAAACTTTTAGTGCATATTTCTGAACCTTTAAAAGCATATTTTCAATGCATATTTTGCCAGTTTTTAGTGCATAAGTGTATACTTATTCAGACATTTTTAGGGCACGAACTTACGAGCCCTGGACATAATCATATTAGTAGGTATACGTATGATATTATACTATTATATTTCACGCTAGTGTAATATTATTTGAGGGGGGGGGCAATGAGTAGACCGCCTGGGGAGGCACTCCCCCGAGAGTTGGGCCATGTTTTGGTATTATTATTGTATACAATAGTTTTTGAATGAGATGATCGGTAGGTAGGTATTATAATTAAATACAACCATACAAGTCGAAAATGGATATCACAGTAGAAAAATATTCAAAAAGTTGATAATGTGTAGGCGTGAGAGGGAGCTTTCCGTGTTGTAATAAAAAATTTAACCACCCCTACCTGTCACCACCCTTCTTCGCACATCAGGTACGCCCTACCGTTACACGTTATTAATATAAACACTCGAAATACACTAACAAGTCCTTTAATCGCGTATTTATGTACACCGCGTATACTATAGGAACTAGTTGTTACCCACTCTGTGAGGTCAAGTGTATAAAGTATTACTATTTGTAAAATGCCATTGCGTACAGTAACATTTATAATATACGTAAAAGTCCCAAGTCATCTATGGTTATATCTATTATTTATTATACATTCACCTGACCAAAAATACCTATCGTTATTATAATATTTTATTGATATATTCGATGCGCGACAAAAACATTGCTAGTAGGTAGTTAATACTTTGCACGGGCCCTCACAAGGACATGTTCAGTGTCCACAGAGCCCATTGTTCTGTTGAAATAAATAAATATACAAATACACTCTAATACGTGAAAAAGAAACAATATTTTGTTTTTGTATAGACAATTTTATTGTGTATTCAACAAATGTAATTGTATAATATTTTAAGTACAATCGAAAGTTTAAACTCAAAGTGGCCTAATTTTGAACAATTTTTGAAATGTAAACCACTCAAAGTGGCCTAATAGAAAAATAATAATAAAAAATTATTAATTAATAAATATTATTAATAAAAACACCAGACAAGACTCAATACGCGGGGGGGGGGGGGGGGGGAGAGAGTGGTGCGTGATGGCGAGGTGCTTGCATATAAAGCAATAAGGCTGCTGGTCACCTCTATACGTTCTTGCGGCACATCCCGAAGGTGGACGAGTGCAGTCGCCAGCGCGTTTGGTCGCGGGTGACGACCATATCTCGACGGCGGGCGAAGGCCACCGCGGGAGCGATGAGACGGGTTGACGCGGTCAGTTAGCGATCTATACAGTGCGCATAGACGATGCGCAGGTACTGATGAAGACGACCGATGCGTGACGACGGCGACGGTGACCTAAAACACTGAGCGAGCAGATGCAGCAGCCGTTGGAATCGGCGGCGACTGCGGAGACGCGACTCGACCGCCGATTGCCACTGGACGAAAATGGGAGGGGATCGTCGGTCCCGATTCTCTCCGCGTGATTTTCGCCCTGACTCGACCGCGTCACCATCCGGTGGCCGTCCTGGAACCGCGCGTCGTCGTTATCCGTTTCCACGAGTCCGGCGATGCTGACGTCCATATTATGTTCCTAGCTCAGCTGTATCGCAGTGTGTTTTGCAGTCTCCGCCGCCTTCGTGCACTCTGCCATCGTCGTGGTACCGTCGGGGCGGTATCTTTGCCCTCGACGGTACAGCTAGTCACCGCCGCCGTCGTCGTCGTCCGTCACTCCTGCAGGGCGATCGGAGCAGCCGGGCCCGCGCCCGGTCGTCAACTGGTGGTCTCGCGTGTCAGCAACCGCGCGACGCTGGCAACCGCGATCTCGTCATTCCGCGGGTGGCCGGACAACGTATACGTATACAGGGTGACTTATCGCCGGACACCGTAATAATAGTGCTCATTCGCGTACCACTCCTCCCCCGTCGCCACCGTCTTATATATGTGTCTTCATCTGGGGTGGGAGGGGGGGGACTACACCTACATTGTACATCGCAAAGACCATATAGATTCTGCAAAGACCATAATATAATGTTGCGTTCTATGAAAAAATACGTACCATAATGATACGCATCGTTATACACTTATAAGTTATATATTGTACATTTGCGCATAGTAAAAAACGATGTAATTATCGCAATGTATGATATAATTAAGTATGAAATAACAATTTGTGATGTTCAAGTTCATAAATAAATAATATTATACCGTTTCGGGCGTTATTCGCGACGGATAAACTCAAACAATATAGCCTGTGATATAATTGAAGAGAAAATATGTCATTACATGTCTAAATATGAAAGAAAAAAAAACAGGTCGTCATTAAAAAAAATATATACAAAATTATTATTTATTGATAAATCGGTCAATTTAACGGCGGCGACAATAAAAATTAATTGATGATCACCGGGCTTATAATAGAATAGAATGCTCACGGCCGTACTGGTGGTCAACAGTCGCGTTGTCCGAAACATTCCACGTTTCAGACTGCATAGGTATTTACGCGAATTTATAATACAACATAGAGACGAGCGGCGGTAATCGCGACGGCCGAGTTTTTACTTCTTCAGATTTATTTTAATCTTTTTATATAAAATATATATATATGTATATGAGGTTTAGATACGACTCGCGTAGTACGTAGTGCATAATGCTACCTCATAATATACTTCAGAACCTTTGAATATAATAATATGTACGTTGGTGTATGTCACATAATATTGTTATATAATATGGATAGTACCCGTTTATGCCGGCTACTTGTCGAGGGCGAATAAATCACTCGAACGAATGTGTGTGATGTCAGTGATTTCGACTGACTGATGGCGAGTAGACTAATGAGAAAATAGAGAATCTTTAGATAATATTATATTATTATAATATAGTAATCACGGTAACTTCTCAACATATATACACGATGCTTTATAGAGAAATACAAATCATCGATTAAGTACATATTTTATATAAATATGACTCAACCTAGTTCGTTTTGAACGCGGGGGCTTCCCGATAAGTATGTCCCCCGTACTACTACGTGTATATTATTATAATATATGCGGCACATTATATTAATATGTCATGATTTAAACGTCTTTTTATTTACAAATTTTATCCACCGCTTTGCTATATATAGGTGACTGATATTATTACTGCTGTTTTTTTGTTAACATATTCACTCGCGGTAATGTAATACAACATGTTGTTACTTACACCTACGCGCGAACGATACACATTGTAATATTCGCATTAATTACACGTCGCATAGCCAGTCACGGCTGTATGTATGTATATGTGTACACGCGAACCAGTTGTCAAAATAATAATAATAATGTCATCATCTCATAACCGCGGTCGTATGACGAACGGAGACGCGAACAGTATAACGCGCTGTGCACACACACACACGCACACAATATTACCTGTCGTTGTTTGCTTGACATCGATTTATCGGTCTCGAACAGCGGGAAAGGGGGAGGGGGGGGGGGGGTTTAAAAAATGGTAAACACCTCGTTTCACAATTTAAAATTCGCAAACACACGCGTGTATAATTGCCCGACGTACGCGCGTGTATATACCTATCCTATACTCACTATATATAGCCATGTGTGTATGTATATAATTAACACGTTTATGTATAAATATAATAATATTAAAATGTACGCCGCTGCACCGGCACCACGAAACGCGGTACACAATTGTAGCGCTGTTCTGGCAATTTTTTTTTGTTTGACGATGTTTCGGGTTTTACATATTTTTCAATGACACGTTTATTGTCGTGTCGCATACGCCGCCGCGGGTATATATTATCACCGACCCGACCGTGTTACTCTACGCGCCGCGGGAACTGCGGCGGGCGCCATCGCCGTAATATATTATAAATTTCCAATTAACCGTCGTTGTTCGTGCCGCCGACGACGAAGCTGCGAATAGAAGACGCGTAGCCCATTATTGTATACACAATACCGATATTGTTTTACCTCCGCAGCTATTCCGCATCGCGAGAGCGCCGCACGATTGTTCGTCGTCGTCGTCGTCGTCGTCGTAACAACAGCATAATATATAGGATTGTGCACAGTCGTCACCGGGTCGGAAATCGCCAGCGACGCCGCCAACATGATGGGACATTGGATTTTCGTCCTTTTGTGCTTGTCGTTTGTCGGACAACTAGTGCTCGGCGTAAGTAGTCGTCCATGACACCGTGGTACATGCAGCAGTTCATATTATTACTAGTGCAGTCCACTGCAGTGCCTACTTTATAACTTATACACACAAGCGTAATAAACTCCAATTGATATATATAGGAACTTCAATTAATAATAACTTGGTGCCGTGCTGCAGGGGCGCCCGCGGAAAATCAACCCAGTGGGTACAAAATCAAATGTATGTTATACACGGATATTCACATATTTACATTATTGTACACTGATTTTTTTGTTCATTGAAAAAATCCCAGTGGGTGCAATGGCACCCACGGCCCCACTCTGCGGGCGCCCCAGTTGGTATCGCTATAAGAGACCTGATCGCATCCCAATCTGTTGTGCACTTATTGAAATCGTGGTTTTAGGCATCTGCAGCCGTTTGAAGATCATATTATTGTATCCGAATATAGTATTATGATATATTATATTCGGAAATTTTGTAAAATGTTAATCGTTACCTATATATTATCATTACTATAATATTAGTAATATTTAGTCGAGTGCCTATACTGCACATTGTACTGTTGCATATTATTATTCGGATGGTTTTTAAAAATTATAAGATTAATTTAGGTATACATAGGTATTAACATAGGTATCACCTACCTATGGACATCTTAAATTATATGTTAGTATAACCTATATAATATAGGTATCCATTCAACAAAATCTAATATACTTTTATAGTTGTACAATTAAACTTTTTTAGTATAGATACATATCATAATGTATACGTCTGAGTGGCGTAACTGGGTAAAAATTAGGAGGAGAGCAAAATAATTTATTCACCTAAATCGAAACCATAAACTAATAAATTGTTTGTTTTTACACAAGTCTTAAAACACATTTTATGGCTTTCAAACAAATTGTATAGATATAGGCATTAGGGTAGCCATTATTGTTCAATAATATTTAGTACACGATAATTCGTTAAAAAACTGCTATAAACCTATAAGTTTGAAAAAAAATAATGTGATGATAACCCAGTAATCATAATAAATTCATGAAATAATATTATTGAGTTATTTTGTAACCCAGATAATACGATAATGCAAACGTTGACAAATGGCAATAGGTCAAATATTATTCAACAGGAGCAACGGGAAAATGTTAAATGTGTGTACCTACTTTATAGGAATAATTTGACAAAAAAAAAAATATTTTTATCTTATAAAAAATGTTAAATGTATGTTAAAGCGAGGGATAGGACAGCAGTTGCGCCTAAAACAAAATTTGTATTTTAGGGTCAGTTAACCAATAATTGCGCTTCTTATTTTTACAGTCGATGTATCAATTTGTGTTTACCTTTTATTTTTATTCTAAGTTTTATTGTTATTAATAACTAAAACAACACTTAAAACAATTTAATATAATATAATAATAACAATTTATATAGATTGAAAATAAAAATTAATATAATAGATATGTTAAGGTGAATGACGACATTTGGTGAATGTTGACATTCACCGGTGAATGTCACATTCACCGAAATTTCTGGTGAATGTCAATTTCTTCTTAGATGTAGACATTCACTGGTGAATGTTGACATGCACCATCTGTTTTTGGTGAATGTTAACATGTTGTAAAAAAAGATGAATACCTAGTGATAAAATAATTTTTACAAACCATAAGTTATTTTATTTTATATTATAAAAATTATTTGTTGCAACAAGATAAACTGTTATGACATTTTGAGTTACATAAAATGCCTGAGGATCTACAACTACACTTCTTCGATACACACTTTGCCTTACAATTGCATTCCATGTACCCCTGTCCACCTGTTTGAGAAATTGAAGTGGAAGCTTCAATCAGAGAGAGATAGGTAGTGGGTACGGGCAGACAGCCAGATACCGTAACGTTGAATGCCTAAATGTCTATGATAATATTATATAGATCATTAAACACCGTTCGATTAAATATTGTGTGAACAATATCATATCTATAAACATTTACTATCTTAACGTATGACACAATAACGTCTATACTCCAATTTTAACTAAAAATGTCTAACATTCACCAAAACTCAATTGTGAATGTCAACACTCACCGATAATCGTTGCGAATGTTGACATTCACCGGTGACTGTTGGCAAATTTTTAATATTCATTCAAAATGTTGACATTCACCAAAAACAGCAGTGAATGTCAACATTCACCGGTGAATGTCAACATTCACCAAATGTCGTCATTCACCTTAACAGATATATTAATATCGATAAATTGATTGCTGTGTGACTGGTTAAATATATTTTGTTTTCGAAAAATAAAAAAATTGTTAATAATAATTGAACTGCTGTCAATATTCTGTAATAATATCGAGACATTAATTATGAAACGTCATTATTTCATTATTATTAAAGAACTAAAGTATGAATTTGAGACATTTGAGTGATGGACGGTAAAAAGTTTTCATTATAGTTACCTATTAATCGGTCTAATTGGTAGGTACGTTGCACACACTATTATGTATACGGAATAACACAATGATGATAACAGATACTTTTATGTGACCATTATTGACAATATTGTCATTTATTTATAATTCACCCTATAATATGGCTTGTTGGTATATTTACTAAAATGTTACAATCAAAAAGTGTAGGTACTAATACAAAAAATACCTTGTTAGATTAGCTTGAATCGTATTAGTTTGAACTTTGAGTATAGTTTGATGTTATAATATTGACCGTTTTCAGCAATTGTTATACCAACCCTGAAAATGACCTAGCGCAATTGGTCTATTGAGCCTAAAGGTTGTTTAGAGCGCAATTAGTAAACTCTCATGTTAAATACTTAAATGTGCCTATTGCATTTTTTATTTATTTTAGAAGATTTTAAGATGTCTAGGTACTGATAAATCTATACGGGAGGGAGGATGGTGCCTTTACTCCCCTCGCGCCCCTACAATTACGTCATTGCCTATACCTTCTATAAAGGTATCAAGTAGAATAAAACAGAACCCAAAACTATACTCAACCGAATTTCGATGTCACAAAGGTTTTCAGAAAAATTTGTTGATTTTGTCATTTGTTTGACCATTTAATGGGAGATTCTCATTTGAATAAAAAAAATATTGTACATTAGGTACTACAGTGCACTCTTTAAAGTTTAAATGATGTTAGTCTGTTAAAATTTGAAAACATGGTTTTTAGACACAGCTGCTAAAGTATATTACACCGAAATGCTCGATAAAAGGATAAAAATGGGAGTGAACGTGCTTAACGAATTACCCTTTTAACACAATAAAATTACATAAACCCCATATGTACCTACTGTAATTCGGCGGTATGCTGTTTTCTTTTAATTGTTTACGTTCTAATTTAGAGTTTGTTTCCACCAATCCCTCCGAACGCTCAAAATCCATCACAACCAGACGCTGTGCCTCCACAACAAGAAGTAAGGAACGTGTATTCTTAACTGTCTTAGCAGTATTTTATGTACATTTTAAAATTTAATGTACATAGTCTAGTATTAATCATAAATTGAGTATGATTTAAGGTCAATTGGCCATTAAACAATTTAGCCACACCTGAAGTGATCGTCGTCGGAGAAGCAGCCACGCTCAATACCAGAAGTCTCCACATGGAAAAAACTAGAGACAAGCCATTGGAAACCAGTCAAAAATCGGAAGAAATATTACCAAAAGTCATTGTTATTGGCACTGAACAAAAAGCAGTCGGTGAAATTGTAACCAGAAACAATGCAGAAATGGAAACTAAAAACTTATCTTCGACCAACAATGGATAACACCATACCATTGATCACATTAAACACAATGTACAATTTTTCAATTTTTCAAATTATAAAATATATCAATTATTACCTAAAAATTAAAATTGGAGAATGAAAATATATATATTAAATTACCTGATATCCAGACGTTTTTCAATGATTTTCCAAATTTCACCTACATATCCTGAGATATCATTAATGTTACCGTCATCCGTCAGTAACAACAAATAAGGTGGCATCTACACATCAAACATATCAATTATTAAGAAAATATAAGACATTTTAAAAAATTTTAAAATTTATAATTTAATAAACCGTTTAAAATGTGTTGAATACAATTTTACGCCTGCTAATAAGTTGGTATTTGAATATAGATTAACTAAAGGCTAAAAACTATTTAATCTGTATCTAAATAATTAAACATTTACTTACATGATCAACTATTACATTGAGCGTCTTAGACATTTTAAAAAACTATACTGGAATAGTGGAATACATAATGGTTACACGACTGTTTACAATATTAAAGTAAAACTAAAAAGCTCAATATAAACATTTCAATAATAGAGATAGGTCAGTTTGATAATACTATTCAGTACCCCCATTGTAAAATTGAATTCTTTTTTTGAGGTATTCACAATAGTGTAACTAGGTCATAGTAAAAAAAATAAAAAATAATAAGGTTAAATTTACCCATATGGGCTATATATTTTTAAATTATAAAAAGAATTAGCTCAGTATAAAAGTCTAAAAATTCTATAGTATTTACATGTACAAGTTAGTAAAATACACAGCAGTAAAATGTATAAAATACAAAGTACATAGTTGGAGAACAACAGTGAAAACATAATATATAAAATAAAATACACTATAATACAGTTTATAATAATATGTGATTTCTTAGTTATTCTTTTATATTGTATATAAGAAAGCTAACAGGCCTTGGATATCTTTGTTTTGATCGTACAATGTTGCTGCCTTCATAACTGTCTGGCTGCGTGGGATAATGTCAATAACTGTACATGATAACATAAATAAAAATAAGTAGGTAAATTAAACAAATATTAAACAGAATCAAATCTAATAGTAATTATATTATATTGAGTACCTATGTAGTGGTTAAACATGATATAACTCATAAGTGACATAAATAAATAGGATATAGGCGGGGATATAGGTAAACATAATTTTTTTGAACCAACATTTTAATTGTTAAAATTTATCAATATTTGATTATAGGGGCGAGCTATGATAATAAAAACAATATCAAAAATGTATCCCGATTATTAATAGTTCATATTAATTTGAATTAGTATGGTCTAACTCAAATTTACTAGTTTTTCATATTACGTTCATTACATTTGCTATATCAATATAACTTTTTTTTTTGGAAAAGCATTTGAAGATTTTATTATAAGCACTTTAAAACATGACAATTTGTGCTGTAAAATGTAACCAAGTTAAACAGTATAATGTTATATACATATAAATAAAAAAAAATTGTAACCTACTGTTACAAATAATTATACTAATTTTCCTAATGACAACAGATATTATAATTATTATTTAAAAATGTTAGTATCTAAAGTATGTTTTTTGTAGTGTGAAATTTTAATTTTAGTTATATTTAATTTATTTAAATACAAAATTATAAGACTAGATTATTGTATTTTAATCTTGGTAGATGTCCTAAATTATACTAAAACCATATTTTATTTATCTGTACATAAATATCATAAATACAATCTTCATCACAAAATACCAAATAAGATAAAATAACAGTAGATGCATAACACTTACGTTTGAAATTGTTTTCATTTTCCTCAAAAATGACTTTGTAATCTGAATGATTTTTTACGTTTTTCATGGTAATATTGATTATAGTATTTATTTCATTACTTTCAATATTCATATTCAACTGTAAAAATCGCTCATACATGTTTACTCCAGTTCTGAATGAATTTATTTCTCGTTTAAGTTTTTTTAAACTTGTTTTTTTTTCTAAAAATAAATAAGTAATAACGTTTCAGATAAAGATAATGAAAAACCAAAACATTTTCCTTCACACGGACATATTGAGCGTGGCTTATCATCTTTTTTAAAGAATAAACAAAAATAAAATGTACAATGTATCTATATAAACAATATGTTAAGTTACCTTTATATACTTGGGTGAGTTGCTCTTTGGTTTTATTTATCACATCATTCAACTCAATTTCTGTAGCTCCCAAACTATTACATTCATTATTAATAGACTCCAAGCGATCGCTTTCTGTTTGCAATATCTGTTGTTCACATTTGACTTTGTCGGATATGTGTTGAAGTGTATCACGGCCCTTGCTAATTTTGTTATTTACATCTGAGAGGTTTTCTAAAAATAAGCAATGCATAACATTTATAATCTATAAGCCATCTGGCGTTATAAAATACACACTTAATGTCTTGCTATATTCGTCTATGTCCTGTGTGTATACTTTCAGTATATTATCATCGGTTCGTTTTATTTCATCGATAAAGTTTTCCTTGGCATTTTGGTAGGCTAATTCATAGTCTGTGATTATATTATCAATATCAACATTAAAATATTTAGTCATAGTGGAAACTGAAAATAAAAACCAATCAATATAAAGTTAATTTTTTACTAAGCAAACACAATTGTTCTTTTGCAATATAGTTTAGGTTCTTAATAATTATTTTAGAACAAAAACATAATGTGTTAAATCGTATTCAGTCAAATTGTGACATTTTAAATTGTATGGTAATGTACATTTCGAAAAGGTAGTTAATATGGTGTAGATGTGTAGTTGTCTGATGGATTGTGCGATGATGTTTAAACAATATATCACTCTGGTTGACATAAAGACATAAGGACATAAGGCAATATTATTGTTGTTGTACATACCATTGTAATATTGTATTATTATACATGTTTACAAAACTCTTTTCGGAAACCGCAACTGAAAATGTATAAACTTACAAAAATCATTACAGATTTAACACAAAACTTACAAAATATTAATACGCTGATGTCGGCACAACCACGGATACGGGTGAAAATAAAATCGATGGTTCGTCAGATGACCAGCTGATGTGATGATGGATCAGTAGGCAGAAAAATACAACTCAATGGCTGACGGCTGTTGTAATCGATGGCTAATTAATAATTATTAACACTTGACACGTCTTGACAGTAAGTTGACGAGTTGACCACGGATCCCTTGACTCGAGTTTTCCTTGTTTATCTACGCTTATCACTGGTTCCTAATATTCCCATTAGCTGTTGTCGTTGATAAGAGCAACGATAACGGTCGTTTGAATATTTGAAACGATTACACCGGTCATGCGCGTGCGCGAAGATTCCGCGGAACTGCGTCGCATTACGCCATCTACGTTTTCCCATCGGGATTCGCGTTTCTTTTCATAGCTACACTCTAGTCCCCTAGATCCCGTTTACAATATTAATACGGATTATAATATTATGATATTATTATTTTTTCAATATTTTACTACTGAAAAACTACTATACAAGGTTAGTACGCAAAATTTGCGATGTTGCACGTAGGCAGGAGAAAGAGAAAAACAAATAATGATCTGACATCATCTTAATAACAACAAGAAATATCATTGTAACAATTAGTTATTATATAATATACAATTTGTTTTAGCAAAAACCTACTGTACTACTAATGGATAAATAAATTACTAATAACAATAAAATAAATGAATATATTCACTATTACTATTCAGTGACCGGTGTTAAATAATTTTGTGCTTGGAACTTAGCTTTTACAAAACTGGTCCAAAACGGGTCGTTCGTTTCGAAATTTCAATCGGAATCGGCCATGTCTTATCGTTTTTCTTAGCTCTCCAAAACGCACCGAAAAGTATGGTAATTTCAAGTGAAATATCAAAAAATAAAAAATAATAAAGATAAAATTCCATATCGATTATTATTTTAAGTATGTATGTTTAATAATTTATACTGCAATATTACATTTTGGATATTTCCTTCTTGAATTCTTATTCAAAGTAGTATAGTCAGAGTAGTAATCGCTAACCAAAATAAATGTCATATATCTCCTAATAATATTATATATTATAACAATGTGTGGTATACCGTTAAAATGTAATTGACATGACGTCAAAACGAAAGCTATAATTCACTAATAAAATAATAATGAACGAGAAATGTGTAAATATTTGTTTAGGAATAAACTGTGATCATTGTATTATAAATAACTATGGAGGTGTGTTGATCCGTCGCCGATTAAATAAATCTATAAATTGTTTGTAATCATGAATCACCGTATAATATGATATTTTATATAACATATTATATCAGTGTAGGTACAGTGGTATATTGAGAGGGGAGGGTACTGTCATGTACATAGTTATTCTCTGGTTTTTCTGTAGCGTATATAATAATTCAAAGCTGGACATTAACGAGTTAAAAAGTTAAAATCAGTTAATTTAATTTTAACTTTTTAACTTAACTAGTTATTTTTGGCTTTTCATTAACTTAACTGTTAACGTACTAAATTTCTTTTTCAATTAACGTGAAATCAACGAATTACTTTTTAATTTTAAGAAGTAAATTAATTTATTTTGTTTTTAATTTAATTATATTTCACTATTTCAGTCAATTTCGTTTTCATGTCAAAAAATATTTACCGTGAATTGTTTAGAGTTAAAATGTATATCATTCGAATGTAACTTTTATGGAAATACTGCATAAAGTATATAAACACTATAGTCTATAATTTAGTTTTGGGTTGAAAAAAATTAAGTACGCTATAAACAAATAAACTCTTTTTCTAACTTAAGGGGCCTCGGTATGGCATTGATTTAAGGAGAATCATTTAGGCAATTTCTAATCTCGTCGTCGCCACCTGAGATCTATGTGTTAGCCGTAAATGATAATTAGTGTGTGTGGCGTCCATGCGGATCAATTTTAACGGTACACGCAGTGGTCGAAGTGGTGGTGGGGGTTACGGGGGGATGGTGGCATCCCTCTACTTTTTTGTACTTACATTTTTCACCCCTCTACTTATTTTGTCTAGAATAACGCATCCTTCCTAAGACTTGTGTTGTAAAATTAAATATCATATTTATATTTATATATAAGAAAGTTTTTTGTTTTTTCGGTGAAAATAATATTGTTTTATAACACCGAGGCCCGGCTATATCGTGTTGTTTAGTATAGGCAGTTTCGCCTATACTAAAAATGATAAGCGTTGATAACAAATGTTACGTCATACTATCTGCCCGTATATTATCACAGAAAAATAACAATATTGATGATAATAAGTAGGGACGTAGCAACTAGCAATATGCTAAAATATCTAAACGTAATTTCTGACAAGATCTTGTTGATAACTAATAAGTAGATGTGTAATATGTGCGAGTCGATCAATTTCTAAATTTAGCACATGGATAGAATACTGTTGCTCCTTAAGTTTTTTTTTATTTACTTTTATTACTTAATTAAGAAAAAGTGATGCTAAATGAAGTAGAAAAAATGTTTTACTTGAATATTAATAGATTTTGTTATATTACATATCATATTTTTAGTATTAATTACAAATTTAACTATATAACCTTAAATCTATACAGAAAAATATTAGAAATAAAAATCAGTTTTGACTAAAATTTGAAATAATGTATTTATTTGTTTAATTTTAAAGATTATTCATGATAAAAAAAGATTGTAGTGTTTTGATGCATAAACAAAACGTGAACTATAAAAAAAAAATACAAAAAAAAATATTATACAAGGTGCGAAGAATGTTATAATATCAGGAAATATAAATTGTAAGGCATCTCTCCACTTATCTTGAGCCATTTCGACCACTGGGTACACGGAGTGCTCTCGCACGCACATGTCAGTATGTAATATTGTGATCATGAAAAAATGTTTATTTTTCACTCAAACATACGATTCTAATTCCAACAATCCGTCGAAACGATTACCTCGATTTGCATTCTGATAAAATATTCTTTTTTTCCACAACATATACGAGGGATCGATCGAAGCACATTTTTTTTAAAATTGTATTTATAGTTAATTAAATATTTAAGTTGGAAATTCTGAATTTTTTTACAATTTTTATTACAATTTTTTTTTTTCTTATTTTTATAATTTTTATTTACAATCTGTTACAATAAAATGAACAATAAGTAAAATAGATAATAGAATAAGTGGCTTGAGGAAAGGACGGATTTAAGAAGCCTTCCAGTGAAGACACTTTGTCTTGTGTTATTACAATTTAAATAACAAAAATTAAAAATGTGGCTCGATCGTTTCTTTGTATATAATATTACGGACAATCCGAATATTTTTTCGGAATGAAAATCGTGATAATTGTCAACACGTATCGTTGGAATTAGAAACAGTAGTTTTTGACGAAAAAAAAAGACGTGGTAGTGAGGCCCTTTAATAAAAAGTTGACAAAAAGTGTGTATTAACTTTAAACTTGACCGAGCTAACCTATAGTTAAATTAACTTTTAACTTTTGATTTTTTTTTATTGGTGTATATTAACTTAACTTAACTGAGTTAAAAAAAATCATCAACTTGCCCTTACTTGTCTTAGTAATAATAAAAAGGCTGACAGACCTTCGCTCAGAATATTTTTTCGTATGCATTATGCAATGATTGATAAATCACTGAACTCAAATTTTTTCCTTCAAAATTTCAATAGTAGGTACCTACTATTAATGATAAAGAATGTATACCGTACACGCAACACGTCTCCACACCTATTTTACAACAGAATGGTTAGGAAAATAAATATTTTTAGATATTTTTTTTTTGTGTTTGTCATCACCTTTTAGGACAGTAAAAGTGCTTGGATTTTCTTCAACAGTAACTTTTCTGATAGGAAATTGAATCTAGCAACTTCTTTATCTTTTACTATCATATCCTCTTCCATAGAATCTAAAATACAATTAAGTGTAGAAAGTAAAACCTTTATTAATATTAAATTTCCCAAAAACTCATAATGGTAATAATATATACCTATAATATTTAATATATTATTTTACCTAATAAATTGTAATATTGTATTATAAATTTATAATTTGTAACTAAAATTGTATTACAAATAGATACAAATAACTCTATATTGGTGTTAAAAGACGTACCTCAAAGTTAAAACTATAAAAAGATCAAAATATAGAAAAATAATTTTATAAAAACTATACCTAATTTTAAATACATTTTACCATAATAGCTAAAATCGTTATTTTTCATTAAAATATACAATTTTGTCAAAATTAGAATTTCAAAAAATAGAATGTATAAAAAACTAAAACGCACTTTTGAAGAAAGCATTGGTTATTACGATAATATGATACAGTATGCACTTGAAACACATTCGTAGTTTGGAAAACATATATAGACATATTATAATAGTTGCACTGTGCAGGTGGCCTTACACGATCATTAATAATTATAATTGAAACGATTTTATCCATTATTTATCTTACTAACCGTATAGTCTGTGGCTGATGTTTAAAACAATTCCCGATGCTATTTTTGTATAACATAAACATACATTATAATGGTGCAATGGTTTGGTGTACAAAATAATACTATACCCCCGGTACTCGGGTTCTTAAGTCTTACCATTATATACCATTTGTTCAACCGTCTTCTCAAAATATACACGATGATATGAAGCATGAGGCCGAACAATTTGTTTAAGAATTACAATTGATCTGAAATACTCCAGACATTCCAGATGGGCTCTACTTTGCATCTTCGCTAACTGTTCGTACATAACGTTATATTAATAAACAAATGCGAATTTAAATTTTATTTCGAAATTATATTGTTCTTTTATGGTTTCTGACGGTCTGTCAGAAATTCATAAAAAAATGATAAAATATGCTGTTGAGTGTTGACCATTGTTATTTTCAAAAAAATAAAACATAATTAAATTATTAAAATGATGCATACATGTATCTAGTTTTAAATGTATATATATTTTTTTTAATTATCATTAATCACTGACACAATGTATCTACGTCCTACGATAAGCACTACTGACTATACTGTACCTATATAAAATCGTCATCATGCTTATTTGAAAAAAATGTATGGTCAACCGGCGGTGCCGAAATTTTGATGGAAGAAATGATTTGAGAAGTTCAAATAATAATAATAAACAGTAGGTGTTCTACATTTTTAAAGTCACCTGCTCATATTGTTTGTATAATACAGTAAAATAGACATTAGACATAATATGACTCGTTTGACAGAGTGGTTGGATTAATTATTTTTTTTTAATGAGCAATGATCTATGCTGACAATTAGTATGGTGCAACTAAATGAAAAAAGTAGGCAGTTGTTAGTTAAATTGTTTAGTTTAATAAGTTGATCACACCGTTAACTATATATAGACCACGTTATGCTACACATATAGGCAACCGTATGACGATAACAATAATTATTTAAAATTGCTATAATAGTACCTAATTGTATAATTCACTGAAATTAAATTTCGTTTTCATAATATATAGAAATTATTTAAGTATTGTTTACTAGCGCCGTCAAATGTTATTTAGATGTTTTTTACTTTTTAGACGCAATAAATGCATACAATACCAACCAACCAATATAATATATTATTTTCATATAATTTAAATATTATAGTAGGTATACCTATCTACCTACCTACCTACATATTATATTATTAGGCGTATTATAATATGTATTTACAGATATATACAATCTATGTATTGTATGGTAATTTTTAACAATAAAAACAATACAATTGTATTGAATGAGATGGACAATTTGTAAATACAAATATTTATAACAATAATAGTTGCCAACTGACGATAATTTGTTTTTATAACATTTGAACATTTTCACTAAAGTTTGAAATATATATCCATTGATTTTGTATATTTCTATATACATTTTAAAAGTATTTTTCACAAAAAAAAACTATTAGGCAGGACCTATACTCGATTTAATTTTCCAATCACAAAATTCGAGTGAGGAATTTAATTTGATCTCTGTGATGGTTTTAATAGCATAAATTAGGTAAAAATATAAAATAATACGAACTATAACACACTGAATGTCATTAAGCTCAAAGTATAATATTGCGGTATTTTACAATATTAGCATAATATTATGCATAGCACACTAGCACAGTGATATGATTTATACCTACGTATAAATTTCTGCTTGTCTGTATTGCGTTAAATCAATAATTATAATATAATATCATATCGATATTTGTGTCCAGGTGTATTCGTATACATAATTTAAATTTACTTGTACACCATCTGTAATCCGATTTATAGTCAATACTATTTTTGTGTATCGCAGTATCGGACGATATTGAATTTAATTTATAATAACTGTTACGGTAGTAGGTTCTAGACTTTCGTTTGTCGAAAAATATTTAAGTAGGTAACATTCATTTTTTTAATGTAACAGAAAATACCATTAAATTATGATACGGCGGCGTAGAGACATCATATAATAATAATAATAAAAAAAAAAGTTATTTACAATTTATATAAAGATCTCAATTTTCTCTTTAAGCTTTATAAGATGTACTAAAATCAATTAAATATATCACAGCCTGAAACATAATTTGTAATTAATTTTTTTATAATAATACTCTTTAGTAGTGCTGTTATAGTTTTTATGTATTACGACTACTATAAGAGAAAACGGCGTAAAAACCATTGTTTTCTTGTTTATGACTTTTTGGCTGTTGCAGTTGGAACTGCTTGAAGTAATTAGTAAGGAGAAACTCTGCCATCATTCAACACAAAACATGATGGGTGAAAATGAATAATGTCGATTATTGGATGACATTTATCGATTTCAGCAATTGATCGATTCGATTTTATTTTAATAAAATATAAATAATATTTTATGCATTTTATTAATAGTTAGGATACATTTAGGAATATTGGTTTATTATTACTATAATATACAATAGGTACTAATTAGGTATGTTGATAGCTTACATATATAATAGTAAATTCGTGTAGATTCTAGTCACTTGGAAAAAATGCATAAGTATACTATAGAATATATTATATTATTAAATGACGACAAGTTGGTCACATAATACCGTCGTCTTTTGAATAAATTCAAAAAGGTCAATTGAAGAAAACTGTTTGGAAACGCAAATCGTTTACGCGAATTTCCTGTCTTCTTCGACAAAATGATACTTTCGAATTGTAGCGACGTAAATCATTAAAAAAAAAAAAAAAAAATGTTAAGATACGATCAGGGAATTTATTACTTTTCAAAATAATATTATACGACGACATTTACATATTATACCTACCTACTTCTATATTATGTAAACAGCGTTGTTATTTTTTCTTCTCGAGTCCATACATGATCGTGAATTTCTAATAATTTCAAATGGTCGTGGTATACTGTGGTATACTGTGGTATCAGACGCATTCATATACGGTATACTCAACGCGTTTGTTTATGGCAAGTAGCGGTGTATTATAAATGTGTATACATTTTTTAGACCGTAATTATTATAAGATGCCGCGTTATGGCAGGTTTGAAATTTTTCCAGAATATTCCGCGACGACAAGTATCATAATATTTACACGAGCTGCGTGTGGACGTAAGTATATATACTTACGTCCATTTGCGAAACCTGTGTGTTTTCTAAATAATGTACACGTAATTTTTGACATTTAATGGCTGCTTGGACTGATAATAGTATACAATACACAATATTATAAATGGCCCGTTGCACTTTCCACGCATAAAAACAACGTGTGGTGGTTATTATATTGTTAATATCAGCGAGCGCCCATAGTAATCTTTGTTCGTAAACCTCAAAATTATTTCGTACCTATACGATATTTCCGACTCGAGTGATTTTGCCGGACAAAATATTTCAATAAAATAGAACATGATGTACATATATATGTTTTGGACGTAAAACACGTATATAATACTTCAACGTTGTGTTTAATGCACGGCGTGTATTTGTATATATTATATAGGAGGACATTTAGTTGAATTTTTTTTGGGGGGAGGGAGGGGCGGCTAGCAATAATGCTGCCTATATTGAATAACCAACAGTCTTGTAAAGTATTTGAGTAAATGTATTTAAATACTTTTATAGTATTTAGAATACTTTTTAAATACTTTTTGGTTTAAGTATTTGGAAAGTATTTTAAATACTGTCTTGGACGTATTTGTATTTGAAAATTCAAACAAATTATTCGTCGGTTGTAACATTTTTTTTTTGAAAATTATTATACTATTTTATTTATAAATTATAAAAATATTTTTCTTTCATAATTGTTGAGAACTCCTGTCCCCTAACTCTGTATATCCACATCATTTATATTTCATTGAGAACTGTTTAATTAGATACCTATTATTAAAAAAATTTCTATAATATAACAAGTTTTATTTATTTTCATTTTTCAGTATACAATTGAAAGTGGTACAAAAAGTTCTAATAATACCTAGGTGAATGTATCATGAAAATTTTAAATTAGTAATTACAAAATTAATTTAGCAAACTAACTAGTGGAAAAGTAAAATAAAAAAAAGTATTTGAAAAGTATTTTAAATACCATTTTTCTGAATGGATGTATTTGTATCTGTATTTAAATACAATTTTAAAAGTATCTTTTACGTGACTGATAATCAAAGTTTATAAAGTCACCACACCCCGATTTATATTTACACCAGCAACGGATGTACACACAATTTAATTTTGGGGGGGAGTTGAAAATTTCAAGGAGGGTCTCCCCTCGATGTTCAACTATATAGTGTGTCCCGTATCACCCTTAGTATCTCCGTGGAAAATCAATATATTTAAATGCAGTTTTTTTACAGTCATAAGTATGAAAATTCTGATTAAATAGCATAATATTCGATTATTTTTTTTCAAAAATCCAAAAGTTATCAAAAAAATTTTTCAGCAAATAAGTTTTTTTAAAAGATAGCCATTTTGTTGATCGTATTTGATCTGTTTTTAAAACAGTTAAAAAAAAATATTTTATATTAATGAAAATTGCCCAAGTTAGAGCTAATTATTAATTTTAATTTTAGCCGAAAAATCAGCGTGATTGTAAAACATACGAATCTTATTTTGCTAATGCCGTATGCATAGGTAACATAACTATTATTCTTAGAAATTCAAAATAATAATTAGCTCTAACTTGGGCAATTTTCATAGAAAAAAATACGATAAAAAAATGTCTATCTTGAAAATTTAAAAAACTTATTTGTTATATTTTTATAAAAAAAATAATCGAATATTATGCTATTCAATCAGAATTTTCATACTAATGACTGTAGAAAAAACTGCATTTAAGTATATTTTATTGTCCATTGAGATACTAAGGGTGATACTGGACTTCTGGGACATACTGCAGTATACATGGATCTGTTGTGCACTTACTTTAATCTGAGGCCCAGTCAATTAAATACGGGTGTGTATTTTGCCTAAAGACAAAATACATAAATTAAAAGTTAGGAATGATCTTTTAGGAGGTTACTATTTTGTACAGCAAGAGTATATACAATTTTACGTGATAATATTTATGTGTGTTTTTTATTTTTGTTGTAGCTCGTTAGCAAATAAAATAGAACTGTACAATTTATCGGCTCTATTCCATTTGAGTTTACTCGCCTTTTTTTTTCACGCATGCGAAGTAGGTATAGTGAAAACGTTGTGACAATACTGCAGTTCACTACGTATACACCGCGGTGTTTCATGACGTGAGACTGTAGAAGTTAATTGTATAATTATTGTCATAAAGTTTTTACCGCGTACTTCGAGTGTGCAAAAAAAAAAAAAGTGGATAAACTTAAATAGAGTGTATACAATACAACCAGAATAAACGAAAATGAATAGAATAAGACGTAGGTATATAAGACTATATTACGACTTGGGCTGCTGGGATTTCATTATTTCAATGCCATAGAAAATGCCGAGAAATTCCCTAAAAATATCCTATTATACATTTATACCTTCAAAATACACAACAATTTTTTAATTTTTAATAATTTTGATATAAATTCGGTTAAAATGATAAATTAAAGATATAATAAATTTAAATAAAAATTTAAATTAATAATATTAAAATAATATTTTTAATTCAAATTTTGAATTCAAAAACTTCAAAAATGACCCAGAAATTTATATCGTCAAAAAATTCAAAGTAAAAACTCCTTGTTCCGATTCAATATTCAAAAATACATGAAACGTGTATGTTATAAAACAAGCATCGCATAGCTATAGGTAATAGGTTTGGAAAACAATGCAAAGTGCATCAAAAACCTAGCCTCGGATGACCTTGGATATTTCTAAAAAAAAAAAAAAAATATTCCCTCTTGATAAGACTATTTCTATTGTCTCGTAACGATAACTGCTTTTAAGTTTTTATTATACAAAGTCTTCAGTGTAAAAGTCAACGTATATATACATAGCCACATTAAAGCTTTTGAATTTATATATACTTGCAGCGTTTCTTAACGAATCAATTCATACTTAACGCGTGTGGTTCTGTAATAACGACTAATGAGTAGTTACCATTAGTATACCAATATACCATTGTTTAATAACATAATATATCATAACGCGATGACAAAACTACACATTAACTATAATAGTATACTATACGACAGACTTGCCGTTTTGAATTTTTCGGTTTTTTTTTGTTTATGCGATAGAAGGATAGAACTATATTATATTGCTCAAGTCTTATATTATTGTACATTATGGTCCAAACGCGTAGTCACTATTGTGACCAAAATTAAAGATTTGATCTCATATGTCTTTATAAATTATGAGCGTAATTTTTTTTACAAACCAGAA
Source organism: Metopolophium dirhodum (assembly GCF_019925205.1). Lineage (NCBI taxonomy): Eukaryota > Metazoa > Arthropoda > Insecta > Hemiptera > Aphididae > Metopolophium > Metopolophium dirhodum. Next base: position 3,054,815 of record NC_083562.1, read on the forward strand.
TGACAGTCAGTAATAACACACGCATACCCGTGGCAAGGTTATTAAATGTAATTAGAACATTGCACAATAACCAGCCAATGGAACACTCAACTTTCTTGTACCTACTTTATTTATATATAAGCAGTTCGTTCTCGGCAGTTTTTTTTTTACGATACTGTTATGCACTTATTATACAGCTTAAAGCGTGTGTACAATAATTATAATACATATAAATAATATTCACTGTCCAATAAAATTGCACAGCGCATGTTTATTATTTTCGATCAAATACAGTTTAAAAATAATATAATAATAATATATAACTAATAATATTACACGCAATAGAAAAATAAAAAAAATTTGTATTTGTTTGTTATTATATATGTTGTTCGAAAACGATATTTTTAATTTTCGACATATGTCGGCATGCTATTATTATTATATTCACTTTTAAATTAATCGTTTATCCCACGTTTTTATCGTTAACAAATTATATAATATCACTCCTATTCTTCTACGGCGATTTAAATAATAATTAGTAAAATGGTACTTATATATACCTCCACGAGAGGCGGTTTTATGGTCAAGATAAAGCAATAAATGTCGTAAAAGTTATTTAACTTTTTTCGAGTCATAACAATAATGTTATAATAATATGAATTAAAAATAAATAAATACAGTCTGATAGAACATAAATCGTATAAACGATTTTTTTCGTTTTGGTCGTGTTGATTCGATTCTTAAAATTTAATTTTCTTTACTATTTTTAATCAAAAATCCTCTCGGAAAACCATTTTTTTCCGTTGAAATAACACCACGTCACGATATAATGGCTATAGTACTTATAAACATAAATAGGTAGGCACATTTGGATTTAGAGAATATTATGTTTATTTTGTTTACGATATACAACATATAACACGTGTAATCTTTCAAAACTAAATTAGGATCAAACGCATTAAGTATTACGAATTTGAGAAACCGAACAGTGAACGGTCTGTCGGCTGTAATAAAACTATATATAGGCATAGTATATAATATGATGATTATTTTTTTATCTATTATTTATCTACTCTAGGCTAATATTTCCGGGACGAATTAATATATACATTTTACTGCTCAGAATTGCGAAATATTCTTCAGTTTACTCTTTTTACGTAAGTATTATAAGGCACTGCGTTTAAAAACGAACGGCTTGTTGCGTTTAAAGTTTTATAGTAAAAATTATACGTTTTATTTTCAAATAATAACTCATTATTTTAATGTCGTTAATATGTTTTTTTAACTATCGATTTAGAGAACATTTCAAAGAATGTTTTGAATTGTTTTGTTCGTTAATTGATATTTACGATGCACTAGTGTCAAAAATATTTATAAAATGTTAAGTGTTTCTTACGTTTAGTGCGATGTTATAGCCATCGTATATATTTGTATTTTATGTATATAGGTACTTCTCATCATCTATTCGTATATGAATTTAAAATAACATATATTACGCGTAAAGTAAGTAATAAACTTCTCGGATGACTTTCAACTAGCTAATGAAATGAATATGCATAATAATATAATATTGTATACCTATATATCATATATTGATATATTTAAGATTATTATTTTTTTTTTTATTAATGTTTCATTAAACGTTAACCGCATATTATTATAAACAAAGTATCGTAACGTATGTTCGAATTCCATTTCCGAACGATGAGTTATATAATAACACGATAGTGTTGTTGACAAAATATCGGTCGATGGGATATAGTATAATATACCTTCTAATAAAATGCGTATAATAAACAATTATAAATCGTCTCGGAATAGAGGCCACACCTCACTTACCCGTCGCCATCTAATGACAAGAGACGACCCACCCAAAGGCTCTACCTGTGGTGTCCAACTAACTATTAAGCACATCCTATAACCGAATGCAGGAATCGTCAAAAATATCGAGAGGAAACCCTCTGCTCCACACATCTTCACTAAATTCTCAGTCCGGATCTCACTGCAATTGTAAACTTGTTTATGTTTTTAAAAAAAATGTAATTTGTACAATGAAATTTAAACCTTTTTAATCTTGAGTTTAAGCCTATAATAAAAATACCCTAAAATATTATGTTATAACACGTTACACTGTCGGACCAACGGCCGCGGTCTTTGTGTTAAATAAATAAAAAAAAAAAATGCCCATGTATCAAGTAGGTAGATGTATGTTATGTTATGCAGGTACGTGTTCATAATATTGTACCCACACATAATCGTATACATATATAATATTCTTTTTTATCTTTCTGGTCATCGACTCGGCGAGAGTTAAGTGCCTGCTGAAAAACTGCACCGTCCGAATAAAATGTATAAAATGTTATATCGACCGAATATTTTCATCCGTTTCCCGTATGCGATACACATACACTATATTATATTACATTTTGTCCGCAGATGGGTACAGATAGGAAACCATATACTAATTATCGGCTTGTCCGTGCTAGATACCACGTGGGACATGTGGGTGTACGGAGTGTAAAAAGTATTACATGAGCGTATGTATATATATATACGATTTTATTTTATTATTTTACGGCGATCGTCGGCGTTCGCAATGAGTTCATTGGACGCGCATTTGTGTATATTATTAATATAATAATATATGATATTTACATTGTAGGTAGGTATATCGTACAGGGTGTTTATCCACAAAGTACAGCTGGTTTGCACGTTTTCAGGTGTACATTAATGTTGTACGATAGGTGAAGTTATTGTCATCGACATTGATATCTTTTAAGCGCAAAATAAAAAAAGCTAAAACCGTTATTTTTGTGAATCATCAAAAATGCAAAATCGCCTTATTCCTTTATATCTGCATACATATACCTACTGTACAAATCTAACATCTGAATAACACTCCCCTCGCACACGTCTCGTGCGCCGGCTCGACCCATCCGTCTTACCTTTTGATTTTTTCTCTCGTTGATGTGGTTCGTCGTCAGACCGTTAAACATTTCTCTTGACGTTGTCCTGCACACGTGATATTATACACACGCGAGATACGTCGTTTGTGTGATCGAACAGAGCCCGTTTACATTGAAATATTTAATGCAGTGGAATAAAAATATGTACAACTATAACGACATGGACGTTTTAAAGTTTAGGCTGCGAGACGGAGGTACCATTATAATAGTCGGCGACCCCTTAGTGGGTGACTATATTGCGGTCACGGGGGTGGGTGTGAGGACAAACTGCAGCACCCTGTATGTATAATAACTATACAGTAGGCATACCCAGGTGTATATACGTGTCGGGTTTTCATAATACGTTTCGTATAATATGTATAATCGTCATTATCGTTACTATAATATATTGTAACAGTGTACGGGCGACGCGTGAGTATAATATTTACGTAGGTATATAATATAATACACGTAATAATAATATTGTTATTAAAAATCTAGAGTTTCAACGGGGCACGTATCGAGTATAATAATAATAGTAATAATATATATATATAATAATAGTGTAATAATAATACTATACGTCTATACATTATAAAGTGTATAGGCCAGTGATGGTTGTGCGAACGGGTTCCTGTACAGTTATCCGCCGCCGCCGCTTCTGATGGTGACCTTGTTGTACAAACAGTGCGTAGTTTTGCGACTGTACAACGACACACACATAATGCATATTATTGTATTATATATTATTTGGTTTGTCATTTTACGAAACGACATTTTATCACAATAATATCGGGTGATTTATGTATAACAATTATAGCCGTGACGTGATGATAATCACGATCATCACCCCTCCTTTAGTGCTTTGACTATTATAGCCGCAGTGACATCCATATAAGTTTTGATTTTTGGAATCTTTTAGTAAACCATTATAAGTTACTATAAGGTATAACATTTTCAAACACTTAGGTACATTATAATAGTATTTCGTGCTAATGTTAATTGGAGTCCTGTGTCAGTAAATTATTTCCTTTTTGACCGAACATTTTTATTTAGATGATTTTTTTTGAAAATGATTGTATTAGTATTTGAATCGATGCCGGAACGAGTGGTTTTAGAGTTTTAAACCTTACGAACTTTAAGAACGGTGTGTTATAGGGTCAATGACTATAATACGTTTTGAAGATACGGGGCTATGGATATGCATAAAATATTAAATAGATGTATAATAATATGTACTATAATAGGCTAGTATTTATTACACTACGACAATTCGTATTAATTATAAAATATGTACTAATAGATTAATATTGATTTTTATAGTTGAAAAATCACAATAATAAACATTATCGTCCCATTAATACAAGTGTAATATAATATACAATGGCCAAAGGATGATAACAATGAAGCGTCGAATGCTTATTTGAATTTCAATTTAGACGTTGGGTATATCATTATTTTTAAAATAATCATCTGTTCGACAATTTTTTTGGTAAACAATGGCGATCTTCTTTTGAAAACAAGAAGTTTTAATCGTCACAAGGTACAGGTAAGTATACATACTGTTTAAATGAAAAATAAGCTATATCGATTTGAAAATATATCGTCTTTACAACAAGTACCTACATATTATAGCAGCTATGCTAGAATATTTCAAAATCAGAATCCGACCAAATGCTGCACTACATATTATGTATAATCGACGGCAAATCGGGGGCGAGCGTGTTCGGCGAATCACCCTGTATAATATAAGATGTTATAGTAGTACCCACAGATATAAAATATTTTTATGTAAAGTATTTTATATCTGTGGTATAGTACCCATAATATTATGACGTGCAGTGTGTGTGTGCCGCCGCAGCTCTTCCCGTCGAAACGATGTTTACATTATATACACATTTATTGTGTGTACACATAGGTTTTTTTTTTCATACAGGTACCAGCTATTACCTATATTTAATAGGTACCTGTGTACGGCCACACAATAAATTGGTATACCTACGCCCTTTCCTGCAGCGTGTATAGTGCGCCGTTGCCAGTCATTCCGAAACGATACGACGACGACGACGACGACGATGATGTCGTGATTCGCATTCAAACGGCAATTAGTCGGTTAATTATTCGTGCGGTATACGTAATTATAACATTATCATAGGTATAGGCATTGTCCGGGCTGACGGTCACGGTGTGCGCGAGCAGCGCGACGAGGAGCCCCGGAATTGGGTCGTCTACGCCCCCACCGGGATGTCAATTCAGGTTAGACGTATAATAATAAAACAATGCATTTGGCGTACTGTGCGCGGATGTGTTATACTGTTTATTGTGGCGTTTAAGACGTGCGGCGTACGACTTCACGTGGTATATGCGTGTCTGCAAACGTCTATTATTAATATCGTCGTGCAAATCGCCATTTAATTAACCGTGGCGGTCGCGGAATCCATGATCACTCCGATCACCAAGGTCAGGCACGGCTTCCACGCCTCCGCCAGAAGCGCGACTCTGTCAGGTTCGTCTGTCGTCGGCAATCGGTCCTCGATCATGCGCGTCAGTACGTCTTTGACGACCTGCAAAACACACAAACATAATATTATGACCACGACAATATTTATCATTACGAGACACGAGTTTATGACGCCGGTGGCGGATCCGGGGGGGGGGGGGGCATTGCCCCTCCCGATCGCCGTATTTCCCCTTTGTTTTACACTGCACTAATGTTTAGCCAATTTTTGTACTTTTCGTACTTTTGCCCACCATGATGCCCCTCCCAAAATTAAGCCCAGGATCCGCCACCGTATGACGTTTGCTATATGAAATATAGGTACGATATGAATCGCAGGCGATTAGCGGTCACTTGTATCGGGGGGTAAGGGGCAACTTTGTTTGTACACATAACGCGATACATGAACTATAATAAAATTTGTTGACTGAGGGGGGGGGGGGGGATTATCAGGATTTTTCATAGTAATAGTGTCTACTTTTTTTTTTCGTATTTTCAATTTGTTGCCATAGTACTCACTCAATTAAAAATATATTTCCGAAAACGATGCGTTACTTTACGATACGGTGTACAATTAATGTACATGATTGTTTATTATTTTAATATAATATTAAGGGGGCTGCAGCCGGTTTTGTCAAAAGTCAAAACTAATGTAGATTCGACCAATCTAAACATTAATTTTGTTTGTTATAATGTTTTTTAATATATTTAAATTCCGTATCATAAAATAAACCTTAAAGGGGCTGAAGGGAGCTCCAGTCAATGAAAAAAAAGTGACTTCTAGACCAATAAGCTAGACAAAACTGGAAGAATTTGGTTTGAAAGATTTTAATTTTGAAAACGGATATGATTGATCAACAAGTTTACTAGGGAATGATAGAGGTGATTTTGAATATTCCAATTATTGTTAGTATCATAATGGATAATATAAATACAAAAATATCATATTTTTTCGATATTTTTATTCTTGGATATCATATAGCTGAAAAAAAAATATTCAAAATCGCCTCGACCATTCCCTGGTAAACTTGTTGCTCAATCATGATCCGTTTTCAAAATTAAAATCTGTCAAACCAAATTCTTCCAGCTTTGTCTAGCTTATTGGTCTGAAAGTCACTTTTTTTTCATCGGCTACAGCCCCCTTAAGGGTGATTCTTTTATATCACGCGAATATCTCAGTCGTTTTATCGGTAACAAATATTTTTTTTTTACTGAAAATGGTTTTTAACTTCTGATTAAAATTTACAACTCGTTAGCTATAACTACTGGTTCGAAATTTTATTTCTATATAGTATATATACGTAGGTACAATAGTACTATCGATTTGTAGTGAAAAAAAAAAAATAAAAAAAAAAAATAGGTTTTCAAAAACGCTCGTTAACTGCAGTTGAAAGAATCGTCCGGTATGACACGTTTCCATCATGGTCGTACGGCAATAAAATACGATATCCGAGAATATAATAATATTGTACCTATTATTATTATGTAGAGCAGCGACACGGAGAGAATCAAAACTGTCGATATCGAAGAAAAAAAAATTCGGGACCTATTGTATTACATTATAATATTATTACAATATGAATGTACGCAATATATATATAAATATTCAATTATTACGGACGTCCTTTCTGAAACAGTCCCGACCGCGATATATATTTACGCGCTCGAGTGTCTATTATAATATTATAGTCATGAAATAGTCTATAATTTAAAACGCATATTATATATATCTACCTCCTACCTATTGAGCTGCAGCACGTTTGATCGGATTTCCGTTAGACCGTTTGACACGTCCTCGTCAGATTATTACTCCGCGAGTTGTACACAGTTATGTAATCGAAACGCGTTTCTATGACTCGCTAAAATTTACGATACCCGCAAAACACTTCTGAATCTTCTTCCGTAAATTTCATCGAGTTTTTTTTTTTATTACGGTACGATTGTATATATTATTATTACAATGTCGCCCCGTTTCACAGTTTTTAGTCTTCTAATCCAGTGCTTCTCAAACTGTTTCGTAATGCGGCCTCTGAATTCAATGCAAAATCGTTACGGCCCCCCGAGACGTGGATTTTATTTTTCCATCAAAACCATTAAAATATTAACGAATAATATAATTGTTTTAAACTGTATATTAAATTATGTTTTTTAATTCACCTTTGATGGGTAATCAAAATCGATAACTTCAATTTTAATAATCGAAAACAATTATGATTTTTTTTTTCATATTAGCATCACTTAAAAATAGGTAACTTAGAATAAATATATACAAATATTTCACGCCCACACATCCCCCCCCCTAAAATATACAAACGGCACTCTAGGGACGCCCACCTAGAGACACCTACCGTTTGAGAAGCACTTCTCTAAGCTATATATATATCGAAATAATGAGGCTTCGTTATAATATTGTATTACGATCGTGTCCTGTCGGGCTTTTCAAGTTGTGTTACTCAATATTTCCATCATCAAAATATTAAAAGCAATAACATAATATAAGGTCGAAATGTTATCTCAACTTAAAATTAGTGTTACACTTGCAGCGCAGATCAAATAAAACAATTTGTTCAATCTTTGGTTGTAACCTATATCTCCCTCGAATAATATACCCAGGATAATCATATACGGTCTACTTTACGACTAACGAGTGAGCTGCTGATATAGGAATAAAAACAAATCTTGTGTAAGTTATATTATATACTATGTAGTTTATAATAACAATATTATTTACTATTAATTTCACGTCACAAGAATAACCAAACAGTTTGGAATCATTAATTAATCACCGGACCAATGAAAATATATTCAGTTAATAATATTATTATTATTATTACACTATATAGTGGCACGAAATTAACATAAAATATGTAAATCATTATAATACACTGCCACATTTCACACAATTAATTGTTTTAATTATGATAATTATTAGTGTGTTGCATACATAATTATTCGTTTCTTTGTTGAAGTATTGATATGAATATTATATATGAGCACTTATGTAAACTGCCATTATAATTTATTGAGTCATACTTTGGTTTTCAGAAAATTGTAGGTTTTATTTTTATTGAAAATATACCATTTTTATACAATACATAGGTACTTTATACCGTACACGTAATCATCTAGTAACATAAATATTCAATAAGTAATAACTCATATACTGCAGTTGATTATTATGGATCATTTTTTTAAAACCATCATGCATATATATACATAAATATTAATTAACTATACCTAATCGATTATTGCGTTTAGTAAAAATGTATATATTTTGTATAATACACCAGATGAGATTGTACAGTTCACAGTTTTTTTTTTTAAATTACTATAGTTAATATTTTAATTCTATTGAATATATACACGATCGTCAGCAAAAGATTAAAATATAATCCATTAATAATAACAGAATTAAAAAAATCGAACCAATAGATTACCGTATTTTTTTTCTTCGCAAAATTTTTATGGATGATTTTTTTTTTTGTTAATATTTACCTCGAAATGTTTGGCCGTGAGACGAAATTTGCGATGTTTTTCTCCCAAATCCACTAAGATCTTGTGTAACTCGTCGGGTGTTTCCAACAGTTCAATAGCGGCGTTAAATGCAAATCCAGTCCTGGCAGAGTGTGCCAAAAAGTGAACGTTCGACTCGAGCTCTTCAAATGGAACATGAGCGAAACGATCGAATTGTAATTGATACGATGGACTCCTCTCGAACAGACTTCGGAAAAAATTGTATATGTTATATAAATCCATAATTATGTGTGTACTTAAAATACAATTAGAAAGTATCACTTGTATATACTTGGTATAAAACGAAGTCCAAAATCCATTTGAAACAATCATCGGCCATGATTGTTTCACCAGAGCCGTCTGAGACTCGTTCAAAAATCTTGAGGACTTCATACTAGTTATGAAAAAAATACAATGACAAAATTAGTAAATACGCTTTTTGTATTACTTATATTATTATATAATTTTTAATATTGTTTAAGTTTAGATAAGACACGTAGGTAGTTGAGAGTTTAATAGTTAAAAGAAAAATATATAATAATATATTTATATTTTTTTCTTAACTATCTAAATATGGAAATCGATTCGTATGAAATACATAATAAATAGATAAATAACTAGAAGAAGCATATTTCGCTCGTTAAGTATTTATGAACTTTCTGTAAATAAAAATAATGAACGAAACACAGTCTGCAGCTACAGGTTGTCGATAGGTATTATATTTAATGGCTTATTATGGTTAGTTTAGGAACATTGTCATTACTCATTATACGGTGATCCATTAATTAATTCAATTCATACGTTATTTCGAAATATTTTCTTCCTTGCAATTTCTTTAGGTACTTGGTACTTCAATATATTTTATAGTAATCACTCAACTATCATAGGTATAGAGCAAATAATTTGCTATACATTATTACTCTGCCAACAAACTATACAGTTTCAGTTTCATATATTGCCGTTTTTAAATTTGTTTTTAATAATGCGTAAGGTTAACGATTGGAATGGCCGAGTTTTTTTGTTTTGCAATCAGTGAGTATCGTTTGACTTTAGCCATTACAATACGATAACGTGAACATTTTCTAAACTGCTATAATAAGCCCGCATAGTCGTATTGAATTTACTGTGTTATTTCAATACGACTGTGTTTTATATCAAAGGCCATATTAAACCATTTAATGGTGTCAAATACATAAAATATCCTCAATTAAATAATAATATAGAATTTTAATGTTAATGAAAACACGCGTAGATAGTAGTCTGTAATAAATATACCACCTACCTGTTGTTTACTGTATGCAATTTTCGTAATTTATTTGCATATTTTTTCGTTTGTTTTCGCTGCTTTTGTATCAAATAATAATTGTTTTTTTTTCAGTACGTCTTTATTCCTACAAAAATCACTACTTTATAAGTCCATGCTTTTGTCGTAGAACTTTAAAACCTTCCTAAAATATACAAACGCGTTTTCGAGTTATACGTCATATTATACGTATAAATGTATATAATGGTATAATGGTCATGGAAATAAAAATCATGTTGACATTGATTCGGAGGAACGAATTTGTTGATAAATTAAGAATATTATTATAGTTTTAGTTGTTTTAAACGCGCAAAGGCTTATATAATGCGTTTCAACACTAGTTTTTAAAAAGCTGCATCGTTCCTGCCAAGTGCGCATCCCTAATTGTTGATGTACAACTCGAAAAGGATAAGCACACTTCATGTCTTCATTTACTTAAACGTCTTAAACTTTCAGTAACTTAATAAATATTGTGTACAATAATGTACACTGCATCTACATTTTTTCAAACATTATTTTTGTGGCGTTATAATATATATTATAATTAATTTTTTGAAGTAATTATTGAATCATTCGATATAAAATTGATATTATGTTACAATATTATTAATACTATTTGTTGGATGATTATACTATAGGTAGTAATTTATAATACTACCTACCTACGTGGCTACGTAGTCCAACAACGACTATTATTATACTGCACTGATACAGTGAAACCTCTGAATAGCGGACACTCTAGGTCACCAACATTTTGTCCGTTATTCGGAGGTGTCCGTTATTCAGAGGGGATAAATTTTTGAAATTTATTTGTATAATAATGTACTAAAGTACTATGTATTTACATATATGTATAATGTTTTTACTTATTATTTATTGTAAGTTATTACATTTTTATATTTTTACAAATTACATATTATTATTTAAAGTATATTTTTACAATCAAAATCAAAAATTATTATTTATTATTTATTATTACATTTTTATATTTTTACAAAATACATATTTTAACATATTTTAAAATTATTTTTGTTTGAAAAAATCGATGAGCTTTGTCTGTTTATAACCGTTTTCGTTTTAACGTAGTCCTCGCGTCGAAAACCGTCACTAACTGACATACTTTTGTCATAACACATAATCGCTTCACCGATAACCGAATTTGTCATAATCGTATCGTCCCATAACGAGTTTGTTATCGTAATTATGTTACATTATTACAAGAGTGCATACGAATGTGAATACGTATTACAGATAGGCATATTACAGATTGTATTTTCAAATAATGATTAGGGATTTACCATTGTTTTAAAAATTCCCTAATAAAATAATGTCCGTTATTCGGAGAGTCCGTTATTCGGAGGTTTTCCTATTGAAAAGTAGTGAAAATGTCCCCGTTCCCCAAAAAAACGTCCGCTATTGGGAGGTGTCCGTTAGTGGAGGTTTCACTGTATATGGTCAGGTAAATATATAGTTCTATAGTGTTTTTTAATACAACTATTATACTGTATTTAAAATATTATATTAGTTTGTTTTTTTTTTTTTAAATAAATAATTGGAGCGATAATTGATGGAAAATTACAACTCCGAGACACGTATGTAAGGCACAGTGCAGTCTAAACAGGAAACACTCTAAAGATTTGTCGAGTAGCACGTGGGTTTGGTAGTAAGTAGGTATAAAGGACATATATATGTACGCTAAATTCTGACACTCGGCCAAATTATTTAGTCAGGCGTGTACGTACGTATTGTAATTGATAAACTGTAAAAATGTAAAATAAAGAATACGGTAGATGATGGTTTTCATCTATAATGATCTTGTTTTGTTGGCCAAGCCGAAGACGTGTCGATTTTGTTGTTTTTGTCAACAAGTCGCACGTTTAGCTATGGGACAAATCACGACGATTCGTCGCTTCTAGGTCAGCATTATAATAGCAGATACATCGATAACATTAAGCAGGAACAATTATCCGCATCGCAACCTCAGTCCGTTTCTCAACACATTAACTTGTTATAAAAACGTACATTTTTAAAATAATCGCGTTTAATATTATTAAACTCGCTGTGGTAATCCGAAAAGTTTTGATTGTTTTTAAAAGTTTCACGACAAATACTTCATGATGAATTCATCTGTGCAATTATAGTCACATGAGTTTTGATTTTTATAAAATGTCATTACAATATACTATTATATAATACTATGCGTGGTGTACGCATTCAATATTGTCTAATATATAATGTTGTAATATTTTATAAGTCGATCGTGTGATTTAATGTGAGACAGATATTTTTTTATAGTATTTATATACAGTGAAACCTCTAAATACCGGACACTCACTTAGTAGACATTTTGTAGTGTGTTCCCAAAAAAACATCCGCTATTTGGAGGTGTCCGTTAAGGGTGGTTTCACTGTATTATAATGTATAGACAAACAAATTACGACTAAAGCGTGTGCAGTAGTATCGTTTGATAAAATAATAATATTATATACTTCCACGACCGTACCGAGCCTGAAAAAAATTGTGCAGAATGACGGGAAGTCGTCAAACTATAGACAAAAACAAAAAAATGCCAGTCAAACGGTACGACGGTCGTACGCAATTAAATGTTATATTGAATTCTTCTCACACACCACGCACGCACATCAAGAGAAAAAGAAATCATTATTGTTAATTTTTTATTTTATTGCGGGAAACACATTATCGTATTATTGTGTATAGCGCTGTATATAGTTGGTATACGCGGTATCGGGTATACCATTAAATTATTATACCCTCGTCGGTGGTTTTGCCCGATCTGGAACTCGTCGGACGGGATACATAAAAAATATAATATGTCAACATTCGATTTGATACACTGAGCATAATAATATATTATATACATAATATATCATGTCCATGTAGGACATTTTGTTCTAAATAGATCGTATTTACCTATATACCTATACACCTGCAGTATACCAGATACCTATATATACCTTAAGGTATACCTACAATTGGACGAACCCGCGACAACGGTACTTTAATTCAAACGATCTGGTTTCAATTTCACACGTTAAACCGCGGACAACAATATTACACAGAAATTCGCGAGTTTAGTTCGCACAAATATAATGCACTCTGCGATGTACCAGCGAATCGTTTAGGTACACATGTACACTATTGAGATTATGACGATTAAACAAATAAGATAACAATATTAAGTGTCGAGTAGGTGTGATGCGTGTACCGTTTTCGCCTTACTCGCTGTGACGTTGAAGAAAAGAATCACACAATTATTATTAATTAATTATCGTTGTTTATTGTTGAACAATGACGTACAGTAGGTACAATGGAAAATAACTGCACACAACGCATTATCATAAAATATTGTAACAGTCGCTGTTTCGGTGCAATTTTTTTTTGTGTACATCACCGAGAAAGTATTTAGAAATATCGCTGCTGTATACTTTTCCGGCTCTTTACAATACTATTCCGTACACTCTTAAGACAAACACGTCGTAACGATCGAACGGAAAGTGATGTATTTATTCATACATTACAGTATTATAAATATAATATACGATTATTATCGAGAAAACAATCATATCATATTACATTTCTGCACTTGTTGATTTATAGAAAACCGTTTACGTTTCGTTACACTGCGCCATTGCACCAATGTGAATCGAATTAATTGAAATATAAATGACACCAATCTGTGTGTATTGTTTCGTGCTTGAAATGCTGGGCATAAAATTGTTGCTGACCATATTACCAACGCGTATTAATATTATTGTTTTATTATAATATTATAGGTATAATATAGAATAGTATAATTCTACTATAGAATATCATAATATCAACCTAGTAGGTATCAAAATATACAAGTCAAATTTAATGATAACCGACGCGTTAGTGATGATGAAATTACTTAAAATTCTTATCAGTTCTTTAGTATTCTAGCAATCTAGCGCATCATAAAACATTGACGACTTGCATTACATAATATTCTGTTATCTACCTAAATTATACATAGAGATAATAACCAATAAGTATTTTTGAATAAGGTTAAATAAATAATTGTATGCTAAAGAAACTATTAGAATGAAGAATTAGTAAAACTGTAAAATATTTGATACTATATGTAAAAGTTTTTACTATTACTGGGCGGTTAGGAATAGGCTAATCGTAATTTAGATTTATTTAAACGATCGAGATCATTATTGGATAATACGTATTGAATATTTTATGGTTGGCATAAAAAAAAACCCGATGGAACTGTAGTATGAATGAAAAATAAAATATCAAAACAGTTTATACAATAGACAAAAATATATCGAAAAGAAACCGGTAGTATACCTAAAGTAGTAGAGGTTTTGAACACAACTGGAATATTTTATTCCTATTGAATACAATGAATAATGATGTTCCAAATTATACTGCTGCAGTATGTCCCAGAATTCGAAAGTCATCATTAACTATATACTGCGGGTTAGGAAATTAATATTTTTAAATAGCAGTTTCATAGAAACTGATACCGTAGGCTGCAACATTTCAAATATTTATCATACTTCCGGTTTTTTAAAAACTTTAACAATTTCCTTAGTAGATAAAAAAAAAAAATTTTTTATAAAATATACAGTATAAATTTTACATTTTGCAAGTGTAATATTATATCAACATTTTGATAAAAATCGATCTAAAAACTAACTTTTAATAATGCAGAATTATTTAAAATATATCGTGCGCTATTTATAACTGCAGTTAAGTCGTTTGACCAGTGATTGGTAGAGTTATTTGAACTATAGGTGTTATCGTACTTTTAATGTTGATTGCAATAATCCTTCTGGATTGATATCATGGTAAATCGGACCAAAGTTCGTTTTTCAGGTTTAATACGTAGGTAATTTATGTATATTTTCTGGAAAATTGTATAAACGGCCGAATAAAAGGGCGTTTGGGGATCGAATAGAGAGGAAATCATAATAAACTCACGAATTGCAGGTAAAATCTTGTTTAAGCACAGTTACATTTTTCGAAATAAAATATCGGAAGCACACAATACACAATATATACTGTCTTAGTTCGCGCAAGTTTGACGGACAATTCGAATTATCTTTAAAATTATAGTTTTAAGTTGTAACGTAGGTATAACCTTATCTACGACTATTACCTATGTATTATATTATTATAAACGATGTACAATGGATCTCAGATTAAGGGGAGGGATAACACCAGGGCACATCCCTGATACCCGCGCGTCCCTTTGTAAAAAATATTTATTTTTTAATGCATTTCACAGAAGTTTCAAACAATTTTAATAAAAAATGTGTAAATGAATATTCACAATAAATTTATAATATTTGATAACAATATGATAATAATATGTGTAATTTAGTGAAAGTAGGAATTGCGAACAATGCGTGATATTAACGTGTACCTACTTAATATTTATATTAGGTGTTTTTTGACCTATTTGCAAGAGGTAAAAATATTTTATGATAATATTATGACGTATTACGTTTAAAACTGATTTCGTTGCTGCGGTGGTTGTATATAGGTAGTGGCTATAAAACGTAAAGTATATTTATTTAAGCAATTTATAATTTGTGTATAATATTATGTGTTAACATGCCTAATTATTTTTGCTAATCTTGTAAATCGTATAAGTTTTTACTTTAAATGGTACAAAATTACATAATTATACGTACAGACGGAAAAAGTGGTAATTAAAAATGTTTTGAAACGAGAGAGTCTGGTGGGTGTTCCGGAGTCCAATGGACCTTTAATCTGGAGTTGTGTGTGCGTGCAATTAACGCGGAGTTGTTGAAAATTAATTAATATCCTAACCTTAATTTAGAATTTCTATAATAGTTTTGAACTTGCACGACTATAATAATTGGGCATTGGGCACTGGAACAAAATATGTGTTCGTATAGAGACGATTTACGTACGAGCAGTGTACCACGCACGATGATGTCGTCATTGCCGTGGGAACGCTTATGAATTTTGTATGATACCGCCCCAGATGTACAATTTTGAATTGAGCTGGCTCGGAAAACGCTTTGTTGTTGATTTACTGCAGGTTGAATCTACGTACTATAACGTTGTCGATATCATAATATTATTGTATTGACATTTCCTGTGACGACGACTGTATTATAATATGACGTGTATCATACTTATTTGTCTGCATCCGGCGGGGGGAGAGGGACCGCATTACGTCGTTCGCGGGAAACAGTTAATTGGTTTTGATGACGAGTTGTGTAAAGCATAATATTATTATTATTATTATGAGGTGTGGTGGTGGTCTGGAGAGGTGTGACGATCGTAACTCGATATTTTTTACTGTCGTACAGTGGTCTCTAGTCGAATGAGATATGAACAACGGAGTTACAATAATCTTGAATTTTTCACTACATAGTACACGACGACCATATTATTCGAAAATCGTCTATAAATGTTATTCAGCACCGGTCAACATTTGAAAGGCATCGTCGTGCAAACCCTAAACGGTATTATTATTTACAGGAAACAAATATATAAGTGTTCGGTATATTACAAGTTCGATGTAAACATCAAATAATATTATTATTAAGACGATGTCTGCAGCGCAATGTTTGTTTTCTCTCAGACCCACGTGCAACAAATAGATAAAACGCGTTTTTTATGCAAACGTTTTATTTTTGAATGATTTTTCAGTGACCGCAGTTGAGTTGAATCACTTATTATTCAAATTTTCGAGGATATAGGGTTCTATATTTTATTATTATTTTACTTAATATTCGACTTTGAAAATAATTTGGAAAATGTGTACATCGAAATGGAATACTTTAAATGGATAACTAAATTTATTGTTGATTCGAGACAATATTAATTGTACAAATCTATCGATGTCATACTCTCGAAAACATATACTATTCTCTATGATTTCACTCTGCGATTACTCAAAGCCACAAAAAAATCCGATAAGTGCTTTTCATCCGTGTGGGTCAGAGAGAGAGAGAGAGAGAGAGAAAACAAATAGTGGTGCACCGACATCCTTAGGACGAAACAGATTCGAGCAGTACTATTATAATGGCCACTCACACACACAAGGCTGATCACGTGGTTGCCTTAAAAAAATACGGACGCATTATAATATTATATTATTATTATTATTATACAATATGAGCGTATTGTATTTTTCGTGTTGTTTATAAATGGACTGGGGGGGGGGGGGGGGGGGTGGGCGGCGGCAGTGCGCGGACGGCTGCGTGCGGCCACATAATAATAATACAACTACCGCGCGAGTGCGTTCTGGGCCCCTCTCCGTCGGCCGCCGCCGCCGCCGCCAACCCGACCGCACTTCCGCCACCGCCTCTGCCGCCGAACGGGTTCTCCTACGTGGAAAACGATCGTCAAGTGGTCGTGCCGTGCCGCGGCGAGGTTTAGTTTTTCAGTAGTACTCCGCGAACAGCAGGTCACCGCGCCGGCGACATGTGCGCGTCTCGACGGTCGTCTGCCCGCCCGTGAAAAACCCGCCCGAGTCCCGCCACCTGCCCGCCGACTTTTCCCGGATTTAGTGCGCGATTTTCCCGCGGACGATCTTCTACAATCGGTCAGCCGCTCGGGTAAGCAGGAATCACGGTGTCAATAATAATAATAATATTGTGGCATTGATTTTAAATGTGCCATACCTATATCATCGGTCGAAGCACTTATTCAATACCGTGGCAATATTTCGACGATAAAAAATATTTCAAATTTTATAAATTTGTCAACTTTTAATGTTCAATGTATAATATTCAAAAAATATATTGAAGACATGCTTCGACCGACACAAAGTAAACTTGTATATAAATTCAAACATCTTTACATTTTTTAAAACGAACGACTCGAAGTACCTCAATTTTTGTCAGGCGTATACGCGTGTAGGTATAGCTATTTTTCCCATGTTCCACGGGTGTTAGACAAAGACAGACAACCACCGCTTCCAATCCCCTTAACAATAATTACAGTCGTCGAGTTGCGCACAATAACTCGAAAACTCCGATAACTCGATTTTTTTTCGTATTGCTCCTTTAAAGTGTTTTCGAGTTGACGTGTACGACGAGGTATAAAACTCGAAAAATGCACGAGTCGAATTTATTTTTACTCCCCTCGAGATTCGAGTTATCCGCGCGAGACATCACTGTAAAATACAGTAATAATATTATAATATAATATTGTCGATCGTTTTCGAAATATATTGGACGGTATTGGTACCGTACGAACGGATTTCGATATCAAAATAATAATAACATAATATGGTGTAATAGTACTACGCATAGTCGGGATGAGGGTTAATATATACCGATCGAGGGCGGTGGTATCCAAATTCGAGTACCCGATATTGTAATAGTATCCAAAAAACTGATAACGAGAGATATCTATATGATAAGCGAGTAGTGAGACGCGAGTATAATAATATGATCTGCGGGTAAAAAAAAAATTACGATTTTCGGTATTTTTAATTTTTGGTCGTGCCGCTGGTAATCTCTCGCTGCAGTATACCACGACGGAATACGAGAGATACCTCTACCAAGGTATATAATAATCCTATTTTATGTCGATTCCACGCGATCGTGCTTTTATCGCGTCGATAATATACAGTTATACACTTTATACTTTACGCACACGGCGCCGCCGTCCCGTGACATACATTTTTTTTTTATATACTCGTGATTTCACACAGATTTCATTTTGCAACGGAAAATATAATAATTATGTTTCGACAAAATAAATATACACTACGAAGACACGCGATGTACCATACTCGCACAGGAATATAATATTATCACAACGCCGCCGCTATTATAGATTCATATACGCAACAGCCATACATAATAAGCCAATAGGTACCTATATTTAATTAAATAATGATTTTCGTTCTCAACGTCGCCGCATGTATAGTATCACGCCGAGTTCATTATATTTTTATCACACGAAATTACACGTGTCACGGGCCTAAACCAATTATATCGTCGTGTTCGTCCGGACAATTTGATATATTAATTATTATATTACATTATGTACCTACGCGATTGATTAGCAATAATAATAGGCCGTTGTTTTTCATATTTGTTTTTAATTTCTTTTGCTAATAGCGGCGCGCACAGTCATCGTCAGTCGTCCGTATTCGATTCATGCAAATTATTATTTATTATTATTATTATTATTATTATGACGTTTAATTGTTTGAACAAGACGTGTTTCGCAGGAGTCGTTTTTTAAATCGAAAATCGTATCGACGAGAGCCGCGCGCGGGTTTAATTTTACCGCACACGGAACGCAATAATATTTTCAAAGTTACTGCTCGTAGACTTGTGGTTTTTAATGCGCGTATAACCCGTATGGTCGTAGCTGGGATATATCTATATAGATACTGGAGACAATAGACTATGCCTATATAGAATAATAACGTAAGACCATACGTTAAAACAATAGTATTATTTTAGTATATATTACACGGTATTTTCGCGAATTCTTTACTCGAAACTTGAATATTCGTCGATGATGACCATTGTGCGAAATATATTTTACACGTGCAGAAGCTGAAATAATAAATACCCCACGAGGTTTGAAAATTGTTCCGTGGCGGAGACTGACACACACATAATATATAAATAATATAATATGAACGAAGTGAATAAATGTATACATCACACACACGCTTATAAATAAAATGAGCCAACCCTACACTCCAACACACACACACACGAAACAAAAAACAACCGATAACGTGTACGACGAACATCTGTTATAATTTTATTTTACACTTTTATTATTGATTTATAAAAATACTTAAATTTGTTTTCGTGCTCGCATAGACAAGCGAGACGACCAATGTATAGTAATGCCTACATTACTATTACGAATTCGTATTTAGAGTCTATAAAACACTTAGCAACAACAAGTCACGGTCGATGAAAAAAAGTTAATTCACTTTTCGCGGAGAATTTGGGTTACTATACTATATAAGCACGAAGGTATAAAAATATGCATATATTATACATATATATATAACATGTATACAACAACTCACCTATAATTGTCTGTTGTTTTCAAGCCTAGCGCTGTAAATTGTAATGTTAAAGGTCAATCATAACTGAGCATGTTTAACTATATCCAATTATTAGACTCACGTACTAGAAACTCGATAACACTAATAATTATCACTTCCCACCGCTACTGCGATTTTCATTTTGATGAGTTTCAATTAAAAAGATTAATTGATAAATAGAAGACAACAATATTCGAGTATATAATATATCATATCATCTTGCATAACACTTGATGAGTTATTTTCGTAATTTAAATTATAAGCGCACTGCTGCTGCAGAAGACCCTCGGACGTATTATGGGTTCGAGGTCTATAATATTGTCGAAGGAAAAATGTTTTCTAGTGGAAATAGCAAAAAGATAGATTTTTTTTATGCAACATATACACACGAGTCTACAGTTTTTTTTCTGTTCAAAGTACCTATACTCGGTATTGTTTCTGAAATGTCACCGGAACAGGTTTTTCAGATATGAAGCCCATTATTGTCAGTATAGAGCTGAATTATAGTGATCAGAGTTCGTATTGATGTGCGAGAAAATTTCTCTTTAAAATGCCGAGGTGAATGTGCTACATCTCGCCGCAGCAATACGCGTTATAGGTATATATATATATATGTTGTGTAGCGTGCTGTTAGTAGTGGTCGCAGAAGAATATAATCCGCGCGTAGTTCTGCCGATTAATAGAGCGTGCTAAAATCCATTAATTACGGAATATTATTATTCTTTGCGGTAGAAAACGATGCGCTTTTGATAAGAGTATTAAATCAATTATTTCATTAAAAAAAAAAAAAATAAAAAAAAGAAGCACTATGAGCAGTGTTGTTGTTGTTAACAACACAGAGAAAGCAGATGGCCTTGTTCGGATGTATCTTATGATGGTGGCCAGAGTGGACATTACTTTCAAAACAACTAGACCTAAATCGGCGGCTCTTTGAGGGTTCTACAATAGTCGAGTGCCCGGCCCAACCGGTTTCGTCTGTATTGACAAAAATAAATTTTACTTTTTCAATTTTTATGCGTGCACACCACCACACACGCGTGTACGACATATATATATACATACATACATACGCATAATATATTATTATATACGATTATTAGAAAGCTGCAGGACCCGACTTGGTCGAAACATTATAATAATAATAATATTATAATTATTGTACTCTTCACGTTTTCGCAGACGTTCTGTCGCAATGAGCACGGATAAACGAAGCCTGTCCGGCAGCAGGAAGGGCAAATTGAGGTATACGCTCAGAGGAGGATTCGACTTCGATACCATGGTAAGTGTCTGTGGGGGCAAGACAACCTCGTAGCACACCCACCTGGGGACGCTCGTCGAGAGTGGGCAGTGTATTAATCGAATAAATGTTTTAGGGCCATTCGAGATATCACGAACTGCGTAAATTTGTGAAAAAGGGCAATGACTTTTGCAAGGAACTCGGAAATATTATGCAAGAAAGGTAAACAACTATAACGAGGAGTGTCGTATTGAATTATTTACACTATAATATTATTATATGATTTATAACATACGCTATACGATATTATATCATCGTTTTTTTTTTTTATTTTTTTTTTTACTACATGGTTTATATTATTGTTTTGTAAAACGATTTAGAGTGGAACTCGAGTTGCTCTATGCGAAAACAATGTCTAAGCTCTCTGTAAAACTTATGAAAGCCGCACAAAAAGGCGTCGGTTCCATACAAAAAGCTTGGTTAGTGATTGGTAAAGAGATGGAATCCGATGGTCAAGCGCACCGTTGTATGGCTAATTCATTGGAGGACGACATAGTGAAACCACTTAAGAATTTGCAAGAAACGCATTGCAGAATAAAAAAAACGGTCGAATGCAATGTCAGCAAAACCAGTAAGTTGCATTATAATGGGGGAAAAAAAAAAAGTTAATAAGCATGGATAGTAACATTGGTAATAAATGAGATATTTAATTTACAGACAGTGGCGTAGCCAGGATTTTTGTATTAGGGGGGGGGGGGCTAAGTATACAAATACAACATGTCTTTTATTTACACTTTTTATTTTTTTATTTATCTTGATAAAATTCTAAAGTCAACACGGTCAATGGGGGGGGGGGGGGGTTATAGCCCCCTTAGCCACCCCCCTGGCTACGCCACTGTAATACTGCAGATAATATATGAAACATCTCAAAAAGGACGATTCAGTAAGAATTTAGATTATGTCGGAAATAATAAAATATGTACATTTATAGTCTTGTCTTTATCTTAACAGGAATCAACATTAATTATTTGAGTTAACCACTATCTTTTTTTTCCTCTATTAATAAATGTCCTTATAAATACATTACATATAAATAACGAATATATCAACTCCTTTGAGCCTAAGCTTGTGATGGAATAGAGTTAACATTTGTATAGTTTGTTCAACAGAAATAAAAAAAACGACTTATCAAATAATAATTGATACATATTTACATTATGGTTAGTTAGATTGACAGTACAAAGAACAAAACGTATACTCGAATGATAAATATAACAATATCGACTGATTATATTGCTATCCATACTGGCAATTAATACTAGATATATAAAAGTAATAAAACTATCAATGAACAAAATAAAATAAAAACTAACAACATCAAGAATGCAGACTATTACTAATTGTTAATTCGGAAAAAGGCCAATTATAACTACCATTCAATAAGCCGGATAATTTTTTTTTTTCGTATAAAATTGGTATTTTGGATCTACTAAATAGTTCACAAAAGATTTACCAAAGGATTTTTAGAATATTTTACCGGTATATCGTTGGCCCTATTGAATCTTCGAGCGATGTTTTATGCAAAATCATTCTTATTATATATTATTTTGATTGGATCGCAACATTTTTATATAATTATCCTTGATATCTACTCATGTTAAAACGTGTTCTACTGAGATACTAGGTTTGTGTTATAAGTTTTATAGCACAGAAGGTACTATAAATTAGTTGAGTTTTTTTTAAAATTATTCTATAATTTTTCAATGTTTAATCTTTAATGATAATGATGTATATATAGCACTGATTTCAATAATTGACAACCAGTATCGAAGTAGTAATAGAAATTTGCTTAAAAAAGTATTGTAAAATAGGTGGTTTAATATTAGGTGTATAAACATTAACTTATACGTGATGAAAATACATAAATATTAAATGAAAAACTTTAATATTATTATGTCTTAAATGATTAGAAAAGTGTATGAACAAATGGAGAACCGATGAACGAAGAAGTAAAAAAGAAAGTTTTACCGTGGCTAGAGAAAACGAAAAAGTTCAAGACATGACAAGCGATGCTTCTTATTCGATCCTTACAAGTAATTCGAATTTAATCAAAGACGCTACAAAAGTAAGTATTTAGGTTTGTGTTGTAAGTTATACGCCAAAATAATCAAAGCAAGTAAATGTTTTTTTAGTTGGAAAACAAAAAAAGAAAATTGGAAGAGTCTGTAAAAAAGAGTTACACAGAATATTATACGTATTGTGTTCGAACAGCTAGAGCCAAGTGAGAATATTATATTTTACTTAAGCAAATTTTAATTTTAATTATAGGCAGGTACTAGGTACTAACTACATTATTGCATTACAAACATTTTTTTTTTTAGATTCTGAGGGATACAATATATGCATCTTATTGAAAACAATGATGTGTGTTTTTAATTTTAAGATTTATGCCATGTTTAAGAGCAGAAAATGTGCTCCAATTTTAAACGCCGAGGGGGTATAGTTTCTGGTGTCATATTTTTTCTAGTCAAGGCCCCCCCTGGGGGTTAAGGGGGGGAATTAATATAGAGTATATATTAATATATAGGGTACGTTTCTTTAAAGTTGGGAAAAACTTACTTAAAACACCACGAAAAAGATGGCATTATAATATATGAATACAATGAATAATTTATTATTGATAAAAATTCGACGCGTCTATTACAGCAAGTGACCTACCCAATCTAAACATATACTATACAGCGGAAGCGAATTCCTTAGTTTTACTATGATAATTATTTTTATATTTTCTACTTTGTGAGGTTGCAATTTGCAATCGCTATTCTTTATTTCATATTCCAGAGCACAACATAAAAAAAATATATATACCAATGTAGAAAGTGTATAGTTTTTTAAGTAGTGTTTGATATTGTAATTATATAAATTGCATGTTTTTGAACTGTACACATCAATAGACAAGGAATATGACCGCATTGATTTTTTTTGGATTTAAGTTTGCAACCAAAGTGACCCTCAACTGTTATCATTGTGTCCGTTTTCCGCCAAATTTATTATATTATACAATATTTTAATTTCCGCCAAAAATAATTACTATTATATCGTTTTAAATATTTTTTGAGAACCCCTTATACCTCGTATTATTATTATGGCGTATTAGCATTAACAATTTTCTTACATTTTTGTACTTTTTTGTGTAATTTGGTTTTATAGTTTAATGTATTTCGACGCTAAACTATATAGTGATTTGTGTTATATTATTTAATATTTAAAGTATTAAATATGCTGTTAGTAATACATTTCAAAGAATTATATAACCATAAAACTTTGATTCTTTTAACTTATAAGCAACTATAATAACTATGTTATATTATTAATACGTTTATACGCTGTGTATCAAATGTAAATGGGAAATACAGCGGCAAAATTATATTAATTGATGGTATAGAAACGATAATAAGTGAGGTGGGGTGAGGTGCGTACAACGTAATCATTACGATTTAATGGATTTAGGTTCAGGGGTTCTCAATAAATATCTAAAGTAATATATTCATTTATTTTTGCGGAAATTAGAATGTAACCTTGGCGGAAGGCCCGTGATATTTTATTTGCACCTATAACAATACGCAATAATAAATGTTCACAGGCTCGAATGGGAAATGTCTGTAAACGACGCGGAAAAAAATTTCATGACATTGGAGGAAGAACGTCTGCTGAGGCTGAAGGAGTACGCTCACCACGTGTCGCAGAGCTATCAACAGTTGGTTCCGAAAATTTCACAGGTAACTTATCATCGTCGTGCCTATATACTCATCACCTCACCCGACTCGTCGCATACATAACTGCCGCGTTTTGTTTAGGTATCGTCGCGACTCAGCGAACCGACGTACGAGTGCGACGTGTCGCAAGATTTCACGATCATCACGGATACGGTGAACCGGTACGACGAAGATCTGAGCGTCCAAGTGCTGCCCGACTTTTATCCGGAACACACGAATCTGGCGATGAACAAGAAGAGAAGAATATCGGTGAGCGAATTTTCACGGGCGTTTTCCCGACCGCGACGATAGTGATAATCGTTCGTTTAAAAACGTACAAAGTCATAATAATATTATAATTATATAATAATATGTATAGGCGTTGACGAAAATACTGCAGCTCGTCAGACAGGATTTGGACCGAGAGAGGCGCAGCAAAAAAGGCTTGGACACGCTGGCCAACGCGATGCACCACCACGCTTCTTCCGGTTTGAAACACGACGACTCGCACAAAAACGTCTACGAAAAACTTCACCACGTTAGTCCAGAACGCAATTTGTTCATACCTATATCATTTGTCCTTATCGGGACCCGCGCGGGCGTCGGGCACACCCGTCGAAACAACGCTATATTACGATGGTTACAACTGGATCTTCCTTATTCGGAAACGGATGATATGTACAGGGCGATTCGCTCGAGAGCATCACCCAAACATGTTATACGTACACGACGAATCGATTCGAATTATTATCGTTTTTGGTATTTTTAAGTATAATTGGTACCTATTTACTTGAGGATCGCATTTTCAATTATTCACCCGACTTCTCAAATAATCGTAGCCCGCCGTATCTTTCAAACCCATTATCACGGACCTATTACGCATCCTTAGTACGAAAAGTTGAATCACACGAAAGCGTCTCGTTAGATTATTAGATTTCGAATTTTATAGAACCTCAAATTAATATATTATTTTTTTAAATTCTGTGAAATACACGTCTTATTGCTTTACATGTGTATTTATTTTGGGCACATCAGATTTTAAATAGATGAAAAGTATTGTTTAATTGACTATAACGCGTTTATAGTCGTTTTTATAGTTGCGCAAACAATAATATAATATAACATACTCATTTCCTGCGACGTATTTCCATATTGTGCGCAGTGTGTGCGATAGTTTCAAGCGATAACGCATTACACACACACATAATGTCTATTTACTACAACTCACATACAGCCCAAATGTACACATGCCATGTTAATTGCCTAAATTTTACTCCTTGAGAGATGCTGCGCTCCAACACTCTCTAAGAGGTACTTAGCTATATTAAAAAATATCCTAAAAACAGAATAAATTTGTACGAATTCGTCGTGAACGGATAACGCGTGAGTGCACAGCGTGCTCGGTGCATCACCCTGTATAGCGTCATAACCGCACCGGTTTAGATTTGTTTTTAAATTATTATCATACCTATCGGCTCGTTATGTAGCCACCTGCGATTTAAGGCGCGTACGAGTCGTGTCACACCGCAGTAGCAGTAAACAACACACTCGACGCCTAATGATTACAATAATACTGTCATGTCACGTTCGCACTTTGTTTTACAGACGAATTTAATGATACTGTACTTGGAAGCGGTCAATTACAAAGTGGTTACGGCTCTTGCCACTCTGGAAGGTCACCCGCCCGCCGCTTCCAACACGTTCTCGCAGCACATCGAGACGACCAGAGACAAAAACGGACATCAGATGTCGGTGCTCAAAGTACGTAGTACCCACGCAGATCATCGGTCGTCGCCGCCCACCGAGATTTATCGGACGGTCGGCAACAATATAATTCGGTCGGCTCCGCGTGAAAAATATTTCAATCTTTTATTGTTGCCCGCGGGCAAATTGGGTTACGACAAAAATATGAAACGTTTGAATGGTACCGGAAATCGGGCGATTAACTATTATATTATATGAATCGATCGAAATAGCTTGTAACTTAATAGTAACTCAAATAAATTCGATTTGTACACATATATTTGATTGATTCGACAAGGCCTTGCAATTATAAAAAAAAAAATTAAAAATACGAATATTATACACTGCAGTATGGATAATAAGTTATAACAGTAATAACCGAAACTACTATTTTTTTAGAATGACGTGATACAATTAAAAAACATATTTGATCATAGTATAATAGTGACAATATACAGTGGCGGATTTTCAACATTCTTCTGGGGGGTCCTAAAAATAATATGTATTTCAAATGTATTAATTTTATTTTTATAAAATTAATTAATTATTTTTGTATATATCAGTGTCGGGGGGGGGGGGGGGGTCCCCCGTAAATCTGCCACTGACAATATACCTCGTGATACCTATATGCTCGTAATATTATATGTTCCCCGACAAGTAGAGTATGAGGAAGTTCATAAAAACATCGAGTCGTGGCCCATATATAATATAGTTACCGCGGTACTCCTTTTACGAATAAAAAGGTCGACATCGCGGGGGCGGCCGATTGCCGCCGGACGTCCGATTTATCATCAATGGTCGACCGTCATAATATTAGAATAATAACATATTGTTCTCTGTTCGTTTCATTCAGATGCCAGCGGCGGTGTGCCGGAAGCTGACGTCCTCTGCAGCTCCAATCGACGCCCTGCTCAACGAGTCCATGTGGTCGGACCGGGGATCCGCGGACGGCACTGACATCGGTGGGCAATTTATCCGTTGCGTTTACGCGAATCTCTCCGGATCGAGTTCCGACCTGTCCCCGACCCGTTGTTGGATATGTTTAGACCGGGGACGGGCGACGGTCAATAGGAAAAAATTGATCGATGCAAATCCTTAGGCAAACCGTACCAAATACTATAGATATCAATACCGGACAGTCAATGTCAAAATCCTTGCGACAAAGGATTCCCCCCAAAATCGTAGTGGTTGCCTTATATGAGAAACACATTCCATGTCGGGGGGACAAAATGTGTCGTGGTTTTTCAATCGAACCGTCCCGTATTCTTATTTATAGTATTTGACCGTATCTAGATATTATTATAATATTATATATTGCGCGCATGCGTCGTGCACTCGAATCGTCGTCGTGTTGTGATGACATCGGTAGTCTCACACGTTTTAGTCAATTAGTGCCATAAATACCTATGAATTATTATTTTTTGAACACGAATTATTTTGATTTCCATGTTATTACAATTATATCGATCGTCGGTGTATGGTTTTATTTTATTCGCCCGATCTGTCGTGTGAATTGTGTTTCAAAAAACGAAAAACGTTTCACCGAAAAACACGTATTCGTCTACCACCGAAACGTAGTTATAATTCTCCACGAAAGGGTTATTATCATAACGGTTTTCCACCAATAAACTGTCTCGATATAGATTCACAAAGGAATGCAGACTCATCGCATATACAGTTTAAACAGATATCAATCGCACAACGATTCAACGGGCTAGGAGCACCGACAATTTAACGGTTTTGGTTTTATTGAAAACGCCGAATGACATAATTTTATTGATGACTATTATCGTCGAGGTGTATGAATATTATAATTATTTCTTTTCAAAACTAGCAAACGGAAAACAAAACAAAATAATTCTAAGAAGTCTGTATAAAAAGTTTCTGTATTATATAGGTACCTACTATATTATGTTATTTGAAAAATACATAAATTCAATTATATTATTATCTAGGTACATCGGATTAATATTCCCATGCAGCGTATATTGAAAAAAAAATTTATATTTTATCCGTCGTGAAACATATTTTTACTACTATAGATGAATATAACTGCACATTGATTTATGCAATATAGGTTAGATGAGTTTTATTTTAGAGCAGCTATGCACTAAACTAATATGATTCAGTACTTACTTATAATCTTATAAACATAACGATCATATAGATTATAGTTGTTGTAGTGACCATATACCGTGATGCTTCCAATCATATTACCACGTGTTATCAAAAGTATAAAAATTGTATTAAAATTAAACTGATCGGTTCATTGAAAATTTAGAAACAAATTATTCAATTGTTATTATATCACTCGTGATATTATCATCTAAACCAGAACTGTATAGGTTAGATTACGTTAATATAAATTTATGATATTTTGTAGTACCATTATTGTCTGTTATTCCATATAGATCTAGTATACTAATCAGGAGGATTTGTTTGTATATAGATGATTTCTCTAGCGACGAAGACGATGCCGATGACGACGACGACGACGAAAACATAAAAAGACCTCGTTGTAAGGCTCTCTATCAGTATTCAGCGAAATTAAACGACGAATTGAGTTTAGAACCAGGCAAGTCGAACATTGACATCACTTTCACCGTTGTGATGCACAATCGAATGATGTTGTTTTATTCATATTATTCTGTTTTAGGCGACGTTATACACATCCACAGCAAAAAATCCGACGGCTGGTGGCTAGGAGACCTGAAGGGCGCTGTCGGAGTATTCCCGGCTACATACGTTGTAGAAATTGACTGAAATGTGTTTAAAATATTTATATTGTATATAATTATAAGTTTACCAAAGATTATTAGAGCCTAACAAATCACACACAGTTTATAACATACCTTTATGTACATTTTTTGTTAACGTTTAAGTATTAAGTATAATCTTATACAGGTATAATATTATTACAAAAATAAAACATTTTCTTAATTTTGTAATTTTTTTGTTGTTATTGTTAAATCATATAAAAAAAAAAATGTCACATGTTTTATACTCATATTGTAGAGACTGTATAGGTACTTAAACTATATCGTACGTTTTAAAAACAATAATAATAATAATAATAATAATAATACAATACCACGATAATAATAATAATAAAATATTGTATATAAATAAATTACCACAGATAAAGCTCGCGGGAGGATTATGACGGGCCAGAGGATAGGGGAAGGGCGATCTGCGGGAGGGAAGAATTAAGTCGTCGATGGGAATGATTTTCGGGTGACGAGTGGGGTGTGGGTCGCGGGACGAGTCGAGGGACTGGTTTGATCGTAAACGAGTATAATAATATAATAATATTTTACACCTATACAACAATATTTTTGTGATGACATTACAATATTATAAGGCGCACGCGCGACGAGATTTTTTTAATATAAACACACATCATAATATTATCATCGCATCATTTCACGTAAAAATAACAAATGATTGTAATAACGATATGATATGTGCACGGTCGGAGGGTGGGTGGGTGGGTGGTTGGTCTCACCACACCTGGCACTTCTTGACCGGGTTCATGTTGGAGCCGAGCGGACACCGGAAGTCGTTGCTGAAGTCTTCCAGGTTGGAGAACGGGCCGATGATCCGGAAACGGCCGGGCGAGTGGAAACCGGTGGTGATGCGGTTCTTGAGGGTTTCCGGTCGGTACTTGGAGCACCACACGTTGGCGGCACTGACCCAGAACATCTGCTGAGGTGTATAGTCTTGGAGTCCGGGCAGCCGAGGTTCGACTCCGTGTCGTTTGGTCCACACGTTGTACGCGTAGTACGCCTCCTTCACGCCACCGTTGTCCGCGATGTTCTCGCCCTGCGTGTTGATGCCGTTCAACTGCGGAAAACAATAGCCGTCGGGTTAGATGGTGGGTTTAAATAAGCAATATTACTATCGGCAGGTATGATGCAATTCGGGGAGACCGCAGACGAGCAAAATATTTTCAAATACGTTTGATCGGTGTTTTTTTTAAAATATCAACGCCGATCGCGTATAAAAATCTAAGGGCCGTATGCTTAAACTAATTTTGATAGTTTGAAAAAAAAATTGTGATAATAACAGCAATACTTAAGGTAGTTCTCGACTAATCTTAGTTTAAGCAATACTTTTTCTTTTTTTAAGCCAAAGTCTCAATTATAAATCTCATTTGAGTCATAAGTATAGCTTAAGCTATAGGTACCAATTCTTAAGCATCAACTATGAGTACGGTCCTAAGTCTTCTACGCGGCGAATGTTAGAATTATGGTACGAAATAAGGGATTGCGAAGTACCAAAGACAATAAGATGAATATTGTAATGTTATACTCTGTACGGTCAGAAATATAAATTTATAATTGCAAATTATATCAATAAGAAAATTTGCGGCTATTTTATAAGGCGCAATGTATAGGCAATTTCTTATCTTGTCGTCACTTACCGTGATCTTTGTGTTAGTCTAAAAACGATTTTAAGTGTGAGAGTGGTTTATATGTGGGTGAACGTTTGCAACTATGTTTTGTACCACACGTACACGCATGGTAATCGAAGGCACTCAAAAATATTTTTGTACTTATGCGACAGTAAATAATGCCAATAAGCTGGCGAATAATAAATATATACTTAGTACCGATTTTAATTTTTAAAAATAATTTGAATTTGATAGCCTTTTCTCTTTGTTTTGTAGGCTATAGATTTTCGATATTTTTGATAACTTATGTAGTATGATTCAAAATTATTAATTTACTTAATTTCTCAAAATAAACATGCACTTTAAAGGGCGAAAAAAAGTTTTTATTATAGAACAAGGGCTAAATAATTCAAATTTTTTTTCAAAACCAAAATTAGTCTACTATAACTATGTTTTTTTTTGCCAGCTTATTGGTCTGAATGCATAACAAATCTAATCGATAGAACCCCCTTGAAAATAACAATAACGTGCGTTTTAAATTAATGATATGAATGATATTTTAATATATTATTAAAACAATATCGGTATTGTTATTTTAGATAAAATATAATTTGTAATTGGTTTTACACGTCAAAATTGTAGATTTGAATTTATCAAAATAAATAATGTTCTTACCACCCCCACTCATGTTTAAGTCAATGACTGTTTGGTGCAGTGGGTACACATTTTTATGCGAGGAAAATCTTTTAACAGTATTCGTTCCGAACGAGTAACAAAAAATTATCACATATTTTCGATAAATTTTTCGAATTCATATATCGACTGTTTGGCGGAATCTATAACGGCGAACAGTTATTAGAATTTTGAACATCTGGGTATTCGATATTCAATAAAAATTTAATTTTAAACAAATAACAAAAATTCAACCTCGAAGCTAATGCGCGTAAAAACGTATTGTTTTAAGAAACCTATATACTATTACACACACCTTGAGACCGACTTCATGAGCCGTGTAATTTCCATACTGTCTGATGATGCACAACGCCTTCTCCAAGTAGCGTTTCTTCGTCTCCTCCGCCCACCAGTCCACCAGGTTACCCTGTTTGTCGAACTGTCTGCCTTGGTCATCAAAACCATGAGTGATCTCGTGACCGATTACGAACCCAATGGCGCCGTAGTTCATGTACCGAGGACGATCGCTGGAGAAGAACGCGCCTTGCAAGATACCAGCGGGAAACTCTGGAAAATGTACAATCGCGTATATTGCAGTAAATATATTACATGGTTGTAATGATTCCTATATATTTCATGTGTGTTATTATGTAGGTATAGTAATTTAAATTTATATGTCATAGTGTTTTTTAAAAAACTATCACATTTAACATTATATAAACAATTAATTTTTTTATTTTAATTCCGTTAAGTGGTCGAATAAATAAATAATAAATTAATAAACTTCTAGCGTTCTATATGTTACAATAATTTAAAAAGCGGTTTGATTTGTGCTGTTCCGAAAGAGACAACCAAAATATTGTGAACGGGCAGAGAAAATAATTATTGTTTGATGACCACTGAATTTTGTCGTTTCATTTAAAATTTTTAAACGACTTTAATTTTCGGCAATTAGACAACACGGACTGACACCAAACAATTAGGTAATCGTATAGTATATATATTGCAATATTACTTACGGATACTGTTTTCAATAGCACTATAAAATGCATTTACGATTGCCGTTTTACTGTGAGTAATCCAATCCGATTTGTTAACAGGTTGCCTTAATTTCGAAAAGCTGTAGTCGGTGCCAAATTTGGTCAAATTTAATATTGATGTATAATAGTCACTGTCGTTGACTTCAAGCTAAGAACAAAAATAACAACATATGATATTAATATTATTAATCAATAATGCTCACAACAAAAACTATTTTTTAAATATTTTAATCATATTATAGATCGTTACGCTTCTATGCGCTTTAGTTAGGTTTTATATTATGTATAATTAATTACATTTTCATAGAACGCATTCAACTTGCTGTCGTCCAATAACTCATCGGGGTATGCAATGTGACTGGTCATCGATTTTGCTTTGTCTATCGCGTTTTTCCTACAACGAAATAAACAAAAATAATGACATCATAAACTTATTATTTTATTGTCAAGAAAGAGATGCGCATATGAACCGAATGTCGAACTTTACCTCGTTTCGTCGTCCATCCAATCGATTGACGCTAATATTTTGTACATTTCCTCCCTGATACCGTTCACCATTTCTAAAGCGTTTTTTTTAGCGTTTTCGTCGAAGTACCGTCGTACGTACAACGATCCAATGGCCAGCGAGAAACTTCCGGAACTTATGTCCACGCATTCCTTCCATCTGGGTTCTCTTTCAGTCCTGCCTGAGAGCTCTGTGCTGTAATCCAACTGTCTTTTTCTCATTTCTTCGGTCAGATAACTGACGGACGCCGCGGCAGCTCTCCAAATCACGTAATTCGCTTGGATCCTGACGATAAAAATCAAAGGAGTTCATATAGGCAATTTAAATGACATTTTGAGAACAATTTTCTTAGTACTATAATAATATTGTTCAATACGTAATTACGAAATTGATAACATGGAAAATTAATTGAAAACATTCAGACGCAGATCATCGGCTCGTATTCCAGCTTTTATTATATAAAATGTAGTAAGCTTGATATTTTGGATCAAATGACATATTCGTTATTTAATATAATACCTAATGTTTAGAATTTATTTTAAGAATTTATTTTAGGTAGAAAAATTGACTTTTTCACATTTTTTAAACAGCTGTAACATTTTTCATTATTTCCAAAACTATATTTTGTTATATCCAAAGAATTTATTATTCACTTTGAATTTTGTCTTTATAGCCACTGCAGTAATAGAACGAGTAGTCGCTTTTTTCCGAGTGTTTCGCATTACAATTTGGAGGAAATATTTTTAATTGGACTTAATATTAAAGAATCATACCGTACGACAATATATTTATGACGACCTAAGTCGTGCACATCAGTTGCATATAATTTTACCTCTTAGGCGTATTGCTGAGTAAGGCTTCGAGGTCCGACAAGTATTTCGGCGAGTTTACAATTATGATGTCGTCCTGCCGTATGTTCAATGGGTTCAACAGCTTGTTCAGGTACTCTTGCCACGGTATACTGGGGAACTTTTGTTGCAGGTCAGCGATCTTCATCGGGTTGTACAGCTTGGCGGCGTCCCGGCGCTCTTCCAGCGGCAGCGATATCTTGGCCAACCCTATCTCGAAGTCCAACGACTCCCTCAGCTCCTTGGTGGCCCTCTGCCGGTCGGCACCGAACAGCACCGCGATGTCCACCATGTACTTGTAGTACGCGGCCACGATTTTTTCGTCGGTGCCCTTGACCAGGTACTCCCGGCTGAGACCCAGGGACGCTTGATCCAGCTGAAATGTATGTCGGTCGGGCGCAAAAAATACCCGTCAAAACGCAATTATAACACACACTCGACGCAATAATAATAATTTTAAAAAAAAAATTGTATATCATGTAGATCGGCTCACGTCAATGGCTCTGGTCGTGGTGTTTTTCAAATCCGTGCTGATGGAGAAGTCGATGAAGTAGTCCACGCTGTAGCCCGCCACTCTGAACTTGTACACGCTGTCCTTCCACGTGAACTCCGCGTCGTTCCATTTGTCGGCTTCCAGCACCGGCCATCCGCCGAGGCTTTTCAACATTTCCTTGATCGGTCCCAAGCCTTCCTTTTCGATTTTTTCTGTTGACATATACATTTTTATAGATTATAATATAATACAATATTAATCGATAATGTATCGTCGAGTGTTAGGTGCAGACTGTACGATATATGTATACTATAACTACAATGTTATACGGCTGCGATCATATTATAATGCGTACCTTTGTCCATGCACGATTTATACAGCAATTTCGCCATTTTGAACGGTTTCTGTTCGTTCGGTTGAATGGGTTCGGTGACGATCATTCGCAGCTTGTTTAACAGCGAGTCGCTGATCGCGCTGAACGTGGTCTGAGACGTCTTGTCGTCGTCGATGATGGTTTCTTTTATGAAATTACCACACGCGAACTGGTAGAAATCGTCGCAAGGATCTACCGTTGGATCCATATTGTTGATCACAGAAGCCGCTATATAAGTGATGATATCAGTAATTTAGTACCATAATATATAATAAAGCACACGTGGTTATATATTTTATACCAATTAAACAACGATATAAACATTTTATTAAAAATTTACCACAAATAAGTATAATATTATCAATCGAGCCGTGTATCGGACGAATTATGCTTACCAGCTTTCACACAACCGGTGGTGAGACAAATATTGTCTTTTTCGTATTCCCTGTTTTGGAACAGACTTCTACCTCGTGATTTGCCAATCAAACCATTGTTTTCAGCCGATATCGACGGAAGGCTCTCTGCGGAGGTACACAATTGGTTTAGAATATTATAATCATAGTAATAATAATAATATGTAATAATATTATAATATTATAATTTAATTATAATATGTACTATAATAATATGGTAATCATTAATATGCAACGTGTGAATAACATATAGTTTTGCTGGATGTAGTCGACTTAACGTTATTATAAATCATTGAAGTATATATTGGTCATATTTTTAGAATATTATTACAAAATAATAACTAAACAGCAGCTATTAAAGTGACCATTAAATAAATCGTTGTTTTTTTCATATAATATATAATCACTAAAAATATATAAGGTACATTGTAGTAGCGATAAACTGCGCGTGCGCCATTAAGAAAGGTTATATATTACTAACGTCCAACTGGCTCTCACTTCGATATTATGATTTAATTGCAAAAGTATAATCACGACACGTATATTTCACATGACCATTATCTTCACTTCTGTATAAATGTATATATATTATATATGTATATATTTAGACTATGGAGAACTTCAATTTGCAATTAATAAACGGTGTGCGGTGAATTCACATTTAATGTTCACAAAAATGGATGGTAAAAATAATATTTTTTACATAGAATAAATCATTTTTGTGTACTGCTATAGGTTAAATGTGATTAGGTACAGACGTACAGTGTGATTTCAGGCAATATGTTTTGATCAAATGATAGTATTAAATTAATGATATTTTTGTACCTATTAAACACCGTATGACTTTCTATAATAGCACTTATACAATTTATAATTTACTATAATACTATATAACATAATGACAGATAAAAATATATTAGATGATATTTTTTAGATGAAATAATACATTAAAAACACGACGCACAACATAAAAAAATATCTTATGCCAAATAATCATTATATTATTAAAATGTAATATATTTCCATTTACATGTTATGTATTTTATTTTAATCATTATTCATTGATGAACAGATGTATTATATTAATATTGTTATGTGCTGCATAGAAATGTTGAAACTGATGGCTATTTATTATGGGTCTACCTACATCATCATTAAAATATATTCAAGGCTCATACCTATATATAGGTTATGTTTATTTACAAAAAATTAAATTATCAAACGATTACGGGAAAATATTATCGTAATGTATTCTGAAGAAAAAAATGTAAAAATACGATAGAACACGTGCAAAGACGAAAACGAAAATCTTCCGGGACTTCGAGGAAATTATCAATAAATATTATTATTTACACGTGATGTTTTGTAATCGTTTTGAAAACTATAATGATATTACACGTGGTATGCTATATAATATTATTTACTGCGGAAATCGAAAAATTATAAATTTCCTGTCAATCCTCATCGACAAACTCCAGCCGGAGGTTGCGCGTCCAAACATCGAGCGATGATTTTTTAAATTTTTATTTTCTCGTAATACGATTAATACCTACTTTTCGTTTCGCACCTCGTCGCAATAATATATGACTATAATATTCTGCGTTTGAAAATCGCAACCACCTGCTGCGAGTAATAACCACTGCGAATACGATTCACGAGATGCGGCGCTGGTTATTACCGTTTGGCGCCTGCACCGGTTTCTGCGAGCGTTTAAGTTTTATTTCACTACGGACACGTTTAAGTTTTTTTATTTTAGCGGACACGTTTTGTTGCGGTCCGTTATAAAGTAGAGCACAGCAACGGGTTTGTTTTATAATATTATGGCTATATGTCGACGACCCAACGCGGTCCACAACTAGTTTATCATCGGGTGAGCTTTGTTTTTAACGTGTGTAGGTAGGCATACTATTTACGGGTCATATTAAAACAATGTGATAATTTAACATAATAATTATGTATTTATATGTACCATTGCGCCGACGTAGGTATATCTGCATCCTATCGGTCCCATCGACTCTGCTTTTGTATTAGAATTTGATCAATGTAACGCGTATATGTAAGTATAGGTATAAAATGGGCGTGTGTCTAGAGTATTTGAAAAGTAATTATAAATACTTGAGTAAGTACACAAAGATAGCATTTAAATGTGTCACATACATATGGTATCCTGTACACCTGCAGCTAAAATCGATATCACTTTGTCGTACAACATTAAACGAATATAATATAATAAAAGGTATTTTATTATGATATTATGCACTATAAAATATGTCGACGACCGAACGTGGAACTAGTTTATCGGGCGAGTATTATTTTTAACGTATAATTATGGTATTTACGGGACGTATTATAATAATGTGATAATGTAACATAATTATATTATATTATGTGCGACCATAACATATTATAGTGCAGAATCTTATCGGTACCGACTTCATGCAGTAGATTCTTATTGAGTCAAACGCGTCGATGTCTCGAATTTTCGTAATCTCGAATTCAATTGAAATAATTATACCATATTATAATAGAACTCGATGTCTCGAATTGTTTTCTGTTCCCCCCGAGTTTTGACATAATGAGAGTTTACTGTAATATCATTGTAACAAGTTACTAAAGTATACGTAGGTACCCTATATAGGGTTGTATTTAGAGGATTTGAAAAGTACCTATATGCTATATGATATATAATACAAGTAAACTAAAATTATAACATTTAAATGTGTCACACGTGGTACCCTATAGCTGAACCTGCAGCCATCACGCCGCCGTTACATAGGCGTAGAGTGATGAATTCATATAGGGGGCTATGTCCTCGCTATTATGTTTATATAGTACATAACACAAATTCTAAAAATGAAACTAAAAAAATGTAAGGGAGGGAGGGCTAAACAAAATTCTAGGAGATATGGCCCCCTTAGAGCCCTAACCATTCTATGCTTATGCGCCGATATCATATTTTTTACTCGCACCAATATGAAGTGTAACAAAAAGACTTGACGAAAAAAAATGATGCTACTTAAACGTATGACAAAAATTGTTAACATTTTATGATTTGTAAATAATTTAAGAAATATAGGTACTCATGTCAGCATATTCCCCAAAAAAATATTTTGCAAAAAGTTATTATGTTCCAAATTTATTGATCAAAAAAATATTGATATTTAAAAAAATAAAAAAAAATAAGCTACTTGACTTAGATAAATGTATTTTTATCAAAATTGTTCTTATAATCAGATTCACAAATTGGCTATTTTGAATATATCCAAAAAAATTTAAATCAAATTTTAAATTTGTATTTTCAGTGTTAAAAATAAAAATAATTGTTTGTACAATATTAAAATTTGTGTGGCGCAAGTGACTTTAAATTATATGTATAAAAAAAATAATATTTTAAATATTTATTAGAACAAAAGTTATTCCAAAAGTCAGTTATATCTGTTACACTCTGTATAATAATATATTATATAATAATTAATAATATATATGGTAAATATACGTGCGTCCTACATATAGTCGTTACCAATCAAGCTTGTTATATACGTCGTCGCTGGGCTTAGAAATATAAATCAAACGTTAAACGTTATTCGTCTTACCCATGTTGCAGCTGTGGTTGAAGTACAACGTGGACAGAGCTAGGGCCAAGAACGAGGACGCCAACAGCATACCGCCGGCGACGATGGTCAGATTCCGTTCCAAGTTCGTCCTCCTCTTCCACCATGTCGGGTTTCTGAAACGGACCGAAAACCAACTGTTATTACGAGGTAATAAAATCATAATATCTTGTAAAATGTACGCGTGTTTGATGTGAAGTCTATAGATGACTATAGAAGTGCGGTTTATAGACGCAGCTTACAAGTCGTATACACGTATAAGCGGTTATAATTGCGAGTAATTAATAATTATTTATTATGCGCAGCTGGTGAACGCGTATTAATAATCAAGTACAATACGGATATACAGTTTAATATTATAATATTATATATAGCTATATATAATAGTAATAAAAAGTTTAGACATAAAGTTTAGACGCGAAATACAGGAAAACGTCAAGACGACCGTTTTATTCGACTGACCGTTACATAACACGTCCACATTAATTATCGTAAATTATAATATTATATTATTATAATAATGTAGTTAGGTATGTATAGATAATGATTATCGTTGTTTCAGTTGTTGTAATTCTTATACGTGTGTGACGAAGACAAATTGCCAATATTGTATTATAAATTAGCATATTAAATTAGATATATAGCACCCATAATGATATTTTGCAATGCGTATCATGTGTCTCGTGTCCGTATGAGGCGTTTTTATTTGATCTTAAAGTAAATGTCCGTCATCACAACATGCAGTGAGCGTCTGGAGGATTTGACAATTATTATCAATCATTTATTTATTATGTGTTTCGTTATAAATTATAATATTCACTAACTTGTTCACGCACGTTTGTATTTTATAATAATTAAAGGGAAATCAATAAAAAAAAATCAAAAATGTACTTAATTATATATATATATATTTGTTTATCCAATTATGTATTTCAATAATTGATCCCATTATCAACTGGTGTAGTGAATGTAATATACAATTTTTTTATAATATGTGCTAATTATTAATACATACTATACATAATATAATTCGGGACCAGACTGTTCCGAGTCCAACAGGCGAATAATTCGATTTAGTATTTACTATGAGTCCAATAATATGCTGTGACTTATGTATTCAAATCCTACAGGTAGGTACACCATTTGGGCTGTGACCTTTACATATATTATATTCTACTAAACGGCTGTACAATAAAATGATAACGATATAATATTATACACTAAACAAATAAGAAGACTGTCTGGGGTCACGTGTTCCTCAATCATCATATACGCCTTTAAGAATTTTAAATCAGTTAACATATTTAGTTGGGCTTGGAGATTTGCATAACTTGTAACTTATTATAATATTATAATGTGCATATAAAAATGGGCGTGCGCCGTGCGATATAACAGTATAATATCTAAGTTTTAATTTTAATTTTTGTAAATCAACAGGTCGTATCCTCAGACCTGATGAAAATAGGCTACAAGTAATAATATTATGCATTCAGATTATTAATTCGTAATTCATAGATCATTCGTTTGTGTATTACATACACGCGTGCACTTAGATAATTTTCGGAGACTGATATAAAGAAATCATAAAGCCATTGGTTACCTAATACAATATTAAAACAATATGATACGAGTGCCTATATAGCTGATGTATTCTACTTTAATTATTTCTTAATAATTAGTGGAATGTATTGATTAATGACTTATGGATGATGCCGATTTGGTTTTGCCCAAAAATAACCGTCATAAAAATATCGATTATTATTATTTATGAGTTGGGCGCGATTACCGGCTGCACCATATATTATTTTTTTAATACTATCACTGTGTTGACATAATATTATCGGTATAGCAGTTTACCAATGATATCGACATATCGTGACGGCATGGTTAATACTTGGGGAAAACTGCAAAAACGTTAGGAGGAAACGATCTCTGCAATGGATTATACCATATATTATTATTACGCGCAATCACTGCAGCCGTCGATGTTATATACAATTTATGTAAATCAATTGCAGCGGATATAGTCGAGGTGTATAACAGTAATAATAATATAAAATGTGTTATATTCGGTGAAAATTATGACGAACCTGAATACGTGAAATCGACCATAACCAATCGACCATACCCCCATGTAATTAAACGGCCACTGTCTGCGTTTAATGCTTTTTTTTCAGCTGAAAATCAAAAACTAGAGAGAGAGAGAAAAAAAACGAAAAAGTGAAAACAGGAAAAGACTTGTACACATACATAACAATATTATTATTATTATTATTGTGTATATTGTATTGTAAATGCCTCCGCGCACGTACGACGATCATCAAATGTATAATATAATGGTGTCCACCGACCTGAGCAAATTGTGTGATTTGTCAAAAACAAAAGCTTAGTCTATTAGAACAAAGACTCGTTTTCGGACCAAATTTTTGAATTTTCGATCGAGTGACCGATGGAATTCTGTCAAGCCTTGTGAAAATCGCGATGCACAATAAAAACGTTTTATTCTGAACTCCCTCCGTAACCATGCGAACGCG
This sequence comes from Metopolophium dirhodum, assembly GCF_019925205.1. NCBI lineage: Eukaryota > Metazoa > Arthropoda > Insecta > Hemiptera > Aphididae > Metopolophium > Metopolophium dirhodum. The sequence continues at coordinate 3,096,732 of NC_083562.1, forward strand.
GCGTTATGTATTTCGGTTCTACATTGTGTTGACGGTTATTGTGTAAGTACATAATATAATATAATATTTATCAAAAAGTCAACTAAAATATATGGGTACGTTACTTTAAAAAAATGGTTTGACTAAATATATATCGTAAGTCCGCGTGACATTTAGCGTCACGTATTAATATTAAAATAGTATATTTTATCGTAGATTATACAGCTATTGTTACATGTCATAGTTATTTATGTTATATATAATTCCTCCCACTTTCCCATCCGTTGAAAATATAAAGTTTTTTTAATGAATCGACTTTAAAGGTGGAAAAAAAAGGGGGACAAAGCATACAATCGGGCACTATAATTCATATATTATATTGAGTACTATAATAATCGTGATGATATCATTATTAGGCGCGAAAACACAGTCTGGACCAGTTTGGACTACTTCAAGATCAGTGACCGGGGAACGGGTTTGGTCAGCACGAAAAAGGAAATCCAATTTTAAAAAGCCGTTTTACGTATTTGTATAGAAATCACGAAAATATAATATAACTATCGCATTTGCGTACAATTTACCGAAATTTAAAACAAACCGTAAAAATTATTATACATTATCGCATAATTGTATACGCGTCCGATGGAATTCTGTGCTGCCTCGCATCATAATATATATATTATAAGTACTGCAGACGCAAGGTTTGAACCATATACTGGGTACATGTTAACGGTTTAAGACGCAACATGCATAATATTATGGTCTTGCAGTTCTTTATGATTACGTCGGGTCGAATTTATACCCCGACTGATTTGATATTATTTCACGACCAAGGGAGTCCTTGGGGGTGACACTGATATATTATTATTATTATTATTATGTATTGTAAAGGTACTTATATGTAAGAAAGCATAAGTACGATATATATGACTACAAGCGCATTGTATTACAACTACCTATTGGATTTATAATCTATGTACATAATAATAAATAGGTTATATTATGTATTCGTTTTAATAAATTAATAAATAAAAATATTATGTGACACGTGACTGGATCTGCAACTGATTTTGACGACATAATCGCTCGGAACCGATCGCGGTGATATGATATTTGGAAACGTTCTCTGAGAAAAACTATTGAATGAAACAGAAACATTTGAATTCAAAATGGAATAAGTAAACGTATAGAAATGCTGCGAAAAAAAATCTACCTGATTATTAAAATCCAAACAAAAATCTAAACATCAAATAACCGAAAAATAACGATCAAGGTTCACATATTATAATATAAACGCGAGCTTTAATAATATTATGCAAAATGATCGCATTTCTGTAAAATATTAATTTATTCGATCGGAATAAATATAGCGAACAAGTTGTCACCTTTTAAACGCATTTTATATATAGGTAAAGGTAAGTACGCACGCGTATTTGTAGCCTGCAAGTGTTGCAATAAGCAGTAAACGCAATAATAACTAATGAAAAAAAGCTATTTGGCTTTAATTCAACGCGTTTAATTATATTTTATTCGTTGTGAATCATTAATTGTAATAATAGTTTATTATTTTAATACTATTGTTCTATTCGCAGTAATATAGTTTACTTTAAAGCCAACAAATATCAATTTTAAGGGCGTAAATATTCATTCCCTTTATGGATGTGTTTATTGCATTATGCATAAAAAGTAATTATTATCGATGCGTTCGGTTTTTTTTTTGTTAAAGAAACATAAAATTTATACGATTTGTATTAACTGCGTTTATGTCTTTCCGAATGTTAATATGTATTCCCTATCATTCTTATCACGAATACCGAGTACCTATTATACGCTTTTAACAATAATTAACGACACCTCAATAATTAGCTATAACTTAACTATCTACGCCATAGTTTGATAGCTACGACATTACGTGCAACAATATCACGTTCTGGTCTACGACCAATTTCATCGTCCTTCACTATATTTTCACCATTTCGAGCATGGGTGAATCACATTGTTTGTTATTATTAGGGCTGAGGACTTCTATAGTACTCGAAATCCTTAATATAGTACCTCAAAATATGTATGCGCATATTCGTTTAAAAAACATATATTATATGCACTTAAAATATGCTCTAAAAATCTAATACTAAAATATAAAATATAGAACCTAAATATTATAATATTTATGTGAAAATAAATATAAAAATATAATATTTTAATCAACTGATTAAAACTTGAAAAATAATAGCTCGTTAATCAACCAACCAAAAATTATAACTGATAACCTAAGTTTACTCTCTACAATCCTACACGCCTCGCGATGTTATCGGCCAGATATAGTGAATTACCTGACCGATAATATTAATATTACCTACATTTATAAGTTTACCGTAGAAATTCGGAAAATAATATTTTTTTACAGATTTTTACGTGTTCAATTACCTATATTTAATATCGACACTTTGCACATTTTGTAGATACCCATGTCCTACATATACCTATGATCTTAATTTGTTCAATATTATACAATATCAAATATGCATTTATAGAATATGCAACAACGACAAAATATGCAAAATACAATTTTGAATATAACCTTCGTGCGTTATGAAACATATAATTTATACATCACTCACATATCGTTCTGCGATCTTTCTAGACAAATGTGAAAAAACTAAAAGTCCTCAGCCCTAGCTAGTTAATATACTATTATAATGATTATTTTGATGAATTCTTGCATATAGATTTTTCATAAAATCTATATTTATCAACTCGTGTGAAAAAATACAGTCTCGTGTTTGAAATACGCTCTTATGAGTGTTTAATTTCGTCCACTTTAATTTGTACGTGAATTATTAGGTAGGTATTGTATTGTTCTTGAACGTATCGCAACTTGCAACACACTATAATCAATGCACACATCATTTAATATTGCATGTACGGGCTAATTAAAAGTTAATTTTTTTTTAAATATTGATTTTAATTACAGAAGGGAGTATAACGTGATCAATTATTATAATAATATGTTCTGACGATGGTCCGAAGTTTTTTCACTACGATTTTTGAAGCTAAATAAATCGATAACATAAAATATTATACGTTAAAACATTATCGACGAAGACGCATTGATTTGGTTTTAATCGTTCGTAGTTTTTTTTTTTTAGATATAGGTATCTCGTATAGTTACAGGCCAAAACGATATTTTCAAGACACCACCGGTTAAGGTCGCTTAATTAAGTGTTTTTCTTATTCCTCGCGCAGACTTCTCCGACGACCTTTGGCCTCAGAATATAGAGACGTTCCGGCCAATTGCTTTCTATCCTTCGAATTGTGAAGCGCGAAAACCACCATCGCGGCCTTAACTAGTGACCAGAACTGGTGTTTTAAATATTTAATTAAACGTGTTATTAACTATATATTATACACTTAAACACGATATTATAAAAACCAAATGAAAATCTCGCGCGTTGTTGGTCGATATAGCGTATTGTAGGACTGTACAGTGGACTGTATTAATATTATTACACGTTAAAATTTACATTGTTAAACAGTATAATTATTACAGTGGGTATTATGCGTCACGACCCTTAATCATGGAACATTATAATATTATTATGTGACAGTAGTTATTGAGAACTGCAGCGTTTAAAATATAGTTGCTTAGGTTATACCGATTTGTCCGCGTCCACGATAATACTATATTGTTAGCCCATAGAGATCACATCGAGTACCATTAAAGCTATAAAATATTATTGTGAGCCATTAAAGTTGAATAATAATATTATACAATGTATGATATATACTATATAATAATATAATAATATGTCAATTATGTAGAAATATGATTAGATGCGATTGACTATGTGTAGTAATATTAAACTATCTATGCACATTAAAATACCTCATTCTGAGGACAACGCGAGCTTGGAATAATGTTCGTTACACGATAAAACTGTTTTTTTTTAGTTTCTACTGATAGGTATTTTTATAACACTATATTGACTTTATTTACTATATTGACTTTCGCTCGGATAACTTATCGATTTCATTTTCATTGATCCACGTCAACTTAACTACCTAGTTAACATTACGATAAAATGTTAGACCATCATATTATACTATAATAAGATTAAAGTGATCAGTTAAAATGTGAACAGTATTATTGTTACAACATTATAACATTATTGCGATGCTCGGTTTATCACCGAGTTACAAACGATCTTGTATTTTTAATGTGTCAAACAGTTATCAAAACATTTAGTTAATATACATTTCTGTACGTGATCTTTTACAATATCCATGCTAGAGTAAACTCAAAAATAATATTATAATATAATATAGTCATGCTGTATCATAAATGTATAATTACTGTATAACACATTTAGGTATATATTATCATCGTTTATTCGTAAAGCGAAATTATTATAATTATTATAAAATATAATATCTTATATAAATTTGAAATTGCAAAATAATCGTAATATTAAAAAAAAAATTAATATTTTGAATTTGTATTCACTTTCATTTTTGAATTGAAATGTTTGTTAAAATCGAACGCACTCACAATTGAAACGCACGTTTTCCATTCTGAGGACGTTTGACATTGACCGAATTGACAGGTATAAACCAAACCGAGAAAGATCGTTGGTTGAATTTTAATTAGTCATTAAACCATCAAAAATATAATAATATGTTCACATTATTTTATATGATACCTAGTGATAAACAATGAAATTGGCAGACAAAATGCATTGTTTACACAAGAAAAAACCCAGCTGGTCCATAGTATGAAAATCTATTGTAATAAATGACATTCTCTTGTGTTTTTAGTTAAATTATTTTAATTCTTAAGAAAAAAGTATAGTTGACTAATCAAATTAATTAAGCACAGCAGCTATAGCAACCCTTAGGTAAAATAATTGTTATTTTTCTCTAACCTGTGTACTTGAATATACTTGAAAAACTACCTATTGTTTGAAAAAATAATTATAATTTATAATTATTGTTTTAATATTATTATTATTATTATTAAACCCTGAGAAGCTTGATTTTAAAAACAATTTATTGTATTTGTGTTTAATAATATATTATTATACTGATATGATGTACGAATATAAAATAACACAGTAGTCAGTATTATTATGTCTCCTTAAAATTTGAATAGGTCCCCAATGAAAAACCTAATGGTTAGGTAACTAATATATATATGTCTGCATATTAAAAATCGTTAGTCAAAGTTTTTTTTTATAAACATTTAAAGTTCAAATTTTGATAGAATTTCTCAAATTCAAAATTTAATATTTATTTTGTAGTTGAACATTTATAAAATTTTTTTTATTTATTTAGCGTACACGACCGTGTAATTCAGTATATTTCATTACGCAGACGCGCAATAATGATATAAATATCGAGACTTGTTAAAATCAATATTGCTACAAGAATATAAATAATGAGTAAAGGAGATCACGTGTTCAAATAATTAGGGATAAATACGTATAATATTATCATATTATATTTTGTGAAAATTAATGTCCTCGATGGTCGTTTATGCGGTTAGTTTTCATTTCATCTCCATAATAATTGATTCGGAGTATGAAGAATATTATAATATAAAACAAAATAAAATCAAATGAAATGTCTCTACGATAAATAAACCATGGTAATTAAAAAGATATTATAATATTCAATTTGTATAATATTATTTTTGAACGATTATAGTATTGAATTGTGTATTTGATTTAGTTGTATATTAGTCAATTGATTTTATATTCTTGTGCCTATATCATGTTTATAACATATTTTCAGTTTGCTTTTACATTTATTTGTAATTATTGTTATTTAATATTTTATTCGGAACTTTGAATATCTACTATCGAAAATGAACATTTTGATATTTTATAGGTACTAATAAATATTTTGTATATTTATATAATATAAATGATTTTTTTTGGTTGTTAAAAAATATCATGATTATAAACACGATTTTAAATAATAATTCAAACAACCCACAGACAACATTTTAACCCTTGACAGACATCTCCGTTCTATACAGGTTGTATACGTGTATTATGTGTTAGTCATACACAATGTGACATAAAAACTTATTTCCTACCTATACCAATTCTGAATTTGTCGTATATAGTCTATACTTGCAAGATCTACTTTATCTTTGATTTTTTTGATTTTACTCTTCATAAAAGTTTAATGTGACGATTTTTAATTTCTAGTTTTTTTAATTAAATTTTTTTTGGATTATTAAAAGGTAAATTAAAATTTGTGAGAAAATCTAACTTAAGTAGGTAGTTGGGTAAGTTCAAATAATTTATTCTCAAAATACTTATTTTTCACTAAATCAACATCGAAAATAGAATATATCTACATGTTGCGCGGGTTAGACGAATACAGAAAATCACAGCTTCCAATCCCTTATAATCTTTGTGTCATCATATACCTAATATATTGTATAATATTATAATAGAAATATGTATACTCTCAATACTCAATACTCACAGTTAATAGGTCATACACGCATATTTACACGAATGGTTGTTAAATCCATTTGTTAGGTTAGTTTTTTTTAAGTAAGGTAAAAGTAATCGTTTCAAGTTAATGAAATAAAAAATAAACTTTATTGTGCCTGAAAACACGAAAGGTATTATAGGAACATTTCAGCGTGACAAAACCGTTTTTTTTTTACTTTTGTCATATCGTTTGTCGTTCAAACTGCGTACTAATTGCGTATTAATGGAAAGATGGTTACTGATAGGTACCAAATATGCGATTACGGTACAAAAAGTAAAAACCTCGTCCCGAATTCCAACGTCTAGATTAAAATGTTATGTTATTAGTAAATTGTTATTACATATTTTTATTTACCGACAGTTAATAGCGATATGATGTAATAATAATAATAAATAAAAAGCTCGTGATTTGTATTTTATTTGTTCAAAAAATGGCACGTATCGTATTATTATACTGCTTCAGTTGACTAAAATAGTTGAAACGGAATTAATATAATTTGAAATCGATGATATCATATTATTATATACGGTACCGTCGTAAGGTTTTGATCCAATTAGATTATTCGATAAACGAACGTTTGTTTGTTTGATATATTTTTTAAGTTTTTATACATCTTACTGTGTATACCTAATGCCTATATATGTGTGTATTAACTACACTACAATATAGCGTGAGTATAAAATAATATGTATTTTGAATAGTGCATTAGTTCACGCATCGATTATAATAATATCATCTTATTTAGAATGATTAATTTTTCGTTTGTTCTTTTTTTCCAGTTCGTAGTTTTCATAATTGCTGTGTAATTGTATTGTATGTAGGTACATCGCAGGTTTTAACGTATTAAAACCAAACACATAAATAATAAATAATTGTTTGGCGGAGAACAATAACGATATAGGTATACGCTGTACCTACCTTCGTATATGATTATAATCGTTTTGATTTAAATATTCATAAAAGACCTTGGTCTGTCCCATGGTCCTGCAGAAACAGCAAACCTCACGGTCATAAGGTAAAATATAATTGTATTATTATTAAGTCCTCTGCGGACCCGAACCTTTTGGACATGGTCCAAATGTCTCTCATCTCACGAGAAAACCGGATTCGCCGTACTTGTTTTAATTCGACCCTATAATATGTAGGTACTACATTATTACATTACAGAGTTCAAACGATATAATATATATTATATATATATATATTGTGAATACAATAATAATAATCGGTCAACGACACGAACATAATTAATTTACCGCATTTATCGTTGGCTATAATATTTTAGACTCGTGCCCTGCACACAATTTGCGATGCGTGAATTTAAAAATTTAAATCGGTATACCTATATTGAAACAGTGGTCTTGCGTATTATCGCGATTTCATTCTTACGAGCACCTATAGGTATAATAATAATAATAATAATAATAATATGAACACTCTGCTGTGGTTACAGGGGAATCTCAATATAACTCGAACGTCTTTGAGTCGAACTTTTGACGATGACTTGAAGAAATGTCTTGAATTTTAATATGTACAGACAATTTTTTCTATAACTCTAATTTTCGATAACTAGGAATTTATTATTTTTGACCGATTCGAGTTATCTAGGTTTATATTGACAGTCTGGGGTGTTATCGTTTCGATTCGGAGTGTATGATCTTGTGTTATTTTGCAGATACCTTTATACGTCATATTATACCTTTGGAATAATGTCTGTATAATAACAAATGTTTAATATTATGATGCACGATATAAGACAGTACTATCACAGAATAGATGGAAATGCATCTATTTTACGTGGTACTACCTTAAATCATGATATAATATGTGACAATACGATATATGATAATAAATTATGAATGATTCGTGTTAAGACTTAAGAAGGACATGTATTCTATAGGTAGATACCATGCCCACTTCTACCTTTAACCCATCTATATCATCAATAATCAAACTGATTATAATACTTGTAAGTTATTATGATTGTCACGTATTTCTTTCCGACTCCCAGCCGGAGTAGCAAATGAAAGAGATTCGAATCGACACATATATAATAATATTATAAAAAAAAAAAAATACGAAAGTACGGTTAAGTTGATACATTTACTTTTTATTTTTAACTGTGGTTACGACAAAATACATAACGAAACTAGACGAAACACAATTTTCATTGTATTAATTTTTGTATTAATATTTTTGGTGTATGATCGGAATGAACGGTTTTAATCACTTTCTCTTCCACGCGCATTCAAGTCAAAAAATATGAAGAACCTATGCGGACGTCCGATAATATTGTATAAGTACGTTTTGTTAAAAATTTTTTTTATATAAATATAATATTATAGTAATATTAACAATATAACCAATAACCAGGGGCTTTCTCTAAACTCTCGCTATCCACGACAAATTCTTATAGTAATCATATTATTATGATATACATGAACATAACATTGTTTAAAATTAAATCTATTAGAAAAACCGATCTAATCAGGCGTTTATTATTGTTAAACGACGACGATTATGAACGTCTATTTACGATCGATCTCTATAATAGTAAACGTATCACGTTATGCCATAGTAGTAAGTTATGTAAGCGACGTGGGTTTCTAAGACAACAATACATACACGTGAAATAACGATGCAAATTTCAGTGATATAATACCGCCGGTGTCGTATACGATGACTTAGCGTTAATTCGTCGTCGATTGAATTTTTCGGAGCTCATCGTCTGAAACGATCACTTTAATAATAATATAAAAATATGACATCACTGAAAGTGCACAACCATAATATACCTAGGTACCGATTATCGTTATAGCATCGTGCATTTCGTAATGACAACTTTTCCAAACAGATAGGATTTAAAACCAGTGCTGTCTCGAAGTTTGGTAAATTTAAGTCCACCGAATGACGTTTAACGTCTTCGAAATAACAGTCGCCAAAATATTACGAATATCCATTATATTTCAATACGAATTTCACTTTTTTTATAGATATTACTGGAAAAAAACACTACTAGACGACCATGTCGCTGTTTAGAGTTTGAACAATAATTAACGATAGTAATATTGTCTATTATTTGATTTTGCAGTGATATACCTTGGAATCATCAATAATGGAATATAATGTTTTATAACTGAATATAGTATTTTTGTATTAGTGTATCGATGACGATATTGACTTGGAGTGATGGAATGACGCGGATATTGTAACGGGGCAAAAGTCGGGTGCAGTGTAAAATAATATTCACAGCAGTTGTACTGAGTGCACACGTCGTATAGACATTTTATAGATATATACTTTTTACCAGCTGCGTATCCACTTGATTGTTGATGGCATTAGACGTTATTGCCGTGGATATCGACGATAGGTACCTACGACTAATACGCGGGTAATACGATATTTTAATGTTATACCGTTTCGGTATTAATGTAGGTTAGCAGGTTTCGAGACGAGTGTAGCGTTTTATATTATACTTGCGCTGTTTGTTCGCATTTCGGTCTCTGCACCGGTGTACAACTTTTAGAAAGCATAATATATTATAGGTACTACCTATTATTAGTATCGCATATCGCGAGAAAATATGCGTGAAAAAAAAAACAAAATCCATCATCATATCGCGGCGTTTTTCACATTCCGCGTACACCATTTGTAAGGCAATATACATCATAATATATTTCTTTCGAAACGCATAATAATACGTATGTATAATACCTGTACAGCACAGTCGTTGTTGTATATTATACCGCAAATTCGTGCCAGACGCAGAATATCGAAAGTTTCGTCAGTCTGTATATGGGTGCCTATTGATACGAATAATAATAATAATAATAATATATATTATTACGATGTTATTATATTATTCAGCCGTAATATTGTATGACTATAGATCACAGACGGATCTACATAATAATGGATCTATGTACTCGATGATGGTGGCAGCGGCGTTGGATTCGTCACGATTTTTTTTTTGACTGCTCGCGGTTGCAACGGCTTAGTATGGAGCAGAAGTGTATATAGCATGGGGCTATAGGTGAAACCTTCCAAACCTTACACTTCGCCACAACGACGCCAGATCCGATGGCCAAGCTTTTTCTGCGTTTTCGCAAAAATAAATTTAAATAATAATATTATAAATTATATTTACCCACACCGCGAGTTATAACACATATGTAGGCACACGTGACTACTATTATTGTTGTTTTTTGTTGTTGTTGTTTCTACTGCCGAGCTGTTGCGCGAGGCACGTCTATATATATATATATATTATATATGTACCCACTTGAGACACTATTTATATATTATATTATTAATTTTGACGGCTCGCCGACGTGTCGAAAACCACAACGCGAGAAAGTCTCTAGTACGACGTGTCTCGACGGCGGTCAGATCCGCCGCCGACACCTGTTTATTTATATATTACTATTATTGTGTACACCGCGTGAGTATAATACGTTTAAGTAATATATTGCACGCCGTTCACATGTAGGAAAACTTTTGAAAGCGAAAGTTTACGCACACGTATCATATTATATATAGGTGTAATATTATAATATTTCCGTTAATTTTTTTGGGGCCATATACTAAATCATCTGGCCCTATACTAAATCGTCTTGGTGTGTGATATCTATAGAAAAGTGATCTTAGATATAATAATTGAATCTAAAATGTAACTATTCACAAGTGATCAAATTCATTTCGAATCAATACAAATATATAAAACGACTAGCTGTCCCGCCCGGCGTCGTCCAGGTCAAAGGTTTGTATTTTAAACAAATATATTTGTACAACATTTGTATGCCGCATATTTCTTCTAATTATAATATCAATATAATATGTGACCGATTGCAACCATTTTCAGGTCCAATTGTGAATCTAAATTATCCAAGGAACCACTCGAACACACACAAAAAATATCATCAAAATCGGTCAAGCCTTAAAGTAGGAGTTCAGTGACATACACTATACACACGGACAGAAGAAATATATATATAAAAATTTGACAAAGTTTACTTCTCGGAGGAGAGCCCGACTCGTTATATTATTTTAAACAGCTAAATAATAATCAAACATTATTTGTATGAGTTTAGTAAGAAAAAACCGTCGACATATCTCCTGTGTTCATTTTTATTCGTCCAAAGCTCCAGAGCACCTCTATTATATCGCTTTATATTATGATGTATTACAATTTACAATTTATGGGAACATTATTTTTGTACCCACGCGCAAAACGACTATCTAATCGTTCCGTGGGAAAATCGCGAAAACGATGGCCAATGTTATGAATGATGACACTCAGCTCACCGATATTATATTATATATTATAAATACGTGCTTGAGCCGCAGGTGGGTTTGAGTCATTTGAAAAAACGGCTAGAGAAGAGAGATATTTTATTAGAACATATTATTATTTTAACCCATATACCTATATATGCAGGATTTAGATAAGTTATAATGTGACGCAATGGCGTAGACATGATTTCTGAAAAGAGGGATCAAAAAAATAAAATGGGAGGGGAAAATTGGAAAATCATCCACCCTCTCAAAACATTTTACTTAGGTAGTAAAATATTTAACAATAAGGAACAATGAATATAATTTGAATTGATTCAAAATTCACATAAAACACAATATGGAAGATTATCCACTCCAAATCCAACAGGGGGAATCTGACTCTCCTCTTTGTATACGCCACTGATGTGACGGCTGTATAATATTATATTCAACAGCCGAGTCTATAGTCGTCGACGATAAAATTGTGTACAACAATTGTGATAGGTCGACGAAATATTATTACTTATTTACTAGTTACCTATAATGTGAATAATACGGTGTACCGTATTATGTACTTTAGAGCTTAGAATACGACGAACGGCAATATAGTATAAGTATGGGCTGAGGCTGACAAAACACATTGTTTAAACCTACCTATTACAGTGAAATTATTGTATTAAAGTTATGCTAGGACTTCGTCATAGCAGAAGACAGAACGTTTTGTATTTATATTTTTTTATTTATTACAATAGTTATAATAATATGTGGGGGGTTTGTTTTAGCAGCCAGCAACCGAAAAAATCTCGAAATGTGAGACTGCAGCTTCGTCTGCCACGAGTTTAGATCTATACGGCATGGAATAAAATATATAATAAAGTGCACAGCTACGATACAGAAGTCTGTGAAATTAATATTTTGATAATATTATGCGATCGTCGATGACGCGTCTATAAAAGTCAAAACAATTATTATTAAAATTTCACGACTAGATTTGTCGCGCAGAACTATGTCGGTATCGTTATATAAGTGTACCTAATATAGGTAAGATGCATACTTATGCCCATTATGTATAACTTTTCAATATTTACATACTTAATCAAGCCAATTGTAAAAATAGCACATATATTTATAATAACGATAGTGAAATAATTAAGAAGATAATAAGCGTGTTTTAGACCCGAGACCGACTGAGCCGAAACGTGCGATGACGACTCAAAACAATAATATTAGCGACAGAAATATTATGATAAAAATCGTATTTCAATAATATCTAGGTATTTAACCTATGGTATTATAGGTACCTCCTATAAAATACTACGCACACCAGCGGTGGAGACCAACTCGACGGGGCTTATAAACGTATTATAGTGTTCACGCAAAAATTGAACCACGTAAAATGTATTTTAAAACTGTAGTATGAAAATTCAAAATAATATCAGAACATTGGACGATAAAATATAATAATAATAATAATATGTTATAGTAGGTAGCACATTTTATGGTTTTAAAATAAGACAAATAAGTCACAGACGGATTCAATCAAATATAATATCGTCACCGAGTGATATGTTTTTTTCTACATGTGTAACAACTGTAAAAAATAATATTTTCTTTAAAACGGACACAATTTATGTTACTTTATTAAATATTAATTAAATAAAATGTTACACGGTGTAAAAAAGCCAAATAATTCGTCCCTGAAAAAGCACGTAAAATTGAATTTTGTTTTTACTCTACTGAACATATTTAGCAAAAGTGGCTTTTAATAGAACACTCGCTAGATTCATTTTTTGTATTTTCTTTTTAGTTTAAATTGTCGAGACTAATTGTTTTTACAGTCTAATAATAAAAAAATTAATTTTTATAAATTTCATCAACTAGACGGTAAACACAATTTTGTTAGAGCGTCTTTTTGGACCGTACCACCGTAACTCGATCCAACCTCTAAGTTGGTGTAATGGTGTGTGATGAAGTGATTTTTTAACACTTTTCTTAAGTTTGGTTTCACGTCTGTCTGTGATCAAATCTTGCGCGCTCGATTTGAGGCACTTTTTGAAGATGAAAAATTCTGAAAATTGGTATAGACCTTGGTCTTGGATGACAATACAATAATCCGTTGTCATTTTGGGACATGGACCAAAAAAAAAAAAAAGGATTGTCCCCACGACGTCGCCGTAATATCTCTCGCAGATATTGAACTTGGGACAGAAACTATTCGTACAAGGTCAAGCGTACGTCATCATTAGTAGAGTTCGTAGCCTCGATGGACTACGTATCGAAGAATTGGACGCTTCAAAAATAACGGGCAAGACATTCTGTAACGTTGACGCTTTGGATGAAATCGACAGAATGAGACAACATCGTCCCAATATCTCGGAAGCAATTGTAAATGACGGACAATAAATTATAAGTACTGTCAAATAACAAAATATATAATACACATAATGGTCTCATAATGAAATTGTTAATATAAAAAAATTTCAATTGGTTGTGGCAAACAAAATAAATGTCTTGTCATTTCACGACCACATAAACTTATTTATTTATAAATAAATCATAATCACCAGTAGTTTGATTATTTTTGTTTCACAAACATATTTCTTAAACGTTTAATAAAAATATTTACTTTCAACTAAAAAGTAGAAAATAAAAAATAAAAAAAAAAATTTTAAAAACACACTTTTCCATAAAAACATTTAAAAAAAAATTTTAAAAATTGCACTAAAAAGACAAAAATAATTCTCTGTACTTAAAAATAATGAAAAATGTATTGATGAAAAATTTAAAAGTGTGTGGTGCATCATACAAAACATTAAAAGCCGAGCTAAGTCTCACATACACTTCTTTGTTCAATCCTGTTTATAAGATAGTGACTGGCAGTATATGTCAAGTATAAGAGCAAAATAATGAAAAATTTACTGATGAAAAATTTAAAAGCCAAGGAAAGTCTCACATACACTTCTTTGTTCAATCATGTTTATAAGATAGTGACTGGGAATATATGTCAAGTGTATGAGCACCACACACTTTTAAATTTTTCATCAATAAATTTTTCATTATTTTTAAGTACAGAGAATTATTTTTGTCTTTTTAGTGCAATTTTTAAAATTTTTTTTTAAATGTTTTTATGGAAAAGTGTGTTTTTAAAATTTTTTTTTTTATTTTTTATTTAAACTGTATTATTATTATTCACGTCGCAGTTAACAGAGCGGTTCGCGAAGCTTTAGTCATCGGCCACCCCCGAAGGCATCATATTGTACACCGACACACGTTGACACGTTGAGCATAATATATACACATCACACATAGGTATTATATCTAATGTATATCTAAATATAAATAGGTATATAGGTATCCATGGTTGTATGAGATTTTTGCATCCTGAACGTAAATAAACGCTACAGTACGCAAATACGTAATGGGAATTAATAATTCAGTTTTGTGAACACAAATTATAGCCTCACGAATTGATATATTCAACGCCTGCAGCGTAATAATTTTCAAAAAAAATAAAAATTATGGATCGGAAGAAAATACGCGATACAGCCGAAAACCCGTATAATACTTTGAATCGTTATAATAATTATTATGGTCGAATTATTACAGTGCTATTAAAATGTGCTAAATATTAATGGAGATGTGCACAAAAAAAATAAGAAATATGCTTAAAAAAAATGTTTAGTTCCTAGTTTTTTTACAATTCTCTACTCGTTATATCTGAAATACATTTACAATATAGCATTACAAAATAGCTATGGGCTTCGAAGAATGAAAAAATATTACGTTGGTCATGACTTCATATGACACGGCCACAAGATTGAAATCTCCAATCAAATAATTATATTTTTAAATTGGTACATTTTTAATCGGGTAAATTATTGTGAAATAATTATATCAATCACCATACAATTTCACCAAACGTATACACTAAATAATTTTAAAATCCGGAAATACTCTCTTATATATAAAAAAAAAATTGTAAATATATTCAAAAATGGTCACTAAAATGTTTAGTATGGGCCACTATGAGGGTTATGTCACTGGACAGCCTCCCTACTCATACTAAATCATCATGTAAATATTCCGTAATTAATGTATTTGCTTATTGTACATAATATATAACAGATTGTAAATTTTCTATTTTAAATAAAAAAAATATATATATGTTTAGGAACTTTAGCTTAACCTAGCAATAAATCCTGAAGTCCTAGATATTATTCTATTAATATAATTACTTATAATATAATTATACTGTTTTCTATAAAATTACTATATTATCAATCATAAAAATAACATATTTACTTGATCACAATGGTCGGTTGGTTGGTCATTTCGACTGACTGGTGATATTATCCCTGTCGTCGCGTCGTGTCGCTATATACTGTCGGTCACTGTTTAATGGTATAATATTTATGTACTGGCTGCAGCACGCGGCCGACGGATTCCACGCTACCTAACGATAATAACAATATAACGTTAAGCAGTTGAACATAATATTTTAATACCGACAACAATAACAATAACAATAATAATAATGCTACGATGACACGCGGTCGTCGCGGCCCGTCCGTCCGTCCGTCGGCAAACAGCGAGCGGGCCGCCGCGGCCGAGTCTTACAAATGTTTCTTTAATTTTCCTGGAAAATCACGAGCGACGGCTATTACTCGCCCTCGCCGTACACGCGCATTACACCGTCGAGCGTGGACAGCAGCACACAGTATTCTATCCACGGTCGACGGTGCGGCGGCGTCTTATTTTTATGGGAAAAAACAAAAATTTGTACGCACCTCGAAGGAAAATCTAAAGACAGATGAAAACACGTCACGTACAGAAAATGTTTTACGATATTTTTTATAATAATATTATAATATTGTGCACCGGCGGTGGTGGTGCGTCGACGGCGGAGCGCGCGTTGGTGTCGCGTACTCGGTGCAGCGTGCGATGTTATATACTGCGTCCGACGGCCGGCGTGACGAGAGTGACGGCGGCCCGAGAGACTGCGACGACGACGGACGGACGCGGCGCGGGTCGTGTCGCGACGGTGCGACGGCAGCAGCGGGAGAGTGTATGATATACGCTGCTCGTCTAATGGTATTGCGTCGTCGTGTTTGAGTATAGAACGACGTTTACGCGCCTTCCGCAGACGCCGTGACCGCACCTGAAACTTTAGGGTCCGAAACGGCCCCTCCCCTCGACGACCGCCCTCCCCCGCCCCAACCACCACTCGGCGGAGTCGGCCGACCGACCGACCGACTGACCGATGGGCGCAGGTACATCATAATATTATTTTTATACGAAATTATTATTATGATATTGTGCACGTGACATTATGACATTATTATTGTGTTGTACCGTCGCTGCAGTCACTACTTTACGTGGTGGGGGGAGGGGCAAGGGTGCACTCGTCCCCACCACATATATTCGGACATTAATTTTTGTTGTTTTTGGACGATTTTCTATTATAAACATACGTAATTTATTAATTATTATAGTTTAATTTTCCAGATGAATAATAATATTTTTTTGTCGTTGTCGTAATTGAATTTGCGGATTATATTTTAATACGCTGCGTTTACATCGCTACTGCCTGAAAGCTACCTACTCGTACAGGTGAGACATAAAAATAAAAATTTTAAATAAACTTCTATATGCGTCAGTTTTAAATGATAAAATATTTAAAAATGCTCACTAATAATATTATTATATATCATTTATAAATAATAATTGTTATGAAATCGTTAAGTATTTTATAAACATTAAATATATATATATTTAAAGTTTTTTTATAAACTCGTTATTACGTGCTCATACATTGTATATACACATAACCCATTAACAAAATAAAAAAAAATTGTCCCACATTTCAAATTTAGTCACTTATTATTATAATGTGTACCTTTACGATTTCGACATTTCGGGGAACTATATTATAATGTAGTCTATAGTCTAAGCGAACCCATGGTACGCGTTACAAAAGTGACAAAGTTGGTCAAATTTTAACAGTACCTACGTGAAATTAATATTTTTATTTAGTTGTTCAATCTTGCGTTTAATGACAAAAATTCTTTATTATTTCTAAACAATATAGGTAGGTACTAACTTTGAAAGCTCGGAACTCACTTGAGAAAAATGTGTTTATTCCATATAGGTACACTCAAATGTCAATATTTGTAACAACAATAAATTGTGAACATTTATTTTCCATGATGAGAATACGATTAAATCAAATGTAAACATTTTTTCTAATTATTAAATATTATTCCTAAAATATAGATACATTATTGATGGGTGAAACTAGTGCTACTTGTATTTCATTTAAACCAACAATCAAAACAAAAAGGTTTAGCAGTTCGCTACTCCTGGTGTATACCGTAAAGTCTATACCAATATTACCAATGATTATGTATTATTATAGTCTAATTAGTCTATAAATCATATAATATATTAATAAATTATGTCAATAGGTATTCACTTTTGGGTAATTGGGTACATAGGTGTTTGTGTGAGTGTGGTAGATCGTTTGGAAACTTGGTACATTTGAGGGAAATTATTTCTTACTACACATTGGGACCTACCCAATCGATATTATATAAATGCCGATTAAGTTTGACGTTTGTGAATTTTCAGCTGTTGATGAAAATCTGATTTTTTTTCTTTCTGAACTATTTTTAACTTAAATATTATGTTTTTTATTAATCCAGTTAAAGACCAGAATAGAAGCCAGAAGCGTCTGATATTATGATAACATTATATGCGCGAATAGAAAAATTAATATTTTATCGAATTCACTCGATGACATCATTGGTAGGCAGTTAATATTATTTAGTGCTTTGTTGTAATATAGGTATACATTTTATTATGAGTTTACTGAGATAACATATTTTTCTAAATGCAATTATTTCAAGTCGCACAATTTAGCCCTAAGAGTAGGTAGGTATGAGTAAAGTGTATTATAATCCGTCGGTTTATCGCAGGAAAAAGTGCATGCGTAATAGGTAACTGTTTAGAATTTTTAATGCAATTTTCGGTACATATTTGATGTGTTTTAAAACGTGCACGTGTTCTGCAGCCATTTATTTATTTTTTTAACATTATAAGTACCTAGGTAATAGGTTGTAACCATAATATTATTATTATTATAGTTGTACTGTGCGAGTTAATTGACCAATAATTACGCATCAAAATTCTATTTTCCTAACATATAATTTTTTATGTCCTCGTACGCAATTGATGATTACATTACACACATTAATGGTTCATGTACACCTACCTATATAAATATATTATGTATCTGAATAATATTATATAATATACGCACGCCACACACAATCATACACGCATACGCATATCATTTCAACTGCTATCAAACGCGGGCGTATAGTATTTGTTTTGTTTTGCTGACGAAAATAATTAATTCAAATTACCTACAACTGTCCGAACGAGAAGAGTTCAGGGATAAACGGTTTCGTGTGCGGGTACTCGCATGATTAACCATTATGGCGTATAATATAGTCGTACCCGATGTGTATTTAAGTAAGTACTTCGAGACGATTTAATTCCCCGACGAGAAAATAATATGTTATTGTTTATTTATTTTTTTGTTATGTAATAATATTGGCTATCATCACTATCATAGGTATACCGTCTGCACTCAGGCGAATCACCAAGCATTAATTCATTGAAATTCTGATATTTGTAATATTTAAATATATTTGAGGACCATATTTTTAAATACTTAAACCTAAGTCTTGGTACAAACTTCTCTTTTTTTCCAGATGAGAATCGTTTTTTTTTTTATCGTAAACTGTTAAGGAGAGGTTTTTTCAAGGTCGGTGTACCTACATAAATTGAAATTCGAACTTTTATAGTTTCAGAGTCGTTAAACTTTGAGTAGGTACCTGTTGAGGACAATAGACCGTGATTATAGGCTTAGAAGCCCCCCACTATATGATGATTCAAAGTTATAGTAATTATTATTAATGTATTAAAAATTTGTAATTAGTAATAAGTACTAGACTAAATATTAATCTATTTTATATTTGATGTAAAACCATTATTAAGGACTATAATATTGTTATCCTTGGTACATAATATTATAAGTTTAATAACTCTGAAAACTTCTCGTTTGAATTTTGATTAATATGTATCAACGTTAAAAAAAAACTTCTCCTTAATAATTAATTATAAAAAGGGAGGTTTTCATCTGAAAAAAAGAAATTAGTGTTGGCACAAGATACTCCATAAATGGCATAAATAATCTAAAGATTTGAAAATATGGTCTTTAAGTATACTTAAAATACCAGTAAGTATACTTAATTTAAAAATTAAAAAGGTCAAAATTTGAATAAATGCATTATAAAAGGATAAAATGGGGTCAGCAATGAGCAGCAGTGTTAAGCATTTGCATAACAATATTTTATCAGCCCCGATGTCGTAGTATTTGGGCACTATATGACATGGTTACCGGTATGACGGTTTAAATAACTATATAATATACAATGCATGTGCATTTAATTTAATCATACATTTTCTAAACAATATTATTTATTAGGTAAACGAACGACTTTTAATTTCTACTTAAATCATTGTATATGGTACAATGGGTTTGGGTTTTCAGTCTTTGGAATTTGAATATAATTATTATACAAATATAATAGATATTACAATCATAAGTGATATTAGTAAATAGATTAAATCCACAAGTCGGAATTAATTGAGATGGTTCGGTCATGTTATATGATGAGTGGTGACGGTGACGGTGGTTATGGAAAAAAATGTTGAAGGATAGAGAAGCAGAATATCACATGAAAATTACTGAAGTGAGCAAAGAAGAGGTATTGGGTACAGAACCCTATGAAGTTGTAATGCAAGGGTGGCTAAACCCATATAATAGGTATTAGTTGAGAATTTGGATTGGAAGGGCGAAGAAGAATAAGAATAATATATTAACAAAATTATATGTTATATACATATATACAGTTTAAATTCCAAAAAGTGATTGGTTGTTGTGCACAGTGTTAAAAAAATATTTGTATCTATTAATTGGTATGGTATACTATTATAATAGTACCTAATTGGAAATGTAGTGCTAAAATCTAATATTGCAGTAGTCCAACAATGTACAACAATATCATTCGAATGTCAGAATGTCGTAAATGAATATTGTGTAGATATCTATTAATATAAGTATATAAAGATTGATGAAAATACTTTAATGGAGTAATTGAATTTCAAATAAATTTATAAATTTTTATTATATTTATATAGATTAATAAAACCAAAAATGTGTAAACAAATATTAGAAAAAAATCCGTTATTTGTATTACTACCTAGGTACACATTTCAATTCAATATGGTTAATAGTTTAGTAATAAGTAATAACAACTAATAGGTTTTGTATAGTTGTCTTAAATTTATTTATTGCTTGGTACGCATATGTTTAGAAAGAGCCTCGTACTAGCCACATTTTATCTGTAGGTACTTACTGTTTTTTATAATATTGAAGACTATTAAATACCTAAAATATAGCAAACGACGCACTAAATAAAAAATGTAAAAACAATAAATTTCTTTTAGAAGAATTTAGATACAAATATCCATTAGTGAATTATGTTCACTAAAACTATAAAAAAAAAAAAAGTAGTTACCCATACTTTTGTATTTGTACCTTCGTAACTCTTAAGTGCTTGATATTGAAATAGCTATAGACGATTATTAAATAATATTATTGTTCTTTATTAGAATGAGGCAAAAAATAATGCTTTGTAAAGGCAATTTTTTTTTTTGGTGATAGTAGTAATTCATAATATCCTTAAGTAATTTTTAATGTTAATTCATTAATTATACCTGCCTACGTCATTACCCTGTAGACAATGTAATATATTTATAAATAGCGACATTTCATAATTACACGCACATAGTGTAGTTATCACATCATAAAAACATGTATTGTCCATATTGACAAATCGATCATCAACTTTTCACCACCTGTAATTAGTACCACGTTTAAAGATACATAATATACCTTAACCATGGTTATGGTACTCGCACGGTATCGAATAATTAAAAATTCGTATACGATATGTATCACTATATATATCGAATTCATCCGTCGTGTTTCCATTATTGTTTGGTAACAATCTTAATTTTCTAGAAACGATACTCGCATAATGCTGGAACAAAAAGTGTTGCGAATTTTTTATCCATGAAAATATATTTGTCTTTCGTCTAAACATTTATCGAGGCCATTTAGTATTTAATTAAAGGTCAAACATAAAATATTTGGTAAAAAATGATATTCGTATCTTATCGAAATACAAACTGTTAAAACAAAATTAAAAACTAAAGTTATTCTGATACGATTTGTAATTAATGGTTCAAGTCAATTAAAGTAATATAACGAATAATGTTAAACGTTATCATAATTTCACCCAAAGAAAACTATTGTTAAATTATATACGTTTATTCTGTCGTTGATTATCATAACGGTTTTATACCGACTACCGAGTAATGAGAGTTGGCAATTGTTTTAAAAATTGTATCGATACGCTTCAAACTTATAATAAACATATACCTACATATTTTGTCAAAGATTTAAGTTTTATGATTTCTATTATTTTCAATTTCAGAACGAAATAGATCAGAATATCAAAAGACATACTGTATATTTTGTGAATCTAGGTATAGTAAGTACCTTGTTAATTATCTAGATTTTTGAATTTATTTTTTGCGAGAAGGCAGTAAATTAAAAAAAATTATAAATTCTCCAGAGAACTATACATTTTTTATCCAAAAAATAATCGGTTATTGATTCCACTCTTTTGCCCCTTCAAAAAAAAATCATACCTATTGTAAAATCGATGTATTGTGATCATTCTTCAAGTGTATATGTTATATAATTATGACCCTAATGTAACTCGTAAAAGTGTTATAAAGAATCAAAATCAAGTACAATTTCAATTAGTATCTAATTAAACAAATAAAACATGGACAATTTCTAAATTAATTCTAAACGTGGGTGTCTGAATAATATAATATAGAAATAATTATATCAAAAATTTAAACCACCATTTCATTATTTTATAAAAATCTGAAAAACAATTGTATTCGTTGAATTAAATAGTTACGTATTTAAATGTTCAGAAATTAAAAAAAAAATACAATAGTTTATTCTCTACTAGAACACAAGAAAAAATGTAAACAAACATATTTGTTGACTTTGATTTTATAAGTAATTACACACAAGTTCACATGAATTATTTTATTTTATGGTTATATAGAATTGAAGTATATTATAGGTAAATTCAAAATTATGTATATTATGGTTCTTTAAAAATCAATATTTTAATTTAAAACTTTATAGTGAAAATAAAACGAAAAACGCCAATGTGAAATTGAAGTGCACAATTATTTTTACTAAATACCATAACATTATTACAATAGTCAATATTGAATTCTGTCAAACAAATTATAATTAAATTTGTAGAATAATTAAAATTCATTGAATAGTGTTGGAAGGCCTTCATCTGTTGAACGGCTTATTAATATCCTTGAACGATTAAGTCTTGACCGAAAAATCCATTTATAAACTATGGATGACCTATACAAATTATTTTGGGTGTCGAAAAGGAATCTAAATATTTGTATCTGTGGTATATTTAATTAAAGTTAACAGTTTGCTTTGTATATTGAACATAATAATATACGTCTTATAATAATAATAAAAATAATATCATTGAGATTTTAATAAACTTTTTCACCACTGAGCTGAATCAAACTAAATCATTGAAATAACATTATATAATATGCAAGTATATAAATATTAAATTTATAATATTGATTTTTACTACAAATATTAATGTACTTATAATTTAATGGATTTTTTTAAAATTAAAAGCGTATATTATTACATTGTAAAAAGCGAGTATAATACCGACATAATTTAAAGAAAACGAATCATTTTTGATAATATGTTTTATTGTTTTTTAATATTTATATTTCATACGGTACAGATTTTCTAAAAACAATATTTGTTTTATAGTTTCTATGCACATGTGGTTATGTGTTTCGATATTTTAATGTATTATGATAATTTTAAAACCATTAACTGAATATATTACAATTTAATGTACTAAGAAAAATTAAGAAGTTACTTAGATACAGATTTTATTATTATTGATTTCTTCCGCATAGAATTAAACAATTCATTGAATTATAATTCGTTAATTAGTTTAACCTACCAATATAATTTTGGTTTTTGGAAAAATAACTATGTTCTTAAATTTGAAATCATTGTGATAAAAAAAGTTATTATATACTTTACAATATCGACATTATTATTTTTCATATAACACGCAGTGAATAATTTGAAGGGGTTTGGTGTAGGCAATTCCAACGAAGGAAAAAAAAACCAAACAATTCGTTAGAACCATCTAACTATTTTGAAATCGATGACGATAATATTTTCCAAGTTTAGCTGAGTTTTGTTATAATATACAAAAAAATTGGAGCTTTTGTTTAAAGGTTCAGGTGAAGTATTCGTCACTGCAATTAGGGAGTCGTTAGGAGAGACTGGCTTAATATGACATATTAGGGTAATATGACACATTGATGTTTTGATTAGAATAATTGATATTTACGAACCAAATTGGCTTTAAATACATGACATATAATCTCCTACATACAATTATTGTATACAATGACCACCGGTTTTGACCTTATCAGAGAATTTGATAGCAAAAATGTAGTTTTTTGTCTTATCAACTTTTTTTTTAATAATTTTTAAAAATTAATTTTAAAATATAAAACTTTATGTTTTTTAAATTTTTTTTATTCGAAGTTGAACATAAAAAGGCACGCTATATTACAATTATTTTATAAATAAGCTTATTATAATGCTTTTGCCATAAAAACTTTGAAAAAAACTTGTATGATATCAGGCAAAATGACATAGTAGGTACATTTAAAAATAAGTGAATTAAAATTATTTGTTTGTATTAAATGTACAATTAGACTTCAGAAATATGTGTATAATATAAATACAAATATGCCGCTCACGTTGCATGTGTTAACTAACATTATTTCCTTCAATTTTTTTAAATTAATAAGTGGTAGATATATGTCATATTAAGCCAGTCTCCCCTATATGGAATAATTAAATAATATTACCCAAAAAACAAAACTGCTGTTAAAATTACACTGAATTTATCGAAATCAAATGTCTAAATTAAATAATCGAAAAAAAGTTCTAGAAAACGAGTTTATTGCATTTTGCCTATCACCGCTGGCCCTGTTTGTGCCCATGAGAATCCATTGTTCGACCGCTTATAGAATCTGCTGAGACAGCGTTTCAGGGTTCCCACAGTGGATAAATGTAAACTCCTACAGTCCAGTGGATCCCAAAGTGTGTGACGCGGTGTCTTTACAGGGGTGCCACGGAGCCGTAGAATTTTCGTCTGTTCTAAAAATAAATTTGTAACTCAAATGGCAGTAACGTGACGAAAAAGATTACATATAATTATAAGTAATGGAAAAATATTCAGCTTTTATAAAAAAAACTATTTGAAGAAAAACGAACATAAAAGGCACGACCAAGAATTATTTTTTCATAATATGTTGCAGACGTTTTTGACCTCTAATGGAGTTAAAATCTCCTAAGATTTGAAATCTATTTTTTTGATCACTTATCACTGGTCACTAATTACTTATTATCTGGTTTGAGATGTACTTTAAAAATCAAAACGTTTTTATAATATTATATGCATGGATTCGAGATCTGGTCAACACTATTGCTCTATCTGAATGTATTTCGACAGGAAAAAAAGTCTTATTATTGAGTAGTCTTGCTACAAAAGTTTGAAAGCGAACATTGGCAGTTGACCAAATTTTAGATTTCAATAAAAGATGAATATCTCCTTCTAAGCAATAAGGCTCAACGTATTTTTGGCAGTCGTTGTGATCAAAAGCAAGTTGTTACCTATCGAACAAAAATCGACGTGGAAAAGGAAATGAGATTGGATGTGGATATTTTGATTCATAGATTTGGAAAATGTGCATTCTTCTGCATGCTCATCCATCCCATTAATTTAATATAATACTATAATACATTTATAAATCTTAATAATTAATTTAAATCTATAAAAATATATAATTAAAATAAATTAATATTTCCCTGTAGTTAACTGTTACAATAATTTCTGGTTTTTATTTATTTCTTATGACAGTCATGCCTATGAAAAATTATTAAGTTCAAAAATGGCGCAGTGGCTGTGAGTGAAAAAAAGTCTGAGAACCGCTGTGACTTAAACAAATAACTTTTTTACCTGAAAATAAAAGCTGGTGTATCTACTACACTGACCTTTTCACTTGACGACATAAATTTAAAATGTCTCAAGAACCTCGGTCATTAGGGAAAAAATATAACTTTTATTATATGTTTACTTATAAAGAGACTTAAAAAAAAAATGTTTCGACAAACATATTTCAGTAAACATAATATAATTTGAGTAGTCTTTTTCATAAATAAACTGCAAACACATAACGAACGTTTTCATGCACTGTGTATGAAAATACGACAGAGGTATCGGAGATTCTCGAACATATTATACATTTAACGACAATCTCTTCCTCTCTCTCTCATGACCTCAAAAGTCAAAGATAAATTACTTTGCGCGTTAATATTAGTGAATCGGAAATTGTCCGACGAATTGGCTGTTTTATATATTTGTATATAACTCATTTGGCTTTTATTATGTAATAATGTATGATAATCATTACAAAAACTGATACCTATTTGTATAAAAATAATGAGACTGTCTTATTGAGATTGTTTAACGTGTATTAACTGTTGTATTACTTACTGAATACAAAAATAAGTAACATAGAATAATTCTTATGAGTTACTACATTTTAAAGTGTTTTTAAAATGGAAATGAAACTAATTTTGTATATATAGTGATTAGCGTTGTCCTAAATTTCAGACAAATTATTTCGTTTTAAAATTAAGATAGAAACCGTTATATTTAAACAATGGAATGTTTATTACCGGCTACTGTACTTTCCTATATTTTAATTTAATGCATAATAACATTATATTGATTATAATTTTCATTATATACCATATATTAAAACAATACCTAATCAATAATAAGTCACAAGCTTACCCACTTCTCGCTAACTCAACTAAAGTGGATTGTGAAAAAGTGGTGGAAAATAAATCAGACATAGTTCGAAACATTTTTTAAAAAAAACTCAAAATTGTATAGAAATTAATAATCATATCATTTCATTTTTTTTAAAAGTTTTTTTTCATTATTCGTTAGTAACAAATATAATACGCTTATATTAACATTGATCCCCTTACTTAAAAATATATAAATATGTATTAAACTTAACATTAGTTTTAGTAGAAGTTGGTGGCAAATCAATAACAGTTCAAACAAAAATAAATTAATTCTCAAAATATATTAGGTATATAAAAATGAATAACGCTAATTTGAAAGTTTTTCAATCATATTAAATTAAATAATAATAAATCCTCGTACTACACTGTATATACATTTATTTTTATACAGTAATATTATATAGTTTAATACATACCTATATTAATTTCTGTGTAGGTTTTTTATGTTTAATCTAAAAATGAACTTTTAGATAGTAACATAATATTCATATTATTTTATGTCTTGTATAGATTCAAAATCAATTTTTTATGCGTTCTCGTCTTGTATTATTTTTTGTATACACCTGGACATAAAATCAATATGAACTAAAGAGGGTCAAAATTGTCAGATGAATAGCTGTAATATTTTGTAATTAATTATAGAGTTACTGATAAAAACACGTTTTCGAATTTAATTTAATTTTTTGATTTTCTAAAGTTTAAATTAAACCAGGCTTCACTGTTTAATTCTAGTTATTATAATCACTTGAATTTTATAAAAAATATTTTACCTATATTGAATTATTGTTAAAAAAAAATTCTATTTAAATTGAATAGTGCACCCAATACGGATAAAATAAAGCCATCATCGCGTCGGGTACATTTTTTCACCCAAAACTTGTACCGTTTTTATACAATTATACCAACTATATAATAATTGTACAGGCTGTACAGGTAATGGATAATGAAAGAAAATAAAATATTTATCTGAACATTATAAATAATGGTATACATATTATTATGCAAAGAAGATGTATTCGTCGACAATTTATATTGATCGTGTCACGATGATGGTCATCGTGAAATAACAATATATCGAAGTCGAACAAAGTATAATAATGTTATGACCACGGTTTAAGATATATCTTAAACCGAGGTTACGACCAACTATAGTAATTATTATATCCACGGTAATATTCGTATAATATAATCTCTAATCATTATAATTACTTGAATTTCGTAAACATATTTGACTTATTATTGTATGATTTCATAGAAAAAAAATTGAACAGATAAACAAGACGTAGTGTGCACTCGAAACGATAAAATAAAGTCATCGCGTCGTGTACCATTTTTATATTTACCTGTACAATAATAGCACAGGTAGGTAATGGATGAAAAGAAAATATTTATCTGAGCATTCCAAATAGGTACATAATATTATAATATGCAATGAAGACGTATTCGTCAACAATGTTGTTCGTGTCACGATGGTCACTGTGAAACAAAATGTTATATTGAAGTCGAACAGAGTAAGTATAATGATTTTACGCTATAATAATATTATTATCGGTGGTAATATTCGCACAATAATATATTATGTTCTCTGGCTTAAGAAACAACCGTGTTCGATATTCGCAAAATAAAATAACAGTAGTTTTGCTCATTATTATGTACAACTGCCGACTATGTGTGGATATAATATACATTTAACTTTCGAAAATAAAGTGATATGCAAACGGTGTTTTTTTTTTTCTATAGAATATAACAGCTTTTGACAATGACAACCAATAAATGTACTGTTTTATACTTTTATCTCGTTATTAGAACAAAACCAGTTCCGTAAACTTAACAACATTTTATTTCTAACTGTGTCGTGCATATCATTTTTCAACTCCATTTGAATGTTGTACAGCGATTTATTGGTAAAAAATATACGAGTATAAAACATATATGCATAGGTACCTGTCTTTTTACAATATGTGTTTTAATTATTTCTAGGTAAACAAAAACAAATCGACCTACTCTATTGCATTTGATTATCTTCAAACGGTATATATAAAATTTTTTTTATCATCATTATAATTAGGCTTCAACAGTACAATATAGTTATTACTTATTAGCCTAAAAAAAATGTACTCACAAACAATGAGATTTTAACAATACACTCATAACGTTGGTTGGTATATTTTTTTACATATTTTGTATACACACTACATGTATGTTTGAAATTGATAATTTTTTTTACATAATTTATTCTGAGTAAACCACGATGAACCTTAGTATCTTAGTTAGTCAAACAATTTTTAATTCCTTGTTCATGAATAAGGGGCTTGAAAACTGGTTTCAGAAGGTCGGTAAACCTTAAAGGCCTTGGACAAAATAACATTGGTCCACCAAGTCACGGGATAACTGAAAGAAATGTTTACAACCGCAGGTCGTATTTATTTTCCATTTAACTAACTGTAGTTGTTATAATTAAGTAATGTGAAATGTTAAAACATACAACACGAAAGTAAAATAAAATATAAAATATAAAATTATTAAAAATGTAAACTCATAAGGATTTCATAGGGATTCTCTTTTGAAAAATGGAAATTTGTATCGCCACAGGACAATATTTTAGTGGTGCAAAAATAAATTCAAGAATTTGAAAAAATTGTCCGAGTATATAATTTTTTCAATTCCAAAAATCGGAGTTTCAATTAATTTATTATTAAAGGGAAGAAAATTATGGGGGTGAGCATGCTTGGTGAATCACTCTGTATAGTGTTCATAGTAAATGAAAGTAATTATATTTTTTTTTATGTAACAATGCACAATGTAAAGTACTAACTATACTTACTAAGATTAATCAGTCAAAGTCTAAAATCATCACTTTGTCTTAGAGTAGTCAGAATAAATGAACACATATTTTCTGACGATATTCATACTTTCACCTAAACGTGTTGCATACGTAATATAGGTAGGTATTCCATATTTTCCTATTCGGAATACTGGAACAGATGTTGAAAGCATATTTTGTACGTCTTGTTCTAACGGTTAAAAACGAAGTTTTATCAGCTAAAGACATTTTTAGTACTCATTACCTACTATTTATTTTTTTAACTGGCAGATAATTTAGGAACTAAAAATAAAATACGTCTTATGGAAATTGAACTATAATATTTTTAATAGTCTCTCTTTTAGCCATATAATACAGTACTGAAGTTATTTTACATTAATATTCTGAGTGGTATGACAGAGTTGATTAAAGGAACTTATCTACAATACTAGGTTTTCGATATTATAATTATTTTAAGGAATGAACTACGCGGAGCAGATTTGAGCTGTTACAGTTACATTTAAGCGTTTAACTGTTTAAAACGTCTGTACCTACATAAAAAGAAACGGCATATGAATTTCTGTTTAAACTCTTAAAAAAGAAGTTCTCGTAGAATATACAGGGGCGGAGTGGCCGGTCTGGAAATGGGAATTTTCCAGATGGCCTGGACCATACTATGGCCTGGTGGCCTGGCCATTTTGTTAGATTTTTTTTTTTTAATTTAATTTAATTTACAAAATATTAGTTAATGCTAAATGCTAAATGTGTCAAAAATGTGTGTCTATTAAACTATTGTATTACAAATATTATTAATGTAATAATAGAACATTGTAATAGCCTCGTACAATCGTATACTCGTATGAGAAAGCTTTGGATATAAAATTACAAAATATTTGGTACATAAATGTAGACATTAAATAAAATTAAAGCAATATTATATTGATATAGGCTGGTTATTTTTATAACATGACACCCAGATTCGACGTATTTTCACCTGTTGAACCGACAAGTTGTTTATCTGTACCCTTTTTCTGTAGACTGTAGTAGGACTGCAGAGTGGCGACGAATATAGCAATGCGCCAATGCCTAATGGCTAATAATAACTAATAATACTAATAATGTCTAAAATATTAGTATTTATAATAATATAATCAATATTAATGATAATACATATTAATTTTGTATTATTGGTCCCTTTACTTTGGTCATTGTTATTTTTATAAATAATATCTATAATAAGCCCAAACAAATTAGTCATTAGTGTTTGATATTTGTACACTGTTCACTTGTTGTTGAGCGTGTCGACAGTGTCGTTTATTCACGTTTTTCCTTTTATTAATCCAGCTGTTGTTAACATGTTAATTTGTTTGCTCTCTAATGAAAATTTAAGTTATATATTATTGATCGTACGATATTATATTGTAATTATGAATAAAAAAAGGAAAGGGGTGGCAGGAAGAGATCGCGAAAAAAACAAAAAATTACTTGCAAAATGTGCTGAAAAATGTAATCAATTAGATTCATTTTTTCTAAAAGGTATACCTACCTAAGAACTGTGTAATATGTTGTTATAATGTTTTAATTAAATATAATTTATTTGCAAATGCTTACCCGACATTAACTATAGCATATCAATATATTTTAACCCTCCCTGTTACGCAAGTTTCTTGTGAAAGGTCATTCTCAACATTGAAATATTTAAAAAACCGGCTGATAAATTCAATGACCAATGAACATCTTGAGTCTTTTATGCTAATGGCCATTGAAAATAAAATTCTCATGGAAATTGATAATAATATTATCATAAATGCAGTTGGTGAGAAATCTAAACTATTATTTAAATTATTATTATAAATGTATAAACCATTTTTAATTTTTATAATATTGTTTATAATTTATGTATTTATTTATTACTTATTACCTTATACCTACTATACCTAAACCATGAAAACACGATATATAATTATTAATTATTAATATTTCGTTGGTTTCAACTATTAAACTATGCCTACAAATTTTATTTTTCAGACATTCAGGTATTAGTAGTATATTAATAAAAGGTGGGCAATTTAATGAAAATAATTAAGTCTGGCTAGTTAAGTTAATTCAATTAAATTGCTTTCAGGCTTCAGTTAAATTTAAAAGTTAACAAAAAAAAAAAATTAACTTAACTCATTGAAAAAAATTAATTTTTTTTTCAAGTTATAAATTGCACTAGAATTAAATCTACTTATATAATAGTTATGAAATAGGTGAATAGAAAAACAAAATTCGAGCGTAGAGAGAAAAAAATTTTTGGTGGGTGGCCTGGATAAATTTTAAACTCCCGGCCTGGATTTGGTTCCCACTCCGCCCCTGAGAATATACATCAACTTTATTGAACTATATTATAATAGTTCAACTTACACTTACACATAGAAATCATACACCATTATTTATATGTTTGTTTGAATACATATATATTATGTTATTTTGAAGATATTATTTTATAACTGTAAAGTCGTTTGTATATACTTGAGATGTGGACGAGATGTGAATGTTTATAAATATAACAAGAATTACCTTGTCTTTGAAAACCAGAACTATTAACTCGAATTACCATAGTATCATATAAATTATAAATATGGTGTACCTGGTAGCATAAGAAATTATTACAGTGACAGATTAAAATATTTTATCCGGACAGTAATTAGTATTATTAATTCAAGCTTTTAAAATGGGGTATAAGACGTATAGCGCCAATTGTCCGTATGAACAAATATTATTAAGTTTTGTATGATTTGCTTATACCTTATAAAAATATGTATTTGTTTTTAATGTCATGGTCAGTTATTGTTGACATGCCTCGAATTAACAATAAAACTCATAGTCACGAATTCAGATATAAAATACGACTATATAATATGATATACTTAGAACAACTATGGTATGTACCTATATTACCTATATATATATATGTAAATGTGCGTGTCTATACTTACTATTACCAGGTATCATAAATAAGATAAAATCTTTTTCATTCAAAATAAATATTTATTTTTTTTATTAAATTTCTCTTTTAGGTTAAGTCAGCTGATTAGGATTCATTCCTGTTTTTGACTCGAAATCGATACGCGGTTATACTATCTAGTTTAAAATGATTTTCTTCAGAATTGTATTATGACCTCTTCGAGATCTATATTGTGTTTAACTTTAATTTAAGTTAGTTGTTGGAATTAAGTTATTATAAGAGTATGAAAAAGTAAATTATAATAATAATTAATTAATAAGATTGTTAAAACATTTGTTTAAACGGTTTGATTCAGACAAATTGTAGGTGTATCTACACAAATTGCATGTTGCAATATAATTGACGTAACGTGAACATTTTAGTACTTGTCTAAAGCAACGTTTTGAGTTGTAAACAAAAATTGTGCTTATGACGACATGCACCGTTAAAAACAATACGCGTGAGTAAAATAATATTACTTTAATTTATAATAACTACGGTTTAGTGGTTAACGACTGTGAATATTATTATAGTTTATACATAAATAATACAGCTTTTACCTGCAATGATGATATCGTATACCTCCTAATATAATAGCCGTTGTGAAACACACGCACCACCGTACACCGGCTTTTCATATTAATGTGTTGTTGTTGCGCGACTATTTTCACAAAACGACTTAGGTACAATTAGCCATGTACCCGCCGCATATAACGTCAAAACGGTAGTTCTATTGACACAATATAATAATCATATATTTAATAAACAATATGTCTCGCGAGTTGTAACAATTCCATAAGAGCCAGTCGTCTGCTCTGAACGTGTTCGTCCCGGGTGCTATCTGAATATACGTCTAACAATAATTTATACTACGACTATGTTAGGTATGGACTAAGATAAATCGTTCGTGTAGTCGACGCTGTATTAACTATTAGGCGAGTATAAGCTCTATTATGTATTGTTTATTATGTTTTTATGATGCCTACAACGATCGTCGGATAACAAACGCGGTTACGCATGTATACCTAGTTCTGTACAAGACATTTTTAAAATATCATTCGAATACATTTCAATCCGAATACGTTATAGTAACATCTATAAATGCGTATTGTTATTATAGATTTGGTCATCGTGACACCTGTTACATATTATAATGTGTGTTATACGAGGAAAACTATTTTATTTCTATTTCGGTTGCAGTGGCATAAATGTTCTGAAAGGTTAGATATAAAAATTGATATTTTTAAGAAACCTACACATTTTTTTTTAGTGAAAAATTAAATATAAAGTTATATTTCAGAGAATGATAAGGTTAGTTTTTGTCCAATTTTTTTCATGGTGCCGATTAATAGGAAGAAATGTATAATATAGTATAGTTATGGTAGTTATGGTAGTTTAAACTAATGTCGAAGGAGCACATAATATATCGATAAATTAAAATATGATAATGATAATTACGAAAATGATGATATTATAATAACGGTATATATATCGACCGAGTACGCATCATCTATATAAATCGAAACGGCCATCGATCGTGCGAGGTCGATTTTCGATAGGTACTATTGAAAAGTTGGACGAATACTGAATAGTATATTATAATATGGAAATAAATTTACTATATTTTAATAAAGCGTGTTACAAATTATAATTATCTGCAAAAACCTTCACTGTCTTATATCGGCTACCAAATGCGAGCCTACATCGTGTTTGAAAAATTAACTTAATATGACATCACATTGTACGTATAGCCTAGACATAATATTTTACATTGTTTCCGCAACAAATTAATTTAACGACGCGTCGACGATGAAGACAATAATATATTATTGATACAGAGTGATTCATCTAGCATGCCGCTCAGCCCAACTTTTTCTTTCATCAATGAATTCGTTTAAACGCTTATTTAAGCAATTTTTAAAAGTTTTCTTAAAGGCCGTTATTTTCAAATATTAAGATTGAAATAAACTACGCAAAAACGAGAACCACGCTTTTTTACTGTAAATTGTAATTTTTTTTTTTAATTGTATTTTAATCGAAATTCTAATCATAATTATGATTATAAAACATTATACACGCTGTACTTATCCATGGTAATAGGTTTAAACTTTAAAGACATGAGGCTTATTATAATGATAATATTAAAATTGTATAATTAAGGTATAACAATTGACCGAGTCAGTATAATAACTACCAAGTACTTACTACTTACTAGACGTCTATAGCTTTATTCACTAAAATATGTATTTATTTTTACTTAATGTACAACAAATATCAAGTATTATTATCCTAAATCCACAAAGTTTAATAACTCTGAAACTACTCACCCGAAATTTGATCTATTGAGGGGTCATCGCACTTACAAACAAAATTATCTGCAGTAAAAAGTGTGTATCGCATCGTTTGGTTGAAAGATATAGCCTGCACAGGACACTATCTTAAACGGCTGAAATGGTATATGAACCAAATATACAAGTAGGTACCAGCTATCTAAAAATGTGGTATTACCGAGGGTAACTTAAAAATTGCAAATATCAGAATTGTAATAAATGCGTAGTATTAAAGAACAAAAAGGGGAGGGGGTGAGCATGTTTGGTGAATCACCCTGTATTATAGGTATACCGAATATTATACGGTACAATCAGCGTCAGAGAATACTAAAAATTAAAAATTAACGTATGCAGGGCATCGCGTGAAACGAAACGTGAAACACAGTTTTAAACTATATCGATGTTGTTCTCTCGTTTGGAATTTGGAAAAAAAATTCTCGTGCGATAAAGTATAGGTAATATACGAACAAGCGGGCTGTATGGTGTATTATAATAATATTGTTATGTGGCCATATGTAGGTACCTCCTACTCGCTTCGAGATGCGAACGGTTTCGAAACGGTTGTCACGCCAAACGTCCGTGCATCGCGCTTCATCATCATAAATGCATAATATAACAATAATAATATCGCGATATTATAATTATGCGCAAAGAAGCGCACAGCTCCGCGGTATCATGATAAATATAAAATATTATAACAATAATAAAAATATGTGTAACGTACGATATAATATATGATATGTACCTATATGATAATATATATAGTCACTTTCGACTTTCCTACACGAGATTTTCCTTGGTCGCGTAGTAAATAAAATAATGGCAACAATAGGCCTCGGTAAATATGATGATGATGATGACGGGGACGAAAACAAAAAAAAAAAAACCCGAACGTCGGCGGGAAAAAAATGCGCACACAAACTATAGACGACGATGTGCCGCCGCCGTCGACTGACTGGGCACGTTTGCAGTCTATAACATAATATATAATGTATATTATTTATATATATAGGTCCGGTGCAGCGGGTCGCTGTGTATTTTTGTCTTGTAATTATTGCGGAAATCGTGTGTAGAAAAACCGCTGCGGGGTTTCGGTGTGAACTAGTTAAGCAAATGACCATTTAACTTATATATTATTATATTTTTACATTGTTTTTTTTTTTACTCACTCTCCTATATTTCTTTCGTTTTTCCCTCTAGTCGGCGGCTACCTAAACCTATGTACCACATAGCTTCTTCCTCCCACCGGGCCGCGTATATATTGTCCATAGTCCCATATAGTTCATTGTCGAATTCGTTATAGTCACCGTGTTTATTTTTTCTTCTCTCCGATTTTTTTTCTCCTCTCTCCGTCTCCCCGCCGCCCAGTCTCTCCCCTCCGCCGCCCGCCATATCCCGCAGCTACCAACTGCTCCCCTCCGTGGAGGGAAAAATGACCGCGTGAAACGGCGAATTTCCCGACGACGCTTCGACTACTCTATATAGGTATAAACACCGTACCTACTACTAAAAATAATAATAATGATAATAATAATAGCAGCAACGATAATAATCACGACGACGACCGTCTTGAGCGGGGGATGACGAGGGGCAGCAGCCGCGAGAGCGGCGGCCAAGATCGATTTTCACGTCACTGTCGTCGCCGCCACCGCTGCCGTCGCCGCATAGTCTCGTTCCGTCGACCACCGGCCGCTAAATCCGCGCGTATATTATAATACCGGCCACATACCGTCCATTGTAAACCAAGTGTATACCTAGACCCGGCCGCTTACCCGACTGCTTATAACCCTGACCGCGGTATACCAGGGTCGCACGACACCCGCGTCGCGGTCACGCCGCCGCCGCCGTTACACACGCGTCATGTCGCCCGCCATGGCGTTGCTGCTGCTGTCGTCCACGTCGCTCTTGGCGTCCATCACCGCCACGTCGGCCGACGACTGTGTGCTGGACCTGGCCATCGTCTGCCTGGACGACAAGTTGCTGGTGTACGTCAATTGGCTGGAGAAGCGGGACAAGCTGAACGTGGTCGGTGACATCGTGACGATCGTCAAGAAGAAGGAGGCGGGCCTAGCCGAAGACAGGTCCAAGCTGCAGCCGCACAACACCAAGCCGCACGTGCACCGGGTAAGCACGTCCCTGGGACCGGCCATCGACGAGTACTTCGACACGCACACCATCCGGATATCTCTGCCTTGGATACTCGACGACGACATCGATCTGGAACTCGACCAGCAAGGTAACTATGGGTATATATTTATCACGAGGTGCAGGAGCCGTCCTCCAACTACATACCTTTGATTGTAACACAACGATCTGCAGATGTAATTTTCACTACCCCGCCGCGACGTATGTAATGGTAGTGGGTGAGCGCGATCGGAGGTTGGAGAAAATATCGTGTCAAGTCACATCGCGGTCGACCGAGACCCACGCGACGGAATATATTATATTACGACGAATGGTGTTTGAAACGAATTTAGAGATCAAATTCATATTTCGTGTGACGTGGTTGAAACCGCTATTATAGGTACTTAAATATGATGTGTTCTAGACTTATAGAGGTTAGCTTTAACGTGACAGTAATGACGCGCCGCCGCGTTTATATAGGTTAACGTATCGCATATTACGTAGGTACTTTATAAATGATTTAATATTGTATAGTGCTGCAGTTTACCTACGAGGGGTGTTATACTCTTATACCAACCACTTATACCTGGCTGCTGCAGGTTACTTGTTGACGAAATCGTCTTCGTCGTCATCATCGTCGTCGTCGTTGTTGTTGTTGTCACCGTGTAATCGACCCACGCTGCGATAACACACGAATGAGACGTGAACCGCGGTTGGATTTTATTCGGTCAACGATCTTTGTATTTTAATCTCGAGCGACTATTTCTGCTGCAGCACCGTCGATTATTTATCGTGGATATACAATGTCTCCGTCGTTATCTATTACAATATTTGGCCTTTCTGTATTGTTATATCGGTCCAAAAACGCAAAAGATAGAATCACTATTGTAAAAAAATATACTGCAGTATTGTGTATATGGAAATCGTAATTTTGTATAGGATAGGTCTCTTCCGGTTAATAAAAGGACAAAAAAATTGTGTATGCGACAATGAAAATGTTGCAGAGGTTTATACATCGAGAAGGGACGACATTTCAACTCATTATTATTGTATTAACGTGTATCATTGTATTCATTTGACATTTTGTTCGATGTTCGAATGATATTGATTACGATTGTAATTACAGATCACGAGATATTTATATGCGTTCATTATTACGTTTTCCTGTATACATATTACATATTATGCCTATAGGACATAATAAACTATTATGTCACATCGTATTTACCGTAAAATGATGTTTTATAAATCAAACTCAGTTTATAGGTCCATGCATATCACATACCATAAGGAAAACGATTTAGCATTATCAAAATATAATATATTATATTATATTATTGTAATTACGACGGTCATAATTGTCTTATTTTGTATAAAATTATCACTGTCGACACAGATAAAACAGACGTCACCATCTTTAATGCCCGGTAAAATGTATAGTTATTGTTCAAATCACTTCAGCATTGTACCTATTTTAATGTCCCTCTGTTATTTATTTTTTTTGTTTTTGATTTCGTGGAAAAAATATTCAATCTTTTTAAATCAAAACTATAAGTTTTTTGACCTGGATGGAATTTACGTGCATTTAATAGGATATTTAAATGGTTTCATTTAAACATAATAATACTTCATGGTAATACATAATTTACTAATGAAGTTATAAAGACTTATAAATATATCACTTAAACTGACTGTTTGTGATTAAGTCTATAATTATTGGTCTTTGTTAAAAACAAAAATTATAAATCAGTTTGAGTTGCGATAAGCTTTAAAGTACAATTAATAATAATTAATAATTTGTGAGAAAATATTTCATACATAATAATTAAATACCAATAATTAGGAATAATGTAAACTTTATCATACAATTTTATCCTATTTTAAAATACACAAATTTAAACTTTTACTCGGTTATATAAAAGTAAAAATAAATTAATACCACAAGGAACTTTATACTTAGTAATTACAGTTATTATTCTATACAAAAAGTTTTCGTTTTTATTATGTAAATTAATTATGTGTTTAAGTATTCATACTAATTTTCAAACCATTATAAAAAAAAAAATTGTACATTTTGATCGATCGACTTTACTGCTGTAAGTTTGTTCCAGATTTTATTGAATTTCCTAAATAATAATAATGATTTTTAAGTGACAATAATTAGTACATTAGTTTTTAATTGAACGGAGATCAAATGATTATACATGTGGTGATTATATGCAAATTATTTTGTGGCAGTTGAAACCTTAAACATTGTTATATAGAACTTCATAGACACCAAGGGCCGTTCTTCCAATGTCCGGTAAAGTGTCGGTTACCGCTAACCGACTGATAAGAGATTTTATTACCGACAGAATTCGGCCGGTTAAGTTTCGGTTAACCTTAACCAGACATTGTAAGAACGATGTTCTATTAATCCAAATTGATATTAAATTTAAAGATTTTCTTTCCCAAAAAATCTATGCTCTTGTAGCTTCTTAATTATTCTGAATGTAGATTTGATGAAACCATCTACTGCCGAGAGGATGTAATTATTTTCCCAATTTTTAAATTCAAATATTTTTGATTTGGTTATTTATTGGTTCGGCACCGCCAAGTTGATATCAATTTTTGGTTGAACATTTCAAAAATGAAATTACAATACGTCTTGCAACGTATTGTATAACATGTAATTTGATAAGTTATTTTACGAGTTTAAAAATCATCTATTTAGAGTTAATTTAAAATGAATAAATTATTGTTTTTCACTGTTTGTTATTTGATAAGTCAAGTGCTAAGAACTATTATTACGTACGTCGTATTTCGATGAAGTATTGTATTTTATACAGTCAATATTATTTTATAAATTAATTTAATGATAATAATAATCTATTAATACGTTTGAATGTCCACATTACTTAGATACCATTAATATTACTGAATGAACAATGACTAATGAGTATTGTACATTAGTTTTCGACCAATAGTATTATGGTTGGTGTATTACAAACTCATAAAAATATATTCTACCACCTACCTTGCGTGGATAATTTTTCTTCTTAATTTTAATATGGGTCACTGAACTAAAAAAAAATAATAAATAATATTGTGAAGTCACCGGAACAAAGGGGTTAATAAAGGCCATCGAATAACAAATTAAACACACGAATGTTTTTGATTTTGTCTACCCAATCAATATCGTGTGTGATTGTATTAACAAATTAATTAAAATATATTTTTTTTTACCAACAATAATTATTACGTGTGGAATTTTTCGTCGGATCCGTTATTTTTACGGTAAATGTTAATTTCATCGTGTGACAGATGATTAGGCGTTTCTCGCGGATGGAAATTAATGGAAATACTGAATTAAACACCGAAGCTAATGTGAATAATCTGTCATTTTAATAAGATCGGTATTTATTAGACACGAAAAATATATTTTTCTAGATTATATTATTATTATATTACGAAACGCGTGAGATGTCCCTGCCATTCTGCTGTACAGTGTACACGATTACAAAACGACTCAAGTTATTATGACGTAACATCAAAATCTTAAATCTGAACTCGTGTGACGCGTTGTGGACGATCAGACTGCATTTAATCTTCATTACATATACGATTAGTATATTTTAGAGTAGTATATAAGTACTAAACATGTCAATATTTTGCGTGGGTATATTTACAATGAGTACACACACGCGTAATATTCCCTACGCGAGACAGATCTCGTCATTTTTTTACTGCGAACGATGCGGACATAATACAACAACAAATACTATTATTATATAATTTATATTATATTGTTGTGGACATAATAATACGTATTAGTAGTCGGATATTTGTGTTACGCAATTATATTATATTAATATTTATGCATTACTACTACTGTTCTTACGCGTGGATGGACTTCAAGTATCTGAACAAAATATAATTCCTGTCCACTGATATCGTTGCTCAAGCCGTGTTTATTATTTCAGCAGACTTCTGAGCTCTGTAAGCTTCTAAAATATAACCCATCAATAATTTGTTTTCAACCATTCGGCATCTAAAATTATAAGCCCAACAACAATTATCACTCTCAACATTGACATAATGAAAATTGTTTTTAATATGTACATATATGCTCCAAGGGTAGCTAGCTTTTAGAATTCTGAGAAGAAATAGAGGGTTAAGTTTTGGAATTTGCTTAGAAACGTACATCAAGTTTGAAAGTCAAACCTTGGAAAACAACTTATGAATCAATTTACGTGTTTTGCGTGGGTAGTAGTAATATGGCGGTGGCCCGTGAGCTGCGGTTGCTTAAACAGTTAAAACTAATTTCACTCGCGTTAACGTTTAGGTTGGGCAGAAACATCGATCACCTTCAAATACTTCGCAGTTACCACAGAATCGCTAAAATAATTATTTCGACGTGTTAGCAAAACCATTTTTTTTAAATGTATATAATATTTCATAGTAGGTAGGAACTATTTTAGTAAAAGTGCATATTGAATGAGCATAGTTAGGTTAGGTATAGCTAGAGACCGAATTTTTATGTTTTTACTTATTTATTTGCTGATAGTATATGCAGCTCAAATTGGACAAGCTTTCTCATCGATTCATTTTTGTATGAACTGATATAAGAACATTTTTTAGCACATAAAAAAGTATATTTCAAGGTTAAAGACTATTTTGTGCAAAATAATATGTTTTAGAAATATATTGTCATATTGGGGCTTATAAAAAAATGCAAAAATAATTTTGACCTCTGTCAGTTTCAAAACCTTATCAAGACGAAACGACACAAAGCAATATTGATAAGAATATCACGATTCGAGGATAATTACTATACTCTGTTCAAGTTAAGAAACTTAGTCAGCAATGACCAGGATGCAATCAGGCAACACCCATGTGTCACCACCACCCAGTAAATTAATTATTGTATTCTTGCCCTGTAATGTTGCCACGCCCTTGCGCACAAGTCGGCCGCTGAC
Organism: Metopolophium dirhodum; assembly: GCF_019925205.1. Taxonomy (NCBI): domain Eukaryota; kingdom Metazoa; phylum Arthropoda; class Insecta; order Hemiptera; family Aphididae; genus Metopolophium; species Metopolophium dirhodum. The sequence continues at coordinate 3,138,877 of NC_083562.1, forward strand.
TACGTTTCTTAACTTGAACAGAGCATAGAGACTCGATCTTGGGTTCAGCGTGGTGTCGTTGAGCGTTGAGGCAAGCGCGTCTGGTCTCGAGGGTAGTCGAAACGAAGAGAGCGAGCTGGGCCCGCTATGACTAAATATGACTTTTACAATATTTTTTTAAAGATTAGGATTAATTGAACTATTTTATAAACAGCACTTTTATTTGTTTTTTCAGTATTTAATACACTTTTATGAAAAAGAATATTTTTTTTAAAAAAGATTATTTTCATGAAATTATAGATTATAGAAACATTTTATTTTTAAGATTTAAAGAACGTATAAATCCGTTCTCTAGATATAGCATAATATGTATTATAGTATTATACGTTACAGGTATATAGTTTTTTTTTAAGAATTAAGTCAATAAGTATTTTTAAAAAGGTACTTATTCGGGCGGGTTATTCCATTATGCAATGACTAACAAGTTTTGAAAATTTGCTTGATCAATAATTGATTATTATTATGGGAGGATATTGAATGTTTATTTAAAAGGATTGCAAGCCCCATACATTTTTCATCAAAACGACCTAAGCGACTGACAAAAATTAAGGTACTTCTAGTTATTTGATTTAAAAAATGTAAAGACGTTTGAATTTGTATACAAGTTTACTTTGCATCGGTTGATGCTACTATAAAATTAATCTAAAAATAAAACATTATGATTATAATAATATCATATTGTATTCGTTTAACGATCTGTTTAATGATATTCAAATTTATTCACGTGAATTAAATTAAAGTAATAAACTGATATAATATTATAAGACATACATGACAGTTACCTTCCCATATTTATTATTATATAAAGTACCACTTCTTAAAGACATTAAGGCAATAATTGTCGCCGTGTCGGTGTCAAGATGAAATTGCGTATTGAATTTATTATTTTTTATTTTATTATATTTCATATAGGTCCCGTTATAGTGTTTTATATTTACTTTAATAAATGATAATTAATGTATAAATGTTGTTAATGTACAAAGAAATAAGAAAAACGACTATCCGATAAATCACTGATAAAAAGCTGATAAAAAGCTGAACAAATAAAAATGTTTAGTTTCCAAGTATGTAAAACTAATAGGTAATACGAAAATAATTCGTTCGATTCCATTTGTATTTGCGCGTTGGAATATCATTATAATAGAGGATGCTACGCGTTTGTTGTCTCCGTCTTACAAACGTACGACATGGAAGATTTTTGTTTACTAGTTTTAATAGTGTGCTGTTATAGTTTTTAATATTTTAATGAACTGGCCTATTCTCAAAATTTTAGATGAGCATATTATCTGTGCTTAGGCGTCAACAATAAATTTATTCGATATTTTAATTTCCAAGCAAGACCACATGATGGGTGTGTGAAATATAATAAATTAAAAATTCTCATATCTCGCTTGAAAATTAAAATGTCGAATAAAAGCCGACGCTTAAGCACGGGTCTTACCTAAAATGTTGATGATAGGTTAATACAGTCTATTTTAAAAACAAACAGCATACTATATTGCAACTATAGTGAACGAAAATTTGCCATGTCGTCGGAGACAGAGATTGACAGAGACAACAAATGTACCGTCCTCTTAACGAAACATCATAACCATTTTTTAGACATCGCTTTATAATGTGTTCGCGTGAACACATAATCGTCTGCCCCACGCCTGCAGTGTTATTAATTATTATATTGGAGCGTAATAATATGTGTAATTCGCATCCGAATTTCCGTCAGTTATATTTTCGTCGCGATTTCGGTTTCGAATGTCTCTTATTGATACGTCTTCACGTTTATTCATGTAAACGGCTCTATTATAACACGGTCGATCGAAAACGGTTTCTATTTTTCTCCTCTCGAACGAAAACGTTTATACCTACTATTAAATTTGAACCCCAAGTCTTGTATGGAGTAAGCAGTCGTAGTTAGATTTCAGCTATCATTTCACCTATCATCCACAAGTCACAACTGCCGCCGACGCACGCCCGTGTCTGCGAATGGTGTAAACACGAATAGTCTACAACATCACGACTGTATTGACTATAACAATATACAAATAATAATAATTATAATATTATATTGTAGTAGGTAGGTACTATGTCTTTTCTATGGGTATACCGTGTATAATTCATTAGGACGGATGAAGCCGATCTGTGCGGACGGCGGCGGCGTCCTGACAAACAAAATAAATAATAATAATACAAATCCGATAGCGCCGGCGTTGATCATTTCTAAAAATAATAATATTATAATTGTTATTGTCGTTACTATTGTCGTTTTCGTTTCACGTCAGCTGCGCCAATTTTCAGCACAATTATTATTTCGCACTATGCCCGGAAAATCGACCGACTACTGCGTCGGTGTGTGTGTTACCTACCCATATTATATCGTGTGCTATAGACTGTGATCGAATGCGTACGATTGCTGTGCGTACATTTTCGTTTTTCGCGGCGAAAGCGCCAGTCGACGTTTTCCGAGCAAACATTGAACGGAAGTCGACCTGTGCAATAGCTGGCGCAGTGTGTCACACAATGGGACCCATGTCGCATTTAATATATATATATAATATGGCGTGTTTCTGCTAACCAATAGTGTTCCTAATAAGACTCATCGATGGTTCTATATCGATGACTGTCCTGAAGACCTGAACTACTAAGTAAACTGAATTTCAAGATCCCCAGCTTCCTGCAGTAGCGATCACTATATTATATTCACTTTATCTTTTTACATATCCCTTTGCACCGCCAACATTATACTCTTAAAAGTATCCAATGTGGATCGTTCGGCATACACTTTAAAATTTGCAAATTTCGTTATGCGACTAACTCGATATTGCCAGTAAAAGGAACACCGACGACAATAAAATAATTTCAATCGCAATGATTAGAGCTCTAACACGATATGTTCAGGATGATGCGTATTGTCAATAATTACCCGTCTGCTTATTTCTGTTAAAGGGGCAGGAGCGTGCTTCATTTTCGGTCGAAAACATAGCTCACGACTTAAATCATTACGCCCAATATAATGTTCTGGTATTAATTTTGAAAGCAGATTTAAATTCTTCACTAAATTATCTATGCTTTGACAATTTCATTTTTCTGATTTTTATTTTTTTTACTAAGAAATTTACTAACAAAAAGAGTAAAAATAGATCGTACTCATAGTTAAAATTTTAATACATTGGTATAGAATATGAAAAATGTACGACAGTTAAAGCATAGAAAATTTAGAGGACAATTCAAATCTGCTTTCAAAATTTAAATTAGAACATCCTACTGAGCGTAGTGATTGAAGTCACTGGCTGTATTTTTTGAAAAAAATTTTTGTAATTTTATAAAGTAATAAACGGTGATATGTGCATGCGCGTAGGTAAAATGACAGACGTATTATGATGTCCTTATACTACGTGATCGGTAATATGAATTACACACACTAATGTTCATTTACTTTCAACACATTCACAAGACCCATATAACTTGAAATATAAAATGCCTAGTTTTTACTTCTTAGAATGGATTACGCTCCAGCCCCCTTAATATTATGCACAAACAATGTTTATCTTACAGTTCATATATTTTCTTATATGTATACCTATATAATATTAGTATGTACTTTTGGGGGCCGCGGCCGTTCTATTATAAAAATATAAAAATATTATGATAATGATATACATTGTAATAGTGCACGCTGGCGAATAGTTGCGAGAGGAAAATATATCCTCCTCGCGGGCATCTCTCTGTCACTCTCTCCGTGAATATCGGAAAAATTTTTGAGGTCAACGGATTAATCAAATGACGGCGATCGTCACATACTATATATTATATCGTGTGGTATATACCTACCTACGAATGCGTACGATTGCAGTGATGTTGTATATTTTCGCTTTTCGCAGAATTAACGAGAAAGTGCCTGTTCACTTTTCCGAGAAAATACTTCTGAACGGAAGTATACAAGTAATAGGTGTGTGTAACCTAATAGTAGGGCCCAAGTCGTATTCAATATAATATGATTTTATGATAGTGATAATAAATAATCATTGTAATAGTGCACGCAGGCAAAAAGCTGCGAGATGAAGATATTTCCTCTGCGCCGGCGTGGCTCGCTCCCTCTCCGGGAATATCTGAAAAATGTTTGAGGTCAACGGGTTAACCGACCCATATTGTATCGTGTGATAGACCTACCCAGGACTATGCGTACGACTGCAGCGTAGGTAGTCAAATATTTTCGGTTTTCGCGACATTGGCGCCGGTTCGATTTTCCGTGCAAATACTTCTGAACGGAAGTCGACCGGCAAGGTGTGTATGTAACACAATAGGACCTTAGTCGCATTTAATATATAAATATGATACGATTTAATGATATATTGTAACAGTGCAGGCAGGTGAATATAGCTGCGAGAGGAAGATATTTCCTCTACGCGTACGTCTCTCTCTCTCTCTCTCTCTCTCTCTCTCTCTGTCCGGGTGAATATCGGAAAAATGTTTGAGGTCAACGGGTTAACCTACCAATATTGTATCGCGTGATAGACCTACCAGTGTATAGTTTATTATTTTCGTTTTTCGCGACATTGACGCGAAAGCGACGCCGGTTCGATTTTCCGAGCAAATATTTCTGAACGGAAGTCGGCCTGCAAGGTGTGTGTGTAACACAATAGGATCTTAGTCGCATTTAATGTACAAATATACACGCTAATATATATATTAGCGTGTTACGATTTAATGATATATTGTAATAGTGCACGCAGGCGAATAGCTGCGAGAGGAAGATATTTCCTCTGCGCGTGCAGCGTCTCTTTCTCTGTCCGTCCGGGTGAATATCGGAAAAATGTTTGAGGTCAACGGGTTAATCAAACGACGGCGGCGGTCGTCACGAGTCATTGGGCGATAGCGTCATTATAATAACGTTGGTGGTATATTATAATACACGGTGTATACACACCATAGCCTTATAATGTAACACTGTATACCGCCACGTTATACTTTACTACCCAAAGACTTCCGACTTCTCGAAACGGCGGCGGCGCATTCCTTTATATATATATATATATATATATATTATTCGCGCGCGTAATTACTCTCCCAGTCCAATTGGCCGCGACCGAGCGGTGCACCGCACGCGCAATTACTGCAACATAATAAATAATAATATAATGTATACAACGCGTTATTATTATAATAGTAAAATAATATTATTATCTTACGACGACGACGACGATAACAATGCGGGAATGCGCGCGCCCGCCGCCGCTGTATCATTATCGTAATACCGCCGTCCACGTATTTATATATATTATTTGCTCGCGATTTTTTTTTTCCCTTCCGTTTGTCTATAATGTTTACTTAGGCATTTATTCTCACCGCGTTTTCCGCGTGGCATATATCTGTATTTATTATTTATTTATTTTTTTTGTTGTTGTTCCGACGCGATCTAGGCCGCGGCAAGAAGACCAAATTGAAACACCTCAAGAAAATGATGTCGATGCTGGGCGTGATCATGTGCGCCAAACTGTCGCTGATGGGACCGCTGGCCATGGTCATGATCGGAGTCAAGGCGCTCAAGGCCCTGCTGCTCGCCGTCGTGTCACTGACCATATCCAAACTCATGTTGCTCAAGAAGTTTAAGGGCGGAGGCGGCGGTGGAGGTGGATACGGCAGCGGATCCGTGGTCCAGGCTGACTGGTCGTCGGACAAGGACGACCGGAACGCGCATCTGCTCGCCTACGCCGGACAGTCGGCCGCCGCCTCGGGGACAGCTGTCATGTCGCCGTCTTCGCAACAACCCCTCCAACCGATGTACCCTTCGTACGAACCTCACGGCTATCACGGGGCTGCCTGAACGCCGTCACGCCACGACCATCACAATCACCACCAACTCCCTACCACCATCACTATACCAGCACTACCCACACATCACCGACATCCCCCTTCGCCACTATTTCCGGTCATCGGATATGAAACATTAGCACTTCCGTGAATATCCACCCGGGAGTGGGAGGGCGGACGTCATCCGAACGCGCGTGTCCGTCAAACTAGTCACCGCTATTTACCGCTTCGACCTTCACAAACCAACCACCGTCGCCACCACCTGCCAACCGTCATCGTTTAGCTGTATAGCTTCAGGTATAAATTATTTGCCATCCCCGAAATCTGTAAGTCACCCAACGAACTCCCCCCCCACACCTCTAAATTGTTATAATGTCGAGGAACGTTTCTGATGCAGGTATATTATTTTTCGGTTTTTTTCCCTCAGTCTACCGTGTTATATATTATTATTTTTAATGTTATATATTATAAATGGGCATTATTATTGTCCTTACCTATTGAGAGGATTTTTTTTATCGTACTGTTCTAATTTTCTCAGTCAATTTCAGTGTTGCGTACATTGTTTTTTGTATCATTTGAATAGTACCTAGGGGTACTTATGAGTTGCAACAATAGAAAAGAACAAAGTTCTAGAATTTTTTATGATTGTCCTTTTTAGGTTTTGTTTAAAAATGTTTTCTAATGGCAACTCTTATTTTAGTTCATGTTCCTAACAATTCAAACTAGAATATTATTTTTTTAATAAATTTGTATCTTCGAATATCTAAATTCGTATATTATTTACAATCATTAAAAGTTTGGTTTAGATGAATGGATACTTTACGATAATTTTTGGTTACACCGGCCATCAATAATAATTGAAATATTTATAAATTATTAGTTGTTGGTTCAATATTTTATTTATTTTATTTCACCGACATTGTCAAATAATAATTCTAAATATAAAATTGAAAATATGAATTGCCATTAAAAAAAAATTAGCTTAAAAAGACATGAAAAAATCTAATTTTTTATTGTAAAAACACAAATATTCGATTCTTATAATATTGTTATTCATAATTACTTATTATATTGCATTACACCATGACGATAGCTTTTGAGTTTCCTACATGTCAATCATTTGCACTTCTGAAATCTATAAAATATTAACGTCGTTCACCACTATACGGTTTGTCAATTTGATCGGTCGACAATCAAAATATAATATAATTCAATGCACAATATCACGCGTGATAACATTATCGTCTAAGTACACGTCTAAAACCTTTTTTCAAACTCGTCCATTTGTTGAAAAACGATCGAGTTGATCGGAAAAGTCGCTGCATAGGCGGAGTTCAGTGACTTTTCGACATGTTCGGTTTTTTCACTCTTTTTTACTATATAATTAAATAGATAATTAAAACTACGAGAGTCCCAACAGTGTGGGTAATTTTATAATAATATATTAAATATATATATACATAGTATACTATATGATGTAATATAAACTATATAGGCCTCTAATTAGATCGTCGAATAATTTTAATTTATGTATTATTTTTTTATTTTTATATTATCATGGACACTACAAAATCGACCGTCGTTTATTTTAATATTAAACATCATCTTTAGCAACCACTTGATACAAATGAAATACAATTTTAACAATTACCATCACCTCACGACTAATGTAAGAATTTATACAGTATTTTAGACGTTGTGGCTTTCGCGATTCCTATAATATTTACACTAGTAATTTTTTTCTTCCTTTTTTTTTTTATATCCATCTATATATTTTTAACAAATAATAATCATAATTGTATATTATTTTATGTATTTATATGGTTTTTTATCGACGCGTATTATTGTCCGTTCTTTCGTATGTATACATAAACTTATGTTTTTATATAATATTTAATTTAACACGTTTGTTATTTATTATAAACTATTTATAAGTAATAAAATATAATTATTTATAATTATTTATGTACACTTTCGTAATGCTGAAACCACGTTAAAGGCGTTGTCATCGAAAAGCGATCGTTTACGCTAAAGCAATAATGATTGCCTATCAGACCGCCTCGGTTAGGTAACATTGTATTCTGCTATTATATTTACTTTGCATTGTCCTCATTAAAAAAAAATAAGAACATTCCGCAAAGAATGAAATTTATAAAAAGAAAAAAATAAAGAGAAGTACACTCCCGCCTGAACGGTCTGAAGACAGAAATTAGATTATTATAATCATGTAGGTATATTGACGTAACCCGTACAAAATCAAAATTAGAAGACAAAAAATGTTGGCCATTCCAACACACTATTATTCTTGGTAAATATAACGAGAAAAAAAATTAATAACAATCAACAGGAGCTGTATAGCGGTAAGGAAATTTAATTTAGATTAATCAATTAGACACACAATAGATCACGGATAGCACGAAATATAATATACATAGGTAGACGTTTTGTGTAGACAGTACTATAATATCGATCTACATAACTTTAGGTATCACGATTATTCTAGTAAATGAATTCTAAAAAATAACGCATACGAAACAATCGATGGTCGACCACGGTTGATTAATAATATATATTTTAATAAATGAAAAAAAAATAAATATTATTTTGGCACTCTAATGTTATTTATTCACGATTTTTGGATCAGCGAAGAGTACTATAGTGATATTTTACAAATAATTAGTTTTTACACCGGCACGCCATCATGAACAGATTTGACGTATGGAAACAAATTAATGATAAAGTCAATTTTATTTCATTAAAATCAACTGAAATCACAAAAAGCAAATAACGGCGCGATTTAATTATATTTATTCTATAGAGTGATGATATTATATAATATTATTATATCATATTATGATTTTAGACAATACTTCGATTCATTAATTTTACCTGGATGCCTAACCACCGCATTGACGAATGGGTCTTTTCACATTTTTATGATTAGTTTGTTGTTTGTTAATGTCCTGTGTATATATATATAATAGCCAATAGGTGCTCCTATTAATAATATAGGTAATTATAATGTATTGGGCGTAGGTAGGACTGTAGGAGATAATTTGAGTGTTCGTTAAAATTTTAGAGCAGTCGTATATTATAGTATCCTACCTATAACAGCGTAGTCCGAATATTATAAGCGTTATAAATTAAAGGTAATTAAAAACGTATATGGATCAAAAAATAAAATGTGTTTCCAATTCGTCCAAACCTGCAATATGAACATTTTGTGTAAATTGTATGTATCACTTTAAAATTCGTCAATTAGGTACCTGCAGTGAATCGTCGTGTATTATGTATATCAATATAATATAATATAATATTTTTAAACCGGTCATTCACACACATAGGTAGGTACGTTAAGCATGGATAATAATGTTGCATTATGTATTGTACGACGTACATATTTCGTGTACGGGCAAATATATAAACTTCTGACAAAAATCACGATTGCCCGCGAACTTTTTCCCAGTTTTCGTTTTCGATCGTTCGATTTAGTTTACCTTTAGCTTTTATCACACATATATAGTTACAGACTTTTTTTTTTAAATATATTATATTTGTACATAATATGCGATATAATAATATGTGTTTAAGACTATCCAATATTATATTGTAGTTATAAGATATTCGAACTGTTAACGTTGAATTTACAAAAAAAATTATGTAGTCGACATGCTCAAACTATGCCAACATTTGACAAGGAATCCTAAATGCTTTTATTTATTATATTATAGTGTGCTAGAATGCTAGGTTAAAAAAAACAAAACGTACATTAATTATGAGATGTTCATATTAAGCCATCTTACTATATTATTTTAGTCGTGGTTATACTCGTAATTTAGCGACCAATCAATGACGGAGCTTACAATAATTGTTATAGCTAAGACTTGTGTTTAAAAATACTGTATACTTGTTTACAGTGTTTTTTTTTTTACTATTATGATAAGAATGTTTATATCACAATAGTCTGATTTCATATACTCAGCGTAAGTATACATATAGTTCGGTTGAATAGTTCGAATTTAAATTTTATTTATTTCAAACACAAATTCTGTTTTACAATATTTTTAATTAATTAATAAATCACAGAGTTTCAGTAATGTCTACAAGTGCAGTAATCTGAAACTACGTACCTATTTACACACATTATGAGATGCATATTGACAAATTGTATACTGCAAATGTGTATGATATAATCCTCAAAATTACATAACATTAATATATACTTAGGAACATAACTGATGCACAAATAATAAACGTATCACTGCGACTCTGTTTACCGTATTAACAAGCACACTACAAACAATTCAATGATCAAAATAACTAACCTAAAGACAATAAGTGATTAAACCGAAAAATCTTAATTTGTAAAAAAAAATACAACTCATATAATTATTATAGGGGAAGAGTAAATAAGGGTACTGAGCGGGTTCTTTGTATTCCCAGTACTGGAAAAACAAGCAAACAAATAGTTTATATTTGTAATACATTGTCAAGCTTTGTCAAACAAACGCAAAACGAACATAACAATAGTTATTGTATATTATAGGTAGTTTTGATTATTTATGTATAATATATATTATATATTTTATGCATTATAAAAAACGATAACTATTGGTCAATGAAATCGATTAATTAGCTTACTGTGTCGAATAGTTATTAACCTTTTGTTTAGGTTTAATTGCCAATTAAAAGTAAGCTGTTGAGTATGAACCTACATTAAAATTTTATCGAAACTTATTAATTTATTATTACAACCATAGACGCAATTTGAGGGGGGGCTTAGCCCCTCCTAGTTTTATTTAAGCCCCCCTTAGTTTTTAAATATATTCATTCTTAAATCTGCCTAATAAAAATATTATGTGAGTCTGTTTTGATTTTATAAATTTAGCCCCCCCCAAATCAACTGTCCAAATTGCGCCTATGATTACAACTAACAAATATTAAAATAAAAACTCTAGTGGTTCATTTGATAAGATGTAAACGATCACCACTTCATATTTTAAAACAAATTATGAACGAAAGGTAATGACTTAATTGGTACAATACAATGATTTAAAAATGATAAACATTAGTTTTTTTTATAACATTACTAAATACTCGCATAAAATAAAAACTAAAAAGTACCTCATTTAACTGTTAAATGGAATATTAAAACAAATTAAATACTTTTTTGCAATAACACACTATTTTTAATTATAGTAAAACAATTAGCTTAAATTGTTATTGATTACTTTTAATGATAATGGTGTTTTCCCGGACTTCAATATCATAAAAAAAATATTAAAATATGATGCAATTATTGACTACATTTTTTTGAAATATTCAATCTAATAATTGTGAATACATTTTGATAAGTATAGATACCTATTGTACCTACATAATAAATTGTTAACGATAGACGGCAATTGTATTTTATTAATAATTGTTTCAAAATCAGGATGTATATCTAATTAATTTTCAATAGATTTAGGTCAAGCAAATAATAAATATTTGTGACCAAAATATAAAACTAACAATAGTTGTGTTGGTCAATGATATAATATTATCAAGTTCTGCAGACAAAGTTTAATCAATTGGTAAAATTGGAGTGTCATGTTTGTTCATTGGCATACCTACGCGTGTATAATTATTAAGGGGCCTCACCACCACAGCACCACCTCTTTTTTGTCAAAAACTACTGTTTCTAATTTCAACGATACGTGTCGACAATTAACACGTTTTTCATTCTGAAAAAATATTCGGATTGTCCGTAATATATACAAGGGAACGATCGAGCCACATTTTTAATTTTTGTGATTTAAATTGCAATACATTTTGTAAAAAAATTCAAAAAAATTCAGAATTTCAAACTTAAATATTTAATGAACTAAATACAGTTTTAAAAATGTACCTCGATCAGTCCCTCGTATCGTTGAGATTAGAATTGTATGTTTGAGTGAAAAATAAACATTTTTCGTGATCACAATATTACATACTGACATGTGCGTGCGAGTGCGTGCGAGAGCCCTCCGTTCCGCTACAATTGACCCGCATGGATGCCGCACACACTAATAATCATTTACGACTAACACATAGAAAGTGCCTAAATGATTCTCCTTAAATCAATGCTATAGGGAGGCCACTTAATAAAACTATAATTGTTGATGATATATTTATATGAATACCTATACAATAGAAATTAATAACAAAGTTACAATATTAATAGTGTAAAATATTATTTATTATCTGAAGTCGTGTTTATATGGTTTTATATAATATTATCATATTATACCTACCTACCAACCTACCAGTTTATCCATAAATTACTAATTGTTGCAAGTATACTTGCGAAATATGATATAAGACCAGGGAAAAAATATAATATAAAGTAGGTATGTACCCGCATATAATATACATTCCTGATACCTATTACCTATTGTATATATTGTATTGATAAATTGATCATTTGGAAAATGTATATAATATATTTGGTTATAATTAATTTAGAAATTAAAAAACACTAACATGACTGTCATGACATGAAGATAGTTGATGTTCTTGAAAGTTATCAACTTATTAACTTTTTGAACTATAGGTATAAGAACAGTTGAGATTTTATATATTAATTGTATTTGACTATGATAAATCTACTAATCCCAACATTTTAATCTTTAAGCATATTATAACATTAAATTTGATGTGACCCATTACAAAAATGTTATAAATAATATAAAAAACAAATTTAAATGTTTTTAAATGTACAGGTTATAATAATAATCTGGTAACAACCAAACATGACTTAATGCTATATTTTATTTATAAATTATAATTGTACAGTGGCGGTTATAAGGGGGGCGAAAGGTGGACCACCCCCTCCCCCCCTTGGGATTTGGTTTTTTTTTAAATTTCGTATATCGCTGACCCAACAACACCTATCGACAAATTTTTGAATTTTATATAATTTTATTTTAAGTTTTATATTTACATATAATTGTCATAAACGACCTTCATAATTTTATAGTATATTTTTATACCTATTCTTGGTCCTGTTTGGCTCGGGTGTGTATGGAACTGGAATCGCGGACATAATCTTTATGTTTTCTTGATAACATTATTCAATTTTTATTATTAGTGATGACTATGAACTTTATTTCAAATAGTTTTCCCTGTTTCTCAATAATTGGACTTGCAAAGACTATCTGCCCGTTATTTGAAAACCCACATTTATTTTTATCTGATGATAGTGTTAAGCTTTTAACTAACACTGTACAACACAAAAATAAATTATATTTTAATTGCGGTACATAATATAGTATCTACGTCTATTAAGTAATTATTATTCCATTTATTGTTTGCAAATGATAATATTTTTATACCACCCTTTCCTTCTGTTAACAAAATTGAACCGTCACCCAATATTCTTACTTAAATATACTCAAAATAATAATATTATGAAACCAATTTTTTTTTACCGCACTTATTATGATCGGATACTCCCGAGGAGTCAAGTAACCAACTTTCCTCAATATCGTTTGTATTAATTGTACCAGTAATAAATGCATTGTCATCATCACTTTTACTTGTTAGTGGTTTCTCCGTGTGTTTTCTTGACTTTTTGATTTTCAAGTATTTTCTGCATTGACTTTTCCGATACCCTGGTAAATTTCAAGAATAACATTTACCTCTTTTTGTGGTAGCTTTATGTTTATTCCCAGATTTCCAATATTCTCCTTTCGATTATATTCCGTTAGCGCTATAGACTTTTCATTTTCGATCACTGTCATACTTCTTTGTTGTACTATCTTGATTCTTCTAATCTTCTATAAACCTTGAGTCTGATGGACTATCCATTAAGAATTATCCATGGAACTAAGGTTTCGTTATCACTGAACAAAAATATGGTTACGTCATAGTGTTGTAACTGTAGAGATGGAATATCGAAAGAATGTATCGATACTTTTACCTGGTACGGTCATGGAGAACAAGCGTTTTCTCGTGTTGGGGGAGATGGACAAAATTGTATTCTGTTTGTACAAAATTGTACAAAATAAATTACATAATACTGTACGAGTTAAATTTTGATTTGATAATAACCGGTCATGGGCAACGTTACCGCAACACGGACATGGGGAAAGCGGGTTTTCTCGTTGTCGGGGGACTAGGGGTGGTGTACAAAACTGTACAAAATAGAGTACATAATACTAGATAATTTTGGTCTTCAGTTTCAAACTTGGCAGTGCTGGGATAACGGACCTTATTTCCATGTTTTGTATTATTATAGTTGTGTATAATTTTTGATATTATATTGCACCAATTCTATTTCCATGTACCTGACACCTGTTGCAGTGAAATGTTTATATATATAGATATATAAGTTCACCAATTTAACACGTTGATAACACTATATTATGAACTATAATGTCTAGTTTTATATTTTTTTCATTAAATCTTTAAATTTAGTATTATTAAATTCTGTATCATTATCTGTCTGTAACAATTTTGGATTAGCTTTTATATATAAAACATACCTTTTGTACATTCTTTCCACGTTTTATTTTTCAGCGAATTGACCCACACATATTTTGAGGATGTCACTATAACTAAAATACCTATATTTAAAACCAAATTATTTTTAGAATTGCATATCCTAGGTCATCAATAAACTTTTTATTGGTTTTAAATATATTTTAGTTGCCTATCATACTACGTCTAGAAAATATTTTTCTCACTGGTCTATGTAGCTCATTAGCTATATTTACTAATGTCGTCATTATATTATAATATTCCTCTCATCAGTCTCACTTAATTCTTCTAAAATAGGTATGATTTCATTATTAACACCAGTAATATCAACACTTTGTGATGATGTTAAAAGATTTAATTTGGTAACTACATAATTTGGATCGTCATAATAGGAGCATACTACTTGCGTCCGAAATTATTATCAGTTAGTGAGTTGCGTCCCTCAAAAAAAGGTTCAAAAAAGTCATAGTCTATTTGCGTCCCTGTATACCTTTTTTTATAACCTAATTGCGTCCCAAAAATATCGATATAATCGATATAAAAATTTAAATTAAAAAAAATACATTGATTTTTATTTGTATTTATAATATAGAAGTATATTAAATAAAAAAAACTCATATGGTATGATAATAACTTTTGTCATGATATTTATGGTAATAATAATATTAACAATATACAAATTCATGTTTTACATTTTGTCACGATAATGATAATAATATGTAGTAATAATAAATTGTCAATTATTGATATGGAGTATGTGAAGTAGGATCACTTATTAAATTGTCATGAACATCTAGTTTCATACAACTTTTATTCGTACACTTCCATCGAAAATTATTATTCCTTAAAGTTTTATGATATCCAAACTTATAACTATTGATTATATAAAAACCATTAATCGCGACCAATTTACAACTACACAATTTTTCCATACATTAAAAAAAATTAATAAATACAGTACAGTTTATGAATTATCGATTTTAGTGATTTTAGTAGATAATATCGATAACATATATAGCTGACTTGCGTCCCGCTAACCGGTCAAATTTACTACCTGAAAAATATACCTTTTTTGGGACGCAAGTAACATGCTGCCGTCATAATATATTAATTGTGTTTGAGTTAATACATCTTTATATAAACCAGACCATGGGCATCCGCAGGAAATTGATCAGGGAGAGGTTAACACAAAAAAATATATTAAAAAAAGTTTATTCCTTGTAAGCTACAAAATGTGTTAGAATTATATGCTATTTATTCGTTATTAAAAAAAACTGAAGTCTTCATGGTTGTTCTATTGCAAACCTTGTTATTAACTGTTCAATTAATTTCTCTTTTCTTATATCAAGTCATTCACGATGGACACTTAACATACATAGGCCATTTAATCGGTCTTCACCCGTCGTAGACCGAAGCCAAGTTTTAACCCTTCGTAAAGTGCTAAATGACCTTTCAGCTGCACAATTTGTAGCTGGCAAAGACAGAAAAATTTCTAATGCAAAATTGTAATGCCAGGGAAAAATATTTTGCTATGTTCTAGTAAATCTATTATGCCCATACCTTGGCAGTATTTTTTTGTCATAAACTATACCAACTTTCACTTTCAGCTAACAGATTTTCAATTTTATAAAAATTATAAATACTAGTTATGCTGTCAGTGTACTATTGTTTTTTCATTTTTATAAATAATGCTGGATTAGCAACGTCGCCTAAATTGCCAGCCATTGTAGCACAGCCATCATACCCTTATCCACAAAATGTAATTAAATTAAGGCCACTATGTTCCATAAATGATAAAATTTTAGTAGCAACTGATTCTGCGTCTAATTTATCTAATGGTAAAAAGCCAAGGAATTCTTCTCGAATCTTTGACTGTTTGTCTAAAAATCTAATTACAATTGTTAGCTGCTCAACACCAGAAATATCTGCTGATTCGTCAGCAATAATGGAAAACGCATTTGCGGCATTAGCTTCACATACTATTTCTTCTTTTAATATTTTTCGACACAATGTAATTAATTCATTTTGAGTTCTATGGGACAAATATTTAGCATTTCCCACATTAGTTAAAAAATGATCTTTCAATATCTCATTGCCAGATTTAATACAAAAATTCAAAAGGTCGTGAAAGACACCAGAATCTGATTTTTCCCTCGTAAGGGAAGGTCGTGAGTTCCACAAAACAAGATAGTTGATATAATAGATTTTAATTTTAGCCTATTAGTTTCTATTTTTTTATGCAATCCAGAATTTACTTCTTCAATAACACTAATTTTTTTACCATTCATAATATCCATAAAATCTTTTGCTCTTGACATTGATTCAGTGTTCCAATTTGAAGACAAATATATTTTAGAAGATGCATGAAAATCCTTATACTTAGTAAACGGTTTTATTATAAATCCACCTTGTACGCCTCTATGAATTGATGGCTTGAACAACACACATATTCTACAAAAAGCTCCTTTCACACACTCAAGAGCTGAATATGTCAACCATGAACCGTTTTCGTGGAACCATTGATGTCTAAATGCTCGAGTTCTTCCTGATTTTAAATCACTTTTAAAGTCATAAGTAGTATTCGGTAATTTATCATTTATGTTATCTTTATTTTTATCTAGATTATATTTTGTTAAAATGATCTTATCTTATCTAGATAATTTTTTAGTTATCTATTCCCAACACTGTTCCTTACTAACACTTATTAGTTATTACTAATATTTATGATTTTCGTTTGAATGAATTTCTTTCAATAGAATTATAATATTCTTAATATTTTCATAAAATTCCTTACTAGTTAAATCAAAATTAATTTTACACACTGTTATACCTCGTTCAGTATGTTCATTCATCCTTTCCCTAACTCAATAAGATAATCATATCATGATCCAGTATACGACATTATGTTATGTGTTATTATTAATTAATATAGTATTAAAGTTATTTTCCCTCAGCTTCTATTAATCGGGACAAACTTAATGACCTGCCGGGACACCAGGACACGCCGTTAAAACCGGGACGAATAGCAACCCTATCCATTAGCCATTAAGTTATTTACCTAATATTACATAAAAATTAAGTAACAATGATATTATTCCCTAATAAATTAAAGTACATTTAACGTACTTATAAATAATATTCGCATTGTAATATTTTTATACTAATTTAATCAACGAACATTTACACTTATCTATGATGTCTGCTTAGATATTTTTTTTTTAAAATAGATATAACTTAAATCTAAAGTATTTAGTTATAACCTTTTATTAAGATTTTTTTCTAAATCATGTCACAATGTGATATGATTCTGATTACGCTAAAACCGGTATCATTTTAAGAACATTCGTCGGTTTTTATTCATAAAAAATTATTATTGTTAAGATATGATAATATAGGTACTTGTAACTGCTGTTTGTATTTAATTGCTACTTACCATAGCTGGCCACAATATAAACTAGGTAAACTACAAGACTATTATTTATATATTTTAGGACTGTTATAGAAATAATTTGAAATCCGTCATTACATGTTTATCACTCATTCGGGACAGTCGTAGACATATTATTTCGTAAGAAAAACGGTTTGTGATTTCTGTTTGCCTTTTAAACTTCGTATAAACACGACTGAGATGGAAGCCAACGTGGAATCTTCAAGATGCACACTGTCGCTTAATTACGCCGATGAGGGTCACTGCTTGATTGACGCTTTGGACTTGGCCGGTTACCGCAAGAACACTACTGACAAGTTTCCGTTACGGCGCGGTATTGCAGAGGGTTTTCGGTCGACGCCACAACTGACAACTGATGACTCACCCGTGACCAACCCGGTAGTAAAGATCGACTCACCACCAGAGCCACCTGTTCATACAACTGCGGAGACACAGGACCAAACGGAAACGCTAAAATACCCGCAGCAACGTTATGGCCTTTCCTTGATACACGCTTTAGACTTGGCTGTGGATCGCAGGATCGTCACAACGGTCGGGCTACAGTTACGGCCGCTGCGAGAACATGCAGTCTTTTTCCGATCTTCTGCAGAGCTCAGCATTCGCTCGCCCGTATACGGACCAGTGAAGTCTGTTTTACCGGTGGCAGCTGAAATTCAGCCAAATCCCGCAGGGCCTGACCGTCGCAGGTCATTATGGAAGAGGTCGAAAAGATTCATGTGGAAATCCTTGGTCAACACTACACGCATAATATGCTTCTGTCGGAGTTTTGTTGACCTGGATTGATTCCACAAAATTCTACCTCATCCCCTGCCACCATGATCCCGCCTATGTTACCTGCAGTTACCACCGTTCACCACCGGTCAACCGGTTTTTGGCTTAGGTACGTTTGTACCAGGCTCCCGTCCAAATGTCCTGAACTCGCGACGCCCGTTGTGATTGTCGGACACTTGGTCCGTTTTTGTTCAAGTTAATGTACGAGTTCGTCCTCATTTGTTTGCGGCCGTTAGTGCACGTACGCCGTCATTTGTCCGGCGTCGTACAGTCTTATGCCAACGTCAACCACTCGCCTCAAGCCATACATATTTTATATCATTATTGTTTTGTGTGTGTTAATTTTTTGATTCCACCTGTACCATTTATTTCTCATTACTATATTATTATATTATGTCATGTTTGTACCTTATTTAAATTGTACTGATTATATCTATATATATACTGTGGTAACCTACTCCCGTTGGCTGTCCTCAACAGTTCGCAAATCGCAAGTCGTTGACGCTAACCGCAAATTATTTAAAAGTAGTAGTGGTTTGTCGTCAACAAATGCGCGTTGAAATCAAAGTGTACACCTATACTTCTTTGGAGCCGGTAGCGAAATGTCTGCAGAATACACACACACACACACACACACACACGCTGTGCGTACACATCGATGTGTCATAATTAGGGCTAGGGTTTATATGCAATAAAAAATGATGAAATATACATTTGTTTTATTAAAAATATGCAAAAATATGCTAAATTATACCACATAAATATTATTAAATAAACACATTTTCTATATTTTTTTTTTCAAATTACTTTAAATAAATATGTTAAAATACGACAGCAAAATATGATAAAATGAACACTTAATACAAGAACATTAAAAAAAAATTCTAAAATCTTTAAGCTTATGACATTAAATATTAAATTATATAGGTAATTACATTAAATATTAGTTTATATTATTAGATGCTACTACCTATGATAATATGTCGTTTCGAATTTTAAAATGTAAATGACCGGCGATTTGAACGTAGAATAGATTTATATTGACTAAAACACCTTTCCACATCACACGATGTAATAAACACCATTTAAAATTAACAGTAAATTATAAAAATTTAAAAATTTAAGTTAAATAAATCAAAATCTCAAAAATCTATAAATATGCAATTATATACATTATGTTCAAAATATGCAAAAATATGCAAAAAATAAATAGTTCTATTTAAACGAGAATAAACCAATTAGTGGACAAATCTGACAACCAATCAATTTGGATTTAAGGAAAAAAATATGCAAATACATATAAATCCTAGCCCTAGTTATATTATAAAATATGATATAATATAATTGAAATTGTGTACAGTGTAGCGTACCAAGTATGAATTTATCGTAATTGGTCATAGTTTTCGCGGAAGAAATGTGTTTATGTGTTTAAGGTTATAGAGTAATAGCTTATCTACTTATTGCATATTAGCTTCAAGCTTACCTATATAACGACCCTATTATATATAAATATATAATATAAATATATTATTTTATTACCTTTACCTGTCCCGTATTCGTATCACCAATATTAATTGTATTGCCCTTTCGAAGAGTGGTTGAATACTATTTTAATATAATCATTTTATTTCCAATTCTCATTTGTCAATTTACTGTGCGTCTGTGACACTCTCTGTGCAGACTGCAAAGTAGGTGGGTACTATTACAGACTGTCACAGCCGTTATTTTTATTTTTGTGTACGTATACGGTATACGTAAATACGTTAGATTTTATTGTATACAATTATCAAAATGTTCAGTATATTCAGATTAAAAAAATCAAGTACCTAGTGCTAAGAACAAAGATGACCTAAAAAAAATATGGTTTATTTAAATTTTGGTTATAGCGGACTTTTTGTAACAACTAACTCCCACTCAATGACAAAGGTTCGTTAATGTTCGGTACGTTCGGCAACACTTAACGCTATATTTTATACTCGTATATTATACAGCCTATTGTATCGATGCACAAAGTGGGGGAAATTATCAGCATTATCAGTTATCAACATTCCGCTTAATGAGGCTGCGCTTGTTTAAGGTTATGACATTATAGCGTATTAAACTAGTTTAAAATAACTTTTGACCATATAAACTAACTAGTTTATTATAAACCAACTAGTTTATATGGTCCAAGAAAGTCCATAAAAATAAACCCGAGTGCCATATAAATAATACTTCCTAACCTCAAAATACGTCTAACCAGTATGGCTTTTGCGGCAACTTGGAACTCCATCAAAATCAGTGTGACCACATTCGCCAACACTTAGATATTAGATATTTTTTATTAAAATTGGTATTCCTAACGCTAATTTTTCGATAGTTAACTTCTATAAGTTAGTGGCGGTGCGGTCGCCCGACCAATGAGAACCGCTTGAGTTGTTTGTACATTGTACCAATTTTGATTTTGATTTTAATGTCGTTATTCGTGCGCCATCTTAGATTCATAACGCTTTACTGGTTTGCCTAAATCGAGTTTGCGATCACGTCTATTATCAAAAATATTTTTATCGTTGAACATTATTTTTCCTCGTGAGTTTATAATTGTTATAGTGAACTCAGGCGGTTCATTGTTTTATCGGTACTTATTCTTAAACGTCTTGAGTGATCATTTCGAGTTTTCGTTAACTTACGCGTGGAAAGCAATCTACTGTACGTTTGGAGTGGACGTCATCGGACAACGAGAAAATGTACAAACTACCTAGCCTAGTGAAAACGGCGTACTACGCGTGCAACGACTTCGAACGTAACAGGTTTGACTTGCTGCACACGCCGGATATCGATATGCGAAATTGTTGCCAGTCGCTGTTAGAATTATTCAAAGTCGACAAAGACCAAGACGGGCGCAACGATAGGCAGACAATGTTCAGGCGGTCTCAGTTCGCCATCAATGACGATATGTTTAAACACATATGCGAGAAGGCAGCGTTCAACGGGCACATCGATTGCCTGAAACTAGCACACGAGATTGGCGTCCATTGGGACACCGTGCCTGGATTGGCCAATTTCAGAGGCAAGGCGTGTGATCTGGCTGCGAAATCAGGCAATCTGGAATGTCTAAGGTACGCTTTTGAGAACGGGTGTCCATTTGATGAGGATACATGCAGCAACGCCGCGTTGAACGGTCATCTGGAGTGCCTGACTTTCACACGGGAAAACCATTGCCCTTGGGACGAGGATACGTGCAGCAGCGCCGCATTGAACGGTCATCTGGAGTGCCTCACTTACGCACGGGAAAACGGATGTCCCTGGGACGAGAATACGTGCTGCAACGCAGCGACAAACGGTCACCTGGAGTGCCTGACTTACGCACGGGAAACCCATTGTCCTTGGGACGAGGATACGTGCAGCAGCGCCGCGTTGAACGGTCATCTGGAGTGCCTCACTTACGCACGGAAAAACGGATGTCCCTGGGACGAGAGTACGTGCAGCAACGCAGCAACGAACGGTCACCTGCAGTGCCTAGCTTACGCCTTTGAGAACAGGTGTCCCTGGGACGAGGATACGTGCAGCAGCGCCGCGTTGAAAGGTCACCTGCAGTGCCTAGCTTACGCCTTTGAGAACGGGTGTCCCTGGGACGAGGATACGTGCAGCAGAGCCGCGTTGAACGGTCACCTGCAGTGCCTAGCTTACGCTTTTGAGAACAGGTGTCCCTGGGATGAGGTTACGTGCAGCAGCGCCACGTTGAACGGTCATCTGAAGTGCCTAGCTTACGCTTTTGAGAACGGGTGTCCCTGGGATGAGGTTTCGTGCAGCAGCGCCACGTTGAACGGTCATCTGAAGTGCCTAGCTTACGCTTTTGAGAACGGGTGTCCCTGGGACGAGGTTACGTGCGGCACTGCAGCGATGAACGGTCACCTGGACTGTCTGGTATACGCACGGGAAAACAGGTGCCCTTGGGACCAGCATACGTGCAGCGTCGCTGCGTTAAATGGTCACCTGCAATGCATAGCTTACGCCTTTGAGAATGGGTGTCCCTGGGACGAGGATACGTGCAGCAGCGCCGCGTTAAACGGTCACCTGGAGTGCCTGACTTACGCATGGGAAAACCATTGCCCTTGGGACGAGGATACGTGCAGCAGTGCCGCGTTGAACTGTCATCTGGAGTGCCTCACTTATGCACGGGAAAACGGATGTCCCTGGGACGAGAATACGTGCAGCAGCGCTGCGTTGAAAGGTCACCTGCAGTGCCTAGCTTACGCCTTTGAGAACGGGTGTCCCTGGGACGAGAATACGTGCAGCAACGCAGCGACGAACGGTCACCTGCAGTGCCTAGCTTATGCCATTGAGAACGGGTGTCCCTGGGACGAGGATACGTGCAGCAGAGCCGCGTTGAACGGTCACCTGCAATGCCTTGCTTACGCCTTTGAGAACGGGTGTCCCTGGGACGAGGATACGTGCAGTAACGCAGCGATGAACGGTCACTTGGAGTGCCTGACTTACGCACGAGAAAACCATTGCCCTTGGGACGAGGATACATGCAGCAGCGCTGCGTTGAACGGTCATCTGGAGTGCCTCACTTACGCACGGGAAAATGGATGTCCCTGGGACGAGAATACGTGCAGCAACGCAGCGACGAACGGTCACCTAGAGTGCCTGACTTATGCACGAGAAAACAATTGCCCTTGGGACGAGGATACGTGCAGCAGCGCCGCGTTCAACGGTCATCTGGAGTGCCTGACTTACGCACGGGAAAACCATTGCCCTTGGGACGAGGATACGTGCAGCAGTTCCGCGTTGAACGGTCATCTGGAGTGCCTCACTTACGCACGGGAAAATGGATGTCCCTGGGACGAGAATACGTGCAGCAACGCAGCGACGAACGGTCACCTAGAGTGCCTGACTTATGCACGAGAAAACCATTGCCCTTGGGACGAGGATACGTGCAGCAGCGCCGCGTTGAACGGTCATCTGGAGTGCCTCACTTACGCACGGGAAAACGGATGTCCCTGGGACGAGAGTACGTGCAGCAACGCATCAACGAACGGTCACCTGGAGTGCCTGACTTACGCATGGGAAAACCATTGCCCTTGGGACGATGATACGTGCAGCAGTGCCGCGTTGAACGGTCATCTGGAGTGCCTCACTTACGCACGGGAAAACGGATGTCCCTGGGACGAGAATACGTGCAGCAACGCAGCAACGAACGGTCACCTGGAGTGCCTGACTTACGCACGGGAAAACCATTGCGCTTGGGACGATGTTACGTGCAGCAGCGCCGCGTTGAACGGTCACCTTCAGTGCCTAGCTTACGCCTTTGAGAACGGGTGTTCCTGGGACGAGGATACGTGCAGCAGAGCCGCGTTGAACGGTCACCTTCAGTGCCTAGCTTACGCTTTTGAGAACGGGTGTCCCTGGGACGAGGATACGTGCAGCAGCGCCGCGTTGAACGGTCATCTGAAGTGCCTAGCATACGCCTTTGAGAACGGGTGTCCCTGGGACGAGGTTACGTGCAGCAGCGCCGCGGAGAACGGTCACCTGGAGTGCCTGGTGTACGCACGGGAAAACGGGTGCCTGTGGAACTCGCTAACGTGCAACTTCGCAGCGTACGGTGAATAGTTTGACTGTCTGGGACGTTGGAGATTTCTCGAACGATGATCTAACTCGAAATGCGCTGAATACGCCAGTGAAATATGTCCCCGAGATGGCCCTCATGTTTGATAATTATTATATTTTTAAAATTGTAAAATAAATTGTTTTTTAAATGTATTTACTTATTATTATCTTTGATAGTTTGACGCATATGGGTACCTACATTTTAACCAGATCACACTGTATCGAATCTATGAAAAAAATACTTGCGTGTGTCAGTACACACAAGTACACAACGTAATTGAATTTACTTAAATTAATAGGTAGGTACCTCGTACCTTGTACCTACTATCTATTTAACTTTGGTTGGAATTAAAATAATAAAATCGTACTTGACTGGATGGATGTCGGTTAATGGTAAATTTCAATAACAGATGATAATCTATTTTTAAAAATAATAAGTTACAGGGTCTTCAAGAAACGTAATTAAATTTAAATATAGGCATGTATTTACTATTATGAATTTAAAATGTTTATTTAATTATTTTTCACTTAAAATATAGACTACTCTAATTCCGACAATGAGTCGCAACGATTAACTCGTTTTGTATTCCGATAAAAAATTCTAATATTTCACAGTATGTACGGGGGATTTGTAAAGCCATATGGCATATTTTCTTAATTGACGTCAGTTTAAATGCAATGATAGCAATATTGTTATATTATCATTAATTAAAGTGATTAATTTCAATTTGCTTACATTTTCTAAAACTAGAAATCAGAAAAAATAGTTAGTTGTTATATACAACTATAAGCTGAGTAACTAAGTAGTAGGCAGGTAACTATATAATAAAATATTTTTATGAAAGTATTAATATGAAACTAATTATTTTATAGTCTAACCAGTGGTGGATCCAGAGGGGTAGTGCAGGAGGCGCACGCCACCTCCTCTGCCCTATTTTGGTTGAAAAAAATTTTTATATAAAAAAATTGTCCGAGAGCATAAAACGGTTTTTTATATAAAATGACTAAAGTATAAGGTGTATGATTTCAACGCGTTGTGACTTGTATCCACATTCTAAGAACCACCGTTCTCGCAAACTCAGGCACATATCAGTATGTTAAATTAGGAAATAGTATACGGTTGTTACTTTTCGAGTAAAAACATACCTCGGCTGTGAAAAAATTGTGGGACTTAGGTTGGTGCGATTTTGATTCTGTAACAATCCTAACAATTATCAACACGTCCTCTAAAGAACGGTTGAAGAATTTTTTAGAAATATTAATTTCTTCAATGCATATGGTTGAACAAAAATGTTGTAAAAACTGAAATTTGTAAACATTATAATATTTTCAAAAGTTCAAACTCTAAAAAAAACTCCAATCGTTATTTTGAGGAGATGTTAAGAAATGTTATTATTTTTACAGCATTAAAATCGAACTATCTAAAGTCTCATAATCTTGTCACAGCAGAGGGTCTAAAAAAGATTTTTTTTTTTTTGACCGACTTGAATAACCTTATGCCTAAAATCTTTGTACCTTAAAAATATTAGTTTATTAATGTATAATTTTAATGATGACATTGCTGTACCAAGACAATTATTCTATTAGGTTTAAATCTAAGTCAAATGTCATTATACTAAAAATTAGAACAGTTTTTGGACCGCAATGCCTACAATTTTGTTGTGATCATGATTTAAATGTACATGATTTCAAAAAATTTTCAATTTATAATAATTATATTCATACTTTATTTTAGTAATTTCTTTATTTAAATTGTAAAATTAAGTTGATCTGTTAGAATTCTTATAGTTTAAATTTTTTTTAACCACATTATTATCTATGGAACTCTAGCACAGCCATCGGCTTTTGAGGATATCCATCAATTTTTAAATTAAGCTTATGCTTATATTATTATTATAATGTATTGTCTTTTGATGGAAATAATAAACTTATTATTATTTGCTAACTGATACAATAAACTACCTAATATAATATTTTAATTTGTTTTTTGAGGAATTATTTAAAATCAATAAATGTGATTTAAAAAATGAAATAGCTGTATTTTAATATTAATTTTGTTATAATGAAAAAAAAATAAATTTAGATCTCATACAGGAAAATTTATCCAAAACAATTATCCCAATCTTGTACACAATGGTTCAAGTTGCCAATTTCCTCTACAACATCTGAGCGTGCAAGGCCAATAAATACCTACTTGAGATCTACAATGGATCAAGATCGTTTCAGTAACTTATCCATACCAAGTATTGAAAATTATGTAAAAATTGAACTTGAGCAAATTTTACAATTTACAGCCATGAATAAAATAAAAATGGATCTTGAATAACATGTTAACAACTATTGTATAATATAATAAAAAGTAAATGTTGATATTTTTATGGGGTTTAAATTTTAAGATAGATGGGTGGTGTGGGGGTATGGGGGGCTAAGCCCCCAAGGATTACCTTTGGTATAATATTGAGCTGGGGCTAAAATTAAAAATAAGCAACAATGTAAATGAAGTATCAACAAACAAATTTTTAAAAATGTTCTTAAAAAATTATAGACAAAAATAATTTATGTACTTTAATAATCCATTCTTTGACAGTTTATTATTTCAAAGTATATAATTTAATTGTTTTTACATAACAAACTTGTATTCAATTAGAAATAACCAATGGAAACATCAAAATTATTATACAATTGGATATAAATAACCATTTTATATAATATTATACTTTTGTACAGCTTCCATGAACCATGAAATATGAAAAGCTTTTAAATGCTTCATGTTGTACTTTATAAGCCTATTTGAATCCATTGTATATAATATAATGTTAGAAACATGAAACATTTCATCATTATTACGGCAATGATATGGTATTATATTAGTAGGGCAGTCTTCTGGATTTGGCATACGTATTAACAGTTTAGCTCCGAATTCAACAACCAGCTTTTTTAAATTTTCAAGTGTAAACTGATTCCAACCATTACTTCCACATACATGTATGTTTATGCCATCAAATAATTTTGGATACTGTATAACAAAAATATCAGGTAATTTTTTTATAAATACACAACAATTCTGAAGTTTAAAAAAGACATAAATTTACATAAGCCAGTTAACTCTTAAGCAACATTGAGAAATAGTCACCATGCATAACTGATAGCTACGCCACTGGTTGGTAAGAGAAAATGTTCGATTTCTTTTTCAATTATTGTAAATAAATAATTTTTTGCTGTCAAAAAACTTGAATATGTAATAAAGGGTCTTCATATCTCATAAATTGTAATAAGTGAATTTTAAAAAAAAGATAAATTCATATTAATGTTTTACGCGCGTCTTAAGTTAGAATTTGTAATGATGTTTAAGTTATATTTACTATATATTTACCAGTTTTTGTTTGCTTATTCGTGATATCTTTGGGCCATTACATTCAGTAAACAATGTTGTTCCACTGACTTCATAATTTTCTGACATCATAAGTTTATTTTTGTCTAATGAATCAGAAATCCCTAATAAAAAAGTAATAAATTGTAATAATATAATTTTTAACTGTTAAACAATTACATATAATACTAGTCAGAACAGATAATCTATTGATTCAACCATACAATTTCTTAAATTACCATTGATTATATCAACATTATAAACATTTAGCTTTAACGTGAATAAACAAATCCCAATACAATAAATTAAAAAAATGACTATTATTTTTTTGAATAACCAGTCATATTGAATTTTAATAAATCCAAAACTCAGTTGCTAATTATTTTTTTTTTTTAACATTTATTGGATTATAAACAATTGGTAATCGTATTTACAATAAGCATATGTGCGAAAAAAATAAATATATACAAGACACGAAGACGTCAAGAGAAAAGTTACCCTGCAATAACACTCAGAGCTAATATTTTTTTAGTTATTTATAAGAGCTTTTAAAATTTGAAGTATACTTACAATTTTCGTTGATTATAAATAATCCATTTGCTATGCCAGTTAAACATTCCAAATTAACATCACAAGTATTATTTTTTGTTTTTGGTACAATTATGTGAGTAACTTGAGAAAATTGCTTTTCTTTCCTTTTGTCACATAAACACATAAAAACATTTATAGTGAAACCATAATAAAAAATTTAAATATAAATAATAGTCAACATACCAAATATTTTGAACTAATTTAATATTGAATTGTTTACAAAATGTGTTCACAGTTTCACTTTTTAATGAAACATTATTTAGGGCTATGACAGTTTCATCTAATTTATAGTTAGTATGGCAAATTTGTGTTGATTTACACAGAACTAAATTTTCCAATAACTCGGATAACTTTTCTTTATTAAGACACCTAAAACATTAAAAATTATTAAGATACACATAATAATTTGATTTACCTTCTATTTATTGTAAATAATCTTTATTGAGTAGCCATAAATATTTTTAAAAAATCAAGGACTATCCTAACTGCTTGTATAAACATCAATACATGTGTATGTCTTGTAAATTTAATACATTCATCGCTAAGCTCAGAATCTAAAAAAATATGAGGTTGCTATGATAACCTGGGAACTATATAACATTGGTTTTATCTTTTTTATGGTAAGAAAAAAAAAATCGGTTCAGATATTTTTGCAGTGATAGTTTTGCTGCCCTGGGTACACAATTATTTCAATGCCTTATTCCTCCCCTCGGTTTTTTTTAAAGTGGCAATTTTCTTACTCATAAAAAAACATATTTATGAAAGACAATATTGTAAAATCGTTGCCTTCATCCCTCCGACCTCCGCTCAGAATGTAATATTATTATGTACGAAATACAATAATAATAATATTATTATCATCAGTACCTAATTATTTATTATTAGAAAAGTATTTTAATATAATTAATATTAAATAGTTAGTTAATAAAATGATCAATGTAATGAAGCTTTATCTCAAAATAATCTAACTAACAAAAACTTTCGAATTCAATTTGTTATACTTATATGTGACTGAAGATAACTTATAAATTACTGTAGTCAGTAAGCTATTTAATATAAAAAATGGTCTCCTGTACAATTTGGCATTTTTTATAAAGGTATGGTGTACAATGATACTAACACCATAGTTCACAAGAGATTTTTAGTTTAGGCACAGAGAAATAGGTTTTGGTTTTTAATGACAAACGCCTATTATCAAATGTGGAGATTGATTGCACAGAATAGCTATTAAAAAAAGCTTTATATTAAGATATTAATAGAATGTTTTGATGCCTAAATCATTGTAAATATGTTTTTGAAAAAAAACTCTCACAAAAATTTGCTACCACCAAAAAGTGCTTCCCGGGACAATTTCCCTCCTTGCATCTCACCCTAAATGTGTCACTGTATTTTTGATAAATAAATATCATAGTAATTAAATATTTAGGCTATTAAAAAATTGTTTACCTAATAAATAGTATATTTACTTAAAAACTTATTCCTTATTAAAATTAGTTCTTACTTTGCATTATCTCCATACATATTTATAAAATTTGCATCAGCTCCATAATTCAGAATTGTTTTTGATATTTCAAATTTACCATACTTAATAGCTGTATATAATGGGCTTTCATATTCAAAACCAGGAACATTTAAATATGCACCAAACTTGATTAATTCTTTCACGATATCTAAGTTCCCAGATTTCACGGCTTCATGCTTAAAATACAATTTTATGAGCATTGTTTTTATACCATAATAATAGAGCATTATATTTATCAAAATTATTACCATGGGTGTCCATCCAGCATTATCTTTAACATTAGGATTGAAACCATCTTCAAGCAATGAAATTACTAAATCTAATTTCCCCTAAAACAGTAAACAAGAGTAACTATATTACAAATAAGTTAATACATAATTTAAAATTATTCAATGGTACGCAGTATTCATGTACAGTATGTTACCATACTTTTTTGAATGTAAAACTATGGATTTAACATTAAAAAAAAGGATAATACATATCAGAAAATAATTTAATTTACATATATTTTATATAAACATAGGGTTCAAAAAGTAAACAATTAATATTTAATAATAGTTTTGTTTACTTGATCACTTTTGACACTTGAGTGAAGATTTATAATAAATAATAATTAAGCATATTTTCCAATTAAAAGCATTCATTTTTTAAATAATAAAAAAAAGTTTGATGGAAATTCTATGAATTTGATTTTTACCTTAGCACATGCTGAATGTAATTTTGTTTCTCCTTTACTATTTCGACTATACAAATTTTTACTAGCTTGTTTTATAGATTCATTTAAAGCTTTGACTGAATTTTTCTGAAAGAAAATTTATTATCATATTTACGAAATATTATTTATACATTTGCATTAATAAGTAATAAGTAATAACATATAATTGTTGTCATTATAAAACCAATGATTTATATACTAAAATAATGAAAACTGATACTTAAGGGGGCTGGAGCGTGGTTTATTTTTGGTCGAAAACATAGCTCACAACTTCAATCATTACGCCCAATATAATGTTCTAATATTAATTCAGAAAGCAGATTTGAATTTGTCACTAAATTATTTATGCTTTGATATTTTTCAGATTTTTATTTTTTTTTACTTAGAAATTTACTAACAAAAAGAGTAAAAATAGATCATATTCATAATTAAAATTTAAATACATTGATATGGAATATAAAAAATGTACGACAGTTAAAGCATAGTAAATTTAGAGGAGAATTCAAATCTGCATTCAAAATTTAAATCGAAACATCCTACTGAACGTAGTGATTGAAGTCACTAGCAGTATTTTTTGGAAAAAAATTGTTGTCATTTTATAAAGTAATAAGTGGTGACATGAGCAGGCATGTACGTTTTATGATGCCCCTATACAACGTGATTGGTACTGCAAATTACACACACTAATGTTCATTTACTTTCAACACATTTACAATAACACATATAACTTGAAATATAAAATGCCTAGTTTTTACTCCTTATAATGGATTACGCTCCAGCCCCTTACTAAAATGATTAGTTGTTCAAATGTTTTAATTTTCAAATGCAAAAATATAATGTTAAGAACAACTGTGATTTAGTAATTTATTATTAAATGAATTAAAGTATATAAGGAGATCAATTCAAGTATCAATACTCATTATTTTGAAAAGTTATGAACTTTTTTGAAAATATTTTTTCATTGCAAAATAACATTCATGAGAAAACATTATATTTTTTTATTTAAATTGGTCGCCACTTTAGAATACTCTTTTTTTAGACAGTGTATAGAGATAATAATAATGTATACTCGTTCAATAATTGTTTAACTTAATAATTAATAAAAACATACATTATTATTGGTATTAGTTTTTCTTTCAGCAATACTAGAAGAAGGTTTTTCTATTTTCTTTTTTTTCGATTTGTGCTCAGAATCTGTTACTGAATTTGATCTTTTTAATAGTTTTGTTGATGTCTTATCTAATTTGTTATTAGCTTGCTTATTGGATCGCGTACTTCTAATAGATTTTGAAGAAATTTCCAAACACATATTTGATATTTTTTCATCAATAACACTAGAACTTGTCTGAGCTGGATACAAGTTATCCTATAAATTTGTATATTTTAAAATTAAATATATAAAAATGTTATATTTCTAAACTCCATTCATGTTAAGAAGGAGCCATATCTACATATATTATCTCTATCTTACATAATATGTATTTTAACATAACAAATATATATTATACTGAATTCTTACTACAGTTTATTTATAGTTGATATTAAAAGAAAATTCAAATATTATCGAATTTGTAGAAAAAAATTTAACCTATGCTTGAGCAGAGTTATTTTTTCAAATATGTATTACAATGCACTATCAGTAAGTTGAACTTCGCGGGGAAAAAATGTCTACTTAATAAACATTTTAAGTTCGCAAAATCTTAATATGTTATTGTTATTTGAAGGGGAATTTTATTCGTTCGAGATGTTGAGAATTTTGAGTTATCAAGGTTCGAGTTACCGAGAGTAGACTGTATATGTTATTATATTGAGTTATATAAATATTAAAATTGAAATTATTCAAATTCTTCAAGTAGTAAGTTGTAACTCTGCTCTAATATTAAATAATAATAAAAAATAAACCGTAGAATTGAATACAAAAATTTGCTTTGTATGTAAGACAGCGACAACATACTCTTAAGAATGAACCTTGGCGGCCAAATTGTGCACAATTGCTTAACTAAACATTGGGCGTACAGGCTTACAAATGGTTAACTCAGTGGAGGTATTGCCTGACAAAAACCAGTTAGCCACCAAAGTTCCTTCTCATTTAATGCTAATGAAGTATGGAGCATACATCACTCACAACTTTGTCATTTATATTAATTTTAAGATTGTCTGATGTGCTTTCTTTCACATCACCAGTAATATCTCGATTTTTCAATTGAGACTCAGTTGATATAGAATTGACAGCTGACGAAATATTCACCAAATTTGAATTGATCTATAACATTAAACAATACACAAAATTAAAATAAAAAAATAAATTATAAATGTTATTTCATTTAAATACCTCATCAATTTCTTTCTTGTGATCATTAGTTGAATTTCCAAGAATATCACATTTTGGAAAATTTACATCTGGTGATGTTATTTTTTTATTTTGAGCAATATTTACCTGATATATTTAATATAATTTACGGTTTAATAAATATTTAATAATCTATAATGTAATCATAATTAATACCTTATTAATTCTTTTCTTAGTTGTTCTTAGATCATTAGTTGTACTTCTAATAGAATTACGTTTTGAATAAGTATTTATTTTACTTAGATTATTTTCCTAAACATTTAAAATATAAATAGTTTAGTAATATGAAAAGCTCAGAAGTTGAGGTGTAAAAATGCAGAATACGTATACAAAATTGCATAGCATGTATGAAAAAAGGAAAAAATAGAATGCAAAAATATAGGAAGCATTAAGTACCATAGAAATTTCTGTCTCAAATTCATTGGTTGAACTACCAGGAACATCATGTTTTAGAAAAGTTGCATCTGGCGATGTAATTTTTTTATTTTGAGCATTATTTTCCTGAAATATTTATTATAATTTACAGTTTGGTAAATATTTAGTAATCTATAATGTAATAATAATTAATACCATATCAATTCCTTTCTTGTGATCATTAGTTGAATTTCCAGGAGTAACTTGTTTTGGAGAAGTTACATCTGGAGATGTTATTATTTTTTTTTTAGTAGTTTTCAACTGAAAAATGTAATATAATTTACGGTTTGGTAAATATTTATTAATCTAAAAGTTATCATAATTAATACCTTATCAATTCCTTTCTTGTGATCATTAGTTGAACTTCTAGTAGAATTACGTTTTGAATAAGATTTTATTTTACTTAAATTATTTTCCTAAACATTTAAAATATATATATTTTAGTAATATGCAGATCTCGGAAGTTGAAGTGTAAAAAAAAGGTGGGTAAGTGGATGTCACTCAGCTGTACAGTAGGTTACAATTGGGTCACTGTAATGGATGCTGTTAAATTTGAATTTAATAATATAATATCATTGTATAAGAAAAATGATTCTGAGCGAAAACGGTCAGTCAGCCTATGATATTACCAAGTACATTTGATGATATTATTGTGAATAAAGTAATTTATATATAACCTATTTACGTGGAGCCTTGTTTTAAATTTTCAATCCTTAGCCATAAAAGTTAAACATTTTATACATTTTTAACTACAAAATAATTAATAAATTATAAATTTGATAAATGTTGTCAAAATTTGAACTCTAAGTGCTTATAAAAAAAAATTGTGCATTTGTATTTTTCAAGTGCTATTAGAACGATATATCAGGAGCCTTGCATAAAATTTTATCGCTTTTCTATCCAACAAATAAAAATTCATTGATATTTATAGAAAAAAAAAACAAAAAAATATAAAACTGACAATGTCCGTAAACAGCTCAAAAAGAATCAAATTATTTTTAAAATTTTAACCTGTATAGAAAATGCTAATACAAACATTCAGTGAAATTTTCAAGTATCTACAGTCAAACGTTTTTTAATTACAACAAAATAAGAAAATCGTTACACAAGAAATCGAGTGAATATCAAATGTTGTAAAAATATGAATTTCAAAGGCTCATAAAAATTTAATTTGACCTTCTGGTAGACATTTTTTTTTTTTGATAAAGGTTGATAAACTTATGGATAATCTTGTATTAAATTTTTAAATCTTAGATTGAAAAAGGAAAATTTTTACGAATTCTCAACTCAAAATAATTTGCTAATTTTCATGATTTTTTCGTATTTTGTCAATATTTTAACTTTAAATACTTATAAATAAAAACTGTGACCAAGGATTTTTAACATTTTTCTAATGTCATTGTAACAATATAGTAGGAGCCTTGTATTAAATTTTCAAGCTTTTTTACTTAACAAATAAAATTTTATTGATATTTGTAGAAAAAAAAACTAAAAAAAAATGGAAACTGAAAATGTCTGTAAACAGCTCAAAATAAGTCAAAATATTTGGAAAATGTTATGGTATATAGAAAATGCTAGTATAAAGATTCAGTCAAAATTTCATGTACCTACACGGTCATCTGTTTTAAAGTTACACCAAAAACCAAAATCCAATTTCTTGAAAAAAAAAGATTTTGGGTAAAAATTCCCGTTTTCCTTAATTTTTCTTTTGTTTTTCATGTCGCTTTTGAAAATTACTTGGAAATTTTTACTTTTGACCCCCCAAAGTACCAACTAGATTCACTTTCCTATCAAAAAAGTTACTGTTGAAAAAAATCCAAGCACTTTTACTGTCCTAAAAGGTGATGACAGACACAAAAAAAAATTAAAAATTAAAAAATAAAAAACACATCATTGTAAAATCAATACATTCATCGCTTCGCTCAGAATCTAAAATGCAGAATATGCACGAAAAAATTGCATAACATTCATGAAAAAAGGAAAAAATAGAATGCAAAAATATAGCAAGCATAAGGTACCATAGAAATTTCTGTCTCAAATTCATTGGTTGAACTACCAGGAACATCATGTTTTAGAAAAGTTGCATCTGGCGATGTAATTTTTTTATTTTGAGCATTATTTTCCTGAAATATTAATTATAATTTACAGTTTGGTAAATATTTAGTAATCTATAATGTAATAATAATTAATACCATATCAATTCCTTTCTTGTGATCATTAGTTGTACTTCTAGTAGAATTACGTTTTGAATAAGTTTTTATTTTACTTAAATTATTTTCCTAAACATTTAAAATATATATATTTTAGTAATATGTAGATCTCGGAATGTTGAAGTGTAAAAAATGAAGAATATGCTCAAAAAATTGCATAACATTCATGAAAAAATATAGCAAGCATAAGGTACCATAGAAATTTCTGTCTCAAATTCATTGGTTGAACTACCAGGAACATCATGTTTTAGAAAAATTGAAACTGGCGGTGTAATTATTTTATTTTGAGTTTTATTTTCCTGAAATATTAATTATAATTTACAGTTTGGTAAATATTTAGTAATCTATAATGTAATAATAATTAATACCATATCAATTCCTTTCTTGTGATCATTAGTTGAATTTCCGGGAGTAACTTGTTTTGGAGAAGTTACATCTGGAGATGTTATTATTTTTTTTTTAGTATTATTTACCTGAAAAATGTAATATAATTTACGGTTTGGTAAATATTTATTAATCTAAAATGTAATAATAATTAATACCATATCAATTCCTTTCTTGTGATCATTAGTTGAATTTCCAGGAGTAACTTGTTTTGGAGAAGTTACATCTGGAGATGTTATTATTTTTTTTTTAGTATTATTTACCTGTAAAATGTAATATAATTTACGGTTTGGTAAATATTTATTAATCTAAAATGTAATCATAATTAATACCTTATCAATTCCTTTCTTGTGATCATTAATTGAATTTTCAAGAGTATCATGTTTTGGAGAAGTTACATAAGGTGATGTTATTTTTTTATTTTGAGCATTTATTACCTGAAAAATGTAATATAATTTACGGCTTAATAAATATTTAATAATCTATAATGTAATAATAATTAATACCATATCAATTCCTTTCTTGTGATCATTAGTTGTACTTCTAGTAGAATTACGTTTTGAATAAGTTTTTATTTTACTTAAATTATTTTCCTAAACATTTAAAATATATATATTTTAGTAATATGTAGATCTCGGAATGTTGAAGTGTAAAAAATGAAGAATATGCACAAAAAATTGCATAACATTCATGAAAAAATATAGCAAGCATAAAGTACCATAGAAATTTCTGTCTCAAATTCATTGGTTGAACTACCAGGAACATCATGTTTTAGAAAAGTTGCATCTGGCGATGTGATTATTTTATTTTGAGTTTTATTTTCCTGAAAT
Organism: Metopolophium dirhodum; assembly: GCF_019925205.1. Classification (NCBI taxonomy): domain Eukaryota; kingdom Metazoa; phylum Arthropoda; class Insecta; order Hemiptera; family Aphididae; genus Metopolophium; species Metopolophium dirhodum. Next base: position 3,175,420 of record NC_083562.1, read on the forward strand.
ATTAATTATAATTTACAGTTTGGTAAATATTTAGTAATCTATAATGTAATAATAATTAATACCATATCAATTCCTTTCTTGTGATCATTAGTTGAATTTCCAGGAGTAACTTGTTTTAGAGAAGTTACATCTGGAGATGTTATTATTTTTTTTTTAGTATTATTTACCTGAAAAATGTAATATAATTTACGGTTTGGTAAATATTTATTAATCTAAAATGTAATCATAATTAATACCTTATCAATTCTTTTCTTGTGATCATTAATTGAATTTTCAAGAGTATCATGTTTTGGAGGAGTTACATAAGGTGATGTTATTTTTTTATTTTGAGCATTATTTACCTGAAAAATGTAATATAATTTACGGTTTAATAAATATTTAATAATCTATAATGTAATCATAATTAATACCTCATTAATTCCTTTCTTGTGATCATTAGTTGAATTTCCAAGAGTATCATGTTTTGGAAAAGTTACATCTGGCGATGTTATTATTTTATTTTGAGCATTATTTACCTAAAATATTTAATATAATTTACGGTTTGGTAAATATTTAATAAGCCTATTAGTTTAATAGCTTATTTAATCTTAATCTATAACTATAGTTTAATACCATATCAATTGGAGATGTCCCAGTTAGATTATTTGTTATAAATTGGATATCAAGTAAATTGTTTAATATTAATCAGGTACCGAGTATTGGCCGAGTAGAATTGTTAATACAAAATGGGTATCAAACTATCAACTTTTAAGGTTCCATCAACTACCGATTACTGATTGAGAAATTATTAATTAATAATTAAGTCTTTAAATACCCAGTACTGCTGCACCGAGTAATTAATAAAATATAATAGTTATGCAATTATAATATGCATTTATAAATAGGCTACTTATCTGAACACAGAAATACTTATATAAATTAAGTACACTATTAAGTATTAGTCTAACACTAATATCAGATGTTTAGGTGATAGGCAATAGGTAGCTATGTACAATACTACAATTTTGTTACATTTTGTGTATTTACAACAATATTGTCAATATTGTGTATTGTAACTAAAATAGTAAAATTTAAATATTCAATACTAAATACTAGGCCTTTTCAACAATATAGATATTTTGATTCGATAATGATATCGCAAACTGTTTTCAGAAATTTAGATATTGATAATTGTAATTTATCGTACAATATTGAATACTTCGTTATCAAAATTAATTTTTAATTAATGGCCCATGGTTAATGGGTATTAAGTTACCGGAAACCAACTGATTTTAAATGCCAAAGAGCTTGGATGATATTTTTTTTAAAAAAAATTTTTGATTTAACGATAATTAGGATTATTGATTTTTTTTTTTCAATATCGCACAATACAAAACGATATTGATATACAAAGATATATTGTTGAAGAAGTCTACTAAATACTAAATAATAAATACCATAATCAATTTTACAAATACATTATTTAAAATTGAAATGTTAAGTATTTTAAATTAAAATTTCTTTGAAAGTTGAAACATAAAAAATAAAACCTTATAGTTTAATAAAAATTAACAAATTATTAATAAAACAAATAAAATTATAAAAGGTATTAGGTAGGTACCCTGTCAGTAATTAATGATATTTTTATTATACAATAAAAATAATTTAAATTTAAAATTTATTTATATTATGGTGAATAAACAACAAATTATTCAACATACTGAGGCAATTTCTTTTAGTTTTGTAAAATGTAGGTAATGAAGTGGTACCAATTAAGGGCTAGGTAAAAATTTAGTATTATGAACAGGGCTCGGGACTTAAAAGCATTTGCTTATTTTTATGGATTGACTTAAAATATAGCAGAGAGCTATGAAAGTGTCTGTCGTGTTACGACACATTCAATTATGAAATTTGAAAGAATTAAAATTAAATCATTTAATGCAATAATGACTGTAAGATTGAATTAATTAATTTTTTTTTCAACTATTTATAAATGTTGTTTACATTTTAATTTTCAGAAAATACCTTGGAAAATCTATAAATAATAATACAAATTGTCTCGAAAGTGAAGTTTGATATTTTTTATAATATAAAGATTTATTTATTTTATTTTATTTTTTAGTTAGAAACTTTTCCTAATCATTATTTTTAGCACAGTTATACAAATTATATCTATAGTACCTACTTTATCATGTAAAAAGAAAGTTTTTTTTTTTTTGATGAAATAATTTTGCTTGAATTTAAGTTTTTTAAATGTTTATTGAGTGCTTTTAAGCGCTTATTTTATGTTTGGAGAAGTTATTTCTGGCAATATTAATTAATTTTGAGTATTTTGCTAAGCATTTAAAATATAGTTCGATAATAACTAATAAGTTATCAATTATTCAGTTATCATAATATTAAATACCATGACTTGAGTCTCGTGATCATTAAACTTACGGGAAAATCTTCATTTTTTGAAGTAGTTATGTCTGGCGATGTTATTATATCATTTTGAGAATTTGCTACAGATCTTAATTTATCATTTAGTTCTTGAGAACTTGTGTTGAATAACTGTTCTTGTATTTTTTTATTAGATTTTGATGATTCTTCATTGTAGTATTTTAATCTTGAAATCATACAAATAATTTAGTAATTTTTAACAACCATTGTAAAATACTTGGTAGACATAAAAATCTTGATCTAAGAAGCAGACTGAAGTCATTTACTAACTCTGAGGGAAGTGTAGTACCACTAACCACTAGTACCAATTGTTATAATATATAATACAAACAATTTAAAATGTTACCATTATTTATTGTTATTCCCATTCTAATAAAATAGTTAAAAACATTAAACTGAATATAATTTTTTTTTAAATTTAGGAACTTTATGAAACTTCAATATTAATTTTAAAAATGTGTTAACAGTAACAATTATATTATGTACTTAATAATAGGATATAAACCTTTACATTCATTTTATTCAATGTTCTCTAAAATATATTAATAGATGTAACAAAATAACTTACTTAAGATCAAGCCATGTTATTATATTTTCCATGTACGTTGCAAACTCATAATGTCTATATTTCATTTCAGTTTCACGATGATAACATTCAGTTTTCAATATGTGGTCTAAATGAGGAATCTTCATTACTTTATCACTAAAATTATATGAAAAAACAATGTAGATCCGTTACAACCAAACAACCATATGTTTTACAGAATATCTTTCTGTCTTTTTCCTAGTTCAATGCAATGCCTGCCTATTTTTGTAGCATAACCTTCTACCGGTTTCCTGCCTAAACTTTTAAACTTATACAACTCTTTGAATACTTAATAGAAATATACAATTTAACTTTTAAAATAATAATATAAATTACATAAATTAAATTAAATATCAGTTACAAAAAAGTTATAGAAGGATACAAAAAATGGTGAGAAACTGTTTTAAAATTAAGGGGAAAAGGCAACTGCTAGCAACAGTTGTGAATAGTCAACCACTCTACGCCACTCCGGTATGGTGAGCCCTGTATTAAGACCAGAAACGACGATTGGTCTACGGTCTAGCGATAGCATATATGGCGGTCTCAATTCATGCAATAATGGTAGCAATAATCCCAGCATATCTTCTTGCCAAAGAGAGGAAGAGGACTTATGCAAAAAGATTAGAAGCAGGAAGGAAATAAAGCGATTGGGAGGAATGAAACAAAACGTACAGAAAATGGCATGAGAAGTGGGACACAGGCACACAGCCAAAACAGGATGCTGATAATTGATGACACAGAGCATGCAATCTTTCGATGCGACTGTTGATGGCATCACCGTAGAGAACTGGATAACAACATCAGAAGTCAACTGGAATCTGAGACAATGTTGAGCCACGTGCTAAAGAATAGGACTGACAAGTACGTAACATAAAAAATTGTACGCTCAGCAGATCATATTTAGCTCCGTTTGTTTAAAAATTAGAGTGAATTAACCTCTTATAAAATTTAAAGGTAAAATTATTTACTTAGTCAATGTTAGAAGCTTTTTATTATATTTTTATTTTAAAGTGAGTTATGAATATTTTAAGATGTACAAACAATTTTCAATTTTAAAATACTCATAACTCTTATTAGGCGAAGGCCATTAAGATTAAATTGTATAGTTTGATAAATGATACGGCTACAATGGGAAGGATGGTCCGAAAAGGTGAAGTACCTCCTTGTACCTCCATGATTAACCACAATAGAGAAAAAAAGGTTTAGGTTAAGGATTAGGTAACGTCATTTATTTCGACTTATTAAAGTTTTAGACTTATCGAGGTTCCACTGTAGTATTATTAATAAAATAGATTAGAACTTACCAATAAAATGCTCCAAATGCATATAAGAAATCATCTCTGATATATTTATCATAGTTATTCCTTAAATATTCAGAATTGTACAAGTAAATTTCACTCTCTCGCGATGTCTTAATTCTTGTCATGCATTCACTAACATTGCTCTCAGTTGTAATCAACTTTGCCTATAAAAGAATAAATGTTGTTATTATAATTTTACATAATTAATATGTTATAAAAAGGCACAAATCTAGAAAATTAAAAAAAAAAAAATGGCAATTTAAGTTACAATTTTAAATATTTATTCAGCAATCTAAGTAATTAAGATTATTAAACATAAATTTACTAAACATTTGTGTCAAACAGCATAACCGGAGGAGACAATAATATTATATAAGAAGTCAAGCGCATATTAAATTATATTGATTTAGGGCCTTAAGAAAGATTAATGTTTCACATTCGGATCCAGTATCAATCTGTTGTCTGATCTAACCTACTACCAAGTGATCACTAACAGTAGACAAAGTACACTATTGTGTAGTCTAATACTCACTAATTTGTGTTTAAAGCGTTTAAAAATCATTCTCGGTAAACATAGGAATTATAGAGTTATTTTTAAAAAGCTTTTTACTCCATGATTTACTAGACATTAATTTAAATACTTAGGGAATTCAATTTCGGCACAAAAACAGTATCATTGATCACCCCAACACGTAGGACCACACATGGTACAACTTGATACAACTTACGCTGCATTCTGTGGTATGTACATTAGCCGATGGCCCAGGCTTTTCGCTAAGTGAAAACTCCATTACCGCTAACCAAGGAAGACGTCAAGACAAAGTGTTGGACACAATGAACGTAGAAGAATTAATGAACAAGAACCATGCGTACAAACATAGTCGACCATAGAGGCGTAGAAGAGTGAGTCCGAGGTTATGAGCGTAGAATAAATGATGAGCACAAATATTGATAATATTGGTAAATAAAAATTAACTAGAATTAATAAAATAAAAAGAATAATATAAATATCACTATAATTTATGATTATAATAAATAATAATGGTTTTAACTTCTAAGTAAGTAAATAAGTATTAATTACGATCAATTTACGAATGAAGATATTATCTTAAATGCGAGGTTTATAGACAAGTTTAGAGAATTAATCCAAAAATGTATAATATGATCATAGAACATCGAACAATGAAGTCACAATGCAAGGCACGAACTATAAGAAACGATATATAAGAAACGAACGATATCAAAGTATGAATAATGTGTATTCACATCGTGTGTGTATTATTATAATCGTGATTCCCGCCATAAAATTATCACGGTTTATCATTTTATCATAATATTTTGTAAACGGGATAGGTGTACTTGTCCCGAAAATCCATATTCCATGAACACTATAGTGGTCTATAATCCCTGAAAGTCGAAATCCCGAAACTACAATCACAAGAACGTAGTTTTCCAGAAAGTGATAACGTAGACCATAACATAACTTAATCGAAGCGGCTTTGTACGATGGCAGAGTGTGGGTAATGTTAAATTGTAAACAAAATTGAAAATTTGAAAATGTTAATAATTTCCTAACTTCTCAAGTATTGTAACATAATTAATAGTTTTTCTTTTAGATGAAAATTTCCTAGAACATTGTCACTCGGATATAGGTTTGTGAGACAATTTTCTCGACCGCTTTTAAACATGGACGTAGATCTTTTGCGCCCAGGTATGATACCAATCGCACCTAACACAAAACTTTGGTTTGAATTTCTCATCGAACCATCTCTCCTTGAAGAACATTTGAACAACTCTCATGCAGGTATGAACATAAATAGTATTTATTTTTCTTTCTAATCTATGTAATTTACTATTGGTCAATGAAATTACATAAAGTTATTTGAAGTAAGTAAGTACACTAGATAATCAGGTTTTTATTGGTTTGTACTAGCGTAGTTATAGATTTGGATTTATGTGTTATGGTAAAACACAAGTTTGCACGCATATTGAACTTCAATGTATTTTATTTATGTGTTTATGGTATGTGTTTTGCATAGAAAACAAATTAGAAGTACAAAGGTTTAAACTTAGTAAAAACTATTCCCTGACTCAATCGTATGACTTCCAATTCAACAATTGCAAGAAATGCTGCATTTTAATTGAATCTATGAAATTATTCTTTAAGTTAAGCGGAAGTCTATAGTATGAGTGTATGACCATATGTCGTATTGTATAATATGTCCCACATTCTGGAGAATTGGCTCACTTTAAATAAAAACAATAAATATTTTGAATTTTAATAAATGTGGGATAAAAGCATGATTAGTTAAAGAGTGATTTAAAATGAGGGACGTAGATCTCAACTCTTTTATCCCACATTTATAAAAATTAAAAATATTAATTGTTTTTATTTAATTTGTAGTACAAAATTTAAATATTTTATTTAATATCCCTTTCATGAAAAGTTAGATATTTGTTTTGAACAATAGGTATGTATATGAAACATTTTTCGTGAGTTTAAATAAAATAAAGATATTAATTATTATAATTAATTAGTTTAGGTTAGGTATTTTTTTTTTTATCAATAATTCTTAACTTGTAAGCAGGCAAAGTTGTAAGCTTTTTTTATTACATGGTTAGGTACTTATAATATTTCATTGATACAGATCCTAGTGCCACAGAACTACTAATAAAATTTCTTTATTCGTCCATGGAGAGGCCAAAAGACTTGCCACTGATTGATATTGACGATTTAATGGATAACTCAAGGATTGACAAAAAAATTGAATATCGAAAACGTAAAAAGTATGAATGTTTAAAAATATTGGCTATGAAAATTGTCAGTTTTTGGGAATGGGACCTAAACATCTTACAAACCAGGTAATTTTGTTTTGGTTGGTAATACTTGATTAAATTTAAAATTTATATTTTAGTAAATAATATATACCTAATATTTTTATTAGTAACAAAATTAATATGATTTTTTTTAGGGTTCCAATAAGTCTTCAGATAATATTTGTCCAAGACCTTTTAGATTTAGTATCAAATGGTCTAAACTTAATTGATTTTGAGTCTCACATCTTAATTGAAGATTTATCACAGTTAAAAGATGAACAAATATTTGCTATTGCACTATTTCATCGATGGACATTAACTGTTATTATAAATTATACTCTATCTAAAAAATCATCGTTTACTCTAGGTCCTGTACAGTGAGTTATATATAATTGAATAGGTACAAAGGATACAAAGATTCTTAAAATATTACTTAGATCTTTCCGTTTACATACCTATACATACAAATAATATATACTATACATATTTACCTTTATACTACTGTTGATTTAGAGATGGAAATGAAGATGTTCTATTAAAATTAGAGATGCAAAGTGAACTTAGTGAAAAAATGTTGCTACGACTTATAGATTTGACAAGATCATCTTATACAATACCAACAATAAATACATTTAATCCTCCTAATGAGTTAAAACCTTTATCTTGCAATTGGTTTAAAGGCCTAGCTGTGTCATCAGCTGAATTTATTTCTCAGGTATTTATATTAATTATATTAAATCATGTTAAATATTATAAAATACTATCGTAAATTATTTTTATTTTTAACCAATATTTAGATTATGTATGATTACGCAAAGTATAAATTTTTTAAAGCACAATATGAAGAAGCTGGTATTTATTTTAAAAAGTGTAAAAAATTAAATATGAACTTAACACCGAGTTTATTTCATAAAATAAAACTAGAAGAATTAAATGGATTCTGTGCAGCCTGTTCATCTGAAATAACGGAAAAATCTAGTTTATTAATGCAATTTTTGTATTCTACCCAAACCAATCATAATGTAAGTTAACTGTATTATTTTCATTACTTATTTATGTTTTTATATCATTGAGTATGATTATTTGATATTATTTCTGAACAGGGAATCCTCAAAATTTTAGAAACTGATAACCAGATTATGGAGATTCCAATGTTTTTAAGAGACTCATTGGAACTTGACTTAGCTTCCATGTTATCCTTGGGAAAATTCACTGCATCAAGAGACATGTTACTTCATATCCATACAATGAATGCTATTCGAAGAGCATCAATAACTTCTGGAGAAATTGTGTTGTTACCTCCTGAAGATTATGTTACAAAAATTAAATTTAACCTGAGAGGTCCTGAAATATTTTTAAAGGTAATTTATTACTTACTAATTAAAAACGTGGTATCTGTTATAACTTATTAGTATTTATACTTAATTAAAGAAAAATTTATGCATAGAGAAATTCACTTTGGTTACCACACAGTTTTTATATTATTATTTTAATTTGGTAATGTGTAGTTTTTTAGCTTAAAAACAATTGTGCAGTCACAATTTGATGGTCGAACTTAGTTTTGAATTTATAGTCATTTTTATGGTATTGCTTGAAAAGCAAATTTTGCGATTATATTTTGATGCAATAGATGAGAAATAGGTAATGGGTTCTCTTTTTAACCCCGTGGCCTAACTAAAGAGGTTTGAATTGCAAATTAAGGGATGCTTTTAATTTGTCGGTAAAGAAATTACCAAGGTGCCGAGAAATGGAGTAACAGGTTCCATCCGTACATGAAAAAATATCTTGTACTTTACTCTGTCCAGGTTAAGAGTGCCCAAATTCGTGCATGCATACTGAGCCGTTAACAACTGTTTCACCACCCCCCCTCCCCGTACAAGAAGAAGCATTAGTATAAGCAGCGTCACAGCGCTCAGCACACTCCGTACTAAGAAACATGCGTGGAAAAGACCGATTTTCGTTCTTGCGACTTGGCACTCTTAACCTGGACCGAGTATAAAGAATTCAATATTGCTTGTTTAAAAAAATAATAACGATAATAACATGAATTTATAAAATGTAAATAATAAGGAAAATTAATTATATTATTCAAGTGTAAATTGATGGGATAGGGATGGGTAAAACTTAATTTCTTCTGAAGTACAGATACTACCCTTCTTTGATTCAAAAATTATTTAACTAGACTTTGATCACTGGTCAGAATACTGAGTTACCCGAGAGTTCTTTGTTTAAGTGAACACATACTATATGATGTGTACCATATAAATTATAAATTATAATATATATTTTACTATTTTAGCATATTATTCATAATCATTATTAACCAGATTTTATTTTTAATTTCTAGGATATAAAACTTTGTACGCTAATTAAAGATAAAAAATTTAGAAAAAACATAAAAATGTTTGTGTGTAATGTTTTACTTAAATGCCCTAAGAACTTGGTAAAAGATATTTTAAAAGATGGACATGAAGAAATACATGAATTATTTGGCGATGAAGACATACATAAACTACTAACGTTACCTGAAGATATACCAACTGTTAATATTGATATGTCTAAACGTTTGGATCGATTAAAAATCACCCAAATAAGTATGTGTACTTTTATTTATACATTAATTTTACTATTTTTTTTTTCATACCATTTGTTTTATTTTTTGTTTTTAGGTAATATTAATGTACAAAAAGTTTTATTAAAAAACAAAATAAGTATTGAATATGATTCAAGCAACTTACGTAACTTACTACAACAATTACACAAAATGGATGTGGATCCAATGTTTAGTATTTTAGATATTAATTATGAAGTGAGTTGTTAGTTTTAGTATTTTAAAATGATTTTCATCTACAACCATGTTTCTATGCAATTTTTAATGTACATTAAGAGTTAATTAGATTTCACCAATAAAATTAAAAAGGAATTAATATGCCATATGGACCTAACTCCCGATTTAAGTTAACGCTCATTAACGATTGCAAATAAACGTGATATATATTAGTTCATTATTATTTGTTCTGAATATATTGTATAATAAATATAATAAACTTCAACATCATCAAACCATTGTTTTTTTTTTCAGTGGCAAGTTCCATTACCATTGCAAAGTCTTTTAATTGGATTACCTAATGGACTATTTAAATTTTTGGTCATTATTTTAATTGCTAAATCGAAAGAAATGATAAAGTTAAATGTAAGTCAAATTATAATTTAAATAAATGTTTAATTCATGTATTGTGTATGCATGTGTTGGCATGTACAAATAAAAAAAAATAATAATAATAGGTAATAAATAATTTTTTATTTAGGACTTTGAAAGAGCAAAACTGTTACTACGAGAAGCTGAAACCGAAACAAAAATTAATAATAACATTATGTACTCCAAAATTAGACAATTAATTTCATGGGAAGGATTATATACTGAAATGCTTCAGTTCCAATATGAATTCAAAAATTTTGGTTAATATTAATATTTTGGTTACCTTAAAAAAAAACAAATATATATTAATTTATTTATATTCAGCTACTTAAAAGTTTAAATGTTTTTATTTCTATAGTCATTGGAGATCTTGTAGAACGCTGTAAGCAATGCCTAGAATTTGTACAAAGCGATAATCTAATACCACGTCAAGAAATAGCTGAACAATGTGTATTAACTCTATTAAATGTTGGTGAATGGGAATATTTGACAAAAAGGCATTATAATTGCTTTAAATTACCATTAGCTATTGCTTATACTTGTCTTGATGTTAATAAATTTAAAGGTACTAAAAAAAGTGCTAAAGAAGTATGGGATTTAAGTAAGTGTTGAAAATGTTTTTAATAAAGTTGTGTAATTACTAATTAATGTTGTTAAATAATTGTAGTTCTACCAGTGTTTGATTATGGTTATTCTGCTACTAATAAAAGACCCTTAGATGGTGATCCTCAATGTACTCAAAACCGAGTATTAAGCCAAAATGACATAATGCGTGTATTTTTGAGTTTAAGGGACCAAAATGCTATTCAAATAGTTCTTTCACTACTAGCAAAAATTCAAAATGTTCTTAGAGATGAATCTGCCATGGAACTTATAATGCCTTTCCTCAATATTTGGCCAGTCGTTCCCAAGTTTGTTTAATATATTAATATCTATTATAATATGTTGTACAAGTTATTTGTTGACTTTATTTAAAAGATGTATTGTTTTTTAGCAATATCAGTATTCCTCTAAGAAATATAACGGAAGTATTAGGAATTGTATTAACCGAATCACTCAAGTACCATCCAAATCATATAATTTTATTGAAACTAAAAGGCGATCTGCAGTATGGTAATTTTAATATTATATTTTATATTTTGATGTAAATTAATCTTGGGCAATTTTTATTAAACCTTCATTTTTGACAATCTTGTATTTTGGTTTTAGTAATGTATATAATGTAATCAAGTCAAGTTTTAATATAAGCATTAAGCATACAAAGACGTATCTAGATTCTAAATGTTAGGATTCAAATTAATAATAATAGATATCTAATTAATAAAAGTAAAAATAATTTGATTCAATTTTATTGACATTATTATGACTGAAGTTTTAATCCTTGTAGTTTTTAATTGTCTTTCAATTAATAATACATAATATATTATTAACAATTTGAAGAGTGTAATTACTAATTATTAACTTGTAGTGATGGGCCACTACAGTTCTGCAATGAAATGGTATCTGGAAGCCATTGTTATAGTCAGCGACTACTTTGCACGGCCAGTTTTAAAGCCAATGATAGAAGATTATGTTTATAAAAGAATGATGAAATGTTGCATGCAAATGCAAAATTTTACGCAGGTAATAATCGTTTAAGTATAAACTTGTTTTAAATAATACAAAGTTGTAATATTTTTTTTTTTATAGGCAGCAATATTATGTCTGTTCCAAGAAGAAATAGATTATGCAACTGCATTCAAATGCGCTTCTGAGACAAATTCATGTGATGCTTTGGATGAATATTATGATTATATATGGGATATAAGTTTGTTGGAATTCCTTATATATTGGCATACTAAATTAAACCATCAGGAACATAGACAAAAGCTTGTAAGCTACTATATTTTCATTAATAATTTAGTTGATCTTATGTAAATATTAATAATACTAATCAATTAACTGTCCACTCACTCTTATTCAAGGTTTTATAATTTGAATACTTTAATAGATGATTCCCCGACGACTCATAAAGTTTCATAGTAATAATTTAGTTTAGCTTCCTAAAGTATACAAAAGTATATAAAATTCTACAACTTCAATAGAATCACCTGCATAATATTTTTTGTTTTTTACGTAATCAAAAATTATCAATGGTATTACAAATTCAATCTTTAGGCGTCCTACAAAATTTAGCTACAAAAATCTATGATCTCAAACTTGATATATCTGTCAAAGTACATATTGTACTGCACACAGTTGAGTAATTTATCATTTTGGATTCTGAGCGGAGTGATATATTTAGTACGGCTGGCGTCATCCAAACAGGCAATAATGTAATTCTCGGGGTTGCAATCATAATATAATATGACAGTAATATTTTGTATATTAGTTCTTCGTTTAATGGATGATAAGTATTAACTTGTTTAATGACACTACTCCTGTTGTCGCTATACAGTTTTCATGCATATTATGTACTTATTAATTATTATTGTCTTTCTTATTTTATCTACTGTGTTATTTAGCTATTGGCAGAAACACATTCCAATTATGTGCTTGTAAATAGTGTCTCACTTAACTTTGAGTTGTTTAGGAACCTATTCTTTATATACTTACATATTTTCTTTGAAATTAAATTAAAAGTAAATTTCTTTAACTCAAATATTTCTACATCTTGAATTTTATTTTAGTTCCATTGAGATTTGAAGGACCACTGTATATTTATTTTTAATTGGACAGAAAATGTGAATGGAATTATTATTTGTTGAGGAGAAAAGAATATTCATTATTATGTATTGCAAGTTATTTGTTTTGTACTCGTGCAGAGTGATTCTTTTATCAAAGAACTCATTACAAAATATTTTTTTTACATAATTTTAGGTCACTACTAAACATATTTTTGCAATTTTTTTATCATTATGATTAAGTTTCTTGCTTTTTCTGAATGACAACGTACATTTTTAATTGCATATTCCAAAGCAGAATATTTTTAAATTATTTAAATTTAAAAAATAGAATTTTGATTTTTAAATTTAATTAGTTTATAATTATTTAAAGTTCAAATAAACAGATTAATAGACCAATATTTTATAGAATATTAATGTATTACTCCACTCCTGTTCATCTAAAGTTTAAATATTATCAAGTTATAGCTTATTAATGATTTGTTAAAAAATTTGATTTTTGGATACCAAATAGTTGGTTAAATATTCTGCTTTGGAAATTATAAGGAAATTAAATTAAAAATGTGTTGTCATTCTCAAATTAAAAAAACAATTACAATAAAATATAATATTTTTTCAAAAATGTTATGACATGACTTAAAATTATATAAAAAGTATTAAAAAATTTTTTTATAGTATTCAAGTTAGTGAGTGTTAAATTTGAAAAAAGACCCTTGGTATAATATATAATATACATATTATAATATATTGTATTATAAATACTATATACATTTTGAAAGTACAATTTTTTATTTTATACGTATGTCTATTTAAAATGGAGTGTTTTTATTTTTTTACATATATAGTTGAAAACAATTGGTGCGTTGGAGTTAAATGCAAATAATAATGAAGAAATTAAAAGAGAAGCAGCCAATATAAGAAAACTAAAATTTTTAAGAGCACTATCACAGCAATATGTACATCCATAAAAAATTAACTAAGGTCTATCTACTGTAATAATACATACATTGATTTTATACAATTAAATTTCTAAAAAAAAACACAAAAAAATGGACATTGATTGTAATTATGTAATGTTTAAATTTTAATAAACATAATAAAGTAAATTGGTGATAAAAAAAAACATTTTGATACTTACTAAATAGGAATAATTTATGTGACATTCTTAAATAGTTTAAATTAATACAATTGTTTCCAGTTATCACTCAGAACATAAGACAATATAGATTTCTAGAGGTTGAACAATATTTTAATTGTTAAATCTCAGAACAATTTTTAAAAATATTTATTTTTAATTTATTGAAAATATCAATTGTACTCAGATATAATGTACATTATCTCCCACGACTATTAATTAATTTTATTTTAGTCCAATTCATTATTTGAGCATTTTGTTTAATTTTTGGCTTTTCTTAACAACAAGCTTACTTTAATTAACTAAAATAATAGTAATATTGTATACAATTGTATATTAGTCAGTGCATAACTATGACGTCTGGAGCTGATTTAGTTGATTCAATACTGTAAGGCCTTTGACTTAGTTCAGATGAAAACTTATCCATTTCAATAACGGCCTCAGCCCTAAATTTTGATGGCTTTGCATCAGCGGAACTATCTGAATCTTTTCGATATCCAAAAGTAGAAAATCCTAATGGTTGTCTGAAAGGTGATTCTGACGGTCTTACTCTATAGTGGCCAGCAGTTTTTGGTACAACGGAAGTGTCAAAAAGGCTCTCTCTAGTTTGACACTCAATATCTTTGGTTTCAGCCGTTATTGGATAGGAACTCATCAATCCATCACCTTCTTCGTCTTCAACAGAAGGATAAAGGCGAGGAGGGTCATGCTTCATTAACACTGGAATAAGGTCACCCGATGGAACATAACAATCAGAACTAGATATGTTATTAGTATGTTTGCTCTGGATTAGGTTAGTGGTTTGACTACTGTTGTCACTTTGTGGATAGTCATGTCCTTGTGGGCCAGAATCTTCAAGTGATTGTTCGTCTGTTACATTTATTCTTCCAATTTGATCTAAATGATCTTCTCTTGAATGGCGCATATGTTCCTGATAAAAAAAAGTTTTGAATTACAATAAATAGATTAAATTGAAACTCATAGTTAGATACCTTATAATAAACTTGTTTGTTTATAATGTAGGTACAAGGTATATCACCTATGCCTACACACAATCATGGTATTCTAATTCATTACCATTCTCAAAAGAAATATGAAAACAAAAATTTTAGAAAGGTACCTACTGAGCAGAGCAATGAATTTTGTTTTACAATGAGTTATTTTTTGTGTGTTTTCGACTTTATGATCACTATAAATTCACCAATCATCAACTTTAAGTTTAAAATTCACACTACTTTTTAAAATTATTGAAAAACTTGGTATAGGTATTTACGTAAAATAGTATCAAAAATACATAGGCATTTGAAGTTTTGATTTTGAAGTATTGGCATTTGACAAAATTGTATATTCAAACCAAAGATAACAATTTTTCATCTAATTGTTTTAGTAATGGGGTTGTAATTAAAAAAATATTTACTGTAGGAAACTTGGACATTACATTAAGGTATATCATATATTATATTATTATTTCCTATTATAGGTAGTACCTAGGTACAATATAATATAGATTATAGATGACAATGATTTGTCATTGAATTGAAATTTTACAATTTATTACAGTGACATACCCAACGACGAGTTAACTATACCTACTAGTTGCACAAAATTATTATTAATAGAAACTATTATTATGATGGTGGACATCATATTATATTCATAATATCCCATCTGTGATCTATGCACGTATCTCATCGTTCACATTTGCATGGTAGGTAATTATTGTGTTGCGGCGAAATCTACATTATCTGCTAGTTAAACAATTTTGTACGACCTACTTTTATAATTCGGTGATCGTGCACAAGTTTTCGGACAATATTGGTAATGAATGCTGAACACATGCCGCATAGAATTAAAAAAAACACTACCAAAATCACTATTATATCAAAACTCGAAAACAGTTGCATCAATCTGTTGTCTTCTTCCTGAAACGGTTTAAAATCAACAGTCATTTATAAAGCAAATGTTATTAAAATTTAAAATACGAGTCGAGCAATTAATGATTCAATACGAACCGGGCACCCGTCTTCGTCCCATCGAAAACGACAATTCTCCACTTGATTGCAACGTAATTCGGACGCAATACACGTCAAGTCTTCGCAATCGTACTGATCATTACCGCACGCTGTAAAATATAATTTCGGATCGGTTAAAACCCGGTCGACATGACGTGACACATAAACGTACACTACTAATACGTCTGTACAAGTCTGCGGCGTCCTTTTAAGTAGAGTGTAGTATGATCCATCAGACCATAGGGCCGTAAATTTACAAAATTGTCCGACTTACCCATGTTGGAGGAGTGGGAGGGGGGGGGATTCTTTTGATTCTCATTGAAAGACTGCCGATAAACATTATAATCAATATTTTCGAGCTGTTGAAATGTCGTCTGCCCAGTTTATAGATATGTCTAAATTGCAATCTACCGTTATGCCTATATTGTTCTAATAATATGATGTAGCCGCAGAGGCGTGATCACAGAATAATATGATAATAAATTATTCAAGTATTTTATTTAGGTGGGCTTACATTATAGAACCCGAACACGAACGGACGCTATACCACCTTTGGGGCGAACGCTGACGAATGCATTCATTCGTGTTCGGCTATAGACCACGTTGCTCGTTGGTGGCGTTTGTCTGCAGTGTTCGGACTCTAGAGTAACCCGCTCTAAGGGTGTCGGTGCCGGTCATATTTATTATAGGGAGTAAAATTCATGCAATTCGATTCACAAGTTGTATCGGCCTAGCGTGGACTGTCGGACCCGGGGCTTAATTTTGGCATGGGCGTGCAGCGGGGGGGGGGAGGCAAATTTCCCCTTTTCCCTCCCACCGGATCCACCGCTGGTGGAACGTGCACGTGTGTGAGTATGTAAATCGATATTAGTGTGAGTGAGCCATAATTGCATTCATTCGTGTTCGGCTATAGACCACGTTGCTCGTTGGTGGCGTTTGTCTGCAGTGTTCGGACTCTAGAGTAACCCGCTCTAAGGGTGTCGGTGCCGGTCATATTTATTATAGGGAGTAAAATTCATGCAATTCGATTCACAAGTTGTATCGGCCTAGCGTGGACTGTCGGACCCGGGGCTTAATTTTGGGAGGGGCGTGCAGCGGGGGGAGGCAAATTTCCCCTTTTCCCTCCCACTGGATCCACCGCTGGTGGAACGTGCACGTGTGTGAGTATGTAAATCGATATTAGTGTGAGTGAGCCATAATTACACGCGCAGATAAAGATATTTGCGCACGCGCATGCACAAGACAGTGATTGACTTGGATAACTATAATCGGAGCACTATTATGATGAACAAAAATGCTTTTACAGGAAAAACTCTCACGCCTCGGATTTCGGCCATTTTTTTTTTATATGAAAAACAACAAATATCGTGCATTATTCAAATGCATATTTCAGATTCTATAATTTTAATTTTCGAAATCGAACTTTTTGATCCGACCTACAAAATGTTTTATACTTATAAACATAAAAAAAAAAAATTAACGAAATCCGACTTTTCTACAGGGCGTGAGAGTTTTGCCTGTAAGACATGTTTTTGTACTAAAGTTACGCAACTGGTCCGACCCCCTTAACACGAGTTGCATTTCTTTATCACTAATAACTAAATTACCGAGGGCAGAGGGTTTTTTTCGGAAAATCCGCAGAAGCGTTTACCAAGTGCTAAAGGTACTTTATAGTAGGAACCCGCTTATCACTAGGTAAAAAACACAGTCACAATGATATAAAAAGTCCAAACTCTCCGAATGTTTTTAAAAACTCTTGCAGACTTACGCGTATATTATTATCATTTGATAGGTAACTGTGTCCCATTGTCCTTATGTAAAAATTATTTTCGAACGGTACCTACCTACCTACCTATTGTTGGTACAACTGTACAAGGGGTAGTATTATTCGAGTGCAGCCTAGTATTAAATTACAAAACTATCACATCCCACTATCCCGAATTTCTAAGTGTATGTATGACGTACCTATATCATATAGTGATACACAAATTAGACATATAGGTAAGTAGGAGTTACCTACTGTTATAATATAATAATATTCACAGAAACTTTTTGGTCTTAAACTACCACCAACATAATGCTGCAACATGCAACGCATGATGTATACGAATCTATGCAGGTGGGTATATCGGCGTACCTTTTGCCTTTATACTGTAGTTTACTATTACTTACCTGTATACCTAGTTAGAATATGTTACAATAACATCTCACCTTCGTCTTTAGTCTTGGTACGGTACGCAGTGTAAAGTGCCGAGAACTTCGATTTCACTCCCTTCCCCTCTGCCAAGAATCGCACGTGCAACGTGTTGCCCTGCGATTGAACCATTTCGGCTATCGATCCACAAAACACCTTGAGCCGCGAAGCCATGTCTGTGCGGTTTGAGAAAATCTCCACCACGTTCAATCCGCAATCGTTGGGTTTTTCTAAAGTAAATTCTTTGAAGTTAAGCTGAATCTAAAATAAATATACAACGGTTTCGAGTGAATAATTATGTCGATCACGTCATCAAGCCGATCCTAAACATAATATTAAATAGGTATAAGTAGCTGCTGCCGGCTAATGGTAGTTAGGTACTTATATTAGTTAGGTAATATATTTGCAGGCGCAACAAGACAATTTTCCGGACCAAAACATACAACAGTTGACAACTGATTTCAGAATAAAAGTTAAAGTTTAAAAATCCAATTAAGGTGGTTCTATAGTCGGTCAAAGAATATAGTTTTCAGACCTTCGATCCGCTGTGACAAAAATGCGGGACTGGCTTGTCGAATCTCAAATTCAGTAAAAAGCCTTAAGATTGTTTGAATTTTTTTCTAAAACTCGCGGATCAAAGCGTTTATCAAAATATGAATTTCCGACTTTGGTAAACCTATACGATTAAACGAAATTTTTATATTTCCTATTGGCTGTATATAATACCTAAGGCGGAAATTTATACTTAGAAAAACATTTAAGTTTAAGGTTAGAAGAGATATCATTATGTCGAGTAAACTTGAGGTATTTACAAAGTTAAAGCGGGACTAGTCAACGTCTCATATAATTTCGACACAACAGAAGCGTTTTTCTATTAAAATTTTGCACAATTCCTCAACCTATTCAGCTAAACACACCCAATATTCGTGCCAACTGCTAAGGGTTAGTATATACGCGTGTCTCAAATATAAAATTATTACCTTCCAGCCCGGTTTTACTTGTATTATCCACATGCAGTCCAAAGGCACTTGGTTCATGAGGGTTTTATTCTTTAAATCGTCAACCTCCGTACTATTTATGTACCCCTGTGAACCGTCCACAAATTTACGACACGGCGGAAGCTCCGATTTCTCTATGTCTGAAAAATATGATCAAAACAACAATTAGGCACAAGACATAATATTTCGATTTTGATTTTATGTCATTAATTTTAAATATAGAAATTAGAAATCGTGGTATTTTTTTTTAACATTGATAACATTTGTTTGGTATATAGAGTCTAGTCAAATAATGAACCATATCATATTTAAGAACAAACAATCTTTCTCGTTAATTTGACACATTATACGACTAATATATTATCAACTACAGGTTTGACAAATCTGTCGAAGGCGCGTAAAGATTTGAAAACAATTTTTTAAAGACCCTGTGAAAAATATTATGCACTAAGTCCCAAAAAAAAAAGGATTTTCATACATAGAAGGTACGTCCTACTATATCGTAATATTATAATATTATAACATAGTCGACTACTTGAGAAAATCACAAACATCGGAAAAGTGTGTCATATATTGCGATGTCGTACAACGTTATCCGTTCCTGTGTACAGATTATTATTATACAGTGAGTATTTCCTAGTGTAAAGGCATCTAAACATTTACAGTTTTCTATCACGTATGCTGATAACACTTTATGGAGTATGAATTATTATTGTTTACCTGGTGGGGGTTTCTTAATGAATTTGTAAACGGCGTGAAATCCTTCATATTCAATATTTTCGTCCGACCGAAATCTCAACCATAAGTATTTGCCCGACGAAATTATTCTAGAAAAAAAGCATAGATACCGAATAATATATTATAATGTATATTTACGCGTGCAAAACATTACGCACAAGTCCAATGAGGCTATATAATATCCGTATTGTAATTTGTGTTTAAACAAGATATTTAAATTTCGAAAATGAAAAATACTCACTTCGGCGGGAACTGATTTCCGCAGTAGTAATACGCTGGAACTGAATATCCGTACGGGCCATCTCGAATTTCCAGGTGGTCGTGTTTACACCCAATACTTGGTTCAATGGTAAACGAGTCCCTAAAGTCTAGTTCAATAATCTCTCCAGGGCCAGCTGGAGAAAATAATCTCCATTATTATTTTATTTCATTCAAAATTATTTAAATAAAATTCCTGTTCACCCACCTTCTATCAATCTGATACATTCTGTATTATTGGGATAAGGTTGAGGATAACCCGGAGAGTAGAACTCGAAATCTATTTCAAACTGTTGACACGGTGAACTACCCATCAAAGTTTCGGACGCCATGTCTTGAACCGGTATATCATAATTAATAGTAGTTGTTAATGAAACATTACCATCGATTGGATCCGAATCTACAATTTTAGTTTTGATAGGAAGAAAAAATTTAGCAAATTATAATATCGTATCCAATAGCAGCATAAAATATTTTATATAATATAATATTTACCTAATCCAAATACTTTTTTTGAAATTATTAATAACACCGCAATACCTGAAAAAAAAAAGAAAAACAGTGTAATTAAAAATCTGGCTTTTAACTTTTCATGTTTTAATAATGTGTTTTTAATGTTTTTATAAATCAATGCTTATTCTTTTTTTCTAAATATAAACAAATTGTCCTTACATAACAATAATTGCAAGGTATACAGAGTCATTTACAAATATTAAAAAAAAAAAAAATCGTAAGAACCTACTGTTTCTGACAGAAAATGATGCAGTGCGCTGCAGCAATGGAGAGATTAAATAAAGAAGACAACCTATATCAAGTCGTCGACAACCAAGGGCGCCCATCAATCAGAACGTAAGGAGATGACAGTATAATAAAAAAATAACTAAGAACCAACCAAATTGATTTAATAAAATAACAGAAAATAAATACATAACATAGATAAACGATATGTACCTATGTAATATGTCATGTATTATAATATCATCAATAAAAATAGTTTATTATTTACAATTACAATCATTTTCCATTTATCTAGGGAGGGGGGGGGGGGTGAAAAATAATGGGCGCCCTTGTCGACAACACATAGGTATTATAGTGAGTGTCTTCGGTGAGACAAGTATAAAATAGATTTGGTTAAGTCTGATACGCCCGGGTACATATACTACAAATTATTTATGAATATAATTGCAGTCAATGTTAAGGAATAGTTGTGAGGCGTTATAATTTTGTTGTCAATTAAACATGTGAAGTGAAACATATTTTGTAAAAGAAAAAAAAGAGAAATTCAATTATAATATGTCAAAGGTACTTTAACGAAAAAAAAAAAAAAATTTACAGAGTAAATATTTGTGTGATTTACTATTTAAATTAATGGCAAAAAATGGAGAAAATCCATTATAATCCGCATAATTATTCATTTGTTTTTCAGTTTTTGCAATGTTTTAATTTCCTATGGGCTGAAATGACAGGTCGTCCCCCACACTTCATTCGGAATTTAACCACGCATAATACTATAATCCATAGATAAAAAAAGACAACAACTACTACAAGTTTGTTGTTCTAAAAGAATCCGAATGTATTTTGATGGCATTTTTTTTCTCTGTGTTACAATAATTAGTCTCGACTCGAAAATTAAGTGATAATAACTCATACAATAATTCGGAAAATATAAATTTACCAAAGTCCGACGGCAAACTTTGTACGGTTGAAAATTTATAAAATAAGGAATATATATTATTGTTCTTTTTTGTCAAGAAGAAAAAATATTTTTAATATTGAAAGGGATATTTGAATAATTAATGGAACAATAACTGTATTTTAAAACTAAATATAAATAGGTGAAGGTATAATTATGAAATTAAAATATAATAATAGAATAACCCAGAACCTTATACCAAAAACAACTGGTTAGGAATACTGATTAGGTATGTTTCTTATTGTTTGTGTTTATGTAAATATTGTAATCGTATCAAACATATCGCGTTTAAAAAAAATTGCAAGTGCGCCAAATCCTTCTATATTATGCATTTCCATGACTAAATCTCTTGATAAATAATATACATATAATATAATATGGTTATAGGTCACCGGATATAAAATTCTAAAAAAACATATTACATTTTACCTGCTCTTTCATAAAAAAAATGTTATTTAAAAATGTATATAATGTACGATTGTAGTAGTTGTTCATTAATTTTTTAGTGGAAAAAAATGAGGTTGACGATTGTGGTACTATATAGTAGTGTTATACATACTAATAATATTAATATGTAAAAATACTTTAGGTCGAACCATAAAATATAAATGAATACTTAAATATCTATATGACTATATTATTCATTAGGAAATATTTTAACATTTATAGCTATTTTTCTTTTTACTCTTCAGTTATAAGTTGCTCGATTTATATTCATAGTACTCGAAGATACATTTTACATGACATATTAATAGGGTTGTATGATACCAGCCGCCTTTGAACTATACACGAACCGCCTCTGATGTGATGTGACTATTAATATACATATGTGCTTCGGCTTCTTCCGTTAGCGTACTCAAAAACAGACAGGATAATATTTAAAAATTGTATTTCAGCAAATAATTTCAATGTATTATTTAAATTGTTCAACATTATATCGGTGTCTGGGAGGGTGATCGAGACCCCAGGGACCCCTCCCCCCTGTAAATCCTTGTTGTATCATCATTCATCACTATACCTAATTTAAATTGTTAAAACTATAATCAAAATATTAGGAGGATGTATAGACGTTCAATATAGTATGTATTATATATGGTATTATAGGTAAGGTATGTGTTTAAAATGTTCACAACGATATTAAGTATTACAAATAAAAATATAAACAATATAGAGAAGTGTCTTTTTAGTTTTTTCTGGTAGAAATCCTTAATCGTCTCTGAATAAGTACTAACAAATAATTTAGTGTACAGTTAAATCAATATTGATAGATGACAGCAATGATGTAGCCTATAT
This sequence comes from Metopolophium dirhodum, assembly GCF_019925205.1. Lineage (NCBI taxonomy): Eukaryota > Metazoa > Arthropoda > Insecta > Hemiptera > Aphididae > Metopolophium > Metopolophium dirhodum. The sequence continues at coordinate 3,198,728 of NC_083562.1, forward strand.
GTATCGTTAATTATTAATTAACTCACTAATATTAATTGTTTTTCATGAGATAAGAATTATGTAAGGAAGTACCTAAAAAAAATGTTTAAATTCATATATATGAGACGTATTAAAATTAAAAAATGAATTACATGAGGACCTGTCTACCTGAGTAGCCAATATAATTAATAAGCTCTAAGACCGATGAGATAATAATATTGATCAATATCAGGAAAATAATTTCCCCAACAATTCGTCTACATTGAGACCGCAACACTCCAAGGATTCAACACTTCAATTGACAAAAATAATTGACAAACCGAGAAAAAGTATTTGACAAGATATATTATTATCATGAAAAACTTTTGCACAAACTACTCCGACTACTCAAGCTCACCTCCATGGATATAGGTATAGTCAGTTCGATCCAGCCTTTTCTCTTGGGCAAATTTTACTCGATCCGAAACGGTGTAACTTACAGGTCACCTACCGGCTACCCGTTGCCCGCTGACCGCACATAATTAGAGTATAGGTATCAAATCAACGTGATTTATAAATAATTACAGTATTTATATTATTCACAAGACGAAGCATTGCAGAGTAAAATACGCACAGTCATAATGTTTAATTACTTTTTACTAAATTAAATGAATATTCCTATACTGTTAATCCACTTAAAAGCTTGGGATATTATTTTATTGTTTTTATTATAACAACGACTAAATGATTTATAATCTGTCCCAGCCAAATTTATGATCTAATACCTCCCTAATGTATTGGGGGAGAAAACTTTCATTATCAAAATAATATATGTTAGATAAAATAATATAATAGTTATATCATTATATTAGAAAATTGCCGAAACATTACAACACGCAATAAAAGGGCGTTGTTTTTTATTCTCCCCTATGGTATTTTTTCAATGTTGATGAACATTTTTCGTTTTGTGTTTTAACAAAATGGTATAAAATATAATGTTTTCATATAATATACAAACTAATTTGTTAATGTAACGCGATCGAAGGTAACATAATTACTATAGATGTGTAAATATTAATAAATGTAAAGTACAACTATGTAGGTATGCATTATAGGTACCTATTTATATAGTATGTTATACCTATTGTTATAAATTGTATATGATGTACAATGTAAGTTGTAACTACAGTAACTATATTATAAGAGCATATATAATATTATAAGACACGATATTTTGACATCACTAAAGTAATAATAATCCAGGAAGTCCCTCTGGTGTATGATAGGTATGAAGTTCGGGCGTTTATCGTTTGTACACCACTATTGTTCATTTCGACTTTTTGTTTAAGACATCGATCGAATTTTTGGGTTATGCGACGTTTGAGCATCACCTTACGTCGAACTATTATAAACACCATATGCACATATTTAACAATAGAACTGGAAAAGATTAGGAGTATCCAAAATTGCGGATTATTTACTTGCTCTCGTTTTACAGTTTGGAGCTTGTAATGTTCAATTTATAATTTTCAAATAATAAGTATTGGTATACCTATTATGTATTTCTGTTTTAAAATGTAAAATATAAACGACTAGATTAAAAAACTGAAGTGTACGGGTAACTCTTAAGTCGTAAATACGACGAATCCATTGATTTTTTTTTCGTATAATATTCATGTCCATTATAACTATAAGCTATATGACTATGATTTAAAATTTAAATGAATAAGTCAATTTATTGTTTTTATATAATATTATATAGTAGGTCTATTATACTCGTTATATTTATGTAAATAATAAAAAAAATGTTTACAATTATCGAATTTTCAAGCTCAACCAGAATATGGTAATACATAAGTTCTTTAAATAGGTAGGTGATATAATGTTCAATATTTTTCTATTTTTCATGTCTTTAATACTGTAATATAGATATGTTAATGCGAAAAAAATGTATAATATTTTGTAACAGGTGTAAAACCTGCAATGATGCGCAAACAGTGACCGGCGGAGTGTCGCTCGGCAATCGTCATTGTCACTCTTTGAGTTGGTTACTGTAATAACGATGTAATCATTGTAGGTATATGAAAAACAATTTTGAGTCTGTGTAGACCTTAGTGGCTTAGTGTAGACTGTCTGTCAGCCTATATTTCAAAGGATAATTTATAATAAATGTATTTATATATTTACATTAGTTGGATTAGTAATACGATAGGTTGAACAAATTTTTGCCAAAAACAAATGGCTTGTTGTAAATTGCGCAATAAATCGTATAGTAATATTATTTCATATAAATATATAATATTACTAGCTGTTATTAACTGATAAGTCAAAGTTGACGTACCATAGTTTGTTGAACATTGTGAATTGGACAATATTATATTGATTCATGCTATAAACTATAAACTATAAATAACTTAAATTTAATCTAAATATTTTGAAAATATCATTGTGTATACCTAGTCAATAATAGTTATTAGTTGCGAATTGCAAGTCCCTAAAAAGTAAAAATATTATTTTTAATTACAAATAAATAACTAAAACTGTTATTTTGTTATTTAAACATCCTATTTTTAATGTTCGTAAAAAAAATTGTGCCTTTGATGGCATTAAATGTATTTTGGATATTTTTAAATTGCTGAATAGGAACTCACGTGAACTACCTTAATATATTATATTTTGAAGATTTTCGACAAAGAAAAATGTATTAATTATTTAGTCAAAAATTGCAAAAAGAACCAAAATAATTTTTTTAATTAAATTCATATACTAATATGAACATTTCAAGCATTTTCAGATATTCATTTTTGAATTACAACAATAAAATAAAATCGATATCGGTGTTACATAAAATATATTCCATTTTCCCGTAATTTTTTATTAGTTTTTCCCGACTATTTTAAAAAATACCGAGATTTTTTTATTAGATCCTATTTGAAACCAAAACTAACTTTAACATTGAAAATTTAAATATTTTTACTGCTGTAAATAGTGTCTTTAGAGGTCAAATACAACTTTTTTGACGCACATCATTCAATCATTGTAAAATCTACGGAATCTAAAAAAAGCCGGACAGACTCTGCAGTATACCTATAGTTAATATTGTGATATTTTATTCCTTCACTCACCTCGGTACAACATATTAGTTTAATATTAGAAATGTGTATCCCTTTAACTACTTAAAAGTAAGCAGTACTTAAAAATTATATATAATAATATATAAATTTACTAAAGTTTATTGTGTAAAATGTTGTTTTTCAGAAATAATTAGTCACTAAAGTAATTAGTAACCATACTGTTTAAAAGTAAAATGGATTTGGCACGTAACCTGCACATAATATATATAGGTCATAGAATAGGAACACCTACTCATTTTTACCTCATTATCATTTGTAATATAAAACTTTAAAGAACAATAAAAAGTAAAAAGGTTAATAAGCAATAACAGGAATTTTTCACAGGGTGTGCAGAATTATTTTAGCAGGGGTTACTATACTTGACCAACTGCAATTCATTAAGATAAATCTTTGGTCCCGAGGAAGAATTTAAATCAAAAAATAATGTAAAAAAACTCACATACGACAAAATTATGAAAAAAAGTGACAAAAAATGACTTAAGCTCCTTTTCAGTTTTACCCGGTTACCAAAAAAATATTGTCTCTATATTATAATAATTAAAAATTAGTTAATAATTTGAATTTTTTAGACGATGTTTCATTAGTTATGAAAATAAAGTACCTATACTAGATGTACCTTGGTATAGTATAAATAATAATTATTAATTTACATGCAACTCATTTGACATTAAATAGAGTAACAGACAATAGACGTATATGCATTTATAATGGTAATCTTCTCTATATCGGTGTCAGTGTATTAAACTCATCAACAAATTATTTCCTCCACATCTAATTAGTTTGCAATTTCTTGCCCAATAAATATTGTCAGTAAGGTATCTAAGTTTTCTTGAGCCATTTGCCATTTTACTGTGAAACTTACTCTTAACCAGTGGTGTAGTTGCAAATATTGTTTTGGGTATACATCTAAATTGGGAAGGAAATATAATATGAGACGTAGGGGGCTTTGCCCCCAGACCCCTCATATACCAAATAATTTAGATTTATCTATTATCATATATTTATTTAAAATTTAAAATCTGTTGTATTCTAAAAATAATCATATAATATGTTATATTATAATAAGTTTCTATTTAATTGTATAATTGTATATTTGTATATAGGTATGGCAATTTTAATATAATAATTCAAACATTCATAATTTATAAAATATTCCACAATGATATCTTTTCTGTTGACACTTATTATGGCTCTACACTTCTCAAACGATCATCATCAGCAGACATGTGCTGCTCCTAACATATTTTGTTGGGTTCCACTCATTGATATTTATTTATATTTGTATCGATGAAAATAAGGTTCGATACCTATATTTTTTATTGTTAATTTGAATCTTAGATTTGAAAATATTATGTTCATTAAACTAAATCCACGTTTACATTCTGCTGTAGAAACAGGCAATGTTTTGATAAGGATATTTATTACTTGTAGTATATCCTCATACATTGTGTCTATATGAATAACATGGCCAACGTCATATGAAAGTATACCAAAAATGATGAAAAAATACCCTTTATAGAGTGGGTCTAACTTTTACTATTTTTTAAGTTATGGGTAATCAATTTTTTTTAACAAAACCAAATCTATCACGCTTTTGTTTTTGTATCTTCAAAACTTCTCAACATTTTGACGTATTTTTTTTTATTTTAAAGCTATTAAATTGTCCTATTACCCAACATACACAATTAAACCAGAAATGTCCAAGTTACTTTTATTAAATTGAAAAAAGTAAACATTTAAAAATCAATCTGTAATAAATACTAAATTATTTGAAGAAATACTTTTAAAAATACTAATTTTTGATAAAAAATGTTTGCTTTTTAAATGTAATAAAAATAATTTGCATATTTCTAGTTTAATTGCGTATGTTGGTTGATAGGACACTTAAATTAGCTTTAAAATAAAAAATAAATTACGTCAAAATGTTGAAAAGTTTTGAAGATACATAAACAAATGCGTGATAAGTTTGTTTTTGATAAAAAAAAGTTAATCTCCCATCTTTAAAGGTAAGTCTTTAATAGTACCTACTGTTCTACTGTATAATTAAAAATGTATTATATAATATAGGTACTTACATACATTAATTACTTACAGTGGTGTTTAGTGTTTTCGTAAAAAAAAACCATAGGGTATTCGCTCATTTATGAATTTAAGGCAAAGGTGCGAGTATGAAATGAATATTGTAATTTTATATTATGCGCACAACCAAACCGATTCAATCCTTAAAATAGCAACTCGCTTCGCTCGTGAACAATTATTTCAAAAAGCTCTTACGGAACACATTCACAAATTCGTACACTTTATAAAAATAAATTGTTGTTATCCTGATTTGTAATTTTTTTTATTTATTTACTTAAGTATTAAAAACTATTTTACAGGTCAGATAGATACTCAGATTTAACATTTTGTAATATTTAACTTAATATTTAACTCGAATATATTTTTATCAAAATATAAACTAATAATCGCGGTCATGGGTCACGAACCGAAATAGTTATACCGCTATATAGGTAGTCGGTAGGTAGGTACTTTACTTATACGTGGTAATGACCAATATTAATATTGTTAGTTACACGGTTCTAACTTATAGGTGATTGATAATTGATGTCGTAAGAAAATAAATAATAATACAGAATAAAAATTGCTTAAATTAAAAAAAAATGTACGTATACGTGCTTATTTTTACTATTTTTACAGGGTATATGTACGGTAATTCAGCAAATAATAAATGCATATCCGCAGCATACCCCCCAAACACCACAGATTACTTAATACTTAGCTGCTTATTAGTTATTATCTACTTATTAGTACCTAAACTTATTACCAAAATAATAGCTAAGTAGGTTCCTATAAGATATTCAGCATTTCCAGAATTACCTTTATTTTACATTTTACTATTGTTAATAGGTACATTTAAAATTTAATTACATACTTAATTTAATTAAAGACATTTTAAAAAAATAACACGGGTTAATCTAATGCACTTGCATTATAATGTTTTATCGCGGATAATATAAAACTATATTATATTATATTATTATAATCTGTAGTTTTATAATTGTAATGAGTTAATTATTAAATATACATATAGTGAACTTTTATGTGTTTATGTATCATTTTTATTTCTTTACAACTCTATATTAACACAAAAACATATATTTTGTATTTCTTTTTATTTCTTTTTTGCGTGTTTTTATCACACAAAATTAGATAATATTTTACGTTGCGGTGTTTATATAAGTGACACTCATATAGCAACATACAAATACAAGAATTTATTATAATTAAAATGCACTTTCTAAATTTATGAACTACATTACATTATCATAAACTAAAACGAAATCCGTAATATTAAAATAAAAATTATTTCGAACCCAAGTCGTAGTAATAACTAGTATATATAGGTGCCTAATTATTGTAACTAACCCACTGTTTAGTGATTGCATTGACGTTGAAATCTGATGGAATGTAAAACTGAAATACTACAAAGGTATGATTACTAAGTAATTACTCAAATGCATTTATTCCAATTTGATTCAATAAAAATTATAGCATAGTTAACACCATACATAGAAAAATTCATATGAACATTTTGACAGTGATGTGGTAATCGAGGAGGTAATTTTTGACTTATCAGAATATTTTTGTAGATATAATAATAACCAAAATTGTATATTATAGAATATAGTTATATTACGTATTTATGTAGGTACAGTAAATATTATGATGCATATACAAATATTGTTATTAACATAAAATATGTTTTTGGTACAGAAACAAATTTTTTTTCTGTTCTGCGAGGCCAAATTATGTAAGGTTTTCGTTGTCATGACACATTGCATGGTTACTTATTAACAAAATCATATTTATGATTCATAGATTTTCCTTGTCGAGGATAAATATCGATTAGCGTGCTACTGGGAGGGGTAGGTACTACTTTATAGCCTATATAGGTATTTTTTGTTTATATAATTGTGATGGTTATTTACGAATAAGCTGCATCTTTGAATGTTTTTCATTAAATTTTGTCCCCGTGCAATTTTTCCTCAGACTATGATTTAATCAAATATATATTAATATATTATATAAGTTATAATATTATTAACTTATATTGTGCCCCAGACGCAATTTACACGACAATACAGCGCCCACGTGACTACAGACAGAGCTTGGCTACAAAGACTACCCAGAACTGGGTACCAACTGAGTACTTATCATTTTGTAACAAATACTTTGTGTTTAGATAAACATTTTTCAAAGTAACTTGTAACTTGTATTTAAACAGATATTTTTGAGAAATTTGTGGTCAACAAATGCTAAATAGTAAATAATATCTTTTTATATTTAATATTTTTAACTGATATACATAATTTTACAATATAGATGCACCGCGGTATACAAAGTTAGGTGTTGACATTTTGTTCGATTTTTTTTTTTTTTTTAATTTTAATAATTTATTATCAAAACAACGAAATCACATACAGTGTAACAATGTAACAATAAATTATTAATTAATCTACCTCATTAATCAACGCTTAATATCATAACTATTTGATGTGCAGTTATATCTGACAGTTGCAAGATTATACAATATTATAATTTATAAACAAGACGTGATAAATTGGAGATTACTTACGACGTGTATTTAGTATTTACATAGGTACGCTATATGATTAGGTGTCATAGAAAATATTAATTTGTTTACATCGTATCCACACCTATAGCATTAGCATTGTTTTTAAATCACAAGACTACAGCGAATTTTTCATAATCGTTAATAATACAAACGCCCAACGAATGATAATTCAATACTGCCAGTCTTGCTGCTTTATTTAGATTCATATCTAGCGCTTTATTTTCTACAAGTAATACACATTTTTTTTTCGTTTTCAATTGAAATTCATAAATATTTAAGTTGTGAAAATAAACAAGATCTATGCAAATTTGCGTAAACACAGCTGAAACATCTTTGATATAGGTAAATATAAATTATAATACCAGAACAGATATAAAAGTGAGTTATATAGGTACCTATAGTGAATAATGATGTGTTCATTTCAGATATGGATATTGTTATAATTTCATGTCTAAAATTTTTATAGTGATCTTATACAAATTCAACAACAATGTGAAATAATTTGAAAACTGACTACTGGTTTGGTTTGGTTAGGTTAGGTTTATAGTAACAAACAACTACAGAAAATCAACTATACGTCTATAATCTATACCCACTGCTCCAAATAAACATCTTGTAAAACAATATTATATATAATAATTGATTTTATGGCTTCAAAAAAGTGTGTACCTAGCTGCTACATAGTTTTAATTAAATCGGCTGGAAGACAAAATGTTATTTACTGGCCACCAGTCCTCACCTCACTCTCCGTGTCCCATTACTTAAATGTTACAATTTACAAACATTTTAATTTAATCACACAAAAGTTTTCAGTGGTGTAATTAGGACTACGTTATGAGGGTCTATACAGAACAAAACTTCTTTACCAGACCAGTGGCCACCATAGTTTTTGAAAACGGATGTTTTTGTGTTATCGCTTCGGTCTGCAAATCACGTTTATTTCTTGATACTTTATGAAAAGCGACACTTGGTAATATGGATTACGAGTGTGATCTCATGTAAAATATATTTTTTATTGCAAATAAAGTAGAACATAGTATAATAAAGATGGGTAAGCGTAACACCCACTTAGGTTAAATTTATATATTTTTGTAAATTTTATTGGGCTCACTGCCCGTAATAAATAAATAAATAAATATGACTTCGCTATAGACAATAGCGGATTACCGTAATCCTTATACTGACAGCTGCAATCTCCAATCGCTCGCGCATTGTCTGAACTTAAATAAAAAATATTGAGTCATTTTTTGTGAAAACATTATACGATGGGCTTCCTTAAAATGATGAACTATAATTATAGCTAACTAATCACGGCACATGTGTTTAACCTTCGAAGTTCTATGACAGTTATGATTTTTTTTACTGGTCTTACGCGATTTTCGTTTTAGATTCAAAGTCGGCATACAATTTACTAAAAAATAGAATTTTTAATTTAATATATTTAATATAAATTTCGTCACGCCTGCGCCGAAAATTTTTTGGTTTTCTATAGCGGTTGAAGCGTTGGAGAGCGACCTTTTTCCGTCCAGTGGGCGGTAAAGTGGAAATCCCAAAAAGTGCAAGGCGGTAAAGCGGAAATCCCTAAAAGTGCAGAGAGCGCGTAACACGCGTATCCCCTGCAGCACAACCAGACACCGAAATCTATACCACGGTCCTGGCGAAACATAAACTTTTGGTTACATCTTGTATTCATTTTATAGTCTCCACGCATAATGACGTGTAAACATTTTTTATTTCACGAATTCGTGTTCGTAGAACAATAATATAATTGATGCATAGATCCCTGCACGAGTGCATTACCTTTGCAGTGATTACGTTTTTTTACTCTTATTTTATTTTGATATAACAATTATTGTTTATATTGAAATCTATATATGCCATCACGGTCCTTACAAAACATAAACCTTTGGTTACATTCATATTATAACCTCCATATGCACGACGCTTAAAATAAATAAAACCAAATCGTTTCTTTCATGAAATACGAAATCAGAATTCTAGTCGGGTTGTTGCATAGATCCTTGCAGTACCTTTGCCGTGATCGATGAACGCAGAGGCGTGACAAAAAATTGTATGCGTGGCTCGTGCGGGAAGGCAATTTCAAAAAAAAACATTAAGCTCACTTCCCGCGCCCTTGCCACACAATATACTATTTTCAATTAAAAGGTCCATTTTTATATATATATTTTGTTCGATACTGTTCAAACTTACGCATAATGTAATCCACACCTATATGGGCTATAATGATTACCTATATCTAAGTATCGGAAATTTTATAAACAAGATGGACACATTTACACTTGGCGTGTATTATGTTGAAAAAACGATTGAGAGTGCTAGTCTTGATTTTGTTCATCTAATAGTAGGTATATCGTATAATTGTATATTTGTTTAATTGTACCTATATTTGTATGTGCAATTTATCAAAAACAATAAATTAATATTTTGTCGAAATTTTTTTTTTTTTAAAGCCAAGTAGTCTTTACAGACTGATATCCTCCATGGACTATGCCATGGACATTTGCATAATAGTATTTTTAACTCTTAAACATTAAACAAATTAAGTAGTAATAATAATATGGATTCTATTGTAATTCCAACACGGTTGATGGATAAGCTCGACGAATACCCTTGTATAATTTAATAGCTTGTTAAATTTAATAAATTAGGAGTTATAACATTACGATAGGCAATGATATTAAAAAGTAAAACAATTTCTTACCGGGGTAAAAATAAAAAAATATTTGTCCCATTACATTTTGACAAATTGTTTAAACAAATCTTCAAAATATAAAGATTAATATCAATGAAAAGCAGAAATAATAGTCGTGGCTAATTTATATAGTCATTTTGATCTTGACAACACATTTGACAAATAGTTGAAAAGCACGTGTTCCCTAACGGCCCTAACTTATAAAGTTATTACAAATTGCAATAACAATTATTCCTATAAGTTCAGCTACATGTGAACGGTCGTTTTCCTCAATGCGACGTGTTAAAAATTGGCCGACGACCAATTCGTTACAAGTGATTCGGTAATTTAAACAATTTAGCAATTTTAAATATCGAATGACTCACTAATTCCAGGACAAATTTCAGACGGTTCGAATTAACGGTGCGAGACAACGCCGAGGAAAAATTATAAAATCAAAAATAAGGAATCAAACATCGCGGTTTACATACAACACAAAGCGGACGGACGGCGCGGGCAAAGTATGCTCGAAACTACATGAAAACTATTGTCGGGCCTATGATGTGCAGAGATTGTGACCTTGAACTCGACTAATCCGCGTCTAAAAATGGAAATTCGGAATGACGTTTATACTAGCCGGATCGTTTATAATAATTTTTCTCGACCACGTGTTTTTTAACGAACGCTTGAAAACCATACTATATTACACCGCGATGATGATATAATATTGTACATTATTATTATTAATGTCCCACACATTATTTTAGTATATTATATTAGGTAGTATCGTATCATTATAATGCGCACATTATAAGTTATGTTTTTTTTTTTTTAAAAAAAGTTCAGTTTATTAAACAAAAAGTTTTAAAATTCATTATTAACAAGTATATAATATTTATTATTTGTGTTAATTTGTTGTATAGTCACTGCATTGTCTACTAGCAGTGTTATTATAATATCATGATATTGGTAATACTGCATTTTATAAGCTTTACCACTATAATAATATGATGTTATGTGGGTAATGCTAACGTGAAACGCAGTAACTGCATTACTACGTGAAAACTGTCAAAATCAGTTTATTAATCACAAAATTAATAGCGTTTTTGAATTTCTAGCATAGATTTCCGTCTGTTCCGGTCAAGAGGAGTACTCGAGATCTTAAATTGATTACGAAAACACAAAAGTTCAATTTTCCGAGAAAAAAAAAAACAAAATAATTTTCGTAGTCACCGCTTTTGCCAGTAGGTGGACAGTATAATAATTATAGTGATTAGCAGTGTGTCTAGTGTACGTTTGAAATATTTGTGTCCTTATAAATAATCGCTCAAACTGCTACCTAACCAACTCAGACTACTACCTATACTAAATTTAGACGTCGATACTTTCTGCGGTGGCGGAAAAGTTCGGGCGAAGAAACAAGACGTGCGGTTTCCGAGAAAGCAATCTTTTCGGTGTCGCGCACTCGGTTGCGATGACGAATGACCCCCCCGTCTCGTACAATACACGTCACACACACACACACACACACACACACACACACACACACACACACACACACACACGCACACACACGCGCGTTCGAAGTATATTACATACAGTACGAGGCACAGAGAGACGTTATTATTTTGTTTTCCACTTCGAACCGACAATTTGGGTGGATTCGTTTAACCAGCGTTTTTACTATTCCGAGGCACAATAATAATATATAATAGCCGATCTGGACGCTTTCGTTGCAAACAATATTATTACGTTTGAATTGATTTGTCGGTTGTAATGATTGTTTCCGACGCGACGTTTCCCCTGATTACGGCGGACACGCGTAATCGAATCGTACCTATCCATCAAATCGACAGTAATATCATACAATAATTATAATACTATACTATAATATTCTCGTCGAAGACCGAACATCGTTACACACGGAGAGGAGGAGTCATACGACTTGTATTGTGGTAACTTATTTCTGACCCACGCTGTATAATAATAATATGTAACGCGTGTATATACAATATATAGCATTATTATAATATATATTTTACTACATAATATGCGCGAGCCGGTACATATTGGCCGGGCCCCGGCGCCGAACAATGTTTCGGCTCTCGTTCTCTTTATTTTTTCTTTTTGGCAAACATTTTTGGCATTGATTTATTTATACACAGCGCATACCTACGATATAATAATAATAATAATAATACATAATTCCGTTGCGTTTTACTTACACAGCGCCGGACCACTACTACGTTGTCCCACGACGACCACCAGCGGCAACATAATTCCGAAACCCGCTCCGCCGGAACCGATGACATTTAACGCCTTTATGACCGCCGCGCGAGACTGCACCGGACGAACCTTTACAGCAGTCGTCGTCGTCGTCGCCGTCACCAGCTGCACCGTGCAGTCGCCGCCGCCGACGTGGTGATGGTGTTGGTGGTGGTCGTGGTGGTTGCGATCACTGCACCGTCACCATCACCGTCTCGGCGCACGGTCGTCGCGTGACGTCGACCCGTCTCCATATATCGTTACGACGACGACGCGAGATCGCTGCGTGTTCCGATCACCACCCGCAGTATGCTTGAAGTATTCCGCCTCGACGGCAACGCTTGGAGTAATATTCCTCGTCGAAAACTACCGCAGTGGCGTGATGCGGCCGCGTGGACTCGAGATCGTGGCCGGCGGTACTCCAACACGCACCAATAACGCGATGTATCGTACACCACCGTCGGCCGGCGACGGACCACTATCGCGGCTCGGGAACGTCGGACAACGCGCGTGTTTACAGGCGCCGCGTGGGTGGCGAGTGGGTACGCGACGGGTCGGGTGCGTTGACGGGAAAGCGCGAACGATGATACACTGCAATTGCACCGGTCGGCGTAAGTCCCCGGCGAACGTTATCGGCGTGACGACGTCTGTAACGGTATTATTCGTATGTACCGCAGTCGTAGTGCGGCGGCGCGCGAGACTACGTAGGTATATTATTATTATTATTCTTTATGTACTAAAATATTATAATCACGTACGGGTAACGACGCGTTACGCGTCTGTATATTATTATAATATATATTGTTGTGATGCCGACGCGACGGTAACGCGGATAGAGTATTATACGCGAGTCGAACGCCGCGCGTTAATAATAAAACGACCGGGCCGCCGCCGTGCGTTACGGAAGACGTTCGCGCGCGCCAGATAGCCAAGCAGCAGCAAGCGATCGGCGATCGGCGACGACGACGACGACGACGACGACGGACGTCGGGACGCCTCTATTTATATAAACGAGCGACGGAGACGGCGGCAACGGCACCAACGTTAAACACACACGCGCGCACCACACACACTAAAGCTGTGCGTAAAGCGGCCGAGCGCTGCCGCCGTCGTCGTTGTGCGCCTACGCCGGACGCTGACGGCGGCTGCGGCGGCGGCTGCGCTAGGGAGTCTGCGCGCGCCCTAGAGAGATGAGCCGTGGCCGCCGCCGCCTTATGTTTGTGTGCGCCGATTGTATATATGGGTCAAGAGCCACGGCGCGCGTTTAACTCGTTCCAATTAATAGAACGCCACTCTATACATAATCGCGTTGGGTGCAATTCGCATAATATTATGTGTAGCGCGCGTGACACGTCGAAACTCTAAAATATAATTATGATCTGCACACAACCACCGGCGTGTCGTCGTTCGGACCGGGCGATGTGCGCGCAAATTAAAACCCAATAATATCGCGTGATTTTGCCCACTTCTCTGCAAATCGGACGAGTTCTATATTATATGGACAGGGGATATGCGTGTGTCGGAGAAAATATGACTCCGCCATACGCAGTGGCGCACCGCAACGTGCATGCCACTTATATGTGCCAATAATAATAATAATATGATTGTTTTTTTATTAGATAAAATAGAATATAATTACAATCTGTAATATTTGTATGCATACAATAAGTAAATTTTTATGATATAATAAGAAACAACAACATGAATGGCGTGAGGAGGGAGGCCCACCAGTGTGGGTATACGCGCTCTAATATGATTGTTATAACAGTACAATGCCGCGATAAAGGATTAACGCCACTGAAGGTCATTGTTGTATACGGTTGTAAGCGCGCAGTAGTGTACTCAATGGTAATACGTTGGTGCAGGGGTGGTAGGCCGAGAGACGACAGAAAAAACAAAAAGGTTCAATCGCCGTCGCTCGCTGCAGCGTGCCGATCATCCGTCGGGCGGACGGAAATTTTTTTCCCCCGTTCGTCATCGCTCGGGTTCTCGCCTGCAAAAACGATTATTGCGCGGCCTATCCGACGGCGTTTGTTTTTATTTAATCACACACATTTTTACACACGTAAAAAATAATAGTTTAACTGTACCGATGTATAATTATTATATAATATTATATGGGAACATATTATTATGCCGTACTACGTACCCTTGAAAATCGCAATGATCGCCGCGATTACTCTTTTTTTTTTTTGCGCGCGTGTACTATTTTGAACTTCTTCTTCATCGGGTAACAACGAAACTTCGATGAGCAAACGCGCACAATGGCTTTAAATTATTTATAAAGTGTTTAGAGTTCGAAGAGAATATAGGAGCTATAAAGGAGTATATTATAGTGCGTTACAATTCCCTTTAGAGTATAATATATAGGTAACTAAATAAACTATATTATGTAACTGTTCTCGTCTGAACTATTCAAAAATGCATTCAAATTTATATTTATGACATGTTAATATATGTCATGACTCATGAACTTAGAAACTACACTGGGTTAGGACCCAATACTAAATATTATTATTTATCGACGTTTTCGGAAACAAATTTTCCTTTAAAAATCGGGCACATTATGAGTTATAAACAATCGTTTTTCTCTTTGGATAAATTTTATGATTAACCCACGTTAATTTACAACCAATCCAAAAATTGACAAATATATTTAATTAATTTTATATATTTTTTTAAATTTATATTCGAATACTTTTATTCGGAATACTTAAATACTCATTTATTCCGAACAAAAAAATAAAGTATTCTTTACAAGACTGGACTTTATTGGTATGGTATATATCTGTTCCTATATTGTAGCATATAATATTATATATATTTATTAGAAACGTCAATATGCCGACGTTAAGCATATTTACCTACAGTAATTATTTATAATACTAAAATTGATGTTGTACATTTTCTTTTCTCTTCAATTTATTTCTATAGGTACATTGTAATTTGTCTCGTTCGCCTACACGCATGACACTATGACGATTTCAAATCCGTCGCCGACAGGCAATATTTTCCAAGCAATCTGTATCCGAGTTATTGAAAAGATCGTTTTTACGACCAGTATATGCCACACATATTATATATATTACACACATAATATTGATACAGCGATTTTATGCATTTATCGAATACTTAGTAATTTAGATGATTTTTTTTTTTTAACATTTATTGGATTATATACAATCTGTAATGGTATTTACAATAAGCATGTGGGCGAAAAAAAAATATAAATATACAAGACGTGGAGACGTGATGAAAGAAGTCACCCAGCCGTGTAACATTCAGAAGATTATATATTATATTATTCTGATAAATTAAGGCACAACAATTATTATCAGTACATCATGGATATTATTTAAAATATATTGAGTTATAGGCATAGTGGCTATGTGGCAAACTGGTAAATAATAGACATGTCACATGTACCATAATATAATATCTATAATGAATAGGGTTCTGAATTAAATATATTTCACTTGAAATTTTTCAATTGAAAATTTCACTCTTCTTGAAATATTTTAATGAAATTATGAAAAATAATTTTTCTTCTTTTAAACGTGTTTGGTTATAGATGATTAGAAATAATGTACTGATTACACACTTCGAAAAAAAGAAAACATATTGTTTTTGTTGATTCGTTATTTCGTATTTATTGTATATTCTATTTGTAATTCTGAAAAATATTCCTGACATTATTTTGAGAGTAAAAACTTTTTTTATATGAGTTTTAAAATATCGTTGTATGCGGACCCGTCAGGGATCCAAAAGATAATGGTTTGAAATAAAGTTTAAGTCAATTTCAACGGTGAATGAAATAATAGTGTATTTTCATTAATTATAAAGTGTACAAAAGTTGTGTATGTGTGTATGTGGCTGAGTGATGTGATTCATGTGGAGAGGCTCTGGACTCTTTTATTTAATACTTAGATCATATTTTGTATATTTTAAAAGGTCACTCACAACTATTAAGAGTGGTTTGTTTATGTCTATACATTGTGAAAAATGAATATAATATAATTATATTGAAGTACAATGTAATATGCATTCGCAGAGCCATTGCTCTCAACAATATGTTATAATGTGGAGTTGGTTTACGAGTTTGTAACTTAAGAGTCAAAAAGCAATTTTTTATATTATAGACTTGTTAAACAACTTATAAATTATATGTAAATATGTTACATATTATCTGTGTTTCATACAATAAACCAAATTTTAAAAATGTTAGATAGGTATACTTTTAGATATAATATACATTTTATTTTTATTTTTATTTTTCATGTTAATAAAATATTTCAAGAAAATAAATTTCATGAAATTTTAAAACTCTAAATTAATATATATGGTAGATGGTGGACGCCTTATGCGTATCTCTAAAACTTGAAGTATATAGTTCTAATTTTATCTTATTCCACCAGAAGATCAACAAATTATTTTGGTTATTGAAGAAGGAAAAACACAAAAAAAAATTAACTACAAAGGTGTGTCAAGAAATGTTTGCCAAACATAGAAAAATCATTCAAGTCGTTAGAAATAGATTATTTTTTGTTTAGGAACAGTTATTTAAATTTGACCTTAAGCATGTATAATAAAATATATAATTTATAAAGAGGAATAAAGATAACTATAATTATTTTATTATTGGTTATTCCTGGATAAATAAATAATAACGCGAGTCGTTAAAAATAATGTTGTCGAAATTTGAAAGGAATTTAATTTAATTGTCATCTATCAAAACGTAATATAATTATTATTTTTAATTTAATCCATTTTGATAAACATTATTTGAATGCTGTAAATTATAAAAAAATCAAAAACCATTTTAAATTTAATTGCATAAATATTTATTTAACTGTTTTATTTCGTCAAGAGAAGATATAAAAACCATCGATATGTTGCCGTGAAGGTATAATAATACTGGGAACTAAAGAATTTCAAGAATCCTGATTTAGAATGTTCTTGTAATTTTATTTTAAGATCGGACCACAAGAGTAAAAATGTTCAAGTAAACCTTTGTCCTTTAGCATATTAAAATGAACTACCTATCTCAAACTGAGATCTGTAAGCAATATAGTAAGAATTATATTAACTGTGATAAATATAACAGTGTATTAGTGTAATAGTGTGGATTACGTATAATGTATTAATTATTAATTGGAATATACTAGTAGAATTTAATATTTATAATATTAATAATATAATTAATGCTAAGAAATAGTCAATAGGTCGTACTTATATGCTTTAATTTAATTTACCCAACATGGCAACGTGGAGTCGTTAGTGGTTGACGTTTTCCACTATAACTATTATTTTGACGAGATTTTTCGGGTTTTAAAAATTATATTTTTAAACTTAAATTTCGTGTTTTTGCAGATACTAAAATATATAATTATATTAAGTGAAACACCACGAAGATCGTTTTACCTAAACGGTCTGCGCCTTATCTATCATTGTTTTAGCATATAGTATTTAAGTAGGTACTTACACACATAGCCGGATAATAATACTATCTATATATAGAATAACTATACGCATTGTTTACAGTATAACGGTTTAAGTTCTATCTTAGTCTGCCCTCTGCCACCCAGGCGTGGATCCGAGAGGGGGGTGCCTCCTTGGCATGTTGCTTCCGGGAAAACAAATACTCTACACAACATGTATTTCTCAGTAGTAGCGGGGTTAAACAAAATTGTTAACAAAAAAAAAATTGTGGGAATCATCATTTCGGAAGTATTATATTATCCTTGAAACCATCCAAAGTTTGCGATTTTACGCTTATACGCATGGTGGGCACAACACTGTACCTTACTACCCAGCGCATATAACGAATTTTGATTTTTGTTTTTACATTAAGTAAACTTATTTAACAGTCGTCATATTGACACATTGTCTATAGGCTATAATAATGAACTAATCGATATTTTATTATTTTACCAAAAAACGAACAGTGTTGTATTTGGTAATATTAATTAAATTTATAAAATTATAAATATGAATATATATAATATATACACAATATTAAAACTTAAAATCAAAAAAGTTAGCTAAGAAGTGCTAGAGTATAATCTATTATAAGCGTAACGGCACTGCGGTATTGAGGTTACCTAATTTAAAATTATTTTTACGATATTATTGAGTTATATCAAAATATATGAATTTTGACTTTGGAGATACACGCATTTGATAACAAAATGGTTACAAAATGTTGAGAGAATGTCAAGTAAAAAAAAAATCGTTTTGAAGGGTATCGGGGTACTGGAGTGACGTGACAGTGGCACCCGGCCAACTTATAACAAATTTTATGGGATTCGAGCTAAGTTACTAACATCAAGAGTGCGGGAGTATACGCACGGTGTCAAGATGTTGACGTCACTTAAAATTATGTTTACGATACTTGAGGTATGTCAGGGTTTTGAGATATAATATTATATAAATTACAAGCATTTGGTTACAAAATGGCTACAACATTTTGTGAAGATGTCAACTCAAAAAGTCAAAACAAGTAAATAATCTCTCTACTGTACACTAAGTTAGGAGTCGAGCGTACCGCGTCATTGGGTATATAGGTTATTGTAATGACTAGGGTTCGGATTTGAAGGCAAATGCCTTTCTTTTATTAATCATAATAGAAAAATAATTTTTATACAAAATTGTGTTTCATTTAATTTCTTAGACGATGGAACCTTTTTTTTTGCCTTTTATTGCCTTTTTACTAATAAATGCCTTTTGGCTTTTTTTTTACCTTTTGTACTTATAAATGCCTATTTTGTGTTTAATTTTTCAGTTGATTTTATAATTTTATACACCGCTTGCGTATTATCGCTACAAGCCTACAAATGGGTTTTATTATTCGCAATATTTATGGATATCGTCTTATCGAGTATTTGGTATGGCCATAAAATTACCCGTACACCTATTTAAAGATTAAGATATGTTCGTAATGCGTAGATTCAAGATTGTTCGTCAGTCCGCCAGCATTTGTCGATCGCAATAATTGTCGTTAAATAATTTTTCCACACGTTTATTTTATTCTGTTTTTTTAATTATGCCAAAAGTTAAACAAAATCAAAATTCCAAGTTGAAAAAGTATGTTTCAGAATTCGGTGAAAATATTTTTTCAACCGATGGATTAATTTTATATTGTAAAATTTGTGACGTCAAAGTGTCAAGTGAGAAAAAATTCCATATTCAACAACATATCGGAAGAGATAAATACAAAAATGCGCTTGCAAAAATTGAAAATAGTAAAAAAAATTCAGCCTTTCATTAATAAAAATACCATTAAGTCAGATTTCAATTACGATTTGTGTAACGCGTTGGTTGCGGCAAATATCCCTATGAATAAATTGAATAATGACGTTTTTAGATCTTTTTTATCAAAATATAAATTAAATGCCTTTTTTTACATTTTAAATGCTTTTTTTATTGATTATATTGCCTTCAAATCCGAACCCTAGTAATGACTAATGGATCACGGATGTGTTAAGTTTGAATTCAATAATGAACCATTGCATAATACAAAAATGATTATAGCAGACGACGGACTGCCTGCAGCCTGTAATTCTAAGTATATTTTGTTATATTTTTTAATGCTTTTAGTAATTTATTTCATTATTTACTGTACACGGTAGGTATGTCAGTAGATTGAATTAAATTTTAAAATTAAAAACTTCAAACGATCATAAAAAGTTATTGTAGATAATATAATATAATATTATATAGGCGCAATACGTTTTTATTAAATTTAAGTATAAGCAATTTACGAGAAACCTACCTAGTACTTATGACCTTGTTAAGCCTTTTGACTGGGTGAAAAAATGACGTGTACCAACACATTTGTGGAAAAAAAATTAAAAAATGTTAAGGTATCAACACACATCAACTAGTGCGGCAGGTCTGTCAGAACACCATCGGCATCGGTCCGTGATGTAAACACGTTCGGCCGTTGAGTGGTGGAGGTCAACATAATATAAAAGGGACCTCGGTAATCGGTGTGCAGCATACCTAGTTGCTTATCTGTAGCGATATTGTCGTATTAGCATTATTTTCTCAAGGAGGCTGGAGCAGCAACCATTTTTTTCCATACATATAGCTCAATAAGTGAAAGAAAATTAAACATACTTCCGCAGTAGCACGATTTCAATTCTGAAAATCAAATTTAGTTTGTACTCCTCTTTTCTAAGTTTGCTCGGAAGTGGATTTTTCATTTCGTCGCTATCTACAACTAAGTCAAGTCTAAGTTTATTTTGATAAAAATATACGCGTACTATGCATTATATTATAGTAACTGAAAATAAAGTCGTAAATCTATTTCCGAGCAAACCTAGAAAATAGATTAACGAAATAGCAAACACGCTCATCTTTTCAAAACTAATATAAGTCGATCGAAACATAGTGAATTTTTATTCCTCTTTTGGTACTGTTTACAACAAATTTCTGCCCTACGGCCGGAGCAAAAGTATTTTCTTCGTGTTCATTGACTTATGTGCATGCACATATTATGGGCGTTAGAACATTTCTAAGAATCTTAGTGCGATAAATATTACAACAAAACAAAATAAATCGTAAGTCCGGGAATTCAAATTTCGTCGCGAAAAGTGCGATAACAGCTTACACACACTAATGTTCATTTACTTCTCACACATTGACACAGTCAAAATGTACATGTAATATTAAATGCCTAAACACAGGTACTCCTTAAGACATGTCATGCTCCAGCCCCCTTAACTCCGTATTTTCTATTTTTATTTTTTTCATTAAAAGATTTTGAATTTGGAGTTTATTATAATATGTTTTTTTGCAATAATTACATACCATATACTTTAAACATCACCAGTCACCACTGTGTGGCGTGTGCACCACCAAATATTTTACCCACGAGCCACCACCGCCGTGAGGCACCTATTGAAAATTCAAATATAACCATTTGGTAAAAAAAATCAAATATCTACGGTAATTCGTTTTTGAATTACAACCAAATAACATAATCGAATTTGTTTAAAAATTTCCGTGTTTACTTCATATTTAAAATTATTTTACCCCAATTGTTTTGAAAAAAAAAAACTGGGAATTTTCAATTCTGAACTCCTAAGGAGCCAAATGTACTAACTACATCCAATTTTCTATCAGAACCACTCTCTATGTTAAAGATTCAAGTATTGTTTCTACTAAAAATGTATCGGATTGCTTGGAATTTTGTTGATGTCATGCTGACACCCAGTCAACTTAAAATAGTTGTACGGGTTAAGTTAGGGTTCTAGAATTTTGGGTTAGACTTGATTATAGCATTTAGTAAAAATGTTAAGTCTAAAAAAATCATTTTTAAGAGTGCCGAGTGCAGTGGTGACTTCAGGGGGAATCTATACAAGTTAAAATATCCAAGGACAAAATATATACCTCAATAAACCTATATTAATAATAATAATAAAATATAATTAGGTATAAGCAATAATTATTGAGCTATAATAACTTTTTGTTGAAAACTAATAAATAAAAATATAATATTATGTAATATTATCAAAACTCACCTAGCTCAGCTCGTGTATCGACGCGATGTCGATATCTTAGGTTATATATTTAGGTGTACCTATAACAGAATGACAAGACAAATCAAATAAATTTTGTTCTGATCTAACCATCAATAAGACAAAAGGTGGGGAAGTGGGTGTCGCTCTGTTGTACAGTAGGTTACAAGTGGGTCACTGTAATGGATGGTTAGGTTAGAATAGGACCCACTTGTAACCTACTGTACAACAGAGCGACACCCACTTGCTGCCTTTATAATATCATTGTATAAGAAAAACGATTCTGAGCGAATACTCAGTCAGTCTATGATATTACTAAAAATATTTAATGATATTATTGTGAATAAAGTAATTTTTATATAACCTATTTACGTGGAACCTTGTTTTAAATTTTCAATCCTTAGCTATAAAAGTTGATTTTATTAATTTTTAACTAAAAAATAATTATTAAATTTTAAGTTTGATAAAATTTAAATTTAAAAAAAAAATTGTGCCTTTGTATTTTTATAATTTTTCAACTGCTATTGTAACAATATATCAGGAGCCTTGTTTTAAACTTTTACGCTTTTTTACCAAAGAAATAAAATTTTATTGACAATAATAAAAAAAAAACTAAAATAATTAAAACTGACAATGCCCGTAAACTGCTCAAAATATTTTCAAAGAGTTATGGTGTATTAAAAATGAAAATATAAATATTCAGTGAAATTTTCATGTATTTACAGTTATTCGTTTTTGAATTACAACAAAATAACAAAAACGCTACATGAGAAATCGAGAGTATATCCAATCTTGTGAAAATATAAACTTCAAACGCTCATAAAAATTTTATTTGATTTGCTTGTAGATATTTTTTTTTTTTTTTTGATAAAGGTAGACAAACTTATGAGGAATCTTGTATTAAATTTTCAAATCTTAGATTTAAAAAGAAAAAGTTTTATGAATTCTCATAACTCAAAATAATTTGCTAATTTCGTGATTTTTCCGTATTTTTTCAAGATTTGAACTTTAAAATATTTTAAACTGCTCTTCGAACTCTTCGATATAGCCGTTGGGCACGTTAATATAATATTAAAAAGTCCTCTGGAATTGTTAAATTATGTAATTCGCTGTGCTTTCTACACACTTGTGTTATTAAATTGCATACCCACAGCGCCGAATCACCCTTTAATAACAAACATATTAATCTGATTAAGTTATTGGTGGGTTTTTAAAATGCTTTTTTTCGACAATTTTTTTTACTAAAATTTCGAACGAGTATTGTGTATAAACTTATGGCCATTGCACCAATCGAATACTATCCTTGATGATATTATATATCTGAAAATTCTTCCTCGTGTTCGGGCAGGGTGTAGTCACGTAAGGTAGCATTTAAAGAATCACTAATGCCCGTCAAACTATCCATTCTAAATTGAATACTTTGTCCTAGTGTTGTACTCAAATCCCATACAAAAATTTCAATTTATAGATGTCTTAAAAAATGTTATACCTACTATAGATTATTACGTACAACAGGCCACGGCTCATCTCGGTGGTTCCGGCAATATGGACGCATAATATATATTTTACACGAACTGTGGATTTGACACATTTCAATTGATACTCATCATAATATAAAACAACTGACATTATCGGAAGGAGATAGCCTTATTTTTCTAAAAACTGTAGGAGTTAAAAACTACACGGTTTGATCTAATGTCGTATCGTCGTTAAAAATGTTCCGGTTTCGCGTAGGTACGATAAAAATCATCCAGAAATATCAATTATGGAGCTCTGAAAGTTTTAATTCAATTCCCTACGACTTATTTATGTGCAAAAAGCATTCCCCGCTCTTGTTTATATAACAAACGTGTTTCAAAACCACACGGAAAACTAGTTCAAACTATGATTAAAGCTTACGAGTAAACTTTAAGCCCGATGTTCACAAACTGATGACAGAAATGGCAACACATGCTTCGCATTAAGTAAATAAAAATTTAATTCGTGGAATACATTTTACAAACTTATATAATAAAATATAAAATTTGTTTTTTCGTGTGCTCCTGCTAATGTGTGATTTATAGCATAAAATAAATAAATATTGTAATTTATAATACCTTGATTATGATAACATACAATATTTTGTTAAAATAAAAAAATGTTATTCGAAAAAAAGTTGGTACCTAATAGGGGTCCACAATTCGAATATTAAGGATCCACTACGTGCTATACAATAGTTTAAAAACGCCAACGATTTGCCCGTTGTATACCTACCTACTCGAAAAAAATTAGGTTAGTTTTAAAAATCCGTTTATATTATTACGTGATATACTACTCAGTTTGAATCAAATTCGTTGTTTGAAAATTAAAACTAAAAAGGACCAAATAGTGAAAAAATTTAGTCCTGCATGATTGCACATACGAAAAAAATTGTTTCTATTAAAATCGGTGTGTCTGCCTATGCTTTTATATTTTGAACAATATTTTTGAATTGCCTTATCACATTTTCGTTCTAAGCTATTGATATATTAGGTACCTAACTAGGTACCTATACTTACAAATAAAAGTGCTTGGATTTTTTGGATTTTCTTCAACAGTAACTTTTCGGATAGGATAAATATCAATAAAATTGTATTTGTTGGGTAAAAAAGCGTGAAAATTTAATATAAGGCTCCTGATATATAGTTCTAATAGCAGTTGAAAAATATTAAAAATACAAAGGCACAATTTTTTTTTATAAGCATTTAAAGTTCAAATTTTGACGAAATTTATCAAATTTATAATTTAATAATTATTTTTTAGTTAAAAATTTATAAAATGTTCAACTTTTATAGCTAAAAATTGAAAATTGAAAACAAGGCTCCACGTAAATAGGTTATATATAAATTACTTTATTCACAATAATATCATCAAATATACTTGGTAATATCATAGGCTGACTGACCGTTTTCGCTCAGAATCGTTTTTCTTATACAATGATATTATATCATTGAATTCAAATTAACACCATCCATTACAGTTACCCACTTGTAACCTACTGTACAGCAGAGTGACATCCACTTACCCACCTTTTTATGATTAATAATAATATTAATAAAAAATTATTGTGCCTAATAAAAACTATATGGACCACTCTGGTCTCTGATGACTTTTTCAAGGCTTAGTCACCTTGTTTAGCAGATGACGGTGTGTAAGTACATATGTATGCTTTCTTCTCTATTGTACTTAAATACAAACCTAATGATCCAACAACAAATGACTTATGGCAGGAAAACAAGACACTAGTGAATAATGTTGTCACTGCCGCGTTTAGAATGTTCTCATTCCCGACAATGCAATAGATACTCATTCAGTAGTCACAACACATGCTGTAGAGTAGGTACGGCTTTAAAGTTGATAAACAGTAAAAAGAGTTTTCTAACACCTCAAATATAGGTAATATAAAATATGTAAGTTATAACATCTATGATGAGAATAAAATTTTTGTCGGCTAATATTTGGGAAACTTAGCTTCAGCCTACAGTGCTACATCCTATTCACTTGTATGCTCTACATATCTAAAGGATAAGGGCCTTAAAAATATTTTTGTAAGAGGCCCTCAACATATTGAGAACACCTAAACACTTCAAATTAAGATTCTCATTTCAGAAACATTACCTACCTCTATGTAAATAAATAACAATTAGTTCTAATAGAACGGTCTACTGATGATCATCTGACAAAAAGCCACCAGAGCGGCTCTTAATAGACAAAAAATGAGCTACTTGTTTGTTTAGATAATTTATTATGATTTAGATCGTTTTTAAGATTTTTTTCTGCAAGTAGCAAATAAAAGTAATAAAACATATAATATATAGTATGTATATTATATTGAGGTCTACAGTGCCAACATCGCCCTTTAAGTTGAAACCAAATATAACTTAACCACTGAAGTTGGGATAGAAATGCCACTACACTATGATAATATTAGTATAATAATATAGTTTGATCACTTTGAACTTTGTATCATACCCAATGAAAACTTTTGTAAAGCACTTTCTAAACTATACTACTAGGTTAGTAAATACGTTTTAAATTCAAAACAAAAAAATCCACAGAAAAAATAAATATATTTTTCTATTACAATACATGGAGGTATATGTTTAAATACTGAAGTATGGGCACCTAGATTCAGATCGAAGGAAAAGGACATCTAGTGGTAGATACTTAGTTGTTCAAACTAATAGCTGCCAAAAGTTATACACTATGATCGATGATAAATTTACTATTTAGTTATGTTAATAAGTTACAAAATGTGAATAAAAAAATATATTTAAATTTAAACAAAATAAAATTAACAAACTGACTGAACTGATTATTGTTATTAGCTATTCAAACAATTATTTCAGACCACAAATTTAATTTATACAAAACAATAATAAAACTTAACAAACACAATCTAATAATTGTTTAAGAATTCTTCTAATTTTTTTGAAACAAGAGCTAAATTTGCACGGTCATTTGTGTTTTTTGCAATATGATTTATTAAAAATTGTTTGGCTTGTAATTTTCCTCTACGATAATCCTTAACAGCCTTTGGATACTCAAGCATAATTTCTTTACATAATTTATCTATTTCTTCTACATCAGAAATTTGTTGCCAGTTATTTTCTTCTACAATCTAAAAATTAAAACAATTTTGAATAGTTTAAGTTTTAAGTAAAACTGTGTTAGTTTTTTAATTAGTTACATTAAAAAATAATCTTACTTGAGACGGAGATTTATTTTTTTCATCAAAAATTTTAGCAATAACTTTTCTTGCATGAACCAAGTTCACTAATTTATTATCTAGTAAATCTACAATTTCGCCGATGATAGAAGATGGAATTTCACTAAATATTAAAAAAAAAATTATTTGTATTAAATGTGTATAGAGGAAAATATTTCAAACAGCATAACATACCTTCGCCTAGGTTCGATGGATCTCTTATTTAACTCTGTCATAAATTCAATGGTCAACACATTCCAAACTCTTGATGGGTTTCTAAATGTATCATAATTCATTATTTCAAAAAACATTGATAATAAAACAGGTTCATTCTAAAAAACATTATAATGTAAAAATTATAAATAACTCAAAACTTATGTAAACATAAATGTTTTGAGTATTAAATTACCATTAAAGTAGTAGTTTTCCTTATATTGAAGCCATATTTACTCATTATATTATTACGAGTTACAGTTGGTAATTCAGGTATTTTTGTTTGTAATTTATTAATATCAAACATATTTAAATTAAGTGGTAATAAATTAGGTTCTGGCATAAATCGATAATCCTAAAAATAATAAAATTTAATTTATGTTTTATTATTAAATAAAATAATATAATTTAATACTAAATTACTTGTAAAACTTCTTTGTCTCTCATTGATACTGTTTTGTTAGTAACAGAATCCCATCCTCTTGTTTCATTCACTACTTCTTTTTCTTCTTTTACCAGGTTTAATTGACGAACAATTTCATAATCAACTGCTAGCTGTACAGCACGTATACTTCCCAAATTTTTTATTTCAGTCCGTGTGCCTAGTTGATCACTATCTGTGATTGAAACATTTGCATCAACTCTTAACGCACCCTCTATTTAATACAAAATACAGCATTAATACAAGTAATAACAAATAATGAAATAAAAAGTATAATATAGGAATACTTAAAATACCTAATACATAAAATATCATAAAAAAATAAATAATAATAAATAAAAAATATGTTGTTTTATTTGAAATGTTATTATTATTTACTAAAGATGTACAATTTATTATTATATAATATCTATAACTGATGTTCTATAAGAACACTAATACACGTATTTCATAGACAATATTAATTTGTTATAACACTTAGGTATTTGTGTATTTTAAGTTATATATACTTATAAATTTATATAAGTTATTTGGGCTAAATTATATTATGCATTTGCATGTTTTGCTAGTTAATTTTAGTATACAAATATAATAATATGGTATGAATGTTAAGTACATTATTTTGATAGTAAAAACGCAATACTTATACATAGTATTTATAATAATTTATAAGTATTACATATTAAGACATTTTGACTTTCGATCTTTAAAAATGTCTGATAATTATTATACCATGTACACATAATTAATTTATTTTAGCAAATTAATTTTGGTAAATATTTTTTAACTAAATGTACAGGAATAATATTATTTTGTGAAACAAATGTATAATTACTTTTATTTTGTTTATACATTTTTGTTGTTGACTATATAATTTTGTTTATATAAAAATTATAATAAATTATTTACTAAACATGAAATTTTTTGTCGTTTGATATATTTTATATTTTCACAGATCATTTAGACAATATATCTGAGTTCTACATGGATATAATATAAAATTATTACTTGTAACTTAAACTATTAAACTAGTCTAGTAGTACCTACCTTCCATTCGACCAGAACATGTTTTGATACGTTCAAATATTAGTAATAATTCTCTGACTAAAGCTGAAGCTTCAAGACCATTGCACAAATCAGGTTCAAACACAAGTTCCATTAACCCTGTTCCAGCACGATTTAAATCTATAAGTGAACTAAAGAATATATTAAGTATTTTAAATATAAATGAACATGGCATGTTACAGCATGTAATGTTCTTATAATATGAAGACATTTAAATTTAATATACATTATATACTTAATACATTTTTAACTGTGTAAGTATGCAAAAAGGACACTCAAAATTGACAGTCATTACTGATACAGTAATATACAATAGCGATGTTAAGTTTATATCAGAGATTTCCATATAAAGTATTTACATAGCATAGTAATAATGTAATATAGTATATACCATTAAAAAAACGCTAATCAGGTAGGAAATTATAAATAATAAAGATATAATTGAAATTATAATAAAAAAATTACGTTTTAGTAGAATCATCATGAATTGTGCGACCACTGTCTTGTTCTAGCTGTACTTGTTTGATTAAAGAAGTTTTACTGTAGGGAACTTTATTTATATTATCATCTATAACGTGAAAAGTAAGTTGGCCGTTTTCTGCTAATGGATGAAACTGTTGAGTTATTTGGTAACCTGCCTAAAAATATTAAAGATAATAAATTATTATATAATTGTTTTACGCATGTTAACAATATAATATAAATTATAACACATAAAAACAGCATATTTAGAAAAAGCAATAAAATATAAGCTTTGTATGATGATTTAAATTCATGTATATTTCAGATGTACCATGAAAAATTAAAAACAAAACTATTTTGTATTTTATTAGGTACTTTACATGTAAAGTCAACTTTGCGTTAATTGGCACCATTAACCACATATTTCAATCATCAATTATCTTCAACAAACTATTTCTCCAACAAAGAATAAATATTCCTTACCATAAGTTTGGTTATACCTAAATTCAGTATCATGTAGGGGTAATTTTTGATTTATAGCCATACAGTGATAACTTAAAATTATGCTTAAATAAATATATAAAATAAGATATAATTTTACCGGCATATCTGCATAAAAGTAGTGTTTACGATCAAATGATGACACTGTATTTATATTACATCCTAATACTAACGCAGTTAATATGGCTGCCTCAACACACTTTTCATTAATACTCTGTAAACAAATTTGTTATATGTTTTAAAATTAATATACATTTATATGAGTTATTCGCCATTAAATCATCTAAAACATACAGGAAGTGTTCCAGGAATTGCAGCATCAAACAATGCTACTTGTGAATTTACCACTGCATCAAATTTAGTACCCGCAGCACTAAACAACTTTGATTCACTTGAAATTTGAGCATGTATTTCCAATCCGACAACACTTTTCCATTTACTGCAAAGCATAAATTGTTCTTAAAAATATATAGCTAT
Source organism: Metopolophium dirhodum (assembly GCF_019925205.1). Taxonomy (NCBI): domain Eukaryota; kingdom Metazoa; phylum Arthropoda; class Insecta; order Hemiptera; family Aphididae; genus Metopolophium; species Metopolophium dirhodum. The sequence continues at coordinate 3,228,820 of NC_083562.1, forward strand.
ATAATCGATTTTAAATTTTGTTCCAAATAAATATATTGGTAGACATTATGAAATAAACTTGAACTATATTTTTTGCAAAAATGAATATAAGAAATAATGAAACATTTGATATAGATCTAAAATATGAAATATTACTTTTTATCAAAAGTTTTCATGCTCTTATTCCTCGAAAGTTTATGCCGATTTAATACTTGTTGTAAGGTATGTTTCATCAATAATTTTCTGACGTACATCTTCTTATTTTATTAGTTTCTATATTGTAATACAAAATAGTTATTAAATATTAATCACATTTTAAGTATTATAATTTATAACAATATAATTATCAATAAATATAATATTTTAAAGCGGCGAATTTTTGTGTTATCTGTATATAGATAATATTATCAAATTTATTTTAATCACGGTTACTGTTCTGTGGTTAAAGATAATATTAATTAATATACAATTTAATAAAAATATTTATTTTAATATTCTTTAAAATCATGATCACGAACACAATATAGTACTATAGTAGTAGATCGTGATCATGATCTTATATTCACGCTAAGGTATCAGCAAGGGTTAAGATAATATACAGGTTAGATATCATCTACTAACTCGGTCATTGTGTTACGGTTCAGTAGTTTATATTTCCTCCACACGCGTGAAGCGCTAGTAGTAAGTATATTTTGATATTATATCCTACGTCATGATAGAATTAGTAGAGAATTTATGATCATACATTTAATATAAAGTAATAAATATATTTATTCAGGTATCTATATGTCGATATATATTATTAAGGAATGGTAGTAGGAGAATTAAAAAACATCCAATCATCTTCAAAAAGTTTTAAATAATCTTCAGGCCCAGCCAATTACCTACATAATTATAGATATTTTATGAATGGCATTAAAAGGCTATAATTGAGTATGTGTAAATATTTTCAAGTTGTATTTCTTTAAAAGCAGTTACAACCTTATTGTACCTTTGTCCTATATTTTAGGGAGTTGAATTTATTTTTCCATTCACGCGTGACAAAAGTACAAAACTTTTCAATTGCTGCGGTATACACTGGCGTTTGCTGCATCACTTATATTTGGAAAATAAACAACGCCATTTCTTCCAGTGTTCAAATCTGATCATCTAAATGTGTCATTTTTAGGTATAGACAGTGTTCGAAATGTTCACTAAAAACTTTAATTCGTTCTTGTTGACATTCGATCAGTGCTCAAAAAAGGATTATTTTCAAGAGACTATTAATTAAATATTATCTCAAGATTGTTTTCAAAGAAACACTACACTTAATTTTTCTAGACTTTTTAGCCACGAAATATTTAATGATTTTTTTCATAATTTAAATGTTCGTACTCTTCTTATTCTATAGCTAATAAAGCCAAGCCAGAAATAGATGCTCTTGGGACATGGTATACTCCTCAAATAAGTAAAATATCCTTTTCACGGAGTGGTAAATTATCTACCCTAACCATCACATGTGCACTCAACTGCGGAAATGCACTGAGTGTACGTAACGGCCGGCGTTGTTAGTTCCCGGATGGGTGACCACCCGGGATTTTTAGCAACGAATCCTTGCTACACATACAAAACGTGTTTTCCACCGTTCCTCCCCCTACTGACAACAACCTACAAACAAACAAAACAGCTAATGGCCTAAGTTGGCGAGCTCAAGATCAATTAAAAAAAAAAAAAGATAGTGTTAAGTATATAAACACGGGTGTTCTTATGTTCCTTAAAATACAACAGTTATTATTATTTTTGTTTATTTTATAAATAAAGGTACATTACAATATTACATAACTCTATAATTGTAATCCTATTTATCTCTGGTTTTCTCGAACACAATGCATCAGAAGTTAATATATAATCAATTAGTAGGTATACCTAATATTTATAAACTATTAAAATAAAATAAACACACCTACCATAATTAAATGTATAAACTGTTAAAACACAAATGAACAAATCTATTAAAGAGTACAATATTTTTCCGACTTGTGAAGAAAATATGTTATTTTGATGAAATTAAGTCGAATATGGTTACTAAACCTACCACCTAGGTAAATCTGTTTTTACCATGGTTGAAATATACAAGGTCATTGCATCTATACCCCTTCTCAATCAAATATTTGATGATAAAAATAAAAACGGCAGCGTTAAGGGAGCCAATAATAATCAAGTATACCTATATGCGCGGTGTTTGAATTTATTAGCTATTGTCAGCGTATTTTTGATGATAAGAAAAATGTATATCTGATATCCCTTTACGCATCCATTTTGTTTCTGATGATAACAATCCGAATCCATGTGCAATAACTTGTAAATTTCAACCATGGTTTTTACCCTAAATCCACGTCGGTATAGTTATCCCTACCTATGCGGCGTCGCCCCAACTTATTCCCAAGCGTGATGTAGAAAGGAACTTCGGAAAAAACCTTGGTTCAATCGATGTGGTCGTGAAATTATTTTACCTATGATCATAAATTATTTATACTAATTAATTTACGAATTAGGTATGAAACAAATACGAAGTATGGCACATTCAAGTTTTGAACGTTGTAAGGCATTGCTCTTCGACATAGTACCTAATGTACCTATATTGCCTATCCAACATGCCGTGTTTAACGGAATACTTCCATGGTAAAAAGTGGATATCGACTGGACTATAACGATTAGAAGGTATCTATAAATAAATGCATGATTCATGAACAACCATCGTCTACAATCTTATTATGATAAAATCTTATAATTTATTTGTTCTTCCCCCTACAAACAACCTAAAACCAGCTAATGGCCAAAGTTGACGGGCTTAAGCTAAAAAAAAAAAAACATTTACGTTTATTTTAAAAATAATATCAAAACATTTTTGAATTGTAATATTTTTTACGTAACCATGGATATTTAATTTTTTTACAATTTATTGATCTAAGTTTATTTGGTTACATCATTATTGTATTGTTATCTATAGTTCGCTGTGAATCAATATATTTTGTTTGTTTATAAAAAGAGTGAAATCTTTACGTTTTTCAATCGATTGAATATGACGTTCTGGAATTCGATGTTTTCCAAATCTAAAGCTGTGCTACGCGCAATTAGAAAAGTACCAACGATGAGCATATTCGAAAAGAACATTTTGCCCTTCAAAAAGTTGGAGTCAAACTTAAAAATTGTGAAAGATAAGTACGTGCAGCTATATATTATTTTGTAATTACAAATAAAATTACTCCTACAGTGCCTATACTCTATGAGCGGTAATATGGCCATATGAGATGTATTCCATCTTAGTGCGTGCTCAGTGGTGTCATTTCAGTTTTTAATAGGTGGGGGTAAAAGTATTGACCAGCTAATATTATAATTGAATAAAAAAATCAGATAGCTTTTCACGCAATCTAATTTACCACATTTTTTATCTCGATATATTTCTAATCTTAAATAACATTATACAAAAGTAGCCTTATTTTATAGAAAAGAGACGCAAGGGACCTAAATAATTATGGAGTCTACCTACTTCAATGGCGTACCTAATTATATATTTTTCTAGACTCTAGAACCTAGAGGGATGGAACAAATTAAACTATAATACGAAACATTACAGCTAAAACGTAATTAAAAAATCGTAGCATTTTAAATATCTTCTAATATTATAGAGGCTTTTTGAAATCATGGATAAATTTAAGAGTTATCATTTTGTTTTTAGAATTTATATTTTATTCGAAGACCTACGCGTCTATAATATATTTGAACTGAAAAAAATATTAACTATAATAATTATCTTGAAAATAATTTTCTAGTGCTTATATTGTTCTTACCCCGAGGTCCGAGGCCCTAATGATAAATCAATATAACACCTCATTCCCCAACCATGACAAAATACTAAAAATATAGCACTCAATATTTACAATGTGCTGAATAGATAAATTAACAATTTTAATAATAATATGAATTGAATTAAGTCATAATATAGCTAGGTGATTTATTGTTTTAATTTTGAAATTTAACTCGTGAAATATTAGAGACCATATTAAGTTAAGTTAAATATTGTTTTAATATAAAAAAAATTCATAATATTAAAATTACCTACCTGTAGATTATTAATAGATATAATTGCTATATTTATAGCTTCTTTATTCTGTACGGTAATATGCCTGGAAAACTGAAAGTTATGACTACAAAAAAGGATTTCATCAATTACATGAATAATTATAAATTGGCCGATATTTTGAAAGTAAAAGGAATTACGGGTGCTGCAATTGAAAATCGCGGTCCAGGAGTAGATAATAAATCACTCACAGGTAAAAATGTCTATATATAATTATTATATACAACAAGAATGAATGTTTCATTCTTTATTTGTTCTCTTTAAACTCAAACACTACTGGAACGTTTTGAATAAAAGTTATACCTACTAAAAGATTCCTTAGACTTGGGGAGGATTTGTATCTTTGTTTTTTGACCCATACAGGTCGCTAAATAGGGTGACTCAGACTTAGTCACACATTAATATAGATTCTGCTCACGAAAATTTATATAATGTAAATATAAATATATGAATAAATATATTTATAATATATTTTTGTTTGTACTATAAGGTTGCCATTATTGGTTACAGATAATATTATAATAGTTTTTATGATAGGATATCATATATTTATCATATCATATTGTATTATATTTTGTCATATAAGCTCATAAAACTATTAAATAAAAATGCAAAATTGAGTATCAGCTATAATATTATGTTTATAAGATACAAAGTGTGTGGTTGATGTTTTTATAGGTCAATACTAAAAAAATAATTTTTTCCAATTTTGACAAAAATAAAAACAATTGAGGATATTCTTAACTGAGGCAAAACGGATACGATATACAAATAGATTATAATAGTTAGTCGTTAAATATTTAAAAAAAACTGTGTTCATGTATATTTTTATATTTTTTGGTTACAGAATTAACTACTTACGTATGGAAGCTTCTTTTAAGTTTCCAATCCCTAGCTATAATACAGTTGAACATTTTATACATTTTTAATTACAAAATAATTTTTAAATTTTCAATTGGATACATTTAGTCAAAATTTGAACTTGAACAATTTCAAATATGGTTTTATTTGAAATGTGGTTTTTTGCAGAACTGTTCAAAATAGCATCACTATATTGTACCAGTGCCGTGCGCACCATTGAAACCAAACCGGCAGTCGCTGACACGAATGAGTCAATTATTGTGCCGGGATTTCCAAAACCAAATGGGCTACCTCAGCCAAATCCATTTAACGGTCCTGAACGTGATCTGGTGAACTTTAAAAGAATGGTGAGATTTGAAGATCCACCGAAAATGAGATATTTGTTCGTGCCCGAAAAATGGTTCGAAGTCTTTTACGAAAAGACTGGAGTCACAGGTGATGATACGAAACATAACCCATTACCTAGCTGTTGTACATTTTCCCTATAGTATTTTTGCATACTCATAACTTATTTAAAAATTAGAATATTTTAAAAATCCAACGTACAAACACTGATAACAATAAAATATTAACTTTAAGTTAGTTAACAGGTAATAGATCAATTAACAATTCACACTAGATATAATAAGTTTATTACTTAAAGTTTACCAAATTATAATCAAACCTGACGATACAAATAAGCGTCGTGGGCAATAAAAGTGTTCGATACACATTTTAGAATAATAAAGTTAGTGCCATACGGCACATATACATCATTTGCACATCATGACTGCGTTATATTATTATACGACTATCATGAATCTAAATTTAATATTAATACCTAATACCAAAACTTTTAGAATATTTATAATAACATAATATTTTTAATTATTTTGCTAATATATATTATAATTATATATATCATTAGGTAACTAAACATTTTAATGTGTTTAAAACTATTTATTTTTTGTAAATGTTATCAAAATTGTATTATAATTTCATGAAAACAAAATTGTTCTCTAGGTCCATATGTTCTTGCTGCTGGTATTACAACTTTTGTATTAAGTAAAGAAATATGGGTAGTTGACCACGAGTTCCCTTATGTATTGGCTACAATCGGTGTGTTTTATGTTGGTTGGAAAAAGTTTGGAGCATCGTTAGCTAATTTCCTTGACAAAGAAATTCATGTATGTATTGATTGTAATTATTTTTATCAAATTCTTAATAAAAACTATATAACTAATATAACTTATTTCATTTAGGAATATGAAGCGTCTTGTAATGCTTTTCGAAAAGGTGAAATTCACAGTTTAAAAAAAATCATTGAAGACCAAAAAATAGAAGTACGTAGAACTGAAGCTGAAAAACACGTAATACAAGCAAAACGGGAGAATATAGCTATTCAGTTGGAAGCTGTTCGTCGTGAACGAGCTATTCAAGCTTACAACCAGGTATTTTATTGTAAAAAAGTATTATATTAGTATCTATAATATTTTATTTATTCAAAGGTAAAAAGACGTTTGGATTATCAAGTGGATTTGGCTAACCTGACACGCAAGGTACAACATCAATTTATGGTTAACTGGATCGTAGACAATGTGAAGTCTGCAATAAATGAGAAGGACAATTTTAAAAAATGTATGGAAGATCTGCAAACATTAGCTGCAAAATAAAAATAGGTAATGCTTGTAAATCTACCATACATTATTTTTCTTTTGCATCTAATGTTTACAAATCTTGATCTTCCATACATTTTTAAAAGTGTTCGTATCATGTAAATTTAGTGTAGACTTGAGTAAATTGTCTACGATCCAGTTCGTGTAATTCCGGACTGTAGTACAGTTTAACACAGTAGGCTAAACCGAAATTCTACGCCATTTCAAAAACGTAGTAATAAGGTTTGTAATAGATATAATTTTTTAAAACATTTAATACAATGTAGGTAATTTTTAAGCCCCCCCCCCCACAATTGAAAAATCCTTCGTATGCCACTGCTCAGTACTGTACTTGGACCGTTAATGTTCATAATTTATATTAATAGCCTTCTCAATATTAATACGGCAGCAAAATTAATCTGCTTTGCTGACGACACAGTTATTCTTGTTAAGAATTATAATATAAAGGATTTTTACAAAACAGCAGAGAATAGTTTCGCAACACTTAAGAATTGGATGGACAATAATTCATTATCAATAAACATGGTAAAAACTAAATTTATTCATTTTGGAATAAGAAACAATCCTTTATCTAAAGAACTATAAATTACTGTTCACTCGCACAAGTGCCTTATTAATATCAACCCAACAATTATTTGTAACTGTGTTTCATTAAATAGGGTACCTTCGATTAAATATCTGGGTAACATTGACGAAAACCTAAAATGGAATATTCATATCAATCATATACATTTTTTTACATTTTCTTACATTATTTTTTATGGTATTTCATTTTGGGGAGGTGCATATCCAGCCCATCTCTACAACCTTGAAGTAACGATAAATTCGCTGGTAAAATTCATTTTTAATAGGGATCACTTGTTTCAAACATCAAAATTATATAGAGAATTAAATATATTACATTTTCAATCTTTGCACCTAAAAAATATTAGTTAATGAATGTATAATTTTAAGGATGACATTGCTGTACCAAGTCATAATTATTGTACCAGACTTGAATCTAAGTCAAATGTCATTATTCCTATAATTATGACAGTTTTTGGACAGCAATGCCCACAATTCAAGTTTATACAGTTTTGTTATGATCATGATTTAAATGTACATAATTTAAAAAAATTTACAATCTATAAAAATTATATTAATAGTTTATTTCAGTAATTTTCATTTAAATACTATTGATGTAATCTTTGATTTGTTATATATAATTTTATATAGATTTTTTTTGTTTTCCTTATATATACCAAGTTAGCACTTTGCACATATATCTAACCATTATTATCTAATACCTCATCACTCATTAGTAGCTATTATTTTAACATAATAAATTACTAAATAATATTTTAGTAATCTATGGCTCAAAATGTTACCACCACTAAAATATAATATCACAAATCGATAGCTGCCTAGTGCTACAAGTGTCACTAGTCAGTCAGAACGTCTCCAGTCTTATACCCTAGCACACATCTATATAATTATCACACCGTCTTTAAATATTTATAGTATTTATTATTATTTCCAAATGTTTATTCTATCATTCATACCTATCTTATACATGGTAGACCATACCGCCTCCAAACCATATAGTAACTATATTCTACAACACCTCCTATCTACCTTACCCCTATCTCACACTCCTTACAGTAGCCATGTCATCACGACCCCCACACATATAACAATTGTATATATACTTCTAAGTACAATAAAAATTACCTATAGTCAAACCTATATACTTGGATGAAGTATCACTTTTATAAAGTTCCAACCTACTTGTATCTATTTTCATACCATACCACACCTTGAAAATTACACTTCTATAATTCATAACGCCTATCCGTAATAATTTTCATCGTGTTTATTTAAATTCCCTAATGCGATTTTAGCTAAATTGATTCTGTCAGTTGTAGATAAAGTTGGAGCAATTGAAATATTAGAAAATATTTCATGTACTGAGCATAAATGTTTAGAAAAAGCTCTTTCTTGTCTTGGTTTACATTCACACATATATATGTCTGAAAACACTGTATATAATACATTATCATAAGTTAATGGTTGAACTGAAAATTGATTTGAATCTATTCGAATTAAAGACACGGCCTTGGTATATTGTAATAATGTTTTAAAAAATTATATCCATTACAAACCCTACTACGTTTCAGCGCGAAGCGCTAAACTGTCGTAAAATTCGTAATTTCCGTTTAATCCGCTTATACCACGTTGAACTATAATAGTGTCCGGAATTACGCAAACTGGATCGCAGACGATGTTCTAATGTCTATGACAAATGCACAAGAGAAAAAAACTTTAAAAGACGCATGGTAGATTTGCAATCATTATTTATGCTTATGCAGCTATAGTGCATTTTTTAAAAGTTTTAATTTCTTGTTCATTTGTTATAGACATTAGAACATTGTCTATAGGTACAATCCATTTTACCATATCATTCTGTGTTGTACCTTACATGTCTGGTTAGCCAAATCAAATTGAGAATCCAATCGTCTTTTTACCTTTAAATAAATAAAATATTATAGATACTAATGTATTTTTTTTACAATTAAATATAATACCTGGTTGTACGCTTGAATAGCTCGTTCACGATAAATAGCTTCAAACTGAATATCTATACCTACATTCTCCCGTTTTACTTGAATTACATAATTTTGAGCTTAGTTCTCCATTTTTCTGTTAAACTGTCAATTTCATCTTTATCACTATCATTACAAGATGCTTCATATTCCTAAATCAAATAAGATGTATTAGTTAGTCATTTACATTCAAGAATTTAATAAAAATTATTACAATCAATTTCTTTATTAAGGAAATCAGCTAAAGATGCTTCGAATTTTTTCCATCCAACATAAAACAAACCATTTGTAGCTAATACATAGGGGAACTCATGTTCAACCACCCGTATTTCTTTACTTAATAGGTAGGTACATATTATGTAGTGATACCAGCAGCAAAAATATATGGACTTATAAAGTATAACGTTATTATCATTACAAAATGATGTCTGGGAAGTTATGAGTATGCAAAATTACTATTGGAAAAAATGTACACCATCTAGGTAATGGGGTAACGTTTTGTATCATTACCTGTGACTCCAGTATTTTTGTAAAATACTTCAAACCACTATTCGGGCACGAATAAATACCTAGTTTTAGGTGGTTCTTCTAACTTCACCATTCTAGGAAAATTCACCAGATCACTTTCAGGACCGTTAAACGGATTCGGTTGAGGTAGGCCATTAGGTTTTGGGAACGCCGGCACAATAATTGAATCCGTCAATTTAACTTTTACAACTAATATTACATAACCAGCGTCGGTGCGAGTCACAACTGACGCCTTAGTCCATTCGGCCACTTCGTCACCCCCATCATTTTTTACTTCGCAAATATGTAATGATACCAGCAGCCAGAACATATGAATCTAAAGAACAATTTTGTTTTCATGAAATTATAATACAATTTAAAAAAGCGGCATCCCCTGTATTATCCTTTATCTTATAATCGGCTCATTGTGCTTAATTGTATAGATTATGTATTTGTGTATGTTCTTATGTAAATAAAAAACAAATATATATACTTATTGTCTATTATATTATTAAACATATTACTGAATTATTATAATTTAAATATATAGATTAACCAAAAATATATTAGTAAAGAATATGTATTCTTGTGAAAACGGTATACAGATTTACAGGTTACAGCAACATAGTTTTCCAGCTATAGTACATCGGACGGGACGATCTGCAGTTAAGTCTCAAATGATTTAAGACTCATAGAACGTGCATTAAAATTTAAGTAGTTTAAACTATATCGACTGATATAAAAATCTGAGAAAAATATTCATTATTGCAAAAACAGGACTGGATTCCAACGCCCCAGGTGTAAAAATATAGTCCAAATACTCATTATATAATACATATTATTTTTTACATATTAAACGAGGAAAAGCAAAGTATTAAGTAAGTAAGTAATACTACGTAATAGTTATTCATTGCGTATCAGTATATCCACCAATTTATATAAACATAAGGTTAAAAAATTCAAAAACTACAGAAAAAATATAGTATAAAAATAGTCGGAGACGATATTTTGTGTACTTACTTATTAACATTCACATTAGGAAACGATAATTTCTGGTTAATTCTTTATAAAAGAATGTGCGTCCAAATACATAATATTTTTACAACATTTGATATTCACTCGGTTTCTCATGTCACGATTTTCTTATTTTACTGTAATTAAAAAACGATATTTGAAAATTTCAATGAATGTTTATATCAGCATTTTTTATACGACATACAATTTTGAAAACAATTTGACTCTTTTTGAGCTGTTTACAGACATTGTCAGTTTTCAATTTGTTTAGTTTTATTTCTATATATATCAATAAAATGTTATTTGCTGGGTAAAAAAACATGAATATTTAAAGCAAGGCTCCTGATATATTGTTACAATAGCAGTTCAAAAATATTAAAAATACATAATCACAATTTTTTTTATAAGCATTTAAAGTTTGAATTAAATCAAATAAATTTGTAAAATGTTGTCAAAATTTGAACTTTAAATGCTTATAAAAAAAAATTGTGCCTATGTATTTTTAATATTTTTCAACTGCTATTAGAACGATATATCAGGAGCCTTATATTAAATTTTCACGCTTTTTTACCCAACAAATAAAATTTTATTGATATTTATAGAAAAAAAACTAAAAAAATTTAAAACTTACAATGTCCGTAAACAGATCAAAATAAGTCAAAATATTTTCAAAATGTTATGGTGTATAGAAAATGCTAATATAAACATTCAGTGAAATTTTCAAGTATCTACAGTCATTCGTTTTTTAATTACAATAAAATAAGAAAATTGTTACATGAGTGTTACAAATCGAGTGAATATCAAATGTTGTAAAAATATAAATTTCAGACGCTCATAAAAATTGAATTTAAGTTTCTCGTAGACATTTTTTTTTTGATAAAGGTAGACAAACTTATGAGTAATCTTGTATTATATTTTCAAATCTTAGATTTAAAAAGAAAAATTTTTATGAATTCTCAACTCAAAATAATTTTCGTGATTTTTCCGTATTTTGTCAAAATTTGAACTTTAAATGCTTATAAATAAAAACCGTGACTAAAGATTTTTAATTTTTTTCATCTGCCTTTGAAACAATAACCTAGGAGCCTTCTCTTAAATTTTCAAGCTTTTTTACTCAACAGATAAAATTTTATTGATATTTATAGAAAAAAAACTAAAAATAATGGAAATTGACAATGTCCGTAAACAGCTCAAAATAAGTCTAAATATTTGGAAAATGTTACGGTGTTTAGGAAATACAATTATAAACATTCAGTCAAAATTTCATGTCCCCACGGTCATTTGTTTTAGAGTTACACCAAAAACCAAAACCGATTTTCTCGAAAACAGATTTTGTGTAAAATTCCCGTTTTTCCTTAATTTTTCTTTTGTTTTTCACGTCGCTTTCGAAAACTACTAGGAAATTTTTACTTTTAACCCCCCAAAGTACCAACTAGATTCACTTTCCTATCAGAAAAGTTACTGTTGAAGAAAATCCAAGAACTTTTACTGTCCTAAAAGGTGATGACAGACACAAAAATAAAAAAAAAACACACATCATTGTAAAATCAATACATTCATCGCTTCGCTCAGAATCTAAAAAATGCTATTTTATAGAATTGTGTATAAATTATTATTATTAATTTTAGTTTAAAGTATAATTAATGGATATTGGATAATATAGTATAATATAGTAAATTATAAATAAATTATAATATATAACGTAATTATTTTAATTATGCTAATTATATCATTAACTGTTCCTATGTTGGTCAATTAGATCACTAATTTTGAGATCAACTAGATCTTTAGGGGAAAATATAAATTCGGTGTTCTTAAAGACCGTATGTATAGCTGATCTAGATGGCCCAAGGGGATTTAGTTAACAGGGGATCTAGTTGACCACAGGGGATCTAGTTGATCACAGGGGATCTAGTAAGACGGGGATCTAGGTGATACGTCACCGAATATTTGAACCTAACCTAGTTCTTCGCATAAACAATTTGTTATCACTGATATGACGTCTTCGATGTTATTGTTATTTATTGGTTTGCTTACAAAAATTAACAAAATTAAGTTACTGTAAAGTGGAATGTGGAAGTTCTAAATATTCTTAGTTTAAGCATGTGTAATTGTGTAATCGTAATATACTAACTACAAATAGGGTCTTATGATTTACTTTTATAATCAGTAGTTATGTATTTCAGAGCAAACCAAATAATTTCGATCTTTGATATTTAGTTTTGTTATGCCATAATAGTACGAAACAAATTTAAATCATTCAAAATGAGTGGTGGACGTCAACGTTCTATGTTCACGGTTCACCCAAACCAACAGTCTGAATCAGGTATACATGGTCAAACGTATTTATTAGAAACACTGACAAACTGCACGGATCCCTTAAAAGCTATCGAAGAGTTCCAAGTAGACAATGGAATTCATTTGCCGTCGCTCCGTCAAATGTTACCTTTGCTCGATCTCCATGGCATTCGGCGTTTGGATTTTCATAACTCTATATTGGAAGCGCTGCGCGATAAATTAGTAGCTCATATTGAAGAAATTGGTAAAAAAGAAGGACGTGACCGGGATCGTAAGCTCAAGGACATGTTGGCAAAGAGTTTTCCTTCAGTTCATATAAAACAACTAAGACCCATAATTATGGCTATTCTGAAAAACATATCTCATATTGATGATAAATACTTAAATGTATTAGTTAAAGACACTGAACTTTATAAAGATACAGATACAGAAGTGAAAAGACAAATTTGGAAGGACAATCAATCACTATTAGTTAATGAAGTGTCACCTCTACTAACACAGTACATAAGGGAAAAAGAAAATATTCTTTTCGACCACAATAATTTGACAAATTTATTCTTTACACCATCGCCAAAATTAAGACGTCAAGGAGAAGTGGTACAAAAACTTGCACATATGATAGGCTCAAGTGTAAAATTATACGATATGGTTTTGCAATTTTTGAGAACATTATTCTTGCGTACTCACAATGTACATTATTGTACACTAAGAGCTGAACTTTTGATGGCATTGCACGATCTGGAAATTCAAGATATTATATCCATTGATCCATGTCATAAGTTCACATGGTGTCTCGATGCTTGTATTCGAGAACGCAATGTTGATGTTAAACGATCCCGTGAACTTCAAGGGTTTTTAGATAGCATTAAAAGAGGACACGAAACAGTATTAGGAGATTTATCCATGACATTATGTGATCCATACGCTATTAATTTCTTAGCGACTTCAACTATTCGAATACTTCATCATTTAATTAACAATGAAAATTTACCGAGGGAAAATCATGTATTAGTTCTATTGTTGAGGATGTTGTCTCTTGGTTTGAGCGCTTGGGTTATGATTGATACCCAAGATTTTAAGGAGCCAAAATTGGACAGTCAAGTAGTCACTAAGTTTATGCCTGCCCTGATGTCACTCATGGTAGATGATCAAGTTAGAGCTTTAAATACTAAAATGCCTCCTGATGAAAGGGAATCTGCAATTACCATTATTGAACACTCTGGACCTGTTCCAGATGCTGTGCAAGCATATATACAAGAGAGTAGCGTTGCATGTACAGTTGCCATGTATTATACATTACATGTTGCTAAAGCTAAAGACAGATTAGCGTTAATGAGAATATTGGGATCTTTGGCCAACTGTGATCATGACCGTGCTTTCGAGGATCCATTTCTTCATTTTTTGGTGGCACTATTAATACAACAAGTCGAAGAATTTGCTGCTGAAGATTTTTGTACTGTAATTTTTGATGAATTTTTTTGTACTGGACTGAGCAGAGAAAATGTAGTTAGACATGTATTAAAACTAGTGTGGCATGTTTATCCAAAGTTACCGCCAAGTAGATTAAGTACATTAACCAAAGTTTTACAACCAAGTTCAACACATGATGAAGCTGTACACAAACTATACACAGACTTTGTAGAAAAAATTTCAACAGACACAGAACCTCCACCAGAACCGCCAAGTTTTGATTATTTGGAATCGCCATTGATGAGTGTACCTACACCGTCACATTATTAAACAATTATCTATTGTATATTTTATCAATACTATTTAATAATAGTTATTATTATTACCTATAGTTTTAAAATAATATAATATTATGACAGTTGATTTCTGACGTAAAATAAAATAAGATTTATTAAAATATTAAAATAATAATTTTATGCTTTATAAACTTTTCCGTTATCCATAGAGTAGGACAATATATATTTATTTTTTAAGTTTGTAGTTATTATATTTAAATAGTATTAAGTACAATTTAACAAACAGAAATTTGAAGGTTTGAAATTATTTTTTTTTTTATATGTAAAGAATTATTCAAATTCCAAAGTTGTTTTATTTTCCTTTGTATTTAACTGAACAAGTGAACCATTTGGAGGTCTTTCTTCATTTTTAATCCATTTAGAAAATAATCTGAAAAATAAAATAAATATTAAAAATTTTCATTTTTGTTTGTGGTTAAAAAAGGAATGCATAATAATAATACAAATAAATTATAAAGAGAAAAAAAGAATGACTTCTTAATATTTTTTTCAATTTAACAATCTAAATCATATTCAAAATTGTTCATTGTAAAAAAAAAAAAAAAAATTAATAACTAAAGGAATAATAAACATATACGATATACAAGTTGTATATTTTCTTCACAAAAACTAGTACAATATATTTAAGGAATAAATTGTTTTAAGAATTAAATGTTGATACACTGCACAGTACTTACTCTGCAATAAATTCTAATGGAGTCCAAGTTGAAGTATCAGCTTTAGGCATCCATTTACGATTCATGGGTGTGTCAAGTGTGACAGGCAATATTGAAAAAGCTTGAGCTCCTGTAGGTAAACCACCATTTTCATCGGCCAAAGATTTTGTCAAATGGTGTATTGCTGCTTTAGCTAAACCATAACCAATCATTCCTGGTGTGGGACCAAGAGCAGCTTTAGCACCAGTCAATACTAAAATACCTCCAGGTTTTAAATATTTGGATGCAATGGATGATGCTAATACTGAGCTCGAAACACTTTGTTTTAACATCAAATCAGTATTTTTTACAAAATCTGTGTATAAAAATAAAATAATAATTTATAATATACATGTATAAACATTTTTACATAAGCTACAATTTTCACCAAAAAATAAAAAAGCATATTTTTTTTACTTAACATCAGAGCTTGAGCTACCGCCGGCCCAACCACCAGCAACACATATTACAGCATCTAATTTTTCAGATCCTAAAACTGAATCGAGCTCCTTCAAAATTTGTGATTCCTTAAAAAGTAACACAAATGTAATAATTTAATATAACAATTGTTAACAAATAGGTAATTATTATTTATTAACTTTACTGAATTATAATTTTACTACTGTCGTCATGTATAATATTATGCTGTCTTCTTATGTACAGCAATATTATGCTGTCTTCTTATGTACAGCAAATTGACACAAACAGAATGAAAATCTTCACAAAATAAGTATTTTCAATCAAGTGAATTCAATGCAGTATAGTCATATTTTAATGCAGTGCCTAGTCGTGTATTAAGTAATTTTTGTTGCTCCAAAATGCACAGAAAAGACTTAACAAGAACTAACAGAACAGTTTAATTTAGAGAACAGCCACTTCCCATTTTTAAGTTAATTTTTAAATGTAAAAGATATTTCAAGTCAAAAGTCTTTTTCATATTATATTTCTATTTTGAAGTTGTTTTACTTGTTCTAATATTGTAGCATCCCGTTCCACAATCACATTAGCATTTGCAACTTCATTTCGAGATAGGTCTATTGATCCAACCCACTGAAAATTAAAAATAAATACTAATTATGTTATATGACTATAATATTATGAGGATATATTTTATACATTCACATTATCTAAATAGTAGGCATTAATTATATTTTAAATTTTAGTTTTAACTTTTAACAGTTTATCCATTAATTGACAGGATTAGTATATTCATATATAATAAGTCAATAAAAAGTATTATATTCACATTATGTCATTATGTAATATATAATAACTGTTTGCTTGTTTGTTTGTCTATTTCATATTACCTAAACAGGCTAAACATTTTATAACGTACAATTAATTGCTTTTACTAAGTATATTAAGTGTATTGTTAACGACTAACAAAACATTTTTGAAATGATAATTATAATATGGTAATTATTTATGAGTATCTACCTTAGATACTTATTATTTGAAATATTTTTCCAGATGTGTAAATATTAATAAAACTAAACTATTTTATGTAACAAAAATTATTATAAATATAGTTAGGTCTTAGGTGTATATACCTAGAATAATCATAACTTGATTATTTATCACTTGATTTTTCAAACACTTAAATGGTCTTCACATTTCTGTAGGCACTTATTTTATTGATTATTTTATAATACCTATGATATAATATTACTTAAGTAGGTAGGTACATAAATGTATGTGTTTTCAAACTTTAAATTAATAAAACCAAATAATTATGTGTTATTTGAATGTTAGAATAATCATTATGAAATATAATTAAAATTATTATTAATAAAGATTTTTCAAAATTAATTTTAATAGGTACTTTAGTTTTTCGTTTATCACATAAGTCATAACTACATAATCACTTTTCATCATTAAATGTTATGTAAAGATTACTCTTTAATCATTGATACTCAACAATTAGGTTCTTATGAATTGATAGAGTTAAACATCTCAGTAGACTAATTTTTACAAAAATATAATCATATTTAATTAAAACATGTAATTCGCTTTCATCTGGCTTCAGAAATATAATTGGCTTTAATTATACGATTTTCTAAAAGCGAGTTTATAGTTCACTTATGCTCAGATTATAGCTCTAATTTGATTTAAAATCATACTATAATGTAAAAATGTATATTGGCGTTGTAAAAACTATTTATACACTTTCAAATGATCGTGAAACCATAATTATTGTACCTATTAGTATGCGTATAGGTAGAGATGACCTCGAATTATATAACGACGGTTCGTATGATTATTATATCGCTCGCATAGTTAGGTGTATACTTTCATTGGTGTTCAAGTCGCGCTATAGAAATTACATTGATCATCGGGTGGGTACAACCCGTGTATTTCATTATGCTTACAAATGTTTGGGCCGTAAAGAACGATATGCACGTCGATCCCAACGCTCCTTTTCCTCCGTACACCAATATCTTGCCGGCAGCCATCGCAGCGTATAGACGACAGTATAATATTATATATTCGACACCCAAATGGCGAGTGACCCGCGACAGGTTAGTGGTTACTACTGTCTACGGCTGTGGTATGAACCAACGAAATCAACAGGCGGCGGCGAGTGTCACGATGACCGACGACGGACGACTGCGGAGCAAATCGAAGTGTACGCGTGACCGTGTCGCAAGTGACTGCGGCGAGTCGGCAACTATAATATTATAATAATATATAATATAGTGAGCTGAGACTACAACTATCGCGAACACGAATGCAGTAATCCTTGTGTACGTGTATATCGTGATGGCTTGTGATTATTGTGGTTGTAAACCGTAATAGAAAGGCAGTGGACCGTGGACCGTGGACCGGACGGACGGGCGGTGCATACGTCTGCGCCCGCCGGGTGGCCGCGGGGCGTTAACATTTTGAAATCGCGGGGCGCGGACCGGGTGCACGACAAAATAATATGCGTGATAATATCATTATTTAATGCTAATATTTTTTTTATCAGACTATTAATTGCACTTATATTATCCATGATTAATTGACGATATTATGCCTTTGATATCACACCGTAGTGCGTATACCGAGGTGGATTCAGGATTGATCCACCTAGATGCGTACTCGAAATACAAATAGGGAACATCACCTGTTGTAGAATCGCATAATATGTGTCGGACAACATAACATATTATTATTTATTGATATATTTCATCATGTTCACCAACGACTTATCATACGAAAAATAGCCGCTGTAATCTATGATATTTGATGGTTTGTTATTCTGTCGTTTCGTGAGCCGACCGTTTTACACTCGTAAAATCATTTGTCGGGTCATTATGCCACGATGAGTGATAAGGATAACACAAAGGGCGCGGTTATTACCACGGTTGTTGATAGAAGATTGTTCAATACAGCCGGTGTTCGAATTGGGCGTCCCCCCCCCCCCGCATGGGAATATCGGGAACTCAGCTCCTAAATCAGTTTTTGATTTTGATAAGCGTTCCCATTATACCACATTTTCCCAAAAGAACGCAGGCATATCAGTGGCGTCATTTGGTGAGAGGGGGGGATTTGCCCCCCCCCCATGACATTAGCGAGCTACTATCGGCACAGGGCCGGATTAACTAACTATTAAATAGAAAAAAGACACTAAGCCATTAGGCACTTAATACTATAGGTACTTAATAGACACAGTCACGTAGAGCCTAGGGCTACAGCCTACAGCCTAAACCAAGGCTAGTCCAACCCCCAGCCCATTAAATATTTTAAAAGTAGATAAATGTCCGTTGTGAACATTATTTATTGACTATTATAATTTTATAATTTGGTTAGTGCAATGATAATGAGAATAAAGAGTTTTTATATTTTAAACGTAAAATTGAGAAGTGTCCAGTGTCTATATTAAAAAATTGTATTCGGTTACGGACTTGCCTAACATATAAAGACCATTTGACTCAAGTCCCTGACTCAAACCAAAACTTACTACAGTATTCAGTATTAACATACAGTTAACACAGTTTTCCAAGTTCTACTGTTGAACATTTTATATTTTTCTAATAATAACGTAGTCTTGATAAAATGTGGACCCTCAAATGTCCAAGTGTACTTGGGTAGGTACTTTCTGAAGTACCTACTTACGACTAAACGTTTTATAGTGTTTCGTACAAATTCTTACAGTAATAGCTGACACCTAACCTAACCTGAGTTACCTAACCTATAATACTAATATCATGTTACTATGATAATATGTTAGTAAGTAGTAAGTACCAATAGTATGGAGTTGAAAACCTATTTTGCGAATTCAGGATACTTGCGGACACATTGCACGATTATTGTCTCATTGAACAGTAAACATATTGCAATACTAATAATACCATATTATATATTGTATGGTTATGATAGTCGCCCAAAGTCCAAACAGACTATTAATTTTTTTCTAAAAGCTTGTATCTGCCCATCGAATTTTTCACTTCTAAGCGGCCCATTTACACATTCGGAGGCCCAAAATTACGCCTATAATTAGAAACTCTGTATAGGTAGGTAACTATAGACATAAAATATTATTCGATTTTCGTGATACGAAATTCACGTATGAACGTTTATTGTTGCCTATATAGAGTTGCCACTGATTAAAGAAATTTTTTTTTAAAAGCTTGAGCTTTGAGCTGCCGAGGTCTGTGTTACGTACCCACGAATTAAGTAATAATATATTAACTATGTACAGCGCGCCCCGCACGTTTCTAATAATATTTGACACTATAAAACCAATAAGGCAATTAGTATAGTATAACATGCGGAGGTCGTTGCAAAAGCGCAGTGAAAACAATTTAAACTATAGAAGGTGTCGTCATACGTCTACATCTTTCCTGGAAAGCCAACACCCATACGAAGGATACGAGCCGACCAGCATACCAAATACGAGACCCGAACTCTGTCTCATGACCGAACTTGGCCACTACTACGACCACCCACTCCAAAGGGCTCAATCATATACAGAGTGATTCATAAAGCGTAAAACACTCATTATCTCAAAAAAGTATTAATGTTTTTGAAAATATTTTTTTACATAGTTTCAAGTTGTTAAAAAAACTATTTTTTTTATTAAAAAATATATTTTTAAATATTTTTTATCTATATAATTTTTTAAGTTTTTACATTTATGAATGACAGCATAGAGTTTTAAATTCATATTCCAAAGCAGAATATTTTTCTAAGTATTTTGATTCATAAAAATCTAATTTAGGGCGAGTAGTCTATGAGGTATACGCATTTAAAGTTTAGATGGGTGGAGTGGAGTGGTACCCCGCAAATGTGTGTCCACTACTCGACTTGTCTAAACCTTAAATACTTATAACTCATAAAATACTGTCCTAAATTCGATATTTATGTATTAAAATACTTAAAAAAATATTCTGCTTTGGAAAATTAAATTAAAACTCTATGCTGTCATTCAAAAAAGTAAAAAACTTAAAAAATTATAAGGATAAAAAATATTTAAAAATATAATTTTTAAATAAAAATGTTTTTTAACAACTTGAAACTATGTAAAAAAATATTAGATATATAGATTATTTTCAAAAACATTAATACTTTTTGAGATAATGAGTGTTTTACGCTTAATAAATCACCCTATGTATATAGAAGCCCTGGACTGAGCGGTGAGAAACACCCTCTGAATTAATTGGTAAAACTTTTTACCGAAATTGGTTCGGTAGTTTTCGCAATTAGCGTTATCAAATACACAAATTCTTCAGCTTTGTAATATTAACACGGCAATAATGCCTATACCTATCTAAATTACAATTAATTTAAATAGGTATGACGTTTTCCCCACAGACTTCTGTACTAACTTCTGTATTATAGAAACTGTGGTATTGCCCGATAAATATTTAGCACAATTGTTGTTTGGGATTAATGTCGTTATAGATTTATAAATATAGATAACAACTAAGTATAAGCAGTATTATCAAAAACTTTATGATAATGATATAAAGTATAAACATTAACTTATTATAAGTATTTAACAATTAAATTATATTTTTAAGTAACCATTATTCTGTTAAAATAGATATAGACTGAAAATAGCTTAATAGTTTTCATAATATAATATTATTTTGTTCTGAGTGATATCTTGTTATAGGTACTTGTAAATATTGTCTCAACCCTTTCATAAATTTAATGTAATGTGTACTTGAGTTTTATTAATTGACGATTGTATTATCTGATGAATATTTATACAGGTAAATGGTTCTGAAATTATAACAATAATATTTTACAACTATTTGTTTCTGTTAAAAGTCAATATTTTATGAATTTTCACTAGTACATTGTAAAATTGTATAAATAGCACCCATAGTGTTTGAGATTTAGGGCGCTGAAGTTCCGCTCCATACCAGAATCTTAAATTATAAAACCACAAAAAAAAAATATTATAAATGTGTAAAATTTACATGGGCTTAGTCCCCTAGCTATGAATTTATTACAATTAATCGTTGTACCTATTCATTTTAGGTATCATACATTTTAGTTGTAAGTATTTAAAGACAAGTAAACCTTTTTTTGAAAAAAAAGATACATAAAGAAAGATTTTCTTCTTTGATATACATTTTTATGTGTTACATACCATTAGTTGTTTAATAAAATGTTTGTATTTCCTTAAAAGTACCAAGTAGTTTCAAAAAAAATATAAGAACAGTTGTAAATGAGACACAAACATTTTTCAATATTATTTATGATCAACATAACGATATAGAAACTGTTAATTGAAATACAATTTTCATTTGTGATTGTAGATCTCATAATTTTTATTTGATCATTGATGATGCAGTATTATTATAACTTACAACTAGTGTCAAATTGCCATAACAATTATTAAAGTCATAATATTTTAGGCCTCATTAGACTTTTGATGTTTACATACAGCCATTCAGGTACTGAAGTCTGAAGTACCTACTAATCATATTTAAAATTTAGTTTTGACAAACCTGTTTTCATTTATACCTGAACGTATTATACAAAGTTCACTTTTACTAATAATACATTTTAATTTTTAAGTACAGTGGAATCTTAATTATTCAAATCGGGTCAGAGGCAAAAAAAAATTAGGGATCAAAAATTTGAGTTATAGAAAAAATTGTTTGTACATAGGCTCAGAGACCAAGACATTCTTTCAAGTTATCGAAAATTTGAGCTATCGAGGTTCCACTGTACTTTAAAAATGAATACTTACTTTCTATTTTTTTTTTTTTTTATTAGAAATAAACAATCTATTCAAGTAATGTACAATAAGCTTATGTGTTAAGAGAATACAGAACGTGAGAAATTGAATAAGAAGCCGCCCACTGGCAATACTTAGCTATCTTTCTATTAAATAATAATTCAATTAACTAAACAATTCATTTATTTTCAGATTATTCTCAAAAATGTCCAGATTGCCACAAATGTTTTTATTCTGCTACATCATTATTAGTACATTTTTTTAGTCACGTTGGTGAAGAAAAATTAGTTGATGCCGATAATAATGAAAATAGTTCAACTTCTAAAAAAAAACATGTAGAAACTAGCAATTATGGATCTTCTAAACCATTGAATTTGACAGTGGGTGAAACTCTTAATCCTTGGAAATATTGTTTGGCCACATATGAAGAAAATAATGATAATCCAGTTAAACCATTAAAAAAAGTAACTAAAAAAAATAAAGAAAAAGACAAGACTTTTGAATGTAGTTTGTGTAGTAAAAAATTTGGGTGGACAACTGATCTTAAAAGGCATTTACTCATTCACACAGGTATTCATTTTATGTTTTTTACATATAGTTATTTGTTTCAAATATTATTGTTACAAATTAGTTTAGTAAAAAAAAACTGTTTTGATGATTTTTATTGTCATTGAAAGTATTTAAAAAAGAAAGATCAATTTTTATTATTAATTTAATTAATTAAATGTATTGTGATTTGTTTATTTAAAGGAGAAAGGCCTTTTAAATGTAATTCATGCCAAGCAGCATTTACAAGAAACTTTTTACTTCAAAAACATTTTGCTCGAGCTCATAAAAAGGTATCTGAAGATGAATCGAAGAAGTTGGAGAACCATGTACATGCTAATGTTACAGAAATAAAATTAAAAATGAAGGAACTAGAGTGCCAAAGGGAACATAGTAAGTCTGCGTCAGATAATGACAGTCAATAAAATAAATGATTTTACTTAAAACAAACCATCTACTCCTAAATAAAAATTGTTACCAAGGAACTTAAAATGTGTACAAAATCTAAATTTGAGTAATATTTTTATTTAATTGATATCACCATATTTTTGTATACTCTGTTTCAAAAGAGAACATACCGGTCGGCGACCAATTTATGTCCGGCGGCGCGCATTCCCCCCAATTTCCTATTGTTAGCGTGATCACGTGGTTCTCAACGCACTAATCGAATCATTCGACATGCGCGAAAGCGGTGTGTTCTCTTATGAAAAGGATTATAGTTATGGTATAAATTCCTTTAAACATTTTTTTTTTTAAATTTATTTGTGGAGGGAGGTTATACCACAATTGTGTGCATCTAAATTCAATTTAGGTAGTTTTAAAATTAAAAATCCCTTTACCTATATTGAATTCAAGTAAATAATATTGAAACTAGTAATTCATAATATTATATCAATATTAATTTTTGAATGTTTTCATGATGATTATTAGTTATATAGATATTATCCTTGGTGAATTGCATAAACCAGATAAAATAATAAAATATTTAGGACTTGTAACAGTTAGGTACCTAGTCTAATTTCAGATGTTTCATTACGTAAAAATGTAATATAGATTATTATCTAAACTACCCTAATTTTACTTGTATAGTAGAGTAGGCAAAGTTCCTTCAAAATAGTATTAATTAAAGTTAAAAATAATAACTAAGGCTCTGATTTATATGACCTAATACTCAAAAAATGTGTACCACCAAAAGAATTATAGTAGGATAAAAAAAACATATAAATGATCAGCTATCTATATAATTGGTTATCAGCTAATTGGTATGTGTGACATTAGGATAAATTTGTGAATCATATTATTTAAACACCAGATTACCTAATGTTGTTTAAGTACATTATATGTATTTAAATATAGTTTTTTTTGTAATATTACTAGAAATATGTTAAAAATTGCCTAAAAAAAATAAACAATGACCTTGAACATCAAAAACATTGAAAAATGAAAAAATGACTCAAAATGTATTAGCATAATGTGTACTGAAAACACATTTGTATATTAGAAGTACCAAGTCGAATATTTCAGAGAAAAAATGCAAAATCCGAGCCCTAATAATAACTATCCTATATAATTAAAAGTACATCGGTACAATAATTTCTAAAATATAATAATATATACTTTATTGTTTGGTATTTTTGTTTTTGTAAAACTAATATTATGTAGGATACTTTATGCATTATTTTTAATTACATTAACAATTTTTTTGTAATGATTTTCATCTTTAAAAAATTGGTACATACTTAATAATATGTTCCCGTACGTTTCCTATGTACAATTCAGTAGGTTAGTATGCAACTTATATTTTTTTGAGATAACCAACAAAGTTTTATTACTAGGCTTGTAGTTAGATTGAGTACAGTCGAGTATGAGTCATTGAGTTAGTTTGTGTTCTAAAGTGTTATATGAATTGGTAAATTTCAACTATAGTCTGTGAATTTATATTAAAATATTTTGATTAAGTTGTATGCTGAAATAATTTTTAGATTATTACAGCTATTTGTAGGTAGTAGGTACTAAACAAGTTTCAAAATAATTTCAAATATATAATATAATACAGTATATACCTTGTTATAATTTTATTTTATCTATACCTACTTAAAAATGTATAGGTAACTCATAAGAATGAATTATTTTTATCATTATAAATATACATATTTAATTTAGGTATATTATTAGTATACCAAATACGTATATATTTTTTTTCATTTCTTTTCATGTTATAATTACCTATGTATTTTAATTTATAATTATTATTTATTGTTCTAAATATAAACTTATTTTTTACTTACCTGTAAGGCAATATATGGGTAATTTTAAGAGTTTAAATGTCTCATAAAATGTTTTCTTTCTCTGTAATTCTTGAAGGGAGCTTCCCCTTTGAACTTTGGGTATTTAAAAATGTAACACTCCCCTTAAAAATTAACTCAGTAATGGCCTTGTATACCTGGTAAACTAATTGTATTACAAATATGTATCTACAGTATTATTTTAATAGTTAAATACACACATTATAGTGGATCTATTTGTTGACATATTATATCCTTATAAGGTACAAAAAATGATCAATTAATTTATTACCTATTAATAATTGTATAAAAAAATGTATAACTATTATTATTATTTATTAAAAAGTGCGTTGATGTGCTTAAGTATTCTCAGTACACAAATGAATTATTTGATAACAAACATATTTTATGATGAGTTAGTACACAATGGACATCTATATAATCATGCAGTGGCGGCATAAATAGCTATTTTATTTAACTTGTACTTCATGTAAAAGTGGCGATGAGTATATTTTAATGTTGTACTCATTTATAATTTACGAATAATTTATGTAATTTTTATGGATTGGGTTTGGCCATTCACATTAATACAGAAACAATTGGTGAATGGGTACTTATTTTAAATAGTCGCTTCATAAAAAAAAAATTTCACGCCGCCACTACAACTCTCATGCTTGAATTGGCAGGGGAAGTAAGAACCTCTTCTCTTTAAAAGAAATTCACTTACTTAAATCGTCTAAATCAAAAGTCATTAAATAATTAGAAACACAAATTTAAACATTCAAATATTGTCACTATATTTTCACCAATTCAAGCATTAAATATAGAAGATTTATACTGATTATCTTAAAATATAATTTTGTTAATTGTTATTCAATAGTTACTTATGTAATGGGAAATCAATGAGAGTAATTAGGGGACAGCTTTCCGTGTACTTTGCATTAGTTATTTTAAACAATTATACAATATTTTTTTTTTACTAGGTAAATAAAATGTATTTTTTTGTTTGAAGTACCTATTTTATAATTATTACTAGTCGTATCTAGTCTTAGATTTTAATATTAATTACTATGTATTATTAAGGATACTGTATGACAATAAAATACAAATATGACAATAATTTTTGTTTGTAACTCAATAAAAAACAAATGACAATAATTTTTGTTTGTAACTTACATAAATAAAGACTTTATTAAAAACATATGCGATCAATAATTATTTATAATACAATACTTGTTGCTCAACAAGAAAACATACTAAAATGGTATATTATATAGGTAATGATTTTAGGTACATTTAGTATTTGGCATTTGAGCGAAAGGTGGAGGTACTTACCTTAAAACAAATTAGTAAAACTACTATAATAAATACACTTTAGTATTGGGTTTTATAGGAATATTATTTTTATTACATATTAACTTCCCATAGTTTTAAATTATTATCCATTACTTCATGGAACCAAGCTCGTTTTTGAACGTCTTTAAAAGCCGGCGCCAAGGTTTTTAATTCGAGCTTGAGTAATGCTTCGTTGCCTAACATTCCATTCAATTCACTTAACAATTTCGTGTCTCCATGCAATTTCAGTAAGGAGGCAAACCCAAAGACAAAAAACTTCACTCTTAGTCTTTGGTGTGCCCAATTTTCAACAGTTGCATTACCACTAGCTGATTGTATTTTACCCACATGTTCTGCGTACCACGGTGAGAAGTATCCAATCAACTCTTGATTAGAGATCTGCGACACGCCTTTTGTTTTTAAGCGTTCTTTAATTACTTTGTAAGCGTTTGGAGCATATACATACACCTAAAAAGTTAATACAAATTAAATACAAGTAACATATATTGATAGCAGTTGATTATTCAGAAAAATATAATGGTGGAGGGAGGAGCACATGCAAATTAAACTACATAATATTAAATACCTCCATAATATAGCTTTAGTTGCATGCATAATAATTTGTTCACATATCTAGTTACAAATGTCAAATATATAATACATTTTAATGATAATGATTATTAATAACTATC
The DNA here is from genome assembly GCF_019925205.1 of Metopolophium dirhodum. Taxonomy (NCBI): domain Eukaryota; kingdom Metazoa; phylum Arthropoda; class Insecta; order Hemiptera; family Aphididae; genus Metopolophium; species Metopolophium dirhodum. Next base: position 3,256,332 of record NC_083562.1, read on the forward strand.
ATAAAATGTATCACATCGACAAATGATGGCGAGGAAGCACAGACAGGGACGTTGTGCCCCCCCCCCCCTTTAAATTTGCCCTCGGTAGATAGTATTAAACAGTACCTAATAGTATTTAAATTTGTTTTTAATATTTCGTACTTCATAATATCTATTCTAATAAAATTCAGTCGAATTAAAAGTCATTTGCAAACTTTTTAGCTCAATAATGATTGAAGTGTGTTTAATTTTCGACATACATTATATTGGGATGGAAAAAAAAATTTGATTAAATATCATGCAATATCAGTATATCGCTCCAGAGTTCCAGAGTTCAGACAGCAAAAGTTAATACATCTGGTAGGCGGTATGTAATTGATATATTTTGTGCAGATTTATTAATAAGGTTTCTTGAGCAATAGTTTTGCGACGAATGCTGTGTCGCGCGTCATCATTATATCGTAATAAACTGTATTATAGCAGCTATATGGTTTATACGGCTGCTGTGCTTATGCTTTAATTGCCAATGGATTAACTGCAGCAAAAACAATGGACACTTGCCTGATAGAGGGAATTGCCTGTGACATATGACGTCACGTAATGAGATCCAAAACTCCGGACGAATTCAATGACCGACAAACTATCGCCGACATTAACAGAGGCCACCTGTTTGGCCACTGGCTCGTGAAGGTCGGTGCTCTCCATATCCATTTCCAAATCGGCTGTCTCCCTATGCCTAGCCACCCTGACGAGAACATAACAATGATCGCCGGTTACATAAGACACGTCTAAACCTGCATTGAAATATTATATACATCGTTGGTTAGTAGGTAAATAATAATACACGACGGTATAGATATTATATTGTACGTAGCGCATTGTTTCGAAATAAAACAGATCAATTAATTTTGGTGGCACTTATTAATTATGCACGAGTAAAATGTATTATGTTTATGCATTATACCATAATGTTATTCACCATACATAGGTGATAGGTACGCCTTGTACCCAATTAACGTTTTGGACTTATCTGCAGTAATATGTCATGTATATAATATTGTGTATTATCCAACAAACCTAAATTCCTGGCCAACGTAAATTTCGACCAGCTGCCCGTGAACGCCTGCCACGGCTTGTCCAGTCTCTCCACGGAAAAATCTCTAAAGTAGGCTTGCATTAATTGTTTTACGTTATCGCAAAATTCCATGTGGAAATCCCCTTGGAAGACTTGGCCTCCACCACCTCCGATGCTTCTTTTGAGGCTAATATTAACGTAAACATACATTTTTTCTTTTAGTTTTGGATACAAAAAGCTTTTTAAAATAGCATATTCACCATAATATACTAATATAATATAATATATATATGCGTAAAAATTATGTTATTTATTCCATATCCATTCAATATTAACCTTTGTTTTTCTGGCAGATTCGTAAACACGTCGACCGTGGGTTCTCTGAATATCCACGAATGATCGGTGTCATTTCTGGGGACCACTCTCATACTTATGCTAAAGTATCCATAACGATTGAACACGTTGATGGCGTTACCCACTTTGATGTCCGCTTGAGCCTTCTGTTGAAGCCTCAACGCGTAAAGAATAAAAACCATTAACGCCTTGGCCCCATCGAGGCCCATCGCTTGACCTGTAAAATGACAATACATACTATATTAAATTGGTATAATCATTGACCATTGTTACAACATAATATGGTACAGGCATACGATAATATCATGCTGCGTGCAGCGGACAAAAGTAATTTTTTGTTATATTTTAATTGCATTTTTAATATTAAACACAGGTACTGAGGTACGCGAATATAATATTATAAGGGATACACATACACATTTTGGGTGAGCTGTAGTTATGGTTTAGGTGTGTAATATAGTCACGGTAAATTTTAAATATAATCACTATATGATATATATTGACATTTTTTCAACACTCAAATGATTAAACCGATATAAATGTCGATATTAGATAAAAAAAATTACACTACTTGGAAAGTTCTGAAAAATAAAATTAATAGAAGTTGATCGTTTAAGTCGGACTAGCTACAAATGCCTACAATGGCGTGCCACTAAAAATGTGGAATGAACTTAATGTTTATAAATCAATATTGGTTTTACGTAATACGCAGGTTAGTTATAAAACTATAAAATATTATTCGTCACCTATAATAAGGCAAAAATCATATTATTATTAATATATACGGTCCCATTATTATATTTATTATGATTGGTATATTTTGTTATCTATAAAATTATACTGTTTTATGTTCGTTGTGAGATCGAACGTGATTCAAACTGTTTTATTTATTAATGTTTCATTGTTTGTATATTTAAGTGTCGATAATTAATGTATGACCTAGGTGGCTAGGTAATGGTTATACATTTAGATATTGTAACATACACTATTACATAGGCACTACGTGTCTATCTATATACGTACGTAGGTACTCTAGTGCCCCCATGTACACGGCTACACTCTAAAGTAAGTATATATAATCTGGCACCGAAATAACATAATAAATAATAATAATGTATTTAGATACCTACAACGAAAAACGATAAACAATATACACAGTACACACGTATACGAGACATGCATGATTAAACACGGAATGACTATATTATACTAGCTAGACCAACTATTTTCTATAATAACAACTATAATATTATATAGGAAGGTATATGCGAGAATACACATACACTATTATGTATATGTACAGTATTTTATATTTATCCGCCGTCCATACCGATTACCGATGTTGATCTCCATAAAAAAATACGATAAGTACTATCATTGATTATAAATACTAGTATTAATAACTAGTATTTATAATCAATGGTACTATATTATGGATGGTTGTAATAGTGCAGGGACTTTTATACATCGTATTATATTTTAGGTAAATGTAAATGTGTGTTCTGTCATGAATTAACTTGCATTACGATATTATTGATATCATTAATTGAAATTAAAATTAAAAATATTAATATTAAACGTTAATCGATGGGTATTATTGTCATTATAGTTGAACAAGAATTTACAAAAACGAATAAAATAAATGATGGTAATCCACAACTATAATATAAGAATCCAAAACTGGAAAGTTAGGTATTTTATTGCTATTATTTGCAACCGCTTTCACATTTATTATTGCGTGCCTATATACTCATCAGAGGTGAAAAACTTATTTGGATTGATTTATGAGCAATGACGGTTAGTGTTAATCTTTTATAATAGGTAAAGGGTAGAGTGAATATCTAGAAAAAAACAAGGGTACTTTTATATTTTTATTTTACGAGATTTTAGAGTGGCATACATAAACTAAAAAATTGTCTGGATTTTGTTAAAAACTATAGACGAACTGTTGCGTCACATAGTTTAACCTAACCCTTTTAAGTTTTATTACTTCCCATGAAGAGAATCGACAAATGCATAAAAAAAACACTATTATATTATTGGTACCTATGTATTATCATTTAAAAAAAAAAAGGTGGATAAGTGGATGTCGCTCTGCTGTACGGTAGGTTACAAGTGGGTCACTGTAATGGATGGTGTTAAATTTGAATTCAATGATATAATATCATTGTATAAGAAAAACGATTCTGAGCGAAAACGGTCAGTCACCCTATGATATTACCAAGTATATTTGATGATATTATTGTGAATAAAGTAATTTATATATAACCTATTAACGTGGAGCCTTGTTTTAAATTTTCAATCCTTAGCTATAAAAGTTAAACATTTTATAAATTTTTAACCACAAAATAATTAATAAATTATAAATTTGATAAATGTTGTCAAAATTTGAACTTTAAATGCTTATAAAAAAAAATTGTGCAAATGTATTTTTAATATTTTTCAACTGCTATTAAAACGATATATCAGGAGTCTAATATTAAATTTTCACGCTTTTTTACCCAACAAATAAAAATTTATTGATATTTATAGAAAAAAAAACTAAAAAAATTGAAAACTGACAATGTCTGTAAACAGCTCAAAAAGTGTCAACATAATATCAAAACTGTATGGTGTATAGAAAATAAAAATATAAACATTCAGTAAAATTTTCATGTATCTACAGTTATTCGTTTTTGAATAACAACAAATTAGCAAAATGAGAAATCGAGTGAATACCAAATGTTGTAAAAATATGAATTTCAAACAGTCATACAAATTTAATTTGATTTTCTTGTAGACATTTTTTTTTTTGATAAAGGTAGACATACTTACGAAGAATTTTGTATTACATTTTAAAATCTTAGATTTAATAAGAAAAATTTTAATTAATTTCCAACTCAAAATAATTTGCTAATTTTCGTGATTTTTCCTTATTTTGTCAAGATTGAACTTTAAATGCTTATAATTAAAAACTGTGACTAAGGATTTTTAATTTTTTTCATCTGCCTTTGAAACAATAAACTAGGAGCCTTCTATTAAATTTTCAAGCTTTTTTACTCAATAGATAAAATTTTATTGATATTTATAGAAAAAAAAACTAAAAAAATTGAAAACTGACAATGGCTGTAAACAGCTCAAAAAGAGTCAAAATATTTGGAAAATTTTATGGTGTATAGAAAATGCTAATATAAACAACCAGTGAAAATTTCATGCATCTACGGTCATTTGTTTTAGAGTTACACCAATAACCAAAATCGATTTTGTTAAAAATCGATTTTGCGTAAAAATTCCCGTTTTTCCTTAATTTTTCTTTTGTTTTTCACATCGCTTTTGAAAACTACTGGGAAATTAAAATTTTGACCTCCCCAATGCACCAACGATATTCACTTTCCCATCAAACAAGATACTGAAGTCGAAAATCGAAGCATTATTTCGACTCTTATCGTGTACACAGACACAAAAATAAAAAAATAAAAAAAAAAAATAAAAAAAAAAAAAAAAAAAAAAAAAACACACATCATTGTAAAATCAATACATTCATCGTTTCACTCAGAATCTAAAATATAATATTATATAAAATAAGTTTTTATAAATAGTCACACCATTCACCATGCTATAAAAAAATGTCGGGGAACAAGCACGGAGGAAGAGAACTGCAGTAATAATATTATAATCTTATTATATTATGTGCTAACATATTATATTATAAGTTATGCTGATAAAATAATATGTATAAATCATTATCACGGATTACTTTTATGTAATGTTAAATATAATTCTAGCAAAAACGTTTGTTTATTAGAGGAAGTGTGATGAGATTTGATCACCCCTTATTAATTTTTTTTCTTATGGCTCTTAGGTATACGACGATGTGTATAATGTATATGTTTACACTACATTATAATAACGACATGGAATATTCAACATAATATAGAAGTTGAAATAATTTTAAATATAATATACATATATACTAGTTGATCCCGTGCACTTTGTTGCCCGTGAAAATGGCAACTCTTAAAAAAATTATGATTGTTCAACTCCTTTTGGGTGTAAGTCGGTGCAGTAAGTGCAACACAGCCACCCTGGTAGGCAATCCGACTAGGTGCGTCAGACCGCGGACAAAGTTCAAATCATCCACCTTGGTATAGGCAACGTTCGAAAATTCGATTTGATGCAAGCTTGTACCTGAGCTTAATAATGTATGGACCTGATAAGTGATAACCGAATAACCAATGGCAAGCAATAATAAATAAATACTAATTTCTACTAATTAATTCTACTACCTATAACCAGGTTACCATGGCAACCATTTATAAACAAAGATGTCCACCGTAAATCTCAGTCTCCGTTTGAGCACCTCCCAAGGTGGTGGTAGGAGGGTGAAAAATACTTTACGACCCATTCTCATACCTACCAAATATAAAAAAAAATTTCATTAAAATCAGTCGAGTCGTTACAGAGGAGTTCGTACACTAACACCGGAGCACGAGATTTTTATGTATTAGATTACAAAATTATTTTATTTATTATAGTTAATATTAAATTCACATATTGTGTAGGCACATGAAGTATTGAAGTAGGTAGGTACCTAACTAGCAGTTAGCACGACATTGCACAAGAAGTTAATTTGTTTGTGGAGATGATTGATTTCAAAATAAAATATAAATAAATATATTTAATAAAATACATTTTAAAAGTGAGATTTACTGTGCAGCGTTCTATAGAACCCCACAATATCGTAATTAAAAAATATTAAATAATAATGTTCCCGACAATAATATACCTACACGTCTACAAAACATATAATTATCATTGTTTATCCTATATAGGTATATATTGTTGTGTTTTGTGTACAACTTGGTGGTCGACGAGTTGGTATAATTATAATATTATTCTTTTGACTAATCGACCTTATTAAAATCGTTCATACATAATAATACTACACAAATTATACAATTTCACAACCAATTTTTGAATAATGATGACATATTTATGGCTGTATGGGTAACTATACAATTAATGAAATAATTTTAAAACGTGCATCATTCTCTATCTATTACAATACATTGCGGTGGTTCATTATTCAATCGTCGGTCTAATGAATCAAAATAATAAAAATAAAAATACCACTACCGTGCTCACATTTCTTTGTTAAGAAAAAAAAAATAAAGTTTTCATGATGCAATATGCAGCGTATGATGCCAGTGTACATGACCTATGCATCTTTATTAAAAAAAAAATCTTTCCGAAGTCTACGCGTATTATTAGTCGGCAGCGTTGCGCAAAATTCGTCAATGTCTTTAAAAAAGATCGACGTAAAACATCATAAGAAAAAATAATTTTGAAGGGTACTTTAAAAACAGTGCAAAAGTATAATATAATAATAATAATGATGATGGTGTATGCACCGTATACTGTGTACCTATATATTATGATGGTCCTGCACTCTGTAACATCAGACCGGGCATAACTTGCATGGCTACATTGTACATATTTTATACGGTTATACTATAACCTAACCTATACTTTTTTTTTATAGGATTAAATTGTATACAAGTACCTACAACACTAATCGTGTGTAACTAGAAATTTGAATCGAAATGCAATTAACTGAACTAAAAACGTTCAGACGGGATTTAACAGAATGTTTTTCGGTAATGCAGTCGGTCCGATTTCGTTAGTCCGCGTCCTTATTCAATTCCGGTTCATAGATAAATATATATAGAGTGGCAGATCGTCAGCGAAGAAGAACATTATAGGTACTATCGAAACACTTCCGTGACCGTTACGGATATTTTACTTTTAAAATCGGATTAGTCATTATATCTATATACAATGCACATAATAACAGGTATTGATGAGATATACCTAATATAATATAGAGTTACGCACGCACTCACGCCACTTAAATAGTTAAATGTATAATCGCATATTATTATGTATACAGATTACAGATGTGAGCGTATTTTCGACCATTCTTCCTCTGGTAATGTAGACGATAAAATATTATAAACAATGAGTTTTATCTGTTATGTACATCAACAGGTCGTCGACGAATAAAAAAATAGGGATATTATGAGTTTCATACTTATCGTACACTAACGTCCTAAATGTCTGACCGGCCCACGCATACCTAGGTACTTAATGTATACCTACCCAGGTAATCTCGTCGACTCGTAATAATATTAATTTGTATGTATATAATATAGACACGCTGGACGATAGGTATAATTATAATAATTTATTATGTATAATATAGACATGAAATCTGCACGCGTCGTCATCACAATAAGTCCCTTGCGCGATTTCAAAACCTAATTTATTATCATGGTATAGGTATATGGTATACCTATATAGTTATACTATAATATTATAATATTATATATAGGTAGGTAACATTGAAAAAAATCGTGAAATCTCCTACCCATCGCGCAGCAGTGAACCGGACATTGTAGCCTTCAAGTTATTGCAAAAAAAGAAAAAAGCGCATATTATTATTATCGTCATTATATTCGGATTGTTTTATACACACAAAACGCGTGAGTTGTACAAAAAACGACTGCCTGAGCTACACAATATTATATATATTTAGACAATATTAAACGGGTGTGTTCGCGTACATAATGCATAATATAGTATAACAATGATGTGTGTGTGTGTTTTATATGATGTCGCCTAAGGGGAAAATTGTCCGTACTGCATGTTTATAACGAACAAATAAAAACAATTTGTTGATCTCACCTCCGTGGCGGCCGGTCCGGGTGTCCTTCGACGGATAAAAAAAATTCCCAGATTTGATCTCAATAAAAAGTGGCGTGCACTTATGTTACGCTCGTTATATTATATATGTGTACTGTCGACTTATAATACACATACGAGTGATGTTGTGCGTACTTGCGTGCATATGTGTAGGTATAGCCGGCGATGACCATCATGAACCACAAACTCGAGTAGTTTTCATTGTCCCAAACATATACATATAGGTACACGCGGAAACCTTTAAATATTATTATTATACTCGAATTCCGGAGAGTTAATCGCGTGTAATGATGTAAACCCGTGGTGATCGCGGTACACACTCGTTGCAGTATATAATTTATGTATATATTGACGGACTTGACTATTTGACACTGAAATCAAATTTAAATAATACGCGTACGATGACTGACAACTCTCAACTCATGCATGTTTATCACAGTTCAATAATATAATATGTAGTATGTATCTACCTAGTTGGGTATTAAATTAATTAATTGCCCTAATTAATTTAGTATGTGACCTACAAGACCGATAATTAATTTGAAAACAGGCAAATTAAAAATCATAAAATTATGTTAATAATTATTTAATTAATTAGTAATACAAATATAAAATAATACAGTATTATATTTAATAATGTCAAAATCAGTCAAACAAAATGTGAGTTGAAAAAAATGTATGAATACATTAAATTAGTCTAAAAATGTCATAAACAAATTTAATTTAATTTTTTAAAATACTTTTTGTTTATTAATTAAAAAATACCTGTTAATAGATCGGTACCCGTACATTACCCGTACATAACATAGATAATCGTCTTGGTAGGTCACATACTAAACTCAATTTTCACTCGGTAGGTCACATACTAAACAAATACCCCTAATTGTATATAGAAGCCCCAAGACGCTGACCGCACCAATTTTTCCTTTAATAATAAACTAATTTATATTTTAATTTTAAAGTATACTTAAGGACCAGATTTTTATACCATTTAGGGAATGTCTTGTGACGATACCAACTTCATTTTTCAAATGAGAACCACCTATATGGAAGTACTGAAGCATATGACTCTTTTAAAAATGTTTATCTACGTATCATTATATCAAAATCACGAAATTTGAACGAGCAGTTTTTCCATTTTTTAATATTATGTACTATAAATTATAATAGTATAATAGGTCTAAGCTAGGATAATAGGTCAATGATAATAGGTTTGAAACATAGTATGATCATGATGGTTTGAAAATTATAGTGATTAATACTTATATCTTTCAACATTTTATAACTTGTATAAAGGTTGTCAGAGTTGTAACTAATAATAGTAGATTCAATGTCATTTATTTTATAGTATGCATTTTGATACCTAACTCGAAAATTACTCGTTTGAATTTTCATTTAGATACATAACAATTTTAAAAAAGTCATCTGCTTAACATATTACAGTAAATTAGTAAAACAGGTCAGTTCTTAGGTATTTGAAATAAAGAATTTAGTTTCGCCATTTAGAAAGGCAGGAATATCCCGTAATCCTACATGTTAAGTGGTATAAAAATATCTTATAGATAATTGTAAATATTTAATTTAGGTAGGTACTGATTTTGATAATGGGCTTCATTGCAGAGAGGAGTTCGTGGGGGTGTAAATACTTAATACTAATTTATATCGTGGTGCTCTATAACGTGGTGCTTAAAAATTCCAAAAATCAGAACTCGAATTAATTCATTATTAAATGAAAAACGGGGGTGAACGTGTTCGGTGAATCACTCTGTATACATGCAACCATTAAATTACACACTCATCACTACGCACAGTGCCTATACATATTAGTGTAATTGCACCGAAAAATGCTTTATATATATACATTACGTTTCTATATGATATATATTAGCTATTATTATATAGCTGAAGGTGTCTAATCTACAGGTATATTCATATATTATATTATTATGTACCAGCTATTACCATAGGCATATATAACCGCCAGAAACCGGCCAACGATATCCCGGACCCGTCGGCTCTGCAGCCGCAGTTATATGTATAATAATATTATTGTTATTACCGGCGAGCGTTGCGGAACTAATGAAGTAATAACAACGTACATACACCCCGAAAAGTACGTCGATACGGGCCGAATCGCGTAGGTATCTGGTATAATATTGACTACATAGCTATTTACGTTTGTCAGGCAGGTACCTATCGGACAATATTATTATTATTATTATTATTATTACGATTGAACGCGGCCGCAGTGGCGTTTATTTGTGGTGACGTAATGCCGAGCTCTTATTGTAGATAGGTACCCGCCAGTGGTGACACGCCTGAACGGGTACGTCCTGGATTAATTGACCACCCGATCGTGACATACCGAAATCGGTAAGTAGGTATGTTTCCACGAAACGAAAAGACCACCAGTACTACCACTCACCTCGTACCTAGTGACTCGACCGCCAATTAAAATCTTCTTTTGTATACTTACCTACGTAGACGACATCGAAACCATTTTAAAATTATATGTATGAATCTGGTCTTCCAGTATAAAGATAATACATTAAAAATACAATGTCTCTGTGAATTCGTCATGTTATTTTTTTTTCGAAAACAATACGTATGTATACATACTATACGGTATATTATAAATTATGATAGGTATACACTGCAGATCGAAAAGCAATCATTGTAACATTATTTTATGTGTATATTTTTTTTTTTTTTTTGCTGGATAAATACCTAGTAATATATAGGTGCGATAGGTGCAATACTAGTTACAGTGGTAAATCTACCCCGATTCTTTGATATAGACTATATCAAAGAATCAATTGCCAATGGGTAAACTGTTTGTGGTCAGTCGAAGTGAAATAATGCCATAATTATAGATATACCAACATCAATTAAGATTCTAGGCCCCGTGCCTCCCCCCCCCCCCCATCGGCAAAGGCGCAACTAGAGCTACATTTTAGGGGGTGCTAAAATTATGTATAATGTATACACTTAACTCGTGAGGGGCTTTGTCAATTAATAACAAAGTTTTGCTATAACTTCAACTTTATTACCTATTTAATTGTAAATATTATTACACTTACCAAGTAAATAATTGTCTTATTATTACAATATAATATTTTACAAGTTACAACTATATACCTAACAAATCCAAATAACTACAGACGTTTGATATTGGTTAATAAGAATATATAATGTATTATTTTAAACCTATTTTCTTTATTTTTGTGCTATATGTGTTATCTAACACTGATTCTGTTTTAATATTATTTGAAATGTCTCCATTGAGCGGAAATCGAAGGGGTTAAGCGCCCTCCTTTTTTATTTGTGCGGGATCGAAGCCCCCCCCCTCCTCCCGCACAAATGTATGTTAATAATGTTAGCCCCTCCCTGAAATTTATTCCACTCTTCCAAAATATTATTGCTTCTACTTAACCAGTTTTAGCTATAAAAAAACATTTATATTGATTCAGGGGGAAATGTCCGGTACCGCTAAAAAACCCGGGGGTGAAAACTGAAAAGGCACGGGGTAAACATCCAAATACCATAAATTTAATGACATATATAATATAATTATATATCCATAATTTGTGTCGCCACTAAATTACTATAAGAATTAACAAACTTACCAACAAATAACAATCTATATACATATATAAATAATTTGTTTGTCCTCTATAGACTCAACATCTACTAGACCATTTTCAATAAAAGTTATATCCTTATTTAGGATCAATACCTAGATTTCTTGAGACAAGGAGGGTGTTTATAACTTTTGTTTTCCTCCCTCTATAGCGGTTGGTATAGAGTGGACCACACATTATGAATTTAGTTGTTTTTTTTTGTGTATTTAAATTGTTACAACAATCTGTAAGTGATAATATTACTATTAAAATAAATAGAAGTACCTATATGAGATGTAAAAATGTTAACAGTTATATTTTTTAAAAAAACAACAAATTTTAAAACCAAATATTTTTTAACACAATATTACAATGATTACTTTTATGATTTCCGTTTTTAATTCTGAACATATATTTTATGTAAACACATAAAAACGAATAACAATATGAACGATGTTTTGATTTAGGTTTGCTTTTAAGCATTAGTTGAATCTGTCTCTTGTAGTTTTTTGCATTTGCACAAAAAATATGTACAGAATTAAGAAATGAAAAATCATAAAATTAACTAACATAAATACATAATTATAGGAATAATTCGTATTTTATACCTATTTTAACTGAAACAATACGAACAACGATAGTAATATAAATTAATTTTAACCCGGGCAAAGTCTGGTAGGTAATACAGCTAATATTTATGTATAAGTTTATGATAGAACGCGGTGAATTTAAATACTGGCGATCAACATCATCTCGAATCGTAGATCTCCGCGAGGTGCCTATAGATATAGGAAATATGTTTTTGGATATAGATATAGGTACGTTATGTGCACTGTACACATATTAGTGGCGGATAAGGGCGACCCCCCCCCCCCCTATGGACTGTGTTTTTACGTTTTTATTGGACTAAAATAGGTAATTATTATTTTTTGAAAATTTGCACCCCTTCTTGGGTGATTTCTGGATCCGCTACTGACCCATATACAATACTGGTACTTATAATATATTATAAGGTAAACAGATATAATCGTTATACGGTTCGATGCCATAATTAATTTAAATATATATAATAATAAGGTATTAAGTTTATACAGAGTGATTTACCAATCGTATCAAATTATCACCCTTATTTTTTTCCTTTCAATAATGATAATTTATTCGAATTTTGATTTTGTTTTTAATAACTCTGCAGAATCTATTCGTTCAAATTTTGATTTAGATATATCGACGTTTTCAAAAAATTCATCTGCTCAACAATTTACATTAAAAAGGTCGTTTGTTGTTTAAAAAAAAAAAACAATCGTTTCTATCGTCACATAGCCATAGGTAAATATAATACACAGTACAGGACATTCTTTTTTAAATAGTAGGTATACAATACATTATTATTATACGGGCATATGAACAACATGAATGCATGATATTAAAGGTATTTGTCAAATGAATAAACTATATATTGTTATTATTGTTATGTCCATACAGATGATATGGCATATTCGAAGGGAATGTTTGCTTTGATAGTTTACCAGTTTGGGTTTTATATTTTTCCGCCCCTTCCCGGAAATGTTGTATATTATGTACCCAGGTACTCCACCGCACTGGTTAGCAATAACTGGTTATCATGTGTCGAATTATTTACCCCCACGTCTCGCTCCATGTATACGTATAAGTATTTGAATTTTATGTGTATATCTCTTGGTATTTTTCGTTCAGAATGTAAATAAAATTAGGTATACCGTTGTAACCTGTACAAGAATAATAATATTATCTATAAATAACATCGGCACGTTTTTTTTTTCACTATACCTACCCGACAAAAACATTTTTTTAAATGTTTATCTGCAATACACTCCTAAATATCGTGCATTACGTCTTATACTTGCTATTTACTGTGGTTTTTATTACAGTCTGAAAAACAATTTTAATTAATAATAATAGAACAATTAGACATAATAATATACAACTAGGTATAGATATATATTATTACGTCTATATTATAAACCAACGTTCGTACTTAGGTACTCATAATATTATGTTGTACACATTATATAACATTACCCACGTATACCTGTGCATTAATACGCGATGCGTGTCCATCGTGTCAATCGTTAATCGTTCAATAATCAATCAAGGCCCCGTAAAATGTGATTTAAAAAAATACGCGTATCGGTCATATTTTAGAACGTATAATAATAGTGTCTTCACCTCAAACTATAGACTCGGCGTCTATGGTCTATCCAATCCCTACGGGTCAAAAGATCACCTATATACGAATTTGAATTTGTCGACCTAGAGGCTAGATGTATAGGTGCTGTGTCTAATAATTTACATTTTGTATAGATATATAGGTACTGTATTATATATATTTTAATTTTTCGCTGAAGAACGCATCTTTTCAAACCTTCGGGCTTCGACTCGAATTATATTAATAAGTAACTATCGCGTAAAATGCACGCTGTATCTATGTAACTATCTGGCCATCTAGCTAGGTATACCTTATTATACCTATATACCCGTATAGGTATATCGATGCATCATATACGTACCTATACTGCAGGCTGCGGCGTAAAATGCGCGTATAAATTAACAATAATAATATAATATAATATGTATTATACTACCTATACCTACAACTCGAAGCGCACTGTGTTTCAGTCGACCTTCGTATGTACGCCGCGTTACCAAAATGTACGCCAACTCGGTTAACCAGATACCGTGTCAAGCATCAATATCGAAATGTTATACCTACCTATTTGGTACTTATCCATGCGCAGCGCGACATACTGCAATGACCGCCGTATAATATGTATAATATTATTATGTATTTATATATGCACACAATATATTATATATATAGTCTATACTTAGGTGAATACATATCGTATTATATATATTATATAGATATGTATAATATTACAGTCTGCAGCTTATAATACAATTAAATATTTAAATGTGAACTATATAGTATCAATTTATATATAATATAGTATACCTACTACCTAGTCACTATATTATAATTTTTGTAAATGGAACAGTGAAATTAGGCATAGCTAGAAGTACGGGCGCAAATTTAGATTTAAAAAAAAAATTTTTTGTGAGCGGTCAGTTTTGGATTTTTTCCATATAAGTATGGGTAAAAGTATACAACCAAAAATGTCTACGTACATAATTTAAAACGATTAAGAAGGATTATAGTCACCTTTCTAAGGCTCTACCGCTGCAGCACCTGCAGTATGCGTTTATACATACAGCAGACACAGTAAACGACTAATTATATATTACATAGTTGGCCGGTATAAAATGAGGGCGATACGATTTCGTAAATATGTAACATGACAATATTGTACTATATAGATCGTTTTAAGTGTGATGTATTCAAACTATCAACAGTTTTACTGTATAGGTGTTTACATAACCAGCGAATAATTTAAATGAATAAAAGGCAGACAGCTGACAGAATATAACAAAAATTGAGTGACTAGTCGTATCGCTTCGCTCATCTCGGTGCGAAACTCATGTATTATTAATTATATAATTAAATTACTACAATAATAGAACATCACTTTTACGATTTCAAAATATATCGAAAATAGCAATAAAGCGATACGAATATACGCATAAATATAACCTTGTATTATATAATTTAATATCCAAAATAAATATTAAAATACATTCAATTAAATAAAAAGAAATAAAAAAATATTGCATAAATAAAATAAAAAGATGAAATGTGTAATTTAAATTTTAAATGTTTATAGTGAAAACAGTTTTTCTCAAATTATAGTGTCAATAGTATTCAGATATTTAACATTCTAAATATAGCCATCAGTCTTCACAATATTATTCATTATTTTCAATATTAACGACTTATAAGAAATGACCTTGATTATTCATGTCAAGTTTTCTATTAAAATTTAAAATTTAAAACATATACAAATTCGTATAAATCAAAAAACCCGAGGAACTCATTCTGCTTAATATAGTAGATTACGAGTGTACCTCGACGTTGATTAGGTCCTTGCAATAATTAATGTGTTAGATTTGAATAATTGAATTCAATGATAAATAATTATGCAAAAAAAAACGATACTGAGCGGATACAGTGTCAACCTCTTTCTTTAATGGTATATATGCCAATATACGGACACATATCATATGGTATAGGTTTCGTGGTATTATTGACTAAATGGCTAATAAGTGAAAATATTTTGAAAATGTCATTATGTATAGGCAAATGGGCAATAATAATATACCTAAGTAATATAAAGATATTTCACAATATATATTTTACACGCTACAATTAATATTTTTTTCTAATTACAGCAAAATAATCTAAGATTGTTAGATGAAAAATCGTTATTGTTCGTTTGGATATTATACATTTTTTTTCAAATTTTCGACTTTGATCAAGTTGCCTATAAATGGCCAAAAACAAAATAAAACAGATGTGATACAACAAATTATATCACATCTATAGAAAATGGTAGTTTAAATAATTGGTAAAAATATCAAATCGAAATCGAAATTTTTTGTCAACAACTTGAGTTGCGTAAATTACCGTTTTCTCGCTGTTTTTGCTAGTTTACCGAATTATTAAGAAAATATATCATGGTACATATGTCACCAGAAATCGCCCTAAATATTGAGAATCGAAGCATATTTTGTTCTGCTCCAGAACGTGATGACTATAATAGATACAAAAACAAAAAACAGGCACACACACACACACACACACACACACACAACAGCGTAGAACCAATAAATTCTTCGGTTCGTTTAGAATCAAAAATCCATAACCATATAGGTATGAGGTATCGAAGTACGTAATAAGGAATTTACAAAGTTTCATTAAATTTAAAAGTCTTAAAATCTTAAAAATAAGGCTTTAATTAAATAAAAACAGGAAAAACAGGAAAAATACCAGTTATAATAATTACCAAAACAGTATAATATTACCGTTATAACCCAAAAAATGATTAAATACCAAACATGTTGATACGATACTATATAATGTCAACATCATTTAGTGAACATTTTTTTAACACAATTTCTACTATAAGATACGACTAAAAACGCAAAACATGTTTTATTGACGCATTATCGAAATATCTCGAAATTTCTCGATTTACTCAGAATCTGAAATGGTTTTATGGGTTTACATTTTTAATCTTTAGTATAGGTAATATAACAGAGTTATCTAGTTAAAAAAAATAGTTCGCAGTGTTTTATTACTTGTTTTTTCATTTCCTAATACAATGAGATTAGGTTCATCGTTGATGACCCACATAAAAATGTTTAAACATATATGATAATGATTGCCAAATTTCTTACAATGCCATTAGGATGACCCATAACACGGTTATACATCATTGGACACTTTCAGTGAACACAACTAAAGGAATAATCAAAACAATATTTTTTAATAATTCATATATCAATAACATTGATATAGTTTAAATATTATATTTCAACTTGTAAAATACTAGTGCATAATAAATACGCATATCGCCTATTATTTCTAGTTTCTACGTATATAATTTTAATTTATAAAATATACTCGTATAGTACAGTATTATTGTTATTCTTGGGAATTTTGTTTTCAATTTAAATGATCAAATAATAATACATTATTAAGAATAATGATGGTTTATATTGGTATAAGAAATAATGTAAGTACCTAATAGTTTGAAAATTCGATAACCTTATAAGATCAGAATTACAATCATAAGTTTTCGTTCTATTATAGTAATAACTCTAATAGTTCTTACGTAAAAAGTATTTAGCTATTTAAAAAAATAGATTTGACCTTAAGGTCGAAGAACTTGGAACTATATTACTATATAGTATATACTATACAATATTATACAATATACCTAATATTATATTATATAGTGAATGACTTAATGGTCACACGCGTTCACAGCGATATCATGTTCAGCTTAAACTATTGTTCAAACACAATACTATAATTTGTAGTTAATTTGTAGGGTATCTTGAGTATCTACCGTGTATTATTTAATTACAAATTTGAATACAATCGAGAATCAAAGAGAATATTATTTATGCCAGTAGGTATCTATATATTTTTTTTAATAGGAGTTATTCAATTCTTTGTACCGAGTAAAAATATTATAATATAAAATGAAGATGCGTTCAAGTGCGATTTAAGTGCGTTATTATATTTTAGAAATAATTTATTTAACCATTTTTTTTACACTATACATGGTTTTTTCTTTAAATACTCGCAATCTTACACCTCAACCTAGCTCGTGTTATTTCAAAACAAACAATGCTTGATACAATTAATATTGAATTTCATTGTCATCAGATTATTGTACGTATCACTGTATCACATATAAACATGATAAATACTGTTATTTAAAAATGAAACACGTAAATAAAATATCCGAGGTTCACGAATCATATTATTGGCCAAAAACTGAGAAGGTATTATTATTTATTTGTACATCTTTTTAAATTTCACTTATTTAGGTGCTCGCAAAGCACGTACGCAACAAGTCTAAATGTATGCCGCCAATAACATGTCAAGCTATACCTAAACACCTATTTTGATTTCACTTATTTTAGTAATTTAATCATATTATTTTAACTTTTAAGGATTTCCTAATTTTTAAACAATTATTAAAAATTAAAAATGGCACTGATTATGTACCTATTCAATTCATTCAGTAGACTGAATACTACTATATGCCATATACCTAGGTAGGTTGGAGTATATTAGGTATATATATAATGAACAGGTTTTCAAATGTGCCTATGTAAATTGAATACCAGGCTAAATAATATATTAGAATAATAATAAATTGCATAGCAAAATTTAAATTTTTTTTGATAAAATGTATAAATAATATTGTTTTTTTTTTTTATAGAATTATAATTTGGTTTCCCAATTTGAATTTAAATTATTTCATATAGTTAATACTTTATAATACAGGAAAATCACTAAAATATACTCTATACAGTATATTATCTATACATATTCAAATTTCCTCTGAATTAATTATGTAAATAATATTATTTCGACTAAAATATATTTGTACTCAACAAACAGAAAGTGAAAATTTGAAGACTTTTATACTTCGGTATTTTTTTACAACCTATATTCCTCTAAATAAGTCCAGAAGTAAAAAAATTGCAATTACAAATACAATTTCAATAAATCTGTTAAAAAATTGTATGCACGGATATGTATGTATAATGTACATAACTCTGGAACGCCTAGAATAATAAATTTCAACCAAACTATTGTATATACACTAAATAGCCACCAGATTAAACACTAGCTATATTTTAGCCCCAATTGTTTACCCATGATTCTCTCCACAGTCCACATCCACGTTTTCACCTCAAAAATAATATTGTTACGGATATTTGTAAAATTAAAAATTAAGCAGGTCATTAGTTGATTTGTGGG
Source organism: Metopolophium dirhodum (assembly GCF_019925205.1). Taxonomy (NCBI): domain Eukaryota; kingdom Metazoa; phylum Arthropoda; class Insecta; order Hemiptera; family Aphididae; genus Metopolophium; species Metopolophium dirhodum. The sequence continues at coordinate 3,275,536 of NC_083562.1, forward strand.
TTACACTGTCGGTTTACGGTTGTCAAGGAATACAATTGTTTTAAATTTTATGAATTAGTACAATATATAGTATATTCCATTATAAACTGTACAATTAAATAATTGATACAAAACAACGCACAACCGTATAAGGAATGACTTTATTAAATTAATGATCTTAAATAACAAAATGATCAACTATATAATATATAGATCAGGCGCGGATCCAGAAGATTTTACCAGGGGATGCTCAAAAAAATGGTTATACCTTTCTGTTTTAGATTACGTAATTTTGAATACAAATTTATTTTATTAGGACTTAGACGACAGAAGGTGTCCGAGCACCCACAGACCTCCCCCCCCCCCCCATGAATCCGCGCCTGATACAGATATTAGTCTACACGCAAATGTAACACGTATTGACTAGCGACAGTGCGTACGCAGGGGTAGGGTTCTAGGTTAGATTAGGTTCGAGGTGTCGCCTAAAATTATTTTGTCTACTAAAAAATCTTATTTACTACCATTTTGATACATCAATTGTTGGTCATTTTTAATAGATATAAAATAAATTATTGAATATGACAAAGACGTCGATAATCATAGTTTTAGTTTTTTTTTTGGTTGATTTAGAACATTGCTAAACGTCTACCATAATCGATGGTGTGTATCATCGATTATTACTACGTTTATTAAGGCCCGAGGAGAATTTATAGATGATCAGGTTAAACACTGTAAATGTAGACTAAATTTGAGACTAACTATATAATTTTTAACATAAAAACTGTTTTGAAAAAAATAATGTAAATTATTTACTCAAGTAAAACCCTAACCGAACTAAAATCCTGGCTTCTGACTAGCGACGAATGATTACTTTGAGTATTAGATAAGTATATTATTTCTCTCACTATACAGCAGTATACTGTATACACTATACGCTACACAAAAATGTTGATTTCATGATTATCAATTTATTTCTCATTTATTTTTTGGTTTAAGTGTGTGGGTTCTGTAATTAAATCTCATATTGTATAAATTGTAAAGAATAAAATTAATTCAGTGGAACCAATACTACTTTTTTATTTTATATCTGTGCTCTGTACATTTTCCCCAGATGGAGTAGTATAATACAGCTATAGTACAGGCTATAAATAATAATCTATATAATATTTAATATACATTAAATATTTAAATCATATTATACTAATAAATTGTGATCAATATAATGTATCTCCGGAATGTTGTATTAAAAGTTAATATATATAAAAACCGGAAATCTGTGCACTTTGATATATTTAACATAGGACTACATAATGAATCATTATAATATTATACAATTATATTTAAAGTTTATTAGCTTATAAGTATATTATATTTTAAAACAAACTATTATTATAGACAATATATCTATTTCACTTTTCACATGTAAAGTGTGCAGTACGAAAATTTAGGTATTTTAGCCTCTGATTAAATAACATTTTATTGACACGATACAGATTAATTCAAATGTAATGTTATGTATAATATCTCCTTTATCAAGCTTTACTTTGAAATTACTGTTTGTCGATACAATATTAATACATATCAAGGTTATTCTAGGTCTGGGGGCGTTGATAATAATAATAAAAAAAAAACACAAAATACACCAAAGTAAAAGTAGGAGTATAATATATACTCATAATACTGTATACGAACAAAATAATGTAAAAGAATTGTTTTCAAATGGATAAATACGCATTGTAGCCACATAATATTATACATAATATAGGGTGTCATAGCTGATGACATTTATTTTGCTGAAGACGGTAAAATAAAATATTAATATGTTGTACGACTTTCTATTAAACAGCGATGTTTTTAACGTATATTATTACGTAATTAATATTTGTAATTATCTCATAAGTTTTTGGCAGTGATGTTTTGCATATGCCTATAATAATAATATGATATAACTTGACCTTGAATGTCGTGATTTATGATTAAAATAAATTTCAATTTTGAGTCGACGGACATTTATTACGTAGTTACGTACTTGCTTGCATGTAATATTATTTAGTACCAAACGCAAAAGAAAAATACAAACAAACTGAAATGTTTATATTTCGGAATAAATCCAACGGCCTCGAGTAAGTATAAGGTAAGTATGTACCTACTTATTGGCGGTGTGATATTCGTGTGCGAGATATATACATATAGTTAACGTGCGCCAGACACCTGTTGCGAAAGTACCATCAATCGCGCGAGTATCTATTTTGCAAGATAAAAAATATATATAGAAGATTATATTATGCATAAACGTGTTTTAGTTGATAAAAAAAAAAATTATAATAAAATAAGCAGACGACCACAATATTATAGGTGCCCATGTAAACGCCTGGAGAACGGACTGACATTGTTGCAGGGGCGGACTTATAATATATACAATTACAAACCTATATAGGTAGGTACATAACAATATATTCATGACTTTATGACATATATCGCCGCTACCTATACGGAATATTAAAATACTACAAATCTGGTTCTCGGACTGCGAGACTGAAAATAGCACGCGTTGTTCTCGCATAATATTATGATAATAATAATAATAATAATAATAATAACGTACCTACACAAATATGTATTACGATTAATTTACAACGGGAGAACGTACCTATCTACTGCAACGTGCGCGGAGCTTTTCTACTGGTTAAACTCTTGCAATCCATGCCCGCCGTGACACAATAATAATATGATATTATATTATATTGAAATATTGCGATTTACGATATATTATATATTATGTACAAGTACAATATAAACTCGGATGAAAATATATTTCGCGGCCGGGCGATGTTACAAACGCACGAATTATATTTTAATAATATAATATTATTATTATTATTATTATTGTAATTATTATTCGACTGGCGCCACGCGCGTAAATACGATCGCAAATATGCACCGATACAAGTCCAGTGACGATGATATTGTATTAAATTAAATTATTATTTACTAGAAAAATCGTACGCGGACGTTGAGAAAAAAATATAGCAAAACGAGTAGGCGTGTAGAATAAAAAAAAAAAAAATACAAATCAAATGAAAATAACAGTGAAAACAGATACAGATGGAGAAATAAAGGTAACGGAAAGGTGCACTTTACTGATAATGATTAATATTTAAAATGATTAAAAGCGTGTCCGTCGCGATCACCGGTCGAAAATCGAATCCACAGCGCCGCGCGGTACTCGCCGGACTGCGTGCTGCTGCTCTCCGCGGGTCGCCAGTCGCCACCGCTCGGTCGCGAACGCAACGCGCGCGCGTTTTTTCCCTCCTTGACCCCTTCCCCGTGTGCGACTTACGCGGACGACTACGCGTCGCTAGCGCCTCATATAATAATAATTATTATACATTTTAAAATTATTATTATTATTATTAATATTATTATTATTATTATGCACTATAACGCGGCTATGACATTATTATTATTATTATTATTATTGTAATAGTGTGCGTTCACTGTTCGACGAGCCTATCGCGGAAAACCAGTTTTGTTCTAAGGTGTAAACACAATTGTATTATTATAATATATATATTGTTTTTGTAATAATAATATTATTATACGCATAATCAGTCATCTCGTGTGACGCGCGCGTTGTTTTGGACACACACACGCGCGCGGTCGCGGTCTGTCATCGTCTCTCGTTTTGACGCGTACTGCAGCCGCGTGCGTGCGTTTCTGTACCTTTATTATTATTATTATTATTATTATGTTTAGAGACACCTACGACCTACGTATAGGTATAATATTAGTCGATACCTCGGTCGCGGGCGGCATTTTTCTTAGGGCAAGTCACGGTGTCCGGAGAACAAGTGCTGCCATCCCCCACCCGGGCATGGCAGATAGCTACGGGTGCCCGAATTAAAAATTCTGCAAAAACAAACACACACGTGTAAACAAATCTACAGTACCCTCCATTACAGTACCACAGGCTAATGACCTAGTAGTCGAAGCCTTAACCCTAATAAAAAAAAAAATCATTTATTATGAAGGTATATAATATAAGAAATAAATAAAGAAAAAATAACGTTTTATTTTTTTAGCCATAATTTTATTTAAATACTAGCTGACACGGCAATGCGTTGCTAGGTTTTTGTGATTATGTGAGCAGTTTATTCTCAGGTAGGCAATCTACTTGCAGTAGATCGCGGACCCCGCATGGTGTTTACGGAAGTGTATAATTTATTCAACTCTAAAGTATCAAAAAATAGGTGCACCGAAACCGTGGTTCGAACTCAATACATTCTGTACTAAAATGCAAAGGCTTATCGCATTAATAATAATAATATTAATTATTATTATTGTCATTAAAACCAATGGCAACCATTTATGAACAAAAAATAATAATAATAATAATCTCAAAATCTCTGTTTGACAACACCCCCGGGTTGGACCTCTTATTTACCTTTTTCGCGACAAAATGTATCTTCTTCGCTCAAGGTCTAATCCATCCCTGTACCAAATTGCATATCGCAATCGGATGAACGGTTTAGGAATGCATAAAGGACACAGTCAGTCAGTCGCCGACATTTTTTGTTTTTTTATATACATAGATGATAGATAGATAGATTACTTGCCTCTTAGATAAAATAAATAAGATATTATACACTGTACCTACACATAAAATATCTCACTTTTTTCCTATTAATGAGTTGTGAGAAGTCATTTTACACTATACACTTAATACCTCAATATGAAAATAATTTTTTTTATGAATTTATGATATATAAATATTTTATGTATTGATGACTTTGATGACTATTAGAATTACTTCATATTTACACTTAACTCTTTACATATGCAAAGGTGGTCGGTGGGGAGTTAGGTTACCCCCCAAAAAAAAAAAAAAACCCACCTCTGACCATACTATATTAATATATTATATAGGTGAACCGTGAACTTAAACTGCTTTAAACTTAAAATGAGAGAGTGGTGGTGCCCACGCTCACGCTGCCGCCGTAATTGCTAAAATGTATAATAATTGTAGTCTTATAATTTTTTTTTAAATATAGGTAAGACAAATGCAGAAACACGAATCGCTTGATGAAATGGTAACGAGTTAATAAGTTTGATAAAAAAATAAATATTGTGCTTATAAAAAACAAAACAAAATCTACGGCATTAATTATTTGAGTATATGTACAGAATAATCAGAGCATATAGATTATATACATACAATATTATGTTGCGAGTTTTATAAATTATATAGTATAATAATATAATATAATATGATATTTTGGTTTTTTTTTATTTTAGTTTTGTAATCCCACATTAATTATCCAGAAATTTTGAAAGAAATCTTTAATACAGTTAAACAGTAACAGTACTACAATAGTTTATTTATTTATTTATTTATTTATTAATTAATTCACGGAATAAAAATTCCTTATTTAGTACAGTACATAACAATAATTCAGTAAAATAAGATAGCTAACATATACAAGGGGTGATGGCCTAAAAAATACAGCAGAATTACAGGCACAGTAAATATAAACTAAAATAATTAGGACACAAGTAAAATTACATACAACAAATGTACAAAAATAACAGAATTTTATTTTATTATTATTAAAAAGTACATACCAAATATATACCTATATAAATGTTTATATTTATATTTATTCAAAACTTAATCATTTTTTGACTTGATGTTTTGGCCAGTTAATTTATTAGTTTTTAAACTTGATGTTATTTTTTATAATACCTATCAGTCATTTTTAATTTTGTAAGTAGGTGCCAATCATCAATGCATCATATTATATTTTTCCAATTTGAAATTTTAATATTCCTAAGGGCGAAGACACGAAAAACAAATATACAAGACTAATCGTATTGTATGCGGATACATCGTAACATATAGTATAATAGTAGCTAGTTATGCCAACTATAGATAATTAAAAAATGTAGCGTATATCAAATAGTTAACAACAATAAATGTATAACTATAACAATCAACAACACTGGAGGATGGCCCAAGATGCATATAATTTGTTACATTTAATATGTACAAAATGAACGCAGTGACAGTGATATGATCAACTACTATGTATTGCCTGAACGGGCTATGATTAATGTCTGTAGGTAAGTATGTATATAATTATAAGATATGCATAAATTCAGATTATATGTTTTCCGTGAAGTAAAAAGTTTGCTCTCCTACGTATATAAACCGGATTGACTTTAGAATTAGAAAACTTCCCTACAGTTGAAATAAAATAAATATAGGTTTATACCGCACGCTTTTCGTGATAGTTTGTATAAATAATATATTATGTTATTATACACTATACTACTATTATAGGTACGTCTACACTCTACACATTACACAATGTAGGTATGACTCTTGAATAAAATCATTAATTTATAATTACAATTATATAGTTCCTATTATAGTCTATACTTGGGTATTACCTACTGTTAGTAACTACTACCAAATAGTATAAAGGTAGTAGGTATAAATTACCAACATAATATACAGGGTGGTTCAACAAGCATGATCGCTCTCATTCTTCCTTTAATAATGAATTTATTCAATTTCTGATTTTCAAAGACCAAATTTTTAAATTCTCTAAATTTTTTTACGACTTAAGAAGTGTCCTGTTGCGATACAAACTACCGTTTTCAAAATAACAACTCCCCCCACTTTTTTACTGTGAGCTGTTTAGTGATAATTTTTTTGTTTAAATGTAGATTTACCTACCTCGTTTAAAATAAATTTAAACTAGTACCTATAGTTTCTCAGTTCTTACAATAAAGTACTAAGGATAGTAGTTCTTAAAAATGGTTTTACAAAACTATAAAATAGATTTTATTTTGGATCTAGTATTTATTATACTTGGACTATTTTACAAATTATAAATGTTTATAAATTAATATTAATTAGCTACTAAAATTTTCAAATCACCCATATCTCCCAAACCTATTATCGTGGACCTATTGTCCTTATTAATAGGTATAGGTACACAAAGTTAAATAGGTAACATAAAAACTATGTACTCGTTCGAATTTTGATCTACTACGTCAACATTTTCAAAAAAATTATTCCCTAAATAATTTACAGTAGGAAAGGGAGATTCCTTTTGAAAAATAGAAGTTTGTATCTCCACAGGATACTCTGATTATAGTAGTAGGTACAAAAAATCTAAAGTATTTGAAAACATTGTCTTTAAGTATATTTAAAAACTCTAAAAATAGGATTTTTAATAACTGCAATCTGCATAAATGAAGAAAAAAATTGAGTGAGCATGCTTGGTGAATCACTCTGTATACACACTAAAAACTTGATCTCAGAACGAACTACAAATAACAACCCATTATACATACACGAAACACATAAACACATTAATGATTAATATTATCCAAATATTAATACGAGTACCTATATAATGGCTAAACTGTACATATATAGTACATAGTGGCACTACACATAGTGGCTATTAAAAATATCTGAAATATCATTATTATTATTATTCTTTAACTACCGCATAGCGCATACTCGTACCTATATATATAGATTACAGAAACACGAGAAATGTCAAGTTTTTATTAAATTTCAGACTATTTGTTATTATAACGTTTAGAGTACCTATTAGGTAGTGTTACGTTTTTTTATTAAACTAGGTATTGTGTTCGGATAAATAATAAATAAAAAAATTAGAACCATGTTCAATAATAGGTAATAATACATAAAAAAGAAACGTAGGTTATCGCATTAACTATTGGGATCCAAAAAAAAATATTATTTCAACCTTCAAAATTCAAACATTTTAATATTAATTTATATTATAAAAAATCAATACATGGACAAATTGAGATTTAGATTTCTATCATAATAATAAGGCACGTATAGAGTTCAAACCCTAAGTTGTACAGTTGATTATAGTCTTGATAAAAAAAATCAAAATGTTCAATCGTACTTATATCATATTATGCTATTTATGTATTGTGCGTGATGCATATACAAATCCCGAGTCCATACAGATAATTGTGTCGTTATGACTTTATAAAATAACTCCGTAATGGTTTATTATTGGTAGATTTAGATATTATTATATTGTACAATTGTACCGACCGATGACATCCAACCACCTATAGTGTATATTCTATTCAAATATAGTAATGCGGTCGCGCATTATACCTATATAGGCACACCAGATGTGGACATTCGATTTATTATAATTTGATTTTAGCATTTTCATTTTTTTAATTGAACATCTTTTATATTATATTATTTTCTATGGCTATTGTATTTTTATCGACACACTAAGACTACACAATAGAATTAATGTATTAAAGAATTCGTCTTACGTGCACCACACCCTAAATATATACGATGATATATATCTTTTGCATTTATCTCTATAGTACACGATAGGTATGTGATGTTCTATTAGGAAACCCTTAATTGATGATTTTACCACTTAACCACCCACAGTGTCTAATGGAATCCACTTCTGAAGGCTAAGCCGCTAAGGGTTCAGAGGTCATGACGACAAGACATACCTTTAGGCACAATACTATGCAACCAAGGTGCATATAATTGTGCCCCTGGCCTAAAAAAGTACAGTAAATAGTTGGCGTGTTTCTGGTACCAACACATTAACTTAATCTGTATACCTACTTAAGTTGTAACTTATAACAATAGTTTAATAAATATATCGTCGCGTTTTCAATATACTCCAGGCCTAATAAATAATTTAAGCGCAAAAATTCCAGAATTTGAGGTTATTATTTAACACCCAAAATAAAACTATATAATAATACATTATGAGGCGTTAACCTATTCAACCTGCCTATGTCTAATGCACGAATGAATTGCATATGAATATAAATAACAATGCATTATAATATATTATAATATAATATGACATCGAGTTACATTTTTTACAAATGTGTATTTATAATTATTATTTAAGATTCCGAGGAGAATCATAATATTTTAAAAATGAAACAGATGAATCTGATAAAATAAACGATAAATGAATATTAAAAAATAAAAAAAAATAGATACACAATAACAACTATAGTGGTTCCTGATAACTAGTATGACTACTATTTTAAAATGATGTGATTTTTATAACATAGGTGATAGGTATGTGTCTTGTGGCCACTGTTGAAGATGGGAGGATATAGTGTTTCGAACGTTTCATGTACACTTATACGGCACCTACTTAAAGATTAGAAATTGTATTTAATAATTTGTGCATTAAATGTGTCATTGTAAGATTTTCTCAATATAGTTTCCCTAAGCATAAGGAATAACTACCAACGAATTGTCTAGTGAAATTTACGAAGACTACCTAGTTTAAAATTATTTCGGTTAATTGTTCGTGATTCAAACAATATAATAGTCCTAGAGAATTGAAACTTTCACCATTTATTTATTTAAGTAATACATATATATATACAAATATATAGTCACCTATATATCCGTATTCCGTACATTAGTTTCCAAACTAAAATTACAAGTTTTGTAAAACAAAATCACATGGAATTTGTAATTTTTTTCTTTTCTTTTATTACTAATGTTTAACATTATTTTAAACATATTTTAATACAAGGGTTTTAATTTTCCAACTATAAATAAAAAATCGTATCCATTATTTTAGATACAAAATATTGTAAATTGTACTTTATAAACGTTTAATCAAGGCCCAAACAATTTTAAGCTGATACACATTTTTCAGTGATTTTAAAGAATAGTTTTTCTATATTTTAAACACAATTTTTTTTTATCGACAAAAACAACTAAATAGTAAATACCTACAAAAGCACTATGGTAGAAAAGACAAAGATTTATTTAATATTTGTCGTAAATAAGTATACTGTTAATAAATTTAAAAGTCACTATGAAAATTTGAATTTAAATTAATGAAATATGAAGTATTAACTTTTATTATACTACAATTAGTAGTTTTATAGACATAAATTACATATACCTACCTATTCATTTTATAATTTTACAATGCAACTGTCAATTTCTGAAATAGTTAGAAAAATATATCTTCCTGCGACCTGCGGGCATAGCGAGTGGTTTTTGAAAGCATGTCTTGTCAAAAGGGCCCATATGAAATTTCAGCCCTGAGGCCCAAATGCGCCCAATTTTATGTGGCCGTACATCATAAAATATTTATTTTTTTCCAAACAGAAATAATGACACTAGTCAAAAAAAAAATCAGATTTACAATAAAACAAAGGCGAAATGCTACTTAAATTATTATTTTAAGTATACTAAAATATAAAGGATGAAATTCTGCACATTTTGATGGTAATAACTCGAAAAACGTATTTTTTGAGTTGTGTCACTATTCTTTCAGGGGTGCGAATATATAATACAAATATGCCATGGAATAAAGTACATTACACATTGACTTATTATTTACACTTACCTCCAGTTTTTAACATTTATAAAACACATTTGTACGTAGTGATTGAACGCGAATCCTCAAGTGTGATGTAAAAATAATATTGGAGGACTAGAGTGACGTAAAATTGAGTTAATTTTTGTGAAGCCAGCTGGGTTTCTCCGCCCAAAATGGCAGAATCTTTTCTTAATGACTAATAAGTAATAAGTATACCTAATAACTATTATAATTTATATCTCATTATTAGTGGAAAATTATTACAGTCAAGCACTCAAACTTGGCACCATAAACATACACGTAGCGCTATCTATTTGTGTTATGTGAATACTAATTTTATTTAAAATTTTAATTTTTTTATTGTTTTAGACTCAAATTGTTTAACTACAGTTACATTACCAGAGTCCACGGGGGACTATTGATGTATACCTGTATCAAATATATATAATTTGGTACTTTAAATTCCCATCCACGGTTCCCATCACTTAAAAAAAGCAAAACATTTCAACCGGACGGTAAATAAAAATTAGAATAAAAACGGTTTATATCCATAGATAATATAAGATATACTCATATTATGATAGGAACACTTATTATAGAAATTGAAGAGAAGAAGTTTATCCAAGCTTGAGGCAAGGGCGGCTTCAGGGGCCACTCCCCCCCCCTAGATATATAGAAACTAATTGAATTATTCATCGAAAAATATATATTTGTGCTAAAATTAATACAATTTACAGTAGGTAGGTACCTATTTATTATTTAATTTACTTTTTATATAAAGTTACAAACATCCAATCTCATCCAATCTACAACAATAATTTGATCATTTTATTAAGATTTTTCAATATATAATTGTATGATAAATACTGTCTATGGCCTATGCCCTATGCAATGACTGATCATTAGTGTGTGTGTGAGTTCCACGAACACTTTATGTAATTAAAGATAAATGACGGCTAAGATTCTTGGATCTCGCATACGCTTACATACGCGCAGTAACGTCACTATATTTTGTGATAAAAAAATGTTCAACTCCCATGTGCCACAAAACTCCCAAAAAGCGGAAGAAAAATTCACCCAGTACCAAAGCCCCATTTTAATTTTGAAAACATATTTGAATTCCTTAATCTCTTTTCTAGGTTATATAGGAAATGGATTTTTGATTTGTGCTTTGTAGTATTGTTTAATTAGTGTAGTACCAAATTAATCTTCTTTTTTTTTTTAAATTAACTTTTACATTTTTTTAGTATTACCAATGAGTATAGATAGTATATATACTATATATTATCTATACTCAACGGTATTAACAAAAAAAAATTTGCTTCTTACAAAACACAGACATAAAGGGGAGAAATACTTATATTTTTTCAAAATTCAAATTGGATTTCTGAAAGTATATTTTTTTTTCCGCTTATAGGTCTAAATCCACAAAAAACGACCAACTTTCAACAGCCCTAATATAGTCAGTGGTCGAAGTGCCCCCTGGATACGGTGGGATGACATCCCTCCACTTTTTATAGTTTACATTTTCCATCCCTCCACTTTTTTCACTCATTATAATTAATTTCATATATGAAAACTGTATAAAATATGAAAGGCATCCCTCCATGTATTTTGAGCCACTTTGACCACTGAATATAGTCTTGTATTTTTGTTAGTAAATTTTAATAATATTCGAACAAAAAATGGAATGTTTTGTTTACAACACATTTTCATATAATGATGATATATTAATATGCTTATATTAATTAATACATTAACCTATGGTTTACAATAATATTATTAATACATTGTTATATTAAATGTAGGTACCATAGTTGTTAACATAAATATATAGTAATAAAAAGAGTAGATACACTTTATGAACAAAGCATGGGTCATAATTAGATATTATAGCATTTCAAAGGCTAGAAAAAAAAATTAAGTGGCCCCCCAAAATATTTTCTGGCTACGAAACTGATTTGAATAATTAACAATGGATTATAAACTGTATAACGCCATTGGTTAATTCAATAATATAATTTTCTTCACCACGTTTACCTAAGTGTAATTTATATTTTTACACTGACCGTGATTAACATCTCCAAAAGTAATAATATTTTAGTACATAGTAAATAATAATGTATATAACATTTAATATTTTATAAGATTTTTGTGTAACACAGCCGTAAAATAAAACAGTATTTATACATTTTTTTAAATTGTATGATATATTAAACAATGTATATATAGTACAAAACAGTTTACATACATATTAGTCACTACAAATTATAAAAGTAATGTAAAAAAATTGAGAATCTGTGGATCACCACCACTGATATAGGCCATTATCAGTCTTGTAAAGTATTTAAATAAATGTATTCAAACAAAAGTATAAATAATGTAATATTGTGGTTTATACACATACAAATATAGTTATTAATTCATATGAAAAAATTCAGTTTTAATAATTGTATGAGAGCAAAAATAAAACTAGTAATATTATTATAGGTACTTACCCCATCGAGACTGAAATTAGTTGCTGAGTATAGTTAGTTTTACTTGTTTTTGTTATAGAAAGCATTCGTTGTGTTCGAGATTGAAACGCCATTATTATTAATTGAAACAAACTCGCAATGTAATATTTTATAAAAAAAAAAGTATGACAGCAACAAGGCGTATATAGTAATAAATTAATACGTTTTTACGTTATAGAATGATGTATAAAATACAATATTGTTATCATGTTGTATTTATAATTCTTTATATCAATAATTATGTTATTTTGAGATGATACACCAATGCACCGGTATTTTTAAACATACGTTTGTGCATTATGGTAACAACTCAAAATAATACACTACTGCATGGATTCAATTTATTTATTTCCTTTGGCGTTGCACCATATTATATTGTTTAACGCTTTCAATTTTGCCGGTACGACATAATACACTAGTGCATTGCAAAGAATGCTATTTTTACCATAAGAAAACATGTATAACTCAAAATCGTCATTTTTTTGGTTACTATACCAATGTACTCACAGTGCGACATAATAATATGGTATAACTAAAGACATCCCTTTACATAAAAAAAAGAAACGTTCTTTTTTCGCCAAAAAAAAAACCATAAAAACCTCATTTGGAATATTATGAGAAGATTGAAAGAAAATCAGCTAAACCGGACAAACCGTTCTGCCAACCAACCGGTTGTGTGGTGTCCAACGAACAGCTTTTTATTTTTATTACCCTTATAGAACAGGTAGTTATAGTCACAGGGGCGGTATTGGCCTATCGGGAAATCGGGAATCTTCCCGATGGGCCGGCCGGGCCGCTATAATTATTACAATATAATTACAAAAAAAAAAATTATATTTTTTATAAATTAAGCATAAAACCAATATATTAAAAGATCAAATACCCACGAAGGTATTATTTTTAATATCTTAAACTATTACAAATCATAGTAGGAATTTTGGTGATAAATAAAAGGAATCACACTGTATATTATAATTTATATCATCTATAGAGGGTGATTTATTAAGCGTAAAATACTCATTATCTCAAAAAGTATTAATGTTTATGAAAATAATTGTTTACATAGTTTTAAGTTGTTAAAAAAACAACATTTTTATTAAAAAATTATATTTTTAAATATTTTTTATCCTTATAATTTTTTAAGTTTTTTACTTTTTTGAATGATTGCATAGTTTTAATTTCATTTTCCAAAGCAGAATATTTTTCTAAGTATTTTAATACATAAATATCGAATTTAGGACCAGTAGTTTATGAGTTATAAGTATTTAAGGTTTAGACAAGCGGAGTAGTGGACACAAATTTGTGGGGTAACCCATATCACTCCACTCCGCCCATCTAAACTTTAAATGCTTATACCTCATAGACTACTTGGCCTAAATTAGATTTTTATGTATCAAAATACTTAGAAAAATAATCTGCTTTGGAATATGAATTAAAAACTCTATGCTGTCATTCAAAAATGTAAAAACTTAAAAAATTAAATAGATAAAAAATATTTTTAAATCATTAATACTTTTTGAGATAATGAGTGTTTTACGCTTTATGAATCACCCTGTAGTTACTTAATGATATTTTTTAAGGTTAACTTGACTCATCATCAGAACATTCATAATTTCCATCAAGTAATTGATCTTTGGTAAAACAGATAGCCGTATTATCAAAATCTTGTCCATCTATTGGAATACAATTTTCTGGATTCATTTCGCATTTTAAATAAAATTCACATTTAAGGTCATCAATAATTTCAACGTCTGAATCTCTATCTTCTTTAACAACAGCTTCTTTAACAACAGGTTCTTCATAAAATGCTGAACATTCTGATGTATCTATAAAATCTTGTCCATCTATTGGAATACAATTTTCTGGATTCATTTCGCATTTTAAAAATAATTCACATTCAAGGTCATCAATAATTTCAACGTCTGAATCTCTATCTTCTTTAACAACAGCTTCTTTAACAACAGGTTCTTCATAAAATGCTGAACATTCTGATGTATCTATAAAATCTTGTCCATCTATTGGAATACAATTTTCTGGATTCATTTCGCATTTTAACAATAATTCACATTTAAGGTCATCAATAATTTCAACGTCTGAATCTCTATCTTCTTTAACAACAGCTTCTTTAACAACAGCTTCTTCAACAACAGCTTCTTTAACAACAGGTTCTTCATAAAATGCTGAATATTCTGATGTATCTATACCATTTAACAATAACTGTGTTTCTGTTTCAATAACTTTTTCTTGAAGTGCTAAATATTTAAAATTAACATCTTGCCAGTCCCGTGCGTTAGTCGCCATAATATTAATTCTTGAAACTAGTTCATTATTTGATTGTTGAAGCAGTTTCAACTTTTTGTGAAATTTTTCAGTAATGATATGTCTGTACTGAACTTTATTTTTAAAATGCGTGTTGACCCACACATTTGATCCTAAAGTTAGGTTTTTTTTTACTGAAATATTATTTCCCCGCATATTTCTTTGATAGGGATATTTATAAGTATTCGTTTTACAGGGATAATTAACTGTTTGGTCTTAATCAATATCAATAGTAATCGATTGATTAGGAACATAAATTTGGTAATGATAAGTGTTGATTGATAAATTATATTAACTGTACATATTCCAACATATTCCCAATGCAGTTATCCAGCGTTTCAGAAATGGTTTGTTTTGTTATGAAAACCTTGAAATAAAACATTAATTAAAATTATTTTTCAATAAAAATATATTGCATTTATTTATAAATAAAATTGTTTGAAAAAGGAATTCTCCTTCAAATTTGACCTATCTTACATGAGCACCAAATTATACATAATACTCAGTTTGGCTTTCGGCCCAGACACTACATTCAATCAATCAACTCACCAATACAATTGCGAGTCTTAGAAATAAAGACATTTCTAGATATTTCCAAACATGCAAAACATTTGACGGAGAATGCTTTTCAAATTAAAAAAAATTCATGCCAGCCCAATTATTCTTAATTTTAAAATAATACTTAGAAAATAAAAAATGTACCGTAAAACTCTTCTTTCTTTCCTAACGTATGTACAAATTCATCACACTTAATACATTGGGCATTTTCATTGTTTGCTAATACATTTTAATTAATTAAAAAATTAGTGGTTGATTCATTACTACTTATGATTAAAAAAACATATTTTGCCATATTGAGTGTGATTGCGTGAGTGTCAAAATAATATGTAGAATAAATTGTAGTGTCACGCAAAAAGTGACGTCCTAAAATCGGCTGGCTACAGGTAGACCCAGGGCCACAAGGACATTTGCACCGGGCGGCCAATTTTTGACTCATTTAGGAGAGCGGCCATGCGGCGGTGTATATTATATAAATAACATTTTTTTTTTTTGGTAAGAATTTGTTTGAATACCTGTATTTGGACTTTTTGCATTACATGACTATGATACGGCCATTTGGCATAATTTACTTATTTTGTCAATCAATGATAAATATTAATTTTTGTAATTTTTTTATAGATTACAATTGTATGTTGTCATACATTTTGACAATAATTAAAATAATGTATCATCGTGATCTGTTTTTAACAAAATTTTCATGAATAAAGAACTACAACTAAACAATTAAAAAACGGATTAATTTTTTATTTATTGTGCGGGGGGGGGGGGATAACCTTAGTGATATAAATATTGTTAACCCAGGACGCAAAAAGTGTAAACACGGCCCTGCGTAGACCACATACTCTACAGCAGATGACAACGGCCGGTAGACCGCATACTATATGTAATGGAGTATATGTAATTGAAATTAAATTAAGCTTTAATAATTCATATCTACGAAAGGTGGGCAAAAAATACGGAAATACTTACGAAATTCAAGATTCCTGATAGAAGCAGTGGGTCATGGCGTCTTGTTACACTGATCGGCAGATCATAACGTGTATTGTCGTTATGTTGCCTAATGAGTAATGACTCTTGACTAATGAGAAATGAGCCTCGAGGATATTAGAAACTGAAAATCCGAAACGGTAGAGACTTTGGCATTTGGGAGCGTGACCGCTTTCTATGACGGGACCCAAAACTGTCCCCATCCCAAGGGGTATCAACACACCTTGCCCAATCGCCAGCATGGCGATAAACATTAACCAGTAAACAACCACGGACTAAGATATAATCACAGAATAGATAAACGGACTGGAAACGACATGGTCGGCGGGGATCGGCCTCGAAAAGGTGTCACTTGGCTGATAAGGGTTGGGGGCAGTTGTCCGAAAAATGATAAGGCAGTTTATACAACAATACCATACCAGCATATACCAGCATATTCCAGTGACACCAATTTGAAAAAGCATCGTACAGTGATGCCATGCTAGCGGCACTCGTCGCTACGCTCCTCGGCGCCGTCGCTCCGCTCCGCAAATCGAAAATATCCCCCGACTTGCTGTGCAACACCACCTCTAGTTGGTCACAGGGTAACCACAGGTGAACCACCGTACAACCACTCTTATCGGTCTTTATCATTATTCGGACAACTGCCAGCCACCGGCACCTTAGTCCGTGTTTTATACAGAGGGCGCTGTGAACTCCAAGAACACATGGGCGACCCCCTGCACTTGGCCTCTTGTGAATACATTCATGGCCGCGATATTGGGCTGCTCGTTTTCAGCCCATTATATTATCCTTGGATCATAATATTATCAATCAATGGATGGAGCTACTTTAATCATTTGCCGTGTCCAACATAACCCCCCACTTATTAGTTATTTTATAGTGATTGTTGGCGAAACGCATGCGTAATGACTCGTTGTACCTATGTACCTTGAAATCAAATTGTCGGTGGGGGGGTTATGTTGGACACAGCTTCTCGGTATACGAGAATATTACAAAGTACACACATAGCTGTATCCATTGTATATTATCTTAGTCCGTGACACATTAAACATAAACACTAGAGAACGGAGACAATGATGCCAACACTTATCAACAAAAAATGATCAAACACATGAAAAAAACGGCTAGGTCGTATGATTGGACCGTAGACCTATAAACTAGTTTATTATTTAAATTATTTTATAGGTCTATGAATTGGACCCTATGTTACACACCATTGATAGTAGTTAAGTGCAACCACGGACTAAGATATATCTTGGTCCGTGAGCTCAACTAAGAATAACCAAACAGTGGAAGAACCACAAGAAAAAAAGAAACAAGCACGAGAACATCAGTTTAATCTATGAGAAGTTGAATTATTTAATAAATGCTCCACTGCTTAATATAAAAAGAATAGTTGAAATGCCAATTCAGAAATCATGATAATATATGAATTTCATTATCGTTTTTAAATTAAATATAATTTATTTGTGATAAGTTACATATTACAACACTCTTTAAAAATTCATGAGCATATCCTTCAATATTCTCGCTTTGTAAAAATGTGTGGATTAACAAATGTTTACAAACAATTAAAAAAAAAGAATAGTTAAGACTTAAATTATTTCTTTTTATTTCTTTTATTTTTAAACCTATCCAGTACACCAAAACGTGTTGATTTTCCATCATCAATCTCATCCTTTGGCCGTGCATTCAGTGCTCTAACAAATTCCTGAAAAAAAATTTATTTGTTAGCAATTAATAAAAGTTTTAATCCGTGAATCACAATTTAGTATATACCTTTGTTTTTTCTTCTAATATTTTTTCTTTTATTTTTGAAGGGTTAGCTAGGGTTTTTTTCTTGATTTTATTCCTTACTTTGATATTTATTTTCAATGGTTTTACAGTCTACATCAAAATAAAATGAATAAATACATTATGCTAGTGTACATTTATGAGTCCTGAATTATAGTTTATACTTTTACGGCTATTGGTTACACTTACTTGAAGTGAATTTCTAGCCGTTAGTTTCGTCTGGAACGTATTTAAATCAACTTCATCCACGGTCGATTCTAATGTAATCATTTCCGCTGGGATCTATAGTAAAATTATAATTATTTTTAACCAAGTTTTTAATGAAGAATTTTAATTACAACTACTCTACCTTTTCTAAAAGCATTTTCACTTCAGCTTCTTTACGCTGTTTCTTTGTTTGGAATGGATTTCTCTCCAAAGCATCAAAGTTTGGTTCACCAGATCCTAAACATCAATTGTTAAAAATTAATATTATTTACTTAATTATGTGTTCAATAAGTATTCCTAACCTGGTATTAGTAAGCTAGAAAAACCACCATCGTGTCCAGCTCCAAGGACATCTTCAAATGGACAAAAAGCTAAATTGTTTATCGTTCTGGCAATATTATGCCTGAGATAAGCATGCTGTATAGTTTTTGTACAACATTCTTCATACACCTAGATTATCAGTTTAATTTTTATGAATGTCATTATACTAAAGAGTATCATACTTACATCAACAACATTATTGATGGCCACAGCTAAACATCCAGTTTGACTGAATACCATACTCCTTGGACTAGTCCTAACTTGGTAATCTTTTAATGGTCCTTTTAATCTACGTATATCCCAAACTTTAATACTCCTATCCATACCAGATGTAGCCATGTACCTATAACGATAAAATTAATAATAAACTATAAATAACCATTGTGAAATATAAAATCACGTTATTTTTACATTCCATTAGAATTTATAGCAAGTGATGTAATCATATTTCCATGACAAAGTATTTTAGCAACAGGTTCCCGAAGATTAGGACTCCACATAGACACAACACCTAGAATTAAACAAAGTTAGGTATTGTATAATGCTATTTGATTTAAAAAAAAAGTTAATAATGACCTTTTGTATGTCCTAGACAGATCAATGCATTATTAGAATTTTGAGTCATGATGCTCAATCGACCCATTTTGGCATTAAATTGTGTTACTAATTTTCCCATTGACACATCTAACCAAGATAAAAATCCTTCTTCGCTCTGCAAAATATAAATTTATGATAGTTGTAATTTCAAATGTTTCCATTAGAATCATAATACTAAAAACTATTGTACAGTGTACACGTTATGTGAAACTTACAGCAGTACTTAAAAGAAAATGATACGGTAGAAATTCCTGATGTAAAACATTGTTTAAGTTCTTCAAGCAATGTACTTCCACACCTTGATTGTCATACATATAAACCCACTTTTTTTGTGCAACCGAAAAAAGATTTTCATTGTGAAGCCATCTGTAAACAAATAGTTATAATAAGTGGTAACTTGTGAGTACAATATTATTTGTAATTTTTAGTAAATTAAATCAGTGATGATTTAAAATAGTTTTTGAAAATGTTTATAGGACATAGGTGTTATAGTTTACTATAGGCTTACTTGACGTCATACACTTCTTCCATAACATTTATTTCACACATCAAATGTTTTGTAATCCAGTCCATAGCAGCAACATGGCCTTTTCGTCCACCAATTAATAACTGACGACCATTTAATGAATAGTCAATACTAAAGAAATACATACATTGAATTAAGTTTAAATTGTATTCAAACGGCTGAAATAAAATACTTACTCGTACGGACCAAAATCAAGTTTTAAATCAAAATGTTTCTTAGCACTAGTCACATCAACTGAATTTGATAGCTGTGTTTGTGTGATTTTTGTTGTTTTCTCTTCGGGTTCAGCAATGATATAACTTTAAAGGAAAACAAATTGTTTAGTTTAAAATAATTATGATAAATTAAATTATCAAATCAAAAAAGAAATGAACAACTCAAGACAATATGGATATTAAGTATTATGTTTATTACCCAGAATTTTCAGGCAACAATACATTTGCTGCTTCTGATATTTTGGCCGCTAATTTATTTTTGGATTCACTAACTATTCGGCGTTGGTGAACTTTCCCCATCTATATAAATGTTAAATTATTAGTTACGCAATGAATTTAAAAACTAAAAATTAGTAAAAACTATTGTGCACGGATAATCAAAACGATTAACGTTTCAAGAAATCGATGTTTTGTTTTCAATAATTTTATCTGATCTTAAACTTTAACTAAACAGTTAACCAAGCCAGTACTTCAGTCTCACCTTAACAATATCGAGAAATTGACTTCTGTTTACAAGAACCACATCGATAGTAGAGCAGATGCAGGGCAGCAGTTACAGATTTTTTTAATTTTCATACAACGCTACAGGTCGGTAAAGACTACGATAAATGTCTACAATTCATACGTCGATTTTGAATGCCTGAGCCCTGAATGCCGCACGTCCGCATGGCACATCCATATCAATAAATTATCAAGTTTTTTAATTTTCCACAGATAAAGAAATGGAAGGGCCCATGCCTATAGTCCAGTGTTGCCAGCACAAAGTTTCAGTATAATTTATTTACTCATTGGTCGTTCTCTAATATTTACCATGAAAAACGATATTATTTAACTCAACAAAATACTTTTAACAAATCACGATGTAGAGAGACTGCAGCTGATCTTCAGCTCTACGCCGTGTGCTAACGTTGAACAAGTGTTTTGTAGAACAAAGGGTAAAATGTGGATTTAAAATAATTATAATTTATTGTACTGTGATCCGGTTGATACCACAAACAGGGTACCACAGAATCACGAATACTTGACATATAGTGATTACTTGATAGTGATTTTTTTTATCATTAACTTAGTCGAGGACGTGAAGGTTGTTGTTTATGTTTTCACATGACGTAGTTACGTCTTACTACTGTAGTTTATGGTTTTTAGTTTTTAAATTTTCAAACACTCGGTGTACGGGCCACTAGCCGGTTACTAGTCACTCGTCACTCTTGTGTTCGATGTTGTGAATTAATTATTACTCGTTAGTCATCACCTATTAGGTGATACGCTATTACCACAGAACAATAAATGCTAATACAGAATAATTTGGTCGACGGTTGTTTATTCTGAAATATATTTACAACTTTAACAACCTTATACCTTCATATTCCCATATTGACCACTTCATACATTTGCATTATATAAAAAAAAAAAAAAATGGGCAAAACGAGAAAAGAATATCCAGGTAATGTTTATAGTTGTTTACTGTTGAAAATGGCCTATACTTTATCGTACTCTCAAAGCCGATGTACAATGTCGCCAAATTATGTAACTATATTAATAAAGCTTCATTGTTGACCACCATGTGGTCACTGAGGTTTTCTCGAAAACTCACTAGTTAGCCGCCTACTCAGTTTGAAAAATTACCTCTACCAAATATCTTTTTTTTTGCTTATCAAAAATGAATATGTCATTTTAGATGTATGGACATTTATTTTATTAGGAACTACAAAATAATGATAATATAAGCATTTAATGCATAAAAATAAAATGAAATAAGTACAATTTATTGTTATTTATATTATTATTACTATCAAATAAACCAAATAACGTTTATTGTAAAAAACGATCCATTTTATTTTTTTTATGAAGTGAGATTTTCTTAGTTTATTAATTTTAAAATACTAAAACTTAAAATTCTTGTAAACTTTTTTAACTTTAAATTAATATTTCACTTTCAGAGAAAAGGGGCAGAAAAAGAAAGAAGGATGATTTTGATGAAAATTCTATGGGTTTGGATGATCCTGTGTTATTAGCTGTTAACGAAGAAGGTATTTAGTAACAATGTACTTTAAATAATTTAAGTACGCTATTGAAATTACATTTTTAAATAACATTTTCTTTAATTTGTTATTTAGAGGGTTTACCAAGTGCTGCTAAAAAGAATGCTGAAACTGCTAATAACAGTGTTGAAGATGAGTTTGGAGCTAAAGACTATAGATCACAAATGAATCTTAAGACAGATCACGCATCTCGACCATTATGGGTTGCTCCTGATGGACATATATTTCTTGAATCGTATTCCCCTGTGTATCGCCATGCTCATGACTTTATGATTGCTATTGCCGAACCAGTTTGTAGACCAACTCATTTACATGAAGTAAATATTGTTATTTATTTATTATATTTACAATTTAAATAAGACCTATAAAATGTTATTTTATTTTTATTTCAGTATAAATTAACTGCTTATTCATTGTATGCAGCTGTTAGTGTTGGATTAGAGACTAATGACATAATTGAATACTTGAAACGTTTGAGTAAGACTAGTATACCTGACGGTATAATAGAGTTTATAACTGTGTGTACACTTTCTTATGGAAAAGTTAAACTTGTACTTAAACATAATCGATACTTCATTGAATCACAACATCCAGATATTTTACAAAAGCTTCTTAAAGATCCTGTTATTGGTTCTTGTCGTCTTAAAAGGCTGGAGGATACTGATGCATTGATCACAGAAGAACAAAAAATTGAAAAATCACATGTATATACTCTTATTTATTTATAATATTATGTTACAATATATTTTCAGTGTTGGGTAAGTTACTTTTTAAAAGTAACCAAGTAACATATAATAAGATTATAACTAGATTATTATTTTGTTACTTAAAAAAAAAATACAAAATACTACATTACTTTTGTTTATTCAAAAGTAACTAGTAACTATACTCTATTCAGAATAAGAATGCCCTCTTCCCGAAGAACTGTTATTCCACGTTTTCAGCGGCTGCCGCTGTGAAAATGGTAGGGGGAGGGTGACGTCGACAGTTTTCGCCGGTTGAGTGGGCATTCTTATTCTGAATAGAGTATAGTTAGGAGTTAAAAAAAAATACTCACTTAACTTACAATAATGTTAATTAAAAAAGTAACTTTAGTACATTACTTCCAAGACTATTTTTTTTATAGTTGAAACTATTGAAATGTACATATTATGATTTATGACTGTTTATATTTGTCTTATTTTATGATTAATTAAAAATTTAAAATAATACTTCGAATATAATTACATTGGTTGTTTATAAAAGAATTATTTTTTATTAGGTCACAATATTATGATAATTCCTATGGCTAATAAAGAAGTAAATATTGTTTTGTCTTTTAGTTTCCTGGAGATTCTTCAAAAGACAAAGAAGATCATTTGAATGATGTAGTTCCAAAAGATATAACAGATTTATATGAGAAAATTGATAAAGTTGAAGAAGAAGAAGAAGAAAAAACACAAAACCTTGTTTCATTTGAAGTACAACAAGAAAAAATTGAAATAATACAAAAGCGTTGTATAGAGATTGATACACCTCTGTTAGTTGAATACGATTTTAAAAATGACAAAGTCAATAAAGACATTAAGTAAATAAATAAAATTATTTAATATAAAATTATTTAAAGTTAATAAGTAGTAACTTTTAATTTTATTTATAGCATAGATTTAAAACCTCAAGCAACATTAAGACCTTATCAAGAAAAGAGCTTGAGAAAAATGTTTGGAAATAGTCGTGCAAGATCAGGAATTATTGTTTTACCATGTGGTAAATATAGACTGTGTTACATTATAAATTATAATATATTTTATAAATTTATAAAATTATAAATGTACAATTATCCACTGATAACACTAAACCAATGATTATCTATTATTAATAAAACTATGAACAAATAGATAGGTATGTCAGCAACTATACGAGTTTTGTTCTGTAAGCGCATCAAACCCTTCCCAGCCATATCGTAGTTTGCCTCATATCATTGGCCGTTAAAATAGCTGTCCAACTTACAGAGGCGAACCAGCTAATAGACAGAGTGAGGAGTGGTTGGCAAACAAGATGCATATTAAAAAGTTGGTGACATATCTATCTATTTTGTATCTAACTTGGTTGGGGCATCGATATAGTATAAAAAATACCTAAGTAGCAACATTTATTTATTTAATAAATACTCTTGATAATTTTTTGTATACCTACTACTTACTAGTTGTAGGCCGTGTTAAGTGTTTAATCTTGTTTTTAGGAGCTGGAAAAAGTTTGGTAGGTGTAACAGCTTGTTGTACTGTACGTAAACGTGCATTAGTTCTATGCAATTCAGCAGTGTCTGTTGAACAGTGGAAGTATCAATTTAAAATGTGGTCTACGGGTATTTATTATTACTTAAAAATTTAAAAGAATACAGATTTAAAATTATATGATTTGTTCCTAGCTGATGACAGTTTGGTATGCAGATTTACATCCGATGTTAAAGACAAATTAATGGGTTGTGGTGTGTTTATTACAACTTATTCAATGATAACACATACACAAAAGAGATCTTGGGAAGCTGAACAAACAATGAAGTGGATTCAAGAGCAAGAATGGGGTATAATGGTGTTGGATGGTAGGAAACAACTTTCACAGTTTTTTCTGCAGGAGTTAAAATGTATTGCTTATATTTTAATTTTATAGAAGTACATACCATACCAGCTAAAATGTTCCGACGTGTATTAACACTAGTTCAATCACATTGCAAATTGGGCTTAACAGCAACATTATTACGAGAAGATGATAAAATTGCTGATTTAAATTTTTTAATTGGTCCTAAACTATATGAAGCTAATTGGTTGGAACTACAACAAAGAGGGTACATAGCTAAAGTTCAGTGTTCAGAAGTATGGTGTCCAATGGCTCCAGAATTTTATCGTGAATATTTAGCTACTAGAACATGTAAAAAAATGGTATTGTATTACAGTTTTGGTGTTTCTTGAAATGATATAATCATATATTATTATATTGTCTTTTTGTACAGCTATTTTTTGTGATGAATCCGAATAAATTTCGTGCTTGTCAATTTTTAATACGTTATCATGAACAACGAGGAGACAAAACTATTGTATTCTCTGATAATGTATTTGCACTTAAAGAATATGCCTTAAAGTTAAGTAAACCATATATTTATGGACCAACATCTCAGGTAATATATCTTAATTAATGTTTTAACAATTCTTCTAGATTATCAATTAAATATTAATATAATGTATATTTTATTTTTATATGTGTAGGCAGAAAGAATCCAAATATTACAAAATTTTAAATTAAATCCAAAAGTGAATACCATATTTGTCAGTAAAGTTGCAGATACATCATTTGATTTACCAGATGCCAACGTTCTTATACAAATTTCCTCTCATGGTGGAAGTCGACGTCAAGAAGCGCAACGTCTAGGTCGTATCTTACGTGCTAAAAAAACTGCGATTGCTGAAGAATATAACGCATTCTTCTATACCCTAGTGTCACAAGACACAATGGAGATGAGCTACTCAAGAAAAAGACAAAGATTTCTTATCGATCAAGGATACAGTTACAAAGTGGTTACAAAACTTGCTGGAATGGATGAGGTACACTCTATATTTAAAAAAAAATTAGTATACAACTATTTTGAAATTATACTGTATATTTTACTTTAGGATCCAGAGCTATTTTATTCCAGTAGAGAAGATCAAGGTTTATTATTAAGTAAAGTCTTAGCAGCCAATGACACAGATGCAGACGAGGAACGAATGCCATATGAAGGCACATCCAAGTCCTATAAGAAAATGTCTGGCAAAATGAGTTCTATGTCTGGTGCTGATGATGCGGTGTATGCAGAATTCAGAAGAAATTCTGGCGTAAAACATCCTTTGTTCAAAAAATTCAGAAAATGATGTTTGTAATAATAATTAATAATTATACTATATTTGTAATCTAAGAAAATAAATGTTTTGTAATGAAATCAAATGTTTGTACTTCAGTAGTATTAAGTTTATAAAACAAGAATCAAACTAAATCTATTTTGCTTACCGTTATTTGTTTTATTTCTTGGAACTTATTATTGTAATAAATTCTAAAACAAAAAATATTTTTACTGTTTTTAATTTAATTGAAAATATTAACATTCATCCTTACCTTTATAATCAATTTTTTTGTCACCATTTAAATCGGCTTCTTTTATCATATCTTCAATTTCTTCATCTGTGAGCCTTTCTCCAATACTGCACATAACACGTTTGAGTTCATCAAATGTTATGAATCCATCGCCATTTTTGTCAAATACTTTAAATGCTTGGTGCATTTCTTGTTCGCCATCTGCTGCTTTTAGTTTTCTAGCCATCATTAGCAGGAATTCATCAAACTCAATACTACCATTGCCATCTTTATCCACTTCTTTAACCATACCTTGCAAATCAGTTTCTAGATATAGATATATGGAAAGTTCAGATTCAATTAATACATATTAACTATATATTGCATTCTAAGGACTTGGTTGTATGTATTACAATCATTTTTTTTCAAATTTTTTTAGCAGAAAATTTGCTTCAATATTTAAAATTGGTTTCTGCTAGTAAATTTGATACAGTTGTTACTTTTGGAGAAATTCCCTCTACTTTACTTAATAATGATGAAAAATTAACAAAATAATGCGCGGGAAAACAGTAATATTTTATGCAAATCAGTTTACGACCAATATCTGTTTTGTTTTTTTTTTTATTCTAATTGCGAAAGATTGACCTACCTGTAGGCCTTTGACCCAAAGATCTCATGACCACTCCTAGTTCTGCCTCAGTAATCCGTCCATCATGGTCTTTATCGAACAACATAAATGCTTCTTTGAATTCTAAATAAAGTCAAATTTATGAATATTATTTATATTTAAGTATTATAACTTATAAGCTAATAAGCTATAAAGTATTGCTAAAAATTTTGGACGCATGAACTAAATAAAAAGTTAAAATAAATTATTTAGTTTTACACTTAATTAATAAGTTAATATTTTTTTTAATTAACTTAAGTTGATGGATAGTATTAATAACTTAATTAGTTAAAGTATCCATTGTTAGTTAAAAAATTAGATTGAATCGACTTATGATATGATACTTGATGGTAAGAACATTATCTGTGTTTGAATGTTGGTTTATAACAATACTTAATTCAGTTTTTAAGTGAAGCATGGTTTAGGACTCATAGCATTTGCACAGTACAGAGAAATTAATAGGTATAAATGGTATAATAATTTTAGTATACCATTTAACTATAGAGTATATAATTGATAAATAGTGATTGAGATTTGGAAGGAGGCAGAAGCCCTTCTATATAATAACATCGAATAAGCTTAAAAACAATTTGGGAAATGGTTGAGGGGCTATTGACATTTTTGGCGGGGGCTTAGTCCTTAAAACTCCCCTATTTGCGCCCATGCCATGTAACTATCAATTTTCTCAATGTAAGAGTTGGAAATCGTTATAAAAAACGGACAAAATGCTACTCCAATTTCCATCTAGGCGGCAATTTATCAATCATTATGCTAATAGTAAATAATATAATAATTCACTATTAAGAGGACGTTATATCCGCATGTGTTGTCTCCGTCTCACAAGTGCGTAACATGGCAAATTTTACGCTCAGCAGAACACGTGTAGCTCCGTTAGTATAAAAATTAGAGCGAATTGACCTGTTATAAAATCTAAATGTAAGATTATTATCTAGGCAACCTCGTGGGCTTTTTATTATATTTTAATTTTAAAGCGACTTATGAGTATTTTAAAATTGTAAATTTTTTATACATCTTAAAATACTCATAACTCGCTTTAAAATTAAAATATACTAAAAAGCCCATGAGGTTTCCGAGATAATAATCTTACCTTTAGATTTTATAAGAGGTCAATTCACTCTCATTTTTAAATTAACGGAGCTACACGTGTCTTGCCGAGCGTAAAATGTGCTATGTTACGCACTTGTAAGACGGAGACAACACATGCGGGTATAACGAACGTCCTCTTAACATCTTTTAATTAGTTTCTTTAATGTGTTAATTAATAAAATGAAATATGTATTTATATGTTTTAATAATTTTTTTCTTATTATAAAATCATAATAAGAATAAAAAATATATTATTACTATTATAAATGTATGAAACTGATGGTTGTGTAATAATGCAATATTATAATATATTATATTATTGACCATGCCTCCGCGATGATTGTCAGACACAAAGATTTAGCGAAAGTAAACACATCAGATCCTACCTTGGAAAAATTTAAAATACAGCCATTATCTACGATATAAATCCGGAAAATGTATTTTGCTCGGCATCACATCGTTCCTTATTGGCTTAATTCAGGTCCAGTTAAAAGCTTAAATTGCATGTTATATCGCAATCGCATATATTATACATTTATACTATTGAATAAGAGTTTAAAATATTAATTTATTAATTACAATGCAGACAATGTAGGTATGGTATATTAGTATAGGTAACAATTAGGGCTCTGATTTAAATACCCTCAAAAACGTCGTGAAATGCCCTTTCAAAATACCTATGCATTTATGACGTAAAAACTCTATTAAAGGTGTCCTAAAAATATTTCCCGGAATCAGAAATCAGGATAAATTTGTGAGTTGTTTTATTTAGATTAGGTACTTAACGTTGTTTTAGTACAATATCTAATACCTATGAGTATTCATAATTGTATACACTATATTTTTATTTTGTTTCGTAATATTTCTAGAAATAGGTTAAGAAATTACCCAAAAAAATAACTAATGTCCTATTAAAAACATTTAAACGTCAAAAAGTTCGTTGTTAGCATATTATAGTGTTTACTTGAAACACATTTGTATCTTTTGAAAAGGATTATTGTGTCAAGCATTCCGTAAAAAAAGATTAAAATGCATCGAAAGTCGAGCCCTAACAATAATAGTTAATAGGTATACCATATTATATTTTATAATAATAATAATAATTATTTATTTATTTACAAAATACAAGAATATTTCATAAATAACATATTACATAATACTATAGTGTACAATGAGTACAATGTATAATAAATATACTGTATATTGTACCTAATTGGGTAGTTATAGGCACTTCAAATAGTACATAGTGACTATGGATATTAATAATTTATATACTAAATAATAAAAATAGGTATACAAAAAACTTTACCCGCGACTTGATCTTCCGACAAACCAAATTCATTCTGAAATAAAATGTTGTTGTGAGTGTTCTTACTTCTCATTATAAGTTATTGAAATAATAAATAGTATTATGGGCAGTACTGATTGAGTCCGTATGTCATATCTACTCGTCAGTTTCCTTATTCTCGAATATTCCTTTTTATAACGGTCGTTATCACTATTTTGTGCACTCATGTTGTATACCTAGGTAGGTATTATACCCGCAAACGGTTATTCGATCGATCGATTTATCGTTATTAAACAGTGATATTAGGGGGGTTTTTTTTTCCTTAAACAACGCAATTATTACGATTTAATGAACTGAAAGTTTGAATCACGTTTTTCGGGTAATCAAAACGTGCACAGCATAATAATATTTTAATATAAGTGTACTAATAGTATATATTTACGAGGAAAAGAAAAAAGGAATTGGCGCCGTCATCTTCAGAAAGTTGGATGTGTTTATTATTTTCGTTATTAATATATATTAATATACATGTATATACGGCTCCCACTGCAGCAAATAAGCCAATTTATTTTTAGACGAAAGTGTTAAACACTTAAGCTGCTAGTGGATGAAAAATTATACACAATATCATAAGCGAAACTGTAATAATAGAACGTTTTATCGGGGCAGGCCAAATGATAAAAATTCCAATTACAAAGTAAGTTTTTAATTTTGATTTCAAATCCTATTAAGTCGGGAATATTAGGTCAGGTCATGGCCTGAAACTGTCCTGACCGGTAGTTTAGCCTGTGCACAATATTAATAAGTGTTAAGTAGATAAAGGTGCCTATAATGATCAGGCCCACCCATAGGCGGACATCGTACGGGCTTATGGGGGCTTGGCCACCCTAAATATTTTAATGTCCCCCCCCCCCAAATCGAAACTTTACACTTATACCCCCCCCCTAAAATTTCAACCAAATGTCCGGCTATGGGCCCACCGCTAGGGCACAAGCAAGTCATGCGTTTCGGCACACAATATTAAAGAAATTGAAGGCGGAAGAATGAAAGAAATATCGGCAGGAGAGAGCGGCGTTAAAATGTTTGCTTTAGGGCGGACAATATCTAACGACAGGCCTGCAAGTTATAATAACTAAAAAATACGCATAGGTACTGTGTATTAGGTAAGAATAATTATAAATATATTAAATAAAATATAAGCATTAAAATTATAAAAAAAAAAGCACATAAAAATAATAATAAAATTATAAACCGTAAACATTAACACTCGACGAAGTACCTCCACTGGGAGGTCTCTTCACCCTGTGTTTCCTGTGTGTACTAAAAAAAAATTATCAATTAGCTTATTGTTTGACTTTCGTAACAGCTAGATTGCCTAATAAAAAAAAAAAAAAAAACATTAACACTTAGCTTTAACTTTAAAACATTATTACATTTGTACGTTTAATTGTTTCCAATTTTATTATATTTTAAAGTTTATTTGTTTAGAATAACTGAGTAAGACGAGTAAGTATACTATATATATGTCAAATTTGAAATGATTAACAACACGTATCAATGTATCAAGTATTTGTATAATAATATTAGGCCGTATAATGAGTACAAAATCGTTAAATTATGAATAACTCTTCACTTTTGATGACATACGCCCGTGGTTGATAATTGATACAGCTAAGATATTTTTATGATAACAGATTGTAATATACAATATTATAGTAAAATGTATTATTTATTTTATAAATATTTTGTAATACAATATTTAGGTTAGGTGTACCTATACGGCTATAAATATATCATGACAATATCCTTATTCGGATTATTCTAGTATAGGTACTCTAAAGTTAATAAATTAGGTTTATTTTTACATAAAAGTCTAAACTTTGTATTTAGCCATATACCTAGGTACGAAATATGCGTATTACCACTAATACCATTAGAAGCCGACACACCAACTAGAAGCCGTGCAGGATGTGATATTGTGATATAATTCCCCGTAAACGACTGTCGACTGGTAAAATGATTACGATTTGCACCTGATAATTATTACTAGCACTTATAAAAAAAATCAAAATAGCATTTATAATAATATAAGCTTGAAAAATACAAAACAATAAGACAATATTTTGTATGTTTAGGTCAGTTTTTCAAACATTGTTTTCTCTTCGGATCGTTTGGATTCAGGCGGACTAATTGTTTAAACTGTCCGCGTACAATGGACGAGAAGGGTTTTGATGTTCTATCCAAGCCAAATTCTTCACATGTGTTTATGTAGGTGTCTTGCAAGAACGGTATTAAACTGTGGTCTAAAGACGGAAATAAATGATGCAACGTATGGTCACTAAACGTTACCAAAGATACAAATATATTATCTGTTATTTCGTTCCGTTCCTCGCTGGTGTCCATCTGATGAATTCCCCAATCGATGTCTTTACCACTAAACAAAGCCATAATAATAATATTATACATTAGTAAATAATTTTATCGTTTTATACTCACAAGTACTGAAGTACCGTTTTTTATTATAATATTAATGATAAAAAACCAAGGATATTACATTGTCACTCTCATTGGCGCAAAAATGGGGGGGAGCTTCGGGGACTTAGTCCCCCCAAATGTCGGTCAAGTCCCCCCAGTTCAAAATCTAGTAATTAGTACTAATTTTTATATTCTGTGGTACTAAGCAATTTGGGCATATGGCCATGGTGAGGGGGGATTGAGTCCTCCCAAAAAATTTAGTCAATTTGCGCCTATGGTCACTCTACTATATGCCTTCTATAATACAGTATTAATATTACATAGGCTCAATTTGGGTTAAATTTATGGGGGTGCTAGATTTATGTAGATCACAGTGGGCGGTGGGGGTTTTGCCCCCGACACCCCCTCCTTTCGTACAACTTAAATTGTTTACACCTTCGCATTAATCTCAATATAAACAATTACCTATAACATAATACACTTTTATCTATATTATTATTCTGATAGATACCTATATGCATAGGTAATACATGTATTATTATTATTATGAAAATGATAAGGTCTTAGAAATAAATTTATCCAAATACATATGGCATAATATTATAGTCAATAAAAATTCGAAGATGCTATCAATAAATGCATAACTAGTATAAGTACCTACCTTTAGCACTCAATACCTCCGACCTCCCTATGTAATATAAATTTAAAATTAATCTAAATATTTTGAAAAATTCATTATGTACAGAAAATGTATGTAAAATAACACATGTTAGTGCATTTTTATTTTAATAAACATTTTTTTCTGTATATTAAAATTAACACTGTTGTTTCTGTTTTTTTTGTTGAAAATTTGTTTTAAATAATTTCATTTATTTTCAATGTACAATATTATCTTGTTTTAATTTTTTCTGTGTATTGCAGAATAACTTTTTTAAAAAGGAAGTTTCAGCAGGTATAGATAACAATGTTCTAACAACTTTAAATAAAACATAAAGATTTGGATAGTTGGATATACCATACACGTAAAGCCGTGAAGGTGATAGGTACATGTTTACAAATATTTGTTTTAACATTTTAGATCAAAATTTTAAATTTTTCAAGTGCAAAATTTTTGTAAAGTATACCTACCAACATTTCAGAGATCTATACATTTATATCTTAAAGGAGCACAAAACACAAAAAAATAAGTTTTTTTAATTTGAAAGAATATTCAATTCAAAGAATAATGTTATAGCCGATATATGTTTTCCGTTTCCACTCACATTATTTAATAAGTTACTTATGACTTATGAGTAATTGAAAAAAGACGTGTGACATCTTTCTTTTAACAAAAATATCACTTTCAAAAATTTTTAATATTTAAAAAACTAAACGTTATATTGAAATTTTAATACTTTTATCGGTAAGACCCCCTTAGTCTTCTACAGTAGCGTGGCGAAACATTTTATCAGGCAATTAATTATTTGAGTGATCTACCTTGTCTCTAACGCAGCACACATTGGCCATTACCCATGTGGCATTTACAATAAACACAGCAAAAATGTAACCATTTATTTTGAATACTGTGATTGAGTTATTAATTGCTATATAAAATTGCACCTAGTAATTAATATTAAGGTTATTATTCTTATTAAATATCATAATCAGATAAAGTTAGTCTTGTACTACAATTTATCACTATGCTCAGTAGGAACAGAAGGTACCTCTACTCTAATAATTATTTAACTAATAAATAATAATATATTATACAATATTGAATATCTGATTTTATTACTTGATGTGGTCTCCGTCATGGAAGTTATTGGGTAAATGATGAGAAACACTGAATCCGAGGAATAAAAACACAGAGCTACTCGACAGTACCATAATAAGCCACATGTTAAGTACTAAGCCAATGGTCATGCGACCACAAATCATCAATATGACCGGAATGACGAACATTAAAAGGTCAGCTTTATCATTCATGCGTTTGAACGTTCTGAAACACAATAGTTATACATTACAATGTTATTATACACTTGCATAGTCGCCGGTTCGAACTCGACCACGGGTGGCATTTTTCTTTGGGCAGTCGCGGTGTCCGGAGAGAGAGAGGCCGCCATTCCCCACCCGGACATGGTAGATACCAGCTACGGGTGCCCACTTAAAAATTCTGCCAAAACAAACACACACGTGTTCAAAACTTACGTACCCTCCCCCACAGTTCCACAGGCTAATGACCTCAGTTGTCGAAGCCTCGACCAAAAAAAAAAAAACACAAACTTACATAGGTATATATTACGTTATTATTTAAAACATATTTTGTATTGTGTAGGTATAGTTAAATAACGCTCCCTATAATAGTCCATAATCCCGATCGTTACCAATGATTACGTAAACTCACCTGATGACGAATTGTCCCGGTGCAATGAGAGGGTAGGCGATGAGAGTAAGATAAGGTGTATAACGAACTAAAGGCGGTTTGTCATCGGTCGGAAACCAATGAATAAACGGATGCAACAATGTCATCTCTAAGTCTTGTACTGTGTTGGTGTAAACGTGGTGACTGATAACATGTGATATTCTCCATTCTCTATATTATTATAAAATAACGGTAAAAATATTATAACTATTAAACTGTTGTACCTACACGACGGATTATCAATATGAAGCTATACTATATATATTGAACATTATAGGACCTACCGCACTGAGAACAAGCTCAGCTGCATGTAATACATCCTCCAATTGTCCTTGAGGTGAGTGAAATTATGACTTGCAACGGTTCCAAGCCCCAAACTGATACCCGCAAATAAGGCCAAAACTGCGCTTTGTGTTTGTGCGACTGCCGCGCAGAGGATGAGTGTCGCGAAGAACCAAGTATCGATGACCAGTATAGATTTGATGGAAACTTCACGACGGTTAATTTCGGATAACTTCTTTTTAACTCTAGACTTCAACACACTGTAAAATCCGTCGGGTTTGAACGTGAAAGGCGATTTCCTCGGTGTCTTCGCTCGACACACGTAAAATGTACCCATCACGTCCCTTGCGGCTTTCTGATTAAAATGATACGTTTCGAATAATTCTGTAATATCCGTACCCTAAATAATCATATAATACAAATATAAATTATTTATACAATTAATGATTAAATGTTGACATTTTATTTCTATCAATATTTACAATTATTCGATGACAAATGTCAAATCAATGAATTAACAAACCAAATTACGTCTTTTTTCTTCCATATATTATGTTAAATACCTATAATATTATTTCGGAATAAAACATAAAAGTTTCCGTCATTCAGAATGGCAATCGGTAATGATTAAAAATGGTATGCATAACAATATGGCTGGTCATAGGTAAATTTAAAATGTGGGAAGAGGTATTATAGTATAGGTATACCCGGCATGTCCCGTTATAGGCCATATGCCTACATTAATGTTTAATAGGCACCTATACAGCGTCGTTAAACAGATAAATTAATATTCTGATTAAAAAAAAATTGCACGTTTTTAGAATATGATAATGCTTTGAATGTGTACCACTGTGCCACAGCCACTATACATATTTCTACGAAGTAGGTACATACTTTTGTAATTTCTAGCCATTGTGGTCCTCCGGGGTGCTTGTGTATCCATTGTTTAAGATCATACAGTCCATCATAAATTCTCCACAACCCGTCAGCGCCTTCTTCCTTTTGGCGAGCCTCGATCCAACTGTCCGCCGATTTTATATTGCGGTCCGTACTTGATAAATTATTCCATTCAGGCCAACTACTAATTCTTGGAGCCATAATGTTGTTTATAGTTCTAAAACAAAATCATAAGAAAACAGAATTGTTTCTCTCCTTTATACATTGTGTATAAATTTTTAATATAATTTTTAATTAAACATATTACATATTATATACAGGGTGATTCACCAAGAATGCTCACCACCTTTTTTTCTCCAGAATGAAGTTATTCAAAATTTGATTTTAAGGGGAACAGCAGTCACCAAGTATATACACTAAAAACTTTGCTATTGATGCGTATTTTTTTTTTTTTATTCAATTTGTAATCCCATAGAAAATGTTTTGACTGTCCACACCCTCTCACGCCTATTAGTGTAGCTGACCACACTATGATTTAGCGCACGAATAGCGCAAAAAATGGTTTTTTGATAATCGAACATTACAATGGTTGAACATAATATAGTATCTATACCTAATATCATTTTAAGTAAATTGAAAAACACGTTCATAGACTATCATCACTTGTATTGCTTAAATGTTTGATGATTTTGGTTATTACCGACTACCATGTTGTATAATGTAGATTTTGATAGTAATACATTTATTAAGTGGAAATTCTGTTCTAATAAATCGTACACAGATAAATAATACATTTTTCTAATCGCATAGCTTGCAAATTTAGTTTTGATTTATTTATTAATAAAAGATTATAAAAGATTTTAAATATAATATTACTAAAAGTACCTATATAGAGTTGACATTTTTAAGGGACAACGAATACACGGAGTCAGCTATAGTAATATACAGGTTGATTCACCAAACATGCTTACCCCATTTTTTCTTCAATAATACAATTATTTAAAATTTTTTTTTTTGGAAGTTTTAAATGTACTTTAAGACCATATTTTCAAATTCTTAAGATTTATTGAACTATTTAAGGAGTGTCCTGTGAAGATACAAACTTCTGTTTTTCAAATGAGAATATCCGTTTTCAACCGTACACTATACAGTGTAGTGGATAATTTTTCTGAAATTTTTGACGTATCAGAATCAAAATTCATACGGATAGTTTTTGAGTAATTCAACTTTGTGTTCTAAGGATAAAGGTCCATGGTATTCATTAATAAATTTATCAATATAAATAATTTATAAAAAAAGGCCCAAGTATAATACATATAGTATTCAGTTTGTATCAGTACAGGACACTCATTAAGTAGTACAAAAAATTCAAATTTTGTTTTAATTATTAGAACTATTATATAACTATTTATACTAATGTATATACAGCGTGATTCATCAAGCACGCTCACCCATTTTTTTCGTTAATAATGAATTTATTCAAATTCTGATTTTTCGAATTTTTAAATATACTTACTCATAGACCATATTTTCAAATTCGAAAAATCAGAATTTGAATAAATTCATTATTAACGAAAAAAATGGGTGAGCGTGCTTGATGAATCACGCTGCAGCATATATACATTAGTATAAATAGTTATACAATAGTTCTAATAATTAAAACAAAATTTGATTAGATAATTACATATTTTTCCTGTCCACTATTAAGGCCAGAATAAATTACAAAATGACTTCAATGTCATCCTATGTGAAAAAAATAATTTACATAAATATATTATAATAAATTTGACCAAAAACCCGATTAGATTATCAATGAAATTGGTGAAATTGGTCACATATTATATGTCCACATATTTATAAATAGGTTCATAATAATCAACATTTTATTTTAATAATTTAATTGAAGTTTAGCGGCATACTACACTAAATTAAAAAAATTGCGCTGGACTATTATTTTCTTGCACTTTTTCTCTCACAACTTTTATTTTCCACAAAAATAAAAACCACACACGGGCGAAGCCGGGATATTATCGGCTAGTTAATTATAATATAAAAAAAATAATAAAGTTAAAACTTTTTGAAATATAATGAGTGAAGACACTAAAATGGATCATCCTGTATACTATACATAATATATATATAACATATAGGTATTACATATTACTATGGGTTAACTTATAGTTTATTTTTTATTTATTTCAACAAAAATTAAAATCCAATAACTGTACTATTTTGTTATTAGGCTATAAGTTGTTATTGTATATATTAGACAAAAATAACAATTAATATTATAATTGGTTGGTTAAATAATTATAGAGATAATCGTATCAGCAATTCGTATAGCGGGTAAAATTAGTAGTGGTTCAACCTTAAACTTTTTGTGAATGTTTCAATGTTGTGCCCGTGGCATATACTGATGGCATATTAGATTTGTTATTATTTTTCAATTTTTCAATTTACCGGAGTTCGATCCAATGAAGGATAATTATAAAATTATATGATATCCGTGCATCGTTATTTGAATTTAATGAATGGAAAAGTGCTCTATCGCATGTTGTAACGTTCACTTAATTGTTAATTTCCTGATTGACATGCGAGAATGTCTACTGTTTATCAAAAACAATATTATTAGCATGGTTAAAACGACATAAGTAAATAGTGTAAAATTAAATATAATAATATAATACCATAGGACATAGGTATACTCCCTTTCACAAGAGACGGGATCGTTTCGCGCACGTCGAATGAGCTCCATTTGAATGAGCGGGGGGGCCCCACCTCCTCTACACAGAAACTACCAAATGTGTATCTATTGGTAAAAAAATATAATGTTTTATATTATGTCGCATAAGCACTATATAAGCAATAATAGGTAACTGCATATTATAATATACAAATTTTATTGATTTAATAATTTTGTATATACATATAATATATATTATACATCAGTCATTAGATAGCCAAATGTTAGACTTAAAAAAGGTGCGCAAGTGAGTAAGTGCTGCTCTGCTGTACAGTAGGTGTCGAGTGGTACACCGTAATGGATGTGTTAGATTTTAATTCAATAATATTAAATCATTGTATACGAAATACGATTCTGAAGACGGTCTGTCAACCTATACTTTATTGTGGCATTATAGCTATGACATATTATTATAACCTATATAGCTATTAAATATATTTTATGATACCTATTATAAATTATTGATATAAAATTCATTCACTTTGCTATTTGTCATACTGTATGTAGAATTAATTTGTGCCAAAATATTATATTTTAAGATGACGTAATTGTGCGTTGAAAATATAATAATTTATTTTAAAATCTAAAAGCTTCAAGTACCTACTCATGAATATTTTTAAATTACAACCAAATAAGTATGAGATTGTTATTCAAAGTTTATACCTCTAATTTCGTCCAAATTTGAACTTAAAATATCTATAAAAAAAACTGTTTTTTTTTTTTTTTAGATTTTATGGTAAAAGTATGAACTAGGTAGCCAGGTTGTTACTAAAGTTTTCAATCCTCAGCTATAAAAAAAGGTGGACAAGTGGTCTGTGGGTACCGCTATATGCTGTACAATAGTTGTCAAGTATGTCATTGTAATGGATGTGTTAGATTTGAATTCAATGATAAATCATTGCATAGGTACGAAAAACGATTTTGAGCGGAGGTGATGTGTCATCATAGCATAGGTAGGTACATGTATGAATAATCAAATGGAATTATTAAAAACCTCTAAATATAAAAAAATCAAATAATCAAACGCCTATAAAAATGACCGCTACTGTCCGGTTAACTTTTTTTTTTGATAAAGGTAGATAAACTTGTTGGATTTCATCTATTAAAATGTCTAATGTTAACTATAAAAAAAGGTGGGTAAGTGTAAGTCGCTCTGCTGTACAGTAGGTTACAAGTGGGTCACTGTAATGGATGGTGTTAAATTTGAATTCAATGATATAATATCATTGCATAAGAAAAACGATTCTGAGCGAAAACAGTTAGTCAGCCTATATGATATTACCAAGTATATTTGAAAGTTAAACATTTTATAAATTTTTAACTACAAAATAATTATTAAATTTTAAATTTGATAAATGTTGTCAAAATTTGAACTTTAAATGCTTATAAAAAAAAATTGTGCGTATGTATTTTTAATATTTTTCAACTGCTATTGTAACAATATATCAGGAGACTTGCATTAAATTTTCACGCTTTTTTACACAACAAATAAAATTTTATTGATATGTATAGAAAAAAAACTAAAAAAATTGAAAACTGACAATGTCCGTAAACAGCTCAAAAAGTGTCAACATAATATCAAAACTGTATGGTGTATAGAAAATAAAAATATAAACATTCAGTAAAATTTTCATGTATCTACAGTTATTCGTTTTTGAATAACAACAAATTAGCAAAATGAGAAATCGAGTGAATACCAAATGTTGTAAAAATATGAATTTCAAACAGTCATACAAATTTAATTTGATTTTCTTTTAGACATTTTTTTTTTTGATAAAGGTAGACATACTTACGAAGAATTTTGTATTACATTTTAAAATCTTAGATTTAATAAGAAAAATTTTAATTAATTTCCAACTCAAAATAATTTGCTAATTTTCGTGATTTTTCCTTATTTTGTCAAGATTGAACTTTAAATGCTTATAAATAAAAACGGTGACTAAGGATTTTTAATTTTTTTCATCTGCCTTTGAAACAATAACCTAGGAGCCTTCTATTAAATTTTCAAGCTCTTTTAACCAACAAATAAAATTGTATTGATATTTATAGAAAAAAAAAACTAAAAATATTTGGAAAATGTTATGGTGTATAGAAAATGCTAATATAAACATTCAGACAAAATTTCATGTACCTACGGTCATTTGTTTTAGAGTTGCACCAAAAACCAAAATCGATTTTCTCGAAAACAGATTTTGCGTAAAAATTCCCAATTTTCCTTAATTTTTCTTTTGTTTTTCACGTCGCTTTTGAAAACTACTGGGAAATTTTAGATTCGGAACATTTATCATATTTATAATTTATTAATTATTTTGTAGTTAAAAATGTATAAAATGTTTAACTTTTATGGCTAAGGATTGAAAATTTAAAACAAGGCTTCACGTAAATAGATTATATATAAATTACTTTATTCACGATAATATCATCAAATATACTTGGTAATATCATAGGCTGACTGACCGTTTTCGCTCAGAATCGTTTTTCTTATACAATGATATTATATCATTGAATTCAAATTTAACACCATCCATTACAGTGACCCACTTGTAACCTACTGTACAGCAGAGCGACATCCACTTATCCACCTTTTTACTCATACCCAAAGTACCAACTAGATTCACTTTCCTATCAGAAAAGTTACTGTTGAAGAAAATCCAAGCACTTTTACTGCCCTAAAAGGGGATGACAGACACAAAAAAAAACGAAAAATAAAAAAAAAAATACACATCATTGTAAAATCAATACATTCATCGCTTCGCTCAGAATTTAAAATAAAATCAATGCATGAGGAGCTTTGAATTAAATTGTTTAATTTTTTGACCTAACTTTATAAGATTGTGAGCGGAGTGAAAAAGTATATTGATTTTACAATGATGTGTTTTTTTTCTGTCCATCATTACCTTTTGAGGCAGTAAAAATGCTCCAATTTTGTACTTTCACCAATGGTTTATATAATCATTTTCCATACATAATGAAACTTTCAAATTATTCCGCCTCTTTTTGAGCTATTTATAGCCATAAGAAACATTTAATACGTGGTTCCTCATAAGTTGCTATAAATTATATTAGCAGATAAAAAAAAATTAAAGAATAAAGATACATAAACACGATTTTTATAAGAATTTAAAGTTGACATTTTGACAAAAATAACCAAAATCACGAAAATTAAAATCAAAAACTATTTTTAAAATTTAAAATGTATAAAATGTTCAATTTTTATAGCTAAAGATTGAATATTTCAAATTTTAAAACCAGGTTTCTCATGAGTATAGTTCATACTTAAACCATTAAATGTAATCAATAAATAAACACAATTTTTTATAGATATTTTGAGTTCAAATTTGGACGAAATTAGATATTTGAACGACATTGTAATTTAAAAATATAATTTGTGGGTATAGTGGGTACTTCGAACTTTTATATTATATTATATTTTATACACACAATAAAATTTTAAAATATGCAATGTTTTCTTCGAGAATTAAATCAACCTACTGT
Organism: Metopolophium dirhodum; assembly: GCF_019925205.1. NCBI lineage: Eukaryota > Metazoa > Arthropoda > Insecta > Hemiptera > Aphididae > Metopolophium > Metopolophium dirhodum. The sequence continues at coordinate 3,317,441 of NC_083562.1, forward strand.
ACTACTATTTATTTACTAATAAAAAAATTAATTACTTTAATACCAATAATATCATCTTGGCGAAAGGGGGTAGGGGGTAACTACCCTCAAGACCAGCACTACAAACATAATTCCTTCGTCTGCTTGTGTATTACACTGCTTCTCTCCATTGTACTCTATGTTCCAACACTTTCACATTTCAAATCTCACATCTCTAACTATACAGTTCTTCTATCTACCTTACAATAATATCATAAAACATACTTTGTAATATAAGCTGATAAACAGTTTTCGCTCAGAATTGTTTTCCGTTTAGAATGATTTCATATCAATGGGATTTTTAAAGGAAAAACCACATAATAATAAAATGTGTTTTTGATTTAAATTTAAAATATAGTTGTACTTACCTATTTAAAAAAAAAATGAAAATATAACGGCGGAATCAAACAATTTAAACTGACCTGTCGGAGTATAAAAACTACAAGTACCTATTGCGTGTAGCTCAAACGATTATAAATTGGTATATATTTGATTCAAACAACTATAGGCACCATGCTATAAGGAACACAAATCTCGACCAATAACATTCAAGGACAATCGTGTTTACCTACTACTACTACTATTATTGTCTATTATCATGAATAAAAACAATTAAATATAATTTTATTTTAGCTTCAACAAATGAATTGCTCAATTATGCATGTTAAAAATGCAAAAAATTAATTCCAAGTCCGTGATCACAAACCGTTAAAACAATATATTTCAATTTTCAGTGATCTTATCGTACGGGCTTCGGACGTTCCTACTTTACGCACATTTTTACAACTTGTTTGCGCATAAATTATATCTCGTTATTGTAATAAAAAATAAAGAGGTAGAAAGGTATACCTATATTTTTTAATTACCTTTTCCTATCAGAGGAAGTATTATTGTTGGGGTCGTGAATTCTGTTACAAGCAACTACAAAATTACTTATGAAGAACACAACTGTTCTTCTAAGGGACCCAGTTTATTATATATATGAATATAGAATACCTTATAAAACTCACCAATATATATATGATTGAATTTTAGAACCAAATTGCCAATACAGAGAGATTAGGTTTGTAAGTAATATAACCTTTTACCTTTTGCGAAGATGAATGTGTATTTGCTTCGCGCTGCATTGATGATGAAAGTTGACAGAGTTCCAGGGATAAAAGGGAGATAGAATCTGAGTATAATTATAAAGAAAGAAAGAGAACACACTTCTTTGAATTAAAACATAACTACGATGGTGACGATACGTGAAAATAATAACTGCAGCCTTCATGGGCGTCCTTTACACATTTACGCACTGAAAGTGTACGTATTTAAGACGTTAGAAGACTGTCTAACAATGAGCCAGTGGGATGGCGTTTTATGCTACTTTTTTTTTCGTCACTATCGTATTTTTCTTTTTATTATACTAATTGTTATTGTGAAACAAAGTATGTTTACTGTGATTATAGATTATTTAGAATGTCAATAGTAATTTGATATGTACAATGATTATATCATGACATTTTGTACTTAAACTTTATACATTAGTAAATTATACATAAGTGAATAATAATTACAATAATATGTCATATTAATTGACTATAAAACAAATATTCATTGTGTATGATATATGGATATCATTACATTATAGAGAGCTTCAGTCACCATCGTTGTATTCGTTGTGTTGATTTCACAGCCCACAGGAATGGATATAAGTTTAAATTATATCTACACGTAAAATATGTGATGCAAAAACATAATCAGAAAAGTATAATCCCATCAGGTAGAGCAATAGCAATTCAATTTGCAAAATATAGTATCCTTATTTCTTCCAATGGCAAATATACATCAAACCGAAAAAACATTTAAAGCACTTACCGACCTCGGATAATTATTATTTTTTACTAATTTGTACTCGACAAAACCAATAGGTTGTGTTAAATGCAATGCAGGTGCAACATACAATTTTTACATTCAAGAAAAACTTTTAAAATTGAGTTATTAGCATTTTTTTCATAGTCGAAATGGATTTATAGATATTTAGATATACGTTTATTTATTACAGCAGGGCAGAGGACTAGTAGCATTTGCATATTTTTTTCGAACAGTCACAAAAATAGCAGAGTGCGAAACAAATACGTTTCATTATGCTTCCACAAAGCTAGTTTAAAAAAATGATTATGCAAATAAATGCATATTTTGCGATTTTTTGGTTTTTAGCGCATATTTCTTCCATTTTGTACTTTTAGATGCATATTATAATTTATCAATTTATCAATATTTTTTAGACAACGTTTTTTATAATTTATTTTTACAACCAAAAAAACGTTGAATTTAAAATTATTTTAAATTTTGATCAGCACCTAATCTTTATTTCCTCCGGAACCTATAATTACAAGGTTGGGATCGTGGGTAAAAGTCGCATGTTATTATTGCAAACACCAATAAATCACTATAAAAATAATTGAAAAGGTTTTTTTAAAAATTTAACCAAGTACCCGGTACAGTGGGAAAAATGATTCAAGAAAAGATGAATGTTTTAGACAAAATAAAGGTTACCAAATACCTATATAAACTCAAATTTCAAAATTTTTATCTGGAGGAGAAACTTCAATGGTCAAAATACCTGAAATCTTGAGCGATTTAGCATATTTTATATATTATGCTCCTATAAATTCCGTTGATGTTGAACGTACTTTTTCAACGTTCAAAATGCTGTTAGCTGACCATAGAAAAAGTTCTCAATTTGGAAATTTGAAAAAACATATTATTGTTCAATGTAACTTCTAAGGTAAAAATGTGTGTTAATCTTAAAAATTTGAAACAAAAATATTTTGTCAATTGTTCTTTAGTAGTTGAAAAGTTGTTAGTTGAAAGTTTCGAAGAAGTATCCAGACAAGAAAACCCATAAAATAAATCCACATAATTTAAATGATTAATTGTAATTTGTAAGTTGCTAAATAAAGTTGTAAATAAAATGTATTCATTAAAATAATAGGTACCTACAGTAAATTCTTGTTTTTTGTTCAAAAATATTCATTTTAAAATGCATATTTTGTATATTTAAGTGCATATTTAGTGATTTTTTTAGAGCTACTAGTCCTCTGTCCTATATATTACCATTAAGTTTAGTCTATACTCAATGATATAACGCTACTCTAGTTGCCTACGCCGAAGTATAATATGTATATTTTCTAATATATGAAATAATACCGTTTACTGACACGTAAAAATTATAATTGAAAATTTGAATGGTAAACAGCTGAGTAAATTAAGTAGGACACTCAGGCTATAGGAAAATACCTAACCATATGTAAGTATAGCGAGATAAGTATCCCGGTGTCCCGGATCCCAATAACCCGCGAGATCCCGTCCAATTTTTAATGTAATGTCCAAATGTAACACGTACCTATTATATAAACGCTACATATTGCGCAAACTAGTGGTTAATTATATAATATTTTGTGCGCAAACTCATTCCGGGTTTTTAATGATAAATTAAAAAATGTTGAGCTAATAGTATTGTAGCATTAGCTATTAGTCTATTACACATAATTATAAAGTGAATGGAATCTGCATACATAATTAATAAATACCTATCAATAACATCTGTCCCTGAAATCTTTCTTTCCTACTATATATACAAATCTTGAGATATTGCGAATAAGTACATACCCATCATACGAATATCTTTCCAAACCTAACCTAACCTGTTGGCCATTAAACCCACAGTTATTTACAAAATTGCCAAATAACTTAAGGTTCCCGGTGCCAATGTAATTTTGTAAAAAAAAATGCCCTTTTCATGATCTTGTTCCGTAGAAATAACCAAATTTGGTAATTTATTTTTTAACTAATGGAGAGTAATATTCTACAGGCCACATCGAACTCCGTTTTTCAATATTTTAATCTCAAACTTTATGATATGTCAACAAAAATAATACAATAAGCATTCTTTTTTTACAAATGATACAATTATTTTAAATAAAATAATAATCTGAGTTCAATGAGTTTTTTTCTTCGCCTTTTGGATCAGAAAAAACGAATTAATATTCAACTTTAAGGTATGATTTCTGCAGTTAGCCAATTGGATCTATACATATGTACTTGGTACTTTGGGCGGTAAAAATTATAAAATGTTTGAGATGTATCATACATAAACGGAATAAACTAAGTCAAAAAGCATGATAATCAAAGACAAGATTTTTCATAAATTTTTTGCACAGAAATTATAAAAATATTAAAAATGCATAATAATAATAGGTACTTACCTATATGTTTTTATAAATACGTTAAATCACTAAAATTTGTAAATTATTTTGTAGTTAAAAATTATTAAATGTTTAGTTTTACATTCTGAGCTTGTATTGATTTTACAATGATAAACAATTATTTTTCGGTCTAAAAGTTAACTCATGAGTTCCTCATAATAGTTTGTTCTTAAAAGACTGTATACAAAAACTGATAAATATCAAAAATGCATAATAATAATATGCAACAATTTTTTTACCAACATTTAAAATTAAAATGGGACTATAAGTTCCTACAGAAGTTTAAAGTACAGGTCTTGGCACCTTAGCCCGCAAAATTATAAAGTGCCTGAATATACAATAATTGTAAAATGCATTTTCAATAAATTTTAAATTAAAATGCAATACAAAAAAATATTTTGAGCAAAAAATTTAATTTAATTCATATGATTTTACAAACTTATTATTATGACTTAGAACGATAATAATTCATAAATCATAAATCATAATCAAAATATATTGATAATTACCGGCATTGTTTGTTTCATTAGTCGTCCGCGTCACGTCACGCGTCGCCTAGGTTTCGATGAAATTAAGTAATAATATGCTATTTTTTTTTAACTAATAATGATTTGTGAAGGTTTTTACTGTTATGATATCTCCAAAATCGGTAGTTGCCATAATCGACGAATTGTATGTATTTTTGTTTTTTGCCACATTGAGTGCTTAAAATCAAGTAGTACACATTTTATAACTATGTCAAAATAGTACTTAAAAATAATTAATTAATAAAAATTACTCATTACTGATTTATATTTATATGAACTGTACAGCTCCTATGGTTCAGTATACACTGCAACGATAGCGGTAGCGGTAACGCCGGTAAAATGAAGCCGGACACAATTAATACACAAATTAATTTGTAAAATCATATGCCCTTATAAAAAAATTTTAAATTTAGAACATCTATGAGACTTAACTTTTATTTTTATTAAACTCACAAGTGTTTTCATATCAAAAGTAATTAGTGTAGAGATTATACAAAATAGTACAAAAGTCAAAAGATAAAATAAATCTCAAAATATAAACAACTCTACAAACAGCTGCAATAGGTACAAAATCCAACTGTCAATTCTTACATATATTTTTTGCAAATTGATCAATTATTCAACTTTATCTATATCTTATATCTATAGAAAATATTAGAAATTGTCCCGATGGATATGCCTAAGAGCGAGACCATAACAAGAAGTAAAATGATGTGACCTTCGTAGTATCCATATTAAAAAAATTTTGGATCCCCCGAAATATGTTTTTAGTTACGGCCTGGAGTGTTGTAGTCAACCATATTTTAAGCCGTCGTAGTGTTGAAAAGGATCTTTCTGTGGTTTCTGATTCACAGCTACAATAGCATTGAAACAATAAATTACTTTGAAATCTAAACACGATGACAGTCGTCAAACATAATATTAACGATCATAAATTAACCAAATTAGAATTATAAATAGAGAACCCGAGAGTCCCTGTTTGAAAACCACGTATGCAGTGGCGTAAATATAATGTTTGAAATTTGGGGTGGGGGGGCTGAAGCTCAAGTCTATACTCTTATGATGCTTTTAAATTATAATAATTAAATCATTAGTTTTTTTTTGGGGGGGGGGCTAAAGCCCTCTAGCCCCCCTGTTTACGCCTATGCACGTATGTACTACGTACTAACGTTTAGCGTACTAGGTACACGAAAATATAAGATAACGACTACAAAACGAGAGAGCTTACAATATTAAACGATATCGAGTACCTATATTAATATTTAATATAATATAACAGCTTAATCATTTGTAGATCACGAATTCCTGATGAAAGATTTTTAGAAATCATAGACCCCCTTATCAAATTTTTTTTTAACACCTTTTTTTTACAAAACATCTCGTGTTATTGTAAGAACCGCCGAAATATAATATTATAATATAGGTACCCTAAAAACAAAATCGTATATTATATTAAATTAAATTGTATAGTTGGTACCTACCATTCCCCTGTTCTTTTTATTTATTTTTTTGGAATATGAGGGGCACGATCCTTGCCTCCACCCCTCCTTAAGCCACCACTGATTAGAATAATAAATTGCAACATGTAAACAATTTTAACATTGATAGAATATTTACTAATTCTGTTGATTCTTTTAATGTTTACCTTAATAATTTGATCACTTAAATGTAAATGGAACCTTACACAAAATCAAGTACTCTATAATATACTCTATAGGTACATGGTTGTTTTATGTATTTCCATATGGCATATTACCTACTTAATGTAATCGGCCTCGACCGTTAAATATAATAATTAATAAATAAATACCGATAATATAGTGTAAGTACCTAATTAGTATAAAATAAACTATTATCGTCTATAAATAATTAAGATATAATTAATATTAAATAGTATGTACTTATCTGGATGTTACAAATTAATAAAAAATATACTATAAGATAACAAGATTCAAGTATCGTGCTTTATATTCCTTTAATATGTTTGGTTCCACCATATACTGGCAGTATGAATTTGTTACGGCAACGATTATAAACAACAATCGAAATTTCGATTATGTGAAGTTGCATTACCATGCCGTATTATAAGTTATAACTACCTTGGATATAATATAAAAAATCTAAAAGCATAAAGTCATGAACATTATTTTGAAAAAAATTATTAAGTTTAAATATAATTTGCCATTTAGTATATTACCTAATTTAGCAATACAATTATAATTTATAAATATACAATAGCATCAATTATTTTTGGTTGTTGCTTAACCTGTAAATTTAAAAAAAAACAATGCTTGTATTGAATTATTCATTTGTAAGTAAAAATAAACGTCATGTTAGAAATTTGATTGGCTTTAGACTAAATGTACAAATTATATAATTTTAAATTCAAATTATTGTAATTCTCATATTCATTAATTCACTAAAGCCACGATAATATTAAATTAAATATGAACACAATATATAAAATCGTATAGAATCAGTTAATAATAATTAATAACTAATAATTTAAATAATAAATAATTAGTTATGCAATAACCTTAACAGTGGAGGCGTATAAATAAATAATTAAAAAAAAAATAAAAATAATTATTAGTCAAAAACAACAATTTTTAAAGTAATGACCTACAAATTGTACAAAATTAAATCTGGTTTTTTCTCTTTCTCTTTATTTCATTTAATAGAATTCTAACAGATTAAAGTATGTTTCCTGGTTGTCTGTGTGCCTATACGCTTCTAATTTTAATGTAAATATTTTATTATACCTACTTCTGATAAAACATTAAATAAGTTGTGGTTTTTTGAATGTGAATATATGTGACGTAGATATTGAAGTTATCTTTGAAATGTAAATGAAAAGATTTGACGGAATTTGTTGTTTGTGCTACTGCTATCGTTCCAGAATGTAATGCCCAAATGTGTGGAGGAAACCTCGAGTCATCACAAACATATTGACAATTTTTAAAAATTATAATCTGAAAAAAAAATGTATTATGTTGTTAATTTACCGTTTTGTCACATGATATTAATCATATAACCATTCGCGAAGCAGTCACACATTTAGTATGGATTTAAATATAAGGCCAACACGACGGATATTTTAAAACTATATTTTTAGTGCGATAAAGTGGCAATATATATCTTACGGTACACTCATATGTTTCACTAACATTATATTTTATATACATATATATATACATTATATTATTTTTATAATTTTGTTTTTAACAATAAGCAATTTCTTAAAAATACGGGCTTGGGAGGGGTATGCGGCCCCTACCCCCTTGGAGCCACCCCTGATATATATGTATGTATGTATTTATTTATTTTTAATTAAACGCGTTAAACAACCCAGTTACATATTATACAAAAAGAATTTATAATGATGCCGATGTTGATTGGTCACAAAATGTATTAAGCATCATAGTGAACAAAACAAAATATGGAGTAGGTAATAAGTTGAGAATTAAACATTACAAAAATGATAAAGTGTAATACAATACAAAGATACCTTCATGCATAAGTGTATAAACTAATTAACGTAGATTGATATCAATATACCTAGTGAGAAGCATAAAATTTAAATGTTGCTCAAAGCTAAGTAATGAATGAAAATAATATGCCTATGTTATATTTATGTTAGTGAGTTGCAATACGGTAAATCGGACAATTCATCACATAGTTAGTTCGTTCCATATGGGTTACATCCGGGAATACAAAATGTAACCTGCGATCTGGCAGGCCATTTTTTAAGGATGTTTTTTGTGTCCAAATGGACACACAGTCAAGTCCAATTATTTATCATTCTGATAAACGATAAAAGTGAAATATATTTATTAGTTAAAAGTTAGGTATTACTGTATGAGGTAGTAGGTACATACTAGAAACTATTTTTTATCATAAATTTGAAAGTGCTGTGGTTCGGCGTGTGGCCCTTCTAATTCCGGGTAGAAATTGTTATTTCTTTCATGATTCATGGGTAGGTATATGAATTAAACTGTTAGGGGAGTAGCTGGACAGGTCACTTGAATAATCCGAAATTTTATGATTTAATTTTCTTAATCTGTTAATTTTTTACTCATATTAAAACATAGGTAACACTATTATTCTGTGGTAATACTGTAATACATTTTTTACAAGTTGTTTACATATTTGGTTGTTCAATTTCCTAGGCGGTGGTAAAAACCTAAACCGATTTGCGCGTGAACTTATTAGTCTTAATAATAAGATTCTCAATAAATAAAATTAGTTATTAATCAATATCCTGAAATAGGCCGTAGCAATTTTCCTACAAAAACGAGATACCGTTTTCCTCCACTGTCCATTTTCCTCCAGTAAATAATAAAATAATTAATATAAATAATTTATGCATATAAAAAAAAATTATATTGTAATCAATGATATTATGTTGGCTATAGTAAATAAATATAAGTGTAATACCGTGCTGGCTAAAAAGGAGACTATATTTCAGTTTTGTATACGTAAATGTTTAATCGAATAGAATTTATTTGTTTATTTATACCGTAATATTTTCAACAGTGAATTGTTTTAAATATTTCCAATTACTTTTATTATTTTGATTCTTTTGAATTTTAGATTTAATATTGAGTGTCTTAACTTAAAAGTAAAATTTAATTAATTTAATTGTTTTTCCTCCACTTAAAACAGTCAACATTCAACACTGCAGGCCGTACGGAAGTTGTCTAAGTAATTCGCAAGAAATTCCAGCAACGTCGTCGATACCGAAAAAAAGAAAAGGTCGCACTGTCCTTTTATAATATGCTCTCTTCCATCTCGCTGGTTATGATTAGAAAATGCATGTGTGAGAATTTTAATTTTTAATTTTTTACGCATTATTAGTAGTTCTCAATGGGAATGAAATTAATAATAATGCACTAATGATTTAAAAATATTTCATAATAATATAGATAAATGAAAACAGTTGGTGACGAGAATAGTATTTTAAATGTTATAATTAGGGCTCGGAAGTTGTAGGACTGTAGGAGCAGTGGCGGATTTATTTATTTATTGACACTGATATATATATATAAAATTAATTAATTAATTTTATAAAAATAAAAATAATAGGTACATATTACTTTTTAGGACTCCCCCCCCCCCCCCTAGAAAAATGTTGAAAATCCGCCACTGTAGTATGAGTTGTATATTATTCTATATTATTCTCTTGATTTATAGAACACTGAGCTAAAATAATCCAAGCTATAAAATGGTCAGTTTAAAAATTGAATATTGAAAATTCATACTTCTCAAATTTTGTCAATTTTAGAGGAAAAGTGCATATTTCTTGATCTTCAAACGCATTTTAATATATTTAAAAAAAAAATCAATTGATCTTTTTCTTTTTTAAGTTGTGTATTTTAATAATAATATTGAATATATAACTCCATATTGATGTAGGTAGGTATTTATTGTTATCACCGCAAGCGACTATTCATTTAAATTTTAACGAAAACGGCGCGATACGCATTTAATCTCTATCGTGCCCATATTCCGATGTACCTACTATCTTTTCAAATATATTTTTTTCAGTTCAATGAAATGTCAAAATGTCATACAGTTTTTCGCCATATTTTAAATATTATAAATTTATTTTTTCAAATTCTACATTTCTTTTAGTACAATTTAATAACAACAGAAAATGGATTTTTTGGATCTTAAAATTTTTATCAACATATTTTATCAAACTATTTTGCATATTTGACATTTTTTTCATGCATGTTTTACAATTTTGCTGTGCATATTTCATGCATATTTTTCCTTTTTTAGTTCCTATAACTTCCGAACACTTTAGTTATAACTTATAATTTCTAATATAAATATTTTTACAGGTAAGTCTGGTAAGTAATTTACAAGAGTTTAAGTGCAAATGAAGTGTCAATTTCATTTATTTAAAATTAATTAAATGGTTTATATATTTATTGCCACTATTCTAACGTTGGTTTATTGTTACTGTTACATTTTTCCCCAATATCCAATATCCATTATCCATATTAAAGTATTAAAAAAAGTGAAGTTCCTATTTCCTAATAATATTATGAACTCGTGTAACTTATGAATTTATGAGTGTTGACAGAAAAAATAAACAGTACCTAAAAAAATAAAATATTTTGAATAATAATTCAAAAGTGCATGCGTTTAATAATTTAAATAATTAAAGTCTTAAAATATTTCCTATTGATTTTAAATTAAATCCATAAATTTGCCATATAAAAAAAAACTCAAGCTGCATCATTAAATTCCATAACGTTCAATCCAATCATGGACAGACTTTTGCAAATTTTACCATCATCACAGTATTATTTTTCTAATTATTGTCTACCGTGACGGTCCTTTGTCAAAACACATACCTATTAAACAACTCTTATATAGATACATTAAAAACAAAAACGTATCCGCCATTGATCATTAACAGTAAATTACTTTGTGGTGAAAGTGTGGATAAAATTGACACTTTTTTGTACATGTGGATTAGGCCTTAACGGGGATACCACAATAAAAAAAACGCGCTATGTATAATACCTCATGCATTTAAACGGACTTCATTATTTCAATGTTGTCGTTTTCGCAAAGGTGGTGTGGAAATTTATACACAAGCAGTGGCGTGAGGAAGGACTTTATTTGAGACACGTGCCTCAGCTTTAAGGGTGGGGGGTATCCTGGAGACTATATGAGCATTTCAAATATAGTAAATAATTTATTAAGTATAGTGTACACACTAAGACAGTAAGACTGAGCCAATCATTCTCAGTTACCATTTACGTAAATAAGTAATTATTTATGTATAAGTATTTATAATTACTAATATAAATTATTGTGCCTCATAAGTTAATGAAGTTTGCCACGCCACTGTACACAAGTACTTAGTACACAACTACCTGTTGAATAAAGAAATTACTAGCATTATAATAAGGATAATACTAGTCTATAAACTCCCCTTAAAATTACCGTCACCCTCAGTGCCAAATGAATATGCACATAGTTATAAAGTTATATCGAACTAACTACCTGTATTCATTTAACATTTAATTTTGGAGCTAGGTAAATTGGGTCCACGATAATTTGGGTTCGTTTTGAAAGCGGTAAGTTGAGTCCCGGGTATAAAAAGGTAATAGGTAAGTTGGGTCCCGGCTATAAATCATTGGCGCAATTAGGTCTAAAATATTAAAAACTTATAACTTAAATATTTCATACTTATGTAATTTACTTTTGAATAATTATGTTACAATAGTACGTCATATTGCATACAGTGGTACACCGCCTGGACACGAATTAATTCTACGCATGATGTTAATGTGTGTATATACAGGTATTCTTATCGCGGATTTTATTACACTGGCCGTAGCCACTTTTCTCCAAAAATTAAATACTGTAATTAGTTATTCTTTTCTATGACTGTAATGTCGTTAACTCGTAACTTTGATTAAACCTAATAGATATATATACGAGTATACGAGCGTAATATATTATCTATAAGATATAACTTTGATTAAACCTAATAGATATAATATATTATACGAGTATACGAGCGTATACAATTAGTGTTAGTATTATTCGTATCAGTTAGTAGTAGTATAGTAAGTGGGTCCATAGAGGCGACACTCCACCGCCACACACACTCCACCTATACCACCGCCACCCGGACCAACCGCCACTCCACCCCGGCGAGACCGCCACTCCACCCGGACCGACCGACACCACTCCACCACCACACACACTCCACCCTGACTGACCGCCACACCACCCGTGGCGACCACCACCCCACACAGCACAACTATATCCTGCGTTATCAAAATACAATTAATATGTGTACGTCAGAAAGTAATTATTTAAAAAATATTCGTGTATAATGTTATACGTAAATGATAATATAACGCAAAGTTTGTCCGCCGACTGTTTACCTGCAAGGTCACCGCTAAATGACCACCCCTTTCAGTCTTCACCCCATACATCATTTTGGTTTTCTATAATGGTAAATATATTAAAATGTATAAAAACAATTATAAAATGAACGTACCATCTGTTCGTTGGTCATTTTGTTCATCGCCAACAGATATATTTTCTTCTTGGCTTAATAACGAGTTATAAAAGACTCGTCTTGGTGTATTTGATAGCTATAATATATAAACTGTATTATTTTTAATTATAATATGAAAATAATTTAACTTACCATTTCATCAAACTCTCCACTCGCTAAAAAATCAATAAATCCTGCTGATATGTCTGGTGTATTTATAGTAGACACTTGGCTGCTGGTACACGACATTTTAAAATACTTTAAACACGGAGACGTCATGGTTTTGTATGACTATACATTGGAGTGACGACTGAAAGGGTGGTTGTGGTCATTCAGCGGTGATCTTTTGTAGGTTAGGGTACAGTCGTCGGACAAAAGTATGTGGGTGTTTACGTTATATTAAACATTATACAAAAACGGGGTGAAGACTGAAAGGGGTGGTCATTTAGCGGTGACCTTGCAGGTAAACAGTCGGCGGACACATTTTTGCGTTATATTATCATATACGGTCCGGGACTCCGGTCTCCGGGTGGCGGTGGTATGGGTGGAGTGTGTGTGGTGGTGGAGTGTATGCGTTGGTGGAGTATGTGTGGTGGTGGAGTGTGTGTGGAGTGGAGTGTCGCCTCTATATGGACCCACTTACTACTGTCCTTCGTCGAGGATTTCCTTAATGTTATGTGGAATTATGTACATTTATTATAGTAAAAATTCAAATTTGCAACATTCATTAATTAGAATTTTATATTTTTATGTATGATTTAGAGTTAAATTTCTCAACAGTATACCTATATTTCCTATGAATATTACATATTATAGACATCTGCGGTGTTGATGGCCAACGATAGTCTTTGAACGATAATTACATCTGGACCGGACGATAACGGCAGCGTCATCTGTCGGTCGTGACGTTCAACTTTCCGCTTTCGACGTCGGATGTGATTTTTCGTAATTATTTTTTGCCTGGTCGTGTGTCTTTAATAAGGGGCAACATTTAGGCAATATGCAATTTTTACATTAGGTAAACGTCGTTCAGCACGCCACTGCTTAAACATATCTTCAGTTCGTGTTAATCAATATGAATGTATATTAAAAATCCACTGCGGTAAATATTAAATTCATTAGTAGCATTGCAGCATACTACTATACTAGCATGTATGATGTATATACTATATATTAATATTGAAAGTTGCTGATGATGTAAGTAAAGATGTTAAATAAGTAGATATAGGTACAAATGTAACCGCCGAGTATCTTAAATCCTCCATCGTGATATCATATTTATTAATTTTCATATCATATAAATAGGTACCCTATATAATAATATATAATAAGTACATAGGTACCCATACGCAATACGAATGGCCTATTATAATACACTAATATACACTATAATATGTCTTTATTACTATTAATTATTATTTATTATAATAGGTACCTTCTCTGATTAAAAGAAAAAAGAAATATAATATAGTTTTTAAAATTTAAATTAGCCTTGTATAATAGGGATGCCTCAATCGATTTCAAAGTTGATATATCGCGTAGTCCCGAATGTCGATTATCGATATACAAATATACAATTTTTTATGTGAAGACACTAACTCACAACTGAAACTGATACACTTTTTATCATTATTCTATTTATACTTACTACTTACATTTTATATGTTTAACAGATAAAATACTAAATATACAATAGTAAACACCAATACACCTCAGTAGTACCTATCAATAGCTCTAGCCACTATCCAGTACAAGTTATTACATTCATATTATAATGTATTTTATATTTTATTTTATAGTTAATGTTTATGTATATAATTGGTTACGTCTATTAATTTACAAAACATAGCGTTTATATCTAAAATATTATGGATTTCATAATATTTTATCTAAAATTATACTATAATCCATTATTATTACAATGTAATATACTAATAAGTAAACCTACATCTATAATATACTATATAATATATGATGTATACTATGTTCTATATGGCTATATATTTATATAATATGACCAATATATTTATAGGTATATACTTTTTACCACGCCGGAAATATTTATATTCCTACACCCTATTGACTATAATAAAGGTAGAATTGCCTGCCATAAGTATCATCTCCAACAGAGGACATAAAAAGGACTTTAAGTCTTATATTTTGAGCACAAAAGTCAAAAACCCCAGTCAGTTATTGACACCCTAAGTAATAATTAAAAATTCATGATCGACACAACTGAAACCAAATAACCTTCTCAGCCCTCAGCTATATAAATAAGAAATAAATCAACAAATATTTAAAACACAATTTAAACTTAATATTATTAGATATCTACAGATATGTGAATCACATAATGTGATATAAATTACTTAATTAGCCAAATTATGAGATTAAAGTTGATATACGCCGCATAACATTGATCACTTCGGGCTTCAATAGGCACATTTAAATTTTAGGTGGGTAAAAAAAAGTAATATAATATGATAATAATATTATATAATGTATATTTTGTGCATAGAGTAATATTACTCTATGATTTTGTGGTAATTAATTGATAATGAGAGCTACGATATCGTGATTATGAATAATTTATTTTGATAAATATTTAATAAATAATGAAGAACTTGTTGCTAACTATATTAGACTTGTGCGTCCCGGGAGAGATAAATAATATAAATATACCTAAATGATAATTCAAACTCGCTCGCTTCTCGAACTTTTGCGGTCGTCCGACGGTTTATTATTCATATTATAATTAAATATTATTAATATTATTATATTATACGGATTATTATCGCTGTAGACTGTATTACAAATTGAACGAATATACCTACATATATAAATAGTGAATACCCTTAGCATTTATATGGCAAGACTGACCGTTCGCATTTTACGATGATATTGATATTGTTATGTTTATAATTAATATTATTTTATTAATAAAAATATAATACCTACTCTCATAAATAACAATAAACATTGTAACTTATTATCGATCGTCCGCTGCGCAACTCATTCGATCTCGTTCGCTCCCTTTGTCCGGTGACTTACTGCGTTTCGCAAAGGTACTTTACCTGCTACAACTGCGACATAACCATTAACCGTATCTCGTATATAATTTCCTCGTTATACCTACCCAGTCATTGTTATAGAAGAGGTTCACGCGGTCAAGTCATATATTATTATTATGTTCGGCAGTATCGTCTATTCGTCGTCTTTCGTCTCTACAGTAATATAACAGTTTAATAATACTTACTATTTCAAATTTTTTTCGATTTAAATTCGGTTCGCATAATAAAACACGTCCACTGTGTTTGGCCTTTCGTCGCGATTCAATTATTATTCAGACTGTCCTGCGTGTCAAGTGTATGGATTTTCTCGAGTCGTTCGGATCACTGGTGTTTTTTCTTGTTTAGAAACCGAACGGAAAATCAACCATAATGGGAGGACAACCCACCAAAATCCAGTGAGTTTCTTTCATCACTTTTACATTACATATTATTGCTTTACCTACCTACATTATATCATTATATAATATAATAATATATTTTATATTGTATACCTACTATAGTGCAGTAGTAATTATTATTGTATGTCTGGATACACGGTTAGCGGCCAAGTGTCCTATTTTCGAATTTTATTTGCGAGCGTTTGAAAACTATCTTGTACACGTGCTATAGTATGTTTAAATTTATATAACGTGCAAGACAAAAATTGTCAATAATATAAATAAAATATATGATTAATATTATATTTTCTGATTTCTGTGTTTTAGAAAAATACATTTTTCTATAATATCGTTGGATTCAAATATTAAATTCGTCATTACTATCGTGCTATAAACTGATTGATTTCAAACAATTAGTATAGTTGTAGAATAGGCTATATTCTATGGCTACACTAATAGTTAATAGTTAATACTTTAAATTATAATCTACTTACACAATTGCATCTGTTTAAAATTAAAATTTAAGAAAGTGGACAAGTCTGTTACTGCACTACCTAAACCTAATACCTACCTACTAACTATGGCAAATTAACTATTATATATGGTCATGAGTATTTTATGATGTCGGTATAATATACAGGTTATATTATAGCATATTATCGCCTGTAGGAAATTTTAAATCTAGGTAATAACATTATGCGACTAAGAACATAATTAGGTACTCGAGGTAATAAATAGATAATAATTTGACATTTTTGAAAAGATAAAACAATAATCAAAAATCAAATCATAAAATAAAAAAACATTAATGAAGATTGTAGTTTATAAACATTGCGCAAACTGAGTCTACCGGCCAGCAAATGTCTCCGAAAATGTTTATTTTTTTACTTAGTTATAATACTTATAACAGGATTTTTGCCATTTCCCTAAAAATCTTTTCTGTACGACCCGGTTTCAAGACCCACATTCAAATGAAAACACAAATTTGGCTTATCAATGTGAGACACCAAAAATCTGTAATATCAGAACTTTGACGATTCACACGCTTTGAAACTAAAGCTAATATCCAACCGAGCCCGTGTATCGAAAATCGTCTCGAAATGTATAACATCACTTGCATTTATAGACCTATTAAATAATTAAACGTTGCACTGTTGTCACGTGTTTATTTCTGTCGTTTTTGACAAAATACGTTCCCATTTCATCACAGTTTATTTCCCATTTATTTTCACACACAATATTACACAAAAGCTGATTGCCAGACGGACTTAGTACCACTGCTTGGGTAGTACAGAACGGTCGTTACTCGTCGTTATCATCAGCGCACACTATGAGGTTTATAAATAGTATTTATAGGTCAAACAACTGTACGTGTTGTTTTCGTTTAAAGGTTATCAAGTGCTGGCACAAGAGAATATCACAAGTTTATATTATGATAAACGATAATAAATAATAATTATAATAAGTAATAATATATTACGTTTTCCTGAATAATAATAATAAAATACAAATCGACGCCGGACTTAAATTGTTTTATTATACATCGTGTGTTCGATTATTCTACAGTCTACACTGGGTATATTTGCAACTATATAGTTTTTAATATTTTATTGTTTTTCGAAAAACCATTAATTTTTAAATAATATTTATTGCTCGTATTGTACTACCTACCTATGAATAAAATAAAATAACTAATACGTTAGTCGGTTTGTTTTGTTGACATGTGTTTTTATGTTTTAGAGTTAAAAAATCAGCTTATTCGACGAACTACCTGTACTCGTAAAATTGTGCATTTCTTCGTTTTTCTTATCTCAACCCATTTATATTTTATGATAGTTGACCTTACGACTTATTTATATGTCGTCAAAATCCATACATTCTGACTTTTGAGTACCAACTAATAACTAAATGCACTCATGCAAATTGTAATATGATGTATCGGTAGGTAGATAATAATAATAATTATTATTTTATAGTGGTGGTAGATCTATAACAATTAACAATAGTTACATAATTCTGACTGAATTTCAAGTGGTATGTACATGTGTGCATTTAAATGTCGCTCAGTTGGTGTATTTCACTACACCGTGCCATTATAGTGTTGATTTGTATTCGATAATACTTACCATTTGTCAACTAGGTACCTACCTATTTTGTTCGGCGATTTAACCAACATCAATTTTCGAGCATTTTAGTGTTACTGCCTCCTGCTGGTATGCCTTTACGTTATGCATGAAATAATTGATTCCCTTTAAAGTTTTTCTATATTATTATATTATTCGATATTAGAATAATAATGACTTGTGTTTCATATTTATGCACACTGTTATACTCAACAAATATTATTCGTAAGCTATAATATAAAGGTCAATTAGATAAGATTAAAGATTATATTTAAAATTAGTGTATTTGAATGTTAAAATTAGCTTATTAATAATTAATAATTTCCAATGGCAAAACCATGTCTATTCTACTTTTGTTTATAGCCATTTTTGTAACTATTGCCATTTTTGTCATGTTAATCATCCCATTTTTTTGGAATTTAATCACACTACTATTTACTAAAATATTTTCCAGGAATAAAGCTATGGATGTTAAGCCACAGAATAACCATAAAATGCGTATTGTGACATTGGAAGATGGTCATTTTCAAGATGAAACACTATATAGACTGAAAAAAGGTCAATATAAATTTTTATTTTTAAAATATATGTTTTGAATCTTTTTTAATGTTTTTATTTTATATTATAGGCTGGTATTTAGAATTTCGGATGGGCCCATCACTTTTTGGACGTGACGTTACTATTTACACTAATATACCAGCAGAAGGATCAGCCTTTGATAGAAAAACTTATCGTTGCCTTGATTGGATTAGAGAGTGGTCAAGTGATGACATAATTATTGATGATTCGTCTTTGTCTTGTCTTATCCAAATGAACAAAGCTGGATCTTTTCATTATTATTATGAACATAAAGGGCAAAAGTAAATGTCAAATGTGCATTAATTTTATTATACCTAGTATTTGTGAAATTAACATTTACTTTTGTAAATATTTTTTTAGGAAAGGATGTGGTTATATTAATGTTGATCCAGATTTGGTTGCTGGAAATAAAGATATACCTTTAGAATCGTTGCAAACTGTATCTGTTTTAGCAAAATGTTTAGGACCATTTTCTTCATGGAAATCTAAGTTACAAGTCGCGAACGAGTCTGGATACAACATGGTGCATTTTACTCCCATTCAAGTATGATTTGAACATTCTTGTTTACATTTTATAATATTTATAAATAATTCAAGTTCAGATTAAATATGTAAATTGTTTCCAAGTTAAGTTTAATTTGTATACAGTCTTTTATCTGTATAAAAGAATCAATAGAACCATGTTCCTTGAACCCATTTCCTTAGGTTTCCATTTATTATGAATTTTATTTTTTTATTTTTATATCTTGCTATAATGTTACAATATTTTGGTAAAAGTAAATATTTTTAAGAATGAAAATAATAGTAGGGTTTTCACTTAATTCATAAAACTGTTGACAGTACCCAAGTAAGACGCATTTAGTAATGTAGCATTTGTGAAATTATAACAGTACAATCTAATTTTAATTTCTGTAATTTATTTTACTTTGTATTTTATGTTTCTATAATATTAGTATATAAATAATCATTATAATTGATCTGTAAATATGTAGTCTTGTTTATTGTAATACTTTTAAATGACAATAAAATTATTATTTTTAGGAGCTTGGAGGCTCAAAATCATCATACAGTTTGCGAAATCAATTGGAGTTAAATCCTTCTTTCAATGATTGTAATCATAAAGTTACATTTGGTGATATTAAGACTTTGACTGATGAAATGAAAAGCGAATGGAATGTAATAATTCAGATTAACTAAGTTACTAAATTGAACATTACCTATATTAATATAAGGTTAAATATCTTTCAGATATTAAGTATATGTGATATAGTGTTGAATCATACATCCAATGATAGTCCGTGGCTATTGGAACATCCTGAATCTGCTTACAACTTGGTTAACTGTCCATATTTAAAACCAGCTTATTTGTTAGATTATACATTTTATCACTTTACTGTGGAAGTTTCTAAAGGTATGTGGGAATTTTATGGAGTTCCTGTGATTGTCAATAGCGAAGAACATCTTGCAGTAAGTGTTTTGATCTTAACATTCTTAAATATTGAATATTTCGGTTTATTTATTTTTACTTATATTTTGTAATTGTGATATAGAATATGAATACACATTTAGTTTCTTATTTTATTAATATATATTTATAAATTCCAGTCATATCTGTTAATGTCAAGTATATTCTATAAATTTGATACATTTTTGTGTAATTAATTTAATTACTTTACACCACTTTTGATTTTAGCAAATCAATTAAATTATTTTTCAAGAAAGCTTCAGTTTTTTTTTTTAAATCAATTGATTTTAGATTCTGAATAGAATGATGGATGTATTGATTTTACAATGATGTGTGTTTTTTGTTTTTAATTTTTTTAATTTTTTTCTTGTGTTTGTCATCACTTTTTAGGATAGTAAAAATGCTTAGATTTTCTTTAACAGTATCTTTTCTGATAGGAGAGTGAATCTAGTTGGTACTTAGGGGGGTCAAAATTTCCCAGTAGTTTTCAAAAGCGCCGTGAAAAATAAAAGAAAAATTAAAATAAAAAATAAAAAGAATTACGCAGGTTTTCGAGAAAATCGATTTTGGTTTTTGGTGTAACTCTAAAACAAATTAACGTTTATACATGAAATTTTCACTGGTTAGGTTAGGTAGTATACATTAAAAAATGTTTTGAACTGTTAAGGAACATTGTCAGTTTTCAATTTTCTTAGTTTTTTTTTCTATAAATATCAATACAATTTTATTTATTGGGTAAAAAAGCGTGAAAATTTAATGCAAGGCTCCTGATATATTGTTACAATAGCAGTTGAAAAATATTAAAAATACATAGGCACAATTTTTTTTATAAGCATTTTGGAACAGCTTAACCTTATCTGACTATTCCAAGACTATAAATTATGGTTATTAAATATTTTACTAATGTAGAGGCGAGACCAAACATATTTTGAAATTATAAATTAAGGAACACCTTATAATGTATGTGTAAAAACAATAAATGTTGTTTTCGCGGAATAAAAAAAGTTATATTTGCGATTCAAGGCTCAAGAGCCTGTTTGATTAATTTTTCCCGTCCAAAAAAAATTGCGAATCCGCTCTTGCATTTCTGTAGTGTTAAACTGGTTATGCATATTTAAAGATCACTAAATTTAAAATTATATCTTCAATAATTAACTTTGTATAATTTTACAGTCCATACGACATGCATTATTAACAGCGGTATTACCAAAAGTAAAAATTCATGAGCTGTTCCAATTAAATATTGACAAAATTGTAGCCGAGTTTCAAGAAAACGTCCGTGCTGGTCTCCCTCCGGTAGCTACAAATGAAAAACTTGATGAAGAATTAACAATTATACCTGATTTAGAATTTGGCCGATTAACAGCTACAATTGATATGGACAAAGCATTGAAATTATACAATATATATAGGTAGATGAATATTACACGATAAACCATATTAAATATATAAATTTATTTTACTTCAAAATATTGTTGAACAAAATTATTTTAGAAGCAATTGTTTTGATGAAGATACTAGGCTCGGTCGTTGTAGTTTAGAATTGAAATTAAAGCTGGAAACTTTGAACAATATAGTGTTTAATGAAGTTCAAGAACATTTAATAGCTGCAGTAGATAATAGTATTGCTGGTATAAGATATTTCAGAGTTCAACCAGATGGACCTAAATTAACCAAAGTTTCTATTACTAATCCTCTAGTACCAAGGTAAAAAAAAAAACAAAACAAAAAAAAACAACTTTTAAAGCATAAAATATATTTTATTTTTAGGTATTTTACTGACTATGAAGATCAAACTGCTGAAGAGGTATTGCATTCTTCAAATGGACAATTTGTTATGGCACACAATGGATGGGTTATGGGTGGTGATCCACTTAAAAATTTCGCTGGACCAGACTCTAATATTTATTTACGTAGAGAATTAATTGCCTGGGGAGACAGTGTTAAATTAAGGTATGTTTTCATCCATTAATCTTAGATTGTGAAAAACAATTTTGTTTCAACCAACATTATCAGCCTGATACACTTTTTATAGTTATATTTTGTTATTATTTTGTATGAGGCTGTTATATAAAAGTTTGTTATTAAACTATATTATGTTATATGTCAAACATAATCAAAACAAATTTGAAGTGCTATATATTTTCAGTTTTGTTATTTTTTCTAAACATATACTCATATTATTATAATTTAAAATCATAATTTTATGATGTATAAAAAGTTTGGTTGTTTCTTATTATAAACCCTGCTGGCTGCTGCAGTGTATTTTTATTATTAGATTTTATTTATTATCCAAAATAATGATTGTCGTCTTTAGATATGGAAATGAACCTGAAGATTGCCCATTTTTATGGAATCATATGCAGTGTTATGTGGAACAAACAGTTAAAATATTTGACGGTGTCAGATTAGATAATTGCCACTCGACGCCATTGCATGTAGCTGAAGTAAATTTAATAAATTAATCTATTAAAATATATTATGCATATAATAATATACAAAAAATAAAAATAAATATTAAAATTTTTGATAACTTGTTGGTTTAGTATTTGCTTGATGCTGCTCGAAAAGTTAAACCAGATTTATATGTTGTGGCAGAGTTGTTTACGAATTCAGATGCTACTGACAATATATTTGTTAATAGACTTGGAATTACATCACTTATTCGTGGTAAGATACAATTTATTATTCATACATCATATAATTTTATATATTAATTATATTTTTAATATTGGAATGTTTAGAAGCAATGTCTGCATGGGATTCACATGAGCTTGGACGCTTGGTTCACCGTTATGGTGGTGAACCAGTCGGTGGATTTTTTAAACCACTAGAACAACTTGTATGTCCTACTGTTGCACATGCTCTTTTCATGGATCAAACTCATGATAATCCATCTCCTATAGAGAAACATTCAGTTTATAATTTGTTGCCTAGTGCGGCTTTAGTATCCATGGCATGCTGCGCTAGTGGAAGCAATATGGGTTACGATCAACTAGTTCCACATCATGTATGTTAAATTGTATAGCAAGAATCTCAAAAATCTTAGTTAAAAACTTGTGTAACTTGATATTTTCTGTTGTAAGGAAAAATATTGAATCATATTATGATTTAAAAAAAATATATTTATATTGAGGTTTCTATGGTAACGTCATTATATTAATCATTGGTTGCTAACTGCTAAGGGCAATCTTTCAAAATATCCAATAACAAAAAAAATTGTTTTCAGATTTTGTGGTTTTTTTTGGTTGCTATGGTAACAAATATATTATTCATTGGTTGCTAGCGACAACCAACTTAGGTACTGAAATGCAAAATTATAACGTTATAACATTCATTTAATTTTCATTATTGTTTAGTTGCCATGGCAACTGTAGTAATAGTCAGAAAAATTTTTGTACCAGCCCTAAAACATAATATATATGTTAAACTTCAGCATATTTTTATTATTACTAGATTCATGTTGTTGAAGAGGAAAGACAATATATGCAATGGTCATCCAAAGACATTAATATTACTACAGGGATTGTAGCTGGAAAAAAAGCTTTAAATGCACTTCACTATAATCTGGGAAAAGGTGGTTTTGATCAAGTTTATGTGGATCAAATTGATACTGATATTGTTTGTGTGACACGTCATAATAGCAAAACGCACGAAAGTGTTGTACTGATGTCATATACTTCCTTTTCAACTCCATCTAACCAAAATGGTTTGGGAAAAGGGATAACTGTAACTGGAAGAGTTGATAATGTACTAATTGAAACTTCATTGCAACACATGTAAATATATTTATTTTTTTTCTATCTTAATATAATTAAACATAATTTATTATTTTTTTTTTCAGGATATTGGACAATACAAATGCATTTGAAAAAGATGCAAATAAGATCAATGGCCTAGAAGATTATATACTGAGCTTAAGACAAAATGTTACTCCTCAAGAATGTTTAATGTTGGATATAATACCTTCAGCTGATAAATTTTCTGTTAGATTGAATTTTACTGCAAAATTTCAACCTGGTTGTGTAGTTGCAGTTGCAATTTTTCCAGTAGAGAAAACAAAAATAGCTGTTGAACAGTTATTGTCTGATATTGATTTGGAGCAAGCAGTGAGTCGTTTAACCCTAACCGACATGAACTATGTTTTGTTCAGATGTCCGGAAGAAGATGAAGGGAATGTTTATGATGTACCAGGATTTGGTAAATTGGTGTATTGTGGAATCCAAGGGTTCATGTCAATTTTAGATACAGTGTCTCCAAATAATGATTTAGGCCATCCACTATGTGAAAATCTCCGAAAAGGTTTTTGGATTCTAGATTACGTAAGTGGCCGTTTAAAACGTAAAGAATTTGAAAACTGCGCATTGTATCAATTTGGAGACTTTTTAGAAAGATATTTACAACCCATCAGGAATTTGCCATCATATTTGGTACCCTGTTATTTTGAATTTTCTTTGAGAAAAGTATACAATGCTTTGTTGAACCGCACATGGTCAATGATGCCTAGTGATATAAGAAATGGTTCTACATTTTGTAAAAATTTAGCTCTTGCTTCAATTCAATTTGCTGGAGTAGTTAAATCTAGTCCTCTTCCTACTCTTTCGCCAAACCTTTTAGCACCTTTACTCAGAATGCAAATTGGACCTGATGGATTATATCGTCCTGAGTGTATAACACTTGCAGCTGGGCTGCCACATTTTTCTAGTGGTTACATGAGAAACTGGGGCCGAGATACTTTCATTTCGTTGAGAGGATTATTGTTGATTACTGGACGTTATGATGAAGCCAAGTATAACATTATTGAATTTGTATTATTAAGTATTTTAAGTAAAAATGCTTGTTTATTTTTAGGTACATTATTTTAGGATTTGGTGGTTGTTTGAGACATGGTCTTATTCCTAATCTATTAGATGGAGGCAACAACCCACGTTATAATTGTCGTGATGCTGTGTGGTGGTGGTTATATGTAATTCAAAAGTATGTTACAATGGTACCTGGAGGTATAAGTATTTTAGATGATCCAGTAAATAGAATTTTTCCAAATGATGATTCTGAACCCACATCAGTTGTAAGTCTTAGATTTGAATAAGTTGTACATGTCATGTATCATAATATACTTATTCATATTTTAATTGTATTACCAGGAACAACCATTACATGAAGTAATTCAAGAGGTTATGGTAAAACATTTCCAAGGGTTATGTTTTCGTGAACGTAATGCTGGAACTTCTATTGATGCCCACATGAAAAGTGCTGGCTTTGATAATCAAATTGGGGTTCAACCTCTAACAGGCTTTGTGTTTGGTGGTAATGAGTGGAATTGTGGTACTTGGATGGACAAAATGGGTTCCTCAGATAAAGCTGGTAACCGAGGACGACCTGCTACCCCTCGTGATGGATCAGCTATAGAGTTGGTTGCATTGTCAAAGACAACTGTCGCATGGTTAGCTAAATTAAAAAAAAATGGGCAGTTTAAGTATTCAGGAGTTACTCGTACAAATAAAGATGGTATGACACAAAAAACAAAATAAACTGTACACCAGACATTAAGTTTTTGTTTTATTTTAGGATCAGAAACTACGTGGACATATAAAGAATGGAATGAAAAAATTCAAAACAATTTTGAAATACACTTTTGGATACCTGAGGAAAAAAATGGTCAAATGCAAGTTGAACCTCATCCAGAACTTATTAATCGTAGATGTATTTATAAGGATACAGTTGGTGCAACAAACAAATGGGGAGACTATCAACTGCGATGCAATTATGCTGTAGCAATGGCAGTGGTAAGTTTAATAGCGTTATGTGTTGTAACTTCTTAATCAATTTAAATATATTTTGTTTATATATTAGGCACCAGAGTTGTTTAACCCAGATCATGCAAGAATAGCTTTACAAACAGTAACAAATGTACTTCTAGGGCCACTGGGTATGAAAACTCTAGATCCATCTGATTGGGCGTATGATGGCTTTTACAATAATGATAACGATACTACTGATTTAAAAGTAGCCAATGGTTTCAATTATCACCAGGGACCTGTAAGATCATTAAATTTATTAATTCGTATGAAATTAAATCGTTATTAAAAATCATATATATTTTTAGGAATGGTTGTGGCCTGTTGGTTTCTTTTTAAAAGCAAAGCTAACATTTTCCACAAGTCAACGAGAAACTTCATCTGAAATTCAAGGTATATTATCTAAACATTTTGAACACATAAAAACATCAGTTTGGAAAGGTTTACCTGAATTAACCAATAAAGATGGAGCTTTTTGTGCTGGATCATGTCCAACTCAAGCCTGGAGTATTGCTACAATTCTTGAGGTAAGAAGAAAATAAACTACCTATTTAGTATTTACTTAACAATTAAATTGTTTAGTAAATGTTATTAGTATTATTTCATATGCTTTGGGTATAGCTTTGCCTAATATAGCTTATATTGTTAACTAATTAATTATTTTTACTTATAATAAGAATTACTTTCTCTATCTGCTTGGAAATTAATTTAATTTAAATATTAGTTGCACAATTGAATATTAATACATTTAGTTGAACTACTAATTTAATCAAATGCTATATTTCCATAATAATAGTAAAATATATCAATATAGTCTTAGCAATAAAATTATATAATAACATTAAATGAAAATAGAATTCTTTTTAATTTTATCTTTTAATAATATTGGTGTTGTATATAATTTTTTTTTAAATATATAAATAAAATACAATTTCATCATCAATGTATCATGTTTTTTTTTTGTTATTAATAAATTAATGAATTATGTAATTACATTTTGAAATTTTTTATTTCATTTTCATTTCATGTAAAGTGCCTGTTTTGATTTGACCTGTTGCCATGCTTATAAGCTTGGCAATTGTTACCTAATAACTGAATGCTAAATGTAATATAAGGCTTCTGTACGTCTTGTTTATTTTTTTTGGGATTTAATAAATGCTTTCTTCATTCACAATTAAGATTCATTTAAAATCTAAATATAATAGGTGATATAAATAATATAATATAATTTTAGTAAAGTTTGTGTTTTCAAAAACTAAGTAGTGAAATCAATTACATTTTTCTTATATTCAAAATCTTAAAGAACACAGCTAATATTATTTTTTTCTTTTATTAAAAATAATAAATATTAAACCATGTGAGTACCTAATTAATCTTAGTGTCAACTTAAATAAAAGTGACAAAAACAATAATATTTCAATTATAAAAATACATTTAAATTTAAAAAAAAAAATAAAAACTAAATTAAAATCTAACTTAATTGTTTTATGTATAGAGCTGTTTATTTTTATTCTAAACGTTTAAACCAAGTATTCAAGATCGCAGATATCTATGTGAAGGCTTTAAGGCCTGTTAAATGATTTTATAGTTTCATCAATGTTAAATACAATTTTATACTATATTTTTTATAGTTGTATCATGAAAAACAACCTATTCAAGTGCGCACGTCTTATGGGTCTGCAGTATTGGCATTGATCGCCAAAATATTTTAACCCCATATACTAATAAGTAATATACTTGCATTCATCTAACATAAGCAGCTAAGCACTAATTTTGTAATGTCACTATAATTATTTATAAATACATCATGTGATATTAAATATTATGTTTGATTTCTTTTTCAGACTTTAATGGCTATTACAAACTTGAACCAAATTTAAATTAAATTTGTAAAAATACTATTTATTTGTTATTATTTATATTAAATGTTAATACTTAAATGAAAATCATTGTGAAAGTTAAAAATGTATAATTCAACTAGACTGATAAGAATTTTTTTACCAA
The DNA here is from genome assembly GCF_019925205.1 of Metopolophium dirhodum. Classification (NCBI taxonomy): domain Eukaryota; kingdom Metazoa; phylum Arthropoda; class Insecta; order Hemiptera; family Aphididae; genus Metopolophium; species Metopolophium dirhodum. Next base: position 3,345,688 of record NC_083562.1, read on the forward strand.
ATATGTGTCTCAAAGAATTTGTTGTTCATTTTATAGAACAGATTGATTTTATTTTTATATACCTATACCATTATTGAATTATTGTGAAATTTCTATTTTTTATTATAGTATAACATTAATTAATTGAGTATTTGATAAAGAAACTAAAACAATCTATTACTTACATTTAATAATACACTTTATGTTTTACTATTCTCTATCTTTTTTATTGATGGAGTTTGTTTTTAAAATTAATTACCATCATTTTTAGTTTGCTTTAACCGGATTTATGAGTGTTATTAAATTATTATCTAGTAGGTACTATAGATTATATAATTGCACTTAAGTATATACAGTTTAAACCATTACCTGATGTGTAAACTGGTTAATACTGCACAGGCGTATAAAATATAAATTATTTATATTGTATACATCTGTACAATAGTTAAAACTTTATTAAATATTTTATTATTATTGAAATAATCAAAAATAATAATAAAATATTTATTAATGTAATAAAATATTCCTCAGTGAAATTTGTAGTCTATATACCTACTACCTATGTATGACGTGCCTACTATAATAAAAGTGATGATTATTAATATTATACTATCTAGAAAACAATTAAAAATACTATCTATAAGATTCTGTGTTATGAAGTAGAGACTATATTTTCTTCTTATTTTAATTACTGCAGTATATGTATGTGATTTTTAATTTTATAAAAAAAAAATTTTAACTTGATGATTACTTTCTAATTTATATTTTATTTTTGTTTTGTAATTTTTAATGCTAAATAAATGCATTAGAGATGAATAGTATAATTATGAATGTATTTCTTATTTGATTTTGTAAATGCATATTCCATATTGAAATATATTTTTTTTTCGAGAGTTAAGATATTACAACCTACAACCGGACATTGTTTTAATTAAATCCAGATAATCCTAATTTTCTACTTTCGACTTCCCAAAATATCAACTAGATTCGCTTTCCTATCAAAAAAGATACGGTTGAAGAAAATAGAGGCATTTTTACTGTCCTAAAAGGTGACAGACACAAAAAAAATATATACAAAAAAATACATCACTGTAAAATCAATAAGTACACATTCATCGCTCCGCTTAAAATCATAACTCACTTAAAAAACTGAATAACCGTAAAACCCTATCCATAAAATATTATATAAATATACATTTATTTTCCATCGAAAACAATGTGCGTAAAAATATAATATTGTAAATGTTTGTATTATGTACTATGTACTTTTGAAAATGTTTTCAGGTACCTACCTAATTAATAATTATTGTTGGAACCTGCTGCATTTTGATCACAATTTATTATTATAGATCCAGAGCACTGAGTAGGGCAAGATCCGTAAATGAATAATCAATATAATCTATAGACTAGGCTAGTTGGATGTAGATTCCGGAGAGAGATTCAATACCGATTCCAGATTTCTTTTCTTATCAAGTTGGTATTTTAAGTATGAATAATTATTAATTCTATCTGATATTTTCTAATATACAATCATACAAGTGTTATAGTATTGTTTTAATTGTCGTATGATAATTATGTACTATACGCTTACAAATTATAATGGGTATTGTCGCGGTCTCGAACTCTCGAATTTCCGATTGTAGCTTGTACTCTGTAAGGCTGTATGTGTAGGCCTTAGATTAGTTAGATTATATACTATGGATGGACTATATGGTCCGTTTCGGTCGTGCAAACATAATAATATAATAATATTATGATCTAAGCTGACGGCTGCGGGGGCACACGGACTTCTATATTATAATCATAGAACAATATAATACGGTATAATATATTTGCATGCATAGTACAAGGAATAATAATAATTTCTTACACTATGATTATATAGAAATCATTGCAGGCGTTGTGCATATTATTATAATTTTGCGTGCCTTAATGTCGTAGTCGTACAGATAAATAAAAATTGAAAATATAATATTAAATATAATTGTATTTATCTGTGGTCGTGGTGTCGTGTAAACGGATCGCAGTTCTTTTTGGAACGTCTTTGAGTTTTCCGACCTCCGTGAGTACCATATGATTTGCTGTTTACCAAACAAAATTGCAATGGGACATTATCAGTATCGACGATACTACTACACGAACGGACTACTATAATTTATGTCCGCGAAGAGTGCTAAGCATTGTGATAAAACAAATTTCACCATTACTATAGACTGACTACTTGAGTGTTCATATATTTTTGTGACGCAGGTACTTATTTGTAAACATTGTAATCGTTTTTAAATTGTCTGTTGATTTGCGATCGTACTGTACCATAAAATTATATCATAAATCGAATTATCCTTCAGTTTTTTTGGTCGAACACGAAAAGTATTTATTAGATAACAAATTTGAAATTTAAAAATAGGTATATCATATTTTAATGAAAATGATGTAACGATGATGGAGCAGAGAGAATTTGACGAGGATGTTATGCCAAGTGCTATAGATGATGACGAAGACGTGTTCAAAGACTTGTTAAATGTACCGGCCGATTGGTCAGCTAATGATTGTTTGTCCACTGGTATTTTCAATTCATTTGATCCCAATGAAGTGGTATATCGGGCCCAAAAAAAACCATGTAAAACGGTTGGTAAATATGTGATGGGCGATTTATTAGGCGAAGGTAGTTATGGTAAAGTTAAAGAAGTACTCGATTCCGAAACTCTTGTTCGCTGTGCAGCTAAAATATTAAAAAAGAAAAAACTCAAACGAATACCTAATGGAGAAAAAAATGTGCTCAAGTAATAAAATAATTTTTTATACATAGTAATAATTAGTATTAATAATTTCTAAAATATCTATACTTTTCTTTCATTTAGGCTTATTAAACAAAAATAATCTATATGCTTCTTTTCTTAAGAGGATGTGACACCTTCATGCATTATCTCAGTCCTACAAATATGTATAACAGCAAATTTGGTATCAGCAGTACTAATTTTGTGTTGTTAGCATAAATAAAAAAATGAATATACCTATAGGTATTATCAAACTTAAAGTTAAGAACATTACCTAGAGTTTGCACGTTGGATATTTTAAATACTTCAATTTAAAAACTATCATAACTTGTTTTATGATTAAAACCAATGTTCAAACATAGATAATATTCTTACGTTTAAGTTTCATATTAGGTCAATTCAATCTATTATTAAAACAAATAACATAACATTGGTTCTGTTTAATGCAAATTTGCTATGTTGTATGTTTGTAAGACGGGCATGGTACATGTGTCCGCTTAGATAGGAACTCTAAAATGCCGTTACTTAATTAAATTGTATTCTATTTATTCATATGGCTCTCATTTTGTTTTTAACTATAAATATTTATGTTTTAGTTTGACATTGGCCCCACAGAAAAAAAAGTTACTTTGGTTTGACATTGGCCAAAAACCATTTTATTTAAAATAAACAATTTTTAATAATTAAAGAAATTTACTTTTATCAAAACCTAATAATAAAATTCAACATAATGTTAGTAACTTCTACTTTTATAAACTTTATTAATTGATTTCGAAATGGCCAATGTTGTCATAGACCATAATATATCGATTATTATTTTATCAATTATTGTCAAATCTAATTTGGTCATACAGCATAAGAGACATTGGCCCTTTTAACGCAAGTACATAAACAAATTTTAAAGATGTTGTTCAAATAATCTCAATTTCCTCAAGATGTGACATTGGCCCTTTTTGCACCAATCCACAGATTTTATTTAATAGATTTTGAATACCTATGTTTAATATGATGAAATATTAACTATATTAAACTTATAAGTTATATTTTAATACAATTTGTTATTATTATTTTTTTTACAGTGAAATTCAACTTTTAAAAACATTGAGACATTTAAATGTCATAGAGTTAGTAGATGTGATAGTGAATGAAGAAAAAGAAAAGATGTATATTCTTTTGGAGTATTGTGTAGGTGGTCTTCAAGATATGCTAGAACACTCTCCAGGAAGTAAATTTCCATGCTGGCAAGCCCATAAGTACGTATTTTAATTATTAGTTAGTTAAAAGTAGTGTTATGAACATTAATTCATGTTGTTGAATATTCTGTGCTATTAGTTACTTTAGTCAATTAATAAATGGACTAGAGTATTTACACAGCCGTGGAATAATTCATAAAGATATCAAACCAGGGAATTTATTGCTCACACTTGATGAAACACTTAAGATATCAGACTTTGGAACTGCTGAGGTATGTTGAAAATATAATTTTATAATTTTATTATAATATAATTCATCTATATTAATATATTGTCAATCATAATTTTTAGGCACTGTCACCTTTTGATCCAGAAGGTATCTGTGCATCTAGTCAAGGCTCACCAGCATTTCAACCGCCTGAAATAGCAAACGGGGCTGATGAGTACTCTGGCTTTAAAATAGATATTTGGAGCAGTGGGGTTACATTGTATGAATACCAATGAGTTATAAAAATGTTCATATAATAACAAAATCATACTTTTTTAAGGTATAACTTAGTTACTGGAGAGTATCCATTTGAAGGTGATAATGTGTATAGATTATTTGAAGCAATTGGGAAATGTAATATACAAATTCCAGGCTTTGTGACCGAACCTTTGAGATCTTTGCTAGTTGGAATGCTTAAAAAAGACCCAAAGAAGCGATTTACCTTAAGAACGATACAAACACATCCGTAAGTTAACAGTTTTAAATAAACAATGGAGATTTCTAAAATAAACAAATAAATAATGAGTTTCTTTAACTCGAAACTAACTAATCAAATTCTTCAGTTATGAGTAAATATATCTTTATTTACCAGGTTTAACTATACTTTTCATACATATTACATAGCAAACAATTATAAAATACTTTAAAAATGTTAGCATTTGTATGCATACAAATTATTAATATAAATATATATTTTTTAAAAGTTGAAAAATAAATTATGTTGGATAGTGCGTGGTTTCTTTTGTTATGTTAACATTCAAATATAATATTTTTAATATGAGTATTGCAAGTTCGAATTTGTAACCTTAAATTCTGAGCGGAGCGAAGAATGTATTAATTTTACAATAATGTGTGTGTGTTTCTTTTTTATTTACTTTTAGATTCTGAGTGGAGTGATGAATGTATTGATTTTACAATGATGTATGTTTTTTATTTTTTTATTTTTGTGTCTGTGTACACGATTAGTAGTTAAAATAATGCGATGGGAAAGTGAATCTAGTTGGTACTTTTGGAAGGTAAAAATTTAAAATTCCCAATATTTTTTAAAAGGCCTTGAAAAACAAATAAAAATTAAGGAAAACGGGAATTTTTGATAAAATCGATTTTGGTATTTGGTATAACTCTAAAACAAATGATCATAAATACATGAAATTTTCACTGAATGTTTATATTAGCCTTTTCTATACATGAAAACATTTTCAAAATATTTTGACTTGTTTTGATCTGTTTACGGATATACTCAGTAAAATGTCTACAAGAAAGTCAAATTAAATTCCAATGAGCGTTTAAAGTTCATATTTTTACAACATTGAATATTTACCCTATTTCTCCTGTAGCAATTTTCTTATTTTGTTGTATATCAAAAACGAACCACTGTAGATGCATGACAATTTGACTGAATGTTTATATACCATAACATTTTGAAAATATTTTGACTGTTTTTGAGCTTAATTTTTTTAGTTTTTTTTTACTATAAATATCAATAAAATTTTATTTGTTGAGTAAAAAACGTGAAAATTTAATGCAAGAGTCTTGATATATTGTTACAATAGCAACTTTTTTTATGAGTGTTAGGAGTTAATATTTTTACAACATTCTGGATATTCACTCGATTCCTCATGTAACGATTTTCTTATTTTGTTGTTTTTCAAAAAACTAATGCCCATAGACACTTGAGATTTATATTATATGTTTATTTTATCAATTCCTATACTTGATATTTTGACTTGTTTTGAGCAGTTTATGAACAATTTAAAATTTCAATTTTTTTAGTTTTTTTTTCTATAAATATCAATACAATTTTATTTGTTGGGCCTAAAAATATCAAAATGTCATACAAGGCTGCTGATATATTGCTTAAAGAGCAGTTGAAAAATATTAAAAATACTTGGGCACAATTTTTTTTTATAAGCATTTAATGTTTTATTTTTTACAACATTTATCAAATTTAAAATTTAAAAATGATTTTGTAGTTAAAAATGTATAAAATATACAACTTTTATAGCTAAGGATTGAAAACTTACAACAAGGTTCCACTTAAGTAAGTAGGTTATTCTGTAACTAAAAATCTCAAAAATATAAAATCAGTTTTTTTATAGTTTTTTTATGTTCAAATTTGGAGGAAATTACATATTAAATTACTAAGAATAACGATTTTAGTTATTTGTTGTAATTTTATAATATTAATTCAACTTACCATATCAATAATAAGTAATAATAATATAAAATATCCACACTGACAAACCGTCACCGCTCAGAATCGTTTTTTTGTATATAATGATATTATATCATTGAATTAAAATGTAATACTATCCATTATACAGTGACCCACTTGTAACCTACCGTACAGCAGAGTGACATCCTCTTACCCACCATTTTATGTATGGACTTAATTAATTATTGTCGCCTTGAATATTTTATTTTATTTAACATGATGGGCGAAATACTATAATTTATTATTACTATATTACAATTGTACACAACTTCAGAGGTATACCTAATTTATAAAATAATACGTTTTTTCTTGCTTCATTATCATTTTGTTTAAAATAAATATGTATTTCCATAATTTGTTCTTATTTGATTTTACTGTTTAGGTGGTTTGTTTGTAGACATCCAAGAACATCTGAAAAAGTACCTTTTCCTCCTTTGCGTGGTGATTTCATGCATAACATGACTGTATTGCCATACCTATTTAACTATCATTCATGTGAAACGCCTTCAGACAACGAAGAAGAATATATAACAGAACAATTAATTAAAGGTAATAATCTAAAATATAACTAGACAAATTATATTTTACCGAGTTTTATTAATCATAATCCAGATCGACCGAATGGGAGTACATCAGTTCCCATCGATGATGTCAATGATCCATCTAAACGACCTTGGCACAAGCCAATCATGTGTAATGTTAAAAAAATGGCCTCATGTCGGTTGTCGTGACATTTGTCGCTCATTATAGTACTGCATCTTTCATATTGTTTTATATTATAACCATTATTGGTTGAGAAGATTTAATTATTTTTTGAGGTACACGTGAAGTGGATGTTTTCTCTTTTATGGAATCAAGTCAAGTATTTGTGTAAAATATGTAATTTCACAACAACAATGAAATTATCCAAGTTATACTACTTATTATTAAAAACTATTGAACTAAATATTTTTTGAAATGTTTTGACTATTTAAAGTTTAATAATAATGGAAACCACAACATTTTTAATTAGTGTATATCTTGTAAAATTAAAACTACTGTGGGAAAGACTGCTAGACTTGATGTACTAAGGAGAAAAACTAATGCTCACATACCTTTAATGTTTTGTTTATTCATTATTTACTTTTATATATATATATATATGCAAAAAAAAACCTTTTCATATTAAATACATTTTGTTTGCTTTTTTTAAGTTTATTTATATACAAATATTATATTATTCTTTATACATATAAAAAAAAACAATAAATCAGAATATAATGAAAGACAAGCTTCTTGGTGTTATAGTATTTAAAATAAATAAAGTAGTTTGATGTTAAGATGTCCAAGCAGATTATAGTAAGTATATAAAATCTTTTGTTATACTGTTTAATTTCTATTATTTATAAAATACATAAATACATTATTGTATTATTCAAATGTTGTGACTCCAATGTGGTGTGAATTATGTGATTCTATAGTGCTGAAATATAGATAAATATGTATAGTATATTGTAGTTGAAGGAAGAATATTAAAAAAATTAGGTGTATATTCAGTGATACCTAATATTCTGACTACATACCTAGCCTTACCATAAGTCATAACCTCAAAGCAGGGGCGATCCTAGAGTTTATTTTTAGGGGGTTCGGAGTGAATATTGCAGACTTTTAAGGATAAATCTGCTGACTGTATACTAAATATTATAATAATTACATCTTCCTTTAGTAATAATTAGGGATCAAATAATTATGAAATTGCATTTTTTTTATTCATTCATTTTATTGCTGACCTAGATACAAATTGATTCATATTCTACTGAATCAAAAAATATTATTTTTATTTATCATATTTTATGGTTCTTATTTTAAATGCATATTTTGACATTTTAAGAACATAAATGCATACTTTTTTATAAATGCACAGCAAATTTAAGAACATGATTAAAAAAAAAGTTGGAATTAAAACTTGTAAAGATTTCTAATACTGCGACATATATATATAATTTTCCATTTCTATTTTTAGATATTAATATTAGTGAAAACAATTTTATTACACGAACAGAATAGTTTGGGCTCTTTTGGCTTCTGCAGTGTAACTATCTAATCTTTGATTATCTGACTGCCAAAAATAATGTAAGATATTTATTACGAGTTTAATACTTAACGGGCCTTTAATAAGGGGCAATATGCAATTTCGTTGCCGCCGCCGATGTCATTTGTGTTAGTCGTCAATGATGATTAGTTTGAGGGTGATTGTATGGTACCGGGATATCTACGCACGCACTGTATGTGCGCACATGTCAACAGCACTGCTGACCAAAAATAAAATGCGTGACGTTTTGCTCAAAACACGCTTTACGGGAAAAACTCTCATGCATCGTAGAGAGGTCTGATTTGATTAATTTTTTTTTCGTTGGAAAGGGGATAATTTTCTGCAGGGCGCATTGGACTTTGATTTTTAATTTCGTTGCTTAAAACAAATTTAGTAAAAATAACAAAATCTTGTGAACATTGGTCATATTCAAAATCGTAATATATGGTTTAGAAATAGAATTTTGAAAATCCATGTCCAATGCGCCCTGTAAGAAGTGATTCTCATTCAAAAAAAAAAAAATCGAAACCAGATCACTTTACGAGGCGTGAGAGTTTTTCCTGTAAGGCATGTGATTGAGAAAAAAACGGGGTACGTGCAGGCCCCTTAATGTGTATTAGTTAAACTTATTAGTAATATGGAAGTTTCAATGATCTCATAATATATTACATTTTGAGAATTGTGAAAATTGCCAACTAGTATTTACTATTTACTATTTACAGTTGCCGACATTCGGGGAGTGTCAAACAATTTGTAATGTAATGTCACACCACTGGTTAGGTTACGACCTACATAATAAACGATGGTTATAGTCGCGGAAGTAATGCAAAAGCTGTAAACGCAGCGTGGCATCGTCGTCAACTGCAGTTCCAAAAAAAAAAAGGTACAAAAAGAAGTACAAATTGTTTTGAGTACCCATAAATTTAATTAAATACAAATAACATGTTTTTACTTTCGTTTTGACTTATTTTTCTACCTTGTAGGTAGTTATCTAATTTTAAAACATAAAAGTAGTAAAATTATCTAATAGTAATAGATAGGTACTTTAAGACAATTTTTTTTCGATTTTCTTATAATTCGTTGTGGCTTATGGTTTGCGACGGATTAATGGCTGCGGGAAACTCAGTTAGCGGCAACGTGCTCCAGAAATCATAGTTGCCGGGATTTGAGTATTCTTGCTGTTCGAATGTTTGATTCTGTGTGATCTTAATCAATTTTAGTGGATCTGAAGGGTTTCTTGACACCGGTGACCATACTGTAGAGTTTCCTACGTTCGGAACTCTGAAACATTATGTGTAGACGTGTAGGTATATTACGTACAAATGTGTATTTAGTACATTATTATACAATATACTATACATATAATATTATGTATAGATCAATATTTTGTATAAGTGTAAATGTGTAATCATCAACGTCTACTTAAAATTTTAGTTAACTCGACATTATAAGGTTGTTTAATTTTGTCCGTCTTGGCCAGTTTGCTACCTAAACAAATTTGTAATGTCGACACAGAATTATCTATTGCAGGTAATACAATATTTTTGAATCTGTTTCAAATTGCCAGTTAAATGGTGATTTATTAGTCATTTTCTAGTTAAAAGGAAAAGAAAAACGCGGAAGACGTCTACAAGAATATTATTGTGCTAGGTACCTAATAAAATAACTACCTATAGGTTATAGGTAGTAGGTACCTATAATATAAATAAAAAACGTACCCTGTTTTGGCAAATGACGACCACATGTTCACCATGACTGGAATTAACTTGGCGTCTTCGACGTTGTCGTGTGGATTTCCATATCGGGTTTTTATAACGTACATTGTATCGTCACCGTGTGATACTCCTACATCGAATAAATAATTATAACACATAAGTAATAGGTGAACAGATTTCATCTTAACAAGGTCCTATTTACCCATTCCTTGAGAGGATCCACTTTTGGAATATTTGTCTGAAAGGGAGTATTTACCCCTATAGCTAAATTCATAAAAGTATACCGGCGATGTATTTGTTGAAGCCAATTGCCGGGCTGCTCTAGCTACCGGTTCTTTGAACAACCTGTCTGTAAGCATCTGAAATGGATAATTCGATTTTACACAAATCGTGTTTTAATATTAATTTGTAAGTACATTTGTATCATAGGAAAGATTATCCCGATAAACTTATTAGGAGGGGTTAGAGCACCAGCTCTATTTATTCAAAAACCTTAATAATAATTATATTTATTTTTATATATTTTTCTACGCAATTATGAAATGGGTAAAATAAATAAGTCCCTTTATGCGAATGTATTCAGCGTAGTGCATATGCTTATAATTTATATTTTTACTTTAGTAGTTATACCATCCTTTATGTATGATTTCGAACTTTGGATTTGATAATTTTAGGATTTAAGCTTTTAGCCGTGCCTATTCATTTTTACAATTTATTTTTTTGGTTGAGCTACTTGGATTCGACGAGCATGTCTATGACGCTGTATACCTAATATATGTTTTTAGTTCTAACACATTTTAGTATATATTTTATTCAATAATAATTAATAATTAATAATATGTATTATTCTGAAATATTTAAATTGATAAAATTGTTATAGGTAGATAATACCTACATAATAAGGTATTTTATATGTTTGATATATCTGGCACGATGTACGATGTACCTTATTGTGGCTATGTATATCAGTAGCGTATCTAGGACTTTTTCTAGGGAGGATATACAATTCTTAATAGACACACATATTATATTCATATTATTATATACATGTTGTATTGTGTACAAAATTCCACCTTCTCCCTGTAGATACGCCAAAGATGTATATAGTATGAACTTAAAATACTAATTATCTTACTTGGACGACTTCATTTTTAGTGTTTACAGACACTGGGTTGTTTCCAAAGTAAAATTCTTTTATTTTCTGTGCGATTTCCGGTCTCAGTGATTCATCTGCAATTGTGTTATTGTAGTCAAGTATGAATGGTAGTATTTCGTTCCAGTTGGATTCCATGTCAACCAGAGTTTCTTCGAGTGATATAAATTCAGCGGCTGGATATAGGCCATCGTCTTGAGTAAAGCTGAACAACAGTGGGACATTTTGAACTGGTAAGTTCTCTGGTAAGTCTGTTAAAAATCGTTCTGTTCCGGCTGTTTCGACAGTTGGACCAAATGGTGTAAAAGGATTGTACTTCCACGGCTAACGAGTATTGAAAAATAATTAATATTTGTAGTATAGTATTTACAAAACTACACAAGTATTTTTAAATAAAAATATTTTTACCAAGAAATTTTTCAAAGAGTTTGCAATGGCTAATGCTGGTCTTGATCTAAGACATTTGACGGTGTCCTTCGAGTAGTATGTAGGACATCCTAGTGACTCAGCTAATTCCTTAGTCTTTTGAACAGTGTTTTCTGTGTAAGCCCAGCCACAAAAAGCACTTCCACTTTCAGCAATTCCTCGATTAAATAAACCTGTAAGTATCACATTATATTATTAATGAATTATTGTACTGTTAACCATTTTACCGATCGATTTTAATAGTATATAACTGTGAATAAAGGCCATACTGACAACATTTAGATACCTATTGACTGAATACTTTCCCGATAAAAGTCAACGGTATAGGTATTGTATTATTATTTTAAATGAACCAAATGCCGTTAGAACAATTATTGCTATGTTTTTCTACGGAGAAATGTGCGAACACAGTATATTATGGTGTCGTTCAAGTCATGCAAAAATACTTGACACACATCTAAAAAAACGTGCAGAATAATCACTGAATGTCTAAAAAATACGGAAATATAAAAATTTTACATACCTACCTACTATCCGACATAGCTCCACCCCATATTAGATGGTTGGTACTTCAGTACTTGCCGATTGGTTAAGAACAAAAATGGAACAGATGTAACTTCGACATGATATAGACGAACTTCAAAGTTCAAATATCAAAATGTAAAATAAAAGTAATGGAACAGTTTCTTTAAAGGGACTACTCAACTAAGCGAATCTAGACTAGAGAAGTCAGAAGTATAGAGAGTTGAAAAGCGGAAATTGATTTTGAAAACCAATGGATATCAATGGTAGGTACCACTAAGTGAAAACCTACTGCCTGTTTATGAAAACAAACAGGTAGCAGTTTGGTTATTTCGAAATTCGTGTCATTATAAAATACTTGACTATTTTCTTTACCTAGTCATTATTTGACGTTTGGTTGTTAGATTATTAAGTAAAATCAAAATACCTCATAAAAGTATCTAAGATAAAAACTAAATTAGATAAATGACACACATATATACCTAATTATTTAAACATCCGTTATCGTATGACGTATCTTATTATGTCTATTTGTTTATTATCTTAATTTTCTTCTAACTCCACGTGTTATCATAAACCTGAAGTCTACACCTTTTAGATTGTGAGCGAAGCGATGTTTCAACCATAATTACTACTCTAAAAAACGTGATAGGTAAGTACATATTTTGTATGTGTAAGTTTTGTGTTTTTAATGTTCATATAATGTGTACTTATAGAACTTAAGCAAAGATTTATGTTAGACGCTAATCTCAGAGAAACTTATACAAATACAAAAATATAGTATACATTTTTTATTTAAATTAGGTAGGTATATTTAAGGTACATTATATCACATGTTATTTATTATCGCGCAGATTATTATATTATATATTTTATTATATTATTATTATTTATTTTCACAGAAAAGTGAAACTGTGAATGTTAACGGAATTATTCTTAGGATCCTGGATTTCTGGATCTTTGTCCATTTATCTGAACGTATCAACAAAATGCATATAATAATATACTAAGTGTTATAGTTGTATAATACCCGAATGATTATGTTACAAATGTATAATATATTATTCACTCTCGAATAGACATCCGATAAGGCGGTAACAAACTAAACTAATCGAAAAATTATAGAAGAAATATAGCTACTGTATCGTAATACCTTCAACTATATCGGTATTGTATTGGAGCTTTTATTACATAATTTTCATTAATAAGCAATTTAAGATTTCAATTTCAGTACTTATAAACGAGCCGAAGGTTTGGCGGTGTAGTACGCCTACGTGTAATCTTTACCACAGAGCCGTGCTAAGAGGGTGACAAATGGGACAAGTGCCCTAGGGCGGCCAAAATTGTAACATTTTAAAGGGTGGCAAATGTTTAAAAATGTATGTTTATTAGGGGTGCCAAATATTATTGCCCTGCAGGGGCACCAATGAGAGTAAGCACGGCACTGCTTTACCATTTTACTCTGTTTGCCTATACCTATTACTTAAAATTCTTCAAGCAATATTAAAACAATACATAAAAACACGACACTTAACTTTGTAAATTAATATAGCGTGCAAAATATTTTAGACGACTTACCCACTGACATGGGTGACATGGTGTGGTAATGGACACTAGCCCCACCTGCAGACATTCCGGCGATGGTCACCGAACCGGGGTTGCCACCGAACGCGGCGATGTTGCGCTGGACCCACTTGAGGGCCGCCACCTGATCCTTGAGGCCGTTGTTTCCTGGCAATACGTCGTCACCGGTGCTTGCGAATCCCAAAGGCCCCAGCCGGTAATTGATCGATACGTACACGAAATCTTCGCTGTCTATAAGGTAGTGCGGCTCGTAACCGATGCCCGCGCCGAACTGGAACGCGCCGCCGTGGATGTACACGATCACGTTCATCAGGCCGCCGGATATCAGCCCTTCTTGGGGTAGCTGCGTAAGACACACCACATACACGATACAAATGGATTTTTTTTCGACACTATTACACTAGTAATAATATTACAGGTATATATCGATAGATTAATCGCGTTTTTGGTATCAATAGTATACTGTATAATGTATAAGGTATTATATAGGTATTAGGTATATTATATCTATACACAATAATATTATAGATATTATACTGAAAGCCCTATAAGTTTACTACGTTTTTAAGAGTGTGCAATAGTAAAAGAAATAGAAATATATCTATCCTTTAACAATTTTTTATAATGACAGTGACTATTTTTTTCAGTCCACGATCCTTTTTTTGTGTTGTAAAACCGAACATTTTTTCAAATGATTGGGTTGTAGTCACTGGAACCGCTACTTAATTTATTGTATAAAATACGCATTTACCTCATTTCTATAGGTATTTTTGTCGATTGTTCCTTCGCAATAATAGTCCTTAATTCAATGTCTTTTTATGGTACATCTTGGCTAATTTTACACTATACTCTTTTGGCTGTTTGTCACACGATGAATTTGTGCAAACGATTTATCATTTAGGTCTTATATCATAGGAAATGTAGTTGTAAATGGTTCACTAGTATTATATTGATCATTGGTTATTTATTACTCATTAAGTATAATATTATAATATTAAGCTAATGGACTAAATAAAGGCCAAGTGATTTATATTTTATATTACCTATACTTAGACATTTTAAATAATTCGAGGTATGGTACATACCACATATAGGTACTACATAGACACATAGTGCCGAATTATACAAATTGCAATGTTGGTAACATAATATTATACCTCCTAATGGCTAATAGCCAAAAGGCTTAAAGATACGACAATAATAATATAAATATATCCTATAGCCTTTATTTATTAGTAATCAATATAATATAGTCTTTGGTATAAAATAGGACAACCCATAATTTTTTCAAATTGTTATTAAAGTATTATAATATTACTGACTTTTGGAGTATAAACATTGAGGTATAGACAATCTTCACTTCCAACTACCGTGAATTTTGAGTGGTCTAGACCTATACAATCACTCCCAGCCATGGTGGCGTTCCATACTCCAAACCATGGTTTTACTGGTTGTGGTTCCTAAAAAATTAGAAAATATTAATTATTAATTATTATTTATCAATATACCTACATATAGTATTATACTATGATCATTTTTTTCTTATATCTATACAATAAATGTAGGTATCTTATACCTATACCAACTATCAAGCGATGTGAACGATGACTGGTGAAAGTCACGACAAATAAATGGGCGCTCAATATTTCAGTGGAGGATATGGGTACTCCAGGATAATGTGGTTTTTCGACAATTTTACGGTTAAACCTACTGTAAAATGTATGGTCAACTAACATTATTAGTTGACCTACCTATGCTATAGAAATTTGTATTATAATTTACTAATGAAAAAATTAAAAATTGTTGTCTCAGCTTATTGCGTCATCAACACTAAAAATATACTAGCATACAAATTTAAATTAGCTACCTAGCTTTTGTTATTCTAATGAACTATTTGGAAAGCCTGTCAATATAATATACAGTGTTGTTCTTCTATCGTTTTAAAAATATTAAAAATACATAGGCTAAAAGTTATGATGTAAATAAAATGTGGTTGATAGAGCTATAAGGTCGGGCTTTAGCATATTAATCGGCGCCACAGTCACGGGGTGGCACCACCCCCTTTTAAAAGTTGACGCAGTCGCTTCAAAATTGAGTCATTCAGCCCATCACTGATATCAAGATCTACCTTTAGGTTGTATTAAATCATTTTTCTATTTTAATGTTAAGCGTTATATTTTGTTGTTGGCTTATACATATTACGCAGGTACATGATACATATAATCATAACTTAATATCATCATAATTACTCCCGGCCGGTCATTACACACCCCGAGGGGGGGGGGGGGTACCCTAACAGCGACGAGGTTTTGCAAAATCTCAGTTTAATGGAACAATACCATCTTACTGTATTCTTACGTGGAACATAGTTTTTTATCATCCATTAATTTGTATTCAAAAAAGTGTTTCGATAATTTTTTAGTTGAAAAAAAATAATTAAAAAAAAATAAAAGTGTCGCTCTTTCCCTGCTAACGGGGTAAGTGCAAAATCGGTACTTTTAATACAATTGTATATAAGCTATTCCTTGACCGGGGCAAGTGCCATAAACTAATGAAAATCTTCAAAGAAATTCCGTTGAAAGAATTCAATTATTTTAATTTTATCAACATTTGACAGACCATCAGTTTTTTAAATTTATAGTTAATACGTCATATTAGTTTCTTAAGTTTTGATTGATATAATGTTAACACATATTCAAAATTTAACTGTCAACTATTTACATATTTAAAAATGAATATTTGTATTTCATAAATATTTTAGTCACAAACAATGTTTATAAAATCTTTTTAACTATTTAACAAAATAAAGCATGTCGCACTTTTCCCATAAATCATGTCGCACGTTCCCCGTGTGAAACTTTACACGGGGGAAATGCATAATCGGCTAATACTCATTTGTATCGTGCAATTGGCATAATTCATAAATGAAATATTATTATAAATATAAAATAACATTTATTTACCTAATTTGAAATTATTTTGAGCAATTTAGGCGTGTTAACTAGACCACTGAATTATCGTCGATTTAAAAAAATACGAGTAAATAACTGATTAGCTTTTTGAATAGTGATAACTGCTGTGTTTAATATCCTAAAGTGTACCCAACATTAAACAACATTCGATTACTATTAAACTTCGTAATCTTCATGAAATCAACTTTAAAATTGAAAGATTGTATTTTTTATAACCCGATTAGGCACTAGCCCCGTTAGGCTCTTACCCCACCTGACCTTACTGTTATTTGTATTAGGCATAGGTATACTGTCTCTAAAATATGATCTAAGATCGCGCACAACATTGCGCATTCGGATTTCTGTACATATTTAAAAAAATAAATACTGTTATTTTGTATTTAAAAACAATTTTATGTGCCCCCCCCCAAAAAAAAAAAAAAATAAAAAAATCCTGACACCCACTTTGAAACGGTTCTTGTAGACGGGCGGACTGGCGTACGGTACGCCCAGGAAAGCGTACAGCGGTCGGCCGGTGATGGCCGTGTGTTCTACGCTGCCGGAAAGTTCGCCGGACTCGATGCGCACTGTCGGCGGTGGCAGCGGTGTCGAGTAACAGATCGCCGCCGACGTCAGACAGATGTACGCGACGATAGACCACGACGCCATTGCGGCCTCGGGGGAAAAAAAAAACCAGTAAGTACTAACTAATACCTAACAAATAACAGTTACAATAGAGGATGTGGATGGTGTGTAGAACGTAATATTGTCGATTTCGAGATTTTTCGGTTGAACGGACGGACACCACGGCGGCGACACACGTGACCGGACTGACACTGAGCGGTGCACTGAGTAGGTATGTGCCTCATCACCGCCACCACACGCTTTTATATAGTAATTCATACCAGACTCGAGTCGTCTTATCGCATCTACTGTTTGCTCGGTGAAGTGTCATAAAATTCCGTCCGACATGCGCTATAGTACTACTCCCGGGCGCCTATAATCGCACGCACACAATAATATTACAATTATTGTGCTTGGATGACGTCAGGCCGAGGTTTATCAACGAGAAAATTGTATCGAAGCAACAACACGCTGCCGACGCCCGTCCGTCGTAAATCATTCGCCTGGTACAGTCGTCGCACACGGTCGCAGGCCGTACTCTTATGACGATGATGATAATAATAATATGTATAAGTACAGTGTGTGATTAAAACTTAATAAAACACGTCGCTTCACCGACACCCCCCTCGGGCGTTGTGTAAGTACTAAGTAGGTATACATTCGTAAACGCGCGTATAATATGATTAACAAATCCCGTTGCATATAGTCGGAGTCGACATGCGGTCCAATAATAGCGTACGACGAATTAGGTATATACATTGAAAATCGTAGATTATTATTCCGAGTACCTACCGGGTACCGATGGTTAGCCCGTGGTAGTCGTGGTACCATTTATTATAAAATTATTTAATATCTGTAATCAATGGTGGTATAAGTATATATAGGTGCGGTACCTATATCCATAATCCAGTGATACAATCGTGGGGAGAGCTAAGTAAAAAAAAAAAAATAGACCATTCAGTTATATTAAATCGAAGCAGAGTTCACCCGTTTAAACCGTGTAAATTGACGTTGTTTTCCGTACTGATAATCATGTTATGTTTTTTATGTCAATGTTAGCGTGATATATACATTTTTGTTTTACCCTGCAGTTTTCGCGGTATATATTTTGTATTATTTTTATTAAAGCTCACAACTCCAAATATAGCTATAACCTAACCTATAGCTAAGTATAGGTACATATTAAAAAAAGATAAAACATATTCATAACTATGAAAGTATATAAAGGTTAGATTATCTAAGGGGTCGCTAACCTTTTCAAGCAAGTGAGCAACATTTAAAATTTTAAGTCCCTGGTGATCGACATCCAGGAGAATTTAGGTCTTTAGGAAGAGATTTGTTTGATGAGCAAAAAAAAATAAAGGTCTAAGCTCCAAAGAATAATTATTTATTGTTTCTTAATAATAATAATAATGTAATATTTTAATAATACACAGAAAAAAGTAAAAAAAAATTTTTAATATTTTTTAATGTGATGACTGGCATTGGTTTTCTGCAAGTTTTGAAAATTTTGGTAAATAATTAGAAACAGCCGCTCGTAAACTTGAATCTAAATTACTGTTTGTAATTCTTGACCGATATTTATTCTTTAAGTATTTACCAAAATATTTCATACTCGAAAATGTTGACTCGTATAACCAAGTTGAACCAAAAAATTAAGTTATACGAATGGCAATGCTTCGTATATTTGGGTATTTTTGAGTACTTGTGTGTTTCCAAAACTCCGAGGTAATCTTAAGTATTGAATCATTCTGTAACGTTATTATTTCCATTTCCAAAACGGTTTTATCAAGATCGAACAAATTCCCAATTTCATTCGCTAGTGTCTGAACATCCCCGGAAAATAGATTTGATATAAGCTGCGCAACTGGCTCAAGTATTTTAAAGTCGTTGAATTCCTAAATTAAAATATAGCAATCCACATTATCCAATTATTTATTATGCGATCGACCGATAATAGTAAAATTAATTTTTGTAACAATCGACCTATATTCCTAGAAAGATCGACCAGTCGACCCCTGGGTTAGAACGTTAGATTAGATAAAGTTAGTGCAATACAACTTGCGTTTTTCATCACCTATTTTCTAAGTGTATACACTTTTAGAATTGGATACAACACATGTTTTAAGTAATTTTAACCTTTTTATCCAAGCTCTAAAATCAAAATTGACTGAATCCCAATGACTTACAGTTAGTTTTTATGAAAATTTGATAATCATAGAATGATCGTTAAAAAATTCAATAATTTAGTTATTTAAATTGAAAATTGAACTCGTTGTAATTCATTAAAAGTCATTTTTAAAATATAGTTAAAAGGTCAAAATTACCCAAAATAATTAGGTCATTCCAAATCATTGGTTTTCAGAAAACACATGTTGCCATTCAAAAAATACAAGATGTAATGCTCATGAGCACTATGAAAGGGCTAAAGTTATAAAAATAAGCAAAAAATGCATATTTCAATATCTAGCTCTTCCCTGCAAAATCCAAGTGCAGGATAGAAATATTTAGTTACATAAAAATGTGGAAAAGTAGGTAACCACACTGATATATACAATAGGTGCCGTACAAGAGTCATTGACTATTGAGTAAACCACTATAATCGTGTAATGTATGTGTTATATTTGAATGCGATAATAAATCTAAAATCATTTTGTACGAAAAACGATTCTGAGCTAAGACGGTCTGATAAAGATGGTCTGTCAGTACTCAGTATATTATATATATTACTAACTACTGAGTATATTGCTATTAAAGTAATTTATTTTACTGTTAGTAATTGTGTTTATATATTTTTCAGATTATTTGGTTACAGTATGAAATAATTATTAGGAACCTTGTCTTAAATATTGTGTAGCCATAACCATACAAATTAAGCATTTAATTCATATTTGAGTGCAACATTTTTTTTAAATTTTTGTGATTTTGTCTAAATTCGTCAAAATTCTTACTCTAAACGCGTATAAAAATAATTGTAGATTTATGCTAAAAAAGAAGTGTAAAATGTTTAAAAATAGCTTAAAAAGAGTCAAACATATAGAAGTTTCACCATGTATAAAGAAAAATATGGTGAACAATTCGAGTATCTGTAGTTATTCTTTTTAAATTGTAACTAAACATAAATAACTGATTTTTTCTATTTTATTTTGCTTTCCTCAATATTGAGAAAAGTACTGGAAATGTTTACTTTTGATCTCCCCCTTCAAAGTATCAACTAGATTCACATTTCTATTAGCAACCTTTTTTCTACTACAAAAAGTATATATTCAGATACAAAGAAAAAAGTGGGTAAGTGGATGTCGCTACAATAGATTACCAGTGGGTCACTGTAACGGATGGTGTTAAATTTGAATTCAATGATATACCTATCATTGTATAAAAAAAACGATTCTGAGCGAAAACGGTCAATCAGCCTATGATATTACTAAGTATATTTGATGATATTATTGTGAATAAAGTAATTTATATAATATTTACCTATTTACGTGGAAACATGTTTTATATTTTCAATCCTTAGCTCTAAAAGTTGAACATTGTATAAATTTTAACTACAAAATAATTATTAAATTTTAAATTTGATAAATTTTGTCAAAATTCAAACTTTAAATGTTTGAAATAAAAATGTTGTGCTTTGTATTTTTAATATTTTTCAATTGCTTTTGTAACAATATATCAGGAGCCTTGCATTCAATTTGCATGCTTTTTTACTCAACAAATAAAATTTTATTGATATTTATAGAAAAAAAAACTAAAAAAATTGAAAACTGTCAATGTCCGTAAACAGCTCAATAAGAGACAAAATATTTTCAACATTTTATGGTATATAAACATTCAGTCAAATTGTTATGCATCTACAGTGGTTCGTTTTTGATATACAACAAAATAAGAAAACCGCTACATGAGAAATTGAGTGAATATCCAATATTCTAAAAATATGAATTTCAAACGCTCATAAAAATGTAATTTGAGTTGCTTGTAGACAATTTTTTTTTGATAAAGGTTGACAATCTTATGAGGAATCTTGTATTATATTTTCAGATTTTAGAAGAAAAAGAAACATTTTTATGAATTCCCAACTCATAATAATTTGTTAATTTTTGTGATTTTTCCGTATCTTGTCAAGATTTAAACTTTAAATGGGGGGACGAGGTGGCCCAGCGGTCTAACGCGACGGATTCGGCACAGCCGGTCCGAGTTCGATTCTCGACCACCGGGCGGCATTTTTCTCCGTGCAAGTCACGGTGTCCGGAGAACAAGTGCCGCCATCCCCCACCCGGCCATGGCAGATACCTACAGGTGCCCAATCAAAAATTCTGCCAAACCCAACACACACGTGTTCCTCCCCCTACCGACTTAATAACCTACAGTAAAAAACTAAAAATAGCTAATGGCCTCAGCTGCCGGGCTCAAGATCAATTAAAAAAAAAAAAAAAAAACTTTAAATGCTTGAAATGTGACTAAGGATATTTAATATTTTTAAAATGGTATTGTAACAATATAGTAGAAGCCTTGTATTAAATTATCAAGCTTTTTTACCCAACAAATAAAGTTTTATTGACATTCATAGAAAAAAGACTAATAAAATTGGAAACTGAAAATATTCCTAAACAGTTCAAAACAAATCAAAATATTTTTAAAATGTTATCATGTATAGAAAATGTAAATATAAACAGCCAGTGAAAATTTCATGTATATAAGTTTATTTGTTTTAGAGTTACAACAAAAACCAAAATTGATTTTGTGAAAAACCGATTTTGCGTAAAAATTCACGTTTTTCCTTAATTTTTATGTTGTTTTTCACGGCGCTTTTGAAAACTATTGGGAATTTCAAATGTTGACCTCCCAAGTACCTACCAACAATATTCACTTTCCCTTCGAATAATATATTGAAGTTTAAAATCGAAGCATTATTTCGACTACTTATCGTGTACACCACACAAAAAAAAATTAATTAATTAAAAAACACATATTGTAAAATCAATATGTTCATCGTTCCACTCGGAATCTAAAACATATAGTCTTAAAATAAATATTATTTTAATCACTCAGTGCTCAGAGTCTAAAAAATAAAATGGTAATCTCTAGCTGATAGGTACCTACATATTGTTATCAAATTAGTATTTCTCGTTTCTAATATTTAGGGTCATAGGTTTGTTTACTACGATTTTAATTATAATATATTGATTAACCTATTATGATACTTTAAAGATAAAATTTAACTAGTTTAGTATTATATTTCAAAATTGGAAACGTATAATAAAATAATTACAGGTATTGGTAGCCGGAAGGCATGTTTTGTCGTTAAGCATCAATAAAAGCTTAATAATGAGAGATGATTCAAATAGTGCATGTATCTGCAATAGGTACCCAAATGATGACAATTATTTATGACCTTTTCCCATAAGCATGATTAAATAAAGCAAAATGTATAATATAGCGATCCGTCAAAAAAAGTATGATAACAATATTTGTATATGATAATATTATATTTATGTATGGGTGTGTGTAAGTGTGTTAATTTAAAGAAGATTAAATTAATATGGTTCTATAAATTATATACAAATATAAAACGATGTAAAACATAATAAAGATCAAAAATATTTATCACACCTAACTACTAATTGTAATATTTGTATGTTTTCAAATGGCTATATTACATTTGTGCAGTAAACACTAAACAGTTGAGCTCGGTAATTATAATGAAATAATTGAGACGTTCATATTGGCAAATCGATAAACTCTGCTTTAATTTTAATTCTAAAAAATTTTAGATGAATATTATCATAATATAATAACTAATTAGGCATAAATCACTGTTCACAGAAACGTTGAAATAAACGTGGAATATGTTTGTCTCGAATTAGCCTTATTTTCCAAAATAGTTGATTATAGATAATTAGATTTAGGTTTAAAAACTATGATTTACCATTTTTGCCATATTTTTTCAGGTGTAGTATAATTTTTTGCGCCAAGGAGTATTCTAAAAGTAAAAAGTTTCATATACCTACTACTTAATACTTTAGATTATTTTTCAACACTCAAGATTCAAAAAATATTTCAAAGAGATAGTTTTTAATGTTTTACAGTTATTTTTTAAAAAATCAAAAATTAAAAAAATCATGAAATATATAGGTACCGAGTACCTAAAATATCCTCGTTATTTTATTATTATTTTTAAAAAGAATACAGATGACTTAGTCAGCAGTGGCCATTGCAGGGAGTTATCACAGATATGTATTTATATATAATACATATATCATATTATATTTTATACACACGTCATAATATTACATGCTATTATCGGTGTATATTTGATTTGAGTCCCAGACAAATAGGAAAACTTACAGACAGGGCTAGAATCTATAATCTAGAACGGGGTTTTTGGGGCGGTGCGTCCCCACAATTCTCCGTAAACAATCAGCCCAACATAAATTAACGGATTGTTATCTAGTTGATTATAGATAATTAGATTTAGGTTTAAGAACTATGATTTATCATTTTTGCCATATTTTTTCAGGTGTAGTATAATTTTTTGCGCCAAGGAGTATTCTAAAAGTAAAAAGTTTCATATACCTACTACTTAATACTTTAGATTATTTTTCAACACTCAAGATTCAAAAAATATTCCAAAGAGATAGTTTTTAATGTTTTATAGTTATTTTTTAAAAAAATCAAAAATTAAAAAAATCATGAAATATATGGGTACCGAGTACCTAAAATAACCTCGTTATTTTATTATTATTTTTAAAAAGAATACAGATGACTTAGTCAGCAGTGGCCATTGCAGGGACTTATCACAGATATGTATTTATATATAATACATATATCATATTATATTTTATACACACGTCATAATACATGCTATTATCGGTGTATATTTGATTTGAGTCCCAGACAAATAGGAAAACTTACAGACAGGGCTAGAATCTATAATCTAGAACGGGGTTTTTGGGGCGGTGCGTCCCCACAATTCTCCGTAAACAATCAGCCCAACATAAATTAACGGATTGTTATCTAGTTGATTATAGATAATTAGATTTAGGTTTAAGAACTATGATTTATCATTTTTGCCATATTTTTTCAGGTGTAGTATAATTTTTTGCGCCAAGGAGTATTCTAAAAGTAAAAAGTTTCATATACCTACTACTTAATACTTTAGATTATTTTTCAACACTCAAGATTAAAAAAATATTCCAAAGAAATAGTTTTTAATGTTTTATAGTTATTTTTAAAAAAAATCAAAAATTAAAAAAATCATGAAATACTTAGGTACCGAGTACCTAAAATATCCTCGTTATTTTATTATTATTTTTAAAAAGAATACAGATGACTTAGTCAGCTGCAGTGGACATTGCAGGGAGTTATCACAGATATGTATTTATATATAATACATATATCATATTATATTTTATACACACGTCATAATATTACATGCTATTATCGGTGTATATTTGATTTGAGTCCCAGACAAATAGGAAAACTTACAGACAGGGCTAGAATCTATAATCTAGAACGATGTTTTTGGGGCGGTGCGGCCCCACAATTCTCCGTAAACAATCAGCCCAACATAAATTAACGGATTGTTATATTTTTCTAAATAATACCAGTACTTAAACATTTTATTAGAATCGATTACAGCATTTCGAATTGCCACTTTTTTCAATATTTAATACAAAGAAATTATAAAACTATTCTACTACCTATACTCGATTCACGCGGGAGACGGGTATAGTTCATATAATAGAATATTATCGATGCACAACTCGGGACGTTCAGACCATGGCTAAATAAACAGGCATGATCGCTAGATTACTGCACGCATAATATTTTATAATTCCACAGACTTGGAAGAAAAACTAATATCATAGAACAAAAATGTTATTTGCATTACTATTGTATAGGGATTTTACTGTTTTTGACATGTCTGGGGAAAATGCGCAGTGTTAGGAAAAACGTAGTCACATTTATTTAGTCACGGGTCAGACAGCGTCAACTCGTCTATTTTCTTGATTTTTCATTATTTAGAAATAACAATTTTAGCTTGATATTATATTAGCTATATTCGATATGATATTAGCTTATGATAACAGGCCGGTTACATTATATTGGAAAATAAAACTTTTTAAATATTTTACTCCTCTGCCCTAAACACCATCGCGGCGTTGCACGAGTGTAATATTATGATGTTTTGTATTGCTTCATATTATGTATTGGCATAATAATAATACAAAATAATAATATTATTATTTGATCATATTATATATTTTATTTTCGACACAGCCGCGACTCGCGTTGAATATTAGCACATTGGCCCAGTCCGGCCCTGCACACTTAGCAGACAATGTACCGGTTGGGTGCCAAAGTTTGGTAAGTACAACTCGTGACGTGATGCACTTTTATATTGTTAATATACAATGGCGAAATGTCTGCTCAAATGAAAAACGTCAAATGGACGCGGTCGCAGGTTAGGTGAGCAGTACAACTGTTATTGGACGCCACGAGATTGCGACGGGTGTACATTTAGTTGCATTTTGTTTTCGTACGAGCACTATAAGAAGGTATATTAACAATAATAATATTATAAGAGCGCAATTAGTGTGAAACCAGTGTTTGCGTAACAATGGAAAAATCCGATTTACCACGTTTATGTTTACTGCCGTTCGTATCGTTTCAATGTTTATCGCAAACATCATAATATAATATACTCGTATACGATATTATATAATATATAAATACCAACATGGGTGCACAGTATTTTATGCATTTCAAAATTACTCATGTATACCCGATACGCATAAAAAAAATCTGGCACCCATTTACTATAGAGTGTCGTGCGTACCTAAAGTAATTTGGGACCCAGCACGTATTTTTTTTCAACGTTTTGTTTTATTAATGAATACAAATTTAAAAATTACAATACACAAATTTATATTATAACAATTATACTATGATTATCTATCTATTTTAAGTAGATAGCTTGAGTTAGAGGTAGAGAGTCCAACAATGTAATACTAAAAAATATCTAAAAATAATAAAAATTTACAATTATATAAATAATGTACATTATTATTAGTTATTTAAATAAAATAATTATAATATAGAGAAATCAAAATTAAAGAGAAATAATAGATTTAATTTTTGAACATATTATTTACAATTTAAAATTAAGAATTATAATAAAAATAATATAAAACACAATTTATTATTATTATCATCATCACTTTAATAACCTAATCAAATTGACTCGAATGTATATATATAATAGTATATTAATAATACAATAATAGTTTAAACTAATTCTATGAATAAATACTTATACACAAATTTTTAAACACTATTTTGATGCTGATGGATGTATTTTTTATACTCATATGGCATTAAGTTAAAGTACGTAGGTCCTAAGTAGTCCATAAATGATTGATCAAAAGTTTTTTTTGCATATTTGACAGGAATATTATAGTCCATATTTTCTCTTTTATTTTCAAAAAATATTTTATTTTTTCCTTTTATTAATCGTTTAAATATAAACATAATAACTATTTTTTTTATTAAGGGATTTTACTGGTAGAACACCCAAATCCCTATAGTTTCAACTAGTCGACCCTTCAAGAGCACATTTATTCAAACATATTCTTACTATTTTGTTTTGATTTACTTGTAGCTGTTTTAAAATACCATCACCTAGTCCACCCCATATTGATAAATCAAATGATACAAAGTAAAATATATTATACGAATTGTCTGTGTAGGTATCAAATTCTTAAACTTTATAAATTTGTATGTTACTGTACTCAACTTTTCTAGTAAATTATGCGTATATAAATTCCATTTTAAATGTTTATCAAAAATAAATACTTAATTATACCTAAATACCTAATTCTAGAAACTTATATGCACGTATTTGTAGCCACTTTTAGAAGTGACTTAAATACTTAATGGTCAATTAAGAGATAATTATCGTTTCTTTATAATATACAGAGTGATTCACCTAGTATGCTCACCTAATATGCTCACCTAGTATGTTCACCTAGTATACTCACCTAGTATGCTTATCTCCATTTTTTCCTTAAAAAATAAACTTATTCAAATTTTAAATTCTGAATTTTTCAGTACATTTAAGTAGCTACTATACTAACAGATACATAGAATTTTTTTTAATCTTAAAAGGAGTGCCATGTGGTGATGCACATTTTTAATGAAAATTGAGAATCAATTTTTTTATTTGAAAATTACGAAGCCGATGATTTTAATTGAAAATGTTGATGTATTTAAATCAAAATTTTACGAGTAGTTTCGGAGTTATTAAAATTAATATACTAAGGATAATTTGTGAAAAAAATGTTTCTACAAAACAATAAAATTACTCTAATATTATGTAATGTAATATTTACTATGTAATACTACTAACAATTTTTAAGAATAATAAAAAATTGATGGATTAAATACTATAATTATTATGAAATCTGCAGCATAGCCCCCATTCATCCAAACCTATTTTAGTATACAAAGTTGAATAACTATAAAACTACTCATTCAAATTTTGATTTGGATGGATCGAAATTTTCAAAATATTCATCTTCATAATTTTCTGTTAAAACTATAGATGATTTGTATCGTTACATGACACTTTATAAATGGAACCAACGTTGCGGTTTACCTACCGCCGGACACCGGAGCCTTTAACAAATTTTGAATTTTTTTTAAGATCCTACGTATTTTAACGAGTTAATAGAACAGTGGATAGTAATAATATAGTACTTTAGGTGTATAATAATAAAGTATAACAAGTAGACAGTTGAAGTCGTTCACTACGTCTACCAGGTCCGGTAGTTAAATTCGAGGTCCCACAGATAAAAGTTGTCAATTATTATGAACATTGAACATCTTATTGTTTAATATAATATATAATATAATATACCTATTACCTAGGTGGCTGGGTATCGTATAGGTATAATTTTTCAATTTATTATTAGATGGTCAACAATATTCTTCAAAATACAAAATTTGTGGGTATGCATTTTAAATACATACCAATACTGAAAAAGGTTTAAAAATTAATAATCTAAAAAATCATGGAACATCATAAGCAAAAACTATCATTTTTTGCCACCACAAATATTTACCGCTTGGGGCATTTTCCCCTTTCGCCTTCCCCAAAATGCGCCACTGAAAATAAGCTCATTATGCATGGGTACTTCAATATTCCAAAAATCAGAATTCAAATAAAATCATTATTGAACGAAAAAAATGGGGATGAGGATACTAGGCGAATCGCTCTGTATATTATTTTTAAACATTCTCGATTTTATATATTTTTCTATAATTATCAGAAGACAACAGTTCTATAGAGACCAGACATTTTTATCGGCTATTTTTATTTTTATTTACGTAATACTTATTTTTATAAATGTATTGACAAGTTTTAAGATAAGTATGTGATTTTTGAAATATTTTATAATTTATAGTTTTTTTTATAAAATATACAATGCAATGTTGAAGGCCTGAGAATGTAATAATTTATATTTTATTGCATAACTATTATTATTCAAATATTTAAAATATCCTATAAGTTTATGTGATACTTGTATATATTACAAACAAGGTATACCTAAGTACACGTATTTTGAAAAAGTTTTTTTTTTTAACTGTTTAGGTATATGAATAGCAATAAAACACCACATACAACAGTACATATTATATTAATTAATTTTGTATTGGTGATAAATGATTTAATATAATTAATTTGGGGGTGTCAACTCAACGGTATCAGTGCAGGTAAACAGGTACCCGGGAATCAACTCGTACGCATCCGAAGTTTGGGGTGTGGATAAATATTGTAAATTGTACTATCGCAAAACGAAATGTAATTATAGTTAATCAGAGAAAAATTATATCTCGCCTCTGAACGAATTCCTATAATTATGCCACTTAACTGAAGGATGTCCAGCTGTTTGTAGCATACCTTGTATTCCCACGAAGAAGTGGGGAACGAGCATAATATACTGTAATATTGTTACCAGGTACATCGCATTATATTCTAGTTTTATATTATAACAACCATTTATGCATTCAACATATTATTGTCTACCGTAGTCAACCGGTGGCCAATTGATATTCACTGCAGCAATTTTCGCGCCGACTAGTTTTTACTTCTGTTTTTTCGACATGCGCCTTGTCATTGTTTTATTACTGACACGTTTGTATTGTTTCGTGGCTGGTAATCAGCATCCTGTAGTAGTAACCGAAAGTGGGCCCATATCCGGGAAACTATCGAAGACATGGAAAGGAAGAACTATTTACAGCTTTCAAGGGATACCTTACGCCACTCCTCCGGTGGGGAAGCTGAGATTTCAGGTGAGATTTTCCGACGTGCAGTGTGTTACAGGTGTATTATAGCTACAATATTATGTCGGAACACACATAATAATAATATATTTTAGGAAGCTCAACCGATAAAACCTTGGCCGGGAGTGTGGAACGCATCGTCTCCGGGTAGTAAATGTATTCAATACGACCATTCAAGTTATTTAATTGATGGAGACGAGGATTGTCTTTACGCGAACGTGTATACACCGAAAGTCAGTGATTCAAATATGTATATTTTAAAATTTAATTTCAAATAATAATTGTTTTAATTTAATAATCTATAGCTTCCGGTAAGAGGAAAAAGTAATAAACTTTTAAATGTATTGGTTTTTATACACGGAGGTGCCTTCATGTTCCTTTACGGATCTATATACCAGCCTGATTACATTTTGGACAAAGATATAATTCTCGTTACATTTAACTACCGGCTCGGCCCAATAGGTAATATATTATTATGACATCGACTTTATAATAAACAAATATCACCTATGTTTATGAATTTATGATTTTATATTAAAAAAAATAATATTATACAATTTACATTTAACTAAATATATTTTAAATAACAACTGTAGATATCGGTCCCTCCTAATTAAATCTTCCTTTAACTCTCTAGTAACTGTCCTCACCCTAACCTTACTGCTTAAACAATCACAATCTGCCACAAGCAAACCAAATAAAGTAAAATAACAACCACAATTAAAAAAAAAAAACAAAACTTAGGTATGTTATATTATTCTATTAATTCTTTTGACTATCACACGATTTAGCATAAAACACATTTTTTTACGAAACGATTGAGCAAGTTTGTCGGCTTATTGATACAATTAGGATACAGAAATACGTTTGAGCATAAATAATTCTGCGCATATGCCACCATTTTGAACCATATATTATACCTAAAATAATTATTTAAATAATTATGATAATACATTATACTGTACGAGTTAAAAAAATAACACTATTTTATAGTCCAGACCTTAACCTCCGTCTCAAAATATTGTCTTTCTTCCGCTCGCAAATTCATTTATACTTGTACACATTTACTAGGGCTAATATTCCTTGCGTATTTTTCAGATAAAATATAATTTATCTAGGTATTATATAATATAGGTATAAATTATAGTTTGCATAAAAAAAATAAAACACCACGTTTAAAACTTTTTTTTAACGCACTGACATATTATGTGGAGGACTATAGGTGATCGAACACTCACTACACAGTAGGTACAAAATATATTGAATTAATTAAATAATAATTTGAGATTTGGTGCAACTACTTATCCTATAAAATTAAAATATGCTCTTTGTAAATGTTTAAAACTTCACGTATATTATAACGGTCTGAAGTATCACAGGTAAAACAAATATTTATATTTTATTGCTTTATTGCGATACTAGTTTATTGATCCATAATAATATTATCATTGATAAAGCTGGGATCGGCTCGTGGTTCGTGTAAGCTCTGTATCGTAATAATTATTGTTGTAATAATACGTGAAAATAATAAACAATAAGTGGCAACGTTGCATAGACAATATTCTATGCTCAATCGTGTCTTACCGTATTTATCTTATTCTATTTTCAGTTACTTTAATTAATCTCCCCCCAACATTTCTTTGTTGTCAACATTAAATCTGAAGCGGTCATCAAAAAAAAAATAATTGTTTTCATATCAGAAGCTCATTTCAGTATATTATAATTTTTATATTTTGTTTTGTTAGATATTGTCATAATATATTGTACCTTTTAAAAATAACCGTCGAGCTGTCATATATAAGTCACTGACTAAAAGTTAGGTAATAATGATAATAATAAATAACTGTAGATACGTCATATATTTTTTCCCATTTAATTAATTTGAATATAATACAAACAATTTTAGCTATAAATTGTAGAATGATTTAAATAAATAATTTTTCTCATTGGTTTTTATAGAACTGCAGTGTACTTACGTTTAACCTTGGCAATGAAGCCTTCAATTTGTTAAATTCAAGGTTATATAATATATTGTTTTTGTATAATATATAAGGATTAAGTAGTTTTTAAATATACTACTTATATAATAACTCATTATAATATTGATTATATTAGTAAGGTTCAAATTATATTTACATTTACATGTGTTTAATATTATGCCTACAAAAAATAAGTATCTAAGACATACACATTAAATAGGTTTTTTTAGCACTGGAGATTCCGTAGTGCCGGGCAATAATGGATTAAAAGATCAAGTACAAGCATTAAAATGGGTGAAAAGAAATATAATGTATTTTGGAGGTGATCCAGAGAATATTACGATTAGTGGAATGTCGGCTGGAGGTGCCAGTGTTCATTTTCATATGTTGTCACCGTTGTCTAGAGGTTGCGCATTGGTCTATGTTTTTTTTTTATTATTACTCTACTTAGTCAATGTAAAATGTACTTATTGATGTGACATATAACACATATTTTATATAATATAGGACTGTTTCAAAGAGTATTCTCACAGAGCGGAACGGCTTTGTGCCCTTGGACAATAGCCGAAAATGTACCAGATAAATCAGCAGCAGTCGGCGCTTACCTAGGTTGTCCTACTCGTCCATCGAAAGATTTGGTCGAATGTTTAAGGACAAGGCCAGCTTTACACATCGTAGAAGCGGTAAAAATATTTCTTGTAAGTAGCAAATTGGATTGTCGATGCGCAGTTGTTCGTTTTTTAAATATACGTACCATTTGCTTTAATGCGATCGTTATGGAATTCGTAGCCGTTCTTGTACAACCCGTACTCTCCCTTCGGACCGGTTGTCGAGTTACCTAGTGAAAATGCATTTATAAGCGAACTGCCCTATCATATTCTCGCCAAAGGCCTAGCGACCGATGTACCGTGGTTGTCTAGTGTTGCGACTCACGAGGGTCTCTACCCGGGTTCTGGTATTCGATTTTACTAATATTATATGGGTACGCTATCGTCGTAAAGAATAATTAATAATACAATGTATTATGTTTTAAGAATTTATCAATAACCCTGAGTTGTTGAAGTATATCGACGAAAATTGGAACAAAGTCATGCCACACATACTGGATTACAACTACACAATACCGCAAGATAAAATCGACGACGTGTCAGAACTGATCAGAAAAGAATATTTAGGCAGTAAAGAACTGGTTAAAGGAAATACAGAACAATTTATTCAAGTACTGAATTTGTATAATATTGTTGTTCGTCAGATAGTAGTTTATAATTTGACATAATTTGCAGATGATAAGCGATCGCCTGTTTGTAGTCGATATTATAAAAGCTGCCAAAATGCATGCGCAACTTTATAAATCTCCGGTATATTTATATCAATTTGGATACCGAGGTAGACACAGTCTTTCGGAACATTTTGCTCAATCAAACGAAAATTATGGTAACGACAAATTAAGTTTTAAATTTGGAAGGTGGGGCTGTAAACTTGGAATAAATTTAGAATCATAATTTTAAAAATATAACATTTTATCATGAGTAAAATATTTTGAATTAAAGATATTATTAATTTAGTATTACGCGCGTTCGGAATTTACGTGTATGATATTTAAAAGATGAAAATTAAATAAATAAAAATAATTCATAAAGTGGATGTAAAAAGTTTTAATTTACTAAAACTATAAAAAAAATATTGAAAAAAGTAATAAAAAATAGAAAAAAAATTACAAACTAAAAGTTTCAAACTTGAATTCATTAGCACAGAAGGAACCTAATTCAAACGTTGCGTTAAAGAAACTATGGTTAACTATTAGCTAAAAATAATGCATTTTTCTAAAAATTCACAGCTTTAGTATTATTGTTAGCACGATTTAAAATGGTACTATCTTAAATCGTGATTGTTAGTAATAATAATACTCATTATTACCTATTCATAATAATTAATATCTATATTTTATGTGAATGTAAAAATAATTTATAATTATTATTATTATTTCATTAATAAATCAAATACAAATAAACATATTCCTATAAATCTTTTGTTGGGGGGGGGGGGGGGGGGCTCATCCTCCAATTTTCGCTTATGGGTAGAAAAATTATACTAAACTATATTATTATCATAGTATTATTCAGATTAATGATTATACAATATTGTCATTATATTATTATTAGGAGCTAGTCATGCAGATGACACAGGTTACGCACTAAAAAACGTTTATGTAAAGGTCGAAGACTCAGAATCGGACAAATCATTAGTGCCAATTATAGTTGATATTTGGACATCATTTGCTTTTGAAGGGTAACAATATTTTATTTAAAATTTTTGGAATCAATTTATCAAGGAACAATTTTTTTTTGAAATAGAATACCATCAACTGGAATTAGCTCTATCGACTGGAATCCTGTGAGCAAAGACCCTAATCATTTAGCTGTATCGTTTTTGAAAATATCTTCCCCTACTAATATAACTATGAGTGAAGTCGAGGACATGGGAAGAACTAGTTTTTGGGATTCGTTGGACTTTAACGAGAATGAACACTATTCTTATCATGAAAATAAAGATGTTTGATTTTTTTTTTTAAATTTACTACCCATAATAATAATATAATCCTCAGTTGGATTTATTTTTATGTTTAGGTCATGAGATACAAAGTATTATTTTTTTTTGAATTTGTGCATGACTTTAGTTATTTTGTTAAATAATCAAAATAGGTAGGTCTTATTAATTTTTTTGAATTTGCGTTAAATAATATTTTGGAATTTAGATTTAATACTTAATATTGTATTGTTTTTCTTATTTTATATTATTTTATTAAAATTTATAATCGTAATATAATGATTCATTTTTTTTTTTTTGATTTCCTAAAAGTTAACATATTTATAATTGTATAATTTATTTTTTATTGAACAAAACCAGGAAATATTATTTCTTCTCGAAAATTTGTTTCCAACAACAACAAATTTAATAAAACATCGTATTATATAGGTACTCATACGTATTATCATGACGTATACTTATTTAAATTTGTTGGTAAGCATATAAAAAAAAATCAATTAAATACCTAATTTATAATTTGAAGAATATTTGTTTTTTTTGGTATAAGAATTATTATAATTTTCTCACGGGTAATAAATAGCAAAACTGGTTTTGAAATCTTTGCGTTGGTTAATCTGTACGTTTTGTTTCGTTTAAATTGACTCAAACCTATCAACATTTTTATAGATTAAAATGTTGGTAATTAATTTGAGCAATTATAATATTTTATAGAATTATAAGAACATAGGTATAATATTTAATAACATGGGGATAATAGTTTATATTAATTATGTCAAGTTTTGTACCCATTTACCAATAGTAATAAAAGTATAAAAAATAACTATAGCATGCTACTCGATATTTTCCTCTATACAAGGATAATCTATGAATCATAAATATATGTTAATATTTATATTTGTTAATAACTAATAAGTAACCATGACACGGAAACCTTTCAAAAAATCGGTAAGAAACAAAAAACCACCCCAAAAACATATTAATGTTAAAAGTATCAAAAACCTTTAAGAACCGTACACAACACTCAAGTCAAGTCAAGTCTCATTGATTAGTGAAGGGTGCCTTTATACAATCTTTTCCCAGTGATTTATCGAACTGTGAGATGGGTGCCTATATAGGTACATACACAAGTACAGCATAACTCGCCACTGCTTATCGTCGAGAACACTGGAGTGCTGGACAGCTATTTCGATAACTATGATAATAAATTGAAATTTTCATCAGAGCTGCTCTAGTATTAATTTACCTGTCATATATTTTATAAACACAATAGATAAGCTGGGTTCACTGCAGTTTCAAACTGCAGCGTGTCGTGTCGCTGGTTTCCAGTAATACGCCTATACAGTATTTGTAAACGTAAATATTTAAATGTGTACTATTTTACAGTGAACCATTTATATTTGTATTGAAAGGTGCAAACCGTTACTGGATACATGCAACATTTTCTTTGAGTAATATAGTTACTCATGTACAAAAATGTCACCCCTCAATCCACACACATCCAACCAAATTTTAACCCTTTAAAAACTGTCCACTCTCATCGTCCATGGACATCGTGTCGAGAAAGGGCCAACGTCACGACGACGACGTTGATGTATTTTCAGTAGCCTAACTACGACGCCGCCACAGTATGATTAGTATGATTGAAACGTGTTTCTTTCTACGTACGACTTCAGTGTGTTACTTTGAGGTGAGCTTATTATTTTAAACTTACGAATTACATTTTATTAGTTCTTCAATGTATTCCTTTTGACAAAATATACTGTATGAGTACCTATATTGTTATTATTAAATATGTGGATAAATGCAATTAAAATTTGTAAATCATGGTCGGAAGGTTTGTAAACGCATCAACTCATCTATTACAATGGGATATCGAATGATCAACGTATTAAGATTTTAGATGTATATGTGAATTCCAAAAGTATATATCTTTTTAGTGGTGGCGATACATGAATATTAGGTACCTAGCTTACAAATCATCTGAGCCTAAAAAAAATGCTGTCGATGAACGTGTTAACAAATATTTATTTAAATAATAGTTTTATCAAAAGTTGTGTGACAGCAGTGCCTTATCGAATCATTAACAGTACCAAAGTCCACCATCAAGTCGTGTAATACCTACAGCGTCAATACTATACATAGGTACTAACTTCAAACAGCTGCTTTCGTTTGCACTTTTTTCTGCACCTATCTTACAATGCGACCACGATACGGATAACTAATAGTTTAAGGAGGCTGGAGCGTAATCCATTCTAAGGTGTAAAAACTAGGCATTTTATATTTCAGTTCATATGGGTCTTGTGAATGTGTTGAAAGTAAATGATCATTAATGTGTGTAATTCGTAGTACCGATCGGCGATCACGTTGTATAGGAGCATCATAGTGAGTAGTGACTGGATATGTACGTCTGTCATTTTACCTACGTGCATGCTCATGTCACCACATATTACTTTATAAAGTTAGAAACATTTTTTCTTCAAATTATACTGCCAGTGACTTCAATCACTACGCTCAGCGGGATGTTCCGATTTAAATTTAAAAAGCAGATTTGAATTCTCCTCTAAATTTTCTATGCTTTAACTGTCTTACATTTTTCATATTCTATATCGATGTATTAAAATTTTAACTATGAGTACGATCTATTTTTACTCTTTTTATTAGTAAATTTCTAAGTAAAAATTAATAAAAATCAGAAAAATGAAATTGTCAAAGCGAAGATAATTTAGTGACAAATTCAAATCTGCTTTCAAAATGAATATCAAAACATTATATTGGGCGTAGTGATTGAAGTCTTGAGCTATGTTTTCGACCGGAAATTAATCAATACCTCCTTTACTATAAACATCGTAGTATCGTACGTATTATAGTATATGGTGTCTCAAAAGTCAAAAAGAACGCCAGATTTGAAAAGGCCTCCATTCTTGGTGATCTTGATAATTGACGGCGTGTGATTTTTTTCTTAGTCTTATTTTTTTATGACTCTCAAGTCACGAGTTTACCAGAATAAAGTCCGAAATGTCTTGGACGACTTAAACGAGAAATTTGATGATGTGTCCTAGTCAATGGGCCAATACGTGTGATCGGGTGATGGTCAATTTCTTGAAACGAATGATTGCCTGTAGCAATTGTATGGGGCCTCCCTCGGTGATATGTCTAGTTCTGTTTTTTACTTTGAACCTATATAAACTCCTGAAGAGGATGGTATGTTTTTTTTGTTATTTTTACAGAATTAAATTTGATTTACAGCAGTTTAGAATCCATAGTTTTTTTTGAGACACGTGGTGTATTTACTATACAATAATTACACCATACACTTTAATAAGTGTATCAGATACAATATCACTGTATCTGATCCATTGCATAAGTCGTATTAATATGTTAACATGTTGCGTTGTTTTAGATTTAAGGAATGAGAATTTCAGTTGGTTCACATAATACTCACCATAAGATTGAATACATAATTGAAAATTTAATTGATGCTAGAAGGTACTACGTTTTTCAATATATTTTTTACTACAAGTTATTGCAGACCGCAATACTGTTCCATTGCTGTTCTTAAAAGTAATTTGTGTGGGCTGTGTGTTTCATATTTCCATAAAACTATCGAAATAACGTAGAGATTTCTTGAATTATTGTTTTAAAATTGGTACGTATAATTCTAATTTAAAAAAAAAAGCGGATAAGTGGATGTCACTCTGCTGTACAGTAGGTTACAAGTGGATCAATGTATAATGGATTGTATTAAATTTGAATTCAATGATATAATATCATTGTATAAGAAAAACGATTCTGAGCGGAGACGGCTTGTCAGTCTGGATATTTTATATTGTTATTATTTATTATAGCCTGTAAGTTGAATTGATATTATAATATTATTATAATTTTTTATTCGTTTCTATGGTGATAAACAAAGCGTCATAAATTAAAATCCCATTTTCGCGGTTTTTCGTAATTTGTCGGTGGTTTTTTCCGTGGCATTAAATAACTATTGAGAAAATCGAAAAATGACTTCTCTAAAGTACCATCTTGATCCAATTTGCTAAAAGATAAGATACTATATTATATTGAAATTGAAGCACTTCTACTGGTAGACAGTTTGTATACAATATAAAAATAAAAAATAAACACCAATGTAAAACCAATAGGTGGTTTCGATTTTGTTTAACTTTTGAAAAATAACTCTTAGTATTTTGGTTTGGTATTAATTTAACTGGCTACTATTCGTTAAAAAAAAAAAACAAAAACGGTATAAAATTAACTGACATATTTTTAATAGTAAAAATTAGTGAAAGAAAATAATGATTTTGTTATTATAGCACAAAAAGAATAATATAGTACAAATATTTTTACATTAAAACATAACGTTTATTCTAATTTATACATTGATAATATTCATAAAATATTAATTAACTAGAATCTACTAATTGTATAGATCATTATTTACAAGATGAATTTGACGTAAAGAATTAAGTATCTATAGTATATTAAGCATTGTATTGTGTTGAATATATATAATGTAAAAAACGGTCTAAAAAATTATTGGCAAGCAATTGATGAGTTTCAAATGTATATAGAGGCAAGATAGAAATAAACGATAATTTTGTGCTTGATAAAAATATTATACATAATAATTAATATTGTGAAATGACTTAGACTATATAATGAAAAAAAAAAAACAATCGAACGAGTGACTAATAATAACACATTTAAATAACATATGTTCGTTATGGCATAACACATTATTTCTAAGGTACAAAAATGTAATACATATATAATATATATATATATACGTTTAAAATAAAATAAATAAAAAAAAACATACTATCTATAAAGTACATGGATGAGTATGTTATTCTTTTGTCGCTTCTATAACTGTGGTTACCGCATTGCGTTACTTATATGAGCACTTAGTTTTGAACTGACGTGTTATGAACGTGATCAGTGTACACTGACCGGAGGTAAAAAGTCACCACAACGAGGGAAGTTTTCGGGAACCGGCGGAAGATCGGCGTGTGTCCCGACGTGGAGCACCAAATTCATACCGATTACGATATGGAACAAGAAGTGACAATGGAACAGCCAGTAGCCTGCGGACAAGTTTAATGTGTGTTAACACGGTGAGTTAACTCTTTACAATAATAATATGTTAATGCGACGTAAGGCACGCGTGATAATAATAATAATAATACGCACCCCTAAAAGAATAGTGACACAAATCAAAATATCAAAATGTTGGAAATCAACTTTTAATGTTTCATTATGTGATTTAGTAATTATACTCATTAGAAATAGGATTTTTAATTAATTTTTCTTTTTTCAATCTTATATTATTCTTAATATTGTATAGTTTACATTTATATGCTTAAAATAATAATTTAAGTACCATTTCGCCTTTATATTATTGTAAATCTGTTTCAGTGAGACTTGTGTCATTATTTCAGCTTGGAAAAAAAAATATTTTTTTTATTTACGCCACACATAATTAAATAAAAATTGTGATAATAATATTATTTTTAACATTCAAATGTACTTGTCTTATAACATTTAAGATCAATAACTCTTAAACACAAAATTATAGCTATATAAATATTTGTTACTTATAGTTTACACCAATTTAATCATCGCATTCTATAAATAGTTTACGATTATAATATTGATAAAACTACTATACAGTTATTCATATTATAGGTACAATAGTATTATATTAATAAAATTAAAATAATTGTGAAACTGTTACTTTTGAGATAGGTATGACATTATTCCGGCTAGAAAAATATTGTGTCTGATCATTAGTCGGGCCAGAATAAAGTCACATATAAGAAGTGTCGATATTCCAGCTGGAAACTAATAAACTATATTTTATTTTAAGCAGCAATAAAGACATTTGAGTTCATACCTACTGTCTTTAATATTATATAAATCAAAAATGTCAAGCATACGTCTTAAATATAAAGGATGAAATTGTGCAAATTTTGATGGTAATAACTTGTAAAACTTATTTTTTATGTTGTGTCACTATTATTTCAAGGGTGGGATATAGTATATGAAAAAAAAAGTAACCAGGCTAACCGAATTAACGGTTTATAATATTTCTCGTGCTCGATAATATTAAATCTATTCCTATCGACGGGGTTCTTACCTGGGTTGTCGGCTCTGAATCGGAATACGACGTAACCGTTGTTGGGCACGGCTATCGTGTCTTTGAGCGGTGGCAAATTGAAATGCCTGTCTAAAAGTCCCCTTCGGTCCAAATCGAGAGCGTGTTTTAAGTTGATTTTCTTGACGTTCTTGTCGGGCGATCGTCCCATACCGATAACGTTGAACGAGTAACCGTGCAGATGGAACGGATGACTCAAATTCGGTTGTTGGACTAAAGAAAAAAAAATGATGATGATGATAACAATACAAATTTATCACATTTTGTACGATATTATTATTGGTAAAATATTATGTATGAATTTACCTTCATCGACCAACACGACTTCCACAACAGCGTGCCTTGGAATATCGACTTTGTGCGAACACATGCAATTTCTGCCACAATTTGCTGGCTTGTTGTCTCCGTTACAGAATAACTCTGGAGGTATATCGTCTATCTGGGAAATCATCGGAGATGCTGGAGAGGTGTAAGAGATTTCGTCCACTAAACTGATTACATGGTCTCCGCCGCCGGGTGCCACTGAAAAATTTCAAAAAAATGTTTTTATTATTATTTGCACAAACTACTGACAAATAAACGTAGACAGAGTAAATACTCAAACTCAAACGGTGATTGTTATTATAATGTAATATATATATTTAACGTTTATTGGTATACCCAAGTATTTGTTATATTGATGAGGTTGGAAAAGTTCGTCGGGCCTGTAGAATAAGAATTTGAATGGCAAAAATATTTTTACATCGGGTCTTTCTTGTAAAAGACCTTTGTCTACAACTTTGGCGTTTTTCAGTTGGTTCACACAAATGGCGTCAGTTCTTGGGCGATCACAGACAGCGTCCAACGGGTTCATTACCTATAATCATTAAAATTAAAATACATTATAATATAATATCGAATATACTGTGATAAATGATTAATATTCACTTACAACACCCTGGGGTAAGCCTACATCATAAGTTGGGGCCTTTGATTTCGGTTGGTATGGTCCTCTTGCATACCTGAGTATGGCCAATTGTTGCACGCGTTTGTTTCCACATTCACCAAGACCTCTGACTTGAATCCAATACGCACCGACGGGCTGTTCCGCGTTAATAATGAAGTCGTATCTCTCTCCTGCCGGCCACAATGATATATATATTATAATATATTGTTACGAAACGGTCGACATTGCACACGTAAAAAAATAACAACTAATCATCTCGAACATTACCCGAGAATGAAATGATTGTGTTGACGACCACCGGCTGAATAGGTTCTCCGTCTGTAGCAATTAGCACGAGCGGATGTCCTTGGATGGTGATTTGGGCTGGACAGACAGATGCTAAGGCGTTGATCATTCTGAACCTGTATCTTCTACCCGGTGTGATGGTAAAAGTTTCCAAAGGCGTATTAGTACTGAATCCAGTGTTAGGGTCCTGTGATCGAATAGCAAAATTTTTACCATCAGTTATTGTCTAAAATAAAATTTATTCATCCGCACTCACCGTGAACTGCCCTTTGCCATTGATCAACAGAGACTCGGGATCCTGGCCGGTGTTTGCAGCTAATCTACCTGGGAATCGTTCCATTCCGTTTTCGTGGAGCCAATCGGACAACAGTACCACGTGTGTGGTCAAATCGTAATCGTACAAGTGGCTGTTGGGATCTTGCGATGGTGGTTGTCGTACAACAATACTACCGTAGATACCATCAATTTTTTGAAGTCCTAAACAACATAGTAATAATGATTGTAAACATTGAATGATAAGACAATGGTTTATCAGCATACTATAACTACTTCATTATTTAAACTTTATAAAGATTAAATGTACAAAAAGAAAGGTTCTATGTTTACATTATATTTTATATTAGATTAAAATTAAAATTATATTAACGAATACATATTGGAGCGTGCCCCTATGCAGCCTTGTGTCCCTATGCAGCCTTCGGCCCTTGGCCACTTTTAAGGGACTGATTATATTACTGGAATTTTATATGTATATAATATGTAGTGTATTTCATATGGAGATGTATGGTTCAAAAATTGAACATTATATTATTTTAACACTTTTTATGGTTGTCTAGAGATATCAATATTGACGTCGGTACTCGTACAGACAATATTCAACTTTGCACTTCACAATCATCTAGTTATCAGTATAATATATGAATGAATCTAACTTTTGCATAAAACAATTAATTATTCAATTAAATACCATTTGAAAAAGGTAAAAGCTAACATTTTAAATATTTATAATGACACAATATTATGGTATTTAGTATGCATATTTGGCGCTGTTATTAAGTGCGAATTACTTATATAACTATTAGTTGTTTTGTCAAATTTTAAATAATTCATAATGGATAGCGATTATGTTAATTATCTTATATAAGAAAGTGAAGATAATTAAATGAATGAGTATTTGATGGGTTAACTATCAAACTAATTTATGGTTTTATATTTATATTAACATATTTTATTTAACGTTTGTGAAAGTTATTTTCTTGTAGATAAATATAAATCAAAAGTATTTTCCTTGACTTGAGTCTATTTATATATATATATATATATATATATACAATTCTAAGATATTATATTACACATAATACATATACCTACATAATAATAATTACTATACAAAATAATATGACGTATACAAAGGTAGGTATCATGTAGGTATATATTCATTTTTACTGATTTATTAATCTGTTATATTTTTCAAATGTATTAATTTCGTTGATTATGCGTATACGAGCAGTGGTAATAATTATCTGAAACATCTGTAGGAACACCGTATAATTTTGTCGAGAAAAAAATAATTACTGAAGTTAAAGTGGGCGATCGAAGGGTAATATTTAATTTTATCGAACGGCGTTATGCATTGAAACTCATTGTAAGTTCGTATTTTATATTTGTTTTTTCGTATACTGTTTACGACAGTATAGTGACATTTCATTTCGGTGTGATATTTATTAAAATATTTTAATTTCAGTGGTTTTGTTTGGATAATAATATTAATATAATGACTTTCACAAATTGTGACTACACTACTACGCTATATTTTCTACTACTACAGTACTAATGCATTACATAAGGCCACGTGTAGACATTGCTACCATTATCGTGGAACTAGAACTGGGTTAATGTGTGTGAATCACGGCCGGCCGGATAGGAATACCCGGACTATGTATATTTTTTTATGGGAATTTGATCGCTCACGCATATATATATATACCTACGTATGCATAATATTGCTATTATTTTAACAAAACCAATCATAAATCCTGTTCGACTATAGGCAGTGGCGAGTGTAGGTATGTCGGACGTGGAGTGAATAATATATAGACGGTGCCGTATGTGTATTATATACATTATAATATGATATTAATATATTATAACGAGTTCTCGAGTAGAGATATCGTATCGGTTTTTGACGGTCAACTCAGGCTTACCGGAATGGGCGTGCCAGAAATGCGTGCCACTGTTGGTGTCGAATTGGTATCTGAACGTGTTTCCTTCGTGAATCGGACATTGGGTGACGTACGGGACACCGTCGTAGTATTGAGTTCCCTTCTGGTGAAGTCCGTGCCAATGGATAACTAATTCCATACCATGCATGTGGTTCAAGACGTCGACGACGACCTTGTCTCCTTCGCAGACCTATAGATACGCCCGCGGGACACAACGGTTGAGAGAATTAATAAAATATCACGTCGAGAAGAAAACGAAAAGTGTATCGCAACGCGATGGATGTATATAATGTACCTGTATACTTGGACCGGGCAACATACGATTCACAGCCAACATTCCTCTTTCGACACCATCGGCCAATATGCACTGACAATGGCTCCACAAAGAATTGGTGGCGTTCGGTGTGCACACTTGACAAGCTCTACATTATTGTATATTCAAACAAAGAAAATTTATTTTCGTTCGAAACGCGGTAAATAATGGGTAATGATAATGAACTAAATGTTCACTTTATAAATCAAAACCGACGACGACGATGAGAGAATGTCGTAAGGCGTTTATTGGAGTATACATATGAGAGAGAGAGACGGAGAGACAGAGAGACGTCTATTATGTTCCGAATTATAATATGTTTAATGACAAGTTACGTATAGGGACCAACACCGAAACAGTATAATGTAATGTTCATGCTTACGCTCCCAGTACGTTGTATAATTCTGCGGTGAAATGATAATAACATATCCTGGGTGGCTCTCCTTCGCGACAAGCTCTTGCGCACTCTTCGGGTGACGAAAGTTCAGAGTTCTTACGCAATTCGTCGAGACCTCTCTTGTCGAAGTCTAGTGATGAATATCCCAAAGGCGGCA
Source organism: Metopolophium dirhodum (assembly GCF_019925205.1). NCBI lineage: Eukaryota > Metazoa > Arthropoda > Insecta > Hemiptera > Aphididae > Metopolophium > Metopolophium dirhodum. The sequence continues at coordinate 3,390,514 of NC_083562.1, forward strand.
AATTACCGTGCGATGATTCAGAAATACCTTTTGAATAAAAAATAAACGTACGAATTTATATTGAGATATAATATTTTTAGTTATAAAATAAACGTTTTTTTTTTTTTTTTAGATCACTCACTTCCAAACCCAGAGAAGGTGGCTGGGTGAGTTTGTACAAGTCCGTGAGTGGACGGGAAATAGTCTTCTGGCTGAGCGTAGGCAGATTCATCTTCCTGTGCAGCTTGAACGTGTCCCGGAGTCCAATACGACTCAGCTGTTGCTTGGTCATTCGATTCACCTCCTAAACAGATAATATGACAGTGTTAATAATATTGATGTAGGTATTGTAAGTATAAAATATGTAACTGTGTTGTCGAAATTATTATTTTGACTTTGAATTATTATTTCTACACCGAAACTCGGAACGAAACAATAATAATAATAATAATAATAATAAACTATATGACTATTAACTATTAACTAGTATTCTTCTGTATATAGACGTAGTGTATCGCCTACGCGATTTCTAAACGTAAATAATAAGAATAAATGTTTTAGTACAAAGTGTAATTGTTGTTACACACCAAACCATTAACCGATTATCGTAACAATGCTAAAAATACAGTTTATCTAACCGATATGTGTAAAGATAAGCGCCGATTGCTCAAAACTGCCGATAATAATGAAAAAAAAAACATTTAGGTTTTCCATTCATAATAATATAGTAATTTAATTGTAATCCTGTTTACACGAGTTACGGATTAAACTGGTGTGTTTGTATTTCCTAAAACGTACGTTCTAAAACGTGAACATGAATAAAATGTACCTAACCTATCTATATGCGAAAGGTAATCGGAATGTTACGGGCACATAAAAGATAATATGTAGGAACGTATATATATATATATATATATATATATATATTATATTATATACAAACAATACGTTTCAATAGTTCTATTCAAAACCATTTACTGTCGTAATAAGTCAAACGTTTGCAATATAATATCGTATTTGCTTATTCAAATATATTGTACTTATCCATACATAATATGACCATATATACGTTTGTACGGCAAATGATTTATTACAAAATTATTATTATTATTCGAGATCGGCAGATACGATTATACAACCCCGAAAGAACACGTGACGGTTGTCCACACGACTTCTAGTGGGGTGTTTTATACGATGTAAAACGGTTGAACGTGTGACAATATTATAATAACAGAATGTCGCGTCGATTAAAAAACGAAACACGATATCCAAGTTTCAGTACGATATTTTACTGTTTAGAAATAATTTTGTTCTAACGCATAATATATGGTTCAAAGACAAAATCGTGTGCATTTATTATCGGTTTCAAAATATTATAGACTAGAACACATAATATAATGTCTCGAATACAGTAAATAATTTACTTATGATTCAAAAGCTTTGTATGGTTTTTCATTCAGATTATATTTTATGTCAGAGTTATGAACTGTCAGCTCTCAAAAAAAATAAATAAGATTGAAGAGTTGGTTGGTGAGCGAAGCTTATACAGGAACCGAGTCCCCTAGTTTAATATAATATTTTAATTTAAACAATAAATTGTACCGGCAAAGAAAGTCGAAAGTTTAAAGATTTATCTAAATGTATTAATAATCGAGTTTTTTGTTCGCTTTCGAACGTGCGACCGTTTTTATTTTTGCCACTTTTCCTGCAGTGTCGTAACTGCAATACATTATACATATTATATAGATTAAAAAGTGTTCAATGTTAAAATAGAGAACATTGTTTATGCTGTATATTATTATAATTGTAATCATAGACAAATAATGAGGTGATTAAGTGTCCATGTACCATGGTACTACTATATCATATTGTTACGTCTGTATCGGTTTTAAAAACGGTTAAGTATCCGTTTGTGGTTTGAAAATAATGAACATATTATTATAGTATCTCATTTGGTTCGTCACCTGTTGCATACATTATTATAATGTTTATATTAATATATTATTTATTTTTCGATTGCGCAATCATAATTATAGGCGTTTCGTATTATTATATTTTTTCATTGTGATAACAATAATAAAATTATTGTGCACGGGCTGATAATCGCATAACCCGGAAATCAAAATCCCATAATCTCTCACCCCGTGTTGTAATCGTTTTGATATTTTTGACTAGGAATAGGCACGTCATATGTGCTTGACTATCACATCTATGGTGCTGTTATTCTGAGTACAATTGTTATTGTTATAGCGTTTTTGTATCGTAACTCTCGAATAATATGTTATGTAAAATAGAACTGCAATGCGTTCGCATATTAAATTATACAATTTAGGTACCTAGGTACCTAACCTAACCTATACGGTATATATTCCGTTAGAAAAAAATGAATGATCGAGATCGAAATCCGAATTTAGGTTGTAACGGAAACTTTAAATAGATTTTACCAAAATGGAGTTGTCGTAATGACTAGATCGTAATATTATTATCCACAGCGCAGTGATTTAAGATTATTATTTTTTTTTTTTATCAAGACCAATGAAAGTTACGAAAAACATCTATATGGCATGATTGCTTCGAGTTCCTTGATAGATGAAACAATAATTAATTAACACAATATTTTGCACTACATTACCAAACGCAGTAAGCAGATTCTTTGGTTTATGAAAAGATTTCGATATTGTTTTTTTCACTACACGTTGCCGCAAAACACGTAAACAAAAGAAGTAATTAAGTATATAACACTTTAAAATTTAATTACTTTTATATCATATTACATGCTTTTTGTAATAATATGATAGATAACCTAGTGTGCAAGTGAAGTGAGAATTGTTTAATTGTTGTGGCGAAAATGACGAATACAAATTTTAAATTGCAGCAATGTTTTGATATTATATATTTCAGATGCATAATATTATGTGATCTGACGAATCGTCATACAATATTCCAATATGAATTTACATAATATTATGGTATAATCCGATTAAGACTTAATTGTTTAAAAAATGTAATAATATTTTAAAACTGTCTAATATTTTGCTATAAAGATAAAAATATTTGCTAACATTTATTTGTTGATCGTGGACTTGACATTTTTTATTCTGATGGCCATCTTTTGGTTGGCCTTTAATATTTCTTTGGCTTTCAATGTTTGATTATTGGCTGCACTAGATTTACCTGCCGGTTTTATGAATGGTGAAATGGCGCGTCTAGGCTTCGTCATTGCTGCGTCAATTTTCTTCTGAACTACTTGGTTGTTCCTATTGATTTCCCAGTTTTGTTGTTTTGTAAACAAACGATTGTCTTTTGGATTATTACTGTAAGTTGTATTATCCCACTGGTTGCGGTGCTTAACGCCGGATGACGTTTGTGAAGTAGACTCGGAAGGGCGACGGTTATTCATTTTAAATCTTACAAAATCGTATTATTTTTTAAAAGCTGTAAATTAAACAAGAATCCACAAACAGAACCACATAAATCGATCGATAAAATTGTATACCTATGCCTCAATCAACAACTCGATGGTTTCCACTTTACATAGTTACGCAGAATTTGTATATCTGTATAAACTAATACTGCGTTTATTTATTAAATTGAATAGTTATTATACGAATTAACTGTAGGGTCATTGCTATCGCATATCCGCTGGGCAAAATTGAGACATTTTAGCCAATTGTGCTAAAATATTTCCACTCCCCATCCCCCTCTTTCTGACACCAGCCCAAATTAATTAAATAAGAATATAAGATAGCAGCCCTTCATGCTAAACACTATCGCACGCCCCATCAGGTCCTGCATATCCAAATACGTATCCAATCCTCGTCTCGCAGAGTTCAACAGTAATCATTTTTAGTTATGGAATTGTGATTTCATTTATAGTAGAGTATCTATGAAATAGTTATTTTTTCTCATAGTTATAAGTATTTATGAGTACCCGCAATAAGTGTATAGACTATTAAAATTTAAAATGTGTAATATGAAATTATGATACAACTAAAATGTATTTAACTGTTAGAAACTGCTCGACGACTGCAGGACTACGATTATTCACTAGGAATTTATATTTAAAACTAATATATTAATTATTATATATTAGAAGAGCAACCAGAAATATGGTGAAATTTTTTCTTTTGATATGTTCAGTGTCCACATTCCTATTTAATCGAAGTTTTGTATGTTTCTAGTAATAACGACTTCTCGATAAGTGTAAGATAAATACACCTAAACTATTATTGCCGTATAAATATAGGTATAATAATAATAATAACTAAAAGACGATGTACGAAAAAAATTTCCGGGCACGCGCCTATAGTGAAATTGTGTAATTAACGGTTGAGGACGACCGACGACGGTTTCTATATCTCTCAAAACGTCTTATTATCGTAATATAGTGGTAAATTGCCACAGTAATAGCAAATGGCATCACTAAAAAATAACGTGGAATCCGGTTCAGACGTGTAGAAATCAAAGACGCGCGTATTTATTTATTTATTTTTTTTATTTTAAAAGAAAATAACCATCGTTTTCCATTATATGTAGAAAAATCTACGACCGTAATATTATTATGACGTGAACATTGTATTATATTATATTATGCTGTACGAACCAACTCGCATGATTTCTGAATGTATTACATTTATTGTACGTTTATTGTTTTGATCCGTCTACGCTCGTGGGCTTAGAGTTTTTATAGAAGCAAATCTATCCGCGAGGGAGATGGTTTTTTTTTCGGATAATACTCTCCGGCGATGTGAAAGCCGTAAGTATTCCAAAAGTTTCGTATAAGCAATGTGCAATTGATCGGGAATCGGTCACAGACGAAGTTTGTCTAACTCCAAAATTATACTTCATAATGGTTTTAAAACAACTGGAAAAACTCGGACGTTTTAGATTTTAAATGTGTTAGTAGCTATAAATATGTATAGATAGGTATACCTAAATTATATTATCTAACCTACATCGGACACCTATAACTATGATAGTAATAGTAATCATAAATCATTATAGTTATTTCCTAAATAAAAATAATTTGATTCAATATTTTCATCGTGTTGAAAGGTGCGTATTATATAGGTACAGTGTAATATTTTTGATTTTGTAATATTGTCTTACAAACGTTATATTATGATCAAAATAATTTTTATTTTATTTATTTCGTTATGGATCTATAGCTTTATTGCATTTTCAGCCATGCTGCAGCCATGACGTTCGGAATATAATATATTTTAGCAATGAATTAATGAATTTCATTAACTATAAATTAGTTAATTTTACGCGTACGGTTATTCAGAAAATAAAATGATTATGACCATGCTCTAAATTTTTTAGGAATTAAAATTTTTCCGTTACATTTTATACATTATTATTTCAAGTATTGTATACCACCGGGTACCACGCATAATATAGAACACGGCATAGGTATCTTGTACGTAGTGTCCGCGAGTTTCGTTACAATGATTACCAATACCATTGTTAGTTTTGTAAAATAATTTCCTATATAGGTATAATATACATACAAACGAAACATGTGAATGTATTATGTAAGTATATCTATCACAATTTGGAATGTAATATGCACATTGGCATGAAAAAGTCCCAGTCCGTTGTGGATTACGTTGTGAATGAAGGTATTCTAATAGCGTTTTGAATAAAATTCACAATTTTTATGTTAAAACATATAATAATATGTAGTGTAATAATAAATAGATGGTAAACGAGTAAGGTAATTTTCTACTGGTGTCCCCGATATAATATCATTACTGTCGAAACCATCATCTCGAATGGTCCAACTATACATTGCGAATACTGTCGAACAGAATAATATATAGTATTTAGAATGTTCGCGGTAAGACGTTATCACGGTACCGCGTTTTAAATTATTTATGACTATATTAGTGATGTACCATATTATGTCCATATAGGTATGACGTGTGTGTTATAATAAATGAGTACTGATTACTATACAGCCGTAAATTAATAGCATTCGCATAACGAAGGTATACTATAGTTTTAGTCTTTATTAATTACATTTTATTTAACCGCACAAACCGGATGTAGATCGTATTCGAAACTTTCTAAGCATTTATATTAGATTTGTACGACTATAATATATACCTATAATACGACCCTCCGATGTAACTGATTCGAAATTACGTTAAAAAATCTCATGAACTGCGACGTATCTTATACGGGACGCGTGTCGTACGAAACAAATAATTTTACATACAATTGAAAGCACTTAAGGGAACATTATATGTCCATAATATAATAATTGTAAAAAAAAAAATTTCAAGTTTAAACATTTTACGGTAAATTTATGTGACGAAAAAAAAAATAGTACGATTTGTTCATGACGGTATATTATGATATACCTAGGTATATAATATACTAAACATAAATATGATGACCGTGTATATTATACTTTTTCGCGCTAAACTTGTTATGGTATAAAAGATTGTATCAATTTTCAGTCAAACATTTTTATAGTTGTGTGTAATATCTAGTCGGAACACACTTGAACTTCAACTGGCAGATATTAACGCGTACGAATTAATAATAATTCAAATTAAAATCGATATATTATTATGATGATAATTATATATTAAAATCGCCCGAAAAAAACGGTGCAAATTAAATATTATTGCGATCGAGCTGTAGGTATATAGACGAATAATATGTAGGATATGGCCGACCGCATTCTTATCCGAGTCGATGATGATGTCGCGCAAAGTACCTATATACCTATAGATATAAAGTATAATAATACAAGTTTCACACGTTCTGTATATTTCCATATTAAATCGTGACTTGGCTACTATTCCGAAAATATATAATATAAAAAATTGAAATAAAAATCACAATAATAATATCTATTCAACGCGGCCGCGGCTGCATCGCACGGTTTATTCGATATTGCCCTCCCCCCCACATAGATTACACTCGTCCCCGATGATCCCCCCCCACTAGCCGAATATATGAACAATCGATCAGTAGTGACATCGGACGTCGTCCATCGATCAATGCGTGTACTTTGACCACACGCCAAATTTCACACTTCCATTGGCACCCACGACTTATATAGCGGCGGCAAGGGGCATACGTAATTAGTTTCACTTGCATCGAACCGCGGCGGCGCCCGGGCAACGCGAATTTCTCCCGGTTAATCATAGCTGTAGAAAATATTAAAATACCTGTTGCAACCGACGAGAACGGAAGCTGACGGCGATAGCTTTAAACTGTATTGGTAAAGAAATAGAAAAAAAAAAACCGACATATTTTGTAACGAGTCTCCGGGGGGGAGTGCAGACGGTATTGGATTTTATTCGTCGTAGATACTTTTGATTATACATACCTTTATACACCTTATCTCGTTATAATATTCTTCTATGGGTGTAGAGGCACCAACTGCCTATAGTACGCGCTTACTTATAATACAGTGATACTTATGTGTTGCTCTCATATTATTGTTATTTTATATCTCCGTTCGATGAACGCCGTACGCGTAGGTATTGTTTCATATTTTTATATTCAGACATTTTTACTGCGCAATGATATTATTTTCGTTTCGAGAAATTCTCGAGTGAAAGTGTTTACTTAAAATATAATATTTTAATATATTTTTATGTTCGTATATTATAATATACGCCCTACCAAATGCATTTTAATTAAGAGTGTTTATTACCTATATCGTACTATATAATATTATGTTTTAATAATGTTTTATTATTTTATTACAGATTTTGTCACCGTACAATACTACCGTACAATACCAGTTACTACCTATATAGGTATACAACTGTAATAATAAAGTACCGTTATAATAATATGTTTATATTATCATATTTTTAAGCGATTATTTAATATTATTCATAATATACCATCGATCGGGTTTCAAGGTTGTTCGTCGTTGATAAATTTCAGTTTTTGTTCCAGTGTTTACCATCAGATTTCACGTACTTATATTTAGTAAGACGTTTCAAAATAACAAAATGATTTTAAATATCAAAAACTGATTACTTGTATTATAGAATATTTTCATATAGTCCATAATCCCTCCATTCCCAAAGCCATCATTAATATTTGATGTCATTATTTTAATACCTATTAATTATTGTCCTCTTTAAAATATGAACCGTTTACCGGTGAAAACTAACGATATGTTTGACCGGCATTAGCAGTTTTATTGCGGTTATATTCGTTTCAAATCGTTAAGAAAACATATTACGGTGTAATGATAGTACCATAAATGCGCAATTAAACGGGAAACATCACATATTGTGCAGAAAGATTTATCGGTAATTAACCGCTTCAGAGACATAGGTATCAAATCATAGGTATACTGCACACGCCAATGTCATATTTGTGTGACAAATTAAACAAAACGTTTTTCTGAGGGGTTTTTTTTTTAAGGCTGCGTTTCAACTACTTACAATGTCTGTGCTATAATAATATGTCCTATTTAGACGAGGGACACTGTTCACAGACCATATTATTATTATAATATTATACTTAAATGAAATGTTAAAAAATTATGTTGGTGTCGCTTAATTCTATTACATTCGTAATCACTAATTAATAATGTTTATATATTGTATTGTTTCCGTATAATTTTGTATCGTTGGTAACGTAATATATCATCACTGCCCTTCATCAGACACTAAACCTTATTAATAATGCGCGCTATGATATTAATATAATGTAAATATTTAGTATTAAAAATAAGATTTGGCAACGGACAATATGTGTGACGGTAAAAAAGAGAGATTTTAAACGTTATTGAAATAAAAAATAATAATAATAATGAAACGTTCAGTAATAAGCGAAAAAACTTTGTAGGGCACCTTTTACGACTGACCGCCATGGTAGAATTTTAATTCAGGTTTTCAACATTTTTCAGGTTTCATTGTGCTTTCCCTTTATTGACGTCATTTTTTAAGACTCAAAACTTGCTCGAACTCTCACTCAATATCAAGGTGTAAAGTTTATTAATCTAGTAAAGGATTAAAAAAAAAAAATTCTTCCCGTGTGCCGTTATACGACGTATTGGTACAGTAAAATATTTCCACGTTAAACATTATCATGTTTGTGTTTGTGTGTGTGTGTGTGTTTTTTAATGTAAGTACCTCAATAACGATTCTAATATTTTTATTCGTTTACTACAGGTTCAGTGGAGTTTGTCACACATTCGAGGGATTTCGTTGCAAATGTTCGGTTGTATTTTGATTGAAATTACGCAGATTATTATTTCATAATCTATTATACGGATGTAAGCTATATCGTAATTACGATTTTTAAGACATGACGAAATATTCGGTGCAGTATATTATTTTTAATTAATTTGAATAAAGTTTTAGAAACCGAGTTGATTATATATAATTTTTTTATACATCGATACGTTTTAAAGTGTTAGTTTTTGGCGGGGCTTTTCAGTTTTGTATGCTATTTATTTGTGTCAACGTTTTCGAGACGATATCGACCTTTCATCTGTCTTGTTATATTATTGTGCTGTGCATTTTTGTCTCATGACAACTAACTTGTAAGTAATGACAGTACCTACAGCTACAATTTTAAATAATTGCGATAGGAAGTAATATTACGTTCTATATAAATAATTGTTATTAATCATACATATTAATATAATATTATGTTTTACTTTAGTTTTCAATGAATAATGTTTAATTTAAACATTTTAAAATTATATATTATGACGTGCAGTAGTATTGAATATACGATGGTAAATTAAATGAATTAATATTATTTATTACAGCACCTACCGAATGAGCTTAACAATATTAGATGTTCTATATTATAAAATATTCAAACAGAGAAAGTATTCATTTTAACAATACCTTTTCTATGCTTACCAATGGTTAAGTTGTTAATTTATTAAAATTTAAAAAACTCATATAATATATATATATATATATATTTATGAGTTTTTTATAGTGTACATATAAGTATACATTGGTTATTTCGGATACCTACACCATGGATAATACATTTCAATTTATTTCAAAACAGCTATATAGTGTTTGAATCGACGCGTTGACATTAATCATTAATATAATACCGAATAATACAATAGTAACAAATATTGGTAGGCAGGTATATCGTATATCAGTACATAATGCAGAAGCTGTATCGGAGATTATCCAATGTGACGTTATTATTGTTATATTACGTTAGTAGGAGGTAGGCAGGTATATAATAAAATGTATAAAATAAAACCGCAACGGCACAAAACAACGTAATGGCCTATGGTTTCAGAACAACTAAGCACTTTCTTCGATGGTTTTCGACTTCATTTAAATTCTTAGCTGAAACTAAATTATTATCCTACGTACGCATCTGGTCGTAGCATTTCACCAGTATTAAAAATAACTGTATATTTTTTTTTTATGTACAAAAATCATTAAGCTGAATGCACCTATCGCATACTTCTACATAATATTATAATACTCACACGCACGCACGTGCACACAGACACGTATATACACGCACACACGTCTCACGTGCATTTGAAAACATAATATGATAATATGCTCAATAATTCGGATCGTCTAACGAATGTTTATATGATTTAAAATTCGAACGGTACTTACATAGGTACTTGTATTTTTAAAATAATATGTTTTATTGCATAAGCGTTGTATTTTATGCACTTGAGTGATATCGGAACACATAAGTGCGTACATCGATACACGTGTCATGTGGTCGGTTTATGGTTGTTAATAATCGAAGACAAGTTCTTCGATGTTTCATATCATCGATCCGGGTATATTTTGAATACGTAAAAATTTCTTCGATAAAAAAAAATCTAAAACAATCGCCCGACCGACTATTAGGTAGGTACCGTTTATATACTATACTATACGTCTAGATTGGCCAGCAGCTAGCTGTTGTCGGAGTCTTTGGTCGCTTTTTCAATAATTAGATGTCATTTTTAGATTTACGAATGTATTACGCTAATTTTATATTTCATTAAAAATGATGTTTATTAATCATTTAAGTGCAGGCTATTAAATTGCGACAGTACAAGCCAATAATATTACGTAAGTGATGCAAACTCCAATATGCATTAAAAAATCATTTGTTCCTAAATATTTCATTAGACTTAAATTTTTTGTTTTTATCGTTATATTCATGTCAATATATTATTATATATTAGAAACTGTAGTGGATATATTATAAATTATAATAATTATTATATGTTATAACGGTTAATGCCGTTCATGCCAAATACAAGTGATCCTACACGATGGCGCATGGCAACGGAACTGGTTATATAGTTGACCATTTGTAGGCAACGGTATATAATATCAATACTAATGTTTCTCGTAGAAAACAATAATTATTATTGAAAGATGCGACCAGGAAGACGTGGGCAAATTATAAAACTAAACTACACATAATATTATAATAATATTGTCGTCCGTATACCTATAGCTATAATACCATCGTAGGAATAGGTTTTTTGCTTTGAAATATTAATATATATACTTAATTTAAGTAGGTACCTGTATTATATAGACATACTGTACCTACTTAAACTACCGAGGGGCTTGACAAATTTAAAATATTATATTGTCTGATTGCTTAACACTATAATGTGTACAGTACTAGAATATATAGACGCATATACATACATTCGCACATAGGTATATGTATTCATAAATACATACAGTACATGCGCACATGAATACAATATAAATACATTCATACACGGGTATAGTACTTATGTTCAGCAGAAATATGAGATTTTTGTCAGTAGGTAATAACAAAAAAAAAAAACAACAAAATTTCGTATAATATGTAACGCACTAACGCATATATGTAGATCGAATGTGCAAAAGTGCACAACAATGACATTAATAAGTAATAACGAACGCGCGCGGTGTGCCTTTTGGCACCTTAATATTTCATAATACGCGTAAAATTTGCCGTGGAATGTTCAAGGCGAACGCACAGTGTATACTTACCTGTTGTTGTCACATGTACAACATTATTATTATCCATAGTAAAATAGGTATATTCTATCAAAACAAACACGCGGGAACATTGGCACTGTCAGCAACGACTACCTACTGTCCGCAGATCCATGGCGAATCGTTTAAACGCACGTCAAAGACAACCGATTGAACATGGAAAACAAAAGTGCGTTAAATCGTTTATCGATATATTATTATATTATTATTATCGTGTCTCGTTCGGTCACAATCGATTCGTTACCTATATGCATTGTGGAATTACCGCAGTTGGGAAAAGATTCACGCACGCGGTTATATAACGTACCTAGGTATATAATAATAGACACTGTGCGCACACATTACAATATTATAATATTATCGTGTGTTGTGTGTAAGTACACAATATATAGGCAGGTGCACACGTGTAAACATGATGCGCGAGAGCGCGGTATACAACATTTAAATCATATTTATCATGATCAATAATCGCCAGTTCATTAGTGTACATAATAATACATATTATACACTTGCACCAGTGTAAAAATATAGGTAGTATAATATTATTATAAGGTCAGATTATAGCGATTACGCGAGTAGACCGTTTAAGTCTCCAAGACGCGAGTAAACATCACATGGCATCCGACCGTCATTAATATGATCATTATATTATTATTATACCTAGGTGCCTACAACTGCGTAAATTGCGATGATGGATAGGTGGTAATCCGTCAACGCGAGGGAAACGATTAATAATTATTTGTAAATAGCTAATAATTATCATGGCAAAATAAAAACAAAACCGACGGTAGGCGGTACACGCGTGTTGGCGACAGAGCGAAATAGATTAATACTCTACAAACCTTAACCCTACGCGATGGAGTAACGTTTCACAATATTTCACACCATTTCGTTGTTCCGCAGTTAATCGTGTGAAAATGACAATTGATTTTCTTTCTCTACGCTATTATCATAGTGTAACCTCGTTTCAATAAATAACCCATTTTATAATTTTGTTCATTATCATCAGTATACCTACTTTTATAGTAATAATAATATTCATACTAAATATTATGATGATTCTACCAACAAAATAATGTATAGGTATAATAGGTTCACGAGTTTTCTTTCCTTTTCTCTTTTTGTTTGTTAAGGAGCGTTTAATAAAATTCGTATTTGTTCGTATTATAATATAATAATTAATATTACGTTATACCACCTACATCAACAATGCGATATCCTTGCCCTAAATTTCTTTGGTGTTCATATAATATATCAGCTTCGGGACCTTTGACCCGCAGACTGCAGCAGTGGTGAGCGTTTTACCCGTGAATATTATTCAGGTTTTCAACGAAGATTAGATTCACCTTCGGAATGGAATTCACTAAAAATAATACTGCTACAGCTGCACAATGTGTACGTACAATAACATATTATATGGGTAGTACCTGTTGAATCGACGCGAGTTCCAATTGCAGTCATAAATTGGGTTTAATTTTTCACGATGACGGAAATTCAATCAGAGTATCACAGTTGGCGATCCTATCGTATGTGTTGTGACTCGTGGATACATATAAATATAACATACATTGATATATCACAAAATATATATTATACACACACAATATATAATATATTTATATAATATTGTGTATATACCATGGTATAGGTACGTTTTACAACAGAGTTGATGGAAAAAAAAAATGAAAGTATTTGATATTTCTATACATTTGTGTTTCGAATGTTTTCAGAGAAGTACCTATAGTCTATCTTTTTCATATAAAACAGTCTACGAGACTGTGGCCTGCAGACTGCCAGCAGACTCAGAAATAATAGAATCGGAAAGGAAAAGAAAAGTGGCCGGGTCTTCAACGCATGGTAAGACAATTACGCGAGTACCAAGTCAAAAATAATAATTACAATCGGTGTATCATTATTATCATGCTGTAGGTATAGAATAAAACGAATCAGAACGCAAGTCTCTGCGGATTCTGTTTACATTACATTTAACACGCGAAATCAAACAAATAACACGTTTACATTTTAATTCCAATGTCTCGGGCACGGTTATTTCCCCCCATAATTGCGTTACCTACCTATATAGGTATATTAGGTATATCGAGCGAGGGTATTATTATCGTGTTGAATAATGAATTAATTGTCCACCTTGGACTGCGCATTATTACAGAAATATTTTATTATTATTGTTACTATAATATTATTATTAATCGTCATCACATAACATTAAATTAATACCCGCAACAACTTAAATACCTATTTATGATATAGTTACATATTTTCACAAATAATAATAATGCTTGTGCAAGTAATTTATTATGCGTGCAACATGTGTATTATATTATTATGTGCAGCAGGAACTGTGCATTCAGCGGTAAGGACCAGCTGTATACCATTTATAAATTCCGTTTCCTTGTAATGCTCGAATCGTTTTAAATTTGAGTGGTTTATTATGTGTTTTCACATAATATTATAATATTACGATTTATAATGTATCTGAATAGTTATAGAAACGTTATGATTTCAGTGCAAAGTCGTCAAATTCTCCAGATATATGTGCGTTATATTATTATGATAGAGGTCCTCAATTTTTTTTTTATTTTGCACAATAATATATACAATCTGTAAGTTGATGCTCAATAATTATATTTGATAATAAGGCTATAATACATGAGTATTTAATAATAAGCCATCCACTAGTGGCACTTGACCCTCAATTATTAAATTTTAGAACATTACAAGTATAACATTCGTCAAGTACATTAAACTTATCATATAGTCATATTTAGTGACAAGTAGAGGTACCTATGAAAACGCCAAATCATCGTAATAATAATATAAAATATGTAGGTACATATAATAACGATAGTCTCAGAAGTTAGAACTCCGGACTATAAAGGATTTGCAGTACTTGAAAAAAATTGGATGAAATGAATTGGACAATAATATATACCTACTTTCGGTTACTCCCTGAAACATCACACTTTAAACGATACATGTTGTGAAATAAGTGATAGGATATCCCGAAACCACTTAAATATAATAATGTCGTGTCTCGTGTAGGTACAACGTAAATCCAAACGTTTGTGATTACAGTTTATGCGTATTAATTTGCCATCGTCTTTTTTTTTTTTTGTTACCTTCCGGCCACTCTAATACATTTGCAGGCGTGTATTCCTTTCCGATTTGGCCACCACACTCACACCAACAAGTGTCAATGGATTTATAAAATCTGCAGTATACCTACCTAATATATTTACTACCCAACACTTGGTATTTTGGATAATATTTTACAATAAAATGGTACTATTTCGATTATACTTCAGGTACAAATGATTTCGGTTTTAGATTCAAAACATACAAAACAAATATATTGTTTTAATGTTTGTATAATAAAATATTATGTACTTATTGCTTTACGAGGATATACCTGTATAATTTATTTTATGCGATACATTTATAATCTTCACCGTTGTTCAAGATTCACTTTCTATTCAATAAAATCATCGTTATAAGACGTATATCAGTTCAGAAAGCAGGTTTATACTATAAACCGATCGGCCGGACGAACGGTCCGCGGACAAAATAATAATAATTCAATTACGTAAAATAATAATGTTATTGGGACGCAGCCGCGGAAAACGACAAACTTCCGTCTCTATATTTTCACCGGACACGACAAACCGAGGACGGCGCCGATACGATGATCGGTGCAGCTATTATATACAATACTATATTATAGGCATTGTTCAATCGACGTTATTTTTTTTTGTTTTCATCGCCGTTTTGGAATTTTGAAGAACATCGATCGTCGTCGTAACATGCAAAAATCGGTACGCACATAATAATATAATATATCGGTAGGAACGCCGCCGGTACACATCGGTCGGGTCTAGGTCAGACCACGTCGATAATTGTTTTTTTTTCTATTTCTAATATCGTTACATTATTCCCCATCACAGACCACCAAGGATCACTGGCGGTGGTACCCTCGTGTGTACGCGAGAACGATATCGCAATAATAATATCAACTCTGACCGTGACACGGAAAAGCATGCAGTAAGGAACCCGGCGCGGCGTACCTGGTGGCAACAGGTTGCGACAGTCACGATTCGCATGTAGCCCGCGCTCGGTGTCGAGATCGGTCGGACGCGAAAGGCCCGGACCGGCCGGTGTAAGCGGTATAGTATAACGTGTAAGGGGTATAGTACGGACGTATAGAAACAAATCAAAATGGAAAGAAAAATATATATTGTTGCGTGGAAAACGTATTGCGATCGTACACCACACGCGACACTGCACTGCACTGTTCGTGACTTGCACCGTAGTCCCGATTTGCTATTTTATTTTGTTCCCGGCCAATGCAGCCGGCTAACTATACGCGCGTTGCGCACGAGACACAATATTATTATTATTACGCCGTCAATGAATCATTTATTCGGACAGTATGATTACTGTAATAATAATAATAATAATAATAATAATAATAATAATAATAATCCACCTGTTTGAATTCGCGAAATAAACGGCCGACGAGAATATATTAATAATACGTGTATAAAATCGGCAGACTGCAGCTGAAAAATTGCTCCCGCGGAAACGGCATAATATACTGTTGCAGGTATACTACTAACAACAGGTATAATAAATAATTTTCAGTGATAATGAAAATGATTTTTTCGATAAAAAAACATACTGCAGTGGACATTCAGATTAAAGACGTCCAAGCTACGATTATATTATTATTATTTTACTATAGGTACACAGGCGGACGTCATTTCTATCGAAAACGAAATAATATAGGAGGTTATTATCAATAGACAAATCGGCGCGTGGTCTTGAGTTTTCACTTTATGTTTCTATTTAAATTCTATACGCAACGAAATCGTTCATCTAGTTAAATGCGTATTACAGGCGAAATAATAGATAGAGGTAGGTATGGCTAATATAATATATTATGGTATAATGATGTTCTTGACAATCGGAAACTATTAAGACGTTGAATGGATACTAAAGAAAATTGTATATATTATTTATATATTATATTGATTGGAAATTAAATAACTCTTCCGTTGTAGGTATATATATGACGATGTTAATACCTTAACTATTGTGAACGTCACTTAAACGACTGTCGCGAAAGATATAATATCATCGTAAATCGAATTTTCTTGACCGTTGCCCGTCTATAAATTGCAGAATCGTAATAATAATATCATCGTCTTACGTCTATATTATATTCTTCGATCGGTTCTAACCTAACCTAAAATACCCTTTTAGGATTACTTATTTTCTATTTTCGAAATACTACACGAGTGCATTAAAAAAAGCAAAAACCCTATACAATGTTATATTGTATCAAAATATATAAAGAAATTATGAAAACTATATTTATTTAAATTAAATAAAAGTCAGAGACTTTAACGAACGCGAAGTGACGAACGTTTTGTATTGACAATATTATCATGTCCACTTACAATAAATTACAATATGAGCACTTTATGACCTTAATTTTAGAAAATGTGCGTTATATATTATGTGAACATGATATAAATGAAATATACTAATAACTTTACACAAACGCGAATTGTGAGAAACTATCTCTTGCGCGTATATTTACCGACTATATTATTACCTGTTCGTTTCTTGACCCTCGTCCCGGCGAACATGGTGGAATTCTCCATGTTGGTGTGTGCAAGGACTATGGTCGATTCTGCGGGAGCCGGCGCCAAATACAATGCCGTGGCCAACACGGCCAAACACCACACATGGTAATGATGGTTCATTTTCGCGGTCGCGTAACTACAACTGCAGTCGAATAAAAATGAAAACTATGTATATATATAAGAGCGAAATGAAACAAAAACGACGACGTCGAGAAAACCGACGGCGGTGGCGGCGGTCGTCTACCGATGTGATGTGAGCTCACATGAAATGACACTGCGCGTATTTTTTAATCGTATTATTTATTATATTTGGTTTATTTTCTTTTTTTATCGCTACTATATTAACGCCGCAGCGTCGAGAAGAAAAATTAAATTTATATATATTTTTTATATATTATATTCTGTTTTGCTTTCGACGAACAGAGACTGACAATATATTATATTATATTACAACGTCGGCGGCGACGGCCGGAAACCGTTCGACTCGGGAAGAAATAGACTGCGGGTCCTCGTGTCGGACCAACACTCGCGAATGGACTGAATTTCTTGTCGGCTGCGAATAATTTACTAGGTAGGTACTACTCTCTTTTAACGACCTCACCACTGCCGCTACCGCCACCGCCGCCGCTCGAACGCTGCAGCGCCGCGGTCTTCGCCTTTCCATTTCTTCGTCATCGCCCAGCTCCATCGGCCTTCCGTTTATTATTATTATTATTATTATTACTATTGAACCGGCTAATATGTATAACAATTATTCATTTCGACCATATTTGTGCGTTCGGTTTGATATGATATAAGAATCTACAAGTACATCCGTAGCAAACGCGTATAATATATGTCATTCGTATGCGTTTGGAAAATGTCGAGTACTCGCTTACTACCTGTTGTTAGTGTATATTATAATACACACGTGTTCACGGCGACGGTCACAAAAAATGAGACGCTCTTAAAAGTGAAAACCGTCGTAGATCAGAGCAGAGTTATCGCCATATCTGGTAATACAATTTGTTGTACACCAAATGCCTACATAATATTTTGCGATTTTATAATTTTAAATGAAAAGTATAAGTATAATAGGTACTAAACGCACTAAATAGCCCGAAGACCCCTCGTCGACAGACAAGTAAATGTTTAAAAATATTTGCAATATTTTTTATGTCTGTACATAGTTGCATATTATTTAAATATACTTATTGGAAAATATTATATTTAAATACTATTACCATTCACGCGTATTTAAATACGTACCTATATATATCATATTAGCCATTACGACATGGCGTACCGCTCTTCGGACTTACGGGCCCGGGGCAAAATATTATTCCGAGGCCCTGCTAGTCTTCACCTAAATACTTAAATGTAAAGAAAACTTTTTATTAAAATTATAATTTTAGATTCTCCGCAGAGCGATAAATAATATAATGATTTCACAATAATATGTGTTAATTTTTTTTTATGTCTGTATAAACGATAAGTAGTCGAAATAATGCTTAGATTTTCAACATTATAGCATCTTTTCCAGTGGGAAAGTAAATCTAGTTGACGTGTTAACCTAACCTAACCTTTGGGGAGGTTTAAATTCCTAGTAGAAGTTTCCGACGTAGCGGAAAAAAAAAATAAGGAAAAACGGGAACTTTTCCGCAAAATCGGTTTTCAACAAAATAGATTTTGGGTTTTGGTTTAACTCCGAAATAAAATTGCTGTAGATACATGGAATTTTCAATGAATGTTTATATTAGAATTTCTAGACACCATACAATTTTCAAAACATTTTGACTAACGTATAATATAACTAACTGTTTATAGTCATATGAAATTTTCGATTATTGTTATATTTTTTAAACTTAATGATAATAAAAAATTTTTACTCGGTAAAAAAACTTGAAAATGTAATACAAAGTTTCTTGTAAGTTTTTGTTAGTAGAAATTAAAAAAAAGTTTGCAATAGTATTTTATGAAGTTAGAATTTTTACAAAATTCGTAAGAATCACGAACATTTGCAAATTATTTCGAGTTGTAAATACATAAGATTTTTAATATCTAAAATTTGAACATTAATATAAGATTCCTCAAAAGTTTGTCTACCTTAATAAAAAAAAAAAAAAAAATGATTACCGGAATGTCAAATGAAATTGTTATGAACGTTTGAAGTTCAAATTTTTACACCATTGTATATTTACCATTTGTTGCAATTCAAAAACGAATAATTGTATATACTATAAATTTAGCCCATATGTTTATTTTATTATTTTCTATACTTGGTAACATTTTCAAAATATTTTGACTTGTTTTGAGCTGTTAATGAACCATTTAAATTTAATACAAGGCTCCTCATAAAAATATATGGGCAAGATTTTTATAAGCATTTAAAATTCAAATTGAATAAT
The DNA here is from genome assembly GCF_019925205.1 of Metopolophium dirhodum. Classification (NCBI taxonomy): domain Eukaryota; kingdom Metazoa; phylum Arthropoda; class Insecta; order Hemiptera; family Aphididae; genus Metopolophium; species Metopolophium dirhodum. The sequence goes on from NC_083562.1 coordinate 3,410,524, forward strand.
AATTTAAATAATATAACATTAAATTATCATGTAATATTTCTTTTACTGCAATTGACAGGTAGTTAAAACAAAAGTTTGACTTCCAAGTGCGAGGCCTCTGCTACAATGCGTGAGGTCCTGGGTATGGGCCCCTCAAGCCCCCTAAGTGCGGCTCTACCGGACACGGAATCAAACAAAACAGTTATTGGTTTGTCCATTATATATTCTAGTTAACGAAGGATATGGGTTTTTTAAATAGAACATTTTGTATTTTACATTTTTAATCCAGATAAGATTTTTTATTTTAAATGTTTGGAGTAGTGCGTAAATATTAAATAATGAACAGGGGTAATAATAATAATAAACTATAAAATTACTAATTCCCTCCTCCCTCCGAGTAATCGTATCTTAATATTCAAACGTTCTGTTTTCCAAAATTTGACTTAATAATGTTCAAATTATAAAAGGGTTAATATTTAAAAAAATTATATCAATATTTTACTTACTATATTTATTAATATTAAAAAAACCAAAGTTTTTCAAAATTTGAATATTATAAGTTCAAATATAATATAATAATAAATATCAAAAATATAATTAAACGTTACACAAACATAGTTATAAAAAAAAATTGATGAAGTGTATGAAATCATCTGGTATACCTAAAGTAAGTAGCTGCATAGTATATAGTATAACCAGAATTAAAATGTGTGTTTCTATCACAGGTACTTTAAGGTTAAGTTAGGATAGGTTAGACGTAGGTACGCTGCAATTTTATAGCGTTGGCATAATATATTAAGTACCTATATATATAATACTTTATGGTAATCTGTTAGTAAGTAATAATAAGCATCGAGTACATACAATTAATTCGACCCGACCTTGAATAGCTTTTGATAAGCAAATATAATATGTATTAATACGTATTTATAGTCGCGCACGTCAAACGTTCTACATTTTAATCACTGGATATTTCCATGTATCTATTTACCTACCTGTTTATATCGTTATAATTTATATATATAGGTAATTTACAAACGCATCAAGTTTGTGGTCAATGCTGTATATATATATATATTAAATTATATACATTAAATGCATTTTATTATCATCCAAGGTGCGTGGGAATATGTACGCATGAAAGTGATCCGATTTATGAACGCCTTCTCAGGTAAAACTAATATGTACAACAATTGTCAGATTTATTAGTTAGGTGAGTACTAAACTATCCGATACACATATTCAAAATAAATACGCTGTAAGAGTGTCGTATATACTAATATAGTCATATAAGTATATAATATGAAATACATATGTAATAATGTACCTATGTGTAAATGTATGTATATAATAATCGTAGAACCAATCCATACAAATTAAAAATTATCACGTTGAAGAAATTCCTCAATCAAATTAAACGGTTGTGTTCAAATTTACTTTGATTAATTGTTGTGTGATTGCATGAAATTGGCATGTTTTTTGTTTGGAGAAAACGATTTTGAGAAATATTTATAAAATAAAACTATTAAGAGGACAATTGTATCATGTCCGCCCGTACGCAATATATTCGTTGTCTTTGCGTCTTTTTACGAGAACAAATTTTGTGTCGTCGGATTAATAACATAGAGTGAGTTGACCTATATTATAATGAACATAAATCTAAAAACATTAACGCTGTGATTGTACGTAATTTTTTTTGCGATATGTGCAGTTCTTAGTGAAATTTGAGTCGCATATCATTATCCAATGTGAGTGTGTAAAACACTGCAATTTAAAAATACTCATAACTCGCTTGAAAAATAAAATATTGTAAGAATCGTCGTACTCATAAAAAACAAGATAATGTTCTTATAATCAAAATTGATACACTCTAATATCGAAGGTAAAAGCACATAATTGGTTCTGTTTAACTCAAATATTGGCTACGTTTATGAGACGGAGACATCACTTGCAGATATGACGTCCCCTTGATTAACTAATGTACTTATTATATTATGAATGCGGTAATGGGAAGAATTAACGTCCGAGGAAAAAACACTTACAATTAATAATAATATCCAAACGAAAAATAACACATAATAATAATATATATTCTTAATATTATAATTTGTATTTTGTGTACAATGTATAACATTCGTGTACAATTCGCGTTTTTTAAATTTTATTGCATTTTTTATTGGATATTTTACTTTGTCGTAATAATAATATTCTTCGGGTATTTTTTCTCTTGGTTGTTATTTCCTTGGTCATTTATTCTGTGGGTATTTCTTCCCAGAGTATTTTTTCCTGGATTCATTATGTGAAGTATGACTAAAAGATTTTTGACTGGGTCTGCTGCGATTGTCAATGTTCTGACCTAAAAACAACTTACAACCGTAATTATATTTTGGATTTGATTTGTTATATGGTTTAATGTAAGATTATTAATAACATAAGATTTATTTCAGATTATGAGTGGAGCGAGGAATTGCTGATATTACAACGATGATGTGTGTTTTCTTCAGTCCGTCATATATTTGTTTGTTTTGTTTTGTCGTTTTGTAAATTTTACTAAATTATTAGTTCTCTTTTATATTATATTGGTGTATACTATACCTTGTTTATAATACTTTAAGCTTTTAGGAGTTCATAACAAAAAAACGTTTTGAATTTTGGAGCAGTTGGATTCACTTGAATCTTGAATACTGATGATGGTTTCTGGTAGTAAATTTGATATAGTTGGTACTTTGAGGGGGGGTCAAGACCAACGATACCCTGTAGTGTGCAATATTTACGAAACACCAGTTTACGATAAAATAGATTTTAGATTCAGAGCGGAACGATAATGAGTGTATTGATTTTACAATGATGTCTGTTTTTTTTTAAATTTTGTAATTAGATTATGAGCAGAATAGTGGTTTTATAATGGGGTTTATTATTTTTAATTTTTAATTTTTTTTTATTCTGTATACGAAATGTCTACTAGAACGAGTGCTTCGATTTCAACATATAGTACCTTTTCTTTTAGATAATTGAATCGAGATGGTACTTTAAAGAGGTAATTTTTCGATTTTCTCAATACCACGGGGAAAACCACCGACTAATTACGAAAAACCGCTAAAAATGGGATTTTCATTTCTGATGCTTTGTCTATCACTATAGAAACGAATCAAAAATAATAATATTATAATACAATACATTATACGTTGACCCGCTTGTAACGTACTGCACAGCAGAGCGACATCCACTTATCCTCCTTTTGTATTTAAATTGTAATTTAAGTATGATAAAACAGCTGTAAAGATTTAAAATATTCACCAAATATTTATTCTAACTATTGGAATTTACAAGACGTAATGAAATGTTGGCTCTTTTTATAGCTATTTATAGATATTTGAAATGTTTGACTTTTTGTATTTTATGTTAATAAAATGTTTGTTTTTCGGTCAAAAAAATTGAAAATTGAACGCAAGCTTCAACAGAAGCTGTTCTTACAAAAGTTAAGACATATCGAAAATTCGTGGTACTATTATTTCTTATAGGTAAGTGTTATAAGTTGGATGATTAATATCGGATATTCAAATTAAATCGTATCGGTTTTCCTTCAATCGATTTTAGTTATTTTGTTGTGATTAAAGAAAATATTACCCGCAGCTATTTGAAACCTTTTGCCATCACGTATATTATTATTTTCTACACTTAATCTTAATGCAAATAATATAATAAAACATGAACTTACTATTATTTTCGATCAGAATAGATTTTTCGTATATGATGATTCCGTTATTGAACTAAAAAATATAACACATCCATTGCTGCAGTGACCACCCATACTCAAAAACTACTTTGCAATAGTATCTAGCAGAAGTGAGAAATCCAATTTTTTTACTTATAAGTTTATAAGTCATGATGGTTGTTTGCATTTTTTGGTTAACATCTTACACATAATATTATATCGTTTTGCTTAATCACAAATGTGAGGTGTTGTATAGTAATGTATAATATTATAATATTATTATACATTCAATTTCGACCATTTATTAATTCTATATAGGTAGGTGATTTTTTTTCTAATTCACTAGTTTTTTTTTTGACTATTTTGATTGATTTTAAAGAACATTATTAATGGTTTATACAAATTGAAATTATTTAAATCATGTTTCATTCAGAAATACTCGGCGCGATAACTATAATTTTTAATTTCTTATACAATATAGACGTGGATTTTCACGGTGATTAATGATTACCTAGTGACATAATTTTTACAAACTTATTTTACGTTTACTCGTAATTTTAATTCGATATTTGATCATTAGCTCTTGCAATTTTCGAAGATTAAAATATATGACAGGTATTACAATAATGTATTTTAAGTTTTTGTTACGATAATAACACTGTATAAAATATGAATTAATAATTTTGCTTTCGAGGGATTATTAAACAATTGCGCGCGAAGACTATAATATTATTAAATATTTAGATGTGATGAAAAAACATAATATATTATATAACTCGGTATAAATTATAAATTTGCATCCACGAGTTAATGTTATTAAAAAATGTCAATTTTTCTAAATGCATTTCAACTTGTTCAGTATTCCCTAGGTATTTTTTTATTTATTCTGCCGTACGTGCTTTCGTAATACACATTTAAATATATTATGTTTGTATGCAAAAAGTGTTTAACTGATACAATATGTTTTGCATATTTAAATAAAATTATAAGAAAGGATTTTCCAAGCCACACAATATTATCGTGTACATGTTCGTGTACGCATAAGAGAAATTATAATAATAGTATGATATTAGGTATGCTTCCCATTCGTTATATTTATTTTATATTTATCATAATCTAAATCGTTTACGTTCTTGCATCTACAAATAATTTTAGCGTTTCGGTTTGTAATTATCATGTGCGTTACATACAAATTATATAAAACATTATGTGTTTACTAACGGTTTTTTACACAAGCTTTTCACTCATTAAATTGTTTAATATATAGCCGCCCGTGATTGGCAATATCAAACGCATAAATCATACGCAGCTCATGGACTATTATTACCTATACTACTATAGTAGAAATGACTTAGATCGTTCTCATAAAAAAAAAAAAAACTGTAGATTATAATATATGGTCAAACTTGAATAATAATAATAACACGACGTGTGCTCATGAAGTGTACCGTTTGTATATTATTATTATTGTGTATCAAAGCGAAAGTGCTGGCGTACCTATTCGTATATAGGTATAATCTTAATATGCTTTCGTGAACGGTCCGTTTGTTCAAGTAATTAAAATTGGTAATGTAAATAAAAAAAAAAAATGATAACGTTCAAAACGCATTCTGGTCGCGATGACTATAGATACTGATTTATGTTATTTTATGGTGCGTCGAAATAATTGAAGAGTCTGTTAGAGATTTTTTCATAGTGTTGAGTATATAGCTACACATCATATTATCTAAATGTACGCGTGCTACATTAAGTGTTAGATGATATTATATAATATGACGAATTACGCTTATAAAAAGAGTTAAATACGGTATGTATTGCACGCACATCCTATTTTCACATCATACCACATAATATATACGAAAAACACCTGTTAACCGAATGCCTCCGGCCAAGGGACTACAGGAATAGACCGATGCTCCCCTCCTAGAAATCCGTGTGAAATACTATAGTCGGAGACGACATCGATTCTCCTCCATTCTTCAATATTCCTCGAACAGACGAACCTGATCCAAAAAATATGACGCATACACTTAGATTATATCACCGTGTAATCAAAATAACATACGAGCCTTTCGTGTATCATACTTTTTGTATAAATCTTTAAAATGTAATGTCAACGACAAGAGCCAACAACCTTAGCACCTCAGCCGTATATATAAATTTAAAATATAAATACTGATACTAATGCCGAATAAAATTATGGAATAATATTGTACTAACAAATGGGCGGCCCGCAGACAAGAAAAAAAAAGTGAAAACCCACCGATAATAGCGTGTACGTTCTGGAGTTGTTGAATTTATCATTTTTGTTCATTGGTCTTTACAAACATCAGCAATTTTGATGGCCGGCGAACAATTTTCAGATATTCTTGATGCGGCCCTTCAAAAATATTGAAATATTGCTATGAGTAATAAGTAATTGGAAGGTTAAATTTAACTACTTGAAAGTGTTAAAAAGCACGCCACTTTATGTTTTATAATTTAAACTGATTGAGTGCACTTGTCCATAAATTATTATGCCTTTGAGCTCAAATTTCTAGAATACAAATTGTTTCATATTAATAATATATACATTTAGTGATATTAGAAACATATTTAATAGCTAATTCCTAGTACTCGGTCAACATAATATAGTAGTTTTGCGTTAATGTGACATGCTGTATACTTACTTATGTCCCAAATCCAAATGTATATTCAATATTGCAGGGGGTCACCAAATGCTAAATGACGGCCCGCGGACAAGAAAAACAAAGTAAAAACCGACCGATAATATTGTACGTCCTGGAGTTGTAATAATTTATCATTTTTGTAAAATTGGTTTTTACAAACGTCAGCAATTTTGACGGCCCGCGAACAATTTTCAGATATTCCTTATGCGGCCATTCAAAAATATTAATTGGTTACCACTGCACTAAACAGTATATATTATACGTGGGTCTAGAATGAAAAGGTTCCAAATCGTTTTTTATGAAATTGTCCTGCAGGAGATCAATTTGAAGGTTTGAGTTCACTCATATTTTACTCCTTGAATAACAATTTTTGAAAATTTAAGTTCTAAGGAATGCAGCAACTTGTATAGTTTAATTCACAACATTATAATAATAATTTGCTGTATTGGTTGACTGTTTGACACATTAACAAAATACAAATTATAAAATATTTAGTTTGAAAAGGTTCTATGTATTGGACCCTTTTCATCCTAAAATAAAAAAAAATATATTTAATTAGAACTTTCATGAAGTGCTATTATTTAATAGCTTCTTCAATCAAGTCAACCATGACCTATTATATTTATCCCTCCATTGTGCTTATTGTAAATATATTTTATGCAAATTGTACAAACTAAATGAATATGACAAAAAAAAAAAAAATATTAGAACTTTTTTATTCTTATTTATTATTTTTTATTATTGTTGGCTGAACCCTTTTCAGAATAATGCTTTCTCATTGCTATCAATCTTCTAACACGAAACAATGTGAAAATTATGAAACATCGAAATCTGTATCTCGATCGTAAAATTCCGTTGAATATGGATAGATGTAATAATTATTTGGTAGATACTATTGGTAGTGATTAATTTAATTAGAACCTTTCCGCACTAACGTGTATCGTTTATAATTTGGGTCCATTAACCGAGCGTTTTCAATTTGATTAAATCGTGATTATGTATCATTTAATTTTTAGCGATTTAGAACCTTTTACTTTTAAACAAATCGTCAATAATGATCGTACAATCATAAATGTTAGCTTAAGAGATGCGCCTTTGCATTCTAAAACCGTTTTAGTCAAAGAGTGAGTTTTGGAAAAAAACGCGATTTGAAATCTTTTCATTCTAGACCCACGAATCTATCTATACTATAATGCGTTTATTGTTATTGGTTTTATTTTTTTAGCCAACTAGGTGTAACAGTTTATACCGAGTTCTATTCGGTTGCATATTATACCGGCCCAGAATATCGTCGTTGTACATTTAATAATTCGTGTTTTTAACGAAATAACCCATTTGCTACTTTTCCTCGATCTTAACCTTTGGCTAAAAGTGGTAAAACCAGTTCAACATGATATACATATTATGCTCCAACCGGATGTGCGTCTCCCCGCACGCACACTCTCGAAATTCGCAAATAATTAAAATACGTCACATCTACTCAGTTCTACGCATTTTAGCACGCCAGAGCACCTACACGTCATCGCCTATAAACTTTTCGACTGCATCGCGTGGTGCCGATAACTGTGCGTTGAATATAATAAAATTAAAACGTTTAAAAATTATGTTTTACGCTGTTTATATTATGCATAGGTACAATATAAATTGTCGCGCAAACATAAATTATAACCGAATAAAAGCCGGACAGGAACCGGCCGGTGTTTTGCACTCGTCTCGCTTCACTGACCGCGAAACAAGACCGTGGTCGCGTTTACCGTATTGTGATATAAAATTTCAAAACAATGATAATATAATGTACATCGCGCCAAACAATTATTCCGAGTTCAGTTCAGCGAAGACTGCGCTCATTATTATCTCTTGGATACTTTGCCAACAGTTACCGCGGTATAGGTAGTTTTTTCATCGCGCTCGGAGAGACAACCCATCTATAGATGTATAATATTCGTTGACAATATGTTCAAAACTTGTATTTAGATTTTCAAAAGATTACGCGCAAAACTTTTAACTCTTACTCGGAAACCATAAAAAAAAAAAAATGTAATTAAATTGAAATGCGAATAATATTATATATTCTTCGCTCAGAATCTAAAACGCGGGTAGGTGCAGAGACATACGATTTGAATAAAATATAGAGACTCGTTGTTGTATTTCGTTTCACTTTACTATAAGAATATAATTAATTATATTACTGGGTATAGTCGTTGTTTAATTGCAATATTTATCGTCAACTATTTGGAAGCCACAATGAACCGCCTCATTTGAAAAACGAATCTGAGAAAAACGTGCAGAAAACTTTAAATATTTAACAAAAAAATGTAAATTGCAATCACTTATTTCACTTTATTATTACCAATTACCAATTCACAACTATAATGATAAGACGTACGCTGCGGTACAAATGAATAAATATTTTTCGAATTTTTTACATTTATAGGAAGTATATATAATCTATACCTACTTGACACTTGACGTTTTACTTTTATTCAAAGTCTTTCACTACTTTCTAGAAATCTACTCGACATTTTTTATATACATTATATTATAATATTATGAATTCAATTTTCAGTGTAACTGGCAGAGTCGGCTATAAATTATTTGTACCCCTCTCCCCGCACCGATTACTTTTGAAGGACATCCTAAAGTGTTTTGAAAAAAAAAATGCCGTAAAACCGGCGCAATAGCTGTTTGTCTGGCAACCGCATCTTAAAATCTTCAATACGAAACAGAAATACCCGCGTGTCATTTGCCCCGGGTGGATCGATCCACCACCGATCGTCGCGTTAAGTCACGACGATGATCTAGTTGTGGGCAGAGGCACAGTTGGACTCACCATGTTGTATCACAGGTACCCGTAATTTACATTATTTCCATCGATCGGTTTCGAAACGACCACGGCGGTGTTCCAATTTCATCACGCCAATCTGAGAACCCATCTCGTCTTGCGCTCTTGTGTTTCATTTGTTTCACTGTTTATGATTCATGTATGCATAACAAACAGCTCGGTCGTGAGAACCAGAATATATTTTAGACGAATAAGGTAAAGACGAGCCACACGGCAATGACTATGTCTAATGTAGTGGGAAAAAAAAATTACTCGCAGCATCGAGTATTACACCTGCCACTTTCTAAACGGTTCCAAAAACATATTTTCCATCGCGAAAGATTTCACGAGTGAGCCGAGTCCACCCTTAAACGGACATACGAGTAGGGTTTTCGATCGGTTTTATTCGTTATTGATTTAATAACGACACTTGATGACGTTAATGACGATGATAATATCGTAAATATTTTGTAATAATGCGGACTATATAGTTGCAGTTCTCGATAAATCGTATAATAATTGATCTTTCGTAATCCCCGATATATTATTGTATTATGATACCGTTTAGGACAACAATGGAAATAATTTAGGCAATACCATATTATTATAATAATGATGAATCCTCGCATCGGACGTATACGGGGAAATGTGTCTTATATTATAATATTATGCTTTTGTGAGAGGCGCTAACAATATGTTTATTATATTATACGGAATAGCGTTTCGACGATGATAATAATATTATGTTTGGGACGTAGTTGGCCGTTAGAAAATAATTGAATAAAATCGCGACCGCCGTTTTGAACGAAAGAAATGGACTTCCTCGAACATAGCAGGAAAACTGCGTAGTAAGTATATTTATTAGTTTTCTCGTTTTTCCACAGTCTAACAATTATTATTCAAATATAATATGGGCATGCAGTATTGTAATTTTTTCATTTTTTAAATATTATAATTATATTATGTAGATTCGGTTTTTTTTGTGACAAAAACATAAAAAAATGAAAAAAAAATGATTATTTGAGTACACATGAGTACATGACATAATAATATGCCTACACTTGTTTAAAAATATTATAATATATTATTCATATTTTTTTTTTTTTTTTTAATTTATTTAAACATATTTACAATCTATACAATTTGTACAATAAGTAAATTTGATAACATGGGTAATTAAAATGAATTGAATGTCTTGAGGGGGGAAAACCGTCCATCAACAGTACCTCCTATTTAATTTGATGGGTTTCATATTTAATATGAGTATAATATCGATCGATGCGTTGCTTGTTAGTAAATAATTCATACGCATAGCTAATTCTTAGAAAACCAGTTACACAGATTGTTCGAGCATAAAATATTTAATAAGGACTTTTTTCTCGGCAAAGGTTAAAAATGTCCCCCGGGAGAAGAGGACTTTGTTTGTGAGTTTGGGATTCTTCCGTAGCGCATATAGTATAGCATGGTTTCTAGGAAAAGCCTCCAACTGTAAAATTGTTTTCTTAATAATATATAGATACGGAATTTGTTCAAAATGTTATGAAAGTATTCAAGTCTCTGCGGAGTCAATTTTAATAATCAATAAAAGTATACTGTAGGTGTCTATGTTGAAGATGAAAATTCCAAAAACTTTTTCAAATATTTCAGATGACTATAGTGTTAGTAATTTGTGTGATCTTATTATCCGTTTCAATTCAAAAATCGTTCCTCGACTCTGCGCGTTTACAACGAATAATTAAAATTAAAACAATTCAATTTTAATCATAATATTATGGTATCAAGTTAAAATTAAAAAGAAAACAGCGACGTGGAATATATTTTTATTGTGTTTAATATTTCGGTTATACGATATACCTACTAATTTGGTACGTAATATAATATTAAAAACCATAATTATAGTTATTAAAGTATACCTAACTTATATTTAAACAAGTGAAATTCCATGTTAAATATTTTTTGTTACTGCTTGGGAATTACATTTTGTTTCAGCTTATTGGATAATTAAGAAAAAAAAAATGATGGACAATTCTTCGCCACGCGCATTATATAAGAGAAAAGTTTGTATTCAACAAGTAGGTATGCATATTTGTGTGTTATAATTGCTTGGTAAATATAATTGGACAAGGAAGTGATAATAATTATTCCATCCAAGTAAATGACGCAACGGTAGCATTGATAAATGAAAGTCTTAGGGTAGAGGAATATATTGAAATAACGTATACGACGTTCGATCAAACGTGTTAAAAACGGCTTACGCCCAAACTTATAATCGTTTTTGTCATTGATCAACAATTCTGTTTTAATTTTTTTTTTCATAATATTCCGCATAAAATAATGCAGCAGCTGGGTGTCTATCTATTCTAAAATTGTGTTTAATTATACTTATGTGTTACCAATAATGGGGCAACAGTTTGGGCCAATAAACCTAACCTGAGCGTGTCGAAATAGTAAGTTTGACCGATCGGGTCGCCGTCGTATGGGAGTTATGCAGCTTTTGAGAAAACGCCACACCCGCATATAATAATAATATATTCTATGTGCAAAGGTGGGCAAGTCAATGAAAATAATTAACTGTGCAAGTTGTGTTAATTCAATTAAATTGCCTTCAGTAGTCAAAAGTTAATAAAAAAAAAAAAAAATTAACTAGATATGTTTAAAGTTGAGATAGAAAATAAACTTAACTTGACTCAAAGTTATGCGTGTATAATAAATGTAAATTAAAAATGCTCATAACTCACTTAAAAACTGAACTATCGTAAAAAAAAAAACTTCCGACAAAACACAGATAATGTTCTTATCAACAGGTTTCAAAATAGATCGATTCATTCTAATTTTTAAGCTAACGGCATAAAACGTCTGCTAAAATGCCTCAATTGTAATATCCTTGTGGAGTGTGGACACACAATATGTTATTGTAATAAACTACCTCAAGCCGTATCATCTTAAGAAATTGCAAATGCTCAAAACTATTTTTAATTAGGTAAATATTAATGTACATTGAAAAGTATTTCTATTTATAAGAGGATAATATATAATAGCCACACGAATGTCGGGACGTCTAAACTTAAGAATTTTGCTGAAAAAAACTCGATCGTCATGGTTATCGGTTTACTCGGATTTCATTGAAAAAAATTATAACAAATCAATAAATTTATCCGCAAGTATACTTTTTTGTCACTATTAATATACTATTGTATTATGTACACTTATTACCTATTACAAAAAAAAAAAAAAATAAATACCTACTTAACTAGAAACGAATAATTAACGTTTTCATTTTTCAATTACACCATGCGAGTGTGTAATTATTTTAAGGTAAACAATCAGAACGCTACTTCCACGGCTATAATTGCTACCGCACGTTCTATTTGTTCGCGCGCAATATTGTCAACAGGTCTTTCCCACTCTGTAATCTACCTTATTCGGTGGCTTATATACGTTCAGTGATTTGCCCCACGGTTTGAATTGACGACAAGTCCAGAGGGGAGAAAGGTATTTATCAAAAAAGTTGGAAATACACTCCATACCAGACCGAATAATAAGTCATCATAATAATACGTTCTGAAACTGATATATATATAGATGAGTTTGACCAGACTTGAAATCTGACGTTCCCGTACAGTGTTGGGAAAATATAACCAAAAAAATCATCTGGATAAGATAACAAAATAATTCACTCAAAATTTGTCTAGACAAGATAAAATATAACATCATTTTTTTTTATCTAGATGAAGATAAAAATACACATACATTTATCTAGAGAAAAAAATAGATAATTTTTTTTTTAAATTATATTATAAATAATGTAATTTATTAGTATTTAATAATTAGATAATATTTATTAGTTAATAAATCTTTAATGTCATTTCTCAACTAAAATAATATGCAATTTTAATTTTTAATACAACTTGAATAAAAATAAAATAACAAAATAAAACTGACAATATTTCGGTAAACATTTCTTTTTTTAACTATAATAATATTGTAATTTAAAATCTGTACTCGGTTCTCGTAAGTTATTGGCTATTTCAGTATTCGAAAATATTCTTATTATTATATTATTTATCTAGATAAATTACCACAGATAACCATTACATTTATCTTGATGAGATAATTAGATGATTTAATTATTTTTATCATCTAGATAAGATAATTAAAGAAATAATTTTATCTAGATAACACTGCTCTCGTGCAAAGAATAAACGGTAAGAACTCGGATCGTGTCCGTGGAGTTGCAGGCCTCTAATTTTTCGGCAAATCCGGCTTATAGAATTTCCAAGTCGATATTTATTTTCTTTGGTGAATTGCCGATTCCAAAAACCAATTTGCAATTGACATTCGATTTTTTTAATCGATCGGACTGCGTGTGGAAGTTGTCCACCCGAAATGATTTTTGACTTGAAATATTTGAAATATTTCCAAAAAAAACAATTTGCAAAATATCAGCACATTTTTTTAATCGATCGAACAAAATAATATGGGGCGTGAACTGTACTTGCACTATACGCACACACAAAAATTGTATTATTAGACAATTAGAAGGCTACACTAAATTTTGTATTATTAATTGTTATATTTATTTAACAAAGAATATGGATTACCTCATTAAAGCGTATACTTTTCACGGACGATTGAAGAAGTCAGGTCCGTGCAAATTTTACTGGAAACTTAATATTTATAATGAAATTTAAAATGACGTCATAACCTTACAAAATATGTACTGTTACGTTTCAAATTTTTCTTATTAATAAGTGTTTCGGAAGGGAGAAAGTATTTATAATAAAATTATAAAATATATTCAGCGGCAGACCGAATAATTTAATATGCAATTTATATATCAATTACGTTCGATGCATCGTTAATTTTATTCAATGCCTAAACTATTGGATTACTTTCATAGGCTTAACCTTTAGTTGTGTCGAAAACAATTAAAAAGTATTAAAAAAAATACAGTACCCACCCGAAATGATTTATGGGGTGGACGGACCCGGTGTTATTGGCATTTATTTTCGTTGAATAATTTTGACACGTTTTATATATTTTTATGACACCAACACTACTGCACACGATCATGCACTATTTTTTGTCACAATATTTATAAATTATTTTCGGTGAAAAATGGTTTTAAATCTAATTATTGCGGATTATCGAAGAAAACTATTGCGTTTATGGAACCGTAATACATTATTATGTATACCTGGTATTATGACAGCGGATATAAATATATAATACTATATCAACAGGTGTCAGGCAACATTTCTTATATTTTATCGATAATCGATATTGACATTTAACGACTCGAGGCTACTTATATAATACAGATATCATATGAACGGACTATCGATCAAACCAGGCGGGTCGTTATTTTCAATCGAAATGTAGCGGAAAACATGAAAATATTGAGTTTTGGTAAAGACGTTGATCAAATAGTTGATTACAAAATAGGCTGCGGGGACACGAATCATATCGTTGAAATAAATGAATAACAATATGAGTTTTGATGATTTAATGACTGTGTGAGCAAGTCTGCGGCGTCGCATACGATTGAACTCGTAATTTTTTCATGTAGGTACTTGCGACGCATATAATAATATGACGTAAATTGACACTTACAATATTTTTAACCAAATATGGTTTACACTGAAAATAAACAATAACGGTGAAAAGACATTGATTCGTCAGGCACTGGATTACGCGTGACGGGAGAATACGCGTCGGAGATCGTTTGCAGAGTATTATAGATCTGCCTACTACAACAGAAACATGTGAAATTCGATTAAAAAAATTAATACAATATTAATAACAACAATATCGAAAACAATAATTTAGTTGTGCGGTTTATTTTGATGTGATTAAAATCGGATGGAAAGCATGTTTTGATATCGAATGATATTGTAATATTATAATAATAATATATATTATAGGTACCTACTATCGAGTGCGTATCTATACGAATCTGTATTTTTGTGTTTTTTTTAATGATACCTATGTATAGGTGCCATTTAATAATATATTAGACTGTACGCGGACGTAAACGGCCCCGTCAATATACACGTAGTGCTAGAGAAACCGCGAAATATCTATTAGGAAAAAAACCGAACACTGCAAATTATAGAGACTCTTATATTGTCGCAGATGTGCAACGACAGTGCGTCGTCGTATTGGTCGTCGTGTAATTTTTTATTGCGAAGTGCAATTATTGCGATACCGAGTCGACGACTGTCCTAAATTTCGGCGCGGTCGTCGTGCGTGTATTACGGCGGCGGCGGGGCGGGTGAGGGAAGGCGCGTTAAGACAATACGCACTCTATTGTGTTGTGTTGACACGTGTTGCCACGATATTATTGTCATTGGCGCCATTACGGGGTAGCGGCGGGTAGCGATTTATCGTTACCCCGCCAATTTGAATAGGATCGCAAAAAATAGGTATGCGATTATAAATTATTTTGTTTAAACTTTTTTCCATAAAAATAAACGGTCGTCCGACCTTATAGTCGACACTTGTAATATAATATTGTGGTAATATTGATATATTGTGGCATTAAACTAAATAACAATCGATTGAGAGAAGATAATAATATGATAACGGACGTGGATAGGTATAATTGAGTGTCTTGAACACTTGCGTATCATAGTCAAGCCGGTGTTCGCGGCTGCAGGTTTGTCGACTGATGCTTCGTGGCTTATAATATGGTATACCTGCACCTAGGTATATAGGTATTCAGAATAGGATTTTAAATCTACGACGGAACGGCAAAAACGGTCATCTATAATATTTATATTGCTTTGATGTAACTACATCGCAGTACGCGGCTCGTCTGCAGGAACACCGCAAACGGTATTTTATTATTTTGGACGTGTTACAAAAATACGTCGTCGTGTAATTTTTTATTGCGAAGTGCAATTATTGCGATACCGAGTCGACGACGGTCCTAAATTTCAGCGCGGTCGTCGTGCGTGCATATTACGGCGGCGGTGGTTCCCATCACGAGTGACGGAAGGCGTTAAGACAATACGCACTCTATTGTGTTGTGTTGACGTGTTGTCATAGTATATTATATTGTCGCAGGCGGTGGGTGGCAATTGTTACCCCGCCAATTTGAACGGGGTCGCAAAAAAATATTTCGTAAAAAAATAGGTATTACATATTATAAATGATTTTGTTTAAACTTTTCCCGTAAAGATAAACGATCGTCCGACCTCGGTTGACATTTTTGATAATATATGGTATGTATAAACTAAATAACAATTTATCGAGAGATGATAATAATATGATAACGAAGGTGGATATTATCAAGTGTCTTGAACACTTCCTTCGAGTAGCGTATCTACGGTGGCAGGGATATGGGGTTAAATCAAAAGTCTGCGCACGCCTATACGTTGCTATACACCGTAATTTTACTCCACATGACGCCCCTGAATATTATCATACACATATCATCTGTGATTACTGACCATATTTTGTTCGGTTGGTTTTTCAACAGGTGTTCCGCGGTCTCGGCTTTCTAGTACCTAGCTGCAGCATCCTAGGTGTAATTTGATTACGAAGTGTATTGCGATACGGAGTTAACTGCAGCCATTTCGGGGTGCATTCGCAGGTGGTCGTGTGTGCATTACACAGCTGCGGTTTGCGAGATCAAGCCAGTGTTTGCGGTTGGTTTGTCGACTGATGCTTCGTGGCTTATACCTGCACCTAGGTATAGATATTCAGAATATGTTTTTAAATCTATATGTAGATGTAGTGTGTGTGTGTGTGTGTGTGTGTGTGTGTGTGTGTGTGACCGACAGTACGGCAAAAACGGTCGTCTATTAATATTTATATTGTTCTAATGTAACTATATCGCAGTATATGCGCGGCTCGCCTGTAGGAACGCTGCAAACAGTGTCGTATTGTTATTACGGATGTGTAACGTCGTCGTATTGGCAAGTACTTGTCATGTAATTTCATTGCGAAGTGCATTGCGATATCGAGTCGACAGGTAGTCCTTTCAGAGTGGTCGTCGTGCGTGCATCATACGGCGGCGGCGGCGGCGGCAATGGTTCCCAAGCCCGAGGGGCGGCGTTAAGTCAATATACGCACTGTTGTGTCGCTGTAATAATATTGTGCACGTAATTTGTGATTATAGAGACCATAATAATATAATGTTATAATATTTTTTCAGCGTTCGGTCGGTTCGAGTACCTACACGCCTGCACCTTGGGTGCATATATAGGCGCGGATTGGCAAATTATTTTGGGGGACTATAGCGGCCCCTCCCATAACATTTTCTAAAAAACTATATACGCTCAGTACTAAGTACTGACTTTTGAACTGGGGGGGGGACTAGGTTTCCTCGAGCCCTCTCTCCCTATTTGCGCCAACGGTTATAGGTACCTGTTTAGAATATATTTTTGAATCCGGCTCCGGTACGAGTATACTGTCAGAACGGAAAAACGGTTATCTAATATTGTATATTATAATATTCTTAAACGTATAGTTTATTGCAGCACTCGTCTCGCGGCGGCGGCGTACGAGTGTGGGAATGAATTCGAAAAAGGAGTTGTGTATTTTTTCATTCCGAAATCGTTAAAAAAAAAAAAAAAAAAATTTGAAAACCGTCGTCCGTTTATCGTCGTATTGTTCCGACAACAATGTCACCACCGGGCGCGAGTGTGATGCGAAAACAAATAAATGTACCTCCAGCTGAACGCCCATCGTACCTACGGGCTGGGGAGGAAAAGCGTGTTTCGGTGGCGGCGTCTGAGAGTCGGCCAACGCGTTTCACGTGTGCCGGGAGAAAATAGCACCGACCGTACGTGTGCGGCCGTTGCATCATCACGTTCTACATACTCGTTGACCCACGACAAATAACCATTATACAAACAATTATACATTATTCTTATTGTCGTCGTCGTCGTCGTCGTCGTTATTATTATTATTGTCTACGATAATAAAATGTATATTATAAATAATATATATATATATTATGATATTATGTTTATAATAATTTTTTTTTGTTATTAAAATAAAATATTATAATATTATATTCAAGGTTTTTTATCGGTAGATAATATTGTCGTAATGAAAATCTATCGCCGACCAAATTTGTATTGTAGGACACTACTCCCCGCCCGTCGACCGAATACCTCGTCGATTTCGGAAAACGGCCACAGCAATAACAACAAATGTTGTGTATTTCGTACCGAGTGCGCACGTTCAATACCGTCTGATAAATAATAATTGGATAATATGAGTTTGTCTCGTTTTTTTTTTTTTTTTTTCTATTATTGTTATTAGCTGAAAAAATATCTACAATATAACAATCATAACGACAATATTATTAAATAATGGCCTATATACGTGACTCGAGGAATGGCTGGACTATTACGAAACATGATACCATTATTATTATTATTATTATTATTACTATGGTCAGTGGTGAAATCTGCAGCTGATTTTAAGTGCTGATATGATATATGACGTATTCGACGACCAAATATTATGTGTGCCTATTTGATCGGTATGATGGATATCCGGTATCAGCACAATCGGATGCTAAATTTGAAACGACAAGTGACAACGGCCGGACGCGATAAAATTATATATATTTTAATTGAAAACACCGTTACGTCGTATGCACTGCGATAATACAGCGATACACCGATGACTTGTGACATGCATAATATCACTGACACATATTACGGCACGCATTGTTAGATAACTCGACTGGCGTTAAACAAAACTCGAGTCGACCGGAGAATCGCAAAAGTAAATTGTCTACGTATAAAAAATGTCATTGATGTCAGAGTGAAAAGCGCACGAAAAATACGTATTTCCGACCTCGGGCGCATAGCTGATGTCGGACGATTAAATTGTTACAGTTCTGACGGAAGTAAATATATATAATAATAATAATAATAATAATAATAATAATAATAATAATAATGAGTGGTACGAAAACAGACGCATCGTGTGAGATTCGGAACAACCGAAATTGGTTTAAAACGACGACATAACAATATAACAGTCGACCGAGAGAGAATATAATGATATTATTATGCACGTCTATTATAACGCGTTGACGGGCCATTTCGAATAAACCAACGAACCCAACCTCTGGTCGGTAGCGTTTTCGAAATCATTCCAAAGGTTAGGTTCGTATTTTTTATAGTCGACGGGACTACACCTGACGCGGTCCCGCGTAATAGCTGTTTGAATTCAAATAGCCTTTTACGCGGAAAGCCGCGCAACGCTTCTCAAACAAACCGCCAATCGACGATGGTCGACGCCGGCGCGCGACACCCGCGCTGTGAACCGTCGGCCGGCCGTTGAGGGAACCGGATTGTAATGTCACTAGTTTTTTTACCGACGACCCGCACGAGACTGACACACACGTCCCCGGCCGATCGTCTCTGTTTCTTTTTTTTTTCCGTTTGATTTGTTTTTTTTGTTCAGTGCCCGACAGGGCCACAAACGGATTTCTTGTTTGTTCACCCGCGAAATAAATTTAACCCTCACATCGCAAAACTTGTGTTTTTCTTTATTTGTTTTGTCGTGTGAAACCTCTACCTCAACATCACCGCACCCACGCGGCCTTCACTAGGCCCGCATCAACTGGCTCCCCGTACAGGAATCACCGGTAAGTGAAAACTTATTAACTTACCCCTTACTACCACCATCATATACCCTTCCCGTTGCGCGACTTGGAAAAAAGTCCCCGACGCGATCCGACAAAAACGTGGTTAGCTGGCGAAAACGGAAAAACCGGCGTTACGTAATATATTACATAAGGACGTAACGACCAGCCGCGCCGCCCGATTTACGGACGCACCGACTACACCGCGCGCGACGCTCCAAAGTCCACACACACACGACGTAGGTAGGTAGGAACGCAAGAGCGCGAGAGGGTCACACCACCACCGCCCAGCACCACCACCGATAACGTCAACACGCGATTACCTGGGACAGAAATACCACATAATCGGACTGCCGTCGCCGCCGCCCAAAGCGACAGCCGCCGTCTTCCCTAATCGCAGTAGTGGGCCGGATAACGCACACACGCGCATCCGCGACAACACTCCGCGAAAACCGGTTACTGTGATCGCCCGGCAAGCGCAATAACAAAACAATAACAACCCACTGACCTACATTCCGTACGCAAATAAACACCGATAAACGGTCAACACAGCTGATCGAAGGAACGCGACGACCGTTCCACCGACAACAGCCACATTTTATATTTTCCCGTAAACAACACCGGAAAAACAACCGGACGTCATGTCGGGAAAATATATTAATGAGTTGACCGCCGCGGAGTTGCGCTACGAATGCAGGCAGCGCGAGTTGTCGGATACGGGCGCGAAGGATGATCTTGAAATCCGGTTGATACAACACTTCACGGACCTGAACCTACAGGCCAATGAAGTCCGGTTTCCGCCTATGGAACCCGCCGGGCATACCGGAAACAACCCGCCAACAGGTCAAATACTTGACGCCGGACAAAGGGAAAACCAACCGGTCGAATCATCACCCGCCCAGCCATCGAACATCACCACCAACATCCCACCCACACCCACACACCAACAGGCTATGGACATGATTCAAGCGAGTCGGTCCATAATTAAGGAGGTACGGCAAGCGGCGGAAAACTCGGCGCATGGGCACAGTTTGGAATCGCGACTGACCATGCTCGAGGACTGCATGGCCCGCTTTGGCGACGACCAACGCCGCATTGCAGAAACAATGCGACGCCTGGAAATGGGTATGGCACGCCAAGCACCGGAACACCAACCGGAAGGGACAGCACCGACCCGCCCCCACCACAACGTGTCATCGAACAACACGGAATACGGTACGAGGTACTCCGCGGCACGCGAACCGCCGTCCGCGGGTAACCAGCACGCCGAACGTTCGGTACGTTTCGATGACACGCCAAATTTATACCATGCCCCCTCCTCCACACACACCTATGCGTCACAACAATCGACGCTGATACCATACGACGACGTATGTGCAGCGAAACATTCGCTGCCGGAGTTCCTCGGAACAACGCCTGAGGACCCGGTACGATTTATACACAAAGCGGAATCGATATTGTACCAAACGCGTATAGATAGGTCGGCCTGGACTAATATTGTCACGCAGCAGCTGAAGGGTGCAGCCAGTACATGGTGGAACACCATCAGACTACTGGACCTCACCTGGGATGAGTTCCGCGCCGAATTTTTAGAAAAATTCGACAACGTGGAAATACAATCACGACTGCGGGCTGAGATAGTATCCGTCCGACAAACACAAACGCAATCGCTTACGGAGTTCGTGACACAAAAAAACCAACTCGCGCGCCGCGTCAATACCGGGCTATCTGAAACACAGCTAGTCGGTACGATAGCCGGTCTAACGCGCAACGAATACCGCACGCATATCCGATTGCAGAGACCAGCGACTTTCGGAGACCTCCGCCGGGTCGCTGGAATCCTGGAATACACACCAGACGAAACGCCCACACAACAACAGCAGAAACCGGCGTACAAATCATATTCACAAACCCGCCCGCCCCAACCGAAGCCGCAACCGCGTACACGGGACGGTACTGCAGGTAAAACGCAACCGCCCAACCCGTGCAGGTACTGTGGAGGTCCTCACTGGAACAGTGACTGCCCCGGGAACACGCCGCGTTCGGGAAACGGGAAATGAGTCGACGGACAATTGTCCACGCCGCCGCCTCAAACACACACACACATACAACCACGCCACCACACACAACGCTCGGCAATACAGACGGGGATATAACTATCAAACGCGCATCGATAAACTCGGCGTCATCAGATATATCACCCATCAAAAACATTAAAATTCCGTTAAGTAGCAGGTCATCATCACCACACACAACGACCCCTACTACGGAATTAACACGTACTCATACGGTACACACCCATAGCACAGAGGTAACCGAAACGGATGCTCTGGTAATGGCGGTGCAAACCGCTCCCCATGGTACCGATAACGCGGTTAAGAACCAGTTACCCAGCTATACATCACAACCACCGTCGAATAACGCTAAACGTGTATGCCCCGACAAAATTCCGACCCCCGCGGTCGAACTCGAATTTAGGTCAGGCCCCGTAACAGCTCTACTCGACTCACAAGCACAAAAATCGTATGTAAGCCCGAACATAGCACATAAATATGGCACACCCCCACACGGACAACCAACTCAGGTACGAATGGCGGACGGACATACCACAATGACAAGTGGTACCTCCACATTCGTAGCCAGAATCGGAGACCTCACGGTCACCTTCAACGCAGCCATTCTGGAAAATTTGTACTGCGATATGCTCCTAGGTCACGACTTTCTCGTACAAAACGAAGTCACCTGGGACTACACAACGAGCACCATCCATTTAGGTTCGGATAGGAGAACAACAGCGTGCTGGAAAGGGCGGACACCCACCCCAACCCCAGCACTAGATGTCGACAAATTAACAATAAACGGTGACCACCACACACGCGCGAAACTCGCCGAAGTAGTACGCAACTATCCGGACGTATTCAACGGTAGGGTAGGACGCACCAGGTTAATTGAACACGACATCCTCCTCAAAAACCAAACACCCATAGCACTCAAACCATATCCCTACCCACCGGTAAAACAGGCCACAATCGACACCATGATACGGGACATGGAAGAGCAGGGACTGGTAGAACAGAGCACATCCCCGTGGGCCGCACCCATCGTTCTAGCAAAAAAGAAAGACGGCTCACCCCGACTATGCATTGATTATAGGCGGCTCAATGATATCACTGAGTCTGACGCCTACCCAATGCCCGACCTCAATACGCTGATACGTCAGATGAGAGGCGCAAAAGTATTCAGCGTCCTGGACCTTAAGTCGGGTTACTGGCAGGTCCCACTTAACCAAAACGCGCGAAAATACACGGCATTCCGGACGCGTCGGGGCCTATACCAATTCCGAGTCCTCCCCTTCGGCCTCAAAAACAGCCCCATGACCTTCGTGCGATTAATGGACGAAGTCCTGAGGGGGTACCTGGACGAGTTCGTCCGCGTATACCTAGACGATATAGTAGTGTTTTCGAACACTGTGGACGAACACCAGTGCCACTTGGACAAAGTTCTAGAACGTCTACAGAGACACGGGCTCACATGCAACCCCGAAAAGTGCAAATTCGGAGCCACCGAAATTTCATTCCTCGGACACCTAGTCACCTCCGAAGGAATAGACAAACAACCGGAGAAACTAGAGGGCATCATAAACTACCCCCCACCAACCAAACTGAGGGACCTACGGAAGTTCCTGGGCGTTTGCAACTGGTACAGCCAGTTTGTCGACAACTACGCGAACACCATAGCACCCCTAACGAATAGACTCAAACAGGGGACCAAATGGTCGTGGACCGAAACCGAACAGGCCGCATTTACCAAAATAAAACGCGCCCTGTACGATTCGCCAAAACTGTCGACACCAGATTACGGAAAACCGTTTTGCCTACAAACCGATGCTAGCGAAATAGGAGCAGGTGCCGTCCTTTTCCAACGGGGTGACAGCCCGGACGAAAGGCGGATAATCGCCTACGCAAGCAAAAAGTTTAGTGATACGCAAACAAGGTACGCCGCGGTAGAACGCGAGTGCCTCGCGATAATCTGGGCAACCGACAAGTTTAGACCATACCTAGAGGCCCGCCGCTTTGACCTATTCACCGACAACTCGGCACTCACATGGCTCCACCGAGCCAAAAACACAAATTCCAAGTTAACCAGGTGGGCACTACAGCTGGCTAACCTGGACTACAAAACCACACATGTGCCCGGCGTACAGAACGAGGCGCCGGACATGCTATCCCGCAACCCAACCACCGGGCCACCGGTAGACGAGGAACACCTCGAGGAACGACTAGTAGGAGTACCCACCTCACCACTCACCACTGCTACTAGCTCACCGGCCGACAATCTGTTCGCCACGACGGACCCGGCTAACACCACTAGTGGTCCCACAATCACACACGCTATGCTCGTGACATGGCAGGCCAATGACCCCAACACACGAGACACAGCGCGCAACATGACAACGGACGACCCAGCGCACAATACCGGAAGTACCACGGATAAAAAAAATAAATACATTTTTACCGACGGTCTTCTGCGGATAAATTTGGGCGAACACACACCCGTAGTCATCCCAAAGGACAAGACGCAGAACGTGATCTGGACATACCACGATCACGTACTCGCAAACCACCCGGGCTGGAAAGAAACGTACAGAGCGGTAAAACAACGGTTTTTTTGGAAAGGACAAAAAAACGACATCCGACTGTACGTCAAGTCGTGTCACATATGCGCGTGTACCAAACCACTGAACACGCGCGCAGATGACCCCGCGACCACCAGAATACCCCGACACCCCTGGGAGGTGGTTAGCATAGACCTCATGGGCCCCTACCCGCGTACGAGTAGGGGAAAACAATACATACTGGTCGCCACGGATCTGTTTAGTAGATGGACCGAGGCATACCCCCTCGGAACAGCCACTACAAAAACAATAACCGAAACGCTTGAACGAGAATTCTTTTCACGTTTCGGATACCCCCGTGTGTGCTTAAGCGATAACGGCCCACAGTTCGTAGCAAACGATATGCGTAAAGCGATCGAACAGTGGGGGGCCGAGGGCTGGACAACTCCGGTATATCACCCGAGGGCCAACCCAGTCGAACGCCGTAACCAGGAATTAAAAAAAGGTCTACGCGCGCTACTCATCGACGGCAACCACAACACCTGGGACACCAAGCTAGCCCCCATTCTTTTTTCGATCAGGAACAGGCGTAACGACCGGACAGGATATCCACCATCGGTACTCGTCCTCGGGAGAGAGGGCAAAAGGCCGGGGGACTGGATACTGTCGCGGACAGCGGACAACCCGATCGAACAAATAAACATGGCTAGGGCGAGTCGCGAAAACAATGTACTGACCACACCACCGGTAACAGGTGGGCCGACGGACACAAAGTACAAAACAGGTGACACAGTGTACTACAAGGCACACCACCTGTCAAACGCGCACAAAAAATTTCACGCCGGCTTCGCACCGAAATGGTGGGGACCGGTAAAGCTACACAAACGCGTAGGCAAAGGTGTGTTCACCACAGACCAACAGCCAACACGCAAGATCCACGTGTCCTGCCTAAAACGCGCAAACACCGCAGCGCCCAAAACACCCCCCACCCAACCCCCACCCCAACCATAAACCCACAATAGCATTTGGTGTACATCATTTCAGTCGGAATAGCACCAATGGAGCGCCAACCACCAGCCACATCCAGCACCCTCCAACAAGCGGCGGAACTGCTGGAACGCAGCCAGCAGCTGCTGAGGTCAGTCAGCATGGAGGAGGGCACCAACACCACCACGGCGGCACGGGTCCGCCAGATGACCACGGCGCAGTTGCAGCGGGACCCGGTACTGTGGGCCGCCTACACGCGTGGGTGGGAGGACCGGACCGTCGTCTTCCAAAGGGCGACGAGCGGCGAACCCGCAACCGCTATGCGGCTCAATAGGTCGCGCAGCCCCAGGCGGGTGACTCGACCGACGGCCACGGCACGACCGGTAGCCGCAGCACGACCGGCGACCCGAACTCGACCGGCGCCACCAACAACAACAAATCGGGCACCGGCGAGACGGCCTCCCCACCCACTGATGGAGAGACCAGTACCGGCACCGAGGACATCAACCATCCCGCCTCCAGGACCGCCCGTCAACCCGCTGCCAATAAGGGACAACACCACCGACGCAACACCACCGGTTTCACTCAACGCCCGCCAGCGCCGGAACAAACAGCGGATGCGGGACTACAAGTCAAAGCAGACGTCCCAGCAGCACCGCCTGGAAAAACCGGCGCCAACACCAGCCCCCGTCCCGCCACAGCCAGAACCTGCGACACCGGACCTCACCGTGGTCACGGTACCGGAAGTGACAAACACTTCCGGAACAACCGGAACCGCGGAAGAACCAACAGCCGCGACCCCTCAAACCGCGGATATGGAAATATCCCCGGAAGAGGAGGCGGACCTGTTAGGTGAGACCGACGCAGGCATGGCTGGCACTGAAGACATGGAGGTCAGCCTCATGTACTTCAGTCCCCCCACGTCCCCCCAACATGACTAGACACCACCAGGGCCACGTCCGCTGAACACAGCTGGAAAAACGTGCCCACGGACAGGTGTCTACCACACCCACCCTCCACACACACCCTTTGACAACACCGGCAACGGCCGGAACACCACCGCCGTTGGCAGTTTGGGGGGGGAGTATGACGCGGTCCCGCGTAATAGCTGTTTGAATTCAAATAGCCTTTTACGCGGAAAGCCGCGCAACGCTTCTCAAACAAACCGCCAATCGACGATGGTCGACGCCGGCGCGCGACACCCGCGCTGTGAACCGTCGGCCGGCCGTTGAGGGAACCGGATTGTAATGTCACTAGTTTTTTACCGACGACCCGCACGAGACTGACACACACGTCCCCGGCCGATCGTCTCTGTTTCTTTTTTTTTTCCGTTTGATTTGTTTTTTTTGTTCAGTGCCCGACAGGGCCACAAACGGATTTCTTGTTTGTTCACCCGCGAAATAAATTTAACCCTCACATCGCAAAACTTGTGTTTTTCTTTATTTGTTTTGTCGTGTGAAACCTCTACCTCAACATCACCGCACCCACGCGGCCTTCACTAGGCCCGCATCACACCTGCACGTACTAAATTACGACTTAAAAAAAGTGATCGACATCATAGTCGAGTACCCGCGCGCGCCGAATAATTTTAATATTTCGTCAGTTTATTTCGATAATAATAATTTATTCAAACTAATAAAACGGACCAAAGCCCGACAATGCCTAGTACGCAGTGCTTGAGAAATCGGAACAATATTTAGAAATACGTAAACATTATATTATATAGGTAACAAGTATAATATTAATTACGGAATAATATTATAATATTGTTTCTTTTCGAAATTTATTTTGTTATTTTATTGTATTGCTCATCGGGTACGACGACGACGACGAAGACGAGACAATTAGTCAGGTAATAATAATTATAGTAAAAAAATTGATACGATTTCTGTACTGTGGTCTTAGACATGCTCAAAAACAACGATTTTACTGCATTGAACACTGCAGTGTTATCGTAATGATATTGTGCACAATATATGCTCTATAATAATATTGAAAATACCATTTCATTCTTACAATCCTTCCAACAGTCGTCTTTTTTTACGTAAACAACATCGTGTTTGGTGAGGTTAGTTGTTATGAAATCAGAATATTTTAGGAGTCGCCGAAAGTCAACCTATAAAGTGATAACCAACTAGAACCCTCGAAGTGATCTGACATAGTGTCAAATATTATCTCTACATATAGACTCATTATGGTCCGTATACGTTATTGTACTTTCGTAAAATATAATATAATGTACAAACGAACAGCACAAAACCGCTCTTAATGTTTTAATCTATCAAACTTTTAGTTCGCCCTGTTCACTTTCTACACCTATTATCCGAATCATATTATTATGTCACTCTAATCACAATATTGAGCAACAACTCCATAATAATAATGTATTGGAAAGTTGCATTACGGTCGAAGACTTTTTTCGTTCAAATCAAACAAACACACACACACACACACACACACACACACACACACACACGCACACACACACACTGCCCAATACTGTGGTTTAACCGAATCGGACACATATTACATTATTATGCCTACGTAGAGTCTTAATACTATCGATTTATTGAGTCTTATGGCATTGTTCCATAAATCATATTATTATTATTATTATTATTATATATAGTCTGATAGACAGTGTCCATAATATAATAATGTCCACGAGTACCTATACGGTACAGTGTATACAAATGTATAATTGTTGAATTATTGGATTGAATACATATTTTATGAAACGGATATATTATGAAAAAAAAAAAAAAGGTTTACTTTCGTTGAAAAGTATACACACGAAGTCGTCGAATGTATACAACAGTGTTATTGTATATAACTATAGATTATATTATTATTATTATTATTATTACGGCTCACAGCAAAATATGATATAATATTATATATTTCCACGTTGTTATTCAAGATTATTCGCCATGACCGTTCGACCACTGCCTGCTAAATATTTATGAATTATGGACGACTTTGTATTTGTATTTTAACCTATATAAAGTCCTAGGAATCTAATAATATATTATTACAGTCGTTAGAATGTGATATCATTTACCACGCATTGTTTGCTCTCGTTGTACATTGGTAAAATTAAAAATGTCGTTTCTATTATTTGTAGTCGATGATTTATTTGCATATAACGATAGTGTATAACAGGTACGAAATAGAAAATGTACATACATAAAATAAAATGTAAACCGGACGACCACACTAAGCACCTTAGACGACGAGCGATTACAACGTTTTGCAGGATATCTTTCACATCGAAATATAGTAATCTTATCTTGTATGTTATATATTATGTATTTAGTTTTGAATATAAAAATTTTTATTGATATTATAATTTTTTTTTAAAACTGATTTCGGTTGTTTTATTTAGTATATATTATGTTATATTTAGTCTTATTTATAATATGGTAATTTAACATTTTTTTCGATTAAATAATTGACGTGTGCAAAAAAAAACTTTTTTTGATATCATAATTTTTTTTCAACTAATTTCGGTTTTTTTGGACAACCACTTAATGTGGGCAAACAGCGTTTGTCCCAACGTGCTCACTGCCCCCCCCCCCCCATTAAGTGGAATCCACTGTAGTTGTAACTTGTGAGATTGTCAACTATAAACTTCGCGGATTCGTGTGAAATGTCGACAGTTAAATATTATTATAACGAAATCGCTATACGTTTTATAAAATTATGTTGTACGTTGTAAGTGTTTAAACAGCGTCAAAATATCTATTCGACGACTTAAAACTACGAATGGCCGCCAACAGGTACATATTATTGTAATACGAGTTCAAGTTATACTGTGCGCAGACTGTTATACCACCTGAATTCAATAAAGTCGTTTTGATTCTGCGCGTCCGAGTTTCTAAATAAATTATTGCACCATGATGCGCCATCCCGCAACCGAATAGACCAGTTGTCGATTTTCGGTCAAAACGACCAATATCGTCGTCGATAAGCCGTCTCACAAGTTTTTTTGACAAAAATAATCGACCGCATAACGCGATTCGAACTCGTTAATGGCTTAAGTTTCTGGCTCAAAAAAAAGAAGCAAAAATCTAATCTCATCGTTTACACAAAAGTTCTAGCTAGAAGGCAAAAATATTGCAATAATAATATTATTTGAAAATCTGCATTCGTATACATCAGTTGTGGACTACGACTTACGAGTAATATATGATATGGTATACTCGTACAGTTATTATCGGGGATCGTAAACTAATGCATTTGCATATCAATCTCGCCATGTCCTATTTAATCCTAGGCGAAATCCATTTCAAGATGCCGCAGGCGATTAAAAATGATATGTGAAATTTTATTTTGCATATTTTTGCATATTCGGCGATTTGTCGATTATCTGCCAATATTTGCGTTTTTCTTTTTAACCGGCATACCATCGATGTTTCGATATCACTATGGAAAAAATTATTAAAAATAAAAATACCGTCGTCGGGTTTACCGGTAATATTATATTATACTGTCCATAATTCACTGATAATCAGCTGCTTTGTATACGCGCATCCAGTAAATTACACAAATTAGTATTCATATTTAATAGATTTATATTTATTTTCATAAAATATACGTTAAATACCTATATATACTCACCTGTAAAAATAATATATGTTTTTTTTATAGCTCGCACAGTTGAATTCATAATGATAATCGTTAATTCAAATAAATGAATTTACTTATGAATATAAAACATTAAAGTGGACCGGATATAAAAATTAAACAATATAGGTACAATACGCGTGTTGGACGCTCATCGTTACACGAGCATATACGTTCTCGTGCCTTACTTGTTTGTATATTGTTACTATGTCTGTTACCTAGTTGACCAGTTTTCTGACTCATACCATTATTACGGTTGTTCTGTGGAACTATAATACCTCAATTTCTATACCACCGTTTGTCATTGCACTTACCTATAAACCTCATGCAGCTTTTGCTCCGGGTTAGCCCACCTGCGATATCGTTATGGGTACACCTGTTGCATCCGCTGACTTGTTTTCTCCTTACTCACTAGAAACTGGTGGTTAAATTAAATGTGTAGTTCGTCGATCGCATCACATAAGATTATTGATTTATAAAGGATGGATATCGTCTTGTGGCTTCGATTCTTCGTAAATAGACAATTCCAACGCAAACGATTTATAGGCGTGTGCATCATCATTGCCAGGGTAGGAAAAAATTTAGCGCTTACCCACTAAAGTAGAATAAGATGCCCATATTAATAAAATCAAAAAATTATAAAAAAAAAAAAACGTACACAATTTGTTAAAAAAATAATCACGTTGTAAAAAACAATATTCATAGCATTTTTAACTCGCGTCTACAACATCTTTGATGTACATATTTCATGGGCGAATTTTCGAAAATGTATAAACAATTGACTTTTAACTCTATAGAGAATACAAATATGTCTTTTCTAGAATCGCAGTGACACCTTGCGCACGCCTTTATAAAACGATTATAATATAAATATTATAATAGGTAGGTATAATATAATATATAATACATATCGTGTTGTTTTCATATAACATTATTGTCGATATATTATCAGGAAAACACTTTGTTATTCTCAAGGCTGGGCATTAACGAGTTAAAAAGTTAAAGTTAAGTTAAACAGTTAATTTTATTTTAACTTTTTAACTGAACTAGGTACTTTTGGCTTTTCATTAACTTAACTGTTAACTTACTAAATTTCTTTCTTAATTAACGTGAAATTAACGAGTTAATTTTTCATTTTAAGAAGTAAGTTAAGTTAATTTATTTTGTTTTGAATTTTATTATATTTCACTATTTCAGTCTATTTCGTTTTCATGTCAAAAGATATGTATCGTAAATTGTTTTAAGTTAAAAATGTATATAATTCAAATCTAACTTATATGGAAATACTGTATAAAGTATTAACACTATATCCTGTAATTTAGTTTTGGGTTGGAAACAAATTAAGCACGCTAGTGTTGTATAAACAAATTAACTTTTTTTGACTTAATAAAAAGTTAACAAAAAGTGTGTATTAACTTTTAACTTAACCGAGTCAACCTATAGTTAAATTAACTTTTAACTTTTTGTTATTGGTGCATATTAACTTAACTTAACCGAGTTAAAAAAAATCATTAACTTGCCCAGCCTTGGACTTATTCCTCTACAAGTCAGTTGATTTCATGATTAGCTTTATATATAGATTGTTCAGACTTGCGGATTGTTTTTAAAAGTATAATGTTGCTCATGATTATGTTCATGTTCGATATTTTTGCATAAAATGCACGCACCAATCGTTGAGAATGTTTATAAATTTTTAATTATAGTCTATTACCTCCATAAATAGTTTAGGTTACACAGTATACGTGTATAGTTGTACCTACACATATTATGCTACTAAATTTGTATACAAATTCAAATTATAGATATGTTCAAGTATCACGTGTGCGGGTTACCTATTTTATTATTATTATAATTATTATCTACGACCTTCATTATCTTGGTACCTATATTAAATTATTCGATGTCAATCAAAATTGTATTTCATCACGATATTATAATCATTTCTTTCCTAGGTCGACGGCACGTTTTGGCTAGCCCACGGTATCGATACAATTTTCTTTACTCGATTCACTTATATATGTACATATTAAAGCTTTCGATTTATTTTCCACTACTCATCGAGAGTTTTATCGTACACCGATCAGATTTTTCTCGTTCGTTAATTATTAGTAATACCATCGGTTTATTAAATACTATAGTTTTTGTAATCAACGGCGTAATATCTACCTATCATATTTGAATTTAGCGATACGTGAAAGCGTTTAAATTTTAATTATTATACAATAATAATATCATTTTAATATGTTATTTGATAACCATACAGATTAATAATATATTTGGTTCGTTCGTTTTTTTTCAAAACAATTATATAGTATTCAGTTTTGATTTTCGTAAAGAGCATTGCGTATTATTACCCACAGTAGTGCTCCGGTTTTCATAATAATTTGTTCTGCAGTTGACCTACAATACTATAAACACAGTAATTTCTGTCACTATGGCACATCGAATCATATTAAACAGGTTTTTAACGAAGTAACACTCGTGTTACGTTCGAATGTAATTATTGAAACTCATTAATATTCAATAAATAGACAGAAATTATTCAAAACGAGCACTTATCCATAACATAATATATACAGTAATAAAATAATTTATTGAGTATTAAAATATATCATATAAGTATATCATTTTTATATCTTTTATTCCAATCAGCTGTAAGCATATTATTAATATTATGCTCTAAAATTAAATCCAATTGATTTTTTATAACATAATATTTATTCTCAGGTTGATTAAGACGTTTTATTATGGATTTGGAAATGTTCAAATTTTTTTTTTCATCCACATAAAAGCGTTGTACATTATTTTTTAAATATGTATCGGTGTAAGTGATAATAGTAATTGTAAGGTTAAATTTTTCCACTAGAAAGTGTTAAAAAGCACACTTTTTGTTTTATAATTTAGACCAATCGAGTGCACTTGTCCATGAATTACTACCTATGGCTTATTGAGAATACAAACTGTTTCGTATAAATAATATATATATATATAGTGATATAGGAAACATATTTAATAGCTAATTCCTAGTACCTAATTCAGTAGTTTTGCGTTAATGTAACACGCAGTACTTATAACTTATGTCCTAAATCCAAATGTATAGTATTGCAGGAGCCACCAAACGGCGGCCCGCGGACAAATTGTATCTATAACCCTATAGATATATAGGCAATTTATTTTATTGATAGTTTTGCAATCGATAAGTCACATAATATAATATATTATGTCTAGTCACTATACGATTTATATTGACACTTAAAAAACACTTAATATCAAAAAAAAAAAAATATGTATGTCGTCGTTATTACAACAACGGATTTGGAAGTGCTCGGAAAAGATTGCCTATACAGCTGGCTATCGGTTATTAGTCCAAAATATTTAAATATTAGTAAAATAAAACCGTATTGTGTTAATATGTTTATCTTTTTTTTTTTTTTGATAAATAACTAAATATTGTATATAATACTATGTTTGGTGTGGTCTTAAGCTTTTTATATTTTTTTTCATTTTTTTTCCTTTGGATGCGTGTTTTGGGTGAAAATTGTACACGAAATTTTGTGATTGTATTGTATTGTTTTTATATCACGTTTATTTAAATATTTAATTTATAAGGCATAAAAAGAAAAACATAGTTAATAATGATTCTTAATGACATTATAGTATTGTATAACTGTATCTTTTCTCGTCTATAAACCATCTACGATATACTATTTTAGTATCTATGTTATTTTGTATGTCTACATATCCCGCTGTTCACGCTAAATTTGTAAAATTCGTATTCTCCCGAACCGTTCAAACGGACATCGAATTACGCTCTCCCAATGACGCCAGTCATATTTTAAACAGAACGGTGTCCATTGAAATGGGACCTTTTATTCCGCTGTCTCCGTGAAATAGCAATTTATTTTCATTGTTTACGTTCGATTTAATTGCCTAAAACAATCCGACGAGGGAGTGATGAAACTATGAAGTCTATAAACGGATGTGAATAGCGTTTTTATGTTAAACATAATATTATTGTCTTGTTGCGCGCGTGAACATAATAGTACCTTAGATAATAATTATTGTCCGTTTAGCAGACAGCACTAAATGACGACAGTGACGCATTCAAATGGAGGAGACCAATGTTAAACCTTATGAACACCCCCTAGTCGAGGAAATACTTCGGAAATAATATACGCCATCCGAATCACGACGTATTGATACGAGTGATGGATACAATAAAATTATTGTTAGTTCGAGGAGTGCACAATGATAACAGTGATCAGCCGTGGTTTTGACATCTTATACCCTATAGTGGTTTTACAATGGTGTTTGTTTATTTTTTTTATCCTCTGTACAAGATTTCTACCAGAAGGATGCTTCCATTTCAACGTAATATAGTTTATATAGTTTATATATAGTAATATCGTTTTTCTTATACAATATGATATTATATTATCATTGAATTCAAGTTTAATACAATACATCATACATTGATCCATTTGTAACCTACTGTGCAGCAGAGCGACATCCACTTGCCCGCTTTTTTTTTGTATTGATCTGCACATTTAGATATTTTTTCAATGACACGGTTTATTATCTACATAATATTATACTTTATATAACAATTATATTATATTAGATTATTTAAGACCGTAAGGAGGTACAACAGGTTCAACAAACGCGAATAAACCATGAACATAATATTATTACAACAGAAAAAAAACGTTAGCTAACAAATCATACAAATTGATTTTTACAGAGGAAAACTTTAAAAGGTCTTATTGAATTATTTATATTGAAAGGAATACGTTGAATAATTTATGGTATGCGTATGAGCTGTACGAGATATTTCCGTTTCAAATAAAACTGAATATCTTATAGGTACTACGAAACACTGTTACTTTTCGTCTGCAAATAATTTGTCACCGTTTGACTTCAAAATCGATTAGCCGAGTCCAAAACAGTGTATTCATGGACTTCGTTTCAAGTATAGTATATAATGACACATTAGCTTTGCGTATTGCTAAAAAGTTAAAACTATACGATCGTGCTGGACTAAAGTACCTACTTTTCTCCCGAGTTTTGTTTTGTCGTTTGTCAAATGTCATTTGCTTATACCTCCTGTGTATCTATTGTCGTACGTTTAATTTTTAAATCTAAACGTTCGACGTTGTAGTGGCATAGCTATTTAATATCTTAAAAATATCTAAGTAATAATTGCGAAGAATACATTTTTAGTTGGCGGAGCATTTCAGATTGTCGATTACCTATATATCGACACGACTTTCGCTTTGAAAACTGTAATAAAATTGTGAGATGGGAAAGTTCATGTAACCTAATCTAACCTACCTATGTTGATTTATATGATTTATATCACTGGTTTAGTAACAAAATATTTGAAGTGAAATTTTGTTATATTTTGATACCTACTTGGATATTTTCATCCGATTCAACCTTTTTAATTTACCCATTATTCAGTGATCACTGATGGTCTTCTCAATGCCACATCCACAAAACATTTACCCTATTATTACAATAATTGTTGAAATCGAATCAAATTTAAATTATCAGTGTTTTTGAGAATTTTGGTACCTGCATATTATTCACTGCATCTCCTTGATCTAAATCGTTCCCATAAAACGTTATCACGATTACAGATAATATTACCGTTTAATACGCTCATAGAAATTATGGGCAACAATGCAACATTAAAATAAGGTACTAGCTGATAAATAAAATTAAAAAATACTAAGGTTATTGTTAGTCGGGGTCACTAAATGGAATTAACGTCTAATAGAGTTACTATCATTTCACCGTGCCTAAATGTAGTATTGATGATTCAAATTAAATATGAATCGGCCGGTTTTCGTTCATAATTATTATGTACGCAATAAAAGCCGTCATAAAGCGTACGTTTTAAAAATAGATTTATACATTAGTCAATATTGTATTATTATACAATGGCTGAGAAACACAATGCGAAAAAATATTAGTGGACATAGTTTAGTAGAACAATATTTGATAGGTATAGCGTTGGTTATTTTGTTGACAAATTTCTTTCAGAGATATGGAACGTCGGTTTTAATATAGGCTATTTACTGGCTATACAGATTGATTCATAAAGCGTAAAACACTCATTATCTCAAAAAGTGATAATGTTTTTGAAAATATTTTTTTACATAGTTTCAAGTTGTTAAAAAAACTATGTTTTTATTAAAAAATTATATTTTAAAATATTTTTTATCTATATAATTTTTTAAGCGTTTTACTTTTTTGAATGACAGCATAGAGTTTTAAATTCATATTCCAAAGCAGAATATGTTTCTAAGTATTTTGATTCATAAAAATCTAATTTAGGGCGAGTAATCTACGAGGTATAAGCATTTAAAGTTTAGATTGGCGGAGTGGAGTGGTATGGGGTTACCCCGCAAATGTGTGTCCACTACTCCGCTTGTCTAAACCTTAAATACTTATAACTCATAAACTACTCGTCCTAAATTCGATATTTATGTATTAAAATACTTGGAAAAATATTCTGCTTTGGAAAATGAAATTAATACTCTATGCCGTCATTCAAAAAAGTAAAAAACTTAAAAATGATAAGGATAAAAAATGTTTAAAAATATAATTTTTTAATAAAAATGTTGTTTTTTTAACAACTTGAAACTATGTAAAAAAATATTTTCAAAAACATTAATACTTTTTGAGATAATGAGTGTTTTACGCTTAATAAATCACCTTGCATATAATATATAAGATGTTGCCGTAATACTGTTTTAGATTTCAAGCGGGAGATATAAAAATGATGTTAAATTTTTTTTTGCTATTTGGACATGATTATTAAGTGTTCTAAAAATATCATGCAACGTGTTTGCCGATTGGTATAACTAACCGCACCGTCCACCGACTGCACTTTGGGGTTATCTTTAAGAAAATAATTATATTCGTCGCAAACAAGTAGGTAGGTAATAATTTAAACAAATCGGTTATGAAATTTAAATTATAGGGCTAATTATATAAAAAAAAAAAAATACCTATAAAAAAATATAAGATAAATATTTACGAATAGATATCAATCTCGCTAAACATTACACACTGAACATTGATTGGTTCATTTCCCCCGGCTTTCGGACCCAGTTTTGGACATCGGACTGGGATAAGTGATATTCCCAAGTGCACATTTATATTCAAAGTTGTGCTACCAGAAAATGAGAATGTCCATTTCACCGACAAATCTCCACTTTCGAATCTCGTGCGAGGATACATTTTGCGATTCGTTTAACATCGGAACTTATTTGGACGGATAAAATGAAAAATGATGGGAATAAAAATCATTTGATACGTTACCTACGTTTGAAAATGGTTGTTCGCTAATATTCTCGACGCACACTTGTTGCGAGTTATCGTACACGGCGGAGCCGTCAAAATCTTAACTACTAACGACTTTCTACAATACGTCGCGGATAACATTTACCAATGGTGGATCCAATATTCAAACATATTCGTGAGTATTTAGCGGACCCCTGATGCAGTGTAAAATACTGGAGAGTCGGAATCATGAATTTGGAACAAACCTGTGTGCAGTGCATATTACATGGATAAGATTTACGAACGAATTGGGTTCGTCCGAAATTAATAAGTCGGAATATGCGGTTGCCAAGCGACACCCCGCCACAGACAAATTTTTATGTCTCAAAATGTTTCGAGAAAACTAGTAAATTAGAAAAAATATTAGGTACGAACCAAGTATCTACATATAATATTACCATATGCTATCTACTCAAGTTATACATATTTCAATATTTGTAAATACCTCTCAACCATTCCCGAACCACCCTCGTAATGTAAGCGATAACATAGTGTCGAGCACACATGGCCGAATTCACAACAGCCAAGTGTCTTATGCCATTGATTACCATTGATTACCATTGATTACGAATAGTAGTACCTATTTATAACCGATGCTATTACTGTCGGATTACCCACAGTTATTCGCAATTTTTTTTCTTATTAACAATAGCTATAGCTGTAATGGTGAGTTAAATTTGTATCGATTCACTGTACCGTTACACCGACACTCTGTAGGTATGCACACTCATGTAATTGTTTTTTATATATTTTAGATTTCGAGCGATGATAAATGTATGATTTTACAACGACGTGTGTGAGTTTTTTTTTTAGTCTGCAGACCATTCTTTTAGTAGATAAAATGCTTAAATTGTCTTCTTTGAAGATGGTTTTTGGACTCATAGGCGGGAATCCATTAACAATACAGGTGGGGGGGGGCTAATATTAGGGGGCTTGACGGACTTTTAGAGGGGCTAAGCCCCCGTAAGATCGTCCTCCCCCCGTTCTCCATCTATGTTTCTGGTAGCGAATTATACGTCAAGCGTGCATAGGGTCTAAAGCATTTTTCGACTAATTGGGAAAAACGAGAATTTTCACACAAAACCAGTTTTCGACGAAACCGATTTTGGTTTTCTGGCGTACCTAACTCAAAAATGTTCACCAAAATATATTTATACTAGCATTTTCTATATAAGGTATCATTTAAAAAATTATTTAAACGAAGGTTAACAATTTTAGTTATAGGTATTTTGTTGTAATTCAAAAATAATATTCGTGAATACCTGCACGCTTGAAAAAACTTTTCACTTATATTATAAATATGATTCATCATATATTTTATACTCACGATGACGTTTTTAAATGCAGTGTTTTTGGGAAAAATTATTCCAACCCTACTACTTTAATAATTGCAGCAGTATAGGATATATATCGTAAGATCAAAAATATATTATACCGACAGAACTTAGTCACAGCTCGGAATCGTTTTTCGTATTGTGCAATTATTTATCATTGAATTCAATATCAACACATTACTCCGACTTACTCGATGACGAGGCACGCTGCACTTGACACGTACGACTGTACAGCAGAGCAGTCACCTATTTCCGCCTAGTTTCAAATCAAAACGGTCGCTTGCGCGTTTTAAGAACGCGTGTGAATCAATTGGCAAACGATTGCCCCAGAATAATATTATAATGTCTGTTAATCGTCTGCGGTTATACTTTATAGGTAGATTATCAGTCCATCAACCGAACCCAAACACATAACAGATGCAGCACTTGCACCCGTGAGCGCACCTCTGATGTGGTTACCTAGCTACATAGTTGATCTTAAACATAACGTTATATACTCCACGCCATAGTTATAAATAAATTATCATATACATATACTGTTGTATAGCTAACGTGCGCATTGTAATTAAATTATTATGTTAATAAATATTTCATTGATTATAAGGTAGGAATATCTAAAACAGCGCTTGATGAATTATTTATAAATATTATAATAAATAAACCATTAGTTTAAACTGTACAATCGATGGAAAAATAATCGGCGAAAATATTATTTCATGTCCACACAACAACAATTTTATGAATTCAATACAATATAATATATTATATTTTCATAATATAATGCCGATTTTAAGTTTGTTTTTTTTAAATTGTATAGTATTCGATCCGTTTTTTTTTTTATTTATTTTAAGGACTTTGCTCTCAGGGAAGATATCACTGCGAACGCGAAAATCTACCTCTCGTAAGACACCCAGTCTTACGGAGATCCAACTCGTTATTCACTTTTTAAACTTTCACATTTTTCTGAAAAAAAAAACAGAAAAAACTTCACGTCGAGTAATTTTTAAAACACAATTATAATCACTAACCACTCAAGAGTTACTTACCTATACGGTTTTTAAACGATATTACTCTTGATCGTTAAATTATATGGGTATATAGCTATTATATATATATTTGCCAAGTATTTTTTTATTAGCTATACTTAGCTAATTTGTCTGTATAGAATGTGTTCTACACACAATCTACGAGTTTGCAGAAATCAAGATTGCGTCAAACTTTTTGACATTTTGATATTTCAGAATTTATTTTTTTACATGGGACCAAGTACGACCAAGTTGATTGGATAAGTTGCCTCGGAGTCTCGCGAACGAGTTCGAAAAAACATTTTTTTTTGCGGCTTACCGGTTCCCAGTCGCCTAACCGGATCACTGCAATAATTGATCGTAATTATGAACCTATCGTTGGGAAATAGGAAGACTTATTTCGTCGAGTTCGAAACTTAAATTTTTTTTTATTTTCATATTAATATTATAGCAGGAAACCTGTCTCGTATATTATGCTCTTTAAAATTTTTGAACCGGGAAAACATTTCGCCTCTCTAAAACACTGCAGCTTAATTCTGAACGGATATTATTTACAAACGTATTGTATTAAAACACAATATTTTAAACATATTATATTTTACCGAACACATAAACCTCGTCTTGCACGACTTATACATATAATATTGATGTTCGGTATTTCCTCTCACGCGGAAACGCTTGACAGAATTCTCACTCTTCAATTTATACATTGCAGGTAATTTTTTTTCCTATAATATATTGAGATTAATATACTTGATAAATTTA
Source organism: Metopolophium dirhodum (assembly GCF_019925205.1). Taxonomy (NCBI): domain Eukaryota; kingdom Metazoa; phylum Arthropoda; class Insecta; order Hemiptera; family Aphididae; genus Metopolophium; species Metopolophium dirhodum. Next base: position 3,451,025 of record NC_083562.1, read on the forward strand.
ACTTTCTCAATTTATTATACTACCCACGCACCGCAGCTCCGCCGTGTCCACGTCTTTACGACGGGCGTTTTTGTTGAATAAACAGAATAATATGTTATGCAATTGTAAACATCGAACAAATTAATATTTATTATTATAGTTGTATTAAAGACATATACGTAAAAAACGAATTCTCATGCCACGCGGAACACGCGCTATCGATTTAATACATAATATATACATATAGAATTTTAAATTTAAATTTGTTTCATAAACACAATCGCAAAAATGAAAAATAATAGTTTTTGATTAAACACCGTTTTAGGTATACACGCTTGAGAATTATGTCATTAATTTTGTTTTTTTTACGAACTACGAAACATAAAATTACATTTTATCAAAAAGGTATACGCTTTTCAATTTACCATAATATAGTTTTCAGTGCCAAACACAGACTGACCGACTGCTGTTATTGTGCTACATTCTCGTTTTATGCCAAATCACTTTGGACAAAATCTAGTTAAACGTTTGTAAAATAATATTTTTTAATATTAATGTTTTCAGTGAACGAGATACATTTTTTTTCGTTTAAAAATAAATGAAAAACGTACATTTCATACAACGCAGTCGATAATACTACGGTAAAAACAGCTCATCGGGATGGAAATTAAAAAGTAAATATGTTAATTTTCATTTAGGCAGATGACATTGCACATAATATCGAAGGCTATGAAATGAAAATTGAACGCTAAAATCGGTATTGAAAAATAATAGATCAAGGGTAAGTAGGTTGTCAACAGTGAGTGTATATTAAGTGCGTTTTTGATCTGACCTCGTATAAATAGTGGAGACATATGAAACCTTAGTGATCGAATGCAGTACAAAATAAATGACAAATTTACCTGTTTTTTTGAATATTTATGAATGTGTTGTAAAATGATTAGTAATAGTTATTATTCGTTGTGAACAGTATAATATTATATTATATACGCTCGTCGAGTATAGAAAATAGTTTCGAGTTTTTCACAAACTTGTATGTAGCTAGTACATCTGTATGATAAAATTTAGGTAGGTAATACGAACACTGTTAAAACGACTCGTTTTCCAATTAATATTTTTCAACTACAATTAATAATATATTTATCGTATTTTTTTGTTTTCGTTTTAATAATAGTTATTCGTTTTGAACAGTCATAATATTATATATACCAAGGCTGGGCAAGTTGATGATTTTTTTTAACTCAGTTAAGTTAAAATGCACCAATAACAAAAAGTTAAAAGTTAATATAACTATGGGTTAACTCAGTTAAGTTAAAAGTTAATACACACTTTTTGTTAACTTTTTATTAAGTTAAAAAAAAGTTAAATTCTTTATAAAGCGCTAGCGTACTTAATTTTTTCCAACCCAAAACTAAATTATAGGATATAGTGTTTATACTTCATACAGTATTTCCATATAAGTTAGATTCGAATGATTTTAATTTTTAACTTTGACCAATTTACGATATATTTTTTTTGATATGAAAACGAAATAGACTGAAATAGTGAAATATAATAAAATTCAAAACAAAATAAATTAACTTAACTTACTTCTTAAAATGAAAAATTAACTCGTTAATTTCTCGTTAATTAGGAAAGAAATTTAGTAAGTTAACAGTTAAGTTAAAAATTTAAAATAAAACTAACTTTTTAACTTAACTTTAACTTTTTAACTCATTAATACCCAGCCTTGATATATACGCTCGTCGAGTATAGAAAATAAATTTAGGTAGGTAATACGAACACTGTTAAAATGACTCGTTTTCAATTATTATTTTTCAGCTACAATTAATAATATATTTACTGTATTTTTTAGTTTTCGTTTTCATTTTAAAATTTTATTTTTGTGCTTCTTAAAAAGCTAATAAATAATCCAATTTTGCAGACATATGAAACCTTAGTGATCGAATGCAGTACAAAATAAATGACAAATTTACCTGTTTTTTGAATATTTATGAATGTGTTGTAAAATTATTAGTTATAGCTATTCGTTATGAACAATCATAATATTATTATATATACGCTCGGCGAGTTTAGAAAATGGTTTTCAGTTTTTCACAACCCACAAACTTGGATGTAGCTAGTACATCTGTATGATAACATTTAGGTAATACAAACACTGTTAAAATGATTCGTTTTCCAATTAATATTTTTCAACTACAATTAATAATATATTTACCGTATTTTTAGTTTTCATTTTAAAATTAAAATTTGATTTTCGTGGTTCTTAAAAAGCTAATAACAAATCCAAATTTTGAATCTAATATTTATTTCAAGTTGAGTAATTAATTTTAGTTAAGCATACATAATAAATCGTTAAGCAAATTATAGATGTGCAATTACCTGCGGTGTGTGCGAAACAAACGCGCCGAGGTCCTATGCAAACAGCTTGAAATTAATAGCTTACGTGTTTATTTTTTACTCAGTTTACGTACTAAAACATTTTTTATTTGTGCTTTCAACTTAAAAGCTTGTACAGAATACATAAATAATTATTGAAGCGCGTCATGTAATGTTTACCCAAGTATTGCATGTATACAATATAATATTATTATGTATAGCCCCGTAGAATCATAAAACAGAAAATCAGTTAAATATCGTTAAATACAGAAATAGCTTATGAAAAGTAATCGTAATAATATATCTATACGTAATAATTGAATATTATACGATGTATAGATGTGAGAAAATAAAATGTTTCACACGGTTCGTTTTCCGAACACAACCTATAGGTTCAAATGGTTATTAACGGGCGCTATATATATATGAAATAAATACTCTGCGCGTATTACACCCACGTTGTTGCCCAAGAATCCGGCCCGAGCTGTACATTGACCGTTTATTGCGGACAACGTGCGTATATAATATAATATAGTTATTATACTGTGTCCGTAAATCTCATCGTAACGATCTAATAAAATGTTATGAGCAATTATGACCCGCGAAGTAGGCCGTAGTTGTACTCGACGTACATTTAATTGGTTAATCGTTACGAAAAAAAAAAAAAAAAAAATCACCTATTCGCCACGATAACATGTATTGGATACCTGGATCGAGATACCAAAACGGAAAAACACGCGCTGCCTGCAGAGTTACGCGACCACCTGTAATTGACTGCAGGAATCGTTCGCGTGCGTTTTCGCGGCTCGTTTAGGTATATATTTTTATACCGCGTTAATCGTTATGGAAAAAAAAATCGCCTGTTCGCCGCGTAAATAATAAATATTATGTATTACCTAGGTATATAGCTAAGATCGGGATCTCAGAACGAAAAAACACGCGCTGCCTGCAGAGTTACGCGACCACCTGTAAGCGACTGCAGGAATCGTACGCGTGCGTTTTCGCGTGTCTTTAGGTACATAATATTTTCTTATACCGATACGATCATCATCGTACATCACTCATCCCTCTGCCACCCTCCCCACCATCATCGCCCACGTCCAGGCTCCTCGGTCCGATCAGCGCAGAAACGGCACATATAATGATAATAATAGTAATATTAATATGATATCGCGGGTAAACGCGTCGTGCGAGTCGAGAACGAGCCGCGGCGGAATATTGTGCAAACAACACTGCGGCCACAATTAATAGGTGTGTTACTATAATATTATTATGCATATGAAATATATTACAACGGAGGTACGCGCTCGGGAGCGTTGAAGTCACCGGCGAACACATTAAAATATCGTCGTGTGCATACGCCAGCCCGGCGTAAGCGATACCGCTGCAAATTGACCGGATTCGCGCCATGTACCTATATAGTGTAGGTTAGGTCTACTGGCCGGTCCGCTGCGCTTGCGATACATACCATAAATTATTATGATAATATAATATTTCTCTCTGCCCCACCTGCACACTCGCGTGATATCATACACACACGCTCCACTTGCGTACACGTAACGTTGTGCGGACCCATTATGCGTTGACACACGTATCGTACGCAAGGTTTGCGTCCAACCGCACAAGACACACAGTATCACATACGTGCAACGCACACACACACACACACACACACACACACTCGCGAGAGGTTCGTTTTCACCTCGGAATGAAAAATAATACGATACGCGCCGGACCAGCGTGTTGCGTCATCGAATTTTCTCGTCCCGATCCGAAATATGTGTAATGTAATATCGATATGTATCGACTCGCAGCACTGTTTTCTGGCCCTTATACTGTCTAGGTCAGTGGTTCTCGACCTGTGGTACGCGCACCACTAGTGGTACGTGGAATGCTAATAGGTGGTACGCGAAGAAAATCTCCCTTTATAAAAAAAATTGGAATGAAACATTATCAACATTAAATATTATTTATTTTATTTGGAGATGTGGAGGTCGTTTGTAATCGTAGCAATTTATTAAGATAACGATATATCTCTTTAGTGTAGGACATGGGTAATATAAATCGATAAACTTTATCCGATAAATACGGATAAAGCGTACCTATTCTTATTTTACAATAATGCGTTTTTACATTAGTTTCGTAATTTCTTTCAGTTTATTCACGAGTGCCTTACGAGTTGTTTGCATCAATTGTATATTTTATATTTTTATGTAATTTTTTCGTAATTTTTTTTTGTGACATAAAATTAAGTAAAAATGAAAAGATTTGCAGAAAGCGGAAGCTCAAATACTTAAAAACAGAGAACACAGGAGAATCGTAAACATGACGATAGTTACTTACAATTCGGACTCGTTGTAAAATTTGGTTCTGAAAATTCTATACATATAACATAAACGTATACATTATTAATAAGCAAAAAAATGGTCAGGTGGTACGCGAATATGAAAAGGTTGAGAACCGCTGGTCTAGGTAACGCACCTGCACACCGTAGCCCGTATGGGTTTTACGAGTCGGCCCATATATCGAGGGAGGAGTCGTCCAACATCTCGCTTACATGCGATCTGCAATGCCGATCATAATAATAATATGATACTATTATAATATCATACGGACGATATAGGTAGGTACCGATTTCTAGGGCGGCAATTTAGACTCGAATAACGAGACACAGAAGCAGTTAATGCGATCCGAATACAATATTGGTGCACGTTGTCAATGCCAGAAAAAGCACGTCACTAATAGCTGGTAGTCAACAAATAATGTTATATCCGAACTATGACGTCACACTGTAAGAGCATACCGACTCGACGAGTGACGTAACATCACTTCAGACTATAATGTTTAAAATATTAAATGGTTAACTTTTTTCATTAATTTTTCATATTATTGCAGTCTGCCGAACAGAGGCGTATGGAAACGTGACATATGTTTCAAACTTAAAATTTGCAACGGTTCGGCTATTTGTTTGACAATTTTGTAGTAATTACCCGTGACGAAACTTAGCCGTTCAAAAATAACGACATTTATAAATAAAAACAAAATACTTGGCAAGTCACTCTGCTCCATGGTAGGTTTCGAGTGCACAACCTGTCAACGAGTAGGTCATTATAATGGATTAATGGATATATGTTCATTTAAATTCAATGATATATCTTGCGTACGAAAAGCAATATTCTGAGGTGTGTCAGACTTTAATACAATTACTAAAAATATTTTATGAAATATTAATATGTAAAAGTTATATTTTACTTATAACTTATATTTACTATCAAAAATATTTTTTTTCTATGTATTAGTAAAAAAAAACTAAAAAGTCGAACATTTAAAATGATTACAACTCTAATAAGAGCCAAAATATATTTTTTTTAAATATATCATGTACAGATAATACTAATATAAATAATTAGTAAAAATTGCATTTAGGTACCTATATCTACGATTGTTCATTTTTTAATTACAACAAAATAATAAAATCAAAAACTTGTGTAGCGTATTACACGTAATACCCTCATTATTCTGTAAATTATCCTATTGTTATGAAACGTTTTTGCAAATTTTTACTTTTGACTCTTCCTTTAAAAGAGTAACAACTAGATCCACATTTCTAGAAGAAACCACTTCGAAGTTGAATATTGAAGCATTTTCAATACTCCTAAGCTCGGTCTCCATTATAACCTATATATAGCTATATAGTATATACATTTACAATGATATAGATTTATTCAACTATAATTTTAAATTATTCTTACTGCTACATTAACTTGAGACGGCTCCTATTTCAGTCACTACTGAGACTGCTCTATCACGGTCACTACCAGCTCCTACACACACACACACACACACACACACACACACACACACACACACACACACACACACATTTTGCATTCTTAACCGTACGATAACGTGAAAAGCTGTTACAACTTGCGGATGACGTATGTATTCTCTCCGATAGATTTTATCAGCCTATATACTGTTATATAGTACACTATACGCTTAAATTATTTATATGACACTTTAAGGTTTGCCGTCGAAGAAGTACGGGAAAATTAATTTTATTTTATTTTATTACTCTATTGAGACTGCGCGAATACCTACCTACCGTTCTCCAATAAAACAGCAAAAATAAAATATAATTTATGGTTTACTTTTTACGATATATAATATGAAAAAAACAATTTATATGCACTGATATAATAAATATGTAAGATGTATAAATAAAAAAAAAAAAAAAAGAAGTGCCGACAGGTTACAGAAACCAGGTGTCTGGCAATCGATCGTCCAACTGCACTGTACATACCTACTTGCTCTGTCGACAGTTGTTGTAATGCATCAAGTCAACAAGTCACTATTTTATTTTAATTTAAATACTTTGAATTCAACGATCAATAAAATCGTTATCGAGTTCAATAATTGTTCTGATAGAAATTGGATTCACTCTAAAGATCGATCACATATTTTACTGCGGATATAGTCGGTCGATTTTTCTGTTTTCCATCATGCACAACGTGATCTGACCATTATTATATGAAATACTAACTGAAATTTGAATTTTTTAAACGCCCCGCTATCCGTAAGAATATATAAATATTTACGTCGTTGTAAAATCAAAATTATAGTTTTCTGCCGAGTTGAGCAACCCGAGTAGATTTTTACAGAACTTTATAGAAAGGTAGGTATTACTTTTGACAGATTAATAACGATATTTATTTGTAACACGAGAGGTACCTACTAAGATTGTAGATGATACTGATATATAATTGATACTAAGTGGAACCATCGGAAATTGTAGTGTAATATTGTATTGCACTGGTGTCGGGCAATCGATCGTCTAACTGCACTGTACCTACCTGATCAGTTGACAGTTGTTGTAATGCATCAAATCAACAAGTCACTATTTTATTTTAATTCAAATATTTTAAATTTAACGATCAAAAAATGTTTATCAAGTTCAATATAATTGTTCTGATAGAAACTGGATTCACTCTAAAGATCGATCACATATTTTACCACAGACGGTCGGTCGATTTTTCCGTTTTCCATAAAGATGCTGCACAACATGATCTGACCATTATTATATGAAATACTAACTGCAATGTAAATTTTTTAAGCACCCCGCTATCCGTAAGAATTTAAATATTTGCGTCGTTATATAAAATCGAACATGTTATAGTTTTCCGCCGAATTGAGCAATCCGAGTAGATTTGTACAGAGGTTTATAAGAAAGGTAGGTATTACCTTTTGACAGACTAATAACGATATTTATTTGTGGCGCGGGAGACGAGAGGTACCTTTACTAAGACTGTAGATGATACTGATATATAATTGATACAATATAGTGAAACAATCGGAAATAATTGTAGTGTAATATATCGTATTGCACTGATCAATCAACCCGTTCAAATTGATTGGCGTTTTTCACGTTTCAGTGACCAGGGTTAGGGGTTAAATCGGGTCCTAGTTTTGATTTGGTCACATTTCACAACCTCCGAAGCCTATAATCTTTTATAAATTATACTCAAAAATGTTTTATCGCGGATAATTGAGTGTTTCATCATAACTAATTTCTCCTTTTATTCTGAAACGTAGAACGTGCGCGCCAAATGGGTTTAATTACAATATTGTGCGCCAATGCTGGGAATATTGTTACCTTTAGACTGTATAATATTTTTCATAAACGATTGGGTAAGGACGTTCAATTTTAAGGTTCGAATTCAATAACACCATAGTATAGTGTCATATTTTAACGTACAATTATTATAGTGAAATATATTTTTGAGTTACCTCTATAGCATTAACAAATTGAAATAAATAGGATAAATAATGATGAGATAAATAGTTGGACAAGACAACAGATAACAGGCGTCTATCGAGCATCGTTCACCTATTGATATGGCGTGTTATTTTTTTTTTTAACATTTTGAAACAAATATAATACTTTTTGGGTGGATTTTTACAAATGAAGTTTACTAAAAAAACTTGAATAATCCAAATTAAGTTTACAAACTGTACTATATATCTAAAGTATATGTTGTTTTTTTTTGAATTTAGTTGTTCAAAACAAAACATCACTGAGATAAATAATTTCATTTATTTGTCTAACAAAATTAAAGTATGAAATAAATAAAAATTTGAAGAACAAAAGTATAAATATTTTAAAAATAAAAATAAAAATATATAGGTACCTACCTACTTACACAAAAGTAATAAACAAAAGAAACAAGGTTTATATTCCTTCGAATTTGCCGCATGTCACTTCACCGTGCTCCTAAAAAATCCATTTCGTAACAGCTTAATAATTATTATATATGTTTGCATATTGTTATTAAAATTATTAAAAACAATATTAATATCGACCTTTTATCATACACGCAGATACCACTTTTATCGAGCACAAGATAAGAGATTTTATGAAAAATCACTACACCAACTCCGCGTAATTAATAATGCGAAAAATCGCGATGGGTTTGTGTGGTGTGTAAATGCGTGTGATGTCGGGAGGAAGTAGAAATTCTCGTTTTTTTTTTAGTTACCAAATATGGTAACCTTTTAATGTATATCAATGTCACATTTTACCGTACCAAATATGTACATTGGTGTTTGGATATTATTGTTTCTGATCGCGCGAGTTGCCCATTATGTAATGTAACATATTAATACGTTTTCATTATATTTGTTACAGTTATCTAATTACATTTTTTAGACACTTTCATTCATACCGTCCATGACGTATACCTATCTGTTTTTTTTTTTTTTTTTTAAATAAATTGTTTGATCTTTAATATTGTAAATCATAACACTGATAATTAGTTGATTCTATAGTCGTTTTAACGCAAGACCAATATTATATAACGTACAAGTTGTACAAACATCTCGTGCCTACGTAATGATATAATAAATTATTGATAAATTAATTTAAACACGATTTAGTGTGGTTGACTTTTCAAAATAAATACCCGAAGGCTTATTATTATTAAATTTGTAATTCGCGTTTGATTAAATTTTACGATCCCGTCAACTAAAATATTATACAAAATGATACTTTCGGCCTCATTTCGCAAGCTTATCTAATAACGCTCAGGTATAGCGTGTGTACATATTTTGAGTTGATTTTTACAACGAAAAAGTTTCACGTGAAAGTGTTTGACGAGTGGAAATTCATTAAGATCGGATAGACGATGCCGGGGGTGGTCCTTTTATCAGTTAAATTTACTAATACATATAACATAATAATATATGTTAGTACGTGACCGTAAATGTCGTAAGTTTAGATATTATCGAAAATAGCTAGTGAAACAATAATACAATCATAGGCGCAAATAGGGAGAGGGACTTTAGGGACTTGGCACCTCAAAATGTCCTTTTTTTTTAACTTTATTCAGTGTTATCATTTGTTATATCTTTAGTCACTGTGACTTCCCCAAATCTCAAACACTCTTTGCGCCTATTAACATGATGCCTCAGCAAATTTCCCGGGTACAAGTTTAGATTATTATAGGTTCTAGAAAGACGACGAATGACTTAATTTACTGCTGAGGACAATAGTGTTATAGGATATCAAGGATTTCAACGATGTCACCGAAAACTGAAATTCAAATCTAATAATATATCGTACTATTGTCATCGTTCAGCTAAGCGGCTTTGCATTTCAAAATACCATAGCCGCAGCTCACCGTTCCATAATAAATCATGTTCAAATTAAAATATATAATAACATAATAATAATACGATAATAATTATTATGTACATAAATTCTTTTAAAATTACAGTAATACAAATTTGCTAATGCCTTCACAGTTAATAATTATAATTTATTTACCGTGTACATAATTTTTTGCTAAATAATAGGTACCACCCGATTAGTCGTGTTACAGCCCTGTTAATTTCATCTTTGACACCGTCTCGAAATCAATAATAATGATTATAATCGTTTATAACGGCAGGTGGTCAACAACAACAACAACAATAAGTTATTATCTTTATTTAGAGGTTTGTGACATTGCCTGCCTTATAAGTTCGGTAAAACGACTATAGCCAATATAATATCAAAAAAATTGCTATACAAAATAACGTATATAGTTGACAATATATATTATGGACGAGCTATTTTTAATTATACGTCTGAACTCTGAATATTATCATCATTGACGGTAACATGGTAACATAGTATAATATGTAATTTTCGTTTTTTTGGTTTTTTTTTTTTTTTTGGACGGTTAGTGATTGCATTGTTTCTTCCACTATCTTTTGTTGTCGTAGATTCATAAATTTCCACGTTACATTATGTTATCGACTGCTGAGTAACGAGTTTTCGGCGGAATCATCGTGCGTGCAGTTGGCTCTTTTAGGTAATATTAATTGCGTTTCTACCGCTTTTTCTGCGATATGTTTATTAGGTTTTGGTTTTGACGTTTTTTTCGAGATGTTGCGAAGTGTTTGCGCACGCTGATAACAACAATAGTGGCCTTACCCCGTCCGCATAGTAAAATATATTCTAAGAGTGGGCCATGTTGTACGACTATATTGACAAAATTAAATGTCCATTATAGGGTGTAGCAGATAGAACTGATTTTTGGAATAACTTTTTCAAATTATTTTTTTTACATATATAGTTTATAGTCGACATAATATATACTATACAAAAAATTATTTCATTTTTTAACACTGAAAATAAAAAACCTAAATTTGATTTAAATTTTTTTGGATATATTCAAAATAGCCAATTTTTGAATCTGATTATAAGAACAATTTTGATAGTAAAAACATTTATATATAAGTCAAGTCATTTATTCAGTAGAACTTTTTTAAACATCAATATTTTTTTGATTAAATGAATTCGGAAGGTAATGACTTTTTTTAAAATATTTTTTTTTCGGGAATTTGCTGACATGAGTATATTTCTTAAATTATTTACTCATCATATAACCTTAACAATTTTTGTCATACGTTTAAGTTTTTTTTTTTCCCCGTCAAGTCTTTCCGTACACCTTGTATACGTACTGGTGAGTTTTGTATTTTTGGATCGATGTGAACTCGGAAACCGGAAGCTTTCTCACGACTACCCACCTAACGGTCTACGCATAGTAGGTGCACACCTATCTAAACCGGCTTCGAGTGGTGTAACTGTCGATTTTAATTTAGTGTCTATAGCTGTGGTTAGTTTAGTTTATTTAGTCAGTCAGTTCTTTCGTCGGTGGAGTAATCAAAGTTACGCAATATATATTATGGTGTATAGTATACTATGTAGTAGGACTCGCACGATAATATTTTTCGCTTTTTTTGACAAGTCGATTTACTCACGGACACACATGATTGATTCATAAATCGATAGAATAATAATAAAGTATTAACTGTGCTGCTAGAAGATATTGAAATGTTATATACGTATTCGTGTTTGGACGATTATTTATTTCTTTACGGAACACTTTTTTGAGTTTGGTGGTCGTAAAACTGCTCAAGAAATATCGCAACAATTTAAGCACGCTGTATGCGTAGTGTTCAGCATGATACGTTTTATTTTATTAGGTATATGTAATGCCGAATGGATTTTTTTCTAACGAAAAATGTGATAACAATAAAATTTCTAGAAAACCATTACACAAGTACCAAGACAACTGAAACAACAATACGTTTTTTTCGACGTACCTATATTTATATTTATTAAAACTAGTCGTCGAAGAATGTAAACTCAAAGTTCATGTAGGACATAAGAAGGACCATATTGTCGGTTCGAATACCTCGACCGCTCTGGTCGGCGCATCGTTTTATCCACGAACGAGATTTAGGACTAGTCCTGCATATTATTGGTACACCATAATAAAATGTAAATACATATTTAATATAAAATGTATTTCGTAGTTGCTCGATTTACACGACACTGGAGCTCTATTGCTGTGAGCCATATCAAAGCAACTCATTTGGCCCCACACCCTGTTACCGATATCTTGTGTCGACCTGAACTTATTGTTTCGTGTAAGGCCGTCGTTAAAAATGTAAATTTTAAATATGGTAGGGTTCGTGGTTAGAATACCTCGACCGCTCTGATCGGCGCATCGATTTATCCACGAACGAGATTTAGGACTAGTCCTACATATTATCGGGACACCATAGTAAAATGTAAATACATATTTAATATAAAATGTATTTTGTAGTTGCTCGATTTACACGACACTGGAGCTCTATTGCTGTGAGCCATAGCAAAGCAACTCATTTGGCCCCACACCCTGTTACCGATATCTTGTGTCGACCTGAACTTATTGTTTCGTGTAAGGCCGTCGTTAAAAATGTAAATTTTAAATATGGTAGGGTTCGTGGTTCGAATACCTCGACCGCTCTGATCGGCGCATCGATTTATCCACGAACGAGATTTAGGACTAGTCCTACATATTATCGGTACGCCGTAATAAAATGTAAATACATATTTAATATAAAACGTATTTTGTAGTTGCTCGATTTACACGACACTGGAGCTCTATTGCTGTGAGCCATAGCAAAGCAACTCATTTGGCCCCACACCCTGTTACCGATATCTTGTGTCGACCTGAACTTATTGTCTCGTGTAAGCCGGTACGTACAAAAGTGCCTACGTCGTGCAGCGAATGTTCGCAGTAGAAAGCTTCGTCTGGACATTCCTCTACACCGACGTCCGACATTTTCTTTTAAATATTATTGCATCGATTTAAGTACCTGCGTGATATAATACCATGTTATATGCACTTAAGTCGTATTTTATGTTCTGCTTTAACTATATACAGACCGTTTATGTCTAAAGCTAAAATAAATCAAAACGTTTTCTTAAAGACACATTGGTACGAATTCACATCGATTTGTACTATTTCAAATAATATTATATCATTGAAATACCAAACGTTTTATTTTTATCATTCTATTGCATAATATAATATAATACATACATTTTTATCCTAAACGTGAAGAGGGTTCAGGTTAAATTATTATATGTGTTATAAGGGGTGGATGAGCTAGGGTGAGTGGGTGGGCAAATTCCACCTGAGCCTGGGGAAAATTTGGGCCGATAACGTATAAATATTTTATTATTAGCCCAAAATTGGGCCAAATTTTCTGTTTCCTCGGGGCCAATTTGTATTCCCAATCCGCCCATGTTATAACGATAATTACCTGTTTAATAGTTGTGTAAATATTTTCGCTTTATTAAAATTTTAAAGTATTTAAAATACTTTTCTGACATATTGTTAATTAGACATATTATAGTATGTTACTATTGTAAGTAGGTACTATGTAACCTTAGTATAAAAAGACTATATACGTAGGTACCTATATAATTATGTAATACATAGTAATTAGTAAATTGTTGTACACATTACTCTGCTGATATTTACTTAAATTATATTTAATTAAAACTATAAAATAGCGCTAATGTACATTTATATTTATTAATAGTAGGCGAGTAATAGTAATTTCATCAAATATAAATTTTCGAATGTAATTATTAAAAATTGTAAATTGTAAATTAATATTTAATTATTTGTATATTATATTTTAGTATTTTAAAAATCGAAATTATAAGATATCCAAGAAGGAGTCATCGTCCTATTTTCGTCAGAAAAAAACGAAATATATAAGTGAAATGAAGTACCTATATATTTTATGTATGCGTGTTATCGGCTTTCTAAAGTCAAGGTTATACTTATACGTCATATAATTTTTGTTTTAGTAAAAACACGTTCACTTTCGATAATGAAAACGTCAACGACAATATTGACGCATCAAATTTTTAATCTCTGATTACATATTTTCGTGACCAGGTGTGATATTTAACTAATACTTACACCCATTAGTTATTTGAAATGGTGATTTTCTATTCAACTTGACAAACTTATGATTGATAATAACAGAAGCATACTGTGTATGAATATTCAGTTCGATATTAATTGGTTCGACACGTGCAATTAATTAGAATATTCAATCGTCATTGCGATTTTCGATCACCGTAAGAAATTTCCGAATTTTTTCCATGATTTATACATCGGATAATAAATTATTCTCGTATGGTAATAACTAATAAGTAATAAAAAAAAACGTGTTCTCTCAGTGGAACGAAAAAAATAAAATAAACGTTTGTAATAAATTTCATAAAAACACGAAAAAATGATATATTGGATATTTTGTTCGAGGTCGCCGCCGCCTGCAGTCATTAGAGGTGAAGTTCATAAGATATTATATACCAATATCTTCTGTTACTCTGTTTCAGTTAGGTCGCATGAGCCCACTTATGCGAACCATTTTTCGGCGAAGGACCTCGACAGTTATGTTAAAATATAATATAGGAAGACCGCGAAGACCCGAAGACGACACGAATTATTCATTTTCGAATTACACCGACCCACTACTATTATAGCTGTTAATACTCGTTTTGCACTATGTTTGTATAGAAGGTCACTATAGGTATATATGTATACTAAGCGACCAGATTTGTACGCGATTATTCAAATGCGATGGTCAACGAACCTCTATTGAAACTATAATACAACAATTAAACTAAACTCGTTTTGCCGAAAGAAAGTTTGATGTACGGAGATAAATTAATATTATATACTACCTATATATAGCTGTTTTGTTTTATAATTAACGATATTTTTTTCCTCCAAAATTTAAACTAAAAACAAGTAATTACTTAAACCATTTTCTATTGTAACTCATTATATTATGTTTAAATGACGTTTGATATAGGTAGGTTAAACAATATAGAATAATATTATTGTATGGCCTACGATTTCGTTACTACACGGGTAGAAATGCGTATATGTGTCTACTGCGGTACATATTATATCTATAGGTACATAACCAAAGGATATTATGTTATATTTTCATCGTAGGTATATATTCGTATCAGTGTCATTGTCCTCGTTTGTACTCTTTCTTTCTCTCTCTCCTTGTCCGTTTTTATTTTTTATGTTTTTTTTTCCATCGTTCTCTTCGTGACCAAACGTAATCACCATACACACAAACACCACTTGTTGCTGTGCTAAACCTATGCCCGATGAACCACGTCGAAACGGCGCACGTCCACTCTAATATGTGCGATCTGATTTCTTATCATTCGTCCTGCAATATCACTGTGCGGTGTTCCAGGAAATGACGAAAAACGTGATCGGAAATCCATAAATTCGCAGCAGTGTGCCTATCTATTATTACTATTATTATTATTATTATTATTGCGTTTCGAGACAACTACAGATGACGCGCGGGACTTCAGAGATACGTTTGAAATTATATATTATATTAAATTGCCGTTGATAATCGCGACGAATACTGCAATACCCCTCAAAAAAAAAAAAAAAATTACACGCGTCGTTGGGTAAACTGTTTTTTTTTTTTACAGTTCAAAAATAAAAATTTAACGTTTTCAAGATTTCGTACCATGTTCAAATCAACAGGTCCCGTGCCCATATAGTTAGTTAACTATTTTTGTAATGAGAGATATATGCTAATTAAAACGGGTTAAATTAAAGTAGAGTTATTATTTTTGCACACAGCGACTGTACCATATATAATATGATTTACTTAAGATATGTCGTGTTACATATAGAGGACATTTTATGTCTACATAGAATTATATATTTCAAACCATAGATTTGAAAGTGATTTTTATTGACATATACAAGTATAATTATCCGAGCATTTAATACCGTATATTGTTGTGATGGAGGTGATCACAGGCATAATATTATACACGAGTCCGCGACTCAACGTGTCGCTATTTCTAAAATGTTTCTCACTCCTAAAATGGTGTCTTTGAAGTTATTGATGCCGAAACTGGTTTCAGATACATCTATTGAAATTTGAAGAAAGTAACCTACTATTAATTATATGTAAATCAAATTTCACATGTTCAGCCACCTTTTACCCCTCAAGATACGACATTTTATGCTACAAGTATAGGTATATAATTTTGAATATTTAATGAAAGTTTCGATAAAATTTTATTAAGTGCAAATATGTTTAGCACCCCACCATAATATGTCATGTCTCTATGAAATATGATCGATAAGACAATAAACCGGATGAAGTACACTAGGTTTCAATTTTTTTTTTCCATTTTTCGAAACAAAAGTTGAATATAAAATAATTTTTGATAAAAAAAAAATAATATGTTTATATTTAATTTATTCAATTGCATTTTACAGTACATTTATCATTATATTAAATGACCATGAGTTAACCTATGTTCATAAACAATCATTGATTATATTATACAATATACAATTATTTGTGACATTTTTAGTGAGCGCGTCATTAAATATTGCAAACATTTAACATTTAAATCATTTAATATTAAATAATATGTTTATATCCGTCGAATAATTTAAAATTATTAACAGTTGAAGTTTTAATAAAATATAAATAAATATTATAAAACTGTGTGTGAAATGAATAATACTCTTGAATGTTAATTATTCGTACCTATAACTCGACTACCGACAGCTACCTATCTGTTATCTCGACTGCCAACTGTTGACGCGAATTCATATACTGTAAAATCTACTATCTAGTGAGCTGAATTTCATGGAATCAAAATCGATATTTGGTTCACTGACGTTCAAACTTTCAGTGATATATGTATCGAAATAGATTTTTACTCAAAATCTTTGAAAAAATCGAATTCGCACCAAATATTTATATTAGTGTTCATACGTCATAACCCTTCTATGAAATATTCAAGAATTTTATCCAAAAACAAAATGTTTTTCCCATAAAATGCCTAAATCGACCAAAAACTTAAATAGGTAAGTAGAATCTGAGTGTTACTGCTTGGTGACTTCTATCTTCACGTCTCCACGTCTTGTAAATATACATATTTTTTTCGAACATATTATGCTTATTATAAATACCATTACAGATTGTATATAATGGAATAAAAAAAAAAAAATAAGTAGAAATTTAAAAATTTCTATGAATAAAAAAAAATAGTTATGTTGAAAACAATAACATGTCTAGTAGATGCTATTACGTTTATTAGGTCAAAATGTCAAGTCTCTACAGTTATTCATTTTTGAGTTACTAAAAAAAAAAACAAAATAGATTTTTACGAAACTGGTTTTAAGTAGAAATTCCCAGTTCTAAATACTAGTATTCATATATTTCTAGCATGTTTTCCTATTGTTTATTATAATATGATGTAAAATTATATTTAAGAGGACGCTACACTGATATATTTTTGTTGTCTCCGTCTTACTGCAAGTGCGTAACGTAGGCAATTTACGCTCAGAAGATCATGTTTAACTCCGTTAGTTTAAAAATTACAGTGAATCGAACTATTATGAAACTTGATGGTAAGAACATTATCTGTGTGAGTTTTTTACGATAACTCGGGTTGTAAGTGAGTTATGAGCATTTTTAATTTACGCTTTGTTATGTACCCATAACTTGCTAAAAAATTTAATCATCGTGGAAAACCCGAATACAAACACAGATAATGTCCCTGACATCAAGTTGCACAATAGATCGATTCACTCCAATTTTAAAACCAACGGAGCTAAACGTGATCTGCTGAGCGTACATTTTCTATGTAACGCACTTGCAAGACGGAAACAAAACAAATGACTGTGTGTAGCGTCCTCTTGAGTTGAATACACCGGACGACATTAGTCACGATAAAATTTTGTACAAAATGAACTAGCAAATTAATTATAATTGTTGAACACCTAACACTAGATATGAGTGTATAGGACGTGTCCCACGTGTGTTTATAAGTTACAGTTAATCCACAACAATCGATGGTACTATGTGTAAATTGAATATGACATTTACATTTGCCCGAAAACTTGGGCAAATCGTCAATAGTCCCATCAGAATCAATCGAAAACAATAATATTATTTTTATCTCAATACGTTTACTAAAGTCAATCCAAATAATATGAACATTTTAGGACATATTTTGGAAGAATTAATCCGTCATTAAAGTCCGACAAATCACGAGTTTCGGCTTATAGTTTTGGCGATATTTTATAGCTTTCACTCCGCGAATAAAGTACATTACTTATTTTTTTTTAGCACGTTTCATACTAATTTACACATGCGTTTATTATTTACAAATTATGTTTAATATTCTAAAAATGTAAGAAACTACTAACTGCAGTGCATACAGTTACGCATAATTAAAGACAAATAAATAGGTATTCGCATTTAAACAATAAAATATGCACTTATTCGTTTTAAAATCTCGAATTCGATATTCGCAGTAAATATTGACATGTCAACAAGTTTCCATTAAATTATATAAAATATTTCTAATTGGAATGGGTATACTCTGTTCGCATCATTCCTTTTTTCAAATTTTTCGATTAAACTCACCTTAAACATAGGTACGTATTTGCAGCTGTAATAGGTCCACGGAAATTAAAGACATGATGCCATAATGGTTCAAACCGACGACGAAAATATTCAAAAGATTTACAATAGATTGATCGCACACTACATAAATATGGCTTAGCTTCGGGGTACAATATTAGTATTGTTGGTCGTGACACGGTCACGTTTAAAATCTGAACTCTACAATGTCTCAATTCGTATTTATGAACTTGTTAATTTTATAATACTATTATTAAAAATATTATTGACTATTAATTATTGAATACGCACTATACAAATTGTAAAATCGTTAAATATTAGTTTGAAATTGAAAAAAACTATAAAATATAGTAAAACCACTAAACAATAAACAAACGGTAGAACAGCTTCCTTACGTCGTTATGCCTGTTAACCCCAACACAACCTTAGGATCCCGACTGCGCAACTCTGAACACATAAACGGGCATGTGGGCTTGAGGTGAAGTGACCATCCATCGACGGCAATTTAGCAGTGAGTTATAGCATATTCGTCGAGAATATAAACCCATGAACGATCCATAAATTACGAATAATAAAATTATAATAACTATCGATAGGTGCCACAATTATTTATCGTACATAATTAATAATTTAAAATTATATTCAACATCGCTAAAAACGGTTACCTTTATCATTCTACCTTTCATATCAGACGAAAAGTCTGTATTTAATTACACGATGTACATGTTATTTTTTTACAATATTGACATTAATCAGAGGAATAACATTAATTGTTATCATTAAATTTCAAATATTATATTGATATACCCACCAATATTGTATTATTGCTTAATGTTATTATTGAGTTATAATATTATTGTGTAATACAGAAGGCTTTTTTTAAAAAAAAACCAGATAAAAAACGAAATTAGGAACGAGATTGTTGCATAGAAAAAGTCATCTTCTTATATTTATAAAAAAATACATGGATACGAAATATTTCTTATTATGCCAATGTTAGCTATGGTTAGGATCATCATTGCCGCCGGGTATACCATCATATACCATTTCACCAAACGTCGCAGCATAATAATATAGAGTACAAAACATGATATTATCACGTGGTATGAATTTCTTAAATTTATTTGCAAAACGCGATGTTTACGTAAAAAATAACATATATAGCAGTGGTTTTTCAAACTGGGTGCCGCGAGTATCCACTAGGTATGCCGCGGTTTTTAACTATGGAAGAAACTGAATTCAACTTTCTTGGGGATGAAGAGTGGAAAAACTAAATTCAGTGGAAATGTGAGTATGTCTGTCAACTATTCGTCCAAGAATTAAAAATATTTGTAACGCCCATCAGGCACACATTTCTCATTAAATATACTTATTTATAAACTACACTTTTTTTTATAAATAAATTTAATAACTAATTATACTGTAATTGTAATATTAATAAATAAATAAATAATTAATAAATATTTGTTATCCCATCAATCACACATTTCTAATTAAATGTATATAAAATTATAATTAATTCAAAACAATTTTGTTCGTCTAAAAAAAGGTCAGTGTGCCGTGAAAATTTTTTGAAGTGTACGGTGTGCCGTGAATAAAAAAAGTTTGAAAACCACTGATATATAGTCTCGTTCACTTAAACATAAAACCCAAGTGCTGCAAGCATGATAATAATATATAACCGGTACAAGTTCACCCCCAAAACACACACGCGCGAGTGTTATATAATTATACAGACCAAAACGCACACCGTCGTAGTGCATTGGACGTTACAAAATATATCCGTCGGAGTCAATGTTGTTATTGTGTACTGGACATATTATAATAATATTTTGCAACCACTTGCGGACCCGAGGAGAACGGGCACGGCGGATATTACTGGTGCAGCTAATTGCATATTTTTTTTTCACAACATGAAATAATAATGATAATATTAAAACACAAAATGTATAAATAAATATCGCGAACGGGATCTGTACTTGCAGTGGGCACCTATATAATAGATAATGTCGTGCGCGTGTACGACCGACGCTCGACACTGTCTCGTTATATTATTATTATTAACAATCGGTCATTAAACAGGGCGTTTCCCGGACCAAGAACACACACACGCACACACACACACACACACACACACACACACACACACACAGTATTATAGCGCTTGTCTGTTTTCCCTATCTCTCGCTCTCTGTTATTACGTTTAGAGCCCGGAATAGGAAATCCAGGCGCATTACGTTACGATTCGCACCTACACCTTATCCTGGTCCGCTATACCATGTCGTGTGCCCGGCGAATTGGCCGTATGGGAAGTATACGAGTCCTTGGCCTTCTCGTTCACGGCCGCCGCCGTCAAAACCGCCACCGCGTCTGCCCCGTGGTGCACAATAATACAATTATTATCATGATATTGGTCCTTGTGCAGCCGCACGCACCCGGGCGGATACAGCAAACACACAGGCGCAATGGCTCACAAAGAAAAAAACCGCGGCCGACGTACCTGGTATGTGTTTACCGAATCGCGCGCACTATGTACACCGCGGACGTATATTATTATTATACCGGACAATCGTCGGTGCGGGCGGGCGACGCCCCGTAAAGTTTTCGAATTTCGACCGAACCGAATTTATCGAATATTTTGTTGAATGACGCACGACCGCCCATCCATACAGCATACTTTGGGAAATTATTGTGATATTTTTGTGAATATCTTAAAGTGCGCTTGTATATTGAATACCAATCGGCTAGTAATATTTTATAGACATTTTCTTCTCATGACAACAAAACATTGCAGGCTATGATATGATCGCATGAAAGTGTTGACTTGATATTATTTTCATTAGGCCTCCGTAAAAACGTTTTTCGAAAACATATGATTAAAATGTTTTGTAAAAGTTATTTATAAAATATTTTCGAAAATACGATCTTTCCGGCCAAAGATATAACTACAATAATATTTGCTATTTATTTATTTAACTTTTAAAAATATTTTGACAACCATATTTTTTCCCGAAAATATCTGTATCGTAGTTAGGAAATGCTGTGCGGGAACGATCGCGAATTGTGTGTTTGACGGTCGCGTTTTTTAAGGGGGAACGGGTTGAGATGTTTTCGTCGTCTTCGCTGTCCGTTTGAGAATAATATATTTCGGTCTTCAGCCGATTTCCCGGATCCGGAAAATCCAATTCACGACACATATTATGCATACGTGGAAATATAATATTATAAACAGACGTGATTCGCTAATCGTAAATCGTCGGAATATTAATATAATATTGTAATATTATTATTCTCTTTCGCGTTCCCGCGCAAATCCTCCACTCGCACGGCGTTTGCGATAGGCAAATTAGGTGCGGTAACGCGCGTTACGACAGATTCGTTGGACAGATTTCAATATTATATTTTATCGCTGGACAATCTAAATGGGATATTATTATGTTAATTGTATTCGTACCTATCAGCGTTAAAAAAATAAATAAATTATATATTGTACTTATAATGTGTACCTAATATACTGGTTTTTGTAACGCGAAAATACTTGACCTTTTTTTTTTTTTTTTTTAAATTCAATTTAGTTTTTCCGGAATAAGATACCGATGTGAAGGAGGGGTGTGCGAGACGGCGTTCATAATTTATTTATTTATCTACTAAGATTAAACGGGCTGAGCGGTTTTGTTAAATTTACACATTTACATAATATAACAAACAAATGGATTTACAAGATAGTGCTTACATTTAAATATTTATAAAACACAGAAATTAATTTAAAAGGCGTGAGACGGGTCCACATTGGCAAAATGGACATTAAACAATACGCATGTGATATTATATCAAGAGGATGTCACTATTTGTTTTCTCTCTCCTGCAGCCCACGTGCAACATAGAAAGAACGCATTTACGCAGAATCATTTTTTCTATGTTTGTAAGTAATCTTAGAGTAATATCACCCATTACGAAAAAGATAGAGAATAATATTTTTGAAGGAACGACGTATCGATTTGTCTGAAAATCGTTTCAAAAGAATTTAAACATAATTTAAATTCACAACATTTTCGTCTTTATTTTGAAAGTCGAATACAAAGTCAAATAACAATAAAATATAAAATCGATATATGTCATTCCCACAAAAATATTATTCTCTATCTTTTTTGTAATGGGTGATTTTACTCTAAGATAACTTAAAAAACATAGGAAAATTGATTCTGCGGTAATGCGTTTCGTCCATATTGCGCGTTGACCAGAGAGAGAAAACAAATAGTGCGCTGACATCCTCTCATATATTATATATATAGTTTGTCGTCGATAGTGGAATGGTAAAGGACAAAGGTAGTAAAATGCCGAACGCGGTTCGTCGAGGAATTTTTAAATTAATTAAAGACACGAGTGTGGGTGCAGTTTAAATGTTTTATTCAACTTGTTTAAGATTATTGTAAGTTAGAACTATGTACTTACTATAATGTACTTCAAGTTTTTCATAAAACTCGTTATGGATTGCGTTCTCGTGGTTCTTAATCATTTTCGATTTTAATGTTGTTTTATTTTCATTTAATAAGGCGTTTTAACCTACTACTTACGACATTGTCAACGAATTTCATCATGATCAATTGAAATGTATTTTAATTATAGTCCAAGCTTTATTATGTATACCGTAATTATTGTGTTTTATACAATAGGTTTAAGACGTAATCCATAATTAAACTCACATGGGTAATACTGGACGCCCGAGTAGAACTATAGGTAATAATATTATAAGCTCTGCAGCCGCGGAAAAAGTATAATATGGGTATGCAAATTTAGTTCGCCAAGGGCGTCGAAGTCAGACCAACTAATTTGCCAACATTATATTATGTATACCTACGGTTAAGATTTTTGATCGAGAAAAATAATATGCACAGTCGAATTGGAATTTTATCGAATCGGTATATTATGGTTGGCCGCAATGAAATTATTGTTATTAATGACGAAATAATGACGGTTTTTTTTTTTTAATAATAATAATAATAATAATAATAATAGTAATAATTGTATACGTGCCTAGTGAAAGCCGCGTGGCTATACAACCGCCATCGTATGCACACATACACAAGGACGCGGAAAAAACGTCCGTCGTGAAAATTCGAAACGAAAAAAACACCTGTAGATCATGATATTATTATATACTGTCGACGTTCGCGATAGTATAATATTACACTCGTGAAAAATGCACAGCTAATAATAATTATATTGTTTCTAGACGTCGACTAAAACCGAAATACGAATCACGTGACCCGGCGACCGACTGTTGTAGGGATCGAGCGACTATTCGGTTCCGCGGTCAATAGGTCAGTAGTGAAATATTATGATAATACTTCGATAACGCGGTGGAAGTTAGGTTGACAGGACTTCCACTAGGGGGTGCAAGGAGGTGACATATCAACCCCCTAGAAAAATTTGAAATGATTGTAATTTTTTGTAATTTTAAACGATAAATTATTTTTACTGATATGATATTATAATAGACGACATAATATTACACAGGTACATCGTTTATCTATGTTGTGTATTTATTTTCTGTTATTTAATAAAATCAATTTGGTTGGTTCTTAGTTATATTTTTATGATATTGTCACCCTCCTAGGTTCTGATTGATGGCCGTGAAAATTTGAAGCGAAAAAAACACCTGTAGATCATAATCATAATATTATTATATACTGTCGACGTTCGCGATAGTATAATATTACACTCGTGAAAAATGCGCAGCTAATAATAATTATATTGTTTCTAGAAGCCGACTAAAACCGAAAAACGAATCACGTGACCCGGCGACCGACTGTTGTGGGGATCGAGCGACTATTCGGTTCCGCGGTCAATAGGTCAGTAGTGAAATATTATATGATAATACTTCGATAACGCGGCGGAAGTTAGGTCGACTGACGGAACATATATCGTATGAATGCTCCTCATACACAATATTATATCAGGAGATTGCAAATGGTCGGTATTCAATTCGGATGATTTCAAAATCGAACCCTCTCGTTAGAACGTATATTAGATATATTGTTACACATTTAGTAGATGTAGTTGTTGAATATACATATTTCAGATTAATCTGTTTGTGTGAAATGGCATTTTCTCACACGAAAGTGCTGAATATCGAGCTATACGTTTTTCCGATGATCATTTAGAGCAGCGTTTTCGTTTAGCAGTTTGCGACCATATTATTATCGAGATTATTATTATTAACTGGCAATGATACATACAAGGACGCGAAAAAAACGTCCGTCGTGAAAATTTGAAACGAAAAAAACACCTGTAGATCATATTATTATTATTATTATTATAATATACTGTCGACGTTCACATTATAGTAATATTACACTCGTTAAAAATGCACAGCTAATAATAATTATTGTTTCTAGACGAGGACTAAAACTGAAAAACGAATCACGTGACCCGGCGACCGACTGTTGCAGGACTCTGGCGATTATGTTCGGTTTGGCGGTCAATATAGGTCAGTAGTGTAATAATATTATGATAACGCGGCGGAGGTTAGGTCGACTGACGGAACATCGCGAATGCACCTCATACTAACACACGATATATCAGGGGATGCCCCAGATGGTCGGTAGATATTCGATTCGGACGATTTCGAAATCGATCGCCCTCGTTAGAACTTATATTAGATATATCGTTATGCATTTAGTAGATATATAGTCGTTAAATATACATATTTCACCTGTTTGTGCGAAATTAAATTTTCTCACATGAAAGTGCTGAATGTCGTCGAGCTAGATATATTATGTCTTTCTGATGATCATTCAGAGCAGCGTTTACGTTTAAGAGTTTGCGAAATTATAATCATTAACAAATGACAATGATATGACGTAATGGCACGATTCCGCACTAACAGTATAAAGTTAATATATTTCGAAATTATTTAGATTCTTAACGCGAAACACTAATTTTAGATGAGTTCACACTTTTATTATTTTTATTTGTACATAAGTATAATATGTTTATTATTAATATAAAATATTTCTTTTACACTAGTCGGCCCCGCCTAAGGAAAAATATATTTTCTGCAGATCTCGATCAAAAAAAGTTTCGCCGCCCCTGCCATATATACGTACTTCAATATCTACACCGCATTAATTATTGTTGTATTCCGCGCATAATATTATATTAATTATTATTTAAAATTTTATATTCATATGTTATATCAACACTCCTGCAACTGCAGTCTGAAAATGCATTTTACCGGTATTTTACCGATTCGATGAACGTTCCACGCCACTAGATGGACATCAAAATAATAATATTGCCCGTTTGCTATTGGTTTCGCATTACGACTGATAACCGTGCAATATTATAATGGAATAAAACGTCCGATGGTTAACTATATAATCTGTACATAAATCATTACACGTTTTTCGGTGGCGTTAGGTATATTATATTATACCGGTAGCGCCATCGTGGATAACATGATTATAGGCTGTTCGATTATTATTTATTATTTTATACTAATAGATTATAATTTATAATCGATTAATCGATTAAGTACTCGATAAAAACGATTTATTATTAATTCCACTACATTATTATTGCGATACGATGTTTAAAATCGATCGGATTCAAATAGAAAAAAATTGCATTTTTTAATTCATCTAACGAATATGCGCTTAAACAGATACATTAAGTGTTTCAATTTCAAATTTTTATGGTGGCAATATTACTATTAATCCCTATTGACCATACGATTTACGGGTAGAATATAAATTGATCAGTTATCTCCGCAAGTCGTTATAAACAAATCAAAATAATTTGAAACAAATCCAAGAGTTTAAAAAGGCCAATAATCTGAGTACAAAATAAAAATGACATTAAAATATTATCGTCTGGCGGAGCTGAGTTTTTTTGTACCTAATCGCAATTCTCCTTCCACAGATAAATTGAAAACACTTTTTTAAATATCATCCCTTTAGTTATTATGACATCGGTAAACCTTCGAATCGTTCATAATATTATAACATACGACTTAATATACAACCTGTAAGAGTCTTCGCCGAGATTTGTTATATTATATTGTGATCACTTACTTTTAATATTTATAGGACGCGTGCTATGTTTTCTGATAAAGCTAACATCTATTATAGCAAACGATTTGAAAACAGCGGCGACACGCTTTGGCTTTTAACTTATAGAACAGATGACATGTATATTGTATAGTTGAATTCGTTTAGAATAATATTATCAGCGCTTATCGGAAAATGTGGTTTATTATAATATTGATTTAAACGTAGGTATATTATGATATCAATAATAACAATATAATATGTTTATTCAAATAGACATTTCATTGTAACAGTATTTAACGAAATGTCAAAATTTAAACACGAGTGATGGATCTCCCCGAAAACCGAAGACTGCTGTGGAAGACGACGACGTTCTAATGTGTGTCGTCTACTCATTTGAATAAAATTCATCGCTCAGATCTATTCCAGTAGTTTGTTCAAACGGACTGCGGTCATATCGAATGTGTCCAATCAAACCCGCGTAAATGTGTAATATAATAATAATAATATTATAATATTGCTCTGCGGAAAAATCGTACGTTTTCGAATTACTTTTATTGTAATAATAATAATAATAATAATACATAAGCCGTGCTGCAGTTCGTTGATAAAACTCGGCCCCCTATAATGATATTGTAATAAAATAATTTATAATTTATATACAGTCTCGCGCGGGCTACAGCACGCAATGATATTATTTTTTCGCATTAATATTCAAAAAAAAAATAATAATATAACGACAAAATGTGTGTTGTATCGGTAATGACCTATAATACAGAGTACATAATATTATTTATGCGGCCGACGACGTGTGCAAAGCGTATATTACCGGTGCACAGCACAATATAATATATTATAATAATATGTACAATTATTATTATATTATATTATATTATATTACTGTACAGCGTGAAAATTATCGCCGCCTACATTATGGCTTGTGCACAATGCGCTCACTTATAGCCATGTAGGTACTGCGCAAGTGTACGCGTGTATTCGCATTTTTGTCGTATTTTTTCAATTTTTTTTTTTTTGTCGAAGGCCATTGCGAGTCTCCTACAAAATGTCCTACATAATAATATTATATACACCTAGCTCACGCGGTCGTAGGTACCTACACGCGTGCATGATATATTTTATCATACCTATCTCACTCGCTTGCCTATACGTGTCCCTCTCCGTCCGTCGCGTGCCCATATAATATACGTATCGCTATATTAATCTCACCCCACACCGATAACAATATTATTGGTATACACGCACGCGGCATTACATACGTTATCGTCGTCCGTGTACCGTCATCGTGATCTCCTCGTGCCCCGGCGTCGAGTACACGCGGTAATAGCCCGGTATCGTTGGTATATACCTACCGCCAGCAAGCATCTCGCCGCGCTACAATATGTACATAAACACCCGCAGAGTGCGTTATAGTTACAATGGTCCGCTGCGGTATGCTCTCGGTCGCTCGTGATGATGATGATGATAATAATACGATACGTGACGAAACGAAACAATATAATAAGGATTAACGAGCGAACAAACAATAATAATAATTATTATAATACGGGATAATGATAATAATAAAACCGTCGATTTTTATTAAATCTGCATTCGAAACGTAATATGATATTATATTGTGTGTTACATCATGCGGGGGAAAGTTTGTTCTGACCGTTTGTGTGTTCACAACTGGAATGAAAGATAAAAAAAATAAAAAATAAAAATCCGCGTTACGGTTCGTTAAATCACGCCGAGCCGAATAAAATCTTTATAATATATCGTTATCCAACATGCCATCTGCCCCGATGCAATACGTGTAGTATATAATATATAATACCCATATATATACATATATATATTGTACATTATATTATTATTATTATTATCGCATAAGTCTTATGTCGTTCACCACTAATTGTGTACGCGGCGAGGAAATTTTTACAAAGCGTTCGGTGGGTTCCGTCGTGTGGCCGGCTCTTATCGAGTTCATTGTTTCTTAAAATAAAAAAGTTTTTTTTCCTTCAAACTATGGGCAGGTACACACACGTCGTCGTATTCTCGAATCGTATTATTTGATTTCGATATAGCTATATCATACGAAAGAAGTTCTTCAACGATTGCCCCGATTGCTGCATAATGCGGAATAAATAATAATAATTTAGGTTTACTATAGTCGAGAGATCGGATTTCTCCGGTGGCCCAGCTCGAGCGGTAAGACACACCTACAACCCGAAAATATAATACGACAGTTTATTTGTTTGTTTTTAGTGAGATATGTTTGGTTATTATTTGCTGACACGAATAAAAAAAAA
Source organism: Metopolophium dirhodum (assembly GCF_019925205.1). Classification (NCBI taxonomy): domain Eukaryota; kingdom Metazoa; phylum Arthropoda; class Insecta; order Hemiptera; family Aphididae; genus Metopolophium; species Metopolophium dirhodum. Next base: position 3,480,078 of record NC_083562.1, read on the forward strand.
AAAACGTATCTCGTTGACGTTTCAGATTTAGGTGTTCTACGAGACTTCGTATTCAACAGTTTTAATAAATAAACAATAATTTCGAGTTGCATGGTTCGAATTTCTAAATTAAATTTTGGTATTTCGAGTTTTAGTTAGTCTGTGAAAAAATTACCACGATGAACATATTATACATCGTTTCGTGGCGAAACGGAAGCCATGTGACGTGTAAGTACTTACTTTATTAGGCAAGAAGTTTTTCAATCATTTTTTCAACCACAAATCACTATACAATACTACGTTCATATTCTTTAGATATTTAATAGAATTGACAATTTTTTGAATAATGTTTACATATTATATTTGTTTGAGTTGAGACAGTAATTGCGATTGCTAAAAAATGTAGGTAGATAAATTATATAACCATATAGGTAACCGTTCAATTCTAAACAATTCAATTTATATGATAAGCAATCGATAAAAATTTTTGAATTTTACGAGTGAGCGTAAAGCTACTGGAATTATACCGTATACGACTTATAATTTATTATTTATAATTTACTCGGAACGTGTACGATCTTTGCAATGCGGTAATAATCACTTCGAGTCGTAATTGGATTTAAACGTTTACCCGTCATTTTTTGTCCACGCAGAGTGGTGCCTAAAAATAATTGATCTTTCGCTGTGCGGAGAGAGAAAATTTCTCTATTCTATTAACGGTGAGTATCTATCTACATAATATAGTAAGCACATACATTATGTTCCACAAAACTGAAATATTCTCATTGACACCAAACGCAGTACTTATACAGTGGTTTCCACATTAGTCGCATATGACGTCAATAGCATTAGTTGCATGCTATCTTTTTTTATGAAATTAACGCGATACCTATATTATTATAAAATAATTGCAAGATAGTATAACAGAGGAAATTGCGTTACATAACAGACAGCCTACATTAAACTGGAGCGGTAAGAATGTAAACCTAATTAAGCTCTTGGCTTAGCTGTATCCTAACGAAAAAAAAAATAAAATGTAGATGTGCTGCTAGCAATTAATATTCTTGAAATATATTTTTTTCTGCATACAAAAATAATTGTTGGGTAGGTAATGTATCAAATCGTGTATACCTATACCTACCCATGACGTGTAAGGCGAAAAAAACGTATTACCCGTGACGATTTTTTCCATAGAGTTTTTTTGTAGATTCGTTTCAAAAAACCGTCCGTTGAATAAATTGTTTTATCGTTTGATCTGAATATTTTTCAGTTTCTATGAATTCAAAGTATTTCAAAATCTTAATAAATTGTAATATTAATAATAAACAGAATAATTCGAGATACACTCGTTTAACTAGACTTTTTAAAGCAATATATATTTATACGTATATTATATTATACAGAGAGATTGGGAGAGATGGAGACAGCGTCTTAAACAATATGTTTTCAACGTATATATTGTGCGTATGGTACCGCGACACGTCTTTATTCTGTTGGAAAATAGCGTACACATATAAGTTCCTACTATTGTTTGTAATATAATACTTTGTTGTTGTACAGTATAGTAATAATAAAACCGTTCTGTCTACTAAATGTAAATAGTCCACAGCACAACGTCATAACACTCGGCGAGTTAATATACAGTTGCACAAGTTTGAACAGCTTATAACCCACCAAAAAAAAAAAAAAATATATATAATGTATATAATTTTCATATTTTGAATCATATGTTATCGACCTATTTGTAATTATCAGAACGACGAATATAACATTTGAATTCGATTAAATAACTAGACGTCATTAAATAACATATTATTATGTCCATGTTAAAATGTGTAAGTGATTTAAAAAGTTACGCATTTTATGTGTGTTTACAACCGCGTCATATTGCAATAATAATATAATATGTTATAATATTATTATGGTATTTGTCAATTAGAATATCATTACCTACAACAATTTCATATTGCCGCCGAATCGAATACCTTAGAATAATAATTTGCGTTATGCAACTGAGACTGGAATAATAATATAGTGTCGGACACCCACCTATATTATATACCGGAGAAATGGTATAGTCCACGGTGTGGGTAGGTACGTATATATTTCACGTGCGGAGATTGCTTGCAGTGTATATCATGATATTATTTATATTATACACTGTCCACATAATGTATTTATTTGTTTAGGTACTCGCGTATACATAATATACACGTATATACGACGTATATTATACGACGTATGTATAACATAATAAAGTGATGACAAATGAAAGACATAACACAATAACGATAAATGATGCTATAGATCGGCAAGTCTATATATACATATGGATACCTGTATGAATGTATGATCATATATATATAATATATATTATGTGCTTAAAACAGAAAAATAACTCAAATAAATATAACGCGTTGCACCATTGCAGCGATAAATACGTCGCAGTGTAAATATAATATTATGTAATGTATAATGCAGACGAGGGTTTATGATAAAGATAAACGCGAGCGTGTGTATTTAATCCTCCGTCGTGTTCGTCTTCGTTTTTTTTTATCATCATTCAAAGAAGAAAAACGCAATTGTCTCGACAGGAATGTCAACATGAATTTTGAAAAGGAATACGACGGTAGCATTAGTTATGATATCGAAATAGACGGCGCCCCCCCCGCACGTGGGCGGCGTGTGTTTAGGAAGCGATCCAGAGTAGGACTAATTAACGACGTGCAGTGGTTGTGTTATCTATTTTTTTCATTCATAAGTTTCTCCTTTCTATTTCTCCAGATTTAAAATAATAATTAACCGTAAGACACGATCTAATATCAGATATACAATAATTAAACATTCGACACGATATAATAATTAAACAATTTTATGATTTAGATTCATGCAAGGCATAATAATAGGTGCCAATTTTTTTTTTCAAGGGCTTCCAATATTAAAATGTCCCATTGCCAACGGTAGGTTCTTTTCACAGGGAGTAAGTGCTAGATGTATAGATACTACCGTGGTATGTTTGTCGTTCAAAGTCAAAGTACAATTTATCATAAACAAATAACGATATATTAAGAAATATATCTAGAGTATAGTGAGTACTATTTATAGATTGTATACGGAGTATGGTCTGTCCACTACGGACAATGTCCATCATCATATGTTATCCTAGAGAACTTTGATATTCCTAGACTAACTTGCCATATTCTACTACTTTACTTTAATCATTTTATACAAATTTTCAAATATTTTTTGTCTGTATTATATCTTGTCGGAAACGATGTGTATTTATTCAGTATAGATTATTTTACATTCATCAATCCACTGTATTCAGTACATAGATGTTGCAACTATGGTAGATCTGAAATCTCGTAGGCCCCCATATGAACCTATTTCAGGGGGGGGGGAGGGCAGTGGGGCCTGTTGTCTTTTTAAAAGATTGAATTTAAAAAAAAATTAACTTCAGTTTATGAAAAAAACACGAGACGATACTACGTTTTTATTGAGTTGTAGCGAAAAAGTAATACTATAGATTCCAGGATTTTAAAAACGTTACTTTCGTGTTTCACGCCGATTCTTTCACACACTTGAATCGATTCAGGTTCACGCCGGGGTTATTGGTTCTATAGAAAATAAACAAAAAGACAATTAATATATTTTCACTTTTTAAGAATAATGTTAAAACACAATTAATTAATAATACTAGAGAAACATCAATATTGTCCTCAAAACATTATTTTAGGAAGCATTATTTTGATCATTGAATCGACACATAATTTCTTTGATGATGTGAATAACTCTATGACATCCCTAACTTCACCCACGACACACCCATTCGCCCATAAGTTATAACGTATAAATATTATATAAGTACTTACCTAATGCACGGCGGAGAGCGTCTTGAAACTCAAAATTGTCTATGCATAAGCATTATGTATTTTTTGAGAACAAGCATAATGTACTAGCTACGTGTTAGGTACTTTTACTATTTTGCATTTAATTAAGCTGAATTACGGAATCAAAGATATGAAATCATTTTTAGCCCATGATATAAGTAAGTAAATAACACACTTATGTCTATACTAATGTTTATCGCGTTATAATATAGTTATAACGGCCGCGTATTATATTATTGTATATAAGACGTAAGTTTATGAAACTGACTTTTGCTATGAAATCATTTCGGATGTTGGTTATTGGTTCTATAGAAAATAAACAAAAAGACAATCAATATATTTTCACTTTTTAAGAATAATGTTAAAACACAATTAATTGATAAATAATACTATAGAGAAACATCAATATTGTCCTCAGAACATTATTTTAGGAAGCATTATTTTGATCGATGAATCGACACATAATTTCTTTGATAATATAAATATTATATACTTACCTAATGCACGGCGGAGAGCGTCTCGAAACTCAAAATCGTCTATGCATAAGCATTATGTATTTTTTGGGAACAAGCGTAATGCATGTACCTACGTGTTTTGTACTTTTACTATTTTGCATTTAATTAAGCTGAATTGCGGAATCAAAGACATGAAATCATTTTTAGCCCATGATATAAGTAAATAAATAACACACTTATGTCTATACTAATGTTTATCCTGTTATAATATAGTTATAACGGCCACGTATTATATTATTGTATATAAGACGTAAGTTTATGAAACTGACTTTTGCTATGAAATCATTTCGGATGTTGGTTATTGGTTCTATAGAAAATAAACAAAAAGACAATCAATATATTTTCACTTTTTAAGAATAATGTTAAAACACAATTAATTAATAAATAATACTATAGAGAAACATCAATATTGTCCTCAGAACATTATTTTAGGAAGCATTATTTTGATCGATGAATATAGAGCGTCTCGAAACTCAAAATCGTCTATGCATAAGCATTATGTATTTTTTGAGAACAAGCGTAATGCATGTACCTACGTGTTTTGTACTTTTACTATTTTGCATTTAATCGAGCTGAATTGCGGAATCGAAGACATGAAATCATTTTTAGCCCATGATATAAGTAAGTAAATAACACACTTATGTCTACACTAATGTTTATCACATTATAATATAGTTATAATGGCCGCGTATTATATTATTGTATATAAGACGTACGTTTATGAAACTGATTTTTGCTACATGAAATACCACACATTTTGTAACACGTTTCATCGAACATGAAAATAATATTATGAATTAAAACGGCTTGATAGTTGCACTAAGGAGTAAGAGCTTTCTTTCGAAATATTTTGCAACTAACACAAAATTGGACATTCGCGCCCACATATTATCGTTATAGAAAAAGCCGTTATAGACTTATCGTCTAATGTTATTTTTCCTCTGGAATAAATTTGTGCGTGATATACATATAGTGTTCTTACTAGTACCTATTTACATAAAATTATAACATTGTATATTTATATGCGATAAATGAATAGATAATTGGGTATATAATATTATAATACATTTTGTATTATATTTTACGTTCAGCAGGTACATTTTAAAAATCGTAAAATTAATATTTCTTTTTGAAACTCGTAATAAATGTAAGTACCTACGTATGTTATTGGTACTGTATTATACTTTATTATATAACTTGATTTTTTTCTCTTATTTTACGAAGTCGCGATCGATACAATACGTGGGGGTATATCATTACACGGACAGTATAACGAGGATTAGTTTCAAATGCAAGTGCATTTAGAAGAAAACTTGGCGGCGGCGGCGGCGGCGGTGTGTATTACACTAAATCAGGCTAGACTATATTGTTGATAACTATTATTATACAGAGAGCTTACATAAGTTTGGCCATGTCCTACTTATGTAAGTCTGTTCACGAATTATTTATTTTGATATCTCGCCGAGACCCGTTAGCTGCGGAGTTGTTAGTGATATGTGTAATCCGAAACAGTGTATAATATAATGTTGTGTGCATTATGAGTGTACATATTTGTTTTTTTTTTTTCAGTTATTTTGAGCTGTTTTTAACAGTCATTCATCTAAGCTATCGCCGTCGGTCGTTGGCTGTGTTATACTTTATACGTATCAAAACACATATTAGATAGGTAGGTAGGTAAATAGGTAGGTTGGTCGGTCGGTAATAAGGTAGGCAGGCAAGTAGGTATAGAGGTATTTCAGAGCGACTGTATATAATTTTAATTATGTTGATTCGCGTATTATGCTGCAGATTGCGCGAGTAATAAACAATGTTAGGTATATTATTATGTTATGCAACGCGATCGTTATCAAAACTGATAATTCGAAAATAATTACGCACGCCACCTAGCTAATTGTCATCCCGCGAAAACGTCTTATCTCGAATTGTTTTTGTGTTTACGACACTATACGCTAGCACTGTTATACTTTATGGGTTTAAAAACATACATGTACAATTATTAATATTGTTGTTACCCGTTTGACGTGAGCAATATAATATAAAGTGATACGTCTGCGCCCAATTTTCAATCCACACAAACCGAGGGACTATATGTACCATCATGTTATTATACGTAACGACACTTTCGGAGAGCACTTACGGTTGTACACACGCGAAAAGGACGACGGGTAAGTATGTAGGTGCAGCATAAACGAAGAAAACGGAAAATGTAAAACCAATAACGCGTAGTTCTCCGCTCACAATCTAATATACACGTCGGAAATACAGTGAATAATGAACACTCTTCTTTGCTACATTCAAATATTTACATTTTGCCGTTTTCCATACATCATCACAACATGGGTACTTAATGGAAATTGTGCAATATCGCATACGTATTGCGGCTATGTATCCTTCCTATATGCTAATTTTTAAACGCAAAATACGATTTATCGATTGCCTATATACGCCAGCTATTTTGCATTTTTGCCAATCAACACCCTGTTTTTACTCTCAACGTTGTTTATTATTGTTTATACCACACACTATACCTGTAGTATAATGTAGTGACGTAAAATTTCAGAAATTTAATGTTCGAGATATTTCTTTATAAATTCCTGAAATTAAATTTTATTTTTAACGGCGGGGCTTATTTTCTTTACGCTTCAGGCGTGTAAAAATTAGAAATATTCATTGCATTTTGAAGTATATTTCATCACGTTCAAAATATACTGCACGAATAATCGTATATTAATTTAAGTATTTTGTTTTTAAACGTAATTAAAAAGTACATAATCACAGAGGTAATGACAATATAATATTTACGCGGAAATATTTTAGCATTCACAGCCTATTGCTATTTAATCGCAACAAAATTATAAAAAATTTTTCTTTGAAACCTCTCTTGGAAATTTTCGGGGGTCAGAAATGTCCTCCATACATCACAATAACTTTTCGAAAGCCTATAAAAAAAATTATTCATCATGGCAGTTCCCATTACACTTGGGTATAGAGATCGGCGCCACTATATCGCACTATTGACTAATAGTGAACACGCGCCAATTAATAATTTATTATTGAAGAAAACGATATTCATAATACTCGCAAGTGAACAGTATTAATTTGTCGATGTAAACTTATAATATTTTAGTTACTGAGCGAATCATATTAAACTGTTTCAGTTGTTTATCATTCCTATGCTAATTTTCAAACGCAAAACACAATTTATCGATACTCACATCATATTTTGCCGGTCGACAACCTGTTTTCACACTTAACATGTTATTATTGTTAACGGGAATATTGTGTATTCCACATACACCGATAACCTTTTGAAAGTTTAAAAAAACATTATAACAAGTAAAATACACGAGATATTATCATCACGATTTTATATAATATAATATTGTTATATATATAATGATGTTATGTGCGCCGAACAGATCTTAATAATGCATTTGCGTGTAAGTACCAACTGCATTTGATCGCACTATTGAACACAACGGACAATAATAATTATTGGCGAAAACGATAATCATAACGCGTGAACGAAAAAATAATAATAAATTCATCCGCGGAGTAAACGAGTGTTCTAAATTGCGAAAAGTTAAACTGACCATTATTAATGAGTGGGTGCATAATATGGTATATTAGTGTATAATATTATTATGATTTGAGCAATACAAATGCTGTGATATACGAAATACTTATAGGTAGGTTTATTTCGCAGTGGCGTATTGGTTCGAATCATGCATGAATTCAGGCACAAGGATTTCAATTCTCAATTTCGTAAGTCCAAAACTCATAACGAACTTTACACATTTGAATAGACTTACAGCTATGCTCGTATACGATGATCGTATTAACAATCCGACGGTTTACCACGTTTCATTCAATATTTTTACCCGAATCGGTGTCTAGATCGGTCGGAACAATAATCTAGGTCGCTTCGCACTCGTACCGATAAATTGTGTATTCATCCGACGACATTGAGTTACACATTCTTTGCGTTATAAATTATAACGTGTAATGCTGTATAATCAACACTGCGGACGGTTTGATTGACGGCGGAAAAATACAAGTCCGATGAGTGTGAGCAAATAGCTTACAAAGTTACTCTGTTATTATAACAAAATAGTATAAGTCACCAGCTATTATAATATAGGCTACATTTTAAAAGTCTATAACCGTCTCGGTCTGAAGCTCGGACGATTTCAAATCGTATAATATGTCGACAGCGGATTTTATTTTTGCGACATAAATGATTGTGTTGGCAAGAACGCAAATCGAAGTTAAGTCAAACAACATTTATTTACTATGGAGAAATTATTGTATTATCAAGTATTATACAGAGGTATTTAAATGTTGTCACCGTGCAGACTACAAGTATTATAATATTCAAATGCAATACTTCTTTATCTTTTCAGTTTTGATAGCGAGCGCTGTTTCAAAACAATTTCGCTCGAATAACGCGCGACGAATGCACGCGAAAACTATCGCTATTATATCATATTATTAATTAGATCGGAGGCGAACTTATATCGCAGCAGTTACTGTACGGGGAACGTTAATGACAATTTGGTATTTAAAAAAACAAGTTTGCTCTGTAGGTGCGTACTATCCTGCAACTCGGTGTAATACCCTCGCGGAAACTTTCTCGACAAACATCGAGATTACTAACGAAATAAACATTACGAATGCTATGGTAATAATGTTAATACCGTACATACCATAATATTATAATATCATGTTTAACGCTGCAAAAACGTGCTGAAGTTTGTGCGCGTTCTGTCGCGGAACGATCTCCTGCCGCGGATTTTCGGCTCCGCCATGCGTGTCCGTCGGCGGCCAAAAATCCACTCTCGTTGTTTGTATACCAAAGCAGCTGCGGGCTGTGAGTGTGAAATATTTCACGTGGAATTTTCGATTTTCGACTACCTAGCTGCTATATCCATTTCAAAACCATAATTTCACGATGGGCATTTCACGCTCAAAATACCTCTTAAATCTAAAATGACACTGACCTCAAAGTATGCATGTCACCGAAAAACGTCGAAAGGTATATTATAATATTGTAATATAGTATTTTATATTTTCATCGAAATAAATGTGTATTAAAGGTGCAATATTTTGAATAAAATAAATATATTTCTATCGGGAAACAATAAGTAGGTAATATGTGGTTTTATAAATTGTATTATCAATATAGAACTATTATGGAGTTTGACTGTATGCGAATAGGTTACCTAAAATAACACATATACAAGTATAAAATCATTACGGTTCACGTCAATTTATTATATTATATTTATGACTTTAATGTTTTCATTGTTTTATCAATGTTACACAGTGTATCTATTTATATAAATGCGAAAAAAAGAATCTTTGATACCACTGTAGTAAAGATACTCGTGTGGTTTTATTAAACGATATCGCGGAGAAGGTTTCAACATTTGTTCAACCCTTAAATTATGAAGTTACATAATATACAAATTTTAATAACTAAAAAACTATACTCGATCTAATTTTGTATTAGATACATTAAAATTTAAAAGATATTATTCACTAAATAATTAACAGTAAAAAAAGAGAGGGAGGAGTTCTCATTCCAGTACATTTAAAAATTATTCAAAAAATCAGAATTTGAATAATGTATTATTAAATGAAAAATGGGTGTGTCATGCATGGCGAAACACACTGTTTTTTAAAAAAATTTTAAAATTAAATTTAAGACGCAATATATAATAATATTACAAATGCTTTAAGATGAAAACGATACACTTATTGGACATTTAATTTAAAGCATATTATATAATAAATATAAATGTGCTAAACTTAAAAACTAAAAAGTAAGTATAGCGAAGTACAACGCTATGACATTATTTTTGAAGTACAATAATTTATTAATATATTCAATGTTTATGTGTTATTTAAATAATATATGCAATGGCTTTTATTATATATATTTTGTATCAGAAAATAGTATTGACTTGACTAGCCGAGTAGAGTCGAGAAGAATGCGGTTCAACGTAGTTTTGCATTATTATTATTATTATTATTCAAAAATAAAAATATCAAATGAGATTTAAAATCAGCTTATACACCTGTTGAAGCCGCGGCGGTCTGCATCGCGAACGTTTTATATTTTTAATTCTTCTCCTTGTGCCCGGTATACATACCAAATCTATGGTACATACGATTAGGTTATATATATATTATATATCATTATTAATTATTATAATCTACACGGCGGTGGTCGAAATAGCTTCGCAGCTGCCGTCGTGTCGGCGGCGGTGTGCGTGTCGAGAGGTGACGGGGAAATAAAAAATCGCGAGCATAAAATATATACTTAAGCACCGGCCACACATGTTATCCTGCAGACAAGCGCCTTCGGCCGAACTCCGAGGTTACGATGTGACCGCCAGACCAGGTATAGTCGCCCCGGTATATACCTGGCCAACCACCACTATGCGGAACGCACATCGATCGTCGATCACGGTTTTACCTATCCGTTTCCCTTGTACCCGACGTACGCCGCCTTGTCGTTCGGGTGATATACTTACACGTGTCGCGCGGACGTTCGCATAAAACGTAATAAAATATATAATTTTATTGCCGCGACTTTGGCCCGCGACCTGAGCCTCGAACCCACATCACATGTGATACGTGATAGTCTCCCGGGCATCGCAGCTTTTCGCGGACGACACTGCCGGCGTCGGCGGAGGTGGAGGCGGAATGCGCGTGAGCCGCGAGAACATAATAATAATAATAATAAACGATAATAATATGACAATGATAATATTATAGGTATAGTATAGTAGTGCATACGATCCGGCCGCGAATTGGATCAATGGCAACGTGTATAATATAATATCTATAAGTACACGCGACGGACAGTGTTATGGGTATATTATGCATACCTAACCTAACCTATACCCATATTATATTATCATGGTGTATTATAGTATACAGTGTTCGGATTAGACAAGTATTTTTTTTTTATCTAGATAAAGATAATGGAGCTCAAATATATCTAGATAGATATAACAGATAACTTAACTCATATTTATCTAGATAAAAAAAGAAACAATTTTTTTTTTTAGATGGGTTTTAAATTTAGGTATATTTTAGTTGGGCACTAGGAACATAATAATAATAATAATAATAACGATATAAATAAAAATAATTACATTATTTATAAACCATAAACTTGGTTTGAAATTTTTATAAATATTTAAAATGCGTTTGTACAATTTCGCGATTTTTATCAATAAAAAATGTATCTACATGAATTTATTTGGATTGGTAAAAAAATTATCTAAGACGAACGTTTAGATACCTTATAACTATTTATCTAGATAAGTCCGAACACTGATTATATATACCTGGCCGTGTGTTTTATTATTGCCCATCTGCACGTGCGTTATAAACTGCATTTATTATGATATTATTTTATTGTGTGTAGGTGCGACGGCTGCACGCAGACAATACAAATCTACCGTAGTAGGTACGATATAATATTATTATTTTTTTTTTTTTTATCAAGCATAACCCGCGAAAACGTTGGGTGGTTATTTTCGGTAGGTTTTTAACTGCGGGGGAAGGTATAAAGTTGGTTAGAACACCTGAACACGTTGTGTTTACATGTGACGGAGATTTGTCACTGTAGAGCAGGGGTGCAGGCCGCTAACCTTAATTTTTGGAGCGGAAAATTTCTAAAGCCACCTTCGAGGCGAGTCACGTCGTAAAGCGATGCTTATAAAACGAAGACGCGTTTTTAATTTTATATCAATTTTATTTTGCACTACGCATAAATAATATACACTGCTATATTTAGATTTAACGAGTTTAACTATTTAAGCGTTGTTTTATCACACACATAAGTTTATAGTCCCAAAGATTGAAATAAGTCTCTTATAGCACACTCGCTTTTGTTAGTGGGTATTTTGCTTCCGGAACATGAGCTCCATCACAATTTGGGCTACACACACTAAAAATCAACGTCACCGACGCCGTTCCAATCTATATTAGTAACGACTGTAATGATAACGAAACCGACGACAACAAAAACACCATCTCATGATTCTATAACGGAAATACGGAATTATATTTATTAATTTTAGTCCAAGCTTGGTTCAAGAGCCACACGCGCAACTGATTTAAGAGCCTCGTCGTGGCCACCTCTGCTATATAGAGCCCGGGCGGTCACCCATCCGGGAACTGCAGTGGCCACGGCCGATGCTTGAATTCAGAACACGTTTTGCGACCGAAGTCAACCACCGCGTCACACCGGGCAATGTATTATTATTGTTCTATATTCAGCTTTGAAAACAACGTAATAATAATATTAATTCAAACCTGGATGCGATTCTTGCCGCGAGATCGTCCGGTGCTCGTATATTATTAATTTATTTGTCCGGCGAGGCAGAAAGATCGTAATGGCACATATCACGAATTTCAAAACAATTTTCTGCCAATATTAAATTTAAAATTTCGATATGAGAATCGTTTCTGCAGCCCAAAAGTTAAACGCGAATGCGGGTACCATGCAAACTTCAATACTGGTCAGTGGCGAATTCACGCTAAATATTGAGAAAATTTTTTTATTTCTAAATTTTATCCGTATAGTCAGTGTGGGGTAGGGCTGGCGAAACGTAGGTACGTCATGCAGTGTCACTCCGTGATCGTCCTGTACTCGTACATATCATTAATTTATTTGTCCGGTGAGGCAGAAAGATCGTAATGGCGCTGTATCTCGTAACAACTCACGGTGTCACGTACGTCTGTCCAGCTCCCCCCTCCCCTTCACACATCACGAATTTCAAAAAAAAATTCTTCAAATATTAAATTTAAAATTTGGATATGAGAATCGTTTCTGCAGCCCAAAAGTTAAACTTTAAATGCAAACTTCAATACTGGTCAATGACGAATTCACGCTAATTGCACGCTTAATATCGAGAACATTTTTTTTTATTTCGAAATTCGTATAGACGGTGTGGCCGCGGGAAGAGGGGGGTGGGGGGAAACGTACGTCATGGTGTCACTCCGTGATATATTAGGTTATACTATACGGTATACCACGTGCACAATATCTGCGCGGTTGACGTTCGTAATATTATAGTTCGTGACGGGTTTTATAAGATAAATATAATAATAATATACAATAATATTACCTATATTGTTTTTCGTGTGTAGGTACTTTGGACGACAAAAGCATTTCAAGACAATCGTTACCCGCGGAGGCGCGGACATGCATAATGAAAGTCGATGTATACTTACCGCAGGAGGGCGTCCAACCAGGGCCATATTGTCCATAAAATAAATATTTAGTGGCACGCCGCGGGCAAATCGTTACGATTTTTAGTGTGTTTTCTGGTTTATACCCAAAGTTGTGTGGTTATTAAAAAAAAAAAAAAAGGTTACGATATTACTGTTTTCGTGCTACTTAAAAAATCTAAATTGGCCAATTATTATGTACCCACAGAACTAATTTATGCGAATTATTCCAATGTTGAATTATTAATTTCCATTAAGCGTTCAGAATAACACCCATATAGGTATAACATAATAAACCTAGTTGATATAGTTATGTTTTAGTTTTAAAGCTTAAGTGACAGCGGATTTGAACGATTGTGTAAGAACAACACCAAGCTATTTACGGTTTTGATACCATGAAAGTTGATAACATTTTTTACTATATTTTCTAAATATTTAACTTATTTATTAATTCAACAAAATTATGAAGCATTTCACAAAGAAAATAAACGTAATGCGGCATTTAATGACATTAAACCAGTGCTAAAATATAAAATTACCAATATAAAAATCAAAAGAAAGTAAGATGTATAGAATACGTCATAACTATGTAATATATCAAAACATATAGGTACCATAAGTATATGTTTTAAAACACGATGGTATACCATAAATTATAATAAGTAAAAACAAAAAAATGGTTTTAAGAAATGTATTAAATTTAAACACCAAGTGCGTTCATTTTGAATAACATTATATGAAATATGTTTCGAGAAAGGTAATTTAACACTTTTCAGTATTTAGTGAGCATAGAAACGACCAGTGGGCAGTGACCCCTATTAATGATCGCTGCGTGCTCATAAATCCAATCATTTTATTGGTCCGAGTTTATTACGGTGTGTAAAAGTACAACCATTGGCGGATAGTTTGATTTATCACTTAATTAATACTATCCAAGGTACATATTATAGAGTATATTAATAAATATAATGTTACGTCGATAGTCTTCAGCAAATTTCATTCAAGAAGAACAAATTTGCTGAATGATTCAACAACAAAAATCGAGACGCGAATCTTTATTTATAATTTGTACAGTTAAAAAGAGAGATACAATTCAGTTATATTTCAGTAGGTATATTATCGAATTTTGGACGGTATTAAAGTTATTACCTACATTTTCACCCTCTGTCGCGTGTCAACTGCTGCGTATGACGATAAATCAATAATTAACTGATTGTTTAAAAATAATAATGATATTATGTATTTAATTATTTAAACGAATGTCGAACGATATCGGAAACACATTAGACTGTTTCATAATTTCACACAAAACTGTTAAAATACCAACGTACAGACAGATTTGGGTAAAATACTTTTGAAAAGTATTTGGAGTACGATACTCGAATACTTATGAAAAATAGTATTCAGAGTCTGCAAATACTTCAAAAATCAAAAGTATTCGAAATACTTTAAAAATAATTTTTAATTTTTGTTTTAAATATTGAACCAATGATACTTTTCTTCGGGAAAATTTGCCAACATAATATGTTATTATAAAATTTAATAATTATTTTAAATATAATACAATTTAAGTTGTTGATACTTAATTTAAAATTTTAAAACGCGTGTATATATTATATTGTAAAAATGTCCAGAAAAACAAGAAAACAATAACTATTGTAAATATTAAGTATTTTTTTATAGGAATAAAATACTTTTAGAAAAATATTTATTCCGAATACTGTTGGCAAAATTATTTGAAAAGTATTCTATATATACTTAAAAAGTATTCCGAATACTTCATTTGGAATACTTTATTCAGAATACTACCCAATAGGCTGTGTATGACTTAATACCTATACACACAGTTAAAGTGATATAACATATAGTTCTCACTGTTGAAGTCTCCACAGTAGTTTGACCAAAATCTTTTTTGTTTAACTTGAACGTTTTTTAATATTAACATAACATTATTTAATGAGGTTACAATTTTTTTTTTTTTAAATACTGCGTTGGTTTCAAGGTACTCATATGTTGGGTGTAAATATTTAGATTAGCTCATTACTGTTAATAACTATACTTAAAAGTTGTAGTGCACAACATATAGCGTATCGTGTATTGACACTCCCTGAATTAATGATCTAAATATTTTTTAAGGAATAACGCGTTCCCTGCAAGATATGGATTATTATTGTATCATTAAAATTCTTGTATTTTACAATGTTTTCTACTAATTGTTATTTTTTTTTTTATCTCATATTATATTTCTCAACGATAGTTGTTTAAAAAATTACCATTATATACGCTAAGAGTATAATAGCACAACATAATATGCAATGTTAGAGGCAACCCACTTTTTATCGGACCAATTTCGTGTGAGGTAAAAAAATATTGTTTTGTAGTGCTTATTTATAAACTGTATACACCACCGTGTTTGAAAACTGTTCAATGTTAAAAAAGTAAGAGTCTATCTTAGGTTGAGATGATTAATATTATTGTTAAATCCAAAGTCTTGGCGTTAACAAAACGTGTCTATATAGTATTAAGACTTCAGATTGTAATACATGGTTGAGTAATGATGTCAGCTTTATAAAATATTTAAAATACTGGAATAAAAAGAACATGTATAGTGTCCATAGGTGTCTAGATTTAAGTCAACCGTCACAACTGTACATTTTTTCTTACGAAAGTGCCTTGATTTATGTCAAGGATATATTTTGTTTTTGTGAGGGATTACATAGTGGCCGTGTACTGCGCATTTAGTTCAGAGCATCAAAAGTGCTTTAAGGATTAAGGAGCGCTTATAAGTTTTTATCGACGACTTGTTTCTTATTCTCGTTTGGCTGAAGGTGCCCATAGGGTAATTTTCAGGAGAGGGGGGGGGAGGACAAAATTAAACTAGATTCCAAAACCTATTCATAGCATATAGATACTAAATTGGTATTTCTTAAAAGTGATAAGTATTAAGCAAAAGTCCATGGTATCAAGTGTAGCATTAAAATTTAAGAAATAAGTATATGAACTCAAAGCATATACATCATTTTTTTTTTCATGCTTTATGATTTTTTAGGGGGGTGTCCCCTCTCCTTCCCACCACCAACACCACCGCCAATGGCCGCCCTTGCATCTGGCGCTTATTATTATTATCTTTTGAAAAATGAACGTTCGTACACGCATACCGCTATACCTATTTTTCCATGCGGATATTTGAAATTGAACAGTGAGAGCAATTTTTAAATATAGTGATACCCCCCTCCCTCCCCTCTCTATAGTTTAAATATGACATAGCAGGATAAAAATACGAAAAATATCCAAATCAATGTAAAAATGTGTGAAGCAATATAATTCATTTCGCATAATATTCCGGTCGGTTGTCGTTCGCGACGTCCACTGAAAATCGCGGTTACTCAATAGCAACTACCTGTAAACTGTTTCCATTCGGCATTTGTCATGACATTGCGAACACTATATCATGTATAATTGTATTATGCACGGACTAGAGATTTTTCTCGTTCGCGGAACCGATGAATTATTTTTTAAATCAATACAGGTGGTATATCGGCATGTAAACATAAGGTTTACGGCAGTCACGGCTGCAATGGAACCTTGACAGTAATATACAACAGGTGTGCCCGGACAAGATTTTCGGTCACCTTTGACTTTTCACGTACACATGCCATTTCAGGCTTATTTCGACATACGCCCATTCATACATCTCATATAATATTATATAACATCCATGCAAAAATAATCTCTTCGCGTTAACCTTCAACGGGTCACGTGGTCTCAAAAAAACTTCATACGATAATTAGTACCACGGGGGAATATAATGTTACCCCTTTGCAAATCAATTACATTTTAAACAGATTTCACAGATAGGTACTATAATGTATTATTATCATGCACATTGCACATATATATATAGTAAGTATTCAATATCATTCTATAGCCCAGCGGTTCCCAAACTGTGAGGCGCGCCTCCCTTGGGAGGCGCAAGCTTTTGGCAGGGGAGGCGCGAGCCGCGTGGTAAATATTGATATTTTTGAATCAACAATAATTTTGTTGAAATGTCATAACTATTCCAAACAAATATTTCATACTGATGAAAAAAAATAATAATAAACCAAATTACTCTATAGAATTGCTTATCTATGTATTATAAAATCAATGGTATTACTAATAAGCTGCCGATAGTATGATTCCAAATAAATTAAAGCGTCATTTTGAAACTAATCATGGATCGTTAATTAATAAAAAACGTGATTATTTTGTAAGGCAACGTGAACAATTAGAAAAACAATCAACCAGTTGTATTAAACAGACAAGTGTTCCAACCAAAGCACTTTTAGCTTCTTATAAGGTAGCATTTCGTGTTGCTCAGAGTAAAAAACCTCATACAATTGCTGAAGAACTCATTTTACCATCAGCAATTGATATGGTTTCTACTATGATCGGGGAATCTGCTGCAAACCAACTTAAAAATATTCCCTTGTCTAATAATACAATAAGTCGGCAAATTCATGATATTTCTGAAAATATAAATGAACAGCTTATTAGTAAATTAAAAAACAAAAATTTTGCAATTCAACTTGATGAAGCTACCGATAGTAATAAAGACGCACACTTGATATGTTATATTCGTTTTATGGACAAAACAAATATTATAGAAGAGTTATTATTTTGTAAACCAATTTTCGGAGACACTAAGGCTCAAACCTTATTTGATATCACTAATGACTTTATGAATTGTAATAATATTAATTGGGAAAACTGTTTGGGTGTATGTACAGATGGGGCTCGAGCTATGGCTGGTCATTATGGTGGACTTCAGGCTTTAATACGAAAAAAAGCTCCAGAAATGATATGGACTCATTGTATTATTCATCGAGAATCTTTAGCATCACAAAATATGTGTCCATCGTTAAATACCGTACTTCAAACGGTTATAAAAGTAGTAAACTACATAAAAACAAGGCCTGTTAAAGCAAGGTTCTTTAAAAAAATATGTGAAGAAATGGGAGCAGAGCATACTGCGTTACTGTTTTATTGTAATTCTAGATGGCTATCAAAAGGAAACGTACTAATACGAGTGTTCGAACTTAGACAAGAACTTTACACTTATTTGAGTGAAGAAGGTCATAATGATTTTAACAAGTTTATTGATAGTGATTTTGTAATTAAATTAGCGTATTTATGTGATATTTTTGAAAAACTTAATATACTCAACACATCTTTACAAGGTAAAGAAACTAATATTCTGCAATTATATGATAAAGTGGTTGCTTTTATTAAAAAAATCGAGTTATGGCAAAGGAAACTAACCGAAGAAAACGGTAAAACCACGTGTTTTTCATTTTTAAAAAGTTTTCTTGAAGATAATGATCTTGAATTACCAATGAGCTCACTAAACATAATTTCTGATCATCTGATGACTCTTAAAAATCATTTCGAGAAATATTTTCCAGAAGACATCGTACAATACAATTGGATTAAAGATCCATTTAGTGAAAACCCTTTACCAAATTTCACAACTACTGAAGAAGAACAATTTATCGATATTTCATCTGATTCTTCGTTACGAATGAAATTTTCTTCATTTTCACTTTTAGAATTTTGGAGCAGCATTAAAGATGAATATTCTGAAATATCTAACAAAGCTTTGCGTGTACTACTACCATTTGCGACATCGTATTTATGCGAAGCAGGCTTTTCTGCAGTTGCTGTATTGAAATCAAAATATCGATCAAAACTTAATATTGAAAAAGAAATGCGTGTGGCTGTCACAACATTGCTACCTAATTTTGAAGAATTATTAAACAGAAAACAAGCACATTGTTCACATTAAGTTTAAATATTAATACGCATTGTATTTTGTAATACTTTTAATTGAAGTTTAATAATATTTACTGTTAACTTATATTTTCATAAAAATAAAAGTGTTTGTATATTTAAATACTATAAATTTGTAATTTAATTTTTTATAGGAGGCGCAATTATTTTTTTTAATTTTTAGGGTGGCGTGAACTTAAAAAGTTTGGGAACCGCTGCTATAGCCTATGTAGTACACATTATACAGTAATCAAGAAATGACGACAGGATTTAAAATATTTTCAAAGTCTGAAAGTTCAAATTACAAATATTAACTCGAAAAAATGGGCTAATAGTGCTTATAGCGTACGCGTGTTCCGTCAATTTTAGAAACAAAGTGTATATTTCATTATTAGTTGTATCCATATTAACCTTTCCTTATAAAAAAATCGCCTTTTTCTTTTATCATCAGTATAATAATTATAATATTCTCGATTCCCGCCTAATTAACGGAGGATTTAATTTTTGAGAATATCAGCAAAACGCCAATTTTCCCGTACCAACACCCTTTGATGATTCAATGTTTTTGTTATAGACCGAAGTATACGCCACGACGACGACGGCGGCGTTTTGTTTTTTTTTCCAACCAGTTTTCCACCAAGTTTACTAAAATTAATATCATAGTTATTTTTAATAAAAAAAATAATATCTTTTAAATTTATTCCTATTGAACAACTAATAAATAACAAGTTATAGTTTATTTTGAATATTTATTTTTCCGCATATTATCGATACATTTTTGTCATATTTTAGATTTTTTATGAGCATAATATTTTATTGATTTTAACTTCTGTAGCCAAACCCTATATTACTATGACTTGTGTATTTCTGAACAAATTGTTTACATCAAGTTTCAAAAAGTAAACTACCACCTAATGTTTATAAAACAAAATATATTGTGGCAAATAATCTTTGATATTTTCATTTTTCAAATATTACATATTGGATTATATTATGTATGTTGTAATATGCGTATTTTTAATGTGTTTGCATTTAATATTTTAAAAACAAATTTTAAATGTTAGAGTTTTATATTTATTTTATCGAATCAATGTTAGCTAAAGAGTTTATTATAATAATATGACATTACAAAGTATCAATTTATGAATATAGCAATTACGTTTTTCAAGGCTGTGTAAGCCAAATTGAAAAATAAGAAAATGTAATTTTATATCCCCGCATTATATACAACCCGAGATGGTCTAAGGTTACAAATTTAAAAATGTAGTTTCAATATTCTCAAAACTGGTTCTTTTAATCAATAATTTGTACAATTAATACATTCTCTTTATAAAAATATATCTGTATGTATAATACGTAGGTATACTTACATACTGTAGTGAAAATATTACTTCGAAAAACCTAACATTATAACGTTGCAGTCTATTAGTGAATTGCTCATGTCAAAAATTGGGTAACTATAGGTATCTAACCCGCACCTAAATGTTGCAGCGCACCTAATAATCCAAATGGGTAACTTTACATTATGTTTACACGTACAAATAATTGAAGTATTTGATTTTAAAACACACTATAATTATTTTGCAGTAGGTTATTCGTATATTATCCTTGTCCGATTATAAACGGATGCGATTAAACTAATAATAGTAGGTTTAAGTATTAACCACCAAATGCACCTAGCACATACACAATTACTACTAAATACTACACTTTAATAATCTATGTAGCGATATAAATGTAATATCGTGTATATATATATATACAAGGCTGGGCAAGTTAATGACTTTTTTTAACTCAGTTAAGTTAAGTTAATATGCACCAATAACAAAAAGTTAAAAGTTAAAAGTTAATTTAACTATAGGTTAACTCAGTTAAGTTAAAAGTTAATACACACTTTTTATTAACTTTTTATTAAGTTAAAAAAAAGTTAATTTGTTTATACAACGCTAGCGTACTTAATTTTTTTCCAACCCAAAACTAAATAATTATAGGATATACCTAGTGTTTATACTTCATACAGTATTTCCATATAACCTAGATTCGATTTTTAACTTCAAACAATTACGATACATATTTTTTGACATAAAAACGAAATAGACTGAAATAGTGAAATATTATAAAATTGAAAACAAAATAAATTAACTTAACTTATTTCTTAAAATGAAAAATTAACTCGTTAATTTCACGTTAATTAAGAAAGAAATTTAGTAAGTTAACAGTTAAGTTAATGAAAAGCCAAAAGTAACTAGTTAAGTTAAAAAGTTTAAATAAAATTAACTTTTTAACTTAACTTTAACTTTTTAACTCGTTAATGCCCAGCCTTGTATATATATATATATATATGTTATGATAACATTGAAACCATATTTAACCCACATTTAACCAACAGTAAAACATATTTTGTCCATAGGAATTAACGGCATTTGGTTTTTTGGTAACAAAATATTTACAATTCAAATTAGTTAAACCGGTATAATAATAACGACATGAATACATTTTAAATCATTTCCTATATAGGTACAAGAAAGCCGAACGATTATTATAGTTGACCTAGGCAAGACAAATTATGAATTGTATACCCAATTTATTATTAAGTAATAATAATATTACAAAATAATAATTGTTTCACACTCGGTTATATACGTCATCATCCTTATAATATTAATAGATTAATTTTTGCAAAACATTAGTCAGACCTACCGGTATACTTGGTAGGCAAAATTGCCCCTGGTCGTGTTCCCTATAACACAAACGCTGATCATTCTTACAGACAGGGTGCGTCAATCAGTCCACAGATAAATAACGATAACTGGAGATCTTTCGACATTCGGATAATGATTCGAACCTGGATACTTAATAAATCGTTTTGTAGGTGCATTTAATACTAATGTGTAAAATAATAAGACAGATATTAAATTTAATTGAGGAAAATCACTCACAAAAATTAATTTACCCAGGAAAAAACCCACAGAAATTTGTTTACAAATTGTAACATAATATTAAAACAGAAATGTACCATTTCATCCTCTATACAGTCTATGATATTATATCGGCTTCAAAATTTAAATTATATGAGCTTTACTAAGAGTTTAATCATAAATTGTAATAGTTTAGACAAAAAGGAGTAGGAACCCAATAAAATAAACTGTAAACTGCACTTTGCTCAAACCGGTCAAAATTGTCATCAATAGTTGGGTAATAAAAATTCAATTTATTGAATTGCACGTATATTGTGCATCCATTCAATATAGTTAGTACACATAACTTACTATGTAAGTATAAGTTAACCTGTGTCAATGATATAACGAAAAATTATATTACGGTATAATTACACGGCACTCGCATAGAATTTTATTTCCGTGTGCTATTTTACTAACTCACACGGTGTTTGTTTGCTTGGGGTTTTTACCGCAGTAATTTTTTCCGACTACCATTTAATTTATCATATTATTTGCTAACTTCTAAATTTATTCTAGCATAATATATTGTGTTGATAAATCTGAAAGTCAGCGACCCTAGTCTACGATGACGTATAATGTGAATATATTAATTGTGAAGTTGTCCATAGAGATTAAACGACATTTAGGTAGGTACCACATAATATTATGGAGGCCATTTGTCATAAACTATATTACATTTAAAAACCTCACCAAAAAGTGTACAATACGTCCTGAACTATATAAGGGTTATTGGCTTTCCAATTAATCAACACACTGCGTATAATGTGAATGCATACAGACTGTAATAACAGGAACACCTGACAAACGAAATAACTATTGTTTTAAGAAATATTTAAAATTTGTTTTCTATAATACAATTGAATTGACTTGTGCGCTCCACGTATAACATAACATTTATTGTTTTAGATTCTGAGCGACAAATTTATTGATTTTACAATGAACAGTCTCAAAGAATATGTGTGCAAAATGTGGGACTAATTTATTGTTTTAGTAGTTTTCAAGTCTATAAGCCCCACGGCCCACACATACAAACATACATTCATTTTTACATATTATACGTCGGCCTGATTTTCGAATTTTGTATTTCCTAAATTCTAAATTTTACAGGAGAAAAAAAAAGTTAAATAAATTTAAATTAGTAAACTACGATTCGATATATTTTTTTTAAATAAAGTAATTATGTTCTTGTAATATTTTATCATTTTTAAATTTGATATTTGGATATTTAAAGAACTCACGAATTTTTCTTCTTGAAATTCCAAAATATATGGAGAATAGAGATACGCCATTCTGTATAATATCATAGAAAAAACTATGGATATTATAAATATTACTAACTTAATTTATTTTACTGAAATTATGTCAATATTAATTGTGAAATTACCTTCATATTAATTACAATTATTTAGGTACCTAGGTAAGACTACTATATCATATTAACCATCTCTACAAGCCCGAATTTCTACTAGCTTATAACTTTTCACTTGATTATACCGTGAGTACAATAATTATTAACTATAAATTAATTTTCAATTTAAATAGATAAGAAATGTAATACAGTTCGTTACTAGTTTTGTAAAATGTCGTGACGGTTTAATAAATCAAATTTTGAAATAACTGCGTACGGAGGTTTCGATATTGAGTTTTATTTCATATTTCATTGTAACTCGTAATCGACAAAATTGTGAATAAAAAGTAAAATTGAGAGAAACCAAGGACATAGTTAATAATAAATTTAAAAAACTTTGTAAATTATTGGGTGGGTGCATTTACCATTGGTAAATTATTGGCTTAATGAATAGTTAAATCGAAACAAAGTTAATTACCATACCTACACAGTACACATACCTCGGTAGTTAAGCAATCACACATGATTACAATATTATATTATTAAAATTACTGTGAACTTTATTTTTTGAATAACTACATTAGATCAGTCTTATTTTGAGGAATACCTATAATGCCTATACACATTATATTATAATAAGACACATAAGACATGTTAAACTATGCCTTGTGTGACACATAAAATTACTATTGCATATATGGGCAATATACCATAGTATAATAGTACTGGAACTTTCAACCAATTTTCATTAGTCATTACAATGAAAAAATACACATTTCATATAAGTACGATTACTGTTTATTATTTTATATAAATTATAAAATCACTGACCGCAATCAACGAACTGTTTTCATTTTAATCATCCATCACCTAATTGAAATTGTTGATAATGATTGTAGGTAGTAAACATTTTTCAGGACAAATAATAATAAGTTATTAAATAGTGTATTATGAATGCTTAGATGACGGATGCTAAAATCTTTAGAAATGTTTAAATCGTTTTATTTGATGTTATTATGAATTAGTTCAGACAGATTTAGACATATTTTATAAACTCAAATAAAGTATAGCTCTTGAAAAGGAACCTATAAAATTTGATGTACAAAACAAGTGTGTAGTCAACTATTAAATCTTAATAACATATTATAAAACAAAGTCCCTTTTTCTCTCTGTATCCCCTGGGAGGTGCTCAAAAAAGAATTTTGAGATTTATGATACACATTTTTGTTTATTAATGGTTGCTATGGACACAAACATATAGAAAATATTCAAATTAAAAAAAAAATTATAATAAATCTTAATCTTATAACAAAGTTGCGCTGTCTGTCTGTATGCTTAGATCTTTCAAACTACGCAACGGATTTTGTGTGGTTTTTTAATTGATAGAGCGATTCAAAAGAAGGTTTATATATGTATATAACATGCATAATATAGTAGAGAAACACTGCCCCTTTTTTTTTTGTATGTACGAGCATATCTCGAAAAGAACTCTACTTCTTTTAATACGGTTTTCACTAAGAAATCGATCGAGTTGCGGGGAAGGTAAATTCAATAAAAGTTATTTCAATAGATTATTACTTGGGAATTGGAGGGTGTATACAACTTGATTTTTCAACTCATTTAGGCTGTAAATAGGTAAAGAGTAGCTCACACATTTAGCATAGGTACGAAAAATACATTTTTTTTTTTTTTGTCAATCTAAATGGTTGCAATTCGTTACATATTATATAAATATTATAACTAGAAGAAATATGGTACGTACATTTTGTACAATTATAATTATTAAAAATACAAATCTTTGGCCTGGGCAACGTCGGGCGGGACAGCTAATCTATGTACTACGATTAATATATTACAACACTCACACCATACAACTTCATAATAATTATACAATATTAAGTGTGCGAAATTACCAAATAAATTGCATAATTGTTTATTATTTTGAAGGCAGTAACGGCACGCACAAAAAATTATATTTTTAATAATAATATGTTCACGTTATTATTGCTGATAATTATTAGAAATGTAGACATTTTTTTTTTAAATCCTACATTATAATACGTACTTTGTCGTGAAATTTAAATAAATAATTAAATTAATAAAATGAAAACACTAGTCTCGTTAAGATGTATAATTTACGAAATGAACATATTACATACTATTAATGCTCAAATGTAGACATTTTTTTTTTAAATCTTACATTATAATACGTACTTTGTCGTGAAATTTAAATAAATAATTAAATTAATAAAACGAATATACTAGTCTCGTTAAGATGTATAATTTACGAAATGAAAATATTACACACTATTATTACTCATAAGTCATATATTCATAAAAATCATAAAAAAATATACTAGTTTTGGAAATAAATTGATATTCTCAAATTTTTACAATTATTATCTCAACAATAACTTGTCATAATTGTTTTACAGCTCAATTAATAGATTCCAAGACTACAATATTATTGTTATAACATCATTCATTAATTGTACCAATATTATAATATTTTAAAATTGTAAGCTTTTGATCAATTTTATTATACTTTTCTGTTATCACGGTAATTATTTGTATTATAAACATCGAAACAGAAATGTTAAAAATGGACAGTATACCGAGTATGGCATTCTTTTCGTTCACATCGGTGTCTGAAATCAATAACGTTTATATAAAAAGCATTTCGCGTTGGAAAAACATCTCACGCTGGAAATCACGGTGGCTGACTACGAATTTCTTTAACATTTTTTGACGGTTGTCGGTTAGTTTTTCCGCATAATCGGACTGCTCCGCAAGGATACAACCAGTACTGCGTGTATTGAAAAAATCGAAAAATAACCTCTTCAAAGACGTGCGTTTATACAACGAGATTTATTGAGTTCTGATCTCGAGCGGGATTACATATTATATTATATTATGTAACTTTTTCATCACATAGCTTCCGGAAAAAAGTTGTCCACAAAAAATATAATAATAGCTAAGAAAATCATCATTCAAAATAGGCACTTTGGGAAACAAATTCTCACTCAGAATCGTTTTTCCGCGTGGACTGCGGTTCGTCACTGTTTCGTAATTTACGAAGACGATAAACAACTGTCTTGTATGTACAAGCGAGGAAACTGAGACGGATGTCCTCCGATTATCCAATTTGTATGATATTCCGTTATCCGCTAAGATTTTTTTTTAAAAATATATTTTTGTTTAATTACATTTCATTATACGTAGACGAATAATTTATTTTCGTCGCCAATAATAATATGTTTTGGTTTAATATTGTATTATACACTTTGTCGTTAGTATTTACCTACATGATATGGAAACGGACATTTTTTTACCTTACTCAAACGCGTAATATTATCAAGTTATTACGACTAAAACTTAACCGAATACTGGCCCACAATATACTACGAAAAACTTCGCATATAATACTAGGATTACAAACGTGTACAAATGGAATCGTTGGTATAATTTTTTTTTTTTTTGAGGAGGGGGATTTTAGATTCTGAGCGAAGCGATGAAAGAAGCGATATATGACGGTGCTAATATAATGTAACGGACCTTAATAATATTTGTATACTATTATTGTTATGTAATTTTGATTACTTTAGGTACCTATATCTATATTGTGAGGTTTATCTATAAAGTAAATTTAAATTCATAATAATTTATATAACACATGTATCTATCACATTTTATTATTTACAAATTTGTCAACATTATGTCATAACATGTGTATCCACTTGTGCAACACAGTTATATTATAACATCTCAAAATATGTTTAAAACAACGCTAGGTACGCGTTATTAATAATAGGCACGGACTATGAAAGTTACACGT
This sequence comes from Metopolophium dirhodum, assembly GCF_019925205.1. Taxonomy (NCBI): domain Eukaryota; kingdom Metazoa; phylum Arthropoda; class Insecta; order Hemiptera; family Aphididae; genus Metopolophium; species Metopolophium dirhodum. Next base: position 3,507,665 of record NC_083562.1, read on the forward strand.
CATAATGTTCAGTTACATAAATATTAATGCCAAATAATTAAACATTATAAATCGCATTTGCATATATTAATTATCGGTTGAATTATATATCCGAATCGGGCCAAATAGTGCATTATACTTAATATTGTAGGTACCCATAATGTAATACGAAATCCGTTTATACCAACAATATACATATTATTATTATTATATTATGCGCGGGATTCGACTCGAATGTCTGCTACTACCCGGTTATTTGTAACAAAAATAAATACCTACCGCATATTAGTCGTTCCTAATATGGCTGTTATATATATTATATAACATCACGTAATCGTAAAATTATATAAGGTTTTTTAGGACATTTTACGACGGTTATAGGTATAATACCTAATTATTGCACATTATTGCGTTTTCGGCATCAAAATGGTACCGGTTCCAATTAAAATGTCTGAGCCTTAAGGGTGTTTGGAAATTTGGGATTAATTATTGAAATCTACAAGACGTATTAAATAGGTCCAATAGTATGTAAGCCTATATTAAATGCTTATTATACCTACTTGTAATTCCTGAATTTCAACATTCATATACAAATTTTTTTTTTTTTTTAATGTTATACTTGTCCCAATTATTTTTAAATTCTCAAACTCGGTACCCACTATTTTATTATCGAATAGGTGTACAGAGCAAGAACATTCATACAAATAAATGATCGATGTTTTCTCACCATGTAACTTTCCTAGCTGTATATAGGTACCTACAATTATTTGCGTCGATAATATATAACGTTATGGATTTCATAAAATCGATTGAGTATGCATTTACATGACAATTTTTTTTTTTTAAATGTTATACGTAAGGTTATGAGTATGAAATATTTCACATGAAATTTTCACTTTGAAATATTTCAATGAAATATTGAAAAATATTTTTTTTTCAAAATGTTGTGTTTTTTGGTATGTCCATAATAAAGTCATAATTATATGGTCACACTGATTTCATATTTATAATCCATATGACAATATCAGCTAATGAAGTATAAACATAGAATATTGTATAAATAAAATCATGATAATATCTACATTTTCTTGTAACTTTTAGTTTTATACCTATTTTATTATATATTTTGATTTATATCTAATATACTATAGGTTTTATTTTAATTTTTAAATCATACACAGTTGCCAAAGTGAGGTTTATTTTTGTTAATATTTTTAAAGTTTTATAATTATTATTTATTATTTATAAATATAATACCAATTATTATATTTCATGAATTTGTTTTTTATTTGAACTCAAAAAACAATACTTTAAGTGATATACTGATATTGATATATCATAATCATTATATCAATATGTTCATATTTCATATACATTACATTATAATAAATGTATATATATTTTAATATTTTATATCTTATATGTAATATACTTATATGTATACATTAAGATTCATATTGTATAGCCATATAGGTATATTATACTTATACACAAAGGCAATAAATATCTACCTTACTAAGTAAAAATTAACTGAATTTCTTACTATAATTTAAAAAAAATACTTTATTTAATTTTTCATTAAAATGAAATATTTCATGAGATATTTCACAAAAATAAATTTCATGAATTTTTAGAACCCTACTTGTTCCAATTATTTTTAAATCTATAAAATCGGTGCCCACTGTTATTATTGAATAGGTACAGAGCAAAAAGATTCATAAAAATAAATGATCGATGTTTTCTCACTATCTATATACCTTTCCTGCATAATATAGGTACCTACAATTATTTCCGTCGATAATGTAATATATTAATATTATTATAACGTTATGGATAATATCATAAAATCGATTGAGTATGCATTTGCATGACATTTTAATACCGGATGATTACGAATAATTTCTTGATTTATATTATTATTAATTTACTAGTCGTATCACGTTTAGCTTGGAGATACGATCGTATAATTCACAGTATATTTTCAAAATGGATTCGTTTCACGAACATCGGAACTTATATACATTGTATAGTTAACCAGTTATTAATGAATGGTTTCCTACGACTTGGGCACTTAGTTTTACGAACCTTTCTATTTTATAAATTAATTGTTTTTAAAAGTAATGACTACGATTTAAGGCGAAACTCTAATAATACATTTGCCGTCATCGATTTACAATATTATAAAAGTAAACTAATGATCAACATTTTATATTGTTTATGTACCTGTACTCTTTTTGTAGTATTATTGTTTGATAATCGTTTAATCGTAATAGAAAATCCATCGTTCGATGTTAAGATTTTATAATGAAGAATGAAGATTACGACAGAACTGAGTCATTGAGATATATATTTGAATAATAGAATTAAGTAGAGTAAGCCATACTGTGAGAGAATGATATAAGCGATGGGGAAATATATATCGACGAACTATATTATATATATCATTAGCATATTATAGTCAGCGCAAGTAGTACAAATAGTTTCGTTTGATGTCTTAATTTTTAACACGAGTCTAATCGTTTTGAAAGTAGGTATAGTAAAATCGTTCGAAACTGTTTTTAGAATTTAAACGCTGTACTATAAATTGCAGACAATGAGGCTGCACAGTTTTAAAGTTCGTGAATATTATACAAACTTTACAATAGGCAGATTGTTGACATTCGCCTGTAGCTACTGTAATATTGAAATATCGACTTTTCAATAAGACCTATAGCAAAAAAAAAAAAAAAATGGAACAGCAGATTTTCTATATTGCACCCGTCGCCGACAATGTCAGCCACCTCACTGACCTCACCGACCTGTCATCGTGAGACTTCTGTGACCGGTACACATATATAAATGATTACAGCCTCAACGTTAGCATATTATAAAATAGATTGGTGTGTTCAAAATTAATGTTCGAGGACTCAAGTAAACTATTGTAAATTAACTGCGTTGACAAGCTTCACGATATGAAATCGCTGAAACTGGAAAAAAAAATATGATGTGGCTATACATAATAATATATAATATTTGAGAATTCGGACCGCCATTCAGATACTGTAAAACCGTTGGAAAAATCCTTAAACAAATTATAGAGTTAATGTACGACACGCTATCATTTGTGGTCACCGTATAACTCTGTCCACCGTAAAAGAACAAAAGATAAGATTTACGTATATGTACCATAATAATGTAATGACCAATCGATTTACCTTGATACTTAACTCCCGCGGTGTATAAGTGACGTCAAAATGGCCACTTCTATAACTGCGAGTATTTAAGGAGTGTTTAACTTTGCCGGCATGAAATGTGTTAAAAATTGCTGCTGAATACGATTTCGCAAACAACGTTCTGTAAATGACAAACATTATATTTACCTTGAACTATTAAAAGTAGGCTATTTCTGTGCAGTGGGCAAAATTTGTTTCGATTATTAATCCTGTTGTGTTTCAATTTTGTCACGGAATGCATATAACCTATACGTATTTAGTATTATTTTTAGTAACGTCGTATTATTATTAATATTGTTTGAATGTGAATAAAATGTAAAATATTTAATAAGAACCATAGATGTACCACGGAGTATATGAAAAAAAAAAATAAAATAAAAATCGGGTAAGTGGATGTCGCTCTGCTGTACAGTAGGTTACAAGTGGGTGTAATGGAATGTATTGAACTTGAATTCAATGATATAATATTGTTGTATAAGAAAAACGATTCTGAGCGGAGTCAGTCTAGATATTTTATAATGTAATTATATTTTATTATAGCCCGTAAATTGAATTAATATTATAACATTATAATTTTTTATTCGTTTCTATGGTGATAAATAAAGACCGGATTTATATGTTTTTACATATCGTTACTATGCAGTCTTATGAGAGTAAAAAATGTGGATGATTTGTTCAATTATGAATATGTAGAAAAAAGTTTTTTTTGCATATTTGAGAATATTTTATGGGTTAGAGAATATTTAACTCATTTAGCATATTTTGGAATATTTCGTAAATTGTGAGAAAAAATTTGTATTTATTTTTAATTTTAATATTATATTTTATCATTTCCAACTCTTACTAAAGTGCAATAATATTCCATTAAAATACGCAACTTTAAATACCTAATAATTAACTCACTATTAATATAAAATTGAAAAAAAATAAATTTTTAAATGCATATTAAAGTAAATATAATGATGTTTATTGATTATTTTTGCATATTTTTGCTTTTTTTTTGTATATTTTGCATATTTTAGCATATTTTTTAAATTTTTAAGAGAATATAATGAGAATATTTTAAGGTTTTTTCGAGAATATTAGCATCATATTTAAGGTATTTTAAGAGAATATAAATCCGGTCTTTAGTGATAAACAAAGCGTTAGAAATTAAAATTCCGTTTTTAGCGGTTTTTCGTAATTTGTCGGTGGTTTTTCCCGTGAACTATTTTACGTCTCTAAAGTGCCGTCTTGATCCAATTTGCTAAAAGATTAGAAACCGTATGTTTTTGTATTTAAAAAAAAAAATAAACACCATTGTAAAACCACTAGCTCCATCGCTCCGCTCAGAATCTAAAACAAATAAAATGTTCAAATGATCTATGTGTAGGTTACACCTAAGTCGTCAGGGTTTTATCCATAGAATATGGTAACGATGGCCATAAGTCAATGTCATTCTCAAGTAGGTAGGCACCTACTAATATTATTGGTTAGGTTTGTTCTGATCGGAAAGAGGGAACGGGAAAAAAACGATAGAATAATATTATTTTACAACAATCGTCGGGGTAGTAAAATATATTATGATGACTGTATATCGGTTTTTCATCTTGAGAATTGCACACGAATCGAATTTTAAGAATTAATTTAATTTCTATATTTTTGATTCAAATTTTTTTCATTTGCAACAGGCGTCAGTGTTAAATATTATATTTGCTCTATATTATGGACTATGGTTGTATAGTACAAATTGTCTAACCGTATTGATCATACTACAACAAATTTCTCATAGTCTTCAAGAGAAATATTAAAATAAATTGACAATATCAGTTCATATGCGTATGGGGACATACATTTGCACGGCTAAATCTGTTTCGTTTTGCAGGTTTATAGGAGGAAATTTCAAAATTAAAATTGATTTATTATCCGGAATAATATCTATACTTGATTTATTATATAATTATGAAATTTGAAGGCCGACGTAACAAAAGTTTCATACACGGTTTTGGTATATTATAAAGAAAACCAAAGCAAGAAGTATGTTATATTTAAATGCGTATCTCAAAATAATGTAGATTTATGGGTCTAGATAATATTTTATGTCAATAATTAAATTTTCCCGTCAGGGCTGAGCGAGTCACGTCCAACACAATTTGAGAAACGGTTTTTTTTATGAAACTCGTAATTGTTATCATGACTATATTACGCTGCATATAACAGTGTACGAATTTTGTTCGATACCTAAACCTCCTATACTTAGTGCGTATATATAATGTAATATTAAAATGTACCTATCCGACATACGATCGTAATAATTACAATATTGTTGGCCCGCGAGTTATGAAGTTATATCAATGATATTATAATATTATCCTCGAACGAGCCGCACAACTATGTACGACTGCAGCTGTTGAAACCTTGTGCGTGTCCGACGTTATTAATGGTAAGCCACGGTCGGTATAATTTATTTATGTTCGTCGTCATACCGTCGGTGTGCGAAGCTCATTCGTTTTAATGAGTGAAAATCGACGAGAAAAAAAAATCAAAATAGTAAAATAGTAAAAAAAAAAAATATATAATATAAACCGAATGAGACACGTCGTGACGATTGACAGATCGTACCTAAGGCTCAATGCTGCCGCCGCCGCCGCCGTCAATGAAAAACAAATGACGTCTGTACGTTATATTATATTTATTATATGTATATTATAGTCCCTATCCGTAGATCATGACGTCGATCTATATCTGGCCGATTCCTAACAATAATCTAGATCGATAACCTTGTTAGGGCAATTTTTTCTTGTATCACGTGTTTTTATTACTTATTTCGAAAAAGAAGTGATCGGACCGACGCTATGCGCGCGGTGTCATGGGAATTTTAACGTCGACGTAATTATTATAAAACCCATTTCAAAAAACAACACGGCACACCATGATAGGTATAATGTACAGACTGTGGACGTAGTAAAGCAATTAAGTTGACCGGGACCATATTTGGAAGTTACAAATACCTGTGCACATAATATAATAACTCTCGATGCGGCATATTATGATCCGTTATAATATATTGTACGTGATATTATACGTTTATAATGGATATCATACGATTCTCGGCCGCGTTGATATTTCTGAACAATATATATTTTAATATAATATCTTATTTGGGTTTGTATAATTTTTGCTGTTTTAGTAGGTATTATAATATTATCACATCAGAATTTGGTTCTGAGCGGAGCGTGGAAGCTAGTGGTTTTACAATGGTGTTTATTATTGTTTTTTTTTTATCCTGTATACAACATTTTTCACCAGAAGGAGAGCTTCGATTTCAACATATAGTATCTTATCTGTTAGCAAATTGGATCAAGATGGTACTTTGGAGTGGTCATTTTTTGATTTTCTCAATAGTCATTTAATGCCACGGGAAAAGCCACGGTAAGACATGTTTTTTATAAATTTAAACAAAATCTATTTTTGAAACCAATATGGTTAGGTCTATTTTATGAAAGTAATTTTGACTTGATAGTTATACCTCTAAAATAAAAATTGACTAAAATCTGGTTCAAATGAGGTTTCGAATTTAATCGTTACGTGTTTTTGGTTTCTCTCAATTTATTAAAAAGTTTAGATTCATTTATATTAATTTGTTTTTCAAAGTTTAGGTATTTTAGATTCTAAGCGGAGCGAGGAATTTAGTGGTTTTACAGGGGTGTTTTTTTTTCATCCTGTATACCTACAAAATGTCTACCAGAAGGAGTGCTTCGATTTCAACAAAATATAGTATCTCATCTTTTAGCAAATTGGATCAAGATGGTACTTTAGACAGGTAATTTTTCGATTTTCTCAATAGTTATTTGGGAAAAACCACCGACAATTTACGAAAACCCGCTAAAAATGGGATTTTGATTTCTAACCCTTTGTTTATCGCCATAGATACGAATAAAAAATAATAATATCAATTCAACATACAGGCTATGATAAATAATAACAATATAACATATCCAGACTGACAAACCGTCTCCGCTCGGAATCGTTTTTCTTGTACAATGATATTATATCATTGAATTCGAGCGTAATACAATCCATTAAAGTGATTAAACATTGACCCACTTGTAACCTATTGTACAGCAGAGCGACATCCGCTTACCCGCTTTTTTAAAATCTAATTATCAGAACACTATCGAATCGCATATAATTCAATCGTATGATAGCTAGTTGCAAATTAATGGTACAAAATATCTTACACTGCATTGTTGTTGCATAATATTATGATAAAATATTAATATTTTTAAAAACAAATTATTTATTATGGGTACCCAGATTCTATCGGCGATGTGTTTAACTATATACATAGCTAATTGATTGGCTTACATAATATAGGTAGTTAAATTTTCTTTAACGGAGGTGCCGTTGAGCTGTTTAGATCATTGTTCACAATAATCACTTTACTGTTTACACACGAAAATAACGATACATAAACTATTATACGAATCGTGTGAACATCTCAGAATAAATGCAATTAAAACATGTCCATACCTGCCTATATAAAATGTGGTACTTATGCTTTGAATAATGGAAAAGCTTATAATATAATATAACTCACTATTGTATTATTATTGCACGGTTATCAATATCGTAATGCGATGCCGACGGGTAATGTTATTTTGATGTCCATAATATCTATTATGGTGGCCGAGGAACGCGTAATTCACTCGGTAAAACGCCAGTGTAATATCCAGATGGAACGTTTCTATAATACCATTATGACACTATATACACTTCAACTCTGCGCGTGTGTAGTTAAAATGAAAAAATTATCAAAACTGTACAGATATTGAGGTAGGCTACGAAACCTACGAGTTAGCCTACGTCCGCGAAGTTAAACATAATATTTTGATCAATGAACGCGTTGTGCGCAATATTGTAATATTATCAGCATGAAATATAATACAAACTGTTGTTCCGAGGATGAAATATTGTAAAATCATAATGGTTATAATAATATATTCATGGGATTCATATGCGAAACCGCGTGTTTACTGTATTATAATATATTGTGACTGATATTTCTTCAAATAATAAAACAATGGTATTTTACGATGTGATTTATACACGACAGAGAAACAAGAGCAATATCGCGCTTTGAGAATATTTTAGAATACGAGTTCAAGGTAAGAATTCAGGTGCGTACATTATTGACCTGCAGTGACGAAATTTAAAAGGAGACCACCATACAATATTATTATTATTATATTATCTCTTCTGTCTAGCCGCCTTAGATTGTCCGTGGACATAATAGATAATACAATGTTTCTGTTGTAATGTATTATAAATTATTATACGTGCCCCACAAGACGTTGTCTGCGTCTCGCGTGTTTGTGTAGGACATTATAAATATTATAAATGTTTGTACTTCCATGCAAATCTAAAAAGTCGGTTTCTGTATCGAATTTATTGTCTGGTAAATAAAACGTTCACTAGTTTACGCGACATTCGCGTATGGTTAGAAAAAATTGCGATACATGATGCCTATAATGTTATGATTTTATGTCGGGGTGATCCTCATTATTCGAATAGAATAGGAAAGACAAATTACGTGACAATAGAACCACTTATTAAGGCCACTATCAAATATATTGGATAAAAAAAATGTTATTTATGAAGTATGTGACGTAGTTGCTATAGATCAACCATTTTGCGTAGTTTAAACTTTAAATGGGTTATCCGCAGCTTAATAGTTAAATGTAATTAATAGTTTAAACTTTTAAAGCTTAATCCAAAAGTACGCCGTACCTTAATAATCAAAAAAATTTTTAATAAGTGTTTTAATTTATTACAGTGTTGACTGTATTGAGTATACATATCAATTATAATTAATAATATCTGTAAAAAAAATTTAAAAAAAATATAAATAATTATAATACACGTCAGTTAAGTTACACGTCATCATCGTAAAGAATTCAAAAATTCCAAATCGGGGGGGCCGTAGAAATGGACCTTGTCTATGGGATGAATCGTTTGATATGACCTACATAGTCTGTGGTATCCAGAATTATTTCGGATTCTACGTAGGTATGTGTAAGTTCGTAAATAAATATAAGGACTGTTGTAAAATATATATAAATAGAGTACCCAATATGCTGTTATTTACGTGACTACGTAATATATTAGAATATACCTTTCAATTTTCATTATGTATTTGCAAAAAACATGTCTGGAGATAAAAAAGAAAAATAGAATATTATTATTTTTTTTACTAAGTCAATGCCACACGGTTTACTTTATACAAATAGAAAATAGAAAATTAACTGTATACGTCTAGAAAAATGATTTCATAATGTTCAATTAATAACGATTAGGTATACATATATATATATATATCATTATTTATGTAGGAGGTACCTATAGTTTAAGAAATTCCGTGTTATGATAGCTCTATTAAATTCAAAACGTATTAACATTATTGTATAAAATAATATAATGGCCGACTGTAAAAATGTTTTGATGATTAGCACTCGTTGCTATAATGATTTAAAAATAAAGTGTTAAATTCGACCCGGGCTATCTATAGCCGCAAGTCGTACGACAACCGAAGTCCCTCCCTCTCTCTCTCTGTCACCAAAGGCCAAACGTACTTTACATTCCGATCTGATTCATGTCTTTTTGTTTCATTATTCTCGATATACGTTCATTATTAAACTCTGCCTCATGTAATAATAATGTGCTTATTGCAATTTGTTTTTTTACAGAATGTATAAATTCTTAATAAATGTCAGAAAAAAAATTGTAGGTACCTACTACAATCAGACATGTTCAGCTAATAAAAATTATATTTTACAAGTTCTTTAATGATAACAATTTAAACACAAAATTATCAATATACGAGACGTAGTTGTTCGGAGCAATACAATGATTAATTATTGTAATTAATTTTATTTCATATTGAACAATATGGAATAATAAATTACTCGAAATTTTTTTTTAATTAACACTAGTTTTTTCGTTTTTTATACGCGTGTGTCTAAAATATAATTTATAATGTTACAGAGACGAACATTCGTAAAACTCGTTGTTTAAATTCAATACTAAATTATTAAAATCATATTCGTATTTTGTAGACATATTTATTAGGGATCCCATTTGGCCGGCTTAGATTGGTAAAATATTAAATTATTAAAATTCATATTTTACAACTTGAGTTTTTTGAATATAAATTAATTTTATAAAAAATAACAACAAGCTGCTCTTGAAGAAATTTTCATTGCATAATAATTTTACGGAAAACTAATACGAAAACGAAGTATTAAAAAATGATAATGTAACAGTAAAGTAAAACGCCTGCATGTAACAAGATTATAAAACAAACACAAAATATTCAAATAATAGATTATTAGGTAATAAAACCATAAAACAAAAAGAATTTATTAAATAAAAAGAGAAAACCCGAAATGACGACGTAGGATTTTAAAATTAAAAAGAAAACTTTGTGCACAGGATATAAAAAGGATAATAACATTAGGTATCCACGTACTTACTATATTATGTCTTATTTTTCATTTATTTCACTGTCGGTGGCATAAGACTTGAAATATTTTCCATGATAAGTATGCGTTTTCCGAGACGCTTAAAAAATTGTGTACATAATAATATTGTATACCTACATCATACAATTTCATTTTTTTTTCTCAAAGTGAGAGCACACACGCGTTGTTGTTTTTGACATATTTATAATTTGACGTATTTCATTATTCAATACGCATTTTAAATTCTTGTAAGTATGAATTCGTATATTATAACGCTTATTGACAAACAACAAATAACAATATTCTAAACCCATAAAATATGCATTGTTATGAGTAAACCAAAACGAAAACCACGAAAAATCGTAAAATGTTGAAATAAAAAGACGAACAATTGCGACGGACCGAAACGTCAAAAATGAGCCCTAAAATAAAACGTCACCGTGCCTGTATCATAATAATATTATAATGGTCACTCGAGTGCGCCCTTGATATGATATCATGTTTTGATGAAATCGGTGAAATGAAAAACAAAACACCGTACGTACATAATATTATCGGGCACGTATTATACGCAGTGAATGGTGATTTTTTCAACACTAAACAGTCACTATTGCTCGGTGAATTGATGTGTTTTTACGTTGGTCAAAGTCATTACAACGCGTCATCGCCATTTTAAAAAACAAATTGTGTTTTTCATTTTTTATTTTATCGTTTTTTTCATTTTAATTCGTAGATGCAAACATACATACATTTCTCGTCTGAAATCAAAATATTTTTAGTTATCTACAACTGTAGTTATAATATTTAAAATTTAGATTATAGGAGTTGCTATATAGGGTTCACTGACGTTTTGCGGGGTACTCCGTGCCGCTCCACTAAGCTCATCTAAAATTAAAATGCTTAACCTATAATAATTACTGGCAGGTTATTAACGACTGCCGCTTTGGTTTTTAATTTTAATATTATATTATAATACCTTAACATTTTCAAAAATATATTCGGTTTTGGAATACGAAAATAAAAATGTATGTTTTCACTTGACAAAAAAAAAGTAAGTAGAATTTAAAAAAATATTTTTTTTTTTTTAATCGATCATTAAACCCGGCAACTATGGCCATTAGCTGTTTGTTTCTTTATTTGTAGGGGAGGATACTGTTGGTTGGTAAACACGTGTGTGTAGTTTTTGGCAGATTTTCAAGTGGGGGGCACCCGTAGGTATTTGTCATGCCCGGGGGGGGGGGAGGGGGGATGGCGGCACTTGTTCTCCGGACACCGTGACTTGTCCGAAGAAAAATGCCACCCATGGCCGAGGAATCGAACTCGGGTCGGCCACTCCGTCCCCCTAAAATAATATTGTTATATGTAATAATATACCTATTTAAATTATGTAAGAAAACAAGTGTTCACAAGCACGTTTTATTTACAATACCAATATGAATTTACCCGGAAAATTACTGTCGAGTGATAACAATATCAGCCTGTCACACACACACTGCACAATAATAATAATATGTAATGTGCGTATAACGATCATAATAATGATAATGATATTATTATTTATGCATTAAACGCGACCGCAGCGTGTGTGCGGGATAGTAGTTATGTGTAACACGTTACGCGCGAAGGAGGTGATGTCCAGAAGAAGGCAAGAACACAATATAATGCCCATTATGTCCTATATGCACGTATATGATGTTATACACATATCACATACTTACATTCGTCATAAACCAGTTTCGGTTGGTTACATCGTTATACGGTCCACAATGCATGTTATTTGGTATCGATGTACCAACCCTACCTACCTGCGCCGCTTCCTGCTGTATAATATTAACAGCTGCTACACCACGGTCGCAGGAGTCATTTTTTCGCGGACACTTGTTGTTATTGTGTGCCGCGCGGGCGTTGGAGTCGCGTATATAGTTATTATTGTTTCGAGTTTTCCATATTTATTACGATATAACAATAATATTATAGTACAGTAATAATCACGCCGACGACGTCATAGGTTTCCGTGTGACCAAAATCACACTCTCGCCCGTGATAATATACGATACACGCACGAAGCGATAATTAATAATTATGTAAAGGCGTACTGCACCTATGGCTAAATTCAACCATGATCCACGGTGCCTAATGGTGTTGTTCTTAGCGTGTATCGCTGTACGTACATATGGGTATAATATAATCGTATCATTTGCGTCGGACTGGTCCGTAATATATTATAATAATAACATATGTCTGTATGGTATACAGGTATACTATACGCAACGATGTGTGCCCCGCCGGTGCCGTCGTGTGTCATGACGGAGCGACCTCTGACTTAAATCTTCGAAATTAGCTAGGTCCTAGGTACACGGTAATATCACCTTTGGACGCCAGCCGCGGTGCGTGTCTGTCGTCACTCGTCGGTTGTAATATCCAAGTGTAAGTATATAATATATTATGATGGAATGCGTCCGAACAGGAGAGAAACGACTCGTCGAAACATCGTCGGGTGGTCGCTGCACAAGTCGCGGGCAAAGCGCATGTGTAGGGGAAAATCCGTATCTGCGGGTACGCGTATACCTACAGCACACCCGCTGCGCACATCACGAGCAACGCGAACCAGAGTCGTGTTTAATTAATTTAATTGGACGCCTCGGTAATGTAATAATATTATTATTATATTATGCTTTCAGAGAAAGTTTACCGATTCTGTTGTTTAATTTTTTCACGAACATAATATGATATAAGTAAGCGCGTTACGCGTTACATATTATTATTATTATTATTATTATTATTTGATACCATCAAACTACGCTTTTCGACGGCTAGACATTGCTGTGTCTTGTGCACACGTGGGTAATTACTTACGGACGGGATGTGTACCTAAATACCGGTGGAACGCATAATAAGCGCCAAAATCCTAGATACCCGTGCGCCACGCTTAATAGATAATATTAAACAACAACAGATATTCAATTCAGAACTATATATTATATTTTGACGATTTATTGTTGACGATTTTTCATAAGACCGAAAAAATCAACTGATTTATTCAAATTATAATTATTTGTACGTTTATTATATCTTAACGATTTATTATTGACATTTTTTCACAAGACCGAAAAAACAAACCGATTTATTAAAATCATAACTTATTAATTTCTTTTATATTTATCGACAATTTCGGTGCAAATGGTATTATGTCATTTTTGTCCCTCAGGCGCTGCCGTCATATGTTGGGTATAACAGGTATATAATATTAGATCGGCGCTTATGTCCTACACATTTTAGCGCTAATGATATGTCATTTTTGTACCTTTGGCGCTTATGTCATAGTATAGCCTTAGATCCCAAAAACAATACTACGATTATAACGATATCGTTGTGTACAGATGGGTAATATTACGCAGTGTTTAATCGCGTCGAGTTTCGTTTGATGACAATGCAATTAATCGAGAAAAAAAAAACAATGGCGGCCGAAGGACGAATCGGTTTCGGTTTTTCAAATCGAATTGGGACTTGGTAGCCGACCGCACAGAGCTGCTGCAGCACGGCGGAGACTTGAAGGGTCGAGTCGCGGTAGCTATACGACCATAACATAATATGCGGAAAGTACGTCGTCGACGAGAGTCGGTCGCCGTTGACTTGGCAGGTCGTCGTCGTCGTCGTCGCTCGTCGTACCTATATATTTATTATTATTATTATTATTATTATCATAGACGGCCATAGATAATGCGACTTGTCATAATGTGTTTTTACGGTCTTTGGTCGTGGCAATCAAATAATAATAATAATAATAACAATATACATATACAAATATTTGTGTGTGTGTGTGTGTATGTGTGTTTCGGCAACTCACGTCATTAGCGCGAATGTGTTTGCGAAACACCATATAGTCGTCACCGTTGCCACACACATTTCTACCATAGGAACCTTACATAGAATCTCGCAGAAAACCGCAACTTAGCTGCTGTACCCACTATGTTGTACGAGGACCTCTTATTGGTGAAAATATATTTAAAAAAATCTCAAACACCGAGTGAATTAATATAGTGATATTATCGTTTTTGTTTCGACTGCAAAGGCGTCAACGAGACGTGATGTTGTGCCGATTAAAAAGCAAAATTGATTTACTTATGCTATTACCTATAACATGATAATATTATAGTAATATTATCATTGCAGTTACATTTTATCGTCGGTGGACATAAGTGACTTGTCAAGTAATATAATGATAATATGTAAGATTCTAATCGATACTATAGCTATTGCGTGACCGTCGAATCTAAATATTAATGAATATATTTACTCGGGCGATGGGTTTTAAGCGAGATCTTGGCGATTAACTTTTTAATAGTATTTCTCTAATGATTTTGAAGAAATTAATGAACGAGCAACTAAACATTCGATTTGAAAATATAAATTACTAATAGAGACATTTTTAGAACAGGTTTATTACCAAAAAATTGATCACAAAATATAACAAGCGCACTGTCATGCACTATATTAGTACCATTTGTAATTTGTAATTTATAGTCGGACAATAATTTTTTTTTGAAATTTTTGTCTTAACATAATACCTATATGTTTTTACAAGTTTGATAAATGTTTACATTATATCATAACATATTATTATATTGCGACTCCAAAGAATTTAAAATGTGAAACAGTCATAAAAACATTATAGCCTACTTATATTCATCTGGGAATGGAAATAAGTGACTTGTCAAGTAATTTAATAATATATAAGATTCTAATCAATACTATCACCGTGACCATCGAATCTAAATATTAGTGAATATATTTACTCGGGCAATGGGTTTTAAGCGAGATCTTGGCGATTAACTTTTTAATAGTATTTCTCTTATGATTTTGAAGAAATTAACGAATGAGCAACTATACATTTAAATTGAAATAAATTACTAATAGAGACATTATTGGAGCAGGTTTATTACCAAAATGATTTTTTTTTTACCTATATGTTTTTACAAGTTAGATAAATGTTTACATTATATCATAACATATTATATTGCAACTGCAAAGAATTTAAAATGTGAAACAGTCATAAAAATATTATAGGTGAGAGAAAATAAATGTGTAAAAAATAATCCAAACTTTTTTTTACGTAAATTGCTGTACCTAACATATTACATTATATAATTGAGTTAATAATACTAAAAATGTAGTTTTATTTTATCGATTCAAATATATGTGGGTACCTTCTTGTATTCAACTGGGAATGACTCATTAAACTAATCATACTATACACGCTATAGTGTCAATCTGTGCATTATTAAGCTGACGTTTTGCAACAAATGTAATCGTTATTAACCTCTTTAACCACATCGAAAAAAAAATATATTGCACAAGTTGATTTGTGGTTAATATTCTGCCCACCTAGTTAGATGCGATTTGTATATTTAAGAGATTAACAAACACCGTATAGAGATCGGCTTTCTATAAAAAATTCTGTTAACGTTCAATTATTCATGGCTTTTGTTTGCTGATTGCGATTCACATAAACAATACCTAGTCAGTATAAGTAATTACTTTTACGTTATTCTAAAAAAACAGATTTACAGCTGTCATACGAACAATTTATATTTTACTATTTTAGATTCTGAGCCTCGGAGTGATGAATATTGTATTGATTTTACAACGATGTGTGTTTTATTTTTTTCGTAACTGAAGACACTTTTTTTGTGGAAAAAATTTTACAGTTATCAACTTCGAGGGTGGTTTATGTAGAAATTAGATCCAGTTTGTATTTTGGTGTGTCAAAAGTGGACATTTCTCAGTACTTTTTAAACATTAATCGGCAAATACAATACGGACATCGGAAAATTTTATAAACTTTTAATATTATTAGCATAATAGTTGTTTGATTACCTATTGGTTTCCAAAACATTTGACCATCTCCGTTCAAAATCTATCGTTTTTCGTATACGATTATCTGTTCAATAATTAGTCAATTCATTGAATTAAAATTTAACACATCCATGACAGTGACTTAATAATCAATAGACAAAAACAAAGTACACTCGATACCTATTAAACACAGTAAAGCAGAGACGTTATACCTATTTGCTGGAATTTTAAATTTACAAGCCCTTACAGTGGCGAAAATGTGGGGGGAGTTGGAATTTTTCCTCTTGGAGATTTTTCGGGAGGACCAAATAGTGCATTTTTTTATTTATTGACTCTTGAGTACTTAATATTATTTATGAATATGGGTATCCACAACGATAAACCTATAGTTTGTTTCTAAACTGTTCTAAACCATAAAATTAGTTTTAAGAGTTAGGTAAAAACAAATAATATTAAGTATACATAGACTAAAAGTATATTTAAATTGAAGAGGGGGGGGGGGGTCAGTGTTTTGATTTTGGTTAGTAAATCATCCTCTCCCTAGTTTTTTACCCAGTAGTGCCTGACTGAGTATTTATATAGTAAGCTAAGTAATCCGAAGCTTATTATGGAATGAAAAATGTTTACATTTTAGTATAGGAATATATATTTTAAAAATAGCTATAATTCATATAATATAATATGGGGCTTCCAAACTTTTTTGGTTCACGGCGCCCTATTTGAACCAAGATTTTCTCAGGGCGCCCTTTCCCAAGTCATATCATGACTAATCATAGTAAATAGAAAAATTAAATTAAAACCATGATGGTTACTGCAGTAAAAATTGTGACGATTAATATAAAAATATTTATTTAATTGAAATTATATATTTTTATTCACACAATCGTAATTATTTCCGTCATCTCCATGGTCGGGTTTCAAATTTACTTTTGGATCATAAAAAATTCTTCGGCAGCACGGCGCGGCGCCTCTGTGAAGACACCGCGGCACACACTTTGGAAACCACTGAATTATAGTTATTAGGTGCGATGTGCAGTATATGTTTCTTAATTAGAAAGTTAGCCTAAGCATTATCAAAGTAATACACAAATTATTCTGTTAATATTTATATGTATTAAAATATTATTCCAAAAATTCTAACAACGATTTTTTTTTTTAAATGTTTGTCGAGTGAGGAACAGATACAAATGATGTTATAATGTGTGAAATATAAAATTAATTTCACATTAATTAACATAAATACCTAACAACTTAATTAAACTTATCCAAAATGTTCGCCAAAACATCTCTTAAGGTTAAATTAAAAATAGAGGTCAAATATGTTAGCTTTTTAAATTGGATATAGGTGTTTTTTGAAGTTCTTAAGACTTATTTCAGAAGCGTATAAATATATAAGATTATTTTCGTTAGTATGTTCAAAATTGTGAATTGTGTCTTCTGATCACTCACATGTGATGTTTATTGCATCGCTAAAATTTAATCAAAGAAATTGTTATTTTTTATATCGATTAACTCGAAATTATTATCATCGCTGTGTCAATGTTAGGGTCACTTGCTTATCAACATCGCACATCATAGAAATACAGTGAAACTTCCATATAACGAACTTCCATTTAACGAAATTTTCTGTTTAACGAAATACTTTTAAGAACTATGACCTTCATTGTTAATTACACGTACATTTATCTCCAAATAACGAATCAGATGTTTCTATATAACGAAATAATTATTCGATAAAAACCAGTTTTTGTAAATGTTGTCACTATCAAATTGATAGTTTATGTCATAGTTCTTGAACAGAGAACAACAATTACTCTGCGAGATTGTATTTCTGAGGTATCGAAAGCTTGAAGAAGTGATTTTTTTAAAACTTGACGATATAGAAACTTTTTACGAAAGAAGGACAATTTATAAAATAATAAGCAAACAAAACTATTACTGATTATTTCTTTTAAATTATATTTAAGGTTAAAAATTAAATTAAACTGTAATATGATGTTTGATGTTGTTTTTACATACATACAATATACATAATAAAAAAATAATAAAAAAAATACGTAATTCTATTTAACGAATTCCTCTATATATAACGAATTTTTTTTGCTGCTTATTCGACTTCGTTATATGGAAGTTTCACTGTAATAATTGTACATAATATTATAGCCTTAAAACTATAAAAGTGTCTATACGCCACGCGTACAGCCGGAGAAGACACAGAGGGTAATATTTTTTTTAAAACAAAAGTAGATTTAGTTGTTCACAAAAAAAACAACGATGACATGGGTATAGGTACTTATAATATAACTCATTATTATTTCATACTATATACTATACGTCATGATAAGTCGATAAAAATAAACAAATTACAAATATTATCACATACCTATCAGTAAGGCTTGTGAATTTAACTCATAAGTCAACGGATACAAAGTAAGTAAACCATACATATTTTATATATACCCGCATACTTATAAGCATCGTGATCTATAAATTGTATTATAATTCGGGCTGTGTATGATATGGCTCGGCACGTTATTTAAAAAAAATTTTCTTTTAATAGGAAACGCATTACTTCCGTCTCTCTTCTCGCTAATACAATATAATATTATATTCTGCGACGACAAGTCGCTGTGGCGTTTGGAATCATTATATTTAAGTAGTAATCTGTCCTTTTTTCTTTCAAAAATTAAATTTTTAAATCAACCAACTCGAAATTATCATCGCTGGAAAGATCATATTGCCAATGGTTATCAACATCGCTGGAAAGACCATATTGCCAATGGTTATCAACATCGCACATCATAGTAATTGTACATAATATAGCCATACAACTATAAAAGTATCTGGAGGAGACACAAAGGGTACAAAGGGTAATATTTTTTTAAATACAAGAGTAGATTTAATTGTTCGCAAAAAAACAAGGATGATAATATGGGTACTTATAATATAACACATTATTATTTCATACTATACCTACATTATACGTCATGATAAATCGATAAAAATAAACAAATTACAAATATTATCACATACCTATATCAGTGATGCTTGTGAATTTAACTCGATAAGTCATCGGACACAAAGTAAGTAAGCCATACATATTTTATATATATATACGTGCACGCGTACTTATACGCATCGTGATCTTGTATTATTGTATTATAATACTTCGGGCTGAGTAACATATGTTTCGGCACAAAATTTTTTTCTTTAATAGGAAACTCTTCTCTCTCTCTTCCCGCTGATACAATACATTATATTCTGCGACGACCAGTTGCTGTGGCGTTTGGAATGATTATATTATACTATAGTAGTGTAGTACGTCTTTTTTTTTTTTCTTTCAAAAATCCAGTTTACTAAGAATAGATCGTGAAAGCGATCGATCGGTTTCGCTAATCGCGCACGCGCGTACGAGATATAATATGCATTTCGAGGATTCTTCGGTAAATGTGATCGAGTAGCGACAATATCGTTATAATTACACAATGGCCATTACAATAGGTCGGATAGAGATTTCGTTCTATATGCAGTATATATTATACGAAAATCATGTGCAAACATCAAATGTGAATGATCGGAACAAATCAACAATTCATAGACCATAATATAGTAATAATATGTTCATAACCAAAAAATATGAACCGACATGTATTAACTATAGTTGATCTCACTATAAACAGTAGTAATATCATCACCGTCGACATTATACAATTTGTATTATTTTAACCAAATTTTATAGTTACAAAATTCAACCGTAATAATTTGTAAAACCAATCGTTATTATAGGCATTTTAACTACATTATTTATGTATAATGTTACTATATCATCAAAGTTATTGAAACCATCCTGGTCTTGTAATAATAAGCAATAATACAGCGAATACAACTATATTTATTTTAACTATAAAATAATATTAATTTCGTATTTGATTTCCAATACAGTCGCGCCACCACTCGATAAAATATTATAATTGTATGCGTGTAATGCGTTTGTAAACCGCACTGCACGTGGGAGTGGATAAGTGCAGTTCACAATATTATATTGTCAAACTTTAAACTTTTGGCGAGTGCATTTGTGCAGGTTCACGCGAGGGCTGAGTGCAACTGGTGCAGCTGCAGCGGCGTTGTTTTCGCCGCCCACTGCAGCGTTGCATCGTTATTGTATTATAATATAGAATATTGTTTTGTTAACGAGACGCGACATAATGATAATTATAATAATGACGTACAAGACCGTGGAAACCACATTGTACATACCTACCTACCTACCTATATATTATAGACATCACTCATAATATTATTATTGCACTGGCTGCAAAACGCGCAGCGGTGTTGAATTCGCATAACGTGTTATTTAAATCAATACAATTAATAAGGTACCTACGTTTTAATTTACACACTGCAGCACCTACAATATACAACGCACGATGATGTATGTCTATAGGAACCCATTGCACATATTTATACGTCACATTATACCGTTTCGAAGACATAATATTATATCATATTGTATAAAGCCATATATAAAACCGTTTAACGTCGTCGGTGGTGTCACACACACGGGGGTACATACAATATTATTATTATGTATATGATATTATTATGTGATTTCCTTCGTTTATCATTGTACGATGACTGTTATTAAATAGCGGCTGTATACTCACAATTTTTTCTCTACGACGTGGCCTGTATGTGTGAACGAAAAAACATCAAGAAAAAAATGAAAACGATCCCATTATTTCAGTTCGACCTACGCCGTTCGGATGGTGTTAATATAATATGCGTCGTAACCGCCGCATTATTCTACGTCTTATAGAAAGTTACACGTTTCGGCCACGTAACGGAGGCACACGAGTACGATAATAAGTATATTAAGCGCTAATATGAGATCCGATCTAGATATTTTCTTTTTTTGCGTTATTCTCGATTTTAATTGAGTACACTTCTGCCGCACATGTGCGACGGAAAACGGTCTTCGACGACTTACTGCAGAGATACGCGCACGGCGGCTGTCCGGCTATATTGTTTCTTTTTATAATCCGCTTCGTTCATTTCAACCACTGTTCTCCGTGTGTTTTCGCTTCCGGTCGACCGAAAGATAACATAGTAAAATACTTAGGCATGGGCACGATTTATTAAGACATTTGATATATACATCTCAAATCGTGGGTGTACCCAAGCCTGGGCATAAACGAGTTAAAAAGTTAAAGTTAACTATACATTTTTAGCTTAACTTTTTAAAATTTGATTTTCATTAACTTAATTTTTAACTTAACATATTTCGATTGATATAAACTTAATAAATAACGAGTTTTTAACTTTTAACCAAATTCAAGTTAAGTTAATTTATAAATAATTAAATTATAAATATAATAAAAATAAAAATAATTATATTGATGTTGCATATATTACATAACCATTACACTATAGAATAGAAAATTAGAAATGTAGTCAAGTTAATTTTTTGTTCCATTAACCAGAATTCTACAAGAAGAATAACTTAATTAAATAGTAAATACATATTACAGCAATAGCCCATTTAGGCATATATTATATTATAATATGTATATGTATACGTGCATCGTATATGTAAAGATTATAAAAGTACATGTTTAATTTTGAACGATTAAACGCGACGTTCGAAACGCACGGAGACGCGCGTTCGAATCGCCTAGTGTGCAATCAGCTTAAAGATATACCATACCATACTGCGGGCATATTGTAATTAATAAATACTAACAACAAATAAGTAAAATGATATTATCTTATTATATTGATATAGATACAAAATATCACAAATGTATAATTCTCAAGAACATATTATTATAAAATAGTTTCGCCATAAATAAGTTATTTATTTATTTATAATTCAAAAGATTGTATTTATTTCGGCATTTTCAATTTCGTATGCTTTTGGTACCTACTACATAATTCTGTCAATTCAGTAAGTACCTAATAATTTAATTCTAAGTATAGAAAAGCTATTGGCTATTTCCTGTATTCAATAATATTTATGATTTTTATTATTTTAAACCATATTACTGCTGGGTATTTATATGGATATTAAAAATAATAATAATAATAATAATAACTTAACTTAACTCAAGTCAATAAGTTAATTGAAAATGTTCATATAACTTTTAACTTAACTGAGTTAAAAAAAAATCAGGTTAACTGTTAACTTTAAACTTTTTAAAATTTTTTCCGTCAACTTAACTTAACTCAGTTAAAAATTATCATTAACTCGCCCAGCCTCGGGTATACCTATATATACCTAGGTACCCCATGGACATTGAAATCGTTTTTATTATAACATTATACCTATAATAGGTACGCGTAGATACGATAATTTGTGTAATATTTCGTTCGATCTCGGACGGACGACGACGAATGATACCGAGTTGTTTTTAGTACCTACTACATAATTCTGTCAATTCAGTAAGTACCTATTCGTTTAATTCTAAGTATAGAACAGCTATTGGCTATTTCCTGTGTTCAATAATATTTCTTTGCTCCCGGGTAGAAAGGGCTTAACTCAATTTTTCACAAAACAATTTTATTCCACCGATGTAAAGCTTAATTTTTGCTGATTTTTTTGGTACATTTAGCATAAGTCAGTGACGAATATTACTCATATCATTGAAGAAATAATTTTGGCATATCTAAACGTAACCGTTTCTACGTTTGGAAGAAAACGCGTATGATGACTTATGCCTTGATAAAAAGACATAAATCAAAATAAGTGAAATCAAAAAGACATAAGTCGTGGACAAAAGGGCTGAAGTCAGAACAAGTAAAATTAAAACAAATTAAAGAAGAAAATGTATACGTGTGTTTTTGAATAAGTAAGTACCTATTTAACCTTAAATACAAAATGTTTATGTGTATGTACACCATTTGACTATACATATTAACTATCAATTTCTTTGGAAAAAGAATACAAACCTGTCTTTTTGCAAGAGTAGGTAACGTGTAGATCTATTTATATGATGTAGTTTGACGTAGACATAGACGCGCAATACAGGTGAGTAACAATAAATAATATAATTATTCAATTTAGTTGAACTAAAGTAAACTAATTTTATCATTGTACAAAGTAATTTGATTTATCTTAAACAACCTATAATAAATTCTTAAATGATTTACATTGTAATTTAAATTATTTTTTAAATTTAATAATTTTAGCATAAGTAAGCTATAGTGAATGCCATAATTATGTAATATAATAATATGTTAAAGTATAATTTTGATTTTGGGAGTGGACTTGCACATTTTTGCTAATTATAACGAGTGTTTTGACACCAGTTTTGAAAGTTTCTGACAACAAGTCAGGGCTGGGGTGGAAAACTTTGAAAAATTGTAGGGGTGATATTTTTGACTTCAAATTTCGGGAGTGGACTTGCAAATTCTTGCTAATTATAACGAATGTTTTGACATCAGTTTTGAAAGTTTCTGACAACAAGTCAGGGCTGCGTGAAGTTAGCCCTTCCTCGGTTCCACCCCTTATAACTCCTTTATTTTTGGCTTGCAAATTCTGGACCATTCAATATTATATTAATATTATGTTTTAACGGGAATATGGTATACCCAAGTCGACGATTTATGTACCTAATAAAGTTTGAGTCAAATATTTTTTTGTCTTATAATTCTTAGCTGTTCATAGCCGGTACAATATGCCGAAGAAATGGAATAGAATTTTCATAAGCATATGTAGACACGACAGGAGGGGGACCATCCAGCGACGGTACTCGAAAAAATCAAATCTAATTATAAAAAAACATCGACGTATTATATTATTATTATAACGTTATACGCCGACCGACTGCAAACCGAACCTATATCATAAACATTATACTTGTTCACGTTGCCGGTTTACACTTTCGAAACATAATATAATATACCAATTAATTTATATTATGTTACTCTGGAATACGTATGATGAGAATATTATTTTCTATAGTCTACAATAATATTAAATTATAATATGGAGTACCTATACACGTGGATTCATACGTACGATCGTATTATATGCATAAGCTATGTTTATTTTTTTTTTGTTACATCGAACGTCATATCCATGAAAACCGTTTACATACGCGCTTGGCTGCATTCGAAATGTAAAGTCTAAACGGTTAAAGAGAAAAAAAATCGTACGGATACCGAGTGGATTGCAGAGCAAATATATATTGTGATATTAATTTTTTGCGTGTGCAACGGTCTATGTAAAATCGAAAAATATTGTATTTTCCATATTTGTCATGAACTTGAGAAGTAGGTAAATATACGACGCGTCACATTACTGTGCAGTAAATAAAAATTATATATACGATTATAATTAATTACAATTTCTTAAATCGAGTATATATACTCATAGATTTCTTGCCTACATATATTGTGTGGCGAACATAGCCGAGTTGCGTGTACGGAAAGTATTTCAGAGTCAACGATTCTTAGACTAGGTACCTTTGTACATATATATACAAATTTATCAATTATTCTGTGTACGTTTTTCCGGATAGATTAATATGGAAATGTCGATTCACACCCCTTCGAGAAAGAATATATATAGTGATATTTTTCTGCATGTACTATGTATAAAATCAAAAAATATTGTATTTCACATATTTTTCACGAATTTCAGAAGTAGGTAGGTACAATACGTATCACATTATATTGCAGTAAATAAAAATTATATATGTATAGGTATCTATAATCTATATATAGGTTTATACGATTATAATTAATTACAATTTATTAAATCGAATATATACTCATAGATTTCTTACCTACATATTGTGTGGCGAACATAGCCGAGTTGCGTGTACGGAAAGTATTTCAGAGACAACGATTCTTAAACTAGGTACGTTTGTACATATATATAAATACAAATTTATTAATTACCTTGTGTACGGGATAGATTAATATGTAAATGTTGATTCACACCCCTTCGAGTAAATATATATTGTGATATTAATTTTTTGCGTGTGCAGCGGTCTATGTAAAATCGAAAAATATTGTATTTCCCATATTTGTGATGGACTTCAGAAGTAGGTACGTACAATTGGCATCAAATTATTATGCAGTAAATAAAAATTATATATGTTTAGGTGCCTATATAGGCATATACGATTATAATTAATTACAATTTATTAAATCAAGAACTTATAGATTTCGTACCTATATATTGAGTTGCGTGTACGGAAAGTATTTCAGAGACAACGATTCTCAAACTATAGGTACCTTTGTACATATATATAAATACAAATTTATTAATTATCTTGTGTGCGGGATGGATTAATATGCAAAAGCCGATTCGCACCCCTTCGAGTAAATATATTTTGTGATATTAATTTTTTGCGTGTGCAGCGGTCTATGTAAAATCGAAAAATGTTGTATTTCACATATTTGTCACGAACTTCAGAAGTAGGTACGTACAATACGCATCACATTATTGTGCAGTAAATAAAAATTATAGATGTTTAGGTGCCTATGTAGGCATATACGATTATAATTAATTACAATTTATTAAATCAAGTACTTATAGATTTCGTACCTATGTATTGAGTTGCGTCCGTATGGGAAGTAAATCAGAGTCAGCGATTCTTAAACTAGGCACTTTTGTATAAATTATCCTGTGTACGGGATAGATTAATATGTAAATGGTCGATTCACACCTCTTCGAGTTCATGCGAGTGACGTAAGGGCACTCGTGGGCAATTTATGTACCTACAGTTCGAAAAGTTGTCAGTTGATGGTATAATTATTATGTCAGAGATAATTTCAGATTGTCCGGATAGATTAAAATGTTTAGAGTGTCACTACGCGTGGGACGTGTATCGTGGTCGAGTTGTAAAAAAAAAAAAAAATACATTATTCAATTTAATAAGGTAAAACAGACACGGACACAAGGCATAGTGATACCGCCTATTATTGGTCTGACCTATAATAATACTCGGAAATATTCAATATACATTCTTCACTTCGCAGTGCCGATCGATTTAAAATGATATGTATTCGAGTTTTTATAAAATTAGATATTTATTCCATTGTAGAAGCCCAACGATAATAATATGATTATCATGACAGCCAAGAAACTATCGTAGTCGACGCTCAAAACAATAAAACGAAAACAAATTATCCTTAGATATGGGTACAAGTACCTATATACAATATACGTCAAATAGTATTAAATCGAGAATTCGAAATAATTGTTGTAAACGTTTTTTTTTTTATTATTTTTTCGGTTTAACATATTATCTTTTAATATATTAGTCACAACAAGTCAGCTCTAAATAAAACCATCTTGAACAGCATTCATAAATTGATTGTTTTTTGGGATTATTACAGCGGGTGCTATACAAATAAATAAAAGTTTATATTGGTATGGGATTACATATTATACTACTAAAAAATGTTACAGGTTATTTATTGTCGAATAAAAACTAATACAACATTTTGAAAGAACGCCGTTACACGTGCAGGTTATTCAGAACACGAAAGACTAATTAATAATACTAATAATTAAGTTTTTATTCTTTTTCATCTGTCGCGTTAACTGATTGCAAATAATTTATAGATTACCTTTTAAACTGTAAATTGTTTTTGCATATTATGCTAGGTAGAGTAGGTACGACACGTTTATATGAGTTATAATATTATACACTTATACATGTGGCATTAAAATTACTGAAGTTACTGAATTGTTAATTGTATTAATTATACCTATCTAAATGTATTTAATGCCAAAATGAAATAAAATATATTTACTCCCAGTATACTCGTAGAAATAATTAAAAAAGATATACTTAAACCGTGAGCAACGCACAAATTAAAATGTATCGTTTTTTCTCTCAATCAAAATATACAAACATATTAAATTTAGCATTTTAAGTTAATGCTGTAATAAAATATTTTTATATCCATCCAATAAATATCTAAACTATTCTAAATGTTTGAAATGTTGGTCATCTAATATTTCACGTGTATCAACTGTTACACGTATTTTCAAAATATATCTTATATAGGACATTTTGATTGGGTACATTGGATACGATTGATTTGACTGAAGTTTTGAAATGATTTTTTAAGATATTCCTAAGTTTGCAGTTGAATAGCAGTTAATATTTATCGGGAAAAATAAAACATAATATATATTATATTCTTCAAACAAAAGTGATTATGTTTATTTATCATGAGCCGAGTATTAAGAAGTATGAAAATTATATAATTTTTTAGCTAAGTAAATCAACACCCAAAAATTATTTTTTTTTTAAATATTATTTTTTATATCGAATTGATTTATTTAATACTGAGATTATAATATGTTGTGATTTTGCAGTGCAGAATACGCGCTAAATTGCTCGGAAAATAGTTTTTTTTAAAAAAAGAGAGCTACCTAAAGCTATCTATTTGGTTGTCATATTATACTGACAACACCGTTATATGCGTGAAACAAGATTTTGGGTCTTTACATCGGAATAACATCAAGAAAAAAACTAAAAAAGAGGTTTAAAAAAATCTAAACATAAGAAAGCAACAAGTTTGTAATTATAAGATCTATATTCTTAGACAAGTTGTTAATTTTCTCGAAACCTAACGAACAGAAAACCATGACGCCGGTGTGTAGGTATATATGAGGTCAAACATTTTTGGAATGCGAAGATTTTGACAAGAGGGCATTCCCAAAATGTACCTACGTCATATATATGTTGAAATGTTGGCAATTTAAAGAGTATAATTAACAGAGAAATTACAATTTCATATTAATCTGTTATTAAAATCTAAAACCATTGCGAATTAATATTTTCTTTTTTGATCGTTAATAATTACCATACATTCCGGCACATTATAATATTATTATAAATCTTAAATACAAAAAAGTAATGAACAAAAACGTACTCGATTGTGTTACTGGGACGACTATAGACATTATATGTGCCTATAAAGATGCTATAATTTAGTTTTCCCGACATTAATCTACTACAAAGTCGTGTCTGTCAAGTGCGAGGTGTTTAATCGCATAGATTATAGTATAGTGAAGTAATATCACTTATTTAATATTGTCCAAAAGAATGAAGGGAAAAATATGAACACTATTCAGCATTTTCGTGTTCGATTCAAATCGTTAGGTTGAAATCATTCATATTATCATCGTGTATAAAATATGACGTTAAAATAATTTAAAATCAAGCATAAAATACAGTTATTTTTAGTACCATGTGTGTTTTTGGTTAGAAGAGAAATTGGACGACTGAATGAAAAAAGTGAAAGTCCTCACGGAAAAAAGATTCAAGTTCGTGGAATTCAATTAATGACATCGAGAAATGTATTCGATGGCGTTATTAATGAAACTAAGTAAACAATATCATCGCAGCAGACGACATTATTCTCTGTTCAATTGTCGGAGAAGTGTATTGACGGGAAGACATATTATATCTTTGTATTATTATTATATTATAAACGCCGACGCACCTTTTACTACCCACCACTTGTATTGCGATTACAATTTTAAACTGTATATTTTATTCGCGAATATTATTATTGTAATAGAAATAGTTGAGATCCATACGCCTTACACGATATAGTAATACCTGCATTGTCGATTTGAGAATTTGTAAAGATAGGCAATAATATAATATTATTATAAACAATAGAAAGAGTCGAGATGGAAAAACAGGCGACGCGTAATGTCACCCGCAGACTTTGGTGAATCTGCTCTTGAAATTCGAATGTTTGAATCGCGGTTTACGTTACCATGAATAATATATATTGGAGAACCAAAATGTAGTCTCGGATTGACGTTCGTAGTTGAGATATACAAATATGTATTTGAGTATCGAAAAAATCTGAGAAAAAATAGTAAAATACCTATATCACAAAATATAATGTCTATATAGGTCTGATCGATTATGTTTTAAGACGTGAACTCAATTTTGTACATTTAACGAGAACAATAATGACATTCCGAATACCAGTATCATTGTTTTGAGCGAATTACCTCCGAACGTTTAGCATATTATACTTTACAATATTTTGTAAAATAAAGATAAGCGCCAACACATATTTTATATTATGGTTTAAGCGTTTGCAATTGGTTTTTCACGCTTTTCGGTACCTGGACGTCCTGAACATAATTATCTACTTACCTGTACTAAATTAAGTATAATATTATATAGTACAAAAGTTAAACACGAAGTTAAACAATATTAGTTTATTAATTAAGATCATTCGCCTTATTATATTATGTACCTATAAATTATAATCTATTATCTATATGTATATTATACAGGATGTCCCGCGAGGATTTCACCTATTGCGATATCTCCTGAAATAATAAATATATCATAAATCCGTTTTTTTTATTAGACTCACAGTCCACAGAGACAAGGACTATTCATGTTTTATTTTTTTATCTTATTAAATTGTTTGGTAAAAAAGATAAAAAAGTTATTTTTTTAAATTTATATTTTTGAAACAATTAATAATAGCCATTTTACAGTTTATTTTTTGAAAAAATTTTGACTTTTCAACGTTTTATTTTCATTTATCTCATGATTTTTTTAGTTTATTGGTAAAACGGCAAAAAACCTGTTTTTGTCCGGGCGGCGAGTCCCACTTTACGGCAAATGGGTTCAAAGTATAACAGAAAGACCGGACAAAAATAAAAAAAATTGATGCAACTTGAACATAATATGACAGAAATTATTTCGTTATTATATTAAGATATAATTTACGACTTAAACTCATGTCAATAAATTACCAAAAATAATATTTTGAAAATAAATATTACGTTCTAAATTAATTTACTCAAAAAAATATTGATATTTTAAAAAATTCTAAAAAGTAAACTACTGGACTTGGATAAATAATTTTACCATCAAAATTGTTCCTATTATAATTAAATCTACAAATTAGCTATTTTTTTTTATATATTATACGTGTAACGCAAGTGACTATATATAAGTTATATAATACAACAAACAATTTTAAATTATGAGTAGAATGATATATATTTCATCTGTTAGGTCTTCCTGTTACACCCTGTACATAATATATAACTTATTCTTTGTGTGCATTAAAACCACTTTAAAAAGTAGAAATATATTTACTTTTAAACACTAGTTCTATAAAGAATATCACGAAACAACAATGGAGAATTCAGACTTTTATGATAATAGACAGCGCACGCATTGTCAATTCGAATGAAAATAAATTATAAATGTATTATTATTATTATTATTATTGTATACATCAGTTGTATAGAAATAACGAAATTCCTAGCTGATAAAATACAAACAGCATTACGTCGAATAAAATGATATAACTTCACAACACTATCCAAGCGTCTAGTGTCTCGGTATGAGTATTCGAAATATTA
This sequence comes from Metopolophium dirhodum, assembly GCF_019925205.1. Classification (NCBI taxonomy): domain Eukaryota; kingdom Metazoa; phylum Arthropoda; class Insecta; order Hemiptera; family Aphididae; genus Metopolophium; species Metopolophium dirhodum. The sequence continues at coordinate 3,538,588 of NC_083562.1, forward strand.
AAAACATGTCTGCGGCACGAGCTACATTTTTTTTTTTAAATTTACAACTTCACAATTTTTTACGATATGGACAGAATTTATTGTGGACATTTTATAGTGACGTATTCAATATTCCAAATTCTTCGATTGCAACTCGATGGTTTATTTGTTACAACAGACTCGCATATTAGAGCATATATTATTGTACTTCGCCTTGATAACAATTAAATGCATTTTTTCGAACATCTTTAATATTATATTTTTTAATAAATATTTAGTTTATTACATATTATATGGTCATGTTCAACTCGACGATGATGCGTTTCAAGTTCTGACTGGTATGTTCTCGTGTCTATCTATATTATTTTGTTCTACGTGATGTTGTATATAATGTTATTCAAACGTTTCGACACACGGAGGTTCGCAAACTTTTTACACCTACACGTCATATCAACAACAATATAATGAGTTAATAAGTCAAACGTTTCTAGCGTTTGGTGTGATTTGGATATTATGGTTTTCATTCGACGTGCTTGGAGTAGTGCTTCGGCGCGAGCAGTCTGGGGTGGAGATAACATAATATCAATAGCGCATCACGATAATTATTGTTATCTGCAGATCGCGCGCTAAATATGAAAGATTCAAAACTATATTGGAGAACAATAACGGTACCCGAAAACGATCTGAATGTGAGCGCATTTGTCCGTTAATATAATATATAGAAAGGTGCGAATTGCGTCGTATTCGCATATTTATTTGTCGGCTCTTTGACGCGTATTACCATATTTGCCTCACCAAAAAACTTGTACATAATAATCGTGTAAACGCCGACGCCACCGTGTCAGGGCACGCGCACTTGCTAATGATATTAAGTGACCCGGACACGGTGTATAATGATTTATTTACAGAACATTTTTGCTTCACATCGGCTGCAACCACCTCATATTCCTTGTGATATTATCGTATTCAAATCGGGCAGGAGGGCTGTTGTTTTGACAAATACGTTAAAAGGTACCGACCTGCGCATTACTAGGATTGCGTCGTGTCTGACGGAATATAATTACACACATTATATTATGTATTATATTATATGGTGCGCGGTCATCACGACTATATAGTACCTATAGAAATCGCACGTCATACTGCAGGCCGCAACGGCGAGAAGAGTTTCAGAAGGTAAGTATACAATTAGATTTAAAAAAAAAAAATTGTTAAAATTGTACGCGAGCGTCTGTGTGTATATGGCGTGTCACGAAGACAGGTTTTTTTTTATTATTATACATACCTATCTGTAATATTATAGTCATATTAATATTATAGTCATATATAGGTATCGTACTACATATTAATATTATATGTTTAAAATCTCGGAAAGACTTATAGAGATATTATTTATTCATTTTCACTTCAAGTATGATGTATAGGTATATGTACCTATAGGTACCTACATATAAATATATAATATATATATAGCAAATAAAATATCTTCCATTTACGTGTCTGACAAACTAAACTGGCGTACGAATTTTTTACCCGCTCTATTGTATAATATAATATACAGAGACACAGAGGGAACCCCCATTTTTCTCGAAAAATGAATTTATTCGAATTCTAATCTTCTCCATATTGCAGTAATCATTCTTAAGATATTAAACACCATTTAACGAGCTTCTTGTGACCTACTATAAGGATAGATAGCCCTTAAAAACGGTCTTACAAATATATAAATCAATTAATGTGATATTGAATATATTATTATAGTGTTACAGAGATTTTTTACAAATTATATACTGTTGATGGATTAATACTAATTTTTAACTACTCAATTTTTAATTTTTAAAATGCTCGAAGCCCCCCCCCCCCCTAATATCTTCCCAACCCATTATATCATGGTCATATTATTATATTGATACGCACGGTTAAATAACTCAAAAACTAGGTACTCGCTCGAATTTCGATACATTAACATTTTAAAAAAGTTATCCGATGAAAATTTCACAGGAAAAAAGAATATGATTCTTATTTGAAAATCAAAAGTCTGTATCGCGCCAAATCAAATTTATTAACTGGTGCACATATCTCTACTAATAATCGAAAACATTATCCTTATTAAGCATACATACTTACCTATACTTAAAAGTTCCAAAAATCAGAATTTCGATAAATTCATTATTAATGCGAAAAATAAGAGTCTGCGTGCTCGGCAAATCACCCTGTATGTTATAATAATATTTTATGATATTTTATGCTATAATATACAGTTTATATCTTTCGTACGGTATACTGCTCATATTATATGTTGTACAGTATAGAAATCGCTTCGACGAGAATTGGTATTAGACATTATAACGGCTCAGAACGATCGAAACTCTCTGGGTCGGGGGCACGAATCCATAATATAATAATAATATGCAGATCGTACATTAAAATGAATTATAATATACGTTTACAGTAGGAGTATAATATGTATACGGTTATTACGAGATACCGGGTACGACGGACGAAATACACCTATCGGTTACCACGCGAGCAAATCATTATCTCTTTTCACTGTGCAGATATGGGTATATTGTGTATTATTGTGTGTAGGTATATTCTATGTATAAACACGTTTCGGCGCGTTGAGGTGTTTTCGAGTACGATTGCGATTAGCGTGTCATTATTGTGAAAACTTCCGATCATGTCGCGTCGTCAGATCACGTTGGACGAAAAAATCGGTATAATCGGACGGTCGGAAAACGGCGAGGAAAGCGGCGCGGCGGCGCGATCGCTAAGGAATTCAACACCTCGTCGCCGACGATTTCGACCATATGGAGCAGAAGGGATTCGTTGAAAACGATGATGGAGACCGCGTCGCTTCGGGCGAAACACCTGCGCACTGCCCAGCACAAGGACCTCGAAGAAGCCGCGCTGGCGTGGTTCAAAAAACAACGATTGGCGAACGTGCCCATTAGCGGTCCCCTGTTGAAAGCCAAGACCGAACAGCTGGCCGAAGCGATGAAGATGGAGGATTTCAAGTGCTCTGCGTCTTGGATTCTGAGCTTCCGCCAACGGCACAACATCGGCTTCGGAAAGATGGCCGGCGAGTCGACAGCGATGTGTTCCAAGTGTCACGACGACGTTTGGCCATCCGGAACGAGTTACAGCGAATCCGATGGAGAAAGTTTCGTACTTCTCGATTTGGACGGAAGTAGCGTGATTCTCGACTCGTGATAATTCAAAGCGAACAAGTGGAGCCAGATGATGCGATTCCGTCGAGCCCGGTGATGATTTTGAAACTGTACCTATCATATACATCCGAACTCCGAAGATTAGACTACAGGTGCTAAAAAAGCGTTGATTTTATTAGAACCTTCATTCGACACTATAAAATACATTCCACGAAGTAAATTTCCATCAAGGATTCTTTTCGGGAAATTAAATTCAAGTGATTCAATTATATTGTGTTGTGTTTTACTGTATTTTGACGAGAGGTGCGTATAATAATAGCAATAAACCACGGTTGTAACTCAAGTCGAAACCTTCTGTTTTGTTGGTATTTTCCCGTAGTTTTCCATTTACGTCGAGTCTAACCGGTCACAACAAGCTTTCGATCGAATCGCATACGACGAGTGAACATGACGAACTACGTTGGTTACGAAAACTCGCCGGCCCCTGGTGGAACTCGTCGCAACCGATTTCTCTATATTATTATTATTATTATTATTGTAATTATTCCGAACCATTCGTCTGAAAGTCTTTTTAAACTTTTTTTATTGTTCGATCATCGATACGACGTCGTGTAGAGGTTTCAACGCGTATTGCATTTAATATTATAGTCCTCGTGTGATATTACGCCATGGATTCATATTATAAAAAATACACAAAAACGTCTGGAGCGATAAACGATATAATTTTATTATATTATACATATTACATACTATTATTGTATTATCATTATTAATATTTTTCGTGTACATATTACATTGTTGGCTGTTGCGCGCACACTTGTTGCAGGACTCTGCGCGTGGAGTGCCCATACCTGCACATTATGTTTATTGCTTGCTATATACATATATAGACCTATGTAGACTATATTATAACATATGACAGCACGCGTATAATATATAATATTGCGTCAAAGAAAGAAAGAACGAACGAAATTACCGAATTCCGAGCGACTCGTAGTTTATTGTATCGAGAGCGCGCATTATTCTTTCTTGCGTATTGTCTTAGGTTTAATTCGATTTATGCAATACGCGTTATTATTGGCCGGTGCGGGGAAAAAAAATAGAAATAAACATAATATAAAACGTCGTGTATTCGGACGCCCGCGAAAACCAATCGAACGCATAACAGTATATGTACCTATATAATATTATATTATATAGGTAATAATATTGTTATCATGATCGAGTTGCGCAACCGAAATATTCACGTGTCATTCGTGTGCGGATAGTTACGGCCAACACATGCAACATAATACTTACAGGTGCACTGCTCCATATATTATATTATATACATAGGTATAGATAGGTAGGTAGGTATATATTATTATTATGCGTGTAACGAAACGGCATTAATACGATCTGTTTACGTAAGTCAAAGGCTCACGAGAATTCGTTCAATTAAAAGGACGTGTATAATATATATATATATATACATAGGAGGTACCTTATAAACACAATATAATATATTATTAGGTATAGAGATTTGCGCTGCTGTGGATTACGTGTCCCGCCGATAATTGCGTTTCGATACACGTCTGTGGGTGTTTCAGAAAATAAAAAAATAATAATAATAACAATAATAGTAATAATAAAATAAACGTGCGGAGTACAGTGTTCATTATTGCCAGTTATGGTGACCGTGGTATAATAATTATGTAACCCGAGCTGACGCCGGCACACCCCACGATGGAGATAGCTCACTGCGGATATCGATGGCTTACGGAATATCGAATATATAGGTACCAGCTATATACCGGACACTAGGTATATACCTATACCTATACGTATAGGGTATTTGATTTTATAGATTTTCGGTCGAAAAAATATATTATATGGGTGATAATAATATGGTCATTGGTGCGCGTGAACATCAAATGGAAAAACGAGCGAGAACATCTAGGTCACAGGAATCGGAAATATTAGATACTACATATAGATACGTCATGTTTATAAGTATTGAGCTTGGCGTTTATGTAATTATTGATAGTACGGTTGTGTCATAATATAATATTATGTGACATGATATCATATTATACCTGGATATTGGACTCCTCTGCGCTGTACACTAACGAGGACCAAATGATATATATTTTTTATAATATCTGATTGAGACTATAATATTATAGTTAGTATAATATCATTATAGCTGAAATAGTTAAATAGCTGTTTTCCATGGCACGGCCGTAACCCTTGAAATGAGTACACTGAAACGAGGGTCCTTCGTATGTGGCTGTTGCACGATTTACACATTTAATTGATTACCTGTATGAATAGGATGTTTAATAGTTGGGTACGTGTGTAAAAGTTAATGTGGAACAAAACTCAAAATACAAAATGCTAATTTACCGTACAAAACTGCACTTATTGCATAGAATTAGGAGATTACCTAATAACAGGTAATAGCTGGTAATAATAATAATATTGATGTTATGTAAGTGTATGACTGTACGAGATTAGAAATTAGAATATATACCCACGTCGTTAATATTATTCACGTTTTTTACAGATTGACACGATTTACTCAATTTAACCGATTTTTTTTTTTAAATTGTTATTTACTTTTGAGAATAATAATTAATAAATAAATTATATATTATATGTGCAATATACCTAGCGTTAAAAACATAATATATAATAATATTATATTATGTTATTCGAATTCAGTAGCGTATATGTAGGGGGGGGGGGAGAAATTTAAACCCCATCCAAAAATAAAAGAGTATGTGTGCAGAAATTTTATAAACCCTGTAATAAACTATTACCTACTTAAATTATAATTTTCAAAATATTAGGTCTAATTATAAGATATTTATAGGCATTTGAAATTTTCTAATTTTTTTTTAGTTGGGATTGACTTGTAAGTTATTAACAGTTAGTCATATTATTTGAAATGATATTAAAATAATAAATTTTTGCTATAATATAATATGGTACGTTTTAAGAAAAAATTAATTCAACCTACCTTATGACTAATAGAAAAATAACTTATTAATATTATCATAAATATAAAATAAAATACACTTGAAAATATTTTCTGAAAGAATATTACGGTCTTCGTTCCGAATCATTTTTCATATGGAATGATTTATCATTGAACTCAAATTTAACAAATCCATTGCAGTGAACTCAACTTCGAGGTATATTCGAAATACCTACTATTATACAGCAGAACGACCTTTTGATTTCATAATCCAAAGCATAATAATTATCTTCAGAATTTAAATATATATTTGAATTTTGAACGAGTAGTTAGTATAATTTTGAAGTCTAGATGAGAGGAGTGGAGTTTCACGGGGAAGGTACCTACTATGCAAAATGTCGGTCTACTACTCCACTTATCTAAACTTTAAATATTTATAAGTTATAACCAGTTAATTCCCTACCGATGGTACTCATCGTTTGAAATTGAATTTTAGATTCTGGGTGGAGTGATGAATGATGTGTGTAGGTGTGTGTGTGTGTGAAGATACTCTTTCTAATAGAAAAATGCTCAGATTATCAACCCTTATAGGCAGGTTTCTGGTACCAAAACGGATCTAGTTTGTACTTTGATTACATTTGTTACATATACTACTTTTTTAAAATAGTCGGGAAAATCGATTAAAAACTACGAACATTTGCTAAAAAAAATGTTAATGATTTTTTTAGAGTTAGGACAGTCTTTGCTCAGAATCGTTTTTCATGGTGTACAATGATTTATCATTCAATTTAAATTTAACACTCCATAGTGCCATTGCAGTGACCTACTCAATCATGAGGTGCCTCGACCATTAGTATACAGCAAAGCGGTTACCTATACTCGACGGATTTTTTTTTACATAATATTGAAATTCTCATCAAAATATTTTGCTTAAAAATATAGTATGTGTTTCAAAAACTAAAAAAAAATGATAACGAGTATAATATTATTTTATTTTTGTATATTAAAAAGAAAATAACTCCTTATAATGTTTATATTTTGTGAAAACGAGTGTTTATCTTTAAAAGAATAATCCTGTATATTATAAGCTTCAAAAGCAAGGTAATTAGCGTTAGCGTGTTACTATAATATTTACTATCTACTAATGAGTAATAATTAACTTATTTCATATTTTAAAAGGAATGGAAAATAAAGAAATCAAAAAATTGGATAAGGTTAGAAATTAGGTTGAATATTATTAGGTATAGTAAAATATTGCGATTAATGGTAAAAATTAAAAATTTTAAAAATTAGATATAAATATGTATTTATTTAATTTTAAGATTTTAAGCACATACGCAAATCATTAATTATTTGAGTCGGTTATTATTTTATACCAATATAAAAATACAACTTACTTATACAGTTAAATATTGAATTTATAAGAGTATACATTTTTTTTTAGACAAACCTATCAACAGTCTTTGGTAAAATGATTTAAGCAAAAACTAATATAGAATTTTTTGTTTCATAATAAGGGACCTATTGTTTTTTTTTTCAATTAATATAATACCTATATTTATTGATCAATTTGATAATTATTGTTAAGCATGATTATATTGAAAATATCATCAAAAAACGATGTTTGTTACGTACACATTTTAAACTGTAGTCATTCTCGAATGTCTGGAAATTACCGAATTATAATAATGATATGTATATCATATATATTATATTTATTTATTTGTGGTTCATCTATTCATTTCCAGCGAGGCTCAATGAACTTTTCGTTTGTAAAATTATTCTAATACTTATCGCGAACAGTATAAACAACGTGACAATATATATACAGTGTCCCGGTTACCAAAGTGTACATTTATAGTACTTAATATTTTTTTTTTTTATATAAATTTATGTTGTCTTATCGGATTGGTCATCGTGTATAACTTGTTTCCACTTGCTTACGCTCGAAGTGGTGGATAGGGGTTGTCCTCCAAAATTTAAAAGAAAAAAATATTTTTAACCTTTCCATACAACCAAGTAAATAATTATTATAATTTTTATTAAATTCGAATATATTAATAATTATTAACAGCGCCTAAGTTCTTAGCATAATTTATTGTAATAATTATGACATATAATAATATGTTAATATCTACTAATAATGTAGGTACCAAATGGCTAGGTTTTAGTGGCTAATGATCCACGAAAATACATGTAGGACGTAGGTGTATTCGTGTATTTTGACAACATAGACTTTTACATCATTTCGGTTAAGAACATATAGGTATACGCGTGACGGAGACTTTTAAATTATTTTGATGTAGTAAGTACTTTAGTTAGGCCCCGGGCCTAAATTTTGTATTGCATGTGTATTGACTCGGATCTGACTGCGATATTATAAAACTCTTAGGCACATGGTTAAATATGTTTTGTTTTTCCTAATTAATTTATATTATATTCAAAAAAAAAAAATTGTGAAAAAAAATATTATATCTAAACAGGATAATAATATGTATCTAAATCATAATGTTGTACAGACTGGTTCATAAAACATGCTCCTCCCGTAGGGGGTGACCCTATTTGAAAATCAGAAGTTTACAGGACACCGCTTAAGTAATACGAACAAATCTTAAGAAGTTAAAAAAATAGTTGTAATGTATATTTAAAAATTCCAAAATTTGAACCTCGAAAATTGGGGTGAGCGTAGAGCGAGTGTTCGGTGAATCACTCTGTATAGTGTCTACACGCCCTTCGTCTATGCATGTTTATAGGGGGTAGCAAGACTGGACATTAATGAGTTAAAAGTTAAAATTAAGTTAAAACTTTGAGTTAATTAACACGTTACTTTTTTCAAATTTACTTGTAACTTAATAAGTTACTTTTTTTCAAGATTAACGTGTTAACTTCAAGTTAATTTTATTTCAAAAGTATCTAAATTAAGTTAATTTTTGTCCAAAGAATAGTGCAAATTTTTGAATGAGGTTTTTACTTTGATGTATCATTTAAAATTTCCCCAGTAATTTTCTCGAGCGTACATAAGAACTATCTAATAAACCATAATATTATGTGTCTGTAATTTTTTATTTTCGCAGATTAGCAAATTTTAACTTTACACTAAATTAATAGTTAACTTTTAACCTAACGATTTAACGGAAAAAACACGAGTGACTTTTAACCTAACCTTATTATTTTAAAATAACTCGAAAAAAATCGTTAACTCGCCCAGTCTTGGGGGGGGGGGGGGGGTAGTACGAAACTCTGACGGAATCCGTCCGCGAGACCCAACTACCCAAGTATATATGTGGCCGACTGTCACGTAATACCGATACAAGTTTACAATTTCAATCCCGGCGATCCTGAACCCGCGAAATTGGCCGATGTAATAATATGATATTCGCTGTGCAGGACGTGGTATAATATAGTGACGATGATGATATAATATTATGCGTGCGCGGTAGGTGTACCGTCGGAATTTCGACATTTAGCCGCAAAAGGCGAAACCTGCGGGTCCTTGAACTGAGGTGTCAGTGGCGTTTAGCAGTATTATATTATTATTATTATTATGGCCGTCCACAGCCGGACCGGCGCGGCGACGAACCTTGATAATATATTATTATTATTATTATTATTATTTTGGCTAACTGGGCCAGTGTAAACAATACGTCGTGCTGTGCAGGACACTGGAGATCACTTCGGGCGAAAATCCGGTGCTCTACATATTAATAATAACGACTTACGACGGCGACGACGACGACGACGACGCGCGGACACCGGTGCCGGCATTATAATATTATTATCATGCCATTATTTATAATATTGTGTTGTATAATAATAACAACAATGCGCAGTATAACAATATAATATACCTATACACCGTTCCCGGTGTATTGTCTTAAGTCTCGCCGACGCCCCCGCCGGGTGCAATCCGAAAGATATGATTTTGCGCAAGTCACAATATCATCGCCGCCGCCGTACGCGTTATAATGCGGCTGTACGGCGTCCTTGACCAACGATATGTATATAATACAGGTATAGGTGGGTTAGGTATAATATAGTCCACATTTTGTTTCTCTTCTATTCTTTTATCTATTTTTTTTTTTTTTTTTGTTTACTCGACGTTTTACCCGCAACAATAATCCGGTGCGTTATTAAAAACGTCGTATTACACTTACTACAGGTATAGGTACACTGCAAGGCTGGGCGTATATACTTGGACGCCGTCTCGTTTTCGTCCAACGAATATTTAGGATGTGTATCGAAATGAATTCCACTTGAAAAATCGAAATCGTGGCGTCTGGGTCGGCGTGTACGAGAGTTTAAACACCTTTCACCCGAATTTCGAGTGGAGTATATTATAATATTTTCGAGATTAAATCGTATAGGTGCCTATATATATGTTTTTTTTTTTGTAAAACATTTAACCTAAAATAACGCTAACAAAGAAGTCGTACGATGACTAGTGTGATATTTAAGAACCACGAAATGCATTATATTTCAAAAACAAAAGGTAGGCAAATGGCCGTAACTTTTTATCAGACTATTTATTTTTACGGAAAGGATGAGGTGAGCACCTCGAAAATATCAAACTCGGCCATAGGTGCTTAAACTACGATATTATTAACCTAATAGACACAGAAATTTTGATTTTGCTAAGTGAAACTGTTCTATATTGTTCAATACTTATTAGATATTAAAAGGGTACTTATTATTATACCACGGTATCACGTCTTCTTTTCGTGTGTGTTATTTAAGAAATTTTTGAATTTTTCACATAGCTATTTGTCTAACATGACTTCTGTAATAAAATAGTTTAATTTCTATCGATATTAAAACGTACATTTTAACACTTGTACGTTTGTTTTTTAATTTCGATTTTCGGTCAAATTAAAATTTTAAAATGTCTTGAATTGGATTTTCGTTTCGAGAAACGTGTACTTTACCTAATACCAAAGTGACCTATCGAAATCTAAAAAAATATTTAGTATTTCATTTCTTTTTAATATTAATAATACGTGTTCGGTGGGCTGCTATTAAATCACAATGACATCTTTCAGTTTTTTTTTAGATAACGATTTTTCCACTCATACAAATATTGTTCGGTTATACACACGTTTTGCCACAGTCGATTAGTAATATTACGTTAAAACAAATTATATTTTAATCCAGTGATAAGACCAATGCATTAAATCATATTTAATTCTGAATTTTAGTGTTCGAATTGAAACAGAACCTAAGACTACATTATTTAATGCAACAACAATAACAATTTCTTATTAATATTAACAAATATTTAATTAATAGTACTTACTTATATATTTTCGTTGAAACAATGCATTTGTACACAATAATATTATATTCGATTTGTTTATGTTTAAATGCTTTGTTTGGGTACATTGTGTCAAATTTTAATTGAATACCGGTCGTATAGTGTTAACTTTCAGTATACAAAAGCGTTATTATATAATATGGTCATTCAATATACTTTAAAGTTTAATTAAACCGAATTTCCAGTGCAGTCATCGCGCCGGTCTCATTATTATTAATAACGAAGCATAATTTTTAACTGGTACGTACATATTATAATACTGTACAAGTATAATATAAACAAAAACCATATGTAAACATTATGAAAATGTAATTTGCTTTGTGTCAATATATATTGCATAAACAATGAGAGCGTAATTAATTTTACTTGTTAAATAATCGAATTGATTGACATAATCATAGTGGTGGGCGGGAGGGGGGGGATGCTGAGGAAGAAGAGTATAATAGTGAAAACATCTCAATAATCTCGCAAACGTGCTTTGATATAAAATGTAAATTAAAAATATAATATTATGATATAACGGTAAATAAACACCAACGATAGGTTGGGTTGATTTTAAATCAATCACTCGCTGCATAATAGTACAGTATTGCATCTATAATATTATGTTGCATTGATATAAGTTTAATGGCCGAAATGTCTATCTGATATATTGTGTATTTCACAAACCATTGTAATATTATTAAAAATGTAGGTGTTCACTCTTTTGTTTTTTAAAATTATTGGCCGAGCCACTTGTTGTGTGTGGAAATATTACAAGTTGAAATAAATTAAACTTCAATCAAACGATAAATAACAATAATTACATAATACTTTTATTGCTGCAGATATTTTAAGCTCAATATTATTATAAAACGAATTTTCGTAAAGATTTGCACGTTGCAAACGATAAAAAAAAATAAGCAGTAACGATCATAAAACAAATTGTGTAATTACAAAATAAAATAGAGTGTATGCATCATAAATTATAGACTCGAATAAACTAACGTTCGTAACATATTATACGCATAAAAAAAAAAACGAAAATGTACAAACGATCAAATTAAATATAAATTTTGCAATTCGAACAAAGATAGTCAGTGTATACCAATAGTAAACAGAATGAATGAACAGATTTTTCAATGTTTCAAAAACAATAGAAATATAATTTACATGTGATAAAACGATGTTATATCATAATAATAGTTCAAATAATACAATGATCATATCGTATGAATGGAATGTAAGTACATATTATTGTAATATGAATATTAATAATAACTCGAAAACGGATTCGCTTTAGATTATTCACAAGAAGAATATAATTAATAGATCCACACCAAACCGAAAAACTAAATCTAAATCCACGAGAAGGCCTTGACACCACCACCTCACTTGGTCCGTACCCGATGAAACAATAGTTCATACAATTTCTAAAAATTACCGACTTACGCAACAAAATCTAATATTTACCATTAAAATTTTAAAAAAATGTATCGATTTCATATAAATTATATTCGACATTTTTATTTTTTTCTCAAAATTGTTTATACTCTTCCAATCCCGCATAGTATTCAATCTATATAGTATATTATGATAATTATTTTATTTGTTTTTCGAGATTAATGAAAAAAAAAAATAGTGGGAGGGGGGGGGGAAGTAGGTAACAGCTCTGTTGTACAACAGTAGGAGTCGAGTGTAGCTCGTCGCATTGAGTAGGTCACTGTGTGTAATGGATGTGTTAAATTTGAATTCAACGATAAATTATTGCATACGAAAAACGATTCCGAGCGGAGACGGTCTGTCAGCCTATTATCATATTGTAAATGTATTGTTATTAATTATTATAGTAATTTATTTTGCTATTTATAGTAATGCGTTAGAAACTTCAGTAAGTATATAAGTAGGCGAAATAGCATACAATATTAATCCAAATGTTTTAAAAACGTCATTGTGTTGGTACCTATAAAAAAATATAATAATGCAGGTAGGTACGTTAAGTTTAAAATCACCGAGAAAATTTTCAAATTGTCGTGATGGTTTTGATTATTTTTTCAAAATACTAACTTAAAATTCTTATATGGACGAAAATTGTGATTATGTATCTTATTATTTATAAATACCTAAAATAAAAAACATTACATTACATTTAAAATTTTTTGGATCCAGTAAATTTTTATTTTTGTCGACAATAATTCAAAAAAATTCATCTAATTCCTAATGCGTGTAAAAAAATATTGTGACTATTTTTTTTCGATATTTCTTAACAAGCATGTGAATAACACTATTATGAGAAAAGTTGTATTCAATTTTGAACTTTTTGACTTTGCGAAAATGTTTTATTTATATCGATAAAAAAATAATGTTAAATGTCTATGTATAAATACAGCTCAAAAAGTTTCAAAATATTTTGGGTTTTTTATCATTTAAGTATATAAAATGCTTATATATGAATCTGGTGAAAATTTTAAAATTTACATTTATTCGTTTTTGAGTTACCCCTAAAAAAGAAGGTTTTGCTTATAAAGATTCCCGTTTTTCCTAAATATTTGGTTTTGTTTTACCTGACTATTTTGAAAAGCACTGGGAGTTAACAATTTTGATCTTCAAAAGTACTAACTGCGCTCAATTTCCTATCAGAAACCACTCTCAAAATCACATATGTAATACATATTATATTCATCGCTACTTAGGTGTTAGGCTCTAAAAAATTGAAGTTATTTGGCTATAGGCTTATTATTGTCACTAAAACCAAAACAATGTACCTAAACCAATTTATATTACTCTATAATTATAGACAATTTAAAATATTTTAATAACGAGTTAAGTTAGAAAAATATTAATACACAAATACTCCGTTATATATGAGTTTTTAATTAGTATCATTAAATTTTTTTGAAAAGAATGCATCTACAATAATTTATGAATGTGATTGGATTTTAATTGTGTAAGCGCATTTGGATTGCGTATAAACCTAATACGATTTTAATATACATATACAATAATAATATATGAAATCAGAACTAGTTTGGACGACTTTGGAGTGCTTGTGACCAGCTGCTGAGTAATCATTAACAAATGAGTTTTCAATATTTAAAACCATGAAATATCACGGCAAAATTTAAGACTGTCGATTTTATTCGAAAAAAAAAGTTGTATTTCCAACCCGTTTTCAGCACTGGTGCCTACGTGCGACCAGGGAAATAAACTAAACTCCTTTTCAGGCGCAAACGTAAATGTATATCCAATTGGTTTTCACTGCCGACCGGCGACCATCTGTCCAATACCTCATTGTAATGTATATCGACTTTATACTTCGTATTGTAAAACAATGAATCACTTATTTCGTACAGGTTATCCACTGGTTATTGACACTAATAAAGAATTAATTGTATTTTCATAGTCATTATTTCGAATAGTAAGGTATTGTGCAAAAAGTAATATAATAATATTATACAATCATGTTTTGTTTTGTGCTCTAATTACATATTTTTAACGTTATCGTTTTAATGGTTGTGAGTATAATAGTTACCTACTATATATATATATATTGTTTTTATTTGCATGTATAATATAATTTTAAATTGCTCTTAAGTAACTGCTATAAGTATAAGCCTTAAGACAATCCGAGCGCTTGTGCATTTAATTTGATGTAGGTATTCACGATGCAATTACATAAATTGAATCGACCTAATACATCATTTGGGTAGGTACGTATAATAGGTACGTGCAAGCTGCAACGTAGTCTTACAATTAGTATTATATTAATTAAAAAAATATATTACGAACCTGCACGAGAAGTATACCTACTGTAAAGTATTTAACTTGAATAATAATAATACTATTGGCACTGTCAACACCGTACTTGTAATAATGTTATTATGAGTATCTAACATGAATACAGCCAATAACGATATACAGGGTGATTCGCCAAACATGCTCTCCCGAATTTTTCTTTTAATAATGAATTTATTCGAATTCTTATTTTTACATTTTTAAATAAATTTAACTTTTAAGTCTTAACACTATATTTTCAAATTCTTCGGACTTAAGGAGTGTCCTGTGGTGGTACAAACTTTTTTTTCCTGAAATGAGAACCCCCTTGTTTACTGTAAATTATTTACCAGAACATTTTTCCACAAATTAAGCATATCCGAATGAAAATTTGAAATAGTTTATTGTTTTTGAGTTATTTAAGTTTGTGTACTAAAGGTCTAAAAAAAATAGGTCCACTATAATGGGTTTGGATGATATGGGGGCAATGGAAATTAAACATTTTTAATAATAAATACTAGTCCTAACTAAATCTGATATTACATATTTTATTTTATGCTGTTGTAAAACCATTTTTAAAGACTACCTATTATCCTTAATATAAACATTTTAATACCTTAAAAACAACTCGTTCGACTTTTGAATTAGATATATCAACATTTTCAAAAAAATTATCCACTAAATAATTGACATTATAAATGGGGGGGGGGGGGGGGGCATAACAAATTCTGGTTTGAAAATTTGGTCTCGAAGTAATTTAAAAATTCCAAAAATCAAACATCGAGTAAATTCATTATCAAACTAAAAAAAAGGGAGAGAGAATGCTTCGTGAACCACCCCGTGTATACGCATTAAGTAAACCGTGAACAATCATTATTCAGTCGATAATTATATTATTATTTTTCGATAATCTTAGATAAGATCATATTATTATACTTGTTGTTGCTATTTTTTTCATTAAATATTAATTGCACTAATACAATAATGTTTGCGGGGTTCGTTTTTAAATAAATAATTCCTATGTGAGAATTTGTGTCGAATAACGCGTTAATATATATCAATTTTTTCAATGATATATAGTGTACCTGGCTATATACTTAAAACAAATACGCATACTGCAACAATATATATATATGATCAAAAACGTACGGCTTATAATACAAAATAACTAATCAATTTGATAGCATACAATATTAATTTAATGATAATGGATGTTTACATTATGATTACTCTAATGCATTAAATCAGCTACCGTATATTGTACAAAGTATATTCAACGCATTACGTCCATACGAATTGCAAATTGAGCGTAAAGAACAACAAAAAAAAAAAAAAAACAAAAATTAAGGAAACATATTGTAAAATGTGTTGCTTTTTCAAAAAGTGCTGCGTTTGTTAGATTGTATAATATCGATAACTCTATTATAACGTTTTCGCATCAACCAGTCATTACCTCCATGAATTCTGAAAAAAAAAATTTATTTTATTAAAATGTACTCTAAACAATTAATGCTATATGCATTATTTATAGAAATTGCTATTATTATTATTATTATTAAATACGTTTTTTTTAAAAAATATACATCGACAAGACGAGTACATTTTAAATACTATTTTGTTGTATTGGACATAATATCTACTGGAGTATTGAATACTATTTCCGTTAAATACTTTTTTTCCGACTGTCAGTCAAATTGACAATAATTAATATAAATATAGAAAACCATACGATATTGTTAATTTTATAGGTGGGTACATGTTACCGAAAAACGATTACCACGAAAAAGCAGAAACTTATATTTTTTTTGAATATTAAATAATATATTAATATAGGTGGATTAGCGATACAGTCGATTAGGGGCTAATAATGCGAATCAGATCTGGGCTTTCTGGGATTTGAATTAATACGTTATAATTTATTAAAACTTTCACCGATAAAATGTTTTCAGGTTCTTCTCAGTCAGTATTTTAAATTTTATTATAGATTATATAGCCTACGGGCTCTAGGTAAGTTATTAGTTAACAAATAATTAATAATAAAATGTAACAAACTAACAAGTTTTACGATTCTACAACCTACAGCCTATGTATATAATGCTTATAGTATTACAAATTACAACTAATAATTATTCTTAACTATTACCTATGGAACCTATTTACCCGGTGTATAATTTAATAGTAGTTGTTCAAACATCACCTCAAACAGCTTTACATTTAAAGTGCCGAAAAATATGATAAAATTAATATGTTGGACGTAGGTACGTATAATTTATTAACTTATATAAAAAAAAAAATAGCATTTTAATAAGATAAGTGTATGAGTAATAGTAAAATACCTTAATTAACTATAGGCATCACACTGCCTGGCGCGTACATAGACAATACTTCAATATTATATTAACACCAAAATGGTGGATTTTTCGAAGAGATATTTACAGAGAAATATTATGCGCCACGCGAGAAAGTTGTAATAATAACTCACACCAGTAAAAACGTCTTGCACAATGACGAATTTAAGGACCGTTTGCGTATAAAACGACACTTGTTGATTAAAAATAAATGATTTACTATTATAGACATCCGAATGACGAACGCCGCAACGGAATAACTACCGAAAAAATAAATATAAATTCGAACGCAGAGTGTTTCTTAATGGTTTTGCACAACCGAATTCATCTTAAAAATCACCTATCACCTATATTATTATTATTATAGGTATGATGAACTGTATATAATAATATATATATGTGCTTATTATCGGTTTATAAAAGAGAGATAGTTGAACCGTGGCTCTTATTCGAGTCGATTTTTTTTTTGTCGACTCGACGAGTGTAATAATATTATAATTAAAACCAGAGGCCCTGGGTACGGAACATGCGCAATCGTCATCGTCGTCGGGGGGTAAATATATTTGTGTTTTTTTTTGCATCTAGGAACCGATAATTTACACGTTTGGAAGTCCGAAATTTCCAGGGAAAAATATTATGCACGACACGAGAAAGTTGTAATAATAACTTACTCCAGTAAAATTTGTCAATAACGAATTTAATGATCGTTTGCGTATAAAACGACACTTGTTGATTAACAATTAATGATAATAATATAATAGACATCCGAATGACGAACGCCGCAACGGAATAAGCTACTGAAAAATAAATATAAATTCGAAAGAGTCTATTTCTAAATGGTTTTGCGCAATCGAGTTCGTCTTAAAAATCACCTATCACCTATATTATTATTATTTTTATTATTATAGGTATGATCAACTATGTATATAATAATACAGGTGCTTATTATCCGTTAATAAAAGGGAGATAGTTGAACCGCTCTTATTCGAGTCGATTTTTTTTTTTTGTCGACTCGACGAGTGTAATAATATTATAATTAAAACCCGAGGCCCTGGGTACGGGACATGCGCAATCGTCGTCGTCGTCTGAGGTATTTGTGTTTTTTTTTTTGCATCTAGGAACCGATAATCTACAGGTAGTCCGCGGATGATGTGTGCTAACAGGACGCGTCACGTCACGGCGCGGCGCGGAGAGACCTACAATTTTTCGCGTTATTACAACGTCCTCCGGATCGAAAAAAAATATACATAATAACTACAGTGATAATATATTTTTAGCTTCGTCACATATTTTGCATTCACTTTGCTCCACTTCGTAAGGTATATATGACAACCATACCGCGTGTTATATACTTGGGCATGTGTACCTATATAACCTATACGCGTACCTAGTGTCTGCTGTAACTGCAGCTGCCTCGAACATCCCATTGTCGGTGTCGTTGTTATTATTATGATAATAATAATTATTATTATGATAATAATAATTATTATTATTGATCAGTCGACGACTACGGCGCACACACATGCTGCCGCCGCTGCCGCTTTCGTCGTTGCCGCTCGAATTCGTTTTAAAATCCGATAAATTATTAATCATCGTGACGGACGGACGGACACGACACGTCATATTATTATATCGGACCCCACAGGGCCTGCCGTGTTACCGTCGTAGTATGTTGCGATCGTGATTGATCGATCGCGAATAATTATACCGCCCATGTTTTATAGTGATTATCAGCGTTTCGAAAGTTATGCAGCAGGAAGCCATCGTCGGTAAACTGTTTTATTATATATATATTTTTTTAATAACACACTGACATCACACGTTCACCTGTGTGTGTATAATAACAATCATCGTTTCCACTCCACGTCTGACAGGTCCCCTAAACCGATGATACGATTACCACCGCGGTCGACGTGATAATAACGCAACGGGGGACGTCGTCTGCATACCTCCGATGATCCCTCGAGGCGTTAACGCGATGATTTCGTAATAATAGGTATGTAGTGCACTCGAAAGAAATTTTTTCTCCGCTCGCAGTCGAACCCATTCGAAGCGCTTGTCGACAGTGTCCTTACGAAATTACGACTTTATGTATAATATTACAATATAAGTTCACAACTGCGGCATCAAGACGATAATATATTATGCCCTACGCTCCCCGACGCGTTTATTTTGTCACACTGCGCAGCCGCGGCTGACGTGGCCTGTTCTACAAAATAATTATAATAATATATCAAGAGGAGTACCCGCCTGCTATGTATATGATTGATATTGCCGGAGAATTTAAAAGTCACTGACGTCCATCGCTTAAAGTCGGTTAGTCGCTTAGTCGGCCGACTGCAGAACTCTATATTACAGGTCTACATGAACTTACCGTCGAAGTCTACGGTACCGGATCCGTCCGCGTCGATTTCATCGATCATCTGATCCAGTTCTTCGTCGGACATGTTGTTGTCGAGTTCAGACAATATTTCTCTCAGCACTTCGGTCGTGATGTAACCGTTACCTGAATGAAAAAATTTATCGACTTTTAATATCGAAATTACGAATTCCAACTGTGCCTATTTCGTGTATGGTATAACTAGGGCCGGGGCTGTCCTTAGGGTGGGGGAGGGGGAGGCGAGCAGGGTCCAGGCCCTGAGCCTCGCGCTTTTTGCACACATTTGGTGGCCTCGCGTCTGAAAAAAGTGGTAAAATTGGTTTAAAAATTGGTTTTCGCCCTGTGCCTCGAAAATCCTAAGGACGCCTCTGCCCCGCGCCAATGCGCCATCCCTATGTGTAGAGGGTATATATAAGGGTACGTAGCTAGCAAGTATTTCGATTATTCGCACCTTCTTTGTCGTACAGCCTAAAAGCTTCTCTGAGTTCGGTTTTGATTGCTTCGGAGTCCTCTTCCTCCTCAGTCATAAATCTCGATGCCAACGTACAAAAGTCGTCAAAGGATAATGTCCCGGTTCCTGTAAGGGGAAAAAAAACGACGTTTATTATAGTAGGTAATAAAACATCTCAAGCACAAAACGCTGCTGCAGACGGAAAATAGTAAAAAGTAAATAACAATCGACGATTTACACCGCGATTTCGGCACGGTAAGATATTAATATTGCGCCGCACAAGGCCGCCTATTGTGCTAAATTTGGCCAACAATGGAGACTGTAAAACACGCGTAAATTATGCTTCGGATGCATTATTAGAGCACCAAACGTTGTCTCATACGCTCACTGTTAACGAATATAATAATAATATTATGGTTAAAACATTAAGGTAGGTGTCTATATACTCCGATGGCTTTAAAATTGTTGAAATATTTTATTAGTTTGGCGAGGGAGGGTGAGGGGTTCGTCGGATGCGCTATTCCTCGAAAGCACAATCGTCAATCGATATCATATCATATGTTATAATATTTTATATAATACATTTTACTCGGTGGAGAAGGTTTTTAAAAAGAATCGCGAAGAATAAATTGTCAAAAAAATTGATATAATATATTATTATATTGTTAACAGACATGTCCGCGTAACAGACATATTTTTAAAGAGCAATACCAACGCGTACAGACTATAATATTATATTGTGTTTTGTTGCGCAACGTCACAGTATTATTATGTAGTGTATACTTCAGTAATATAACATACATATGTTGTATATAACGTGGTAATTTACTCGAAATGCTATAAAGTCAAATTCCATAAACACGAGCATATTTTTTAGTCTTGAGGGAACAAATTGAAAACACGTTTCGCATTAAGTGTCTCACATATACGGATCTTTTTTCCAAGACATGGGGATGGCCCTGGTGCCTTGTGGGGGGGGGGTCCCGTTTTATTACGAAACGTGGATATCGCCGTCTGTGTGCCGAACACATAAATAATGATAAGTTTTGTTCGACCCAGAAGCTCCGAAGAGTGCTATTTATGGAGTGTGGACGAAAAAACAAACCGATAAACTTATGTTGTATAGGTATATAATATATATTGTATATACATACCCTTATACTCTATTGTACCGTAACGAAATATCATTCTGTTTATTTTTTACGTTGAATAATGATGTACCTATTACCTGCCTGTAATAAGTATTTGGATTTTATAGACTGTTTCAAATAATATTAATTCAGTAGCGTGCGCAGGATTTTACCTAACCTAACCAGGAGTTCGGTTGTATAGGGTTTTACCTGAATAAATAAATAAAATTGCATTATATTTTTCTAAACGGTTTTTGTATGACGACAGACCAATTATAGTTAGTATCAAATTTAGTCTACATTTACAGTGCGTTTAACCTGCCAGGTCGTCTATAGAGCCTCCTCGGGTCGTATAATAAACGTGGCAATAATCGATGGACGATGATAAACCATCGATTATGGCAGTCGTTTGGCAATGCATTCTAAATCAGCCAAAAAAAAACTGAAAGTATGATTACTGTCTTTGTCATATTCAACGATTTATTTTATATCTATTAAAAATGATCAACAATTCATTAATCTGTGTGTATCAAAATGGCGGTAAATAAGATTTTTTTGAAAAGAGAAATTTCAGAGGGGTCAGAACTCAAAACCCCCTAGAACCCTACCCCTGCGTGCGCCACTGAATATTATTGTAAAAAATAAAAACCACAAACCATAATTTAATGATTTATCATATTATTAAAGTGATTGGGTTGTTCACGTTAAGCCTACACGTTGAAATCGAAATTTACGCCGAAAATTTGAGTTATTGTTTTTGTACGAACATAGAATGATAGTAAATACTAAATAATATTACGAAATAAAAATCATTGGCAAATAAAAATTCTAAAATTGTGTCAGCACGCATATAGGAAATTCTTTTTTGTCCGTCCAGCTATAAGAAACGTAAAAGTTCACATCGAAATATCACATGGTTATTGCAATTAAATATGATGCACTTGTTGTTCGTGAAATTGCAGTTATTATGATACTTATTATAATATATTTTCTTATGCAGTTCCGAAGTCTAATAATATGATGCAGTTGTATAATTATTATTAACCGGGGAAACAATGTATATTATCATGACTTAATATATTCAGTGCGATGAGAATATTTTATGGCATTATGCATTTTTATGACACAATAGTGTTTTATCGAAGAAATTTTATCAGCCTGCAGTTGTTGTGTTTTATTATTTTAGTGTGCCTATATATTTATAAGAACATTTTGGATTAAAAGTATTTTTAATGTGAATTTAAAATTTAAAAGATATGATTTTAAATTTAAAAAGAAAATACGAAGTACAAAAATCGAAAAAGAAAATATTATAAGTAGCACGTTTAATTTACCATGCTGTTTACACTTTTTATTTTTAATTAACGGGGCTTTGGATTTATATACAATATAGGTACATAGTATTGAAAAACTACAAAATACGCGGTAAAAGAAATCAATGATATGCAAAATAATACGCTAAAAATTAAAAATATGTAAAATTAATTTTTTTCAGGCACATAAAACATTTGTTGAAAAACATTTAAATCCAACCACGTCACGAACTCACGACTTACGACCAACTGTGGTCGGATTTGCTATTTTATACGTTTAAACACTATGTGTATTTGATTTTTTTTTTTCATTCATGAAATATTAGTTTATGAATATTATTTATTAGGCGTACCAGCTAAAATCGGACTAAGAGGTTTTTATTTTCTCCAGCGCCCTAAAATCTCTTTCTGTAATATATGATATTGTTGAAATCGTCTGTTTTTTTATGCGACATTGTGCCATACTGCCATTATACATGATATTTATATTATAATAAAACTCTACAGTGCAGGTAGAGTTTGAAAAATAGACCGCATAGAACCCTCGTAATTTAACACTTAAGTATATTGTATTTTTAATGTCTCTATCAATCGAGTTAAAATTTAAAATTCATGTTTTAGAGTGATTAAATACAAAGTTTGCAATGTTTTCATGACGCCGATCAATTAACAACGTTTTTACATTTGAAATTAACCCACAACACGCTACTCACTTGAATGTCTAATTCAAATACTATAAAATATGTGGATAATAGTTTAACTGTAAGCCTTTCGAACGTGTTATTCATCAATAAAAACGACACATTTAACACAATTTTTAAGTTACCGACCTCAGAAACGCGGCATTGTTATAATATTTGTGTTTGCTTCAATATTAAGCCTGATATGTACTACCTATATTTATTATTTTGCGATATATCGCTTAAAATATAAACTCTATGTACCCTATTCATCAAGTCTAAAAAATGTTCAATTATAAGTCTTGCTAAATAAACTTAGACTGCATATTATAATGTTATAATGAATACGCTGAAGCCCAAACCTTCGTCCATTGCCCAGTCGGCCTTCCTTTCCAATACAATGATTTCATCACTAGCCATATATATCTAAATATATATATAATCTATACGAGCTTGTATATAGCGCACAGTAACTCTTGAAGGGCCTATCTTTTTCGACGAGTGAATTTTCTCTGAACTCTCCCGCACCGTTTCTGTGAAACAAAAACTAAGCGTATTTAGTTGCAAAGCTCATTTCGCGTGGATTCGGGTACAATAAGAACTATAAAATTGTGCAATTGTTTCAACTCATGTTCGTGAATGTTCTAAATTGTATATTATATTATTATACCGGTGCGCTTGTTGAATGAGCAACGTACGAGGGAAAAAAATATCGCTAGTGAATCAATAGAACCAAACTGGGCAATAGAACTAATAAAAAAACACCACTCTTAAAATATTATATTGCAACTTGAGCAGAAATAAAAACGTCAAATTCAATACGAAATCAGAATTAAGTGCACGTCGTGTATATAATATATAGTGATCAAATAAACCTAAACTGGAAAAATTCTGAATCAAAAATAGAATATTATACAATACCGATTCACCAGAATAACGCACGTGGTTTAGTCGTGGTAAAATAAGAGCCCGCCCCCCCTCCCCCGTCTATATTATGTGTGACATTTGTGGAGCAACCCTAACGGTTGAACAAACTGGCATTTAGGTACCGACAGATTTCCGTTTACGTTCGGATTATCTTGTCACGTTAAATACCAAAAATGTATACGGCCCAAACCCAGAAAACATATTTTAGAATATTATCATATTATAATAATATATTAATATTATAGTACAGTTGATCTTGGTTAGCGTAGCAATAATATAGTTAATTCTTCGACGTGCCTTACCTATTTGAAGAGAAAATAACAATACATGTTAAAATCGTTAGTACATGACGACGACGACACGACTCGTGAAGCCAAAGTTTCGGTTTGATCGATAAAAAGCAAAATCGTCTCTGCTGGTGCATAATATTATATAGGTTAAACGCGTGGACCGGATGTATATAATACGCGTACAGGAAAACGCCCAAGTAAAGTTACATCGTTATGCGGAAGATACTGATTTTAATTAATTAATTTACTTTAACGCGTCGGTGTTAGTTTAGCGAGCTTGTGAAGAACCGACCTCGATAAATTTAGACGTTATTATATACATCCGAGCGAACCGTTTAAAGTAGGTATATACCCGTCGATTTTCGTTTGTACACTCTCTGCGGCTGCTGCAGTACATAATATTAAAAACTAAATCTCCGCCAACTTATCGACGAGTTGATGTCAGTTGATTAATTTG
The DNA here is from genome assembly GCF_019925205.1 of Metopolophium dirhodum. Taxonomy (NCBI): domain Eukaryota; kingdom Metazoa; phylum Arthropoda; class Insecta; order Hemiptera; family Aphididae; genus Metopolophium; species Metopolophium dirhodum. The sequence goes on from NC_083562.1 coordinate 3,563,733, forward strand.
TAAAAACCGTGTACGTACATTGAACATAATATAAGTGCAATTTCGACTCGTGCAAAACAATTATAATAATTGTATATTCGTATGTGTGTGCGGATGTGTGTTTTATACATTATAATCAAACTAAATGTATAGGTATGTAGATTGCGCAAAGTGTCTTACAATTATTATATTACTTTTCCAAAGTTGTATAATAATGTAATAAGCGCATATAATAATTTAATAACGTACATTTACATTTTTACCGTTAAAACGGTATCACTTTTATTATAATAATATGCGTTTTGATTTAGCAAGACAAATATAAATGTTAACGCGAGCCCAATTATTATATGTTGTCGTGACGCGTAATTTTTGCGGATTTTTCCTCCTTATTTTAAATATTATTTTGAAAGTATACGTATTTATCATAAATCGATTACCATAATATTATAAGTACAACGGTGAGAGAGCATAATATTATATTATGGTGTGTGTGTGTTTTTTTCACATATAGGTACCTCAAAAACTACTATTTGAGTACCTACTTTTATTTGAGCTCGTTATTTGTTATACTGTATAGAAATTATTAAGATACGCTTTGTGAGTGCGTCTCTGAACTGTAAATAAAAATATGATATTCATAAATTGTATATTATTTAAATTTTTTATTTCGTATATAGATATACGTATATTGGAAATAGTTACAAAAGAAAAAAAACACTTTAACAAAGCTAAGTACCTCCCCATAGTGTACTATACGTCTTGTGATCTACTTTTAATGTTAAATGTCAAATGTATTTTATTGCATATTATTATTATTATTATTTATACAGTAGCGCGTTGAGAACGGAAAAAAGAAACATGACTGTATCATATTATTATTATTATTATTATTATTATTATTATACAAGTCGACCGTTTTATTTCATAAAAAATAAAACTAAATCCTAAGGTTTTGTCTGTGCCTGCCTATATACATAATATATTGTTTGAAATTCGCTACAAAACACTTTCTATCGACCACTGTACGGTTTATAATCCACGATCGTTTTCGTAACAATAGGACATATACATAGGTATTAATTAATTTATGAAACTTTTCTCGTATGCGCGCGTACACATTATTATTATTATTATTATTATTATTATTATTATTATTATTATTATTATTATTGAGCAACCCGTAAGGCAAAACTAGGTAAGTATTTATTATTTTAGCGCGGGCGTGCGTACCCGTGGCGGCATCGGGTGGATATCGTATAGAGGATAAGACGCATCAACGATTTTCGTCGGATCAACCAAATTATTATTTCAGACGTTTAATGGCGGCACACGCGTCGTACATATGCAGATAATATATTATTATAATATGTACACTTCCCACTAGAAAGTGTGATGACGTCCGTAAGTAGTACGCGAAAAATAGTGTTCGCATTTAGGGTCATCGGTTCAATCGCGCGGAGAACATATTTAAAGGACTGTAATGTTATTCGTTTTGTACGCACGTCGGACTTGCCCGTAGTATAATAATATTATCGCAACGAATCGAAGTATAGGTACGGTAATTTAGGTAAGTCGGTGCGTCGTAATACACGAATTGAATAAATTTTAAATTGCGATTTATGAAAAAAAAATATATTACAATATTATGTCTGGATAATCCTGCAGTTTATATTATATTATATTATAGCTGTTGTAAAAACGCGTCTAAACTAAAACAATATGTAAGGTCACTATATTCGTTTTACAAGTCATAATATTATTATGTTTAGTAGCCGCGGGTACCTATATCGTATGAGTACGTTTAATTTTTTTTTTTTTTGTAAAAAGCGTGAGTATGAAAAAAGAATTTTTTAAAATTCAAACTTTCAAATCGTTAAACAACAAACGGGTAAATAGGTTGGAGCGCGTGTAGGTATACATTTGTTAAGTAATATAATTGTATTTGTTTATCGTATACAGTAGATTGCATCGACATATTTTGTTTATTGAATTATTTTTAATAGGCAATAAAAAAAAAAAAAATAATAATAAAACAAAGTGGGCGGCCATCGGAGTGGGCGAATCGTCGATTTCATCACGCGATAAAATTAAATAGGAAAATGTGTTCATACGAAATATTTTCTTGCAAATCGCGGCATACAGAACCACTACAGTTATGTTTTGTTTCGGACGATTGAAGTTATGCATTGTTAATTAATATTACGCGTTTCGATAAGCGTCGGTTAAGTTCACGAAGTTGGTCGAGTTGTTAAGACAGGTTTATATAATTTTGAACGATCGCGTTAAATAATATATGCATCGGAACAGTGTAGCTGCGGGGAATCACCTCGAATTTCCAATAATTTTTGGGTTTGCGAATCTCAACCGGATACTTTATAGTATTATATTATGATAATATTAAATTGTTGCTTTTATATGTTGGTTTCTCGATAACTTTTTTGGATAATGATTTAAAAAATATCACATTCGACCGAAAATATTACACTTATAATATAATAATTGTAGCGCCCGAAATTCATTGCATATATAAATCAAATTATAAAAAATATTTAAGGTTATTTCGGTATAGACAGTGTATATAAAAAAAAGCGTTTATCATCGCGTACAATAGTGGTCGAATAACAATATTTCAAAGAACCAATACATCATTAGGTACTCATTCGAGCGCCGTAAATCCGTTTGCAAACGGATAAAAACAAATTCAAAAAAATGTTTGCGGCCATTTCGGTGGACCGTGCTTGGAAAAAATTGTCAATGTTATTACAGTATTCTATATATAGGTGGGTAGTGGTCGAACAAAATTTCCAAAGGACCGTTTGATAATAATATAGGTAAGTATCTTCGACATCCTTATTTTTTATTCGTGACGTATAAATCGCGGAACACAAAACAACTACAGTTATGTTTTGTTTCGGACGATTAAAGTTATATATTGTTAATTAATAGGTAACATTACGCGTTTCGATAAGGGTTGGTTAAGTTGATTAAGTTGGCTGAGTGTTGTTAAAATAGGTTTATAGAATTTTGAACGATCGCGTTAAGTATATGCATCGGGACCGTGTCGCTGCAGGGAATCACCTCGAATTTCCATTAATGTTTGGGTTTGCGAATTTCTTTATAATATTATTATATTATGATAATATTAAACTTTTGTTTTTAAATATCGGTTACTCGATAACTTTTTTGGATTATATGATTTATAAAATATCACATTCGACCGAAAATATTGTACTTATAGTATAATTGTAGCGACCAAAATCCTTTGCAAATACAAATCAAATTAAAAAAATATTTGCGGTTATTTCGGTATAGACCGCGTTAAAAAAAAAAAAACAATACCGTCGCGAATAATAGTGGTCGAATCACAATATTTCAAAGAACCAATACATTATTAGGTACTCATTCGAGCGCCGTAAATACGTTTGCAAACGGATAAAAACAAATTCAAAAAAATTTTTGCGGCCATTTCGGTGGACCGTGCTTAGAAAAAATTGTCTATGTTATAACAGTTTCCTATATACAGGTAGGTAGTGGTCGAATACAATTTCCAAGGAACCGTTTGATATTAATATAGGCAGGACCTCTTCGAACGCATTCTTTTATACATTCGTGGCGTATAAATCGCGGCATACAGAACAACAGTAATGTTTTGTTTCAGACGATTAAATATTATGTCGTTAATCAATAGGTAATATTACGCGTTTCGATGAGTGGTGACGTAGTTGGTTGAGTTGTTATAATAGGTTTATAGAATTTTGAACGATCGCGTTAAATATATGCATCGGGACAGTGTAGCTGCAGGGAATCACCTCAAATTTGCATCAATGTTTGGGTTTTCGAATTATTTCAATAGGACACCGTAATATTAAGCTTTTGCTTTTAAATATCGGTTACTCGATAACTTTTTGGATTATATGATTTATAAAATATCACATTCGACCGAAAATATTGTACTTATGGTATAATTGTAGCGACCAAAATCCTTTGCAAATACAAATCAAATTAAAAAAATATTTGCGGTTATTTCGGTATAGACCTCGTTAAAAAAAAAAACAATACCGTCGCGAATAATAGTGGTCGAATCACAATATTTCAAAGAACCAATACATTATTAGGTACTCATTCGAGCGCCGTAAATACGTTTGCAAACGGATAAAAACAAATTCAAAAAAATTTTTGCGGCCATTTCGGTGGACCGTGCTTAGAAAAAATTGTCTATGTTATAACAGTTTCCTATACATAGGTAGGTAGTGGTCGAATACAATTTCCAAGGAACCGTTTGATATTAATATAGGCAGGACCTCTTCGAACGCATTCTTTTATACATTCGTGGCGTATAAATCGCGGCATACAGAACAACAGTAATGTTTTGTTTCAGACGATTAAATATTATGTCGTTAATCAATAGGTAATATTACGCGTTTCGACGAGTGGTGATGTAGTTGGTTGAGTTGTTATAATAGGTTTATAGAATTTTGAACGATCGCGTTAAATATATGCATCGGGACAGTGTAGCTGCAGGGAATCACCTCAAATTTGCATCAATGTTTGGGTTTTCGAATTATTTCAATAGGACACCATAATATTAAGCTTTTGTTTTTAAATATCGGTTACTCTATAACTTTTTTTGGATTATGAGTTATAAAATATCTGCACATTCGACCCGAAAATATATTTTCACTCATAGTATATAATAATTGTATCGCCCGAAATTCGTTGTATATATTTTGTAGACGGACAAAAACAAATTCAAAAATTTTCGTAGCTATTTCAGTGGACCGGTGGACCAAAAAATTGTCTATGTAATAACAGCATCGCATATTATTCTATAGGTAGTGGTCGAAGAAAAATTTCCAAAGAACCGTTTGATAATAATAGTATGTAATATGTATCTATATTCGACCGCGTTCTTTTATATATAGGTACGCCACTTAATTGAATGTTTAACGATGTAAACATAATTAAATCAAAAGTATCAATATGCATAGTACGTTTAAACGCGCAAAAATTAGGCAACGTCCATAAAATTATAACACATAATAATGATATAATACCGTACACTAGTATTTAGTATATTCGCTGGAAGGCCCTTTGCGTGTATCGAGTCTATTATTATTATTATAAAACACGACGACGACGACGACAATCTGAAGGTCTGTGTTGCATTATCAGATATTTTTAATAAAATATTACGCAACCGGTCTAATTGAATAAAATGAAAATTTTCTGGTCTGCTTTTACACAATACAATATTATAAAAATAATAATATTATGATACGACGCGCGGACGAAAACAATGACAATGACTTTATTATTATTATTATTATTATTATGGATTAGCCGACGTGCACAGACGCGTAAATCCATTAAAATTTCAGTGAGGAGGGGCGGGGCGGCTTCGATCCCACAAAACTAAAAATATGTCTGTTTGTGGTGGGGGGAGGATATTATGGGATATTTGGGTGTCTGAAACCCTCCCCCCTCCGATTTCCGCCTACGGAGACGCGTACCTATGCCTACGTTCGGTCGGCTGCTTACCTTGGTGGTCGATTTCGGATACGATTTTCTTAACAGTTCCGGCGTCGGTAGCATGGCCCAACATGTCCAAAATGATGTTGATGTTGGCGCACGTAATTTTGCCATTTTTCTCAGTGTCGAACGTGTCGAAACCCTTTCTCAAAACTTAAAAACGATACACACATCATTAATAAATACCACTTGAAAAGATCTACCGCGGTCGTCGTTATACCTTTCAATTGATCTTTACTCAACGTTATGGCTTCCGAGAGGTCTTGGGGTTCAGGGACCGGGTCCATCCACGACTGTAATGATATAATATGTTTTAGACAATAGTTAAAATACGCGACAATCTATTACTATTCGGGTACATAGTCGTCATTTTTATCATAAATTCGATCGTCGGCGAACCGTCGACGATGTGTATCGAATCATATTATACCATCATCGACGACGACGACGACGACGAGTGACTTTTTCTTGTCGTACATCGAATATTAATACGGTCGATATATTATGTATACTGTCGAATATATCGATCAATATTGGTTATGTATCTGAAGCGATGACTTACCATGTTTGATGTTGTCGTCCGGGTCGCTGTGGTATGATAAAATAATAGAATACGTCGAACGGTGTGCGACGGACAATCGTCTGAGTCTGTGCCCGATGAAAGCTTTGAGGTAACAATGGCGCGCGAACGTCCAAGTGTATAAGACGATATTTATTTATAGTACTAATTTACCTTTCAATACGTATAAATGACACGACGCCAATTAAAACTCAATTGCTTTTAATCGCACGGCAGGGACATTTTTAGCGCCGATTTTTCGAGTGGGGGACAAATATATTTTTACATCCATTTGGTGCGCCATTTCATTAGTAGGCCAACTCGAGATTATTTTTATTCGAGGAAAACAATACGCGCGTACTATAGCAGACGTTAGTAATTAATATTATATTTCATAAATACATGTTAAACATTATACACTTTACCTATACGTTGTCCGTATAAACAATTTATTATAAAATTAAAAAAATACAAACTACAGTTTTTAAAATTTAATTTTAATTTTATTATAATCCGAACGATTTGAACGTGTTAAATGTTATAATACATTAAAATAAATCTCGTCGATAATATCATGATTTGCATATGGTATACGCGTATTTAGAACGAGTAATATTTATCATCCGACATTACATCGTTAAGAAAATTTAAATTAAAGCTATTGTAGTATGCGTATTTCCATAGTCACTGCAGTATGCCGTTTAATTTGAACGAAATTTTTTTTATCACACGAAGTTTTTTTTCAAAACCGTTTTATTAATTAATCCCACCCGAGTTCTAGATAACGCTCTTTTAAAATTAAAAGGTTTTCGTGTAAAGTTTTTTTTGGTATGAATTCGTACGGAGATTATATCTATCAAATTATTATTTTTTGATTTTATCATTCAAATTAATATGTTCAGCCTCTTAATCACGAAGTTCGTAGGTACGTTAACGTTATATTATATTTTTACAATACATATTGTCTTATGGAGGTAATTAATTTCATAATAAACAATATAGGTAAGGATATATTATAGACTATAGTATACGATCATAAAATATTAACTTTTTTATTAAATTAAATTTGTTTTTGATCTTATAAAAAAAAACATTAACTTTGATGACTATGATAATTTATTATTATTATATTTCTCGTGAATTGTAATTTTTAGTGTGGTGCCGATTTGAAGGAGAATTGTTTCTTTTTGAGATTGTAATATATTTAACCGCTGCGTAATCAAATCCTTAACCGCATAGCCTTAATGTAAGGACGTCTTATTTAACCATTATAACCAATAACCATATGTTTAAAAGTGATAACTCTGTTAATGGATAAATCATCTTTAATTTAGTAATTAGGCGGTGTAGGCGTATTACATAATAGAGTAATATTGTTAACTATATAAAGTAATATTCTATTGCCGGGTTGCACGAACAATCGCTAAACGTTTGACGGATTAACAGATTTTGTGGTCCATTAAATGAATACGTTTTTCATGCATTTTTCATGCAACATTAATATTATGAGACTGTTTATGGTATTATTAACATAATTACTATCTATCTTCCATTGAACAAATCGTATTTGTGTCGCTCGCATAAGATTATTACAATATACACATACAAGACAATTTATAAACAATATAATATCACTATACACTTTTGACCGTAATAGACAACAGTTCAATTTTTATTTACCTATTACGCGGTTTAACATCATACCGACACGTTGATAAATATATAATATTTTCTATTTTTTAAGGGGAAAAAAAAGGAAACCATTCACATACAAATTATTTAACATATTGGTGTACAACATATATGTTTATGAAATATATTATGTAAATACGTGACAATAATATGTATACAACATGTACACGTTATATTATATGGAATAATGTAAATATTACATATTATTATGTTAATATGCGTCTTGTGAATCCGTATTTTTATGCTAAGTCCATTGACAACTTTTTTGAATGCCCGGCTTGCACCCCAAGTACGGGACGGGGATTGGATAGCGAATTTATACTTATTCTATATATTAGCATATTATTACTTGTTCCAACAGATTTTCGCGCCTCTGCCAGCCGAGATTACAGAGCCGTGCGGGAGGATATTCGGCGCGTATATATAGTTAAAATATATATATATATATATATGTACGCATAATACGTATTATAATATTGTATATTCATACTTATCTGTTGAAAAATAAAAAAAAAACCGTCCGCGATCAGAACGGTTGCCAAAACATCGTAAATTACAGTGCAGGATATCCGGATGAAACTTCCGGATGCCATTTCTCGTGCTACAGTGGTTAATTCCCTCTGCCCCGGCCGTATCGCGCAAGAAGGGGGACTAAGGCTTTAAACGTTTTTTTTATTTCGGTTGTTTTTTTTTTTTAATTATCGGCACCAGCAGATAACCGTATATAGCCCGTAATGACTTGGGATATTTCCTTTCTGCCCACACGTTCGCTGCCCGCGATAAATCATTCTGTCTCATCCCCGTTTCAACAGTTATTTATTATATAATATTATCCTAATTATTATTATCAGCATCGGTGGTTCAAAGCATTTTTGTTCTGCGACGCAGTGCCCCGGATCGGGTGCGGACTCGACCCCCCGAGACCCAGCCTCTATTCCTCTATACAGTGGCCCATGCTTTAATATTGCAAATAATGATACCCATAGGCGTAATCTGGGGGGGGGACTACAACTGCCCCCTCAGATATTTAACTACTGAGCTGGTGGTGCAACAGCGAAATTTTACCTTATAGATTTATAATTTTACTCGCCCCGCCCCCGTCCCCCAAGAATTTACACCAGATTACGCCTATGAATTGGTACCTGATCACATTTGTTGACGAAATAGGATATAACCATATTGTCTTATGATAATAAATGCTTTGTTCGCACAATATATTAGGTATAGGTATGTTGTTCGCTTATTAAATAAAAAGTGACCATTTCAGATTTGCTTGATTATAATAATATGGTTTGGTCTTCGAGTTAATAATATTATGCTGGTGAATAACCGCCATATATATATATGTTACGGTAAATGATGTTGAATGGAAATTAACGTAATTCACCGGTTATTAACGTTATTTACCAAATACGCAGGTAATTATCGTTATAAACCGGATAATCACATCAATGACCAAATACACGGGTAATTGTTGTTATAGACAGATATGCACGTGAATCTCAAATACTTACTACAATTTTAAAATAGGTATTTTTAAAAAAAAATGCATTATTATTTTTTATTTGTTTTTACAATTTGTACTCCCATGACATTTACTATTACATAATTTTTCAGCCCCACGGCAGGCACAACGTTTATTATTACAACCAGTCTTGCAATGGCAACGCTGGTACCCTCGAGGGCCCGCAACCGAACTATTACTAGCTGCTTCCCTCAGTGTCAACTGTCTATCACCTGCTAATTTTATCACATTGTCCATGTCTGATAGATTTTCTTCGCAAGCAGCTATTTCTTGGCGTGTGTAATTATATTTAAGAAAACCACGTTCCGTACCGATAAAATAATTAAAACATTTTTAATTTTAATAATATATTTTTTCATTAAGAATTAACCTACAGAGTTTGTATAAGTCATGTTCAACTTGGGTGACAACTGCCAGTATATTTTTATTTTTTTAACTTGTTCAATAACATCATTGTAGTCTTTAGTAGACAAAAATGAGTTATTATCATCTCGTTTGCTCGTAAGAATATTTTTCATTTTTTCGTTGAAAGTTGTGCGAACAATATCGATAGCCATTTTAAATAACTGGTAAATACGACGACAGTTGTACACATACTAAAGTAATAATCTATATAAATTTTCGTTACGTATGATATTTTCAAATGTCATCTCCACGGCTATACCAATGTTATAATATGTATAGTAATATTGTATACTGTATAGGCCCAGTGTCCACCTTATCTGTGGCCGATAAAGTTTTATTGATTTACCCAATCAGTACCACAATTAGTTTAGCGATCACTTTGTCATTGCTCGTTGGACATTATTTTAAAATCACGGTTATTAACGTTATTCACTAGAAAATAACAATAATTCCCACATTCGTAGGTAAATAACGTAAATAACCGGCGAATAACGTTAATTTCCGATATAACATCATTTACCGTAACATATATATATTCGATTTGTATTTCCGTCGATGGTGAGCGTATATTAAATATTGCTTCAACTTAAATATTTCAACTTTATGTACTTATATAATATATATATATATATATTATTGAAAAGCGATGGCTACAAACATAAAATACGGCTGGACAATATTGTCATAATATCATTCAGAGATACTAGTAGTGACATAAATCTGTGAAAATAAGTCTAAAAAACTGTATATGTACCAAAAAATAGTAGGTGATATATAGGTATATTGATCTAACAATTACAATCATCCAATTAAGTATTCAAAATTGTAACGAAAGAAATCATTACAATATATATTCTACGATATACAAGACATATAATAATTCTATACAAATAACACAATGAGGGACTTACTGTTTTGATAATTTTAATAATGGCCTATGGGGCAGGGAGACGAGCTTGAGATAAAAATTTAAATTGATGCCATTGTGTATTGGATAAAAAAAAATGCATAAAAAATACATTTTTTTATTATAAATATTATACTTTAAATGTATGTGCAAGTCTCAATTATTGAATTATTACATAAATATTGGTACGCTATAATATAATACTATAAAGACTTTAAGAGATCAAAAAAAAAAACACGATAATAAACTTGATAAAATAAATTGCATTATTTAAATATACATCGGTAACACACTTTAAATCATTACTTGTACCAAAGTTAATATTTTCAATTGATATTGATAGCTCAATCGACTATGTTTTCAAAATGGCACAAGTTGTCGAAAAACGTGATAAATTGAACGCGGTTAGGTTAACGAAAAAACAAAAATATTATATTATATTATTATATAGGTACGCATATATACTATAAAATTAATTCGTATAATAAGCTTGTATGAGGTCTGCGACGGACTCGTCGTGCTCGTTGTTTGGCATAGGTAGGTCGTAGGTACCTACCCAAAGTTTCAGAGGTTTTCATTAAACTTGTAATGGCTGCCTAAGTAGGTTTTCTACGCGGGTATGGTAATTTGAAAAGTATCCTCCGACCCCTCTCGTCGGCTTCTCGTCGGATCAAGTTTCACAAACACCGCCGAGCATCTCATATACAATTTCGCGTGCACTTATCATAAACACACACACACACACACACACACACACACACACACACACACACACACACACACATACACACACACAAAGCTTAACTCGCAGACAACTTTTAATGGTGACCTAATCGAGTTCCAATTGAACGACTATAATAATAGTAATAATATATATAATGTATCGAATGTCTATATTATTATATGCAACTGTTGTGCCTACGCGAACTGCGAGAAGAAACTGTATACAAGTACATTATATACCCACAGCCGAGGTGCGGGTTAACAATAACGCCCATTCGAAATCGGATAAAACTTTTAATCCGATAAACTTTGTAAGTATATTTTATTCTATTAGCGTGCGAGTAGCATACACCTAGGTGGTCTCTGTCCGATGGCGTTGTTTTTAAACTCCATAATAATATAACGAATTTCGTATATTATAGGCATGCATATATATATATATATAGATTATATACAGGTATACAGCGGTCCGTTCGTGTATCGCGTGATGGTATCCACGCCGGATTATATTTACGGTTAAAGTCTGTAACGATACCGCTGTAACGCCGATAATGTTAATCCGTCTTGAGGACGATCGAAATAACGCGAATTTATTTAGTACATTATTATTATTATGCGACACGCGTTGAATTCAAATCGCCAGTAATTAAACGGATCGCTGTGTGTGGTATTATATTATAGTGGAAGACCGGAAATATTATCATACGCGATCGTCCCGACTAGTATTTTATAGTTGTAGTTATCGAAGTAATTGGTTTCTCGTTACGAGTATATATTATCTAACCTAGGTCTCTGTCCGATGGCGTTGTTTTTAAACTACGTAATATAACGAATTTCGTATATATAGATTATATAGGTATACCGCGGTCCGTACATGTATCGCGTGGTATACCACGCCGGATTATACTTACGGTTAAAGTCTTTAACGAATCTGCTGTGACGCCGATAATGTTAATCCGTCTTGAGGACGGTCGAAATAAAGCGAATTTATTTAGTACATTATTATTATTATGCGACACGCGTTGAATTCAAATCGCCAGTAATTAAACGGATCGCTGTGTGTGGTATTGTGTTATATTATATTATAGTGGCAGAGCGGAAATATTATCATCTAACCTAGGTCCGATTAACGCCCATTCGAAATCGGATAAAACTTTTAATCCGATAAACTTTGTAAGTATATTTTATTCTATTAGCGTGCGAGTAGCATACACCTAGGTGGTCTCTGTCCGATAGCGTTGTTTTTAAACTACGTAATATAACGAATTTCGTATATATAGATTATAATATAGGTATACCGCGGTCCTTACATGTATCGCGTGGTATACCACGCCGGATTATACCTACGGTTAAAGTCTTTCTGATGATCATGTAGAGCAGAGTTTTCGTTTAGCAGTTTGCGACTATAATATTATCGAGATTATAATTATTATAACCGGCAATGATATTATGTAATGAGTAATAACACGATTCTACAATAATCTCTGTATATAAAAATGGATCCCTGTTTCCATTGCATCACGCGTATTTATATTTATACTTATTTTATATTTATATTTCGCTAATTCCTTTTTTTTGCTGTGTTTGTAATTGTCAGGAGAAGGTTCTTAAGCAACACAATTTTAGGTAAATCCACTGGAAAAGTAGAAAATTTGGATGTCAAAAAATACAACAGCGGCGCCATCTGTCCAGAAAAAAATAAATTTAATAATAAAAAATTTAGTTGCAGATTAAAATAATAATATAGTGTATTGTATATTGCTTTCTATTGGTTACGGGCATGTTTGTTGATTTGTATTATTATTTCTTTTCAATACATATTAATATATTATATCTTCTAACTATATAAATGTGAAATGAAAATCTTTGTACAGGGTAAGCTCCAGAACTACTTATCGGATCTTCTTGATTTTTTTTGTCAAACGAAAAAGTATGTCACGGAGAAGGTTTCTATGAAAGACAATTTTAGAAAAATCCACCGGAAAAGTAAGAAATCTGTATGTCAAAAATACAACAGTGACGCAATAGGTAAGGTTAGGATTTTGTATTAATTGATCATATTAATCCACCATAGGTAGAATACGACGAACTTGGTATAACTTTGATACTTTAGAGTTAAATCATACACTTACGTACAAACAGCACAGGGTCCGCGATACATCGCAGGTAGATTTCCTATACAGCTGCGAATCTGAAATTTTATTCCGGGCAACGGAAAAGTTAAGATTAATTTTGAACACCATACAACGAATATTAAATAACGAATTGAACAAAGTTTGAGTCATATAGAGTTGGTACATTTAACGGGCTACAAAGTGCACGAGTTCAGCCAGTAACAGTATAAAGTCAATATATTTCGAAATTATTTTGATTCTTAATGTGAAACACTAATTTTAGATAACTTAACAGTTTTATTATTTTTATTTATATAAGTATTTTTACCATTAATAAAAAATATGTCTTTTACACTATAGTCGGCCCCACCTAGGGAAAAATATATTTTCTGTAGATCTCAATCAAAAAAATGAACGCCACTGAGCAAGAAGATTGACGAGGATTTAAATGAAAAAATCATATTCTAAAATAGAACAAACTAGATAAGAATATAAATTTAATAATTACTAAGGGATTTGGGGAAATGCAAATCCACGGAGTTCAATATTACACACATATCATTCTTTCCATTATATCGCAGTGTTTTTTTTTCGATTTACGTACCATGTTGATAAATTGTTTTTTCTTTGATCAAAAAGATTGAACTGGTTAAAAAAAACTGTAATATACCTGAACAAAATACATAGAATTTCCACAAGCCACGTTTTAACATTACACAAGCCTGTTGACTTATTTATTAATATATTAATGAAAATATAATAATATATATAAAAATATTATCAAATAAAAACCAAATATTATATAACATAACATACAATTTTATTCAAGTTTATTTACATATATTACAATTGATATATGCATTACTACGGCAGCATAGTTACAACTTACAATTTCTTAGATATATATATTTCTTAGGTATATACATTTTTAACAAAACATTGTCCGGCGAACAAAACGACGTCCAGCCGGCAACCGGACAAAAATGCTTAATGGTCGTCTATGTCACTGTTAGCCCCGCAGCAAAATATTCGACGAGCGAATCTTTTCGCCCGTCTCCACATCGTCCGACGTCTAGGTGTGACCACGGTTACCGCCATGTCAATTTCCGCAGCATCTCCGCGGCCACCACAGGTTACCATTTTCTGCCCGCTGGCCGTCTCGTGGCCTGGCAATTTCGTCAAGCTACTTTTTAACCCAGCATCACCAATTAGCTGTGTCGAACCAAAGCGGCGCACGTCGGATTCGACAACCGGCTCAACCGGTGTGAAAGTCGGCGAGACTGACATCATCGCTTCGATATCGATAAGTCCTGTAAGTTTTATAACTGTGCCCCGTCAGTCGATACTTCACACAGTGAATCCGTCAAAACGGAAACTTCAGCCGTGGATGGGACGAACGGCATCTCATCTCGTTCGTCGACTTACGCTTTTGTTTGAAATACCAAATCCATTTCTGCATCATCTCCACGGCCAGCACCGGTTACCATCTCTTGCACGCTGGCCGTCTCGTGGCCTGGCAGTTTTGTCAAGCTACTCTTTGACCCAGCATCACCAATTAGCTGTGTCGAACCAAAGCGTTGCGCGTCGGATTCAACAACAGGCTCAACCGGTGTGTAAATCGGCGAGACGGACAACATCGCGTCGATATGGAAGACTTCTGTGGTTCCTGCACGTGTGATATTAGACATAATATTATTATATTGTGATAAAGGATATGTTCAAAATATGCGAAAATTGTACACTGCAATGAATGTTATAACAAAATATAGCTGCCTACTGCGATTTAATACGAACTAAACATAATTTAAACAGTTACGCTGCCCATAGCAACAAGATATTTTGTAAAGTTTTTTTTAAAACCTGTCAGTTTGGCCATTATCTTTTTGAAAGAATAAATAAAAAAAAGTGGGTAAGTGAACCTTGTTTTAAATTTTCAATCCTTAGCTATAAAAGTTGAACATTTTATAAATTTTTAACTACCTACAAAATAATTGATAATTTTTAAATTTAATACATTTTGTCGAAATTTGAACTTTAAATGCTTATAAAAATAAATTGTGGCTATGTATTTTTAATATTTTTCAACTGCTATTTTAACAATATATCAGGAGCCCTGCATTAAATTTTCACGCTTTTTTACCTTACAAATAAAATTTTATTGACAATTATAGAAAAAAAAAACCAAATAAATTAAAAACTGATAATGCCCGTAAACAGTTCAAAATATTTTGAAAATGTTATCATATAACAATAAAAATATAAACATTCCGTAAAATTGTTATGTACCTACAATTATTCGTTTTTGAATAACAATAAATTAACAAAATCTCTACATGAGAAATCGCGTGAATATCCAATGTTGTAAAAATATGGATTTCAAACGCTCACAAAAATTTAATTTGATTTGCTTCTGGACATTTGTTTTTTTTTTTTTTTTTTTTGATAAAGGTAGAAAAACGTATGAATAATCTTGTATTACACATTTTCAAGTCTTAGATTTAAAAAGAAAAATGTTTATGAATTGTCAATTCAAAATAATTTGCTAATTCGAACGGATCGCTGTGCGGTATTATATACTATTATACTATAGCAACAGAGCGGAAATAATATTATCATACGCGATCGTCCTAACTACTATTTTATAGCGTTGTAGTTATGGAAGTAATTGGTTTCTCGTTACACGCCGCCGCCGGTTATTACGAATGTGAGGAAAACTTGTGCTCTAATAGTTTAGGAATGCAAACGAACAGCTAGTTATATACTTTGGAAACGGATCGATTGCGTATATATATTATATATTATATATATATATACGACCCACAGCCCTGCACGTTTCCGGAAACTATATGAGCTTTAACGCGATTTCACAACGGAATTTTCGTTTTGCGAAAACTTTGGTTGTTTTCAATATCAAAAGCCAAATTGAAAATGTTTGCAAATATATTTTAACAATATAAACTATTGATTACAGCAACAATGTTGGCGCGCGCGAGGTCTTGCGGCTATTGAGCTGTAATCACGATTATGCTATAGGGATCGAAGACCTAATAATAATTGTCTACCTACCATTTAGGTGCCAAAGTTTTTAGATATTTAAGTCGAAATTAAATCAATTTTATTCTCTTCTTGTTTCTTTGATATATGTTATCGTGTAGGTGCGCGCGAGAGATTATTTCATCGTTACTTGTGTGTCTAATATCCATGATATTTATGGACATTACAAAAATTATGTATTTTTGTATTATTTATCAAACTGATTGCAAACACTACGAATTTCGCAACTTTAAATAAACAAATTTGTTATTATTTACACTTTTATTTATAATTTCAAAAAAAAAAAAAAACACTCAAAATATTATTTATTCAAAAAAAATAAATTAAGTTAACATTTAATTAACATAACATTTTTCAAGTTTAAAGATTATGATGAATTGATAACTGAATACATTTTCAGATTTTGTTGATTTTTTCGTTTATATTTTTATCGAGCGTTCGCCTTTTATTTACCGTTTTTTAAGTTGATTCTTCCGTTTAAATTTTTTAAATTATGTATCATGTTGACACGAATTATTATTACGATCTTAAGTCAAACATCAAATTGTATTACCATATTGGCTTGACAATTTTGGCTCGTACAATTATTTCGATATTGTGTTTGGTGCTTACTGCTTATTATAGTTTAACAAGTTAATAGATGTTTTGCAATTGGTTTAATTTTATTCTCCATACAAGTATTATGTGTTTATAAAAGTTGAAAGTTGAATAATATAATAATTATTGTCAAGCCCTGTTGACGTAAACGATATGATTTCAAATCATTCGGACAAAAAATATATTTACCTAAAAAGGTTATTACTATAATCTAAATCGTACCTAACCTACGTGCGGCATACCTATACAAATTATTATTATTATTATTATTATTATAATTTACAATGTTTTGGACAAATAGAATGGACAGCGCGGACTAGCGGTGACTAAAAATAATATTATGACCATTGCAAAAAACGTTGGATTAGTTTACATGGTCAATAAATCAAAAACATGACTGAAACCAGTAACAATGTCGATTTGTATAACACTATAATATTGCTCTAAAGTCGAAAGTCGAAGGTCATTCGTAATGCGTATACCTATAATATTATATTGTTTGGAATCGGAGGAACAAAGCAGAGTTGGTGGTAAAACGACGACACGAGTTAATTCTAATGTAACAACTTTATCAAATTAGAGTCTATTCATTATTCGATAATAGTATATTATTGTAATATTATAATACGATTGAATTGCGTTATTCAATTTGTACGGTTCGACGGTTAAATAAAAAGACTCTCGCCCAAACCAGTGGTCCTCGGCAATTTTTCAAGTCGACACCTTCGACTTGAATCCAAATGAATGGCGACACACTGTAAAGTCCAAGGGCAAATCGTGTCATGATAAAATTTAAATCTCAAAACAATAATATATAATCAACAAACATTGCAGTATTTGGCGACACACCGGTTGGGAACCATTGCAGCTCTAAAGTGTTGAAACTAAAAGTCTTTACTTAGACGACAAAGGTATTATACGTATAAGTACAATAACCGGTGTACGCGTATGCCGCGCAATAATAAATCCATGTACATATCATATTATATCATAGGGAACAAAATCGGTAAGTTCAGTGTTATAGATATCAAGAACTAAAACTTACAAGAATAATATTTCGAACGTTGGTTACACGACAAACAATAATTTATCGTTTTCTTGTATCTCTGTAAATAATTGTCAAGCCAATCACACAAATTGTTTCGACATTTTGTTTTCTAAATTTAATATTCTCTACACTTCTACACGGTATAAATGTAAAATATATAATATTATATATTATGGATTTTTGCAATCGACAAACATACCTAGTTTACCCGACATTTGGAGGAATAATTATCACGAAACGATAAACATTATTATTTGTGCCATACCAACACATTATTATACGAGTGAGTGGGTACAACAAAGACGAGAAAATCAACAGCCGCCGCAGCATTTAACACACACCGAGCTCGTTCGTATCAATTGCAGTATAATGGGATCTAAAAATAAAACATGATCTTTTTAAGTATATCGACTATAAAGAAATACAATACGACGCGTACACAATGATTCGTTTGACGTATTATAATAACCATTGTATAATGACGTGTCGATTTGTTCCGATTTTCAACACTATTACAATATTCGTTAGAATTAATAATATAATGAAAATTACCTAGAAATTATATTGTAAAAATATGTTTATTATAATAGACCGTCAATCAAATAATGCTTGCGATAAGAAGGTATTGGTTTTAGATTTGATACTTGTAATGTATACCCATCTATCCATCTACAATTGTATAGATGCATTATGATAACGATGTGCAGGTAATAACAGTGTGGGCAAATACTTCGCGCCCCAAGAATTTGGCATGCGATTAAGAATTTGAAAAAGTACACGCACACACATAGACGTTTGAACGGTATGGAATTTTTTTTAACCGACACTATATATGGTGCACGCGAACGAAGCTGGAAGATGATCATCAACTACTATGTATCGTATGACATTAATTGTGGTTGGGCCAGAAGAACGTTTTATGAAATTCGATGACCAATAAATATAATAATTCGAGATTCCGACATTTTTAGGGTGACCCCTTGTGTAATGTATAAGAAAGGTTTTTGCGAAAAGGATAATGCCATTGGATATTAATATTGCTCGAGAGTCATTCAAACTTTTTTTTTTAACTACCTACCTGTAATTTTGTATTGATTTTACGAAACAACGAACAGCTGATGTAAAAATCAAATTTAATACTACGCAGGTGCACGCAGTGTTATTTGCAAAAACAATTTTACCAAAAATATCGCAGCACCATGTTGACGGTCGACAATTTATGTTTAAGTTGATTTCATTTATGTACTTTAAACCCTGTGTTGGAATAATTTGAAAGGAACTCGTCCGAAAATAGTATTCGCACGATTCGCCTTTTAGACAGTTTCAGACAGTCGTATTATACTGGTAGATACCCGAAATAAATGTTGATTTAGTTGCCTATCTAGCGAGAACTGAGAGAATTTTATTCCATCATAATACATTTCAATTATTCTGGTTTTTTTCGATAACAGTGCTGATTAGGACAACTGTGATTTAATGAGGTTGATTAAAAAAAAAGTCCAGGTCAAAATATCGATTAGGAATCGACGTATAAGATTTGACCTAGTTGTTCTGCCACATAATGTATAATATTAGTTTTGCTTTGTCTTGGAAAATAATTAAATTCTATGAAATTACACATTATACCCATGCTTACAAATTTGGTGAAATTATAATCAATACACAAATCTGTAGTTACACAGTTGAAACTACAGTTAAATTATACGCAAATCGTGTACATTGAGTAAATTGCAGAGTGCGGATTTACAAAGGCCATTATAAAAATAAATATATTATAAAGAAACGCCATCATTCATTTATGGGCCGTAATTCATTGGTAACTGACTGACGCTGGGTCACGTAGCAATTTGGACTTATATATAAGATGATATAAGGTATAATTCGCCGTGAGCAGGACAGCGAAAGGATCAGTTGGCATTATTATCAAATAAATAATAATAATAAATAACTGCGATCTTGGTGCTTTTAATTAGGTTATACTATGTAGGACTATATTAGGACTATAGTTTTTCATATTTGTTTAAAATGTAAGTGATCAATAAAATATATTCTATTATTTTATGTAGTTATGTTATGTCATATTATGTTAGGACACCTAACACTAAGAAATTGTTAAAAATTGTATTTTGAATATTGTGCTATTACTGCATAATATTATAAAATCATATTTGGGTACCATAATAGGATAACTAGGATAATTTATTTACTTTGTAATTGTTCAATACATCAAATTTATTTAGTATAATATTTATACGTTGGGTTAAATTTGTTTGTAAACTATTGTTAGTGAACGGCGCACTGGTAGCAATGTTGTACTCTTACAAGCATATATATTAGCAACCATCCAGGACTCGGGAGTAATTCTATAAATTTAAAATGTTTTTAAAACCAAATTTTTAAAAAAAAAAAGGATGCCCATTAGGTACTGTTCTGCTGTCCATTTTATGTATCGTGTGGGTCACTGCAATAGATGTGTTAAATTAAAATTCAATGATATTATAATAATATCATTGTATACGAAAAACGATTCTAAATGAAGACTGTCTGTCAACCTACTAAATAAATTACACTATTATATTACTATTTATATTGCTATTAAAATATTTTATTTTTCATTTTTGCTGAATACATTACGTTTGAAAATGTTATTGCGTATAATAAAATTTGATTATAATTTTTAACCAAATTTGAATTAAAAATGACTAAAAAAAACTGTGTTTACCTGTATACTTTTTTATTTTTTGGTTACCTTATTAACTTTGGTTATGACTTATGAGAAACAATGCATTTAATTTTCAATAAATTTACCCGGTAATATTTTTTTTATCTATATTTATTGAAAAAAACTAAAATTAATTGAATATTTCAAATGCATCAAATCTTTAAAAGCTCAATAAATATTTTAAAAATTGTAAATAGAAAATCAATACACCTAGTTACAAATTATATGCTAATTAAAACACCATTTTCTAAATATAATTTTATCAATTTGTTTTTGGTTATTTTGAGACATTTCAAATGTTTTACTTTTTAGTTTTTTAATCTATGTTGGAGTTTCTTCCGAACCACTTAGCCCCCATATTAAACCATGTTAACTTGATTAGTAACGATTGCAAGAACCCGAAAGTTTGTTTCAACTTTTTGATTAGGTACATTCAGCACATGAAACCCGAATAAACAATTTAGGTGCAAAGCCGTTAAGTTAAAACCATTTTCACACTACCTAGCTACCCCTAAATATATGAATTTTAATTAATCACATAATACATTGTACATTGAATTTTATTATACTTTTTTTATAAATTTTTAATTGCTTAAATTTTGTCATACGGTATCAGCGAGTATTTTTTATAATAAATAATAACTACTGATTATTCATTTTAAAGTATCCGAGCTATGATAATATGGCTATAATTAAAATTTAAAAAATTTAAATAGATCGTGTGACTATTCACAAATCACAAGTACCAATGTGTAATAAGTGACCTACGTGGTTACGTCATATTGTATTAGTAATAACCATATAGTTAGGTATCGCGAAAATAAACGTTCGAAGAGTAACCTATACCTATACCTAATATTATACAGTTCCAGAATACTTATATAACTTTTTAAAAACATATTTTGTACGATATATTTACTATCAATGAAACCGTTTGTGCGTGAAATCCGGGAACGCAGTATTTTTCATTATTATTATTGAAACTATCTGTGTTAAACATATATTATCATGAACGTAACAGATTTATTATTTAAGATTTATGTATATTGTGTGTATACATACATACGAGTAATATACATAATAATATGCACTCGTGAGTCGTGAGTGCATATTTCTCACTTTAAAAATGAAATAAATTACTTATTGTAGTTGTTGAAGTGATTTTTTTTAAACAATAAAAATATAAATTTACCATTTACATAGCATAATAGTGGGTAGGTACAACCTCGTCTCTTGTGTCACGAACCAACAATACTTTAGCTGTATTCTATAATATATAACATTTATGTTGTAATACCTATAATATTATATACCTATATATTTATACCTATTGACTAACATATAATACTATAAATGACCAACAAAATTCAAAAACCAATGAAGTTATGTAAACAATATTTAAAAAAACTCTGTTTAGTATTCATTTAATCATTAATTTCAATAAAATAAAACAGTTGTATAGAACCAGGATATAACCGTTAACCATACCTGACCACTTTTAAAGTGAAAACTTCTCTTGGGAGGCTCTGCTCTGCAATCGATTCGTGGGAGTAAACTTGTATAGTGGAAACCCACCTTAAAGGTGTCGCTGTAGCTGTACAGAAACGTTTCTTCTAAATATATATGCGTGTATATTATAATAAATTGTTTGTGATTTTTGAAGTGATAATTATTTTCATTATATTATGATGGAGAAAACAAGTGCAGAAACATCTGATAATGACGCATCTCAACTAAGTAAGCTGGTATTGAAAATATATTTGTTGAAGTGAAAACTTCTCTTGGGAGGCCCTGCTGTCAGACTGAATCATAGGAGTAAACGCGTGAAAATATCAGCGCCACTGACAAATGTGACGCATAAAGGTTTCCATAAGGGTTTCCACTACATACGTGTACGCTACGTGCATTTATTGACCGAAGCCGTTCGTTGTGAACGGTCCGTCAAACGTTTCCCATCGGTTAAGATGGGTGAGATCGGTTAGCATTGGTAACATTATATTGGTCACCACATATATTCTTATGTTATCAATATAGAACCGTGTGCACGAAGAAGTTGAAATAGATCTGACTTCATGGTATCGTTGTCAAACCTGTGGTTAGAATGTATAAACACTCTGGTATACCTAAAGCATACCATGCGTACCAACCAATCACGGAAAAGAATTTTTATGCGCGCAAACGTGTATAGTGGAAACCCACCTTAAAAATGTCGCTGTAGCAGTACAGAAACGTTTCTTCTAAATATATAATATGCGTGTATAATATATACTATTGTTTGTGATTTTTGAAGTGATAATTGAGGGGTGGCATTCCAAAACGTACTATTGCTAAAATATACAAAATCGAGATACGCATCGATTCTTATAGAAAAAAAGGCGGGAAGTCGATTGGCGCTATCAGAATATTAAACTTTAATCATCTGTTCCATGAAAAAAATCGGTTCATAAATGTATAAATCATCTAAAACGTACTTATTTACACAGTATCACTATGGGAGATAATATTTAACAAAAACAAAACTGCTCGTCCTGGAAAATCAACTTTATGGCAATAGTACGTTTGGGAATGTCACCCCTCAATTTTCATTATATTATGATGGTGAGAACAAGTGCAGAAACATCTAATAATGACGCATCTCAACTAAATAAGTTTATATTGAAAATATACGTCTTGTTGAAGTGAAAACTTCTCTTGTTAGGTTCTGCCGTCAGCTTGATTCATAGGATTAAACGCGTAAAAATATCAGCGACGCTGACAAAATATGTAACGCTTTCGATCGAATGCATCTATAGGCATAGTAAATACATTCTATTATATTTATAAATATTATATTATATACGTGTGCGCGCGCATTCTATCCACTCGAATATGGGAGTAAACGCGTGAAAGAATCAGCGCCACTGACAAATGTAACGTGTAAACACTCTGGTATACCTAAAGCTTACCATATTGTTAACCGACCAATCACAGAAAAGTATTTTTATGCACCCAAACGTGTATAGTGGAAAGCCACCTTAAAGGTCTCGCTGTAGCAGTACAGAAACGTTTCTTCTAAATATGTAATATGCTTGTATAATATTGCACTTTTGAAGTGATAATTTTCATTATATTATGATGGAGAAAACAAGTGCAGAATCATGACATCTCAACTAAGTAAGTTTATATTAAAAATATAGTGAAAACTTCTCTTGGGAGGCCCTGCTGTCAGATTGAATCTTGGGAGGCCCATCGACTACGGTAAAATATTAAAACGGCTTATCCGACGGTTGTCGATACGAATCTAGCAACGGGCGAGTGAGTAATGATACTAATTTGCTCTCATGGAGCGCTGCTATTGTAAAAAGTGAGATTCACTGTACTGGCTTTCTTATCACAAGCCGATGGGCAACCACATCATCTTAAATCATGTCTTATAATATACATTATACATAATAATATACTATTCCAGAGAGTGGGCGAGTTCTGTAAAAATTAATAAGTAAAAGTTTTCACTTCTACGGTAGTTCTTAATTTTCTTTTTTTTTTTTTTAATAAAATCATAGTCTCATATTTCAGTAGGGCCCCATTACGGGTCTATACGCCATCGGCCTGTGGCCAGGAGTAGCTTGAGCGGCAGCACAGACTCGTCCAGCCACTTGCGCAGGGCAGCTCAGTGGGCGCACATGCCAGAGCAATACACACGGAGAAAAATTGTCATTTGACTAATTTGAAAATATTAGCTATTTGTAAATGTTCAATATTATTATCATATTTAGGACAAAAAACACCAACTGTATGGTGACGAATCCAACACCATACGTAGTACGATAATACGCCTGTTTGAGTGGGTACCTACCTATTATTACATATTCTAAGTTTGTTAATTTGTTACATTGTTTATTCATAAGTGTATGTTTTTAAATTATTTATAATTGTCACTACTAAAATTTGTATTGTTGTACATATTACCCATACCTACCTGGCTACCTGTGTCGTTAAATCTACATGACTATAGTTGCTAAGTTATAAATAAGAAGTTTATTACGATGTACTTATAAAACTTGGTAGTTAAATTATTTGCTGTATAGCCCTCTGGTCTAGTTATTTGCTATTTACAAAAACAATAGTTCAAAGTTAAACAACGAAATGAATTTGATATCGATGAATTCTTCTTGTATAGTATTATTAATCATTGTTGTGAGTAGCATTGCCGACGACATTAAATGGTCAGGTAAATATCAGATAATAATAAATTGAATATTATAACATTAATTTAGAATACATTTTTTTTAGATACACCGGAAGTTGCAAAACGTGTGAAAAGAATTGATCAAAAGTTGTCCAGCTTTAAGCAAGTGGTCATTTCGTCTCGTGAAGCATGTGAACAATTTATGAATAACAACTGTGAAAAAATGAGTTAGTATTTCAGCTATATTTACATTAGTTTTAGCAGGGGACTTATCATTAAATATTCATTTTTATTTTCAAAGGTTGGGGAAGTGAACTTTCGGTGTACAAAGAAGACGAATGTTATAAAATAGAGGAATCCATTTACTTTTATTGTATTATTTTTTTGGGTATAGTACTAATTATCTTAGTATTTTATTTTCATATTGCGTATCCAGAATTATATTTATCTGAATACAAAGATAATCAATTATGGCAAAACTTCGGTTGCAATGAAGATACCGACATTGTGTAATTATATCTACATTGTAACAAACCTCACAGTTATTGTTCATAACTTTTTCACACGCTTTCCGAGATGAGATGACCACATGCATAAGGCTGGCCAACTTTTGATCAATTTTTACTCACACGTCTTTTGTATTTTATGTTAACTTGCGATTGTACATTATACTATCAATAAAAAATATTAATTATAAATTATTAAGTTGATGACGTATTAAATCTTTTGAGTAAAATCTATTGATCTATATGTATGATATTAAAATAAACTCTCTATTATTACGAAAAGAAGGATAAACATTGATTGTGACGAGGTTATAAACAAAATATAATTAGAAAACTACCTATTGTCAAAAACCGTGTACTGAACTTAATAAAAATGTTTACCTATCAAAAATTTGTTCTGAACTTTATAAATATTATGATATTATGCAACATTTTGTACAAAAGATTATCTCTACACGGTGTATAGATAATCTTTTATGTATAATACACCCATAGATTGGTGCAACACGATTGCACCCGTTTTACCTTTTTACCTGAAAAAAACACAATTGTGGTCCATAATATATATTATAGTCCTTTTAATAATTTTCATTTTCAATTTCCGGTTTAGGTGTTAGGCTTAGGACTGACAACAAAATTTAATAGTTGGCTTGGTTAAAAATTGTTTCATTCAAAGACATTAGACACTAGACAAAACTATTGACAAATTACATAAAATACTTACATAAATTACATTGTAGATTCTGAGTGAAACGATGAATGTATTGGCTTTACAATGATGTGTGTTTTTTTCACGTTACTACCTATACCGTTTGTCCGCAAAAACTGGGTACACTCTATAACACTGTTACCGCAGCTACATTACTCAGTACACTATTAATATTTTAGAATTCTGTCTGGAGTATATTGATGATCTAACAGTCCAGTTTCATGTCCGGAAAACAGAATTAAAAAATATGCATAGAATACTGAGTATTATGGGCAGTTCAATTATAGAGTGTACCCTGTTTTCGAGGACATATGTCATGAACTATTATAAATAACAATTTATGCATATAAAAATAGATATATTTATTTATAATTGTTTTTTTTTTTATTTTATTATTATTAAGCCACAACAACAAAGATTATTGGCTGATGTTAAATTTTACATATAAAGATAAAAAGGAGGGATAGTTATACAATTCAAGTTTGGGGCGTGCAGGCGTATTTAGATTAGGTTATATAATTTAGTTAATTTCAAAAAAGTAAGTATCTTATGGATGTTGTCCGGATCAGGGCCGAGAGCTTCGTAGAGATTATCCACTAGTTTGAGGTTGACTCTGGCGTCATTGTGTTCTCGACAGAATCATATGATGTGTTTGACTGAAGGTGTTTCGCCGCAAGAGAGACAAGGTTCGGGATTCGCTTTGGACATTAGGTGTTTGTGGGTTAACCATGTGTGACCAATTCTAAGTCTGTTAAGGATTACTTCTTGACGCCTGGAAAGTGGAATGGTAGGCCATGGGAGAATGCTGGGTTTGATTTCGTTTAATTTAGTACGTAGGGTTGACCAGGTGTGTTGCCAATTTTTAAGAATGTAATCAGCAATGGAGTGTTTTGTGTCTTGTAGTGTGTGTGAGCCGATGATTAGAGAATGAGGAGATGAGATGGACTGTTTGGCATATGCATCTGCTAGCTCATTTCTAGGAATGCCGATGTGACTTGGAATCCATATCATGGAGATGGTCTGTGCGTTGGTTTGAAGATAGGATATCTGGTTCTGAATTTTTTGTGATATGCTGTTGGGTTGGAAGTGATTTTTGATGTTTGTGATTGTGCTAAGGGAGTCGCTTAGTATGATGGATTTGTTTATTGAGTCTTGTTTTATAATATCTAGTGCATGGGAGATAGCCAGGGCCTCGGCCGTGTAGATTGAACAAAAGTCAGGGAGCTTGATCATTCGTCTGGTTTCACAAAATGTAACTGCAGCGCCTACGCCGGCATCTGTTTTGGATTCATCCGTGAAGAAGAGAATATGGTCCTGGTATCCTTCGAGAATTGATTGCAGTTCACTTTTATATATGTTCGGTGTGGTTTCGCTTATCAGAAGGGAAGACAACTTGAGGTTGATGTCAATGTCCATAGTCTAGGGGGGAGTAATCGGACATTCGTGTTTGATTATGTCAGAGAATTTGAGATTGGATTCTTGGAGTTCAGTTCTGATGCCGTGGAAGATGTCTAGGTTGTTCTGGGATCGTATTGCTGTTAGGAGCATGATGTTCTTTTTTCTTATGAGGCTTAATGGTGGAGTAAAAGATATGTTAAGCAAGCTAGGGATTGGACTCGAACGAAATGCTCTAATCTGAGTCCTAGGTTGTGTACGGTGTCGATCGTTTTTAGACTAGAAGGTTTAGAGTTGAAAAAAAGGAAGGAACCGTATTCTAGCTTGGATAGAATGAGTGATGTGTATATCTGTTTAAGGGTTGTGGAGTTTGCTCCCCAAGAGGTGTGAGCGAGAGTTTTGAGGATATTAGTTCTTATCATGGTTGTTTTTCGAAGATCTTTAAGGTGGGGTTCCAGGTATTTTTGCGGTCGAATGTGATTCCTAGTATTTTGATTGATTTTGAGGTTTATATTGGGATGTTATTCATTCTGATATCTAATGATGGATATTTTTTGGATCTAGTGAATATGACGCTCTGAGATTTAGAAGGGGAAAAACAGTACCCTGATGTCTCGGACCATGCAGCAAGTGATGATATTGTGTCTTGTAGATAAGGTTGGATGTAGGATGGGTTTTTTGCGGAACACCAAATGTTTAGATCGTCTGCAAAGAGAGTACATTTTACAGGGAATTTGATTCTTTCGCAGAGGTCGTTGATGGCTACTAGGAATAAGGTGACTGATAGAGTAGATCCTTGGGGTACGCCATTTTCTTGAATGAAGATTGAGGAGAGATGGCCGTTAATTTTGACTTGGAAAGATCTGTCTTCCAGAAAATGTTTCACGAAGAGCAGTAGGTTACCGTTGCCTAAAATTGTTTGTAATTTTTTGATTATCCGGGGGCGCCACGTGGTGTCATATGCTTTCGCTATGTCAAGTGCAACAAGACCCTATAATTGTTTTATAGAAAATTGAAATGAAATCCCGTTGCAACAATTAAAACAAAAATAAGAAGTAAACGACATTATAAATTTAAAACCAGAGAAGTAGCTCTATTGTGTTAAATGTTTCAATTCCCACCGTGAATCTCAAATTCATTGTTTGAGCACCTATAATTTACCTTTTTCGTGAGAAAATGTAGCTTATTTTCATCTGCAAGGTCTAATCTATATATGTACCAAATTGCATCGCAATTGGATGAACGGTCTAGGAATGCATATAGGACAGACAGAGAAATATTCATTTATATATATATAAATAGTCATATAGATAATAGATATACTATTATGGCCTTTTTCCTGTACGCCATCCATTATATATTATTTTATTTAAATTTCGAATGATCAACATTTAAAATTGCATACATTTTAAATATTCCAAAAAATGTTATCGGAGCTCGAGGCACAAAATTTGCCAAAAGTATAATCGTATTATTAGGACCATCTAAATGATTGACAAAAGGTTGGTATATGCCTACATTTTGGTTGAATTAACTTACCGTTTGTCATCCTCTTAATATGCATTAGGATTCTTTGGGATGGTGAATTTCTATCGGATACTATATAGCATTAAACTGTTTAATTAGTGCTTTTAAATAATTATGTGATATTGGTTTCTCGATAATATTGACAACTGTTTAGGATTATGATTTGTAAATTAGCACAATATTGACCGGAAACAATATACTCATTGTAGCGCTTCATTATAAAATATTTTGTAAGCAGACAAAATCAAATTCAAAAATGTTAGTAGCCGTACACGTGTAGGGCCCGGCTTCGTTCTGACCTGCGGCAAATAATCGTTTGAATATAATATACCCGATGAAAGCTCTTCAAGGTAACAATGGTGTGCGAACGGTGTCGATATGAAGAAGATGTGTTTCTTTTTGATATTGAGTTGAACCACTGTAATCAAATCTTCAACCTTATAGCCGCCATAGCTGTATAACTATAGGTACCCACGTGTTATATGCATAATATAACTGTATGACCATGTTTTAGAATTTTCCAACACTTAAAAGTGATGTGATTCCAGAAAATATTAAATAACGATGGATTCGGTATTTGTAGGTGGTGACCACACAGAAATACGTAAACCAGAAAATATATGCTACTTTCGGTACGTGGCAAGATAATAGCAGATTTGGCGAGGTAGGCACAGCAATCTTTACAAAACCTGTTGTTGTCGGGGTATGCGTGGGGGGGAGGGGGGGGGGGGGGTAGTCACGTTCAGAAATCAAAGACTTTGGATGAAAAACGATGGCATTTAGCCCAGATCCGTTTGGACATGACGTGACCAGCTACGGTGTTATAGCTAAATTGCCTATCCATGACGCCGTGTTGCTAAAATATTTAGATTACTATAATATGAATATTATTTCGTATGGTTTATTACAAAATCGAAATTTTTTTTCACTCATTTTTGAAATGTAATATAATACAATACAATTAAAATCTTGTTTGAAATTGTGGACATTTTTTTTTCATTTGGTTTTGAAAATGGTGTCTTTAGAGAAACAGATTATTATTATAGTCATGGATGATGTCTAACTTATAAACCAACTACTTGTGAGAGAGTAGAAATTGTAGAATATTACTATCGCCGTAAACAAATAAGAATTTATAACAAAATATATATATATATAGATCACAACAATAGTGTATTATGTTGAAGAATTTATAAAAATAAAAGTAATTTGTTATATTTTTATCTTTTAAAACGCATTAGGCACAATGCTGTTATCATGTGAAAGATATCTAAATTTGAAGTGTATTATACAGTTGATAGATATAGGCTGTTTAAAAATTGCGTCCCGCAGCAACAATTCCTTCTGAATTAAGCCCCATCTATTTTTTTGGGTCATACTAGTTGAATCCCTAATTTTTTTTATATACATATGCGTCGTCCCCTAAATTATTAAATTAAACATTATCCTCCTCCCCATTTTTAGACTATTGTGCTGGGGAATGGAAATATTTACATTTTTAAATTTGTATTAAAATATAAAATACCTATAGTTAGTTTATACAATTACTCTTAAACCAGCTTAGAAAAAAAAAATATAGTTTTAATCTGATCCCAGATATTTTTTTTTTAAAAGTTTAGTTGAACGATGTACGTGATCGAATAAACAATTAGTTTCACTGAGTTATTAAAAATTGTTATAGTTTTTAATTAAAAATAATAATTTTTAAATTTTAATCATTACATTTTTTAAAACAAAAATTAATATTATTGATCTTAAATTATTGTATTTACTCAATATTAAAATATAATAAATTATATAAAAGAGCTTGGAAAGTATTTTATATTTAATTAATAAATACTGATTAACGACGAAAACATAATTTTAAATATTTAAAATAATTTATTAAAAAATAAATTTATAATAAACCAATATTTCATCTAGACAAAACGTCATATTAAGAATAATATACAATTTTCCAAAATCAAGACAATGCACAACACCACTGCCTGTGTATAAATAATGAGCTACGGCCATAAACCTATATACCGCACGAGGACTGAAAACTAAATGTGTATTACCAAACCCGGTATGCGTTTGCTGGACGTGAGAAAATGTGTTTAATAGTAACAATAACAATAATAATATATTATAGGTCGAGTTCGCGGTGGACTGATAACCATTTTGACTGATCGGTCGTCGTGACACGGTCTTACGCGGTAATAATAATATAATGTAATGTAATGAATGTACAAAATGACATTCGACCGCGGCCGATTTGCCCGGAAAGAAACATTGGAAGATTTTTCATATTATTTTATTTTTCTCGTTCGTATTGTCCGTCGTGGCGTCTATGACTATATATAACAACTGCAGAAATCATATATAATTCATGTATCGTCGTCATCGCGGTGCACGCGATACATACAGGGTGATTCTTTTGTCGCAAAACACTCATTATTCAAAAAAGTATTAATGTTTTTGAAAATTTTTATCTTTGCATGGTGTCAAGTTGTTAAAATAAACAACGTTTTCACAATTTTTTTTTTATCCTTATAATTTTTTAAGTTTTTTACTTTTTTGAATAACAACATAGAGTTTTAATTTCATATTTCAAAGCAGAATATTTTTCTAAGTAATTCGAATCATAAAAATCGAATTTAGGGCGAGTAGTTTATGAGTATTTAAAGTTTAGACAAGCAGAGTTGTGGACAAATATTTTGCGGGGTAACACTCCACTCCCCCAATCAAAACTTTAAATACTATACTACTCGAGTTAAATTTGATTTTTATGTATCGAAATACTTAGAAAAATATTCTAATAAAACTCTATGTTGTCATTCAAAAAAGTAAAAAACGTTAAAAAATATATAAGGATAAAAAAATATTTAAAAATATGATTTTTAATAAAAACGTCGTTTTTTTAACAATACTTGACACTAAGTGAAAAAATATTTACAAAAACCTTAGTACTTCTTGAAATTATAAGTTTTTCATGATAAAAGAATCACCTTGTATATAGTTATATATATAGGTACACTTAAAGGTGGGCATTAACTTGTTAAAAAGTTAAAGTTAAGTTAAAAAGTTAATTTTCTTTTAACTAACTAACTTAACTTGTTACTTTTGGATTTTCATTAACTTAACTGTTAACTTACTAATTTTTTTCTTAATTAACGTGAAATTAACGAGTTAATTTTTCATTTTAAGAAGTAAGTTAAGTTAATTTATTTTGTTTTTAATTTTATAATATTTCACTGTTCCAGTCTATTTCGTTTTCATGACAAAAAATATGTATCGTAAATTGTTTAAAGTTAAAAATGTATATCATTCGAATCTAACTTATATGGAAATATTGTATGAAGTATTAACACTATATCCTACAATTTAGTTTTGGGTTGGAAAAAAATTAAGTAGGCTAGCGTTGTATAAGCAATATACTTTGTTTTAACTTAATAAAAAGTTAACAAAAAATGTGTATTAACTTTTAACTTAACCGAGTTAACCTAGAGTTAAATTAACTCTCAACTTTTAACTTTTTGTTATTGGTGCATATTAACTTAACTTAACTGAGTTAAAAAAAATCATAAACTCGCCCAGCCTAGGGTGTATACCATATATAATATAATATTATTTATGTACATATATATATATATATATATTATATCGATGTGCATATAATGTATATAATATGTGTGTGCAGTACGACATAATATACATAAATAGGGAACGGAAGAAAAGAAAAATCGCATGCGCGCGAGGTGCAATTTTTGCGGGCCATAAAAAACGGAGCTGATTGACGTCGAGTTCACGTTGACCGTAAGTCATTTTGGCTCGAATCGCCGCACGAGCACGAAACCAGTTTGCCCGCACCGGTATAGGTGGCGTACCCGCCTCGGATACATAATATCACGAGCAGTGTGTGTGTGTGCTCATGCGCATGTCTTACGGTCTGCACGAGATGAAAAACGCGCGCGCCGAGCTGCTGCGGCGGCGGCGGCGGTGGCGGGAAGACGAGAAGACGTTGGCGGGAAGAGGAGAAGACGGCGGCGGCGGGAAAAAAAAAATAACAAAACGGATCAGTGCCTCACGGCCTCCGCCGCTCGGCGACGGTAATTATACCCATTCCGCCGGGTCGGTACGGTACAGAAGACGGAAAATAATTTCCAAGATAAATATTTATATCGCGTTGACCACCGACAAATGTCCGACAAAGAGTGCGGCGCGCGCCGTGCCAGCTATACAGTGTATGATGCTGCGATCGGGATTCCGTGACGAAATTCCGTCGATTTCGTTCCCGGCCGGCGGCCGTCGCCGTCGTACAGACGATAATATTATAATACAACCATCACATCGCATCGTTACATAGTGTTATTACGGTTATTACCGGGTATTACCGGGTATTGGCCGTGCCTGACCCAACCTAACCGTGCGCGCGGCGTTTTATTCGCGGTCGTTTCGCTAACCAGAATGCGACTATACGGCTGCGGCATACAATATTATAATAATCGCAGCTGTATATCATTATATATTATTATGGTGCGCGTCACCCCGTCGGAGAGATGAATTATTATCGACCTGCGGACCGTCCGGCCATGGTTTTTGACTCGAGAAAATGCATGGCCGACGCATGTACCTTCGTGATGTTATTATGTGCAATAATAATGAGGTGCGATGCACAGTGCGTGCAGGCAAACGGCGGAATATACGTACATACAAAGTGTGACAGAAAGACTCGGCGTCAAAAAAAAAGAATAATGCTACTTAAGCGTACGACGAAAATTGTTAAAATCATATGATTAGTAAATCATTCAAGCAATATACTCATGCCAGAAAATTATTATCGCGGCTTCAATCATTTTACTTTTGAATTGATCATTATAAGTACTCGGCCGTTATAGCTGCAGTCGTAGGTATACAGTTGTATTCAACGACAAAATTACTGCATTTGACCTTAGAAGGGTTTTTGCTTTCATTAAATTACAACTATCTTATGCGCACAAATCAGTGC
This sequence comes from Metopolophium dirhodum, assembly GCF_019925205.1. Lineage (NCBI taxonomy): Eukaryota > Metazoa > Arthropoda > Insecta > Hemiptera > Aphididae > Metopolophium > Metopolophium dirhodum. The sequence continues at coordinate 3,597,885 of NC_083562.1, forward strand.
CGCATTAAGCCAAATTGCCGCCCCGGGGCAATATAAAATTTGCCGCCTCTATAATATATTAAAAAAAAATATCATATGATTTTCACCTCTCTTTATTCGCTATCATAAACACTGTGAGTTGATCTCGTGTCACAGTTTTTATTTATAAGCATTTAAAGTTCAAATTTTGACAAAATACGGAAAAATTAAGAAAATTAGCAAATTTTTTTGAGTTGAGAATTCATAAAAATTTTTCTTTTTAAATCTAAGATTTGAAAATGTAATATAAGATTACTCATAAGTTTGTCTAACTTTATCAAAAAAAAAAATGTCTACAAGAAACTTAAATTAAATTTTTATGAGCGTCTGAAATTTATATTTTTACAACATTTGATAATTTCTCGATTTCTCATGTAACAATTTTCTTATTTTATTGTAATTAAAAAACGAATGACTGTAGATACTTGGAAATTTCACTAAATGTTTATATTAGCATTTTCTATACACCATAAAATTTTAAAAATATTTTGACTCTTTTTGAGCTGTTTACAGACATTGTCAGTTTTCAATTTTTTAGTTTTTTTTTCTATAAATATCAATAAAATTTTATTTGTTGGGTAAAAAAGTGTGAATATTTAATATAAAGCTCCTGATATATAATAGCAGTTGAAAAATATTAAAAATACATAGGCAACATTTTTTTTATAAGCATTTAAAGTTCAAATTTTGACAACATTTATCAAATTTATAATTTATTAACTATTTTGTAGTTAAAAATATATAAAATGTTTACCTTTTATCATTTATGGCTAAGGATTGAAAATTTAAAACAAGGCTCCACGTAAATAGGTTATATATAAATTACTTTATTCACAATAATATCATCAAATATACTTGGTAATATCATAGGCTGACTGACCGTTTCCGCTCAGAATCGTTTTTCTTATACAATGATATTATATCATTGAATTCAAATTTAACACCATCCATTACAGTGACCCACTTGTAACCTACTGTACAGTAGAGCGACTTCCACTTATCCACCTTTTTATCTTTTGCTGCTTTTTGGTAAGCTGCACCATTTAATTTAAGTCGCTTACCAGACATACTATAGTACTCAATAACATAAATTTAACAAACACAACACTGTTGTCTACCGAAATTGCATCGAGACTGTGGTAGTGTGGTAGTGTGGTCGTCAACAGACGACAGTCGATGATAAGATTACTAAAATGATCCTCAAATACGTATTTTTGCGATTATTATTAGATCATACAGCCCGCATTGCCCGCAACTGCAAACAGGCGACAGCTCTTCGATATGATTGAGTCACTCGCCGAAAATTAAAAGCTATAAATAACACAGACACACAACTGTGATCCATTTAGTTATTATTGAATCGTTGATAGATAAAATTATTATTGGTATTAATATTTTTAATATAATAATAATTATTTTAAAAATTTAATACGAAATTCGTAACGGAGAACGTATAATATTATAATATGATATATTTTCTAAAAATCTGCCGCCCCTCAAATCACCTTAAAATTGCCGCCCCGGGGCAATTGCCCCCCCTTGCCCCCCGTTAAATGCGGCTCTGGCACAAATCCGTGATTCCTTTTACTCGGGGCGTTTGAAAGGAATTTAAAAGGTCCGGAAGTGCCCGTCCGACCTGCTTTGAGAATATGGGGTATGTGGTGTTAAAATTGCTTTTCGTATCATCATATTTGCGGAATTTCGGTGTACCTCGGTAGGTAACAAAATGTTACGTTTCGTCGTAATCGCAAGTCCGCGCAAGGGTGGTTCATGTTTGACCATCGCACAAGATTAATATATGTTTGTTATAAAGCTATTTGGCCGTGTATTTGGCAGGTAGGTATAATACTATCATAATATGCGTTCGATTCGTAGGTCATTAATATTGTCATATTATTATCCTTATAGTCTTATCGCTATACAGGTTAAAAATTAATAATCTATACTCATGTGCGGGCATCGGGCAGTTGGGTGCCCGCCTGATAACAGCCAATTTTATCAGCATTATTAAAATTGAGTGATAAGCACTTGTCCAAATATGGTATGAGTGGTTATGCGGCGGTTAATCTGTGGTTACCATGTGACCAACTTGATGTGGTGTTGCACAGCAAGTCGGGGGATATTTTCGATTAGCGGAGCGGAGCGACGGCGCCAAGGAGCGTAGCGACGAGTGCCGCTAGCATGGCATCACTGACGTGACTTATTTCGTATTGGTGTCACTGCTAAATCCCTGGTATAGCCCTGGTATGTAATCCCTGATGGTTGGTATTAATTTGTAATTTTTTTATTTGAGGTTAGGTTCAAACTCTTGATTAAAGGCGGGTTCACAACTGCTCGTGTCGTGTCGTGTCGTGTGAATTGTGAATTCAAAAATCAGGACGATACCAACTTGGTAACCATAAATTCTACCGTGGTATCATGGTACCATGGTTATCAAATTTTCTTGCGGGTTTTTTTTAAAATAATCAACTTCCATAGACGTATTAATTTATATGTCTATGTCAACTAATATTTTATATATTATATTTAAACTGTTAGTGGCTGAGTAATGTTGTTAATTCATAGATGTATTTTTCATATTTAATTTGTAATATCTAATTTGTAAGTTTTTTTTTAAAACACACAATACATTTTAAAATGAAACGAAACTACATTGAAGAAGAATATAAACGCAGTGTGTATGAATATAATATTGAAGTTCACAGGCGAAAGTTCCTTATAGTTTCATATATGTATCTTATTGATTCTTATAAATTTTGTTCGTCTAGGTAATATTATATAATTTAGTTTTACATTTCATATTCAATTTTGAAATGTCTATAATACAGTATTTTACTATTTAGTTACTGTTCATCTGTACCTACGGGTTACATTAGCTCCCTACCAATATATTTTATAGTTTTGTACCAATTTAGATTTAATATAAGATACGTAGGTATTAATATTTAGTATGTATATACATAGTTGTGTGCACAGGATATGAATACTTTTTTTTTTATAAAAATTGATACATTAATGTTATTTATCATTAACATTACTGTAATTTTATAAGTGAACTTTTTTGTTGCTTCTTAGAAAAAAGGAACACATTTTTAATATGCATATTCTGCCAATGAAGTCTGCACATGCCTATGGGTTCATAAATAAATAATATTCAATGAATTATTAGTAGTATATTAGTGCACTACATATAGTATGTTATGGTATGTTAAAGTTAATATATTATATTATTAGTATATTTGAACTTTAGTATGACAGTTGTTAGTTCATGATGTTGTCCTAATCTATAAATCAAAACAAACGTAGATGATACAATATCTTACTTTTACATAGCTCATATTGTTGAGTGTTGACTCAATGTACCTATAATATAATTTGATAAATTTAAAATTATTAAATAATTTTATAATTATAGTTGGTAATATTAAATATTTATTATACATTTTTTTCTTATCAAAATATAATAGATAATATTAAATCGCACTACCACATCGTGAACATTGTGACCAGCACGATCAAAAGTTGAATATATTCAACTTCGCGGTATTCGCGGTATCGTGTTGGTCGACACGATCATATTTTTACAACCACATTTTGGTAAGCCAATCAGAAAAAAGTACCTTACACGACACGACACGACACGGGCAGTTGTGAACCCGCCTTAAGGTTATCAACTATAATTTCTTATCACGGGGACCCAACTGTCCCCATCCCCTCGTGTGCTTGCGATCGTGTGACCTACGAAATGTTTGAGACGGTTTGGGGAGTGTATGACAATAACACACGGCTTGTATAGTATTTCATTTTAATTTATGTACCTAAGATTTTACAATTTGTTGGTTCCTTGTGGTTACTGCTCGTCTCTGTTTGCGTAATAAACGCTGTTCATTGGTCATTCGTATACTCCCCGCCAATCATTCGCATCAATATACAAGCGTGCACGTGTCAATTTTGTCATTAGATAAAAATATTCAAAAACAATATTATTGATGTGAAATAGCTATACGCCCGACCAACATTTGAGTATGCATCCAAAGGTTCGATTTAAAAAATATAAAGACGTTTGAATGCATAAACGAGATTACTTTTTATTGGAGCACTTTTTAAATTTTAAATTCTCGACGGGAATAAACACTTTAAAATTTAAAATATTATATTTAATAATTAAATTAATTATATATTTAAATATTATTAATTTACATTTTTTAACAATTAAATATATTTAACACGGCAATATAATATGCTCCGATGGATGCTAAGTAATCTTTTTTACAAAATCATAAACCTTTACAAATCGAACCACTGGATTCTAGCGACAAAAAGTACATTAGTTTTTGTCAGTCGCAGAGATGGTATCGATGAAAATTCCGGCGCATCCCAAACGGATCCCGTCCGTTGTTTGCTTATTCCTAAACGGCTCCCGTCCAAAAAGGTTTTACGAACAGGGGAGTTCCCAAAAGGCTCGAGTCGAAAAAGGTATTACGAACAGGTAAATTTCCAAACAGCTGACTGTAATACCGGTATACTGATTCAAGTTCCTTGTACCGACATACCGTATACCGTTGTATAGTTGAAATTGAAATTGAAAAAATATATATATAAATTATAAACACACCTAAATCGAAAAAAACAGGGCCTCATTGGAAACATTATTGACGATTTTTCATGGAATGAAATTACACATATATGGATTATATAAAAAAAATTGTGCTTTAAAATTTTACCCAATGTATGATTTTTTTTATACTATTGGTTTTTATATCAACAAAAAACGCTAAAATGTAATATTATTTCAATAACATTTAATCCACAATATATGATTTTTTTTTACACAATTTTTATAGTTTATTTAGAATATAACCTTAAATAATATACAAAACTATTTTTAACCACACCTCTTTTGAGACCGTCCTAAGTTGGAAGTCTGTATGAAATGGGAAGGAACTTACGTTGTAAAAATCTGGAGCCGTTTGGGAATTGACCTGTTCGTAAAACCTTTTTTTGACGGGACCCGTTTGGGAATCGACTTTTTTGTAAAACAGGAGCTGTTTAGGAAAATCTGGAGCCGAATGGGATACGTCCGAAAATTCGATAGGGTTTGCGGAGGCCTTAAGCACATTTTGCATAACTATTTATTCGTCCTATGTTTATTGTTATTTTTGCGTTTTTCGTGAAAATAATAATATTCCAATGATAAAACTACTATATAGGTACTATTAGAACAGACTGCAGAAGACGCGTGTAACGGGTCGCGCGTTGGATATCCTCGGGAGGAGGGGAACCGACAGCTGGGGTATTGTTGAATGTATATTATGGGTAATCCAACTGCAGTTTTATCTTGTCACCCCGTAACAGATACGATAATAGCGATATGGTCGTTATATTATTATTATTATTATTATTATTATTTTATTAAGTATTTGCTTTTTCTGTAGGTATAACATTTTACACCTGCGGTATACCTACGCAAATCAACGACCATTGTAAAAAAAAACTCACGGTGTAATTTTCCGACCTATATATTATATAGATATATATCGCCCGACCGATAAGCCAAAGCCATCATCGTCGGCACCGGTGCAATATCATTTACTTCTCCACCGAGTCGTTGCACTTTAAACGGCCGTATTATTGTTGTCTCTTAACCATTACCATACCTACCTATATATATATATATATGTATACGTAATGTACACGCCGTTACCATCGTTTCGGTCCATCGAGCGTGTGCGCGGGTATAAGTGCTGCACCTGTATAATTTTATACGTAAATGAAATCATATAAAACACGGTGACTTATATTAAAAAAAGTATAGCGGTGGTTTATACGGTGAAATATAATTTCGCTTTTTCGCGTTCTTGTATATTTTATTCTACATGAACACCTGCACCGGTGTTGTACCGTGTATAGCGTGCAAAGATTTGTGCGACACTGCAGTGGAATTTAGCAATAATGGTCGATCGTCGATGACGAAAATAACACGTTTTACCGTATATACGATAGAATACCTACCGATAGTTATTATTATTATTATTATTATTTTTAATGTAACTGCACGAAAATATACGTTTTTTAGACTATTCCTTGTTCGGAGAAAAAAAGCTCGTTTCGTTTCATGTCGTTGACAGTGCGCGGTGACTACCGCGAGGTAGTAACAATTTATGTGCTCCAAATTTATACACATCCAGATGACTAAGATACACGGTTTTTTTGAAAATATATAATGTAAAATGTAAGAATGTCAAATTATTCAGAACGTTGTGGAAAAAATTATCGTTTAAAAAGTAAATACTTCTTAACGATTCCTGCAACATTATTGAAACATAGAATTATGGGTATGATAATTATACACATTGTATACGATTAGTAGCGTACTCAATGGGGGAAGATTAGGGGTTATATATATCCCCCTTCCGGACTTCCTCATTAACAGATAAATCCCCTTATTTGTACCTTTGGTAATACCGCCACAATTAATTTAAATGTATTATTGGTTATAAGTTTATAACGTCCCCCCTCAGTGAAAAATTCCTGAGCACGAAACTGTATTTACGATTGTATGAATATAATAAGTAACCTTCGCTTATACTTCGCCGGTCATAGATGACACCAACTCGTTCGTACGCTGCTCAACATTAATAAAATATTTGATATACAGTTGACTATAATATTTTAAATGTCTTAAAAAAAAAATTATATTTGAATGTATCCAACATATTACCTACGTACGTTTTCAGGGACGTAATCAGAATATTGTTCATGCCCCGGAGCTATATTATTTACAGAATTTAAGAACTGAGTTGTGAAAGGTTTTTCAAAGTTGTATGTAAGTTGTATACAGACATGCAGTGCGTATTGCACTACATTATGCGCAACCGCTATAGAATTTAATAAATAAATAACGGTCGCAGAGTCATCCAAATCCAAGGGACCTCCTGAGTCCTGGACCTGTGAATAGTCTTCATAGGTGACTGATATACACTGTCCTATCTTAAGTCTCCAAAATATTCTCAAATCTACCTGTTATAGTGTAATAATAATAATAATAATAATAATAGGTACTCAAGTCATAAAATAATTGTAATAAATGTGGGTATATTCTTTTATTTTTATTTTTTAGTGACAAAAAAAAATAAAAAATACAAGTAATAATTTTATTTGACTTGATAACATGATTCACACGATACACGAACAAAGCGTTTTTTTTTATGGTGTCTGCAGCTGTTACCATCACTATTATAGTTCTATACTTATAGGGGGCACCTATCTTTTTTTCTGAACCACTGGAAACTGTTTGTAAATTACTTTTCATCCATATTATTCACTTAGAATACATGTATGTCAGTACCGTATATAGTAATAGCTACAAATATTTAAAGCTCTCCCCCCCCCCCAGATGTTGCTAAATTTCCGCTATAAATTATCTGGACCGGAAGTGACGAGGTTCGCAAAAATACGTATTGCATTCTATAGATTCGTTTCACCTGGAAGTCATGGCAGTGCACAACACTCTCTAAACAGTCTAAATACTCACAAACCGCGGTGGACCTGGAAAAAAATACGGACAACCAAATACAGGAGATACACAGACTCGTATCGATCGGGGACAAAAAAAAAAAATTTAACTTCTGAAAAAAAATTAGGTAGGTACATACAACGGATCAAGGGCAAAGACGCTTCTTCGGGCTATCGAAAATTCGACTCACAGACGTTGGGGTTATCGATGTCCCGCTGTAAATGTATTGTAAATGCACGGAACACAACTAAAATTATGTAAATATAGAAAATCCTAGTTTGAAATTGAAAATAAACCATACAAACTCATTGTTAATAACCTCAACATATTATATGATAACATATAACATGTTGTAAAAACTGTCCACGAATAGTATTTGAGAGGGGATCGGAGGGCTAATGTCAATACAGAGTACGAACGAACGATCCGGTGTGTTATTTATAGTAAGGATATATTATGGTAGTTACGTAATATCATGACTTAATTGTTCGATCGTTTGAAACACTGGTATTAAAATCAGCGTGGCTTATAAATAATTAGTTAATATTCAAAGATTTACAAAAAAAAAAAAATACTTTTTAATGTGCGTGAGTTATTTATTTCACGAAGCGTTCGTCGAGGAAAAACATAATTTTAACGTACTTATTTTACATTTCAGAAATTCAAAATCTTTGAGTACAATTAATAATCTATATTATTAAATATTCATGACGAACGATACGGTATTATAATATTATTACCAATGACTACGCTCTGTGTGCTCTAAAATGTGATAACTAAGTTAAGAAAACTATATGCTTGCAGTACCTAAATGCGATTATTCAAAATATAACTGTTAACATAATTATTGAATTCACTGTCTTTAACGCCGTTTGTTATAGGTACGGTAATTGGCTATCTTTTGATATTAACATATTGTACGATTTATAATATATTATGAGTAACTAAAAATAGAGTATAATATTATGCATCACCATAAAATAAATGTAATTAAAAATCAAAAATTGTCTTACATATGGGGATTAACGTAAATGCAGTAAACTCGAGGAAAAGAAATGTTCAAAAGGTCTATTCTAAACTCGGCCCTGTTTTTTTTTCAGGTAAAAATGATTGATATGTACCTAAATTCGGCCCGATTAAAAATAATATGCTCAGATCTTCTGAATTCTCATATCCAAATAATAATTATCTTATAATAATTTATTTGAGATCCATGTTGCATCACATATATACAACACTATGAGGAGGCGATTCTCATTATCTTCCAAAAATTATTTCGTTTTATTTTCATTTGTATATTATAAAAAGTATGCGAATTCATTATAATAGAATTAAATAAAATAAAATATGTATACAAGGTGTAACAGAAAGACTTGACGAAAAAAAAATGACGCAACTTAAACGTATATAAAAAAAAAAAATGTTAAAATCATATGATTAGCAAACAATAAGAAATATACTCATATCAACAAATTCCCAAAATGGCTATTTTGAATATATCTATCCAAAAAAATGAAAATGAAATTTAAAATTTAAAATTTTCAGTGTTAATAAATAAAAATAATTTTTTGTATAATATATGTGTAGCGCAAGTGACTATAAATTTATATATATATATAAAAAATAAAAATGTTAAACATAGATTAGAACAAAAGTTTTTTCAAAAGTCAGTTCTATCTGTTACACTCTGTATATCTATAATAATAATATTATAATGTTCACATTATTTATTATTTTCAGATTAAATTATGCCGCGCTTATTGGGCACATGTTATCGGTGAAAATTATCGAGCCGAGTAGACCTTTTTCAATTTCCGGGCTAAGCTTACGGCAAAGAAGTTATCGCGGGCCCTGCAGTTCATATTTGACCATATTTTAAATCAGTAAGTATGAATATAAACAATTGGTTTGAAATTTTAACTGATAACATTGTTCGTAGGCATCGTTGTATAGGCTATTGTGTCTATTAACGCGCGGTCGTGGTGCGGGTAGAATTAATATGATAAAAATTATTCTAAAAAAAACGGTATAAAAACCACAGTGGTTCTACGCATAATATATAGGACTCGGTTGGCGTAGGTTAGGTTTAAAACAAACCCGAGTACTGCACGCAATGTAATCAATTACCAGACACGTCCCGTTTTCATTCGTTATTATTATATTTGAAAAAAAAGTATTGTTTCCGTTATATTATAATATATAAAGTCTTAACATTATTTAAACAACTTCGATAATATTGTCTTTTGCAGAAATACGATACACGATTATTGTACGCGTAGCAACGATTCGTTGATGATTGGCGAGTAACTTTTTTCCCCACAGTGTTGGAAATTGCGTCGAGAAATGTCGTGAATCAATAATATTATATAAAAGTGTAGGTAAGGGACGACATAATATATGTGACGCACAAAATAAATGGACGGCGCGCGTGGACGGAAGTAGGAATAAGTCAGAATCACTGCTTTCTAGAAAAGTTGACTTGTCGATTCTGTATCGGCCAGTAATAGCAATTTCGTTTTTCGCAGATAGTTTGATACGAGAAAAAAACAAATATTCTGCTATTGAAAACATTTTCTTTTCCAACATCGTTCGTATACATATAATGGCGGACGAACTGATGTCATCCCTTTTATACCCAAGCGACCGCGCACCGTTCAAATATGTATAATACCTAAAAATTGTATGCTTGCAGTATATGACATTATAATGTTCACGTTTAGCGAGCGCCTACGGCATGGGCGCCCGCAGGGGGGTGCCAGGGGGGACATTGCCCCCCTGGGAATCTTTAACTGCACGCGTACTTTAATATCGATATCGCTATAAATATGATTGGATTATAAATAATTTTTATCTTGCCCCGGGTGGGACTTTATCCTGCGGGCCCACTTGGCCTACCCGGCGATTAAAAAGAAAAAATATAGACTTGGAAGAAGGACGCGTGCGATTTGTAGCCGCGTGTTGTCGAGCGGTTATAATATGAATACATCGACAAAAACTCAAATGTACGCGTATATAGTCACGCGTGTTACCGTATATATACCGTATGCAAAACATTAGTGTACGATAAACACGCACTTGATGACAGAGCTGACTTATCAATCGCGAAAAGTATCTCTATAGGTGCAGGTGCGTAGTACCTACAGTGTACTATTATTGTTATATAATACATTACCATCGAAGTTTTCGTCCGCAACAATATCGTCGAAACCCGCAGCTATATTATACAGCCGCGTGTACACACCGCGGATCTAGGATTTAATATCGCGATACGAATATACATTATATTATATACATGCCGCGGATAAGTCACGTCCGCCACCACCCATCACACCTGCCCGTTTCGGATTTATACCCCGCTCGTGATATATGTACATGTGGGTGTGTGTGCGTGTGTGTGTGTGTGTGTGTGAGGTTGTGTGGGTGGGGGTGTGGGTAGTTCGCGGGACGGTCGTTTTCGCTTTCAAAATATACCTATGTAAGTGGTCGGCCGCGCAGTGCACCGCAATATATATATATATATATATATGTACATAGATGTATATCGTATATACACCAGACGAGTATATGTATAGGGCGCGTATGGTGAAAACGGAAAAGCCAGGTACATAAATTCCGAGCGGCGACTTAATTTATATACGGCGCGAGTCGTACGCGACGGGGTGAAAATGTCGCGGGCGCCTTACTCCGGCCTGTACCCGCGTTAAATGCTACGCTGTGCTCATCGTGTATATATATATATATATAGCCACACAGTAGTCCGCTCGCCCACCCCTATTTTAATATCCTCCACCCGCCCCGTGCACACCAGCAGCTGCTACACCCTCGTTTGCCGCGGCGAAACCTTAATCATTTCCCCACGCGCGTTCGTTCCTATTTACCCGTTTTATTTTCGGGGTTGTGTCGCGCACCACGCCATCCGACTCGACCACCGCCCCCCACGCCGAAATCAACCCCCCCACTCCCACTCTTCCGACTCGCTCGTGGGCACGACGGCGATCGTCGTCGTCCCGAATCACAAAACCGACCGATCCTCCGAACGACGCGCGTAACGACTATGATATAATATATTATTATACATACATCACTTACCCCCTTTACGCATAATATTATATATATTATATGTATACAGAGCGATTCGCTGAGCATATCGTGCTCATCATCACCCCGGCGTGTTGCACTTTATAACTAGCGGGTATGCCATTTATTCAAATTCTGATCGTCTAGGGCAACTACGTATACGTAGGTATTAGAACTATATATAGTAATATAGGCTCAAGAGGATGTCAGCGCACTATTTGTTTTCTCTCAACGACCAATGCATAACAAAACGCATATGCGCAGAATCGTTTTTTCTACGTTTTTAAGTAATCTTAGAGTAACATCACCCATTGCAAAAAAGATAGAGAATAGTATTCTTGAGGGAATGACACATCGATTCGTCAAAATATTGTTTCAAAACAATTTAAACGTCATTTAAATTTACAACATTTATTTGTTTACTTTAAACGTCGAACGTGCAAAGTCAAATAACAATATAAAATATAAAATCGATATGTCGATCGCTCTAAAATATTATTCTCTATCTTTTTTGTAACGTGTGATTTCACTTTTAGATTACTTAGAAACATAGATAAAATGATTCGGCGTAAATTCGTTTTGTCTATGTTGCGCATGGGCCAGAGACCGAAAACAAAATTTACAGTGCGCTGACGTCCTCTTAATAATTACTTTAATTTTTGTTTTATTTTATGATTTACCGAAAGTGATCGAATTTTGATTTAGTAGTACTATAACATATAATACGGTCCAAATTACAGAATTCGAATAAATGCATATTATATTATAACCGCGCGAGACATAAAACAACCCGGAAAGACGATGACGGCGAGCTGAGGCGAGGTTTGCGAATCACCCTGTCTACGAACAGCCAGTGCCGCATTAAGCCAAATTGCCGCCCCGGGGCAATATAAAATTTGCCGCCTCTATAATATATTAAAAAAAAATATCATATGATTTTCACCTCTCTTTATTCGCTATCATAAACACTGTGAGTTGATCTCGTGTCACAGTTTTTATTTATAAGCATTTAAAGTTCAAATTTTGACAAAATACGGAAAAATTAAGAAAATTAGCAAATTTTTTTGAGTTGAGAATTCATAAAAATTTTTCTTTTTAAATCTAAGATTTGAAAATGTAATATAAGATTACTCATAAGTTTGTCTAACTTTATCAAAAAAAAAAATGTCTACAAGAAACTTAAATTAAATTTTTATGAGCGTCTGAAATTTATATTTTTACAACATTTGATAATTTCTCGATTTCTCATGTAACAATTTTCTTATTTTATTGTAATTAAAAAACGAATGACTGTAGATACTTGGAAATTTCACTAAATGTTTATATTAGCATTTTCTATACACCATAAAATTTTAAAAATATTTTGACTCTTTTTGAGCTGTTTACAGACATTGTCAGTTTTCAATTTTTTAGTTTTTTTTTCTATAAATATCAATAAAATTTTATTTGTTGGGTAAAAAAGTGTGAATATTTAATATAAAGCTCCTGATATATAATAGCAGTTGAAAAATATTAAAAATACATAGGCAACATTTTTTTTATAAGCATTTAAAGTTCAAATTTTGACAACATTTATCAAATTTATAATTTATTAACTATTTTGTAGTTAAAAATATATAAAATGTTTACCTTTTATCATTTATGGCTAAGGATTGAAAATTTAAAACAAGGCTCCACGTAAATAGGTTATATATAAATTACTTTATTCACAATAATATCATCAAATATACTTGGTAATATCATAGGCTGACTGACCGTTTCCGCTCAGAATCGTTTTTCTTATACAATGATATTATATCATTGAATTCAAATTTAACACCATCCATTACAGTGACCCACTTGTAACCTACTGTACAGTAGAGCGACTTCCACTTATCCACCTTTTTATCTTTTGCTGCTTTTTGGTAAGCTGCACCATTTAATTTAAGTCGCTTACCAGACATACTATAGTACTCAATAACATAAATTTAACAAACACAACACTGTTGTCTACCGAAATTGCATCGAGACTGTGGTAGTGTGGTAGTGTGGTCGTCAACAGACGACAGTCGATGATAAGATTACTAAAATGATCCTCAAATACGTATTTTTGCGATTATTATTAGATCATACAGCCCGCATTGCCCGCAACTGCAAACAGGCGACAGCTCTTCGATATGATTGAGTCACTCGCCGAAAATTAAAAGCTATAAATAACACAGACACACAACTGTGATCCATTTAGTTATTATTGAATCGTTGATAGATAAAATTATTATTGGTATTAATATTTTTAATATAATAATAATTATTTTAAAAATTTAATACGAAATTCGTAACGGAGAACGTATAATATTATAATATGATATATTTTCTAAAAATCTGCCGCCCCTCAAATCACCTTAAAATTGCCGCCCCGGGGCAATTGCCCCCCCTTGCCCCCCGTTAAATGCGGCTCTGCGAACAGCTATGTTATTAAACTGTTTCACCACAAACACCCTACGAGTAAAACCACCCTAATATCACTGTGCACACAGACGCATATTGTTATATTATTATTACCCATATAAATATTACGTATAAGTGCGCATACTACACGACCGATAAACCGTTTAACGTCCCGCGATATTATAACGTTGTGCGCATGCTCGTGAAACGCGTCAAAGTCCATTGAGATATCATTAATATTAACCCGCGACTTGTGTGTACGACATAATGTGTAGTGTGATGCGTGTTATGTACAGCGTGAGCTATTGTTGTAGCCATTGTCATTATTGCCAATATTATATATAACTACTCGTAGGTACTTCTCGTCGTTAATGGCAATAATATATTTTTTTTTTTATAGGCATAAATACGGTACGAACAGAATAGCACGCACACGTCATTATAATAATATTGTTATATGTATAAATAATTTATACATAGATGGGTAATAATATATTATGTAAAGCAGTGTTGACAAACAACGCCGTCAAGTGTATAATAGTCCTTGCGGTCTCTATCGTGGTCGAAAAAAAAAAAAGTTAAATAATATCACTGCGCAGTGTTGTACATGACATTATATACCAAGTAAAATATAATATATATATCATTGTATTTTTTTTTTTTTTTTTATTGTGTCAAATGCCTCGGCAACTATGGGCCATTGCAGGCTACAAAAGAATATTACATAGTATTTAATAATAGATAAGTTAAATTAAATATGGTAGGTACATTATACTTATAATATATTATATTAAATTTCTTTATGAAGTTCTGTATCCCTTAGGAATTTGAGAACGTTAGTTGTATCGATGTTGAGGTTTTCAGCGAGATGATGAGTTAGATTGAATTTTTGACGTTGTAATTCATATCATTGTATTATATAGGTGCGAGTGGGAGAGAGAAAAAAAATAGCAGCGAAAAGAGTGTGATTTAACTATAAAAAGTCTAAACAAGTACCTAATGTAAAACAATTGAAAATATTAATAATTTGTTAATATTTATTTCGTTTTCGAATGCGCATTAGCCAATATTAATTTAACTTTCCTCCACTGATAATTTATCATCGGCCACTCTAGAGCATAAGTTTTGTACCTAAACGTTCACCGGTGTTGCCCTGCAACTTACGTATTTTTTTTTTTACGTCTTACCGGAACTTGGAACTCTTCACCGATTTCTTGCACCGCTATTTAACGCTATTTAACTCTTCGCGAATTTTAGAAATTCACTTCCGGACGGTTGGATGCGCGTTTCCGACAATAGATGCGTACAAAACAGTTGTTCCAACTCCCGCAAATATTGGTAGTGCGATGTTTGCAGTTTATGGTAGCCTTTATTACCTCACCAACTAATTCACATTGTTTTGTTATATCTGTCAAGAAGTTCCATCACTGGGTGGATTCTTCCTTCAAGCCTCCAACCCATCAACTCCCGCAGCGCTTGTACTTATCGTAAAAAAACACATTTACAGATTTTATAAATAAATATTATAACCAAAAAAAAAAAATTGGACTTTTTTTCCATTTATAGTAATTTTATGGTCGGAATTTTTTTCTAAAAAAATAATGTTTGCTGTCCACATTACTTTCTATTACTGTTGTATAGGCTTATAGAGTTACATAACAATACAATATATAAAATCGGATTTTTTTTTTTCATTTAGTAATTTTATGGTCGGAATTTTTACTCTAGAAAAATAAAACTGGACTTTCATCCGGATTCGGGTAAGTTAAGTATAGTGCGTATTATGCCAATTACGACTACCACTATTGGGTGTTGAAGAAATGGCGTTTGTAACTTTAACGTCTGCTGAGTTAATAACAATAATAATCGTAATATTCTAAAACATCTTATATAATAATAGGTACATAATATTACACTATTGGTTATGACGCATATACCTAAACAATATAATGTGTATTAATACTTAATAGTTCCTTTTGTATTATAGTTTTATGATCAACGGCTAAACTGCTTTACGCGTTATGCATGCATAATTTACATATATATAAAAAAAAAATGTTTTACAGGCAATCGTTAAAGAAAAACCTGAAGTATAACTTCAATGTAATTCGCATAATAAAATTAGTTAATTATATAATTTTTTGAATAAATTATTATACTCGTACATATAATACCTTGCCTATATGCATACGATTAGACGTCGAAACGTTGGTTTTACTATTATTATAGTAATATATTAGGCACATTTTACGCTTTAAACCTTCGATAAAATAAATTACAATAATTTTCTATTTACCTCGTGTTCGAATTAAAATATAATATATATGAATCGAAAGCTGAGAGCTATAATATAATAAATGTTAATAGATTTATATAAAAAAATCGGTATAATATTATCTGCTCATAAAATGTTTGCCTTAAGACGAAGACTATTGCACTGATCATCAATTCTAATATGTTAATAACTCAGATTAGTCGTCTCGTCAAAACATAAAATATATAGGTACTCGTATAATATATTATATTGTATTATTTAGTTTGAGTACAATATTATTTCAGATAATTATTTTCGTAAGTCAGTTTTTAACAGTATTGATTTCTTTTAATCAAATAATTGATTGAATAAATAATGTAGGTATCCACGACAAAAGGTATTTGAGTGTAGAATTCAATTACGACGAAGGTACATCGTATACATATATGGCTTTCAATGATTTTACAATAAAATATTTATCACATTAAAATAATAGAATAGTGTTATTAAATTAACATTACCTATGTTACACACGAGAACTGCGATCGAATCAAAAAATAGTATTACTTTATTTTATAAAAGTAAGAAGGTACTTATCGAATTCGTTGGTTAACCGTACGAATTATTAGTAAATATTATATTTTATAGAAAAAATATTAGAGCATTCAATGCGACGGATACAAATTCTTTTTAATATTACAAAATACATATTATATTACATAGCTCACAAGTAGGGCTTAGATTTTGATGCGTTTGCATTTTTTTCCTGAAATGTTCGGCAAGACGCTTTCCAATATACAAATGCGTTTCAAGTACTATGCTCACAACGAAATTTTTTACATTTTTCGAGGTTCTCGTTTAAGTGCATTTTTAAACAATTTTAGGGCATTATTTATTTTGTTGATATTTTTTTAACCTTGATATTTCCAGTAATATTACGAAAAAAAAAATATAAGATATAAATACGCATATTGTACTAAAACAATATAATTAGTAATTTGATTTTCAATTAAAACGATTCACAAATTCATCAAGAGCAGCGTTTCTCAATCAGTGAGTCGTGGGTCAATTCTGGGTAGGGTCGTGAAAAGTTTTTTGAATTATATAGCTTCTATATAAGAAATGCAATCATTATATACAAATATTAAATTAATTAAAATGTATAGATTAATAAAGTTATAAAAGTTATAATAATAGTGAACAAATTTTGTTTGTAAAACTAATTTTTAATCTGGTAAAATAAACCATATGCAGGTCGTGATAGTTTTTTTGGGATAAATTTAGGTCGCGTCTTAAAAATATCGAGGACCACTAGGGGAATCGTTTAGGTCATCAAACCTTATATTTAGTGAGGGCATCGTTTTTTTTTGATATTTTTAAAGGCATTAAATCCGAGCCCTACTCACAAACATGTATAATAAATCATACTAAACGCGAATCGCGCCATATCATTCGCATTCATTACGTCATGGTACCTATTGTCAGAGGTAATGGTGTAGACAAATCCATTTCGGTCCGCTGTAATTTTACGTTCTCCGTTTTATAGAAAAAGGGTTGGAAAACAGTAAGATAATAATATACGCGACGGTTTTATTATAGAAACTCGTATACAGTCCTGCAGGACGTCTACATCGTCGACTGTGTCTCGACATTTTCCTTACATTATTATTAGACCCTCGTCGCGTTCCTATTCTGGGAAAAAGACATTTACGAGGCTCATTAACCGTCTCACCGCCGCCGCAACCTTCGGGCTAGGTATGGGACGTACTATGTGTACACGCGCTAATGACACGTTTTCCGCCCGGCAAAATTCGCGCATATATATTATATAGCCAGCTTATATTATATAGTCATCGTCGTCGTCGTCGTCGTCGTCGTTGTCGCGACAAATAGCGCAGTTTACACAATTATTAAATACGCGTAACTAGAAGTGCTGACTGCACCCCCTCGCCCATCGCCCCTACCCCCGCGGGAAGCGTCTGCGAGTCTCCCCCGGAAAATATATCCGTTAAGTGGGCAACTACGAATACACGTACGAATGTATATATACGCGCATTGTACGACGCATAGGATGGCGACTACGAGAATAACTACAGTTTTTTCCCCCTAGGTACTTTTGTTTCACGAGATTTTAAGATTTTTTTATAATTGTCTCCATAACAATATTATGTAACACAGGTGGGACATTATATAGTATAATATTACTCATTGCTCGTTAGGCAAGCGTTTTACATAGACAGTCAACACGAGTATAGTATATGTGTGACCATATATTGATTACCTATAATCGATTATGTGACGCATATCACGAAAATCCGTATAATTGTTTTATGATAATAATATAACACATGTTGATTCTTAATATTTTTTTTACTTTACTCATGTGGGTCACGGTTTGCTGTCTACAATGTATCATTTCCGTAGCACACATGGCTGGACAAATAGCGCAGTTTACACAATTATTAAATACGAATAACTAGAAGTGCTGACTGCACCCCCTCGCCGTCGCCCCTACCCCCGCGGGAAGGGTGTGCGAGTCTCCCCCGGAAAACATCTGTTAAGTAAGTAACTACGAATACACATACGAATGCGTATATTATGCGCATTGTACGACGTAGAGTCGCGACTGCGAGAATAACAGCAATTTTTTACCCTAGGTACTTTTGTTTCACGAGATTTTAAGATTTTTTTATAATTGTATCCATAACAATATTATGTAACATAGGTGGGACATTATATAGTATAATATTACTCATTGCTCGTTAGGCATGCGTTTTACATAGACATTCAACAGAAATACGAGTGTAGTATATGTGTGACCATTGATTACCTATATATAACCAATTATGTGACGCATATCACGAAAATCCGTATAAATGTTTTATGATAATAATATAACACATGTTGATTCTTCATATATTTTTTACTTTACTCATGTGGGTCATGGTTTGCTGTCTATAATTTATCATTTACGTGGCACACATGGCTGGACGAATAGCGCAGTTTACACAATTATTATTAAATACGAATAACTAGAAGTGCTGCAACCAAATGACTGCACCCCCTCACCATCGCCCTTACCTCCGCGGGAAGGGTCTGCGAGTCTCCCCCGGAAAACATATATGTTAAGTGGGTAACTGTGAATAACACGTACGAATGTATATTATATGCACATTGTACGACGTAGGGTTGCGACTCCTAGAATAACAGCAATTTTTTACCCTAGGTACTTTTGTTTCACGAGATTTTAAGATTTTTTTATAATTGTATCCATAATAATACGTAACATAGGCGGGACATTGTATAGTATAATATTACTCATCGCTCGTTGGGCATGCGTTTTACATAGACAGTCAACAGAAATACGAGTATAGTAGGTATATATGTGTGATCATTGATTATAATATATAATACATAATAATCGGGATTGGTAAATTGGGTCCCATATGACCTTATCTCGGTAAATTGGGTCTCGGAAAAAAAAGGTAGTAGGTAAGTTGTGTCCCGAATAAAAAAAGGTTGTAGGTAAGTTGAGTCCCGGAAAAAAATATATAAATTAAAATATATGTGGTTTTTATAATATTATGTTCTAAATAAATAATATATGGTACCTATAAATGATTAAAAAACTGTGTACCTGGAAAAAATGTTAATACGCTAAATGAAATAGTACGTCAACATTTTCAAAAAATATTTAAAAATATTATGTTTTAGGTAAAAACTTAAATGATAAACATTTAACAAATTCTAATCGAGTTATTATATTATTAGTATATTTCATCATTTGTTCTCTTAAGTATTTTTCTTTATCGAGCGTGGTTTTCTTTTTTTGTATTGTACTTCGTAGTTTGATATGTGTCTCAACTCTCAGACTGTATATGTAATAGTTCGTCCACAAAATTGAAAATATTAGGATGGGGACTATAAAATCTTCGGTTTAGTACAGCATGATAGGATTCACAACTATTTGTTGTACGCACAGTGGTGGCTGCAGTGGTGGATTTATAGCCGGGACCCAACTTACCTATTACTTTTTTATACCCGGGACTCAACTTACCGCTTTCAAAACGAACCCAAATTATCGCGGACCCAATTTACTTAGCTCCATAATAATTAATAATATGTGTATTATATAATCAATGATGTGACGCATATCACGAAAATCCGTATAAATATTTTATAATAATATAACACATGTTGATTCTTAATATTTTTTTTACTTTATTCATGAGGGTTGTTTGTCGTCTATAATTTATTATTTCCGTAGCACCCAACGCGGGTATATTTAAGTTTGTTATTTTCGAGTTTTCGACAGTATTGAAGCAGACCATATTTTATTGTTGATATTCTAGTGCATAATCTATTCCACAAATACAAATAAACCTGCTCGACCCTCAGTATAATTTCAGTGCAGTATAATAATTTATAAAATAGAAAAAATTAGTTAGAAATGTTATCGACGCCGATGACTGTTTTCAACATATATTGTAGGTTAAAACATACGCGTTTTGGAAACGTATTTTGGAAAAAAAAAATGTCTTTCATGCCTATATTATACAAGTAACATGCTACTACATAATTTTCCTCTACAAGGAAAATCGAGGAATCGTAATATAATTAATATGCTTTTGGATTGAGTTCAGTGGAAATATATCTAGAAGCACACTACATTTTATTGGGAATTAAATTAATTAATTAATTTTGTCAAGCCGACCACGCGAAAATCGGTCAGAAAATAAATTCGTACCCAGCCCAAAAACATACGTCCATTTTAAAAAGAGACACATTAATATGCCGTAGGGACGATATGATTTACAACCATCATAAGTGTATAATCATTGTATCGATGTATTATCTACATGACTACATAATGTTTGGCATACTAGCGGCCAAAGTTTCGACACATCTATTTTTCGATCATCCGGTGAAAACGAAAACCTCTCGAAAGTCTCACCTGCCGCGTCCGTTTCCCAGCCCGAAAACATAAATCTATGTTGAAAAGAGGCACATTAATATGCCGTAGAGACGATATGATTTACAACGATCATAATAGGGCGTATAATCATTGAATCAATGTATTATCTACATATACATCTTGCTGTTTGGCATACTAGCGGCCAAAGTTTTGACATATTATCTATTTTTCGATCATCCGGTGAAAACGAAAACCTCTCGAAAGTCTCACCTGCCGCGTCCGTTTCCCAGCCCGAAAACATAAATCTATGTTGAAAAGAGGCACATTAATATGCCGTAGAGACGATATGATTTACAACGATCATAATAGGGCGTATAATCATTGAATCAATGTATTATCTACATATACATCTTGCTGTTTGGCATACTAGCGGCCAAAGTTTTGACATATTATCTATTTTTCGATCATCCGGTGAAAACGAAAAGCTCTCGAAAGTCTCACCTGCCGCGTCCGTTTCCCAGCCCGAAACCATAAATCTATGTTGAAAAGAGGCATATTAATATGCTGTATAGACGAGACGAGTTCCACTTGTCCATAAGTGTATAATCATACATATTGTATTATCTACATATACAACATGCTGTTTGGCATACTAGCGGCCAAAGTTTTGACATATCTATTTTTCGATCATCCGGCGAAAACGAAAAGCTCTCGAAAGTCTCACCTGCCACGTCTGTTTCGCGTACTATATGTCGCGCGTGTATAGGTTATGCGGCCCCTAAATACGAAGTGAAGACGTAAAACGTGTCAGACGGGTCCTCGTCGGGCTTAGGCGTCCCGTATAATAATAATAATAATATAATCTCTCCAGTCACCATCGTGGTTTACGAGCTGCGTCGTGTCGAGTGATTTGAACAACACGTCGTCGGTTACCAGCTACTACCGAGTCTCCGGTGCCGCGAGCCGTTACCGCTTATGCATTATTATTATTATTATTATTATTATTATTATTATAATCCGATCAGCGCAGATTTGACGCGACCAAAGTTTCCTCGCGAAATCCGTTAATAATAATATGTTCGTACAACATATAACGTAAACCAAACCGCGTGTTTTCGTGGTCCATCCGAGTGCAGCACGCCCGTCGTTCGTGTACGAATATCAATTTGAATTTCGCGTACATATAATATGTATATAATATTATTATAATTTATACACCCGGGTGATATACGGTGGTCGGAGTGGCGTATTGCACAACTTTCGTGCACACAGTGAAAATCGTGTTATATGTAGGGCCACTAAAACGAGCAGAATTCGCGAAGTGGTTATATTTAAATCGATTAACTCGCGGTTGGATTGTATCCTGTAGCACACTACACTCGATATTAAATTTCATTCCGGACGGATAATTTTTTTGACAGTTTTAAACTGCGTATGAAATATAATATTAAGATCATAATATTATATGCATCGTTTTATAACTGCGGGCTATTTTTCGCTCGAAATAATGGAAATGGAGAGAAACGACTTTTATTAAACTAAAGCGAGCTGCTCACTATGTGAGTTGCCAATAGACATAGCATACTATAACCAATACATAGGGCCAAATTCAAACACTTCCCAATTGATAATGCCATACTGTTGCTGAAGCCCACGGAATACATGGCTCATATGGATCCTTTTCTGTTCTTCATTTACAGCATTATCCTGCTGCGGGTCATTTGTTTCCCAACGAACTTTCGGGTCCAGAATGAGACCGTGATTTTTACTAATTTCTATTACGACGATGTCTGCACGACGGTTTTGCGTATTATTATATTCTAGCAAAGATAAACAACGGACTTCCTCAAACACTTACCATAATATTATAATGCATCGTTTTATAACTGCAGGCTATTTTTCGCTCGAAATAATGGAAATGGAGAGAAACGACTTTTATTAAACTAAAGCGAGCTGCTCACTATGTGAGTTGCCAATAGACATAGCATACTATAACCAATACATAGGGCCAAATTCAAACACTTCCCAATTGATAATGCCATACTGTTGCTGAAGCCCACGGAATACATGGCTCATATGGAAGCTTTTCTGTTCTTCATTTACTGCATTATCCTGCTGCGGGTCATTTGTTTCCCAACAAACTTTTGGGTCCAGAATGAGATCCCGATTTTTACTTATTTCTATTACGACCATGTCTGCACGACGGTTTCGCGTATTATTATCGTATTGTTAACAACGATAAACAATGGACTTCCTCAAACAATACCAATACTTAACTCTCAAACTTACCATATTATATATGCATCGTTTTATAACTGCACGGAACAAAAAAATTACAATAATACTAAAGTTAAACAAATTATAGTAAATATAACTATTTAATAGGTAAAATAACTAGAATAATTTACTTATTATTACTATAGAAATATAGTTATTAGTTATGGTTGGGTTTACTATATTTTATAGTTAATGCAGTTTTTAATGTTTGAATTAACTAAAAAATATAGTTAAGATATCACATTTCAGTCCGAATAACTATAATAACTTGACTATAATATTTAAGTAAATCTGATTAGTCTTATAGCTATCCCTATAGCAATTATAAATTATAATGTACAGTCAATCCTACTATTTTTATAGTACAAACAACTGTTTTGTTTTTTCCGTGTGCAGGCTATTTTTTGCTCGAATTAATGGAAATAGAGAGAAACGACTTTTATTAAACTAAAGCGAGCTGCTCACTATGTGAGTTGCCAATAGACACAGCATACTATAATCAATATACATAGGGCCAAATTTAAAAACTTCCCAATTTATAATGCCACACAGTTGCTGAAGCCCACGGAATACATGGCTCATATGGATCCTTTTCTGTTCTTCATTTACTGCATTATCCTGCTGCGGGTCATTTGTTTCCCAACGAACTTTTGGGTCCAGAATGAGACCCCGATTTTTACTTATTTCTATTACGACGATGTCTGCACGACTGTTTTGCGTATTATTATATTCTAGCAACGATAAACAATGGACTTCCTCAAACACTTACCATAATATTATAATGCATCGTTTTATAACTGCAGGCTATTTTTCGCTCGAAATAATGAAAATAGAGAGAAACGACTTTTATTAAACTAAAGCGAGCTGCTCACTATGTGAGTTGCCAATAGACACGGCATACTATAATCAATATACATAGGGCCAAATTCAAACACTTCCCAATTGATAATGCCATACTGTTGCTGAAGCCCACGGAATACATGGCTCATATGGATCCTTTTCTGTTCTTCATTTACAGCATTATCCTGCTGCGGGTCATTTGTTTCCCAACGAACTTTCGGGTCCAGAATGAGACCCCGATTTTTACTTATTTCTATTACGACCATGTCTGCACGACGGTTTCGCGTATTATTATCGTATTGTTAAGAACGATAAACAATGGACTTCCTCAAACACTTACCATAGTAATCGATAAAATATTGAAGTATCTACAACTCACGTATCTAAACCAAACCACGTGTTTTCGTGGTACATCCTGCAAGTGTGCGCCCGCCGTTCATATAATATCAATTTAAATTTTGCATAATATATTATATTGTTATTATAATTTATACACGAGGGGGATATGACGTGATGTTTGGACGCGTAGCACAAATTTCCTGCAGAGCGAAAATCGTGTTAGTGTCACTAAAACGAGCAGAATTCGAGAACATCGAATATAATTATTAAAAATCGATTAACTTGTCATACTATTGTATAAGTATACTTGTATACTTGATATTAAAATATTAGATTTCGGACGGATAATTTTTTTGACAGTTTTAATAACTGCGTATATGAAATAATATAATATATATTTTGTAGATCCTATATAATATATTAGTCGCGTTTTAACTGCAGCGCAGCTGATGACTATTATTCTCTCGAAATAATGGATATAAGTATAGTAATTTAGAAGTATAAGTACCTACGTACTTATGCATACAATATACTATTTAGTAGGTCCAATCGAATAAAACGTTTGAAGTACGACGTATGTACTTTATCGCTCCAAAACTTCTTAAAAACTTAATAACACACACTGCGACGTAAAATCGGCTTCTACGACTAACTATATTGTGTTCATTTGTGTTAATTAAACTATCGGACCCACCGTACAAAACGTCGTATATCCGAATCGTGCGTTTCTCTTGATATATCACATTTTATTTGTTCGCCGGTTAGAACGTAAAAGGTTTTAAGCTTATACAAGACTAATATTCCCCGTGTATACGCGATCGGTGATGGTTTGTTGGTCTATTTGCATTGTGCACAATAATTTATATTTATTATTACAATATACAGTACACAATATTATTGTTGTGCACGTCCTTATTACGACACATATGGGTAAATATTAAATTGCGCTGCTGTAGTATAACAATATTATAACAAAGGTAGCTCGACGCACTATAAAATATCACGAAAATACCATTTACTGATAACCTTTGCGTTACACCCTACGGGGGCTTTAAATTAATTCTATATAATATGTATGAAATATCAAATCAGTCGACAAAGGATGTTTGTAATAACAAGCAACAACCACCGCTGCAGTGTGCGCTAAAAACAGCTATAACATTGTATTCCTACCTATTAAAATATTATTATAATTGTTTGAGTATATTATATGTTTACGCGTATTAACACGTATTTTGTTCGATGTACTACGATCATTATTTTCGGATGATTGTATTGACTCTTTTACGTTTTCGAGATGCACTGTTTCATTATTGCGCGTATTGTTGGTTAATTATTTTTTTTCAAACGTACAGTGTTGTTGGTACCCACCTACTTTTGTTTTTGACGGTCGTAAATTATTATGGTATTATTTCGCAACTTTTTCGCCTCATAACACAGTGACAAACATATATAAAACAAAAAAATAAATAAATAAACAGTAACTCTTAAGAAATATTATGTCATTTTATTGAGAGAGGCGCTGCAGGTAGGTATCTGTGCGAGTGCAGCGCGTGGTACACTTTGACATAAATAATAGTAATATTTACCGTTATAAATATTTTTAAAACTGACATAACTTACAGTTTGTATTTCACTAAAATCTCGGGAAATCGTAAAAGAAAATAAAGGGAAGGCAAATTATAATAATAAAAAAAAAAACCCCATCAGAATGTTCACTCGGAATTGCCCCAGGTGCGGACATCAAATGTTTTTGCAAGTACTCGCGAGGGAACTAAATTCGATTTCTCAGCAGTTTCCGTCAGCCTGAGCTTTTTTCAAAGGAGGTATAGTCGAAACGTTAGCAAGTCTCCGTAGACTCGCATGCAACTGAAAATTAAAAATCGATGCGTTTGTTTGACTGTAACTATAGCGATTTGACAAAATTTAACGTCAAACAAATTCTATACAAAGTTGCATTCTACTACAACGATATGATTAACTAATATCATCTGATTTTAAAGTATTAATATATTTAAATGTATTATACACACGATGAATGATTGAGTACTTACACTAGTTTTAAAATTAATATATATAGAATATAGATGTATCATATGGATTAATATATATTAGTTTGGTATAAAATCTATAAAAAAAAAAAAAAAGGACGTGAAACGTTTTTACCAACCAAATGTATTGAATGAAAAAAGTACTCTTCGTCGAAATTTTTTTTATTTTATAAAATATTCATCGTGTACGGACATCAATTATTTGAAACTGGACAATATTAATATAACAGATATAATGAACAGATACTATGTCAATCAAGGTTTTCCAGTCGTTTCAGCTCATCGTCTGAAATTGATTATTAATACGTTAGCATTCATATTCCATTCTCATTTTAATAGTTTTTACTCTTTTATAAAATATTATTGCAGCGAAACGTGCTGTAGAATTTACCCATACAAATTTATAAGAAAAAACAGCTCAATTCTAGTACGTTATTGACGTATAACCAGCTCGTTTCAACGTGATGATTAACGACAATAGTGCTTAATTTTATATGTATGTAGTTTTTGTTAATGCACGACGCACGTAAACAATTATTATACAAAACTGAAGTGAATATATTTAAAGAAAACCTTACCAACTAAAACCAATTTCGACGTTTTCACTGCGATTCGTTCGTAATATTGCTTATGGCGAACCGATGGCAACTGTGCACCGTATTTTAACGCTTTATTGAAGATATTCTAATATTCTAATATAAAACATAGGTCTGTAAATTATATGAAAAATAAATAAATATTGATTAGAGCAAGAGTTATTTTATTTGTCAGGTCTTCCTGCTACACCCTGTATATTATATAGCACAGTAGCAACTACTACAGTGCAGGACCCCAAGAGTCTTAAATGACAATTTTGTGAAGTGCTAAACAGTAAATTATATTGCTTCTAATTTACTACAAGACAAATTGATTTTCTCCGTATACCTATGACTTTTTTATTTTCGATATCAAATTGATTGAAATGATTGAATTCAGTATTGACTCTATTTCGGCCGACCGTGCGTAGAAAAGCTCTAAATTTGACGATTACGTTTAAAGTCGTAATGAATTCGGCACATGAATTTAACTGACAGATAGTAGGTACCTATTAAAATCATAAAAACAAAAAACATAAATACAACCATTTGTTTTGTATCAAATGATTCAAACAACGCCTACCTGTAGTGTTTATAATTGTATATGTATAAAGTTTATGTTTATGCACGTAAACATTTATAATACAAAACTGAAATAAATATGTTTAAAGAAAACCTTACCAACTAACACCAATTTCGACGTTTTCACTGCGGTTCGTTCGTAATATTACTTATGGCGAACGATGACAACTGTACACCGTATTTTAACACTTTATTGGAGATATTCTAATATTCTAATATAAAACATATAAAAAAAATTTTGTAGGTCTTAAAAAAATGTTTATCAGATTTTAACTTTATTTTTAATATAAAAAAATGTTATATTATTATATACGTGTTTGTAAATGATAAAATAAAAAATTTTTAAAAATATCGATTAGAGCAAAAGTTATTTTATTTGTCAGGTCTTCTGTTACACTCTGTATATTATACAGCACAATAGCAACTACTACAGTGCAGGACCCCAAGAGTCTTAAATGACAATATTGTGAAATGCTAAACAGTAAATTATATTGAGTCTTATTTACTACAAGACAAATTTAATTTCTCCGTTTACCTATGACTTTCTTATTTTCGATATCAAATTGATTGAAATGATTGAATTCAGTATTGACTCTATTTCGGCCGACCGTGTAGTGGTGCTCTGAGTTAGACGATTACGTTTAAAATCGTAATGAATTCGGCCATGAATTTAACTGACAGATAGTAGGTACCTTAAAGTCGTAACCGGTAAAATCATAAAAACAAAAAAACATAAATATAACCATTTGTTTTGTATCCAATGATTCAAACAACACCTGCCTATAATAGCCGTTTAATTTTTATATGTATGTAGCTTATGTAAATGCACGTAAACAATTATAATACAAAACTGAAATAAATATATTTAAAGAAAACCTTACCAACTAAAACCAATTTCGACGTTTTCTCTGCGGTTCGTTCGTAATATCGCTTATGGCGAACGATGGCAACTGCAGTGCACCGTATTTTACCGCTTTATTGAAGATATTCTAATATTATAGGCAGTGTTCGGACTTATCTAGATAAAGATTTGTTCATATTTTATCTTATCTAGATAAATAGTTACAAGGTACCTAAACGTTTATCTCAGATAATTTTTTTACCAATCTAAGTAAATTCATCTAGATACATTTTTTATTGATGAAAATCGCAAAATTTTACAAACGCATTGTAAATATATTTATACAGATTCTTAAACAAAGTTTATGGTTTATGAATAATGTAATTATTTGTATTTATATCATTATTATTATCATGTTCCTAGTGCCCAACTGAAATATACCTAAATTCAAAACCATTTAAAAAATAATTGTACCTTTTTTTTATCTAGATAAAAAAGTGTTTATCTTTATCTTTATCTAGATATAAATATCAGTTAAGTTATTTTTTATGTCCATCTAGACACATTTGAGTTGCATAATTATCTTTATCTTTATATAGATAAAAAAAATACTTATCTCATCCGAACACTGATTATAGATCCAGTACATTTTGTATAACAGTATATAGCGATTAGGTGCGTAATTTAATTTACTACGAATTTCTCGGTGAATGACTTAATATTACATTTCTGCTTCATTTATCGATTCGAATTTGGTTGAATTCAACAATTCACTTCTTCTTCTTCTTGTCATATCCGAAATTCCAGAGACAGCATTATTATTTATTTATCGAAGGAAAATCAATAATAGCCAACTAATAGACTTTGTATCCGTTTTATACTCGAACCCAGGTAACCGTATACGAACACTGCAGCGGTGAACGACATAATAAAAAAATCACTTTGGTTTTTGGAGCAAACGAGGCAGGTTAGTGTGTATAAATAATAAAAAAAAGTTCTAAAACGTACTAACAAAATGTTGACCAGCCACTCAAAGTCGGGTTTTTTTTTTATATATAGGTAGGTACATTTATAGAATAAAAGCCTTTTAAGACGACGGAAGTGCTTTCTAGCGAAAATTGGAGAATTTCCTAAGAAAACGCCTTCGAGTTTGAAATATAACAATAAATAATAAAAGTACTTCCCATATAGATACAAAAAATTAAACGACGGTTTTACCCTGAAGTGACAAAATGTGATTTCAAATATATAGTGCTGGTTAATGATTCCAACGTTTATGCATTTTATACGTGCATTATTATATAATATCATTCTGAGGAAAAATTTGTTATAAATTATAAATTAATTTCGGAGATGTCATCTCGCACGAGACGTACTACACCCACTACGAGTTACATCAAAGGTGCGAATGTGTGGTGATAATGATGTCGACGGTGACGACTGCATAAATAGAGATCACGACTTAACGTGTTCAACCAAGTATGAGATTTTTTTTAAGCGCAAGATATCTTGGTCTTCACATATCGGAGGTACAAATATAATATCATGTACAGTCGACGATTGACCTAAACTATATATATATCGATGACATATTTTATAGTTCTTTGGTTTTATTTAATTAGTTTTTCCAAACAGCAAACCGCGTTCAATTGTTTGCTGTAATAAGTACTATAAATTAACTGTGGCGGCGTCGTGGTACGTTACTTATATCGATAAATATTTTGTCTTCATTTTATTAAAAACTAATCAAATATTTTTTGATAAATAAAATATTATACATGCACTATGCAGAATCTTCTCCTCCTCGACGCATTTAGATTAATATTTTCTGTCGAATATTTCGTGTTAATAAATTCTGCTTATTAAATAAATAACTTTATTATTGTATATACCTACATGTTCACGAGAATCTTATTTCATACATAACACGACTTCGGTTAGTATTTTGAAAGCATTTTTATTTTAAAACCATACATCGTTTTAAATATTGTATTTCTCAAAAGTTAAGCTTTTATGTTAATTACATTTTCAAACCAAATATCGTGTTAAATATACATAACTCTTACATATAGTGTAGAAATTGTAAGTATATATTATATGATGTATGCATATATATATTATAAAAAGTTAAATAATTATATTGAAGATAAGACTTGACGTTGCTGTTGAATAAGAATTTTGTAAATATTAAATTATTATGACTTGAGTAAAATTAAAGTCTGTATGTAACATCAAATTATATAACGATCGATATTTTTTTGGACGATAATAAAATAGTATTAAAATATTTTTTAATTTCTGGTGCACCATATTATATCGATTTTCTATTTTATGATTAACTTTAAAACAGTTAAACATGATTAGATATATAGGTAAGCCATATAACGTTTTAACGTTTGTACAGGTCGACATTCGTATATCATAATATACTATTGTGTTTAAAAAGATAAATTTTTATTCTAAACTGCAGTTGGTACACACTAAGTGAAAAATTATGAGTTTATGACGTATGACACTGAAGTAGTACAAGCTACGGTCATAAAAGGTTAACATAATACGATACCTCTAAATAGGTCGTTAATAAAAAAGTTCTGTCGAATAATATTTTGATAAAATTGACAATAGCCAATGATATTGATCACCGTGGTAACGAAAGTCACCATGGACGAACGTCGCAGAATATTGTTTAAGGATAAAAAATAGAACTAATATATAAAGTTTTAAATTAATTACAATAAACATTCTAATTTCCGTTACCTATTTTGATACCTATTGTTATTGATAGATGTGTAATATTAATAATTAACAATTGACTACATATCGTATTATAGTCCTATTATTATATATGATTTTCTGAGATGTCTGTTATGTCCATCAGGGGCGTACCCAAGGTGGGGGTTTTCGGATATGGACCCCCCCCCCCCCTATTGATTAACAAAATTTAAAATTCTTAAGGTGCAAATCACTTATTGTATACTTTTTACATGTCAAAAAATTTGGACCCCCCCCCCTCTTTAAAAATTCCTGGATACGCCCCTCATGTCCATGATGTACACGCGCAGTCGATTGAATCGGCCGATTTCGAAGCGGTGTTTAGCATCATGTTGACATGGTCGCATAAAGACTTCCGAAAAAATCATTTCGTCGTGTAGATAATTTAAATAATTAATTGTGGCGTAATCTATCGATTAATGATAAAAAATATAAGGGTTTTGAAACATAATGGATTTCGCTTCTCTCGAAAATATTCATTTTTACTAGAAAAGGGATGGGAAGACCTGCTTTTGTCCTCTTCTATGTAAATTTGATTTCGCAAGAGAAGGAGATATTGTGATAAATTAATAAAACTCTTTTCGTGTACTGTAAGACTATAAAGCTTTATATTATAATGTGAGTCTTTGTAATGAAATTTATTTTCCAATAAATAAATTGTTTTATACCAATTTATATCCTACATACTTTTTTTAATCTTTTTTTTCTTCTTTAATCTTCAAACAATTTATACAAATTCAATGAGTTGAATATACTAAAGTGTTTTGTATATTAAACCAATCGAAATTCAATAAATCAATATAACATAACAAAAGTCGTTTTATTTTAAAAGAAAATTAATTACAATCTATGCTAGATAAGCACAATCAGAAATTAATGTGAAAATAATTATGATATCATATATTATATTAAAGTATCAGTGAATAATATGAAGAGTGAGTCCATCCAGTGATATAGTACTCAGCGTGATTTTTTTTTAAATATATATTTTAACGCAATACATTAGTATTTATATTTATACATTTTTTTTTTCTTAAATAGGAATTTATTTTTCTAAATAATAATATAATATTGTACTGCGTGTGAGAAATATTACGTGTCTCCAAACATATTTTCTTTTCTATTCGGTACAAAAAATTACACCGAAAATGTTTTTTTTTATATTCATTCACCTCGTTCGTGGTTTTGAAAAAAGTGGCCATCGATTTTATAATTTTGTAAACACCATAACATCGTTCATGATTTAATACTATTCAAGTTTCAAGAGCTTTATTCAAACATATTTATTAAACTTTTTTTTAAACATGTAAAAGATTTAATTTTATTACATAATAATTGCTCACTCATCTCGCTCACACCCTCTAGTCAGTCGGTATAGGTTTCGTGGCCGTATAAGAGTGATGCAGATGACGATGGACGGAGAATGTTTACAACAATTATTTATGTTCCAGACAATACTATACCAATACTACAATCCAAACTGTTGTATAGGTGTATTGTTTTATTATTCTAAACACGAATCGTTAATTAAATACGATTATTTATCACTACTTTTTAAATAACCAACAACCGAATTTTACCAGAATGCGGTAGAATAATACGAGCGT
This sequence comes from Metopolophium dirhodum, assembly GCF_019925205.1. Classification (NCBI taxonomy): domain Eukaryota; kingdom Metazoa; phylum Arthropoda; class Insecta; order Hemiptera; family Aphididae; genus Metopolophium; species Metopolophium dirhodum. The sequence goes on from NC_083562.1 coordinate 3,630,976, forward strand.
GAGTGATTGACCAAAATACTTGTATAATAGTATAATTCGTATACTTTTTATAATTGAAATTTATTCGTTATTTTTATCATTACTATCGAGTTCAGCACTGGAATTGATCGTAAAATACGTTTTTCATCAAATCTTGATGTAAACAAATAAAAATAAATTTCTAGCTATAAAAAAAAAGCTAATTTAATTAAATTCGTCGATACATTCGTAGATAAAATGCAAATATAGAAAAACTGGAAATATTATTACATCTATATAAATTATGTTAGGTTTTATGATCGAATAAAATTTGATATTTCATTAAGTTAAGGTTTTATTTCAATCGATAATTGTGCGATTGTTATATAAAATATATTATAATATCTTTATGTCAGAATCTGAACATAAATAGTATACACCAACCTACCTATTATTATTTTATTAAACAAATTATTATGGTCGGCATTATTTTCACCGATACATAGACGATAACGTCTATCGGTAAAATAGTTTCGTTGAACGTTTGAACATTAACATTTATCATTATTGTAATCGAACATTCGACGACTATATTATTATTATTATTGTAATCATAATAATACAACACGAAAAACTCTTAACAAATTCGAATGACTTTTTAATGATCTACACGCAAATAATATGCCTTCCACGGTACGGGGACATTTGAATGGATACATTTTTTTTAATGAACGTCGTCGACAATATTCTTTTTAGAACCTTTTTACACTTAACACTGTGCACGCGTCTTTTAAACGCCGTTTCAAAGCCCTCGACTTTCCAGAATTCATTAAATTCGTATACTTGTTTATTATCGGTTACTATTATAATATAAACCTTCTAGGTACCTATAGTTAGTGGTTTAACCACCTGTAATTATATTATATATATATTATATTATAGGTGGCGTCCGGCGTGGTTTTCATGTGCACATACAGTACCGCAAACGATTTCCACGTAGTTGTATATTGTCATCCGACAGGTGGTATAATAATAACGATATTGTATACTAACCCATTTATCTATATATATATATATATATACCCACAGGATATTTTTTTATCGTGAACCAGCCGATGTCTTATTATAAGACACAAGGAATTTTCTTTTGTATAGATCAAAGAACACTGATAGTCAAAACAAAAAAAGTACCTATATATATGTTATGTTTTTCATCGTTTTGTATAACATAATAAATTAATAAATTCCTTGTGTTTTCTAAGATATTGACCGCCTGACGATAAAATAATTGCTCGGTTTAATTTTTTAAATATTGTACAATATAATGCTAAATGGTGAAATTTTTCGGAGCCAGTGTATTTAATCAGTGTATTTAATAATACAGCATGTAACAAGAAGACCTGAAAAATGACATAAATTTTTCAGTTCTTATCAACATTTTTACTTTCCCCTCTCCCACATCATTTATTGACTTATATAATATAACATTTATATTATTATTTTTAGTACTAAAAATAAAAAAATAAAAAACATCCTATTTGGAAACCTGCTTTTTAGAAAACATTTGTTTGTGAAACATAAACATCTAATAAGTTAAGCGGCTTAATTTTAATCATTTTTTAAAATACCAAATTTTTTTGAATCAATTCATTAATTTTAAAAGTATAAACTTTTAAACAATTTTTAGATGTTGACTAGTATCTATTTAAAAATGTCCATACAATATTCAAAAAAGTTTACACATTTAAAATGTTTTTATGACTGGATCAACAATAAATACTAAAAAAAAATGAGATTACAAAAAAATTTCAAAAAATAAACTACAATACTTAAATAAATGTTTTTACAACCAACATTTTTCTATAAACCAGATTTACAAGTTGGCTTTTTCGAATTTTTTTAATATAAATGTGTATCAGATTTAAACTTCATTTTTAGTGTTAAAATATTGTATATTATACGTGTAAACACGCAAGCGTTTGTAAATGTAATATATATAAAAAAAAAAAAACAATTAAAAAATATTGATATTTGAGCAAACGTTATTTCATTTGTCAGGTCTTCCTGTTACACCCTGTATATTATATAGCACAATAGCAACTACTACAGTGCAGGACCCCAAGAGTCTTAAATGACAATATTGTGAAATTCTAAACAGAAAATTATATTGCTTCTAATTTACTACAAGACAAATTGATTTTCTCCGTATACCTTTGACTTTTTTATTTTCGATATCAAATTGATTGAAATGATTGAATTCAGTATTGACTCTATTTCGGCCAACCGTGCGTAGTGGAGCTCTGAGTTTGACGATTACGTTTAAAGTCGTAATGAATTCGGTACATGAATTTAACTGACAGATAGTAGGTACCTTAAAATCGTAAAAAACAAAAAACATAAATACAACCATTTGTTTTGTATCAAATGATTCAAACAACGCCTACCTGTAGTGTTTAATTGTATATGTATAAAGTTTATGTTTATGCACGTAAACAATTATAATACAAAACTGAAGTGAATATATTTAAAGAAAACCTCACCAACTAAAACCAATTTCGACGTTTTCACCGCGGTTCGTTCGTAATATTTCTTATGGCGAACGATGGCAACTGTGCACCGTATTTTAACGCTTTATTGAAGATATTCTAATATTATATAATATATAGGTCTTAAAAAAATGTTTATCAGATTTTAACTTTATTTTTAATATTAAAAAATGTATATTATTATAAACGTGTTTGTAAATGATAAAATAAAAAATTTAAAAAATATTGATTAGAGCAAGAGTTATTTTATTTGTCAGGTCTTCCTGCTACACTCTGTATATTATATAGCACAATAGCAACTACTACAGTGCAGGACCCCAAGAGTCTTAAATGACAATATTGTGAAATGCTAAACAGTAAATTATATTGCGTCTTATTTACTGCAAAACAAATTGAATTTCCCCGTATACCCATAATACCTTTTTTTGTCGACGAATTGAATAAATAAATATATTTATCATTTATATCGATATCAAATTGATTGAAATGATTGAATTCAGTATTGACTCTATTTCGGCCAACCGTGCGTAGTGGTGCTCGGAGTTTGATGATTACGTTTAAAATCGTAATGAATTCGGTACATGAATTTAATTGACAAATAGTACCTTAAAATCGTAACCGGTAAAATCATAAAAACAAATAACATAAATACAACCATTTGCTTTATAAAACTAATTTGAAAGACAGAAGTTACAACTTCCAGTTAATATCCCATCGTAATATATGACGTACCTCTTAATATATTAATTTTAAATAATAATAATATAATTAATTTTATATTATATTTATTTGAGTTATTTTATAAAAGTACTTTATATTATTTTATATGAAGGTAATAATTATAATCCGTTACTTTCCGTAAAACAAGGTTTTAAATTGATTTATTATGCTGATTAGCTGATTTTATTTTTATTTTGATGTAGAAATCAGAATAAATTTATGAAATTAATATACCAATGGTCTGTAATTTTGTATTTGATTGTTTACCTTACAATGTAGTCTGCTATATTTTTACGATTTTAAACTATAGAACGACATTAAATAGTAATGATTTCGTATTACTCCGCTCAAGAATAAATTATAATCCTAATTACTGTCGATTTATTAGAACCCGGTAAATACTGGTTTATCCTGCAGAAGATACCTGGTATATGACTCGAAAATATTGTAATTTAAGAGTAAAATTGTCGAATCATCTATAGATACAATTTAAATGTACATGTGTCGCAAGGCTGGGCATTAACGAGTTAAAAAGTTTATTTTATTTTAACTTTTTAACTTAACTAGTTATTTTTGGCTTTTCATTAACTTAACTGTTAACTTACTACATTTCTTTCTTAATTAACGTGAAATTAACGAGTTAATTTTTCATTTTAAAAAGTAAATTAAGTAAATTAATTTTATTTTTAATTTTATAATATTTCACTATTTCAGTCTATTTCGTTTTCATGTCAAAAAATATGTATCGTAAATTGTTTAAAGTTAAAAATGTATATTATTCGAATCTAACTTATATGAAAATACTGTATGAAGTATTAACACTATATCCTATAATTTAGTTTTGGGTTGGAAAAAAATTAAGTGCGTTAGCGTAGTATAAACAAATTAACTTTTTTTTAACTTAATAAAAAATTAACACGAATTGTGTATTAACTTTTAACTTAACTGAGTTAACCTAACTTTTAACTTTTAACTTTTTGTTATTGTTGCATATTAACTTAACTTAACTGAGTTAAAAAAAAATCATTAACTGGCCCAGCCTTGCATGTGTGTGCGTGCGCATGAGTATTTATATAAATTAGGTACATTTTATATTTTTATTGAAATTTATTAAAGCCGCTAAAATAATATATATTACCTATATATTATATAAGTTGGTAGGTACATATGATACCATGGCGTGAACACTATAACGTCAAACAGCCTTAGTTATATATATGTACCTATACGATCTTAACATACAGCGTGTCATAAAAATCTCAGACGGCCGAATAAAATAATATACAATAACAGAGTGTGACCTTCACATTTAACGTGTGTAGACCATCACTGACTGCCGTCCAATTAATATAATATATATTGTCATGGTCGTGGACGCGACACGCGAACATACCTCTCATCATCATCATCATCATCATCATAATATAATATCGTCCGTGTGTGTGCGCGACGTCCGGTAGCGTATATATAATATTAAATAATAATAATAATAATAATAATAATAATAATAATAATACATAATGCCGTGTCGAACGACGATTTTTTCCCGGAGAGATTAAGTCGTCTTCGACATAGGTCATCGTCACGATTTCAACACCATATATACCTACGACCTAAACCAAGTGTATTTTGTGTGGCCAACGAAAAACGTATCGACGAGGCTGCACGGACGCGGAATGCATATTATATCATCATGCTATGTACAACGATATATACGTAGCTACTTATATAGGTAGGCTATAATATCATGTACCAGCTGTGACGTCGTCGTCGTCGGTCGTCGTTCCGTGAAACCTATCGGCGGAGTAATTTATGATATATTAAGAAAAAAAAAATATGCGGAAAGCCGTTGAAGTCTCCAGTGCTCGGACGTGCGCAGAGCTATCGGGTGAGTAACGTTAATAGACCCGCAAATGAATATTATACTCGTGTGTGTGTGTGTGTGTGTGTGTGTGTGTGTGTGTGTGTAGACAGAATACCTATGTGCAAGACGAAACGTCGATGTTGATCATCACTGCATATATACACACGATCGAATTCTTGTCGGACGACTGCGGTGCAAGTATTATATTATGTTATTGAGACGTATAATGTAATATACGCGCGCGCATTATATACAGGGTGATTCGCTCGCGATCGTTTTACGCGCATCTCGTAAAAATATTTATTCCGATTACATGTATTAAGTCATTTTTAAGTAGGTATCGGACCTATATATTGTCGGATGTGCGTAAGATTAATACAAATGTTATAAATGATATTATATATTGTACTTCGACGTTTGAAAAATCTACACGATTAAATAGGATAAAATGCATAACTCTGCGCGTGTGCGTGGTGCGTGTGTGTGTGTGTGTGTGTGTGTGTGTGTGTGTGTGTTTTGGTCGTAAAATTAACGAATTATCGCACCTCGAAACACGATGATAGTCTTACCGATCGTATAATGCAATTTTTGTTTTTATTTTTTGTATATTATGACCTCGTAATGACGCGAAAACGATGAGATAAAAATCGCCGCATATAACTGTAGTGTATGTAAGTAACAATAAACCAAAATGTGTAGATTCTCATTTAATCGTTTTACGACACAATAGATGCGCACATAAACTTATACGTCTTCGTATACTATAATATATAATGATATTATCTAAATCGATCTTCGCCCAAGTATATAAGTAAGTCTTCTCTCATACCCGCTTATATTTTCGTTGATGTATTGAAAACGGTTTTTTTTTAAAATATATATATACGATAATGCGCTGTTCTAAGACACGTTCTATACGCGTTCTGCACGGTTTACCCCGCGTCATTACTCATCATCATCATAATGTATAAATTTGATATTATTATTATTATAGTTGTGTACATTTTTAAATCGGAATTAATAATTTGCGCAGTAAAGACTATCTCACTGCAAACGGTGAACGCGACGCGGTCGGCGGCGCTCTCGTAATTCGCTTTTGGCATGCGAAAAAAAACCGGATTCGAAAAATATGTCGTTTATAGTACGATGACATTATGCACGACACAGCGCCAGAGACTTTTTTTCGAGGGAACCATAATACCTATAACGCGTGCCGGTGCTTTACGACCGCAGCAGGACGCGTTATCTTCTCATTTTTTTTTTCGTCCACTCAGCGTCAGCCGCGCTCGTTGCCGTTTTCATTTCGACCGGGCACACCGCAATAAATGTGAAATTGAAAAAAATTGAGAAATAAAAGGAAAAACGCGCGCAATATCGAGGTAATCGGAAAGAACACGAAGTTTTTCTACTAAACTTTTGCATTCCTCCCGCAAAAACGCGTTTCTTGGTGGTAGCTGCTACATAATATTATATTATAGTGCGCAGCTGAACATACATATATACACATATAAGTACAGATTATGATAAACCGCGGGCCGACAAAAACAGGGTACACTCTATATAATTCGGTTACCCAGGTATATTATATACACTCAGTATACCGTAACCATATTTTTGAATTCTGTTTGCGGGAAACGAAACTAAACTTTGTTGGATCATATTTTAAATTCCGACATAACTCACCATACTATATTGTTCGAATCCTTGTGCTTTGCACATGCGAGACGCGTTTTCTTCTTATTTTTTTTCGTCCTCTTAGCGTCAGCCGCGCTCGTTGCCGTTTTCATTTCGACCGGGCACAGCGCAATAAATGTGAAATTGAAAAATAAAAGAAAAAACGCGCGCAACATTGAGGTAATCGGAAAGAACACGAAGGCTTTTCTTTTAGATTCCTCCAGCGAAAATGCGTTTCTCGGTGAAAAAGGTATTTGGTAAGTTAGGTACATATCTATACTATATATAAAATTGTAAGGGTTTTTCTTCGACCGCGCTAACCGAGAAAACTACTGGACCGATTTGGCTGAAATTTTTTTTGGCTGAAACCCGAAACTCTGCTGAAGGTTATAGTACCACTTTTGTCAGTAAAAAAGTTCATAAAAGTTCATAAAAAATTAAAAACAATTGTACCTATATTGTGCGGGACGTATTTTGACCGTTTAATTTTTGTATTTAGCATAATAATATGTAACTATGACAATATTTAAAACATAATAATTATTAATCATATTTTTTTACCGCAACTAGGATTTTTACATATTTTGATATTTAACCTGTTTTGATACCGACCGCAACTCGGATTTTTTTTTTTACCTATTATAATCTCGACCGCAACTCGGTATCAACCTCATTATCATGCCGAGAGCGCAAATAGCACGCATTAGCAGAAGAACTGCCAATGCAACTCGAATGTATAACAGAAGGCAACAAAATAACACACCAGAACGTTCTCAAACACGTGCTCGGGAGCAACGTAACGCTTTGAGTATGAAATCAGCGTTTAATTATCAATCCGAAATTGATTATTTAAATATTAAAGCGCTTCAAATTGGACGAATGACTATATTATGTCCTAAGTGCCATGCAATAAAATGGAAAGATGAAACCCATGGACTTTGCTGCGCTGACGGTAAAGTTGTTTTACACCAATTTGAGGATCTTCCAGACCTAATTAAAAGTTTAATTGATAATTCTCACCCTCTATCAAAACATTTCTTTAATAATTCTAGACGGTATAACACTCTGTTTCAAATGACATCGTTTGGAGCAAACGAAATAAGTGAAGGGAACTAAATGCCCTATTTTAAAATTCAGGGTCAAGTGCATCATTTAATAGGTAGTTTATTACCCGAAATTGGAAATAATGCTAAATTTTTACAAATATATTTTATGTCAGAGTCGGATCAAATATATATTCGAACAAATATGATTCCAAATTTAAAAAAGAGGTCTCATTGAATCATTGCAAACAGTTTTGCGTGAAAATAATCACCTCATACAGAGCTTTAGATCTAATCTGGAGTCGATGTCGTTTGATGAGTTGCAAAACTTTAAGTTAATTATTCATGCTGACAGAGTTCCTCAAGATGAACACAGAGGTCAATATAATGCACCTACCATCGATGAAGTAGCTGTATTATTAGTTAATGAAGATAAAGGTCCCAGAGATATAGTTCTGCATGGTCGGAGTGGACACTTGAGTCGAGTTTCCGAATTGAATAGATCTTATGATGCACTGCAATATCCATTGATGTATACTAGAGGCGAAGACGGTTATCACATTAATATATTACAGGAAAATAACCAAAATCGAACCAAAACTGTATCCTGCATGCAATTTTATTCTTATAGGTTTATGGTTAGAGAAACAAGTCTAAATCATCTACATTATTACAAAACATTATTCAGCCAATTCGCCGTAGATATGATGGCAAAAATGATTTCTGAAAGACTACACTTTATTCGTAACCATCAAAAACAACTACGTGCGGATGTTTATGTTCACCTCTGAGATGCTGTTAACAATGATGCAAATATTAATGCTAATAACGTGGGGCAACAAGTAATTCTTCCCTCCTCTTTTACTGGCTCCCCACGTTACATGCATGAAAAAAATCAGGATGCCATGACTTATGTTCGTAAATATACTCAGAAGTCTTATAAAATTCTTATTTTAATTGTTTTTTTTTTTTTTAATCAACTTCAATCAAATTCTTTATCAACCATAAATTATTTCTATTTTATCTGTATTTATTTTTATCATTTATAACGCTAGAAAAATTTCAATCCGTTTTCATTAACCGTTTTTTATATTTACTTGCCGATCACATTAAACAATAATATTTGAATAAAAAATTCTACATATCATGGTCCGAAGGCAAAATAAACAACCAATCACGGGCGAAGCTGTGACGGGTCGGCTAGTAATACTATATTATAGTGCGCTAAACTGTACATATATAGGTACCTACAGATTATAAAAAACCGCGGGCCCACAAAAACAGGGTATACTCTATATAACTCGGTTACCCAGGTATATTATATATATACTCAGTATACGATAAACATATTTTTGAATTCTGTTTGCAAAACTAAACTCTGCCGGATCATATTTTAAATTCTTATATACCTGAAGGACGGTTCACACTACACCGTGTCGTGTATAATAATCACGGTTACCACAGTTACCAAGCGATACCGCATAGTTGAATATATTCAACTGTTGACTTCTTTTTTCCTCTCTTTCACTCCTCACTCAAGTGTGAACCCGCTCATAAATGTAACCACATGGTCAAAAGTTGAATATTCAACTATGCGGTATCGTTTGGTAACTGTGGTAACCGTGATTATTTTACACGACACGGTGCAGTGTGAACCGTCCTTCAGGTATATAACTCACAATATTATTGTTCGACCTTTGTGCTTCGCGCGTGCAGGCCGCGTTAACTTTTTATTTTTTTTCGTCCACTCAGCGTCAGCCGCGCTCGTTGCCGTTTTCATTTCGACCGGGCACAGCGCAATAAAATAAATGTGAAATCGAAAAAAAATGAAAAATAAAAGGAAAAACGCGCGCAACATTGAGGTAATCGGAAAGAACACGAAGGCTTTTACTAAACTTTTAGATTCCGCCGAGGAAAATGCGTTTCTCGGTGAAAAAGGTATTTGGTAAGTTAGGTACATATAATACTATATTGCTGAACTGTACATATATAGGTACAGATTATAAAAAAACATAGGCCCACAAAAAAACAGGGTACTCTATATAACTCGGTTACCCAGGTATATTATATATATAATATATATATATACTCAGTATACGATAAACATATTTTTGAATTGTGTTTGCGAAACTCAACTCTGTCGGATCATATTTTAAATTCCTATAACTCACAACATTATTGTTCGACTCTTGTGCTTTGCGCATGCGCAACGACTTCGTTTTTCATGTGTATGCCCTGTTCACGTGCACTATACACAGTTGTGTAGTTATATTATTGTTTTCTGTGTATGCAGTTCAACTATATACAGAAAGAAATACCGCAGTTAAATTAATAAAAATTGAGGTTAAATCAACAAAATAATGATTGACATAGGTCCAACAGGGAGTTTGTTATTATGAAAATTAATATTTTGTTGATTTAACAACATTTTTCCCTGTTAATTTAATGTTTAATTCAACAAATTATTTTGTTGTTTTGAAATAATACACCATTAGAATTATTGTGCTTACTAATGAAATGATTTTTTAAATTAATCAATTATTTTGTTAAAAAAAATTAATTTTTATTAAATCAACAAGATATTTTTTTATTAAATCATCAATTATTTAACCATTGATTTGAAAATTGTGGTTTGTTAATTTTAAAATCATACCTTCGTTTAGTGGCGTATTTAGGATTTTTTTTAGGAGGAAGATTCATCAATATATATATCACTATATATAAACTAAAATATAGATGGATATTTGAAGACATTAATATTATACATGTATCAAATATATATATATTACACTTTCTAGGGGTTTATATCCCCTGAACACCCCTTATTACTTTACTACTATCGTCATTAGTATCATATAGGTAATGTAACAGAAGGTAGGTATTATAGTAATGAAAAAATAAGATATTTTTAAGACTAAAAATAATTTTATTTTAAAAATCAAACAATTTATCAAAATTTAATTTCACTAACAATTTGATTAACCAAAGGACAAGGTTTGTCATATTTGTTAACAATATTATAGTATAATTTTTGAACAAATAGCCATACATTTATAGATTCAATTGGATATTCTATATTGAAGACATGGAAAATTTTGAAACAAATGTCTAGTGCTTTAATAGGGGAAAAAACTTTGTATTTAATACTATCAAAAAAAACCAATACTTCCAGTGGTTCCCTAATTGTTCCTATAATTATAATACATGGTTGTATGGTATCGCCAACATTATATTTTCGCTTGATCATTTCTTCAACCTCTACTGCAGTTGGCGCTATCATCATAAAACTGTTCTGCGAATCTTGGATTGAATATTTTACTATGGTTTTTTTCCCTTGTGTGTCGGTGGATGACTTTTTGTTTGTTGGTATTAAAATTGCATGTAGGAGATACAATATTATACAACTTTTAGAACCTGAAAATAGAAAATTAATGAAAATTAATTCTATGAAAGAAAATATGCATTAATTCAATAAAATATTGGTAAATAATGAACGAATAATGGATCATGATCTGAACTTACTTTCAGTTACTTGACTGTTGTCAATCAGATAATTGTATAACTTCTTATTTGAAGGATCTTTCAGCCGTTGATTCAGTACTTGAATAACTTTTAGTTTGGTGTCATCAAAAATGTTTAGCATATTTGATGCTTCCTTTTGAAGACACTGAAAATCAATGTCAACCTATAAAAGTAAGACATATGCCAATATTAATTCTAACTTACAATTCTTAGGATGACTAAAATATTAAAGGGGTTCAAATTTTCAAATACATTTTAATAAAGATACATTTTATTATATAGGTATTAAAAACTTATTACAGAGTCATAAGTATAACTGTATTAATTAGTGGTATGTTGTTATCAATAATATTGTTCATAGGTAGGTAGCTTATTAAACACAATAATTTGATACAGTAACAATTTATTGTTGGATACCCGAGGGCTTGTTGTAAGAATACTAGAAGCTCCTGCTCCTGCTCCTGCCCCAAAAATGGGAAAAACATTTTTTTAAGTTGTGCAAGTTTAATCATAACAAAAGATTAGTTAAAAAAAAGTGTATCAATCTATTATTAATTGTTAAAGTTGTAAAAATTTAATAAAAGAAGAACCTAAAACTATTGCATAGGTCCTAGTAAATTTAGTTGGTGGGTGGGTAGTTTATGAAGCTTGCTCTTTGAGTTTTGAAGACTAAAGCCGCCACTGTAGATATCCACCCTATCAACACAGAGATACATTTCTGCAATAGGCATTCAAACTTTAAATTACCTACGGCACAAAAACATTGTCTTATACATTTTAGTATAATATTAAAAAGATTAAGCATTAAATATTTTTAGCAATCATATCACTAAATATAATTTATAAATTAGGTTTATGAATTATAAAATCTCACAAGTTTATATCCAAGTGGCTTCTTGTAGTGAGGCCATGTATTGTGTAAATCAGTAGCCGAAATTTTTAATGATTTTAGCCTGTACACTGCAGTTTTTTTCCAAATTATTTCTATATCAGGCCATGATAATTCATCATGGTTCAACTGACTTATATATCTTTCAGGATCTTCTTCAACCACTGTTATTTTAATAAATAAACAAATTAATTTAATTAACAACTTACAAATATATATTTAAATATTAGTCCATAGTACTCATCACCTAATTCATCATTGAATGCTGCAGATATCCGGGTGAGACTATTTTTCTCAAGCTTACGTTTTTTTAATGGGCCCTGAGACACTAGCCCATGGTTTTTCAAACTTCTTATTTTGTTGAAATATTTTGCATACAGTTTCCCTTTTGGCGCTTTATTGTCTGTATCTCTAACAAAATATGTTTCCTGAATAAAAATGTAAGTAAATATTTAATCTATGTACACTTTTAGTATTTATTTCAGTTATACTGGTTGAGCGCCATATGGGTTTTTATAGTTTTCCTAATGTCGCCTTGAGACCCAAATTTAGTTCTCGTTGAATTTTTTACATTGCCATGAGAAGTACAATAGGATCTCACTAATATTACACTTTTATTAATTAACACCCAATATTGGTTCTCGTTTATAGGATTTTAATCATTAAATTAATTTATTCAGATTCTGCACTATATTTTGATATGAATAGCAAAAACCTAATTTTTATTATTATTTCTAAGACATTTAAATATAATCACAAAATAACAAAAATATATTTTAGTTTTATATACCATGGCAATAGAAAACAAAATTTTAAAATCACTGTTGACAATCATCAAAATTTAGTTGTGAACCAAAATTGGGTCTCATGGCGCTCAACTTGTTAAGTAACTACTTTTACAATTTTAAAAATAAACATTTCTATGATTTTGAATTTAAGATAAATAACTGAAAATTGAATGTGTTAATTTTGTTACCTTCAATTCCGTTGTAAAAGTTTCAACAATTGTCTTTGCTATAGTATCTGCCAGACCAACAGACATAGAGATAGATTGTTCAATGAGACTCGATATTATTAAGTCAATCATTAAACTGCGACATGACTCATTTAAACTTTTATTTGACTTGTAGTAGTTTGTTATCATTACCCCATGAGAACTATTACTAAGGACATCATGTAAAGAAAATTGTGGAGATATATGGCAAATTGATTGTACTGGTAAGTTGGAAAATGATAAAGTGGATACAGTTGATGTATTCCTTACATCAACAGTAACCTCTTCTGGTTTGTTTTGCAATTGCTTGAGATTTTTCTTAAATTTTATTTTCACCCCCATTGGATACTTTGATAAAAGCTGCTCAACTTCAATAGTACTTATAGATTGTAACGCCTCGACATCAATACATTCAGCTAAATCAAAAATATGGTTCTATTAAAATAAATAATAGTCAATATTTATAAATAATAATTTAAATTACTGTGTACAATTATAAAAATAAAAATCCTGAGCCAAAATATTACAAAAATTTAAATGGTAACTATACATGTTTTAGCCTATAGACCATTATAGGGTTATATAAAATATTTAAAATATAAATATAAAAATCAAATTCAAATATTATAAAATATAAAGAACAATAAATAATATATTTATTATTTACCATTTAAATTATTACAACTTATAATAATCTGGCTTTTGTGAATTTTTATTTTTATAATTTGCAATTTGTTACACAGTAATTAATATTATTAATTATACAAGTATTAAACAATACTTTAATTTTAAATATTTATAGCTATGAAAATTAATCGAAAATTAATCGAAAATTAAATTTATAATACTAACCTAAGCAAGTTTCATACAAATATTCCATGTTCCAACCTAACAACATATCTTTTAAAATATTTTGATCCTCAAAACTTAAATGATAAGGCTTAGGTGAAATATCATGACTTGGCGGTGATAGTTGAGAAAAATTATCCATAATATTCGGACATTCTACTAATCTTTCATCATTGGAAATTGAAGAGCAGGAGGGTAGCTGAAGCTCTGTATAAATTCTTTCATCCTCAAGGTTTTCTCTGAATAGATTTAAGTAATCTTCTTTTTGGTGTTGCATTTTACTTGATCCATAAAATACATTTAGAAATACAAAATATAATTGCACACAAATATATACATATTACATAAATTAAATTATTTAATTTTAAAACTTGAAAGATATAAATACTACACATATTAGTACCTACATCTTCATCTTATACCTAAATATACTAATACTAAAATGAGATAAATAAAAACAAAATTAGGAGATTCGATTATTTCCAGTTCTAGAAATATTCTTTCAACCTAATCATAAGATTACCACCAATAACTTTATTGATATTTAAAGGTGGGGAATTGAACTGATCAACATTCATAACACTTTTGGAAACGACACTTTTATTTATATCAACTTTGTATGCTCTAAAATGAGTGTCAAATAATTCTAATAGAATTTGCTGAACAACAAAATATACTGTATTATTTTTTAACAACATTATCTCAAGAATTTCAAATAAACAAATTTCACTATTAAAGCAAGTGACAAAATTGCCAATTTTGTAGATTGTACCTCGAAATTCAATCTTGGAATAACTGATATAGTTATTAGTTGATACATTTATAAAGTCAAAAATAATTGCCACATGTTTTGAATCAAGTTTATATTTTTCCAAGGCTTCTACTAGCAAACTATTTTTCTTTTGGTTTAATATGAAATATGCAAATTTAAATTGATGTTTATTTGCCAATGTTAAACAAATATTTCTTCGAGATGTTATTGCCCTAGCATACATTTTCAACTCCTTATGCTTGGCTTCGAAACGAAAGCACCAATAGTGTCTTGGAGGACCAGATTTAAGAATAATTGTAGGATAATGTATCAATATATGATGCTTAGGTTTTAAGTTGTCTTGAAAATATTTAACATAATCTGAATTATGTTTTTCAATAAGAATTTTTAAATGCTTTACCATATCTCGTGTAAACGTATGGCTTAATAAACTATCTATAATTTCAATAAAAATTAAAAAAAATTGCCAAACCTCATCATCCACTGGAATTAAATCACCAATGATCAAAGAAAAAAAATGAACAAAGCACATCATTTGTCTTGCTGACATTTTTAAATGAAATTTGTGAAGATGATGTTTTTCAATAGGTGGTGATAAGTTTTTTTGTTCAAGTTCACAATAGTCAAAATTTTGTTTTCTTAAATTAAGGGTTTCTAAAGAAAAAATTTGTATTTTTTCTGTGTAATAAATTATTAAATGACACATATTGTAATGGCAAATACCTTCATAAATGTCATGCATAATGTCTACGCTAAAGTTATCCGTAACATGAAATGTGGTGATTTGGTTTAAAATGCTATCTTTATAAATACCAGTTTGTTTAAAATTATTTTTTTCTAGATCTTCTGTATAATTTATAACATTACGGAGTAAAGAACCATTTTCTTTTGATAAATTATGCATTATAGATTTATGAGCTTTGCAAAATCGACAATAGAAATTAGCAGAAAATGATTTTGAAAATTCACATAAACTGTTAATTCCCAGGTTATCCCCTAATAGTAAACCTAGAATAAAATACACATGTTTTGGACCAGTAGGAGTGTTTATTGTTATACCATCATTACTCAAGCTGTTTATTTCATAAACTATCTGTTTAAAACATAAATCATTCCCAAAGGTTTTTACATCTCTAGATTTTATAAGGGCTGTTAAGAAAATGTTATTGAGCTTTGAACTATGCTCACTGAGAGGAAAACTATAATACACCGCTGATAATGAATGACACGTGGATTTGGAGCCTAATGGATTGTTAAGTTCTACATCATCAATGTACATAAAAAAAGGCATAACAATTTTATTTTTAAATGTAATTATTTTTTCTTTCCATAACGAACCTTGAATAAAGTTAGTTATGGAGCAGGTGTTTGATTCAGGATCACTTATAAGTTTTTTGTATTTATTAATTGCAGTATTTAAGTTATTATTTTGCTCAAAATATGTTTTTATTTGAAACTTAAAAGGCATTATAACTCCCTTAGTAAGTACTTCATCATATACTGTTTGTCCATTATTAGAAATTAAGTTTACTTCATTGTTAATAGTAAACTGTTTGTATTCGTCACTTATGAGTTCATTGCTTTTAAGCCAGTTATTTAACAAATGTTCAGTTTTACAAAACTCAAAAAGATCTGATATCCCTAATACAACTTTGGTAAATTTAGATAGTAGTAATGGTTCTTTTATTTCCTTTTGAATAACACCCTTTAATAAGTTTGTAATAGGATTTAAAATGTTATTTTCAATATTACTTTGAATGTTTTGAACATCACTTTTACAAAAATTATTATTGTTATGCAATGTCAAACAAAATTTTACTGCCCCCAAATGTAGTTCTTTAATGCAATTGTTTGTGTCAAAGATATCCTCGTTTGGTTTGGCTCGTTTATGTTGATCAAATAAAATATTACTGGCATCATTATTAACAGAATTATTACTGTTGTAACTATTACTATCTGTCAAAATACCACTATGCAAATGTGTAGTTTCAGGAAAGTTATCTTCCACAGGGTTCACGTGCTTGTTAAGGATGTGTTTTTTTAAACTACTCAGATTTTGAAAAGATTTTGAACAATCGTCCTCCACGCAAGTGTATGAATTAAATGGCCCTAACACGTGTATAATCTTATAATGGTAAACGAGCGATGGCAATGATTGTACATTTAATTTACAAATGAAGCATTTCATTTTGTTAATATAATATTATGTAATACAATATAATACTTACCGTTGGATTTGTTCACGATTGAAACTAAATGTTTATTACAAAAAACAACGCACAGTTATCACACGATATAAGTAAAAAATAAAAACTATACTGTATACAATTGTTGAACAAAGTACGATAATGTCGAAGTCAGGAAGTCTGGCGCATGCGCTCGGAAAAAAAATATTATTAATTTAATGAAGCTTTTGTTGAATTAATAAATTGATTGTTAACATTTGAAAAAAATGGGATTTCCAGTAATTTATATCTATTTTTAAATTGGTAATAATTCAAATATAGATGACAATGCGGTTACTTTAAATTAACAATATAATTTGTTAATTTAATAAATTCGTTTATTTGGTTTAAAAAAAATAAATATTAAATCAAACATATGATTGTTAAAATAATAAATTGTATTTAATTATATGCTCAGAACATTAACAAAAGGTTTTTTGTTAATTCGATAAGGCGTGATTAATTTAATAAAAGCTTAGTTGTTAATTTAATAAAAATATAAATAATTCAATAAAAATTCTGTTTTAACAACAAATATATAATAAACTTAACAAACTTATGTTGGTTAACACTTAACAAATGTATTCTGTTAATTTCACCTTAGTTTTTTCTTTCTGTATATATATATAGTTCACATAAAATATAGTGGTCAGATGTATTATTTCGTTGAAAAAACAATCACGGACTATCGTAGCTAAGTATAGTTATCGGGTGACTTAACCCAATCAAATTCGTAGTTGTTATCGATAATTATTGGGATTGATCTATGACTTCATCGGATTTCAACATTGTTTCATCTACCCACCAACCAATATTATGTACTCGTACTCGATTTAATATACCCGCACATATTATAATATTTATGTGTGCATATAATTTTTTTTTTACGTCGAGTCGACGATAGCGCTGTAAGACTATCTATAGCGTACCTATCTATAAATGTCGTATTTTTTATTAAATTAATAATATCACACTTTGAGATAGTCACTACATAATATATATATATATATATATGCAAGGCTGGGCAAGTTAATGATTTTTCTTAACTCAGTTAAGTTAATATGCACCAATAACAATAAGTTAAAAGTTAAAAGTTAATACACATTTTTTTTAAACTTTTTATTAAGTTAAAAAAAAGTTAATTTTTTTTTACGCATATTTTATTTCTTACAAACCCTGAAACCCAAAACTGACTAGAAAAAATGTTTATACTCTATACAGTATATTATTGAACTTCATTGAAGTTTTCATTTCTAAAAAAAAGAACAGTAGTTACCTTACCTATACATAATAAGTAGTAAATAAATACCTAAAAATAATGAATTAATATTATTTAATCAAGCCTTGAAAACAGATACTATTTGTGTGTGTGGGTTTGAAATGGAATATTACTGTGTTTAATAAATAATCACTAAATATTTTATTAAATAGATAGGTACTAGGTATTACATACTTAGTAAAATACTAAAATATAACATATAATTTAAAGAAAAAGATTATAAATAAGTTGAAATAGTTGGATAATTATATAATATTTTATTATTTCAGCATACACATTTTAGTCATATAGATATAGTTATTATATTTTATATAGTATATTATATTTTAATAAATTATAAACGTGCATACTGCATACTGTTTGTGTCATTCGTGTATAACCAAAAGTTCACAACTGAACACTGATACAATTTCAGGACCACATCACACAAAATCATAATATCGATAATTGGTTTTTGTTTATTTTTAGGCTTGTTGGATTTATATTTTTTTCCCGAAATGGCGACTTTGGTTATCGATAACAATAATATACTTATAAATCATAATGCCATATAGTCATAATGGGACTATATTATTATGTCTATATTTGTATTGTTACTTGATATAATTAATTTATTTAATAATAATATAAAACCTTTTATTATAAAATATTTTCTGATGTATCACTATACAGGGTGTTTCTTTAGAGTACAGAGTGATTGGAAAAATATAAAATTTTTAAAAATTAACTTAACTTATTCTGTAAAATGAAAATCAACTCGTTGATTTCACGTTAATTAAAAAGTAAATTTAATAAGTTAATAGTTAAGTTAATGAATATCCAAAAGTAACTAGTTAAGTTAAAAAGTTAAGATAAAATTAACTTTTTAACTTAACTTTAACTTTTTAACTCGTTAATGCCCAGGCTTGTATACCATATTATGTCATATGTGAGCAGACATAGAAAAAAAAAGCCGTCGGGCAGTAAATATAACAGACGGCGATTAGGTGGATCAAAAACGCGAGCTGCAATCGCGCACCTTTATGTTATATTATATTGGTTTATGGCAGCTGGTGACATTTATACGTGGTTTCACACTTGGCGAATGTTCGTAATCGCCGCGTCCATTCACTATTATAGGTACACGAATTAAACGCGATTGATGAACATTCACTGCGTGTCCCATACAATCATACCTACACAGAGCAATACTATTATCGGCCGAACAACGAACGTGCTAAAAAGTTTCATCAAAAATATGATTATTATATATTATTGTACTATAACATAATATACCTATTGAAAATATATTCTATGCTGTTATTCGGTACTATGACGTGTCGTCGTCGCTCGACGTGGAAATATATCTCGACGAGGAATAATATAATACAATATCTCGGCCGACAGCTTTAGGACGGATTGCGTTTAAATAATCCCACATAATTAATCGAATTAGACGACGGTGTGGAGTAAATGATCCGGGTCTGAGGTCAAACTCCGTGCGATGCGGGCCTGGCACGCTGCAAACGGCGAGCCTGTGGGGACCTAACCTAACCGCTTAGGTCTTGTAACATTATCCGGATAACCACAGACCACCGGAACGAATCCGTCCGAACGGGTGCACGACGGTGAAAATATTGTAGACGGTTCATTTGCATCGATTTCATAATAATATTATAGTAGTACACAATATCAATAGTATGATAATATATTATATTATCGATATAGGCGCCTACTTATGTACGCACACGATATCATAATAACATCGTAAGATATTAATAATTAAGGTGGTTTTTTTTTTCCCACGACGACGTCATAATAATGTACAACGACCGTCGAAGTATGATGAAGTATATTATTATGATCAAATAGTTGATAGAGTATTTATATATATATTATACAACGTCGCCCGTTGAATATTCATCCCGCGCGCATTATGTAAAATACTGAAATTATTAACATAGATTATTTAAAATATTAGTTATTTCTATATATTATTATTATACGCTAAACAATTTCAGAATGTTTCATTGACATGTCTCCATTAATTACACAGCTATTCGACAACATTGAGTGAAAGTATTGCATAATATATTTGCATATTTATACAAGCGAACAAAAGCGGATACACACCATACATAGAGCTATTACACGGAAAAGGTTTACACCCGAATTCCTATCAGTATCCCTGAATTCCTTACACCTGCATATTATTATTCTCGACGATGGCAAATTACAGTGTTGTTTTTCATTCGACGTGATATTATGAAATCGACTGAATGAAAAATACGTTCTACCGTCCATAAAAATAGACTTTTTTTTTTTACCCCGTGTAGCTTTTGAGAGATTAAAACATAATAAGTTTACTTTTTATATTATTACGAGTTTTGTAGGTGCTAATAATAATTTATTGTACGATCGATGTTCTCACACTTTTTATTATTTTTTTTTTCTAGTTGTCATAACTGTTTTTGTGTAGTTCCCGCGAAACTGATAGTAGCATAAAACAAATCAAAGCCGTTCTACACAATAAAATGCAGTTACTAGTCTAGTGATGTAAGTCGGTAATATTACTTTGGTAAAGTATTTTAAAGTAAGTAATTTATCAGTAAAATAATAATTATAAATTACTTTACCACTTTATGAGTGTTTTATTTTTTTTTTTAATTTTATAAGTCATATTCATATAACATATTATACCATGTTACATTTATATTAGGTTTTAGGATCTTTGGAGGCAGTGCCATGGGCTCACGGCGCTACTGAGTACTGATTAGTGATTACTGATTTAGTACTGATAAAGAAAAATATAAACATATTAATTATTATAAATTTAAAATTATCGGTAATTTATTCAAGTAAGTTACCCAAAAATAAATTACCGGTAATTTTGCAACACTAGACTTACTATTGTCGTCGTGGGAACTACACAAAAACAGTTATGACAACTTGAAGGAAAAAAAAATTGTGAAAACAGAGATACGACCTTCTTCGCTGCGGCGGGCCTACTGTATGTATGCCTACTGTTCTATCCGTTTCCTCGGCTGCATCTGAGTTTCAAATAAAGCATATTGTAACATATTACATAATATGGTCTAAGTGTTGCTCTGCAGGAAACACTTTAATAAATATGGGTGGATGGGTATATTGATAGAAGTGAAATAGGACATTTTATTGGTGTGACGCATAACAATATCATGAGGGTAGGACACCAACAATTATTTGAGAAACACCAGTTTTTTATTTTTGAGACACGCCACTGAAATAAAGTGTAGATTATCGCAGGGCAGACCGTCATTCAAAAATGTGTTTATTTGGTTTCGTAAACGTCGCAATCCTCTAGTGTTACATCGCGATTTTCAGTACCTACTTAAATGAAAATTAGTAGAATTTAAAGTTTTCAGATGTACGCGTTTCAGACTATATAATATTATATTGTTTGTTTAAAACTCAAACGGATCGTAAATACCGGACGCCTAGCTCTATATCACCTCGACACAGATTTTTATTATTAAAAACGTTATTGTATTTCACAGACCTGACAGCAGTGTCACACGGTCATGTCGGATGGGACTTTAGCTCCCGCAATACTTGAAATCGTTTTGTAGAATATCGGCTTTCAGAAAATACCTACGCGCCCGATGGTTGTGGTCGGAATGTTTTGGGAAGTCAAGTGGAAAAAACATTACCTACAGCTTTGAGTTACAGATCAATATGTATATATATTCTTATTGCTGGCGAGTGGTGGTTATTTTACCGTCTGTTTCAAGTCTGTATTTTTAGAGCAATAAATTAATAATAATTGTACGGTTGTATACGAATGCGTAATCATCATTCGGCGGATATATTTTGACGTTGCAGTTGCAAATTCTCGTGCGAATTTTCGATGAGTTGATTCGTCGGAACATAATATTATTATTATTTTGCTTTTTAATCGCGTTACGCTAGATCCTCGATGTTAAAGATTTGATTATATTTTATATATTGGTCGCGTATAGCCACATCTAGGTAATTGGGTTGTCGGTCCCCCCTTACATATACAGTTTGAATAATACGCATTTACGCAGTTTTTTGGTTTATACCGTGTGCGTATCCGTGAAAAATAACCCCTCAACAGTGCAGGGGAGGTATTCTAAGTGGCTTTAGTCGATTTTATAAATACCTATATATTAAATGGTCTTGCTTCGACTTTATAGGTAATATACTCCGGGCGAGGAGTGTTATTTCTTTTATTTTTTTTTTTATTTCAGAAAGATTCAATTGTTATCCAATCTATATTATGGTCTTCATTACTTAGGTTTACGGTGTCGTCTTTAGATGAGCTTTTTCGGGGAGGTATTTCAATTTATTATAGTGCGATATCGGCGCGCGCTTATCGTCACCGTTTTAAAAAAGGTCGCTGCGTAAACGGCTGCGCCGTGTGTCAATAGCCAGAATAGGCCATTATGATATTAGTAATAATAATAATGGATTGTTTTTTTTATTTTCGGCGACTTTTGTATAATAATTATATAAAAATGTCCGTTAATTTGTACCGACTGACTGGGAAACGCTATTGTATCTATGATTATGCATGTGCGTTGTAACGTATAAAGTTTTGCTGGTTTAAACATTCCATTTTATCGTTCACACTGGACATTTTACTAGCCACGTACTCACGATATTTCCTTTGCTATATTTGCTATATTTTGCATCCAATGTGTTCACGCTGATTAAATTATCAACGAAAATGTTTGATTAGATGATCATGAATCACATATCACCCGAGTTAAATATATATTTATATAGTTATATATATTTTAAGCACTATCTTACATACTACAATAGACGATACAACATAATATGTAGGAACTTTAGTACTTAGCACAGAGCAGAGTCTCAGGACATATAATATAGGGAAACAGTAGCGTAATTACGAAATAGTCCTGCGGGTTACAAAAATTCCAAACCCGGGGTACTGGATTTTATACAAAAAAAATTTGACCCTAAAAATAATATAAATTGAAAAATTTGCTAAGATTCCCGCGGTATTTGAACGCATAAATCACACACCTCGCGGATGTGCAACAGGTAGGTGATTTTGTTTTTATCCCAGAACCAACTATTTACCAAAAACGTAATAACATTAACAATACTTGACTTTGTTTATGTATTTTTTACCTCCACTAGATTACTAACTATAGATATACTTATTATGATATTTGTATAATTTTTTTTAGTTAAAAATTCAAAATTATACATGTGTAAATACTCACAACTTTTTTTTTTTATCGAGAAATGTACGCAAATATACAACTACAAAGTATACAAATGAGAAATTTATTTTCAAACAATGACCCACATCATTTCAGAATCCATATGTATTTATTGACTCACATTCTTAAAATCTATACGTGGTATTGCGTATAATAAATTATTCACTAACTATACCTACCGTATGGTTTACTAAAATATTTTATACATAATATTAGGGTTTAAAAATACAAAACAAAACAAAACAAAAACGCAATCACGTTGGAAATAATAAATTACGACGTGTTCGCTTGGTATAAACAATACCTACCTACCTAGTTGATTTTCATTCGCAGTGATATTATGTAAGTACAGAAGATCATATCGAGTGGTATAATTAATAAATTTTGACCGCGTCCGCATTATTTTGCACCGTATATATAGATATTTAATTTAAAATAAATTACGGTTTACGTTTTAATCAAGTCGATACAGTCTACCGCGCGTAGGTTAATACAAATGCCTATCCATATAATATATAATACAATACAGCGTAGTCTTTAGATGCCTACCCAACAACAACAGTAACATATCGGTTGAGTAATATAGCGAATTCCTGGCGGCTCCTCTAACCACGATATATATGGGCCTGCTAGTAGAATTCACGTGAGGCGGGTTATATTATTGCGTATGTTGCTCCGATTCGCACGCTTAATGTAACATAACACACAAACCTAAACGGGTAGACAAGACAGCCGCGGTGAGTGGGTAAAATAAAATAGCAAGAGAAAAAATTCGGCGTTTGGTTCCCGAAAACGAGTCTGCAGCTCTGGGCTAATCGTCGAATCCTGCAGCTGTATAATCAGTGCTCGAATTAAAGTAGGGAGACTCTGCTGTTTGATTTAAAAAAAAGACCGTTCCCATCACTTTTTATACGTTGATAGAACATGTCCTCCGATGACCCTTTTTCAGTTATATTAAAAGATTTTGAGATATTGAGATATCGCCATATTATATTGATCAAAGTAATATTACTTTGTTACATAACTATCATCTTTATATATATATTTATATATTCTGTCCGTGTATAAGTCACTGAACTCCTCCTAAACCGCTGGTCCGATAGGTTAAGACACTCATAGTCTATTTATTTAAGTATAGTTCAATAAATTATAATAAGTATGCGGTATATCTTCTTGTTTGATTTTTTTAAGCAACTATATATAGTTTCTTCCACGTATCTTTTGCCACTAAGTAGGTATCCAAGATTTTAAATAGTCACTTGGAGTAATTCTATATGAACGCGAGACCCGACACATTGTATTATAACACCTTATGGCTAGGGGAAGACGGGGTATTACCGTATGCGGGGCAAAATCGTATTATCGGAATGTTATCAATAATTGTTATCATGGAGGTAAACTGAAGACACCGATTTGAAACGTTTTGTTTGCTTATCTATTGAATATGATAGTGCACTTGTTTTGATATCACGTTTTTAAAATAAATACGTTTTATGTTTTTACTTTCAATTACTAAAATATTATCAACATTTCAAAGAGTGAATTTTTATATGCGAAAAAATTGTTCAGGTATGTCATATTTATTATTCAATAGCTAATGAAGTGTAATTTACATTTGTTGTATAAATGCATTCATTTATTAATTTAATGTTTGATATAAAGCTCGAAAACTTTTAATAGTCTTGTGGGGCAAAATCGTATGGGGCAAAATCGTATGGTTATACACTGTACGGTTTTACTACGTTGATATTTTGACAATTGCTATGGTTGAATTTAAACAATTTATTAGTACCTATTGAATTGTTTTATTTTTCTTAGTATGGTTCGTAATTATATTCGGAAATCAAACAGACAATCATGGTTGGAAGATGATATGAAAATGGCTGTATTAGCTGTGGTGGAAAGAAGTTTGACTTATGATGCTGCGTCTATTCGTTATGAAGTTCCTCGTTCAACGTTACAGGATCGAGTCAATAAAGTTAAAGAAGGAAAATTAAATGTACAACAGTGTGGATTAAAAGGTATATATTTTAATGATTACACAATATTATGGTAATTAGTTTGATATAGGTATTATTACAGAAAATTTCTTATTAAGAAAACCAATTTTTTTCTACTGATATTAGATAACATATTATTTAGTTATAAGGGGGTGCTTATTGTAAACTTGTCAATTATGTGCTGAAATAATTGTTTTCAATTAAAAGTATAATTTTTTATTGTTATAGCTTTGGGACATTATCAAAAAGTATTTTCAATCGAACAAGAAAATGTTCTTGTACAATATTTAAAAGACATGGAAAGTCGTTTGTTTGGCTTAACACAAAATCATTTTAGAAAAATGGCCTTTGAACTTGCCGAAAGAAACAATATTGCTCATAATTTTAATAAAACAAATGGTTTAGCAGGTGAATTAAGCAATGATTATTTTTATTTATATATTTTAAAGTTTATTGTTATATTATCTTTTAATTTTTTTTATGTAGGTCAAGATTGGTTAAAAGGCTTTTTATTAAGGCACCCAGAGTTGTCAGTACGGATCCCAGAACCAACTTCAGCTGTGAGAGCTATGGGCTTCAATCGACCGGTGGTGAATAGTTTTTATGATTTGTTAAAAAAATGTTATGAGACTCATCACTTTAAGCCAGAACAAATTTTTAATGTTGATGAAAGTGGATTGTCAAATGTAGCCAAAAGTAGAGCCAAAATAATTTCCCAAAAGGGACGAAGACAAGTTGGCAAACTGTCATCAGCTGAAAGAGGTCAAAATGTTACAGTGACAATTTGTTTTTCAGCATCGGGTTCATATATTCCCCCATTATTAATATTCCCTAGAGTCAGATTAAATCCAGATTTTGAAGAAGAAGCACCACCTGGATCATTGGTTGTTTGTCATCCATCAGGGTGGATGCAATCCGAAATATTTGTGCAGTGGCTTCATCATTTTATTAAGCATACACATCCCACAAAAGAAAACCCTATTTTATTGCTTTTAGATGGTCATGTTACTCATGTTAAAAACCTTGAAGTTATAGATGTAGCCCGCAAAAATAATATAGTTATCATTTGTTTTCCTCCCCATACAACTCACAAATTACAACCGTTAGATGTGAGCTTTATGGGTCCACTCAGTACATACTATAGCCAAGAGTTAGATTTGTGGTTACTTAACCACCCAGGCCAAGTTGTTGGTCTTCGCCACATTTCTAAAATTTTTCGTGAGGCATATCTAAAAGCAGCAACTCCTAAAAATGCAATTTCTGGTTTTAGAAAAACTGGTATAGCTCCATTTAATTCAGACATATTTGACAATTCTGACTTTGCTCCAGCTGAAACTACCAATAATATTGAAATGTCATTAGATACCCAAACACAACCTTGTTGTTCAGCTGATAATAATAGTGCTCTTGCATTATATTCTACTCCCCAACCTAGTTCCTCTGCTAATACATTGAATACTGAACAACCTGCAGATAATGTTCAAAATGCAGCTGTTTCATCTTTATTGTCTCAAAGTTTGGTATTAGAAACACCACATACAACTTTTTCTTCAAATGAAAAACAGATTTTTACTATATCTCCAGAAATTATTTTGCCAATACCAAAAGCTCAAAATATTAACAGATCATCAAGAAGAAGAGGAAAGACAGCAATTATCACTGAAAGTCCATACAAAAAAGAACTCCAAGAAGCTAAAGAAAACAGCAAACCACTGCCAAAGAAAAAACAAAAGAAAAATAATATTAAAAAAAGATTATTCACTTCTACAGATGAAGAAGAAATTCACCCCAAAAAGCTATGTGTTTCAACTGATGATGATGACAGTGCCGACGAAGAGTGTATATATTGTAGTATGCCATACAAAGAAGACTCAAAGGGAGAGAAATGGGTTAAATGTATAAATTGCTGTAGATGGTGTCATGAGCTTTGTGGAGGAGTTGATAACTGGAAGACCTACATTTGTGATCTTTGTATAAAAAAAAAATAAGTAAAACATTATTGATTAAGGTAATTTTTATTTCTTATAAGAAAAAAAGGTTTTGTTTTATTTTTATATTACATATTGTTTACTATATTTATATGCTAGGCAGGCATAATGTTAAGTTTTGTTATTATTTTTTTTTGAAAAAGTTATAAAAAGTTTTTGTTTTTTTAATATTTACATATTATTTTATGTTTACCTACTATATTTATGTGCTAGGCAGGCATAATGTTAAGTTTCATTATTATTTTTTTTGGAAAAGTTATAAAAAAGTTATTTTGGTATAATAATTTATATTTCTTATAAAAAAATAAGGTTTTGTTTTATTTTTATGATTATAATAAACTGTTTATGTTCTAGCTAGAATTGCCAAAAAAATTTATCATATTAAATTTTGTTATTATTTTTATTAAAAAGTAATTTTGTGTGGTCATTTTTATTTCTTATATTAAAAGAAGATTTTGTTTTATTTTAATAACTTTATAGGTACTTAGGTAAGTTGTATTTGTTGTACTACTGCCAATGGGAGCAGGTTTTATCGCATATTGTATTGTGTTATTAATTTGTTGACATTTTGAAGAATTGAAAACAATGTTTAGGTACATTTTTAATTAATGAAAATGAAATCATACATAGCTTACTACCTACTGCCTAATTTTAGTTAAACTTTATAAATGAATTAAACAAAAGACCAATACCAATTAATAATTTACCAATAAATATAATGAACTGTGTTTTGGTATAAAAAATTATCCTCATACGATTTTGCCCCAGGGTACATACGGATTTACCCCGCACCTGGGGTAAATCCGTATTTTTCCCAAAAAAAGTAAAACGCAAATTAGACACATTTAAAAAAAAAAAATACAAAAAAGTTTCGAATAAAAGTTATAGACCATAAGTTGTTCTATATATACCAGTTTAAAAAATTTAATTTCGTTAAAAATTACATGATTCATAAGCCATGGAAGCTTAACCGTACGGTACTGCCCCGCCTTCCCCTATATGTCTGCAGGTACCCCATATAGTATATTGATAAAAATGCAATTAGATATACATCTTGTTTCGTTCCACTTAAAAAAAATAGTAGATGTACTCCGTCCCCCTACGCCCCCACAATTCGAGTACTGTATATTATTATATTCCACAGTACCACTCAAATATCGACTAACGGGAAAAAAAATAGAAATAATATTATAAACAGCAGAACGGGTTTACCCTGCAGTGAGTCTAGGGAATACGCACCATAACCAGTGTCGGGGCTTATTGTGGATATTGCATATCCTTTTTGGCAGTATACCTAGGTTTAAGTATAGGTAAAACATGGTACGGTTGGATTTATTACGTAAACGCGTTTTAAGGCGAGCACAGAGGATTTTAATAAGACATTTTATTTTGCATATATTTATCGTAAATCGTAATATATTATGTTTGATAAATTGTAAAAAACGAAATAAGTGTTATTACTCCGTTGAATGATTAAAAAAAATAGATACCTTCGTCCATCATCATAGCCCTCAATAATATTACAAGTACGGTTTGATCACCATAATACATTTTTCAAAAACGATCTTCAAACTTTTTTTGTAGCGCATTATAATATTAGGTATAACGACTATAATAGTTCTCTTTAATTTTCACAATGTCAACAAATAGGCTTATATAATGACATAGTGTACACGAAAAAAAGTCTACAATCACGCGTGCAACATGCCCGATTTCATATATAATTGACAACTGGTTTATCATAATAAGTTCACCTCGCCGCGTCACTCGCATACAATACCTACTATATAATATAATATACGAATGATTATTGTGATTGCGTGGAGAAGATTTTAAGAACACTTTAACGGTACAAAAAAATAATTTTTCTTGGCGCAATGAATGTGTATCACCGGCTACAATGCCGTAGATACACAACCACCGTGTCCCCGTGGGATTTGTATCTCAGACGCACGCATATAATAATTTAATAGGTATATAATAATATAATAAATAATAAATAATAATATACGCTTTCGACACGTCAAATCGCATGCCTGCACAATATTATGATAATATGCGATTCATATAAATAGTGTACAAATATGGCTGTGCCGTGTAACGTTCTCGTATCAAGTTCGAACGTTTAACA
The DNA here is from genome assembly GCF_019925205.1 of Metopolophium dirhodum. Taxonomy (NCBI): domain Eukaryota; kingdom Metazoa; phylum Arthropoda; class Insecta; order Hemiptera; family Aphididae; genus Metopolophium; species Metopolophium dirhodum. Next base: position 3,660,664 of record NC_083562.1, read on the forward strand.
TCGAAGCCTGCGGCTAATATGGCATACCTAATATGTTCGGAAAACAAAGCCTTTCCAACAGTAAAGTTCATTGTAACTCGTTCGCGTGTAAAACAAGATACACTTTTGTTGGTATGCGCTCATACGCATAACACCCATTGATTGTCTTACACGCATTTACGTAAATAATATAAATATTATGAGCTGTCTGCAATTATTGTATAGGTTTCGATATAATATGATATATATTTTATCATACACATTACACACCATCCATTTCGAATAATTATTTTACCGGTGATCTGCAGTGTACGACTTACCGTGGCAATCAAGCTTTTAGTATCGATAAAATACCTATTCGTTTTATATCGGAACAATTTAAAACAAAGTATAGGCATTTGTAGGAAAAATGTCACACATCAATACGAGTCCACGCATTATAATACGTTTCTATTATAGGTAAAAAAAAAACAATAATTATTAGACATCTTCTGTTTTTATTGTAATAAAATTATTATTATAAACTGCTTGTGCCGGTTCACTTCTGCTAGAAATCATAATATATAATTTTATAAATTATTATTAATATGGAACTAATAATAATATGGATTACCTATAATAATTGCATGAAAATTGAGCATACATATTATAAAATCATAACTATTCATATCATATTATATTTTTAAGTGAATAAAATATATAAGTACCTAATATTATTTTGTATATAGTATTGTATCTACATAGTTAAATATGGAATAATAATCACAACACTACAAAAGGTAAAAGAAGAAAATTATACCTTTGTTGAATGTATTCAAATACATAATATAAATACATGAATAAGCTAAACTCAAAAAGTAAGTACCTAATAGATAACATAAAATGTATAGTATTATTTATTATACATTTATACTTATAAATAATGATATATTATTTATATTAATATAAAAATAAATACATCACCTACCAAATATAATATTTCAATTTTTATATGTGACAATATATAATGACATAGGTAATATACATAATAAGATGCATTGGAATTTTAATATCATATCATCGTGAATAGTATGACTTAACTATACTTGAGTAAGAATGTGACTCAGTGCAGTTTTATATTTAAATTGTTATTTTTTAACTTTTCACTAATACAAAATATTTAATAAAAATATCACACGAAATCATTCCTAAATATTTTAAGAAAATAAAAGTTTAATACCATCGATAGAGACACAAAAGTCAGGCTATGATAAGTTAAAAACATATGGGACAGATGAATAATAAATGAATTGAATTAAAACAAAAAATCACAATATTAATAATGAGTAGTCGAAAAGCTAAATCGAAACGATTTCGTCAATGTAATTTATGTGTTTTACGTGATGCTATACACAATTGCAGTATATATTATATTATAATTAATATTACATTTAACAATATTACGAGCAAAATATTTAAATATATGTTGGGCGTGGGTAATAATAATGAACCGATCGTAAGCAAATAAAATTACGTATTGAATATTTGAATCGATGACGGTAATAGTACACAATTCGTAGCATTGCGACTTGCGAGGCTATAATTATTATTATAATTGTTATTGGCGAATAATATTAATCGTAGATCGGTGGAAGCCGATGAATGTGTACCGTTTTTACAAGATCTTATATTTCTTTTTCTATATTATGAATTAGACCCATACCCGACAGCAGACTTTGGAGATGGCTTAAAAAACAAAATGCCGGTTTCCATTTTCAGGTCACGTAATCGAAACTCGTCAAAGGAATAACCGTTGAAATCGACACTACCGCGGGTATTTCATATTATTAACATTTTGGTGTGTGCGATTTAAATAAATTTAAAAAAAAAAACAATAATAATTTGATAGAACTGTCCTGCGATTCTCCTGCTATATATACAACCATAATAATAATAGTAATATACTGTTTATATAGCTACATATACTTTTTTTTTCAAATTACTTCCGTTCGTCAGTGCGATAAAAGTTTAGCCAAAGATTTGTAGTTCCTTAGGTTAAACATTTATCATAATATGATATTATATAACTGAACGTTTTGTTAATATGATCATTTTCTACCATATTATAGTATAGGTAGTAAAATAACTAATATTACAAAGTGAAACAACTATGACTAATTTAGTTATTGCTTATTATTAATTACCTATAGTTTTTTTTATTTTAATCAATCCCCCCTTCCCCCCCAATTATTTTTTACACCAAACGGCATTTTTATTTCCTGCTATATATTGTTTTGGTCAAACATAGGTACTATTGTTATGTCATCGAAATACGTGATGAGTACATTCTGAAACACGGAGATTGAAATTTTGTACCATGTCCCTTATTCTACGTTATTATATTTGATCGGTATCGCTAGCAATATATGACTCGTGTTTTAAGGCGAAGCTTGTATAAAATTCGACGACAATAGCGCAAAAGTCTTTCTCTTTTACGCGTACCTGTTGTATATGGATAGGCGCACGCGGTAACCGATTCGAATCATTTGTACACGAGAGGGGGCGTACAATTTTTTTAGTGAAAACCGATACCGCGGTCGGGGTGACCATCATCGCGGTTGTGGTTACCGCCGTATAGCGATTAGGTCGATTAGGTGTCCATCGAGCTTGCGTATATTATACCGTATCGTCGATGCCTGCAGATATGGTATTATTATTATTATGACTGACCGTCGTCGTCGCGTCGTGAGGCGTATTGCAGCTCGGCGGCGGTGTTCGTCCGGGGTTGTCGTCCGATAGAAATCGCCGGCATGAAAACGATATAATATATGAAAAGAAAAGAAGAAAAAAAATAACAAAAACCATTACGCGCGCGTATATACCTCCTACCTATATATATATGTATTATATAATAACATTATATAGGTACCTATGAGCGCGCGTACCTGTCATAACGTATTATACGTGGCGATTCAAGGTAAAACGAAGGTGAAACGATGTGAGTTTGTTTGTTTTTGAAAATATTCGCTTTCGTTGTTTCCAAGTCGTACCTATTATTAAAAAACGACGTTTTTGAAGTAAACTAAATTTTTTTATTATATTTTATCGTTATAATTCATCAGTCGTCGTGACATTCCATAATAATATCATGTTTTGAATATTTTTCTGAGAATTCTGATCCATAAATATTTAAAGTTTTGACAAGCGGAGTGGAGTCGCTGCACTGTAACGCTGCAGGGCCAGCAGCAGGGGCGCCCGCATAGGTCGGCTCCTCAGCTAAACCTTAAAATATATTATAGGTATAATAGGACGTACTTTGCGTGTTTATACAATAGGTACCGCACTTATACCTAATACCAGCTACCTACGTAAAAACATCTGCTGAAGTGTACGATGAGCACTCTGTACCTCTGCCACCAGTGGAGGGACGCGTCGTATTTATATATACGCGCACGCGTTGTTATTACGCGGACGGTGAATCCTGCGGAGAGATAATGTTATGATAATAATATTATTATATTATAACGTTTAACAATAATAGTAATAATAGTAATAATAATAATAATAATTGTCATATATCACGTGACGGCACTGTGGCGCGAAGTAGAGGGGAAAACCGGCTGCGAAACGATCGCCTCCGGGCGTGATGCTGTATACGGTCTTTCCGACGCTCCTGCTGCAGCAGAGGTCGTGTCGCGCGAGACCGCTGACCGGGGGCGGCGGCGGCGGCTATGGCGCGGCGGGGCGGGGTGGGGCGACGAGACGGATGACATATTATTTTTATTATTATCGTCATCTACCCGCACTCAGAACCGGAAAAAAAAACCGCGCGCACATGCAAGTAGTCGACAGTACGAGAAATACGCATGTAATACACTGTATATAGCTATATTATATATATATATAATATACCTACTTTATATATATGTATACCTACTATATATATATACCTACTTTATATATATGCCTATAAGCACAGAGCGTTATATTGACATTCTTTCTCGGTTTGACGGTTACGAATTCCGTTTCTTCGGAAACGCGCGCGCGCATATTATATGTAATATTATGTGTGCGGACGAAAAAAAAATATACGAAACCAGAAAAAAACTAATAAAAAAAAAAAGTTTGCCGAACGTCGACCTACCCAAGTCTATATTATATATACTATGTGTGTGTATTTTATACACTTGAGGTTATTATTAATAATGCGGTGTCTACAACTGCGGCGGCTGTTAACGATAAAACGCGTCGTATACATACCCAATAATAATATCATCGTCTGCGTCCGTTTTTTTAATATCATGAGTTATACGCATAAAATAACAATAATAATATGTACTTACCTAATAATATAATATTGCTACACAATGGTTATTATTATTGTGTATACAGTGCACTCGTCTTCGAGGCAAAGCCAACGCTTAAATTGACGTACACAGCTATTATAAAGTAGCTGACGAGATGACTATATATTTTGAATAGTAACAGTTAACGCTTGATTGTACTTAACTCGACTCCTCCGTGAAACAAAACAAGAGTTAATTTAGACCGATGCGCATACACATCTAAACCTGGTTTGAAATGTGTGAACAAGACGTAAACAACTTTTATTAACGATAAAAACTATTATCTTTTAGGAAGTCTGAAGTAGCAACTCCAATACATCCTATATATAATATTAGTATATATAGGTAACCTAAATGGTAAATGGTATATTGTGTGGCGGGAAGTGAGCTGTTTCAGTCGCGGTTGACATTTCGCCCAAGACTGAAATTGCCTTCCTGCACGAGCCACACATACTATTTTTTGTCACGCCTCTGCGTTCGACGATCACGGCAAAGGTAATGCAGCAACCAGACCATTCTACGAAAACAATATTTCATGAAAGAAACGATTTGGTTTAATTTATTATAAGCGTCATGCATGATGGAGGTTATAATATGAATATAAGATGTAAACAAAAGTCTATGTTTTGTAAGGACCGTAGTATATATTTCGGTATAAATAATAATTAATATATTAAAATAAAATAAGAATAAAAAAAATGTAATACATGCTATGCAGGGGATCTATGCAACAACCAGATTATTCTACGAAAACAATTTCATGAAATATAAATGTTTACGCGTTACGCGTTACGCAAAGAGATTATAATAATATAATATGAATATAAGATGTGACCAAAAGTTTAAAGTCTTGTAAGGACCGTGGTATAGATTTCAGTGTCTGGTTGTGCAAGGGATATACGCGTGATATGCACCCGCAGCACTTTTGGGGATCTCAACTTTACCGCCCGGCACTTTGGGAATTCCCACTTTCCCGCCCACTGGACGAAAAAAGGTCGCTGGTAAAAATAATATTTAAATGAAACATTAAAGCACGCCGAAATATTAAAGATAAAACCGATCCTATGTTATGTGGAAACTGCAGAACACATCAGTAGTGTTTTTATCGACCTGGTAGGTATATGAAACCCGTTGACTAGATATCTACTAGTTCACAGCTGATATTTAAATACATTATTTGATAAGTCAACAGTATAACACAATTAATGTCAACCCGTGTACGTTATACCGCAGTTGCGTCAATGTCACCGGTTTGATATAATAACATTATAAATTATAATAATATGTCAAATGCGATATCATAACTTTCTGTGCAGTCCAATATTTGCTTTATGAGAATATGTTTTATATTCATATCGCGACGAAAACTATCAAACTAGATTTACCTAATGTCCGTCTCCTACTTATACCAATAATGCTGTACAACCGTCCCCATACCTTGAGGTCAACTATATTATTTATATTCGTTCAGAATCAACACCCAAACTAGATCCGAACTTCCCATCAATCTGTGTATACCTGCAGCTTTAGTCAATAATATTGTTTGAAAACTACAATCGGACTTCGGCTAACAATACGAATAATAAAATCAATGCGATTTTTAACCATTTTTTTTTTCAAACTGAGAATTCGTCTGAGTTTCCAATTTCCGGTTTAGTTGAAACCAAACCATTTATAAAATACGATCTCGAGTTTCGTTCGCGATTTCAAATGGTTCGATGTTCGCTATACCTATTGTACCGATACCTGGGATTCATAATTCACTATTCAACTGCTATCCAATATTATGTATAGAATGCGATCTTCCCGGAAACAGTTGTATAAGGACGTAATTTGATCTAAACGTTATACTGTAGTAAACCATTTACCATGTTAGCGGTTATTATAAACAACAATGTTGTCAAGAAAACCACCATACCACTCGACATTTTCTTCTACAAATATGTTTTTTGTTAGTAAGTAACGATGACAACGAAAACATTTCGACAAATCGAACGGAAACAAAAATCCAACCCAAAAACATATTAGGTATTAAACATATTTATGTTAGAAACAAATGTGTTGCACGTAATAATATTATATATTGGTTAATCAAGTAGACAATCAATACAAACAAAAATAATTTGAACACGTATGCGTTTGTAAAATAGTATAATAAGTATTATATTATGCAATATCATATTATTATGATATCGGCACTGGATGCCAACGTGATTGTGTAAGTCAGTCAGTCTAGCTCAGCTCAGAATTTAAAATATTGACCAATACAATGTGTTTCACTCAAATGGTAAAACGAAATATTTCCGTTCAGTAACCTTGGATTGAATTGGGAATTTTTCGAGGAGCTAGGGAATACTAAAACACACATTTTGTGATCATTTTCGAATTTTTAATTCTTTCATGCGCAATAAAACTTACATTTTTTTTAATGGAAAAACCTATTTTTAGATTTCGATAGAACTATTTTTTTTAAGCAACTTTGATAAACAAACTTTTTTCCTATCTCAAAAATTGACTGAATTACAGCCATCCCAAGTTGAAACAAAAAAAAATTGTTGTTAAATTTTCAATGTTCTGTATTTTGTCATTTTATTATTATTTTTGGTTGGAAGCAAGATAAATGGAAGGGCATGCGTTTATAGGTTATTTGAATAAAGTTAAAAATTTTATTTTTATAATTAAGTTTAAATTTAATTTAAATTATTTTTAAACATATTATCACAAAATTAAAATCTGTGACACGCAGTGTTTTAGTCCTGACTACACAACCGACGCTATAGGTAACATATAAGTGTGTACACTTTTTCCGGAGATCGTCATCAAAAACCGAGTAAATACTATCGTACCAAAGTATCAAACTATTAAAGTAATTAATTATTTAGTAGTGAACCCTTTAGCCTTTTGGACAGGTAAGTGTACTTTGGATTATAAACTCTATTTTTGGATTCAAGAAGTTTGGAACTCGTGTTTGTATATCGCAGCACACCCAGAACAAGACCGCCACAACTCCAAATTCATCGATTTTAAAATATTACTGTTTACTCGTGTGTAGTTTAAATTAATTATAGCTTTATATAATGCTAGACCGCCAAAAAGGTCGGTCAGAATTGACATCTTTAGCTATAATTATCAAAACAGCATCCAAGCAATATTTGCTTTGTTATGGTATTACGTTTTAGGTATATCTATAACTAATCACGGAAGTCAAAACACAAAACTGCCTTAATAACCTACTTACCTACATCATCGCGTTGAATAAAAACTAATTTTCGTGAAATGTATCCAGTATGAAATATAAACATTTAAAATTGATACGGTACGAACTTATGGCGGTATTGCAAAATGTTGAAATGTACATAACTTAAATTATTCAACAGCCACATCTTAAAATAATACAGTCTAGCGCATTCACTCAAAAATAAAACGTAGAACTAAATGTTCGTGTTTCAGAGAGCAATAATGCATAATATTTAAAGCATTATTCTTGTACCTTTGCGCATTTCAGTTTTTAATTTCATATGCGCGAGTGAAAAACCTTTGTTATAATAATATTACCTTCGTTTAAAACCTCAAATCGATTTTCCCCAAAAATTATAAATTTTAAGTGGTAGACGTCTTGTGATAGCCACTATATGTGTGATGTTTATAGAAGGTGACGCGTTCTTGGCCTAGCTCTAAGTTCAAAATGTATAATATATATATTATAATATACACACCGAAGCAATAGTGTTCGCGTGGAACAACCAACGATTGTGTGGCTGTCGCGAGTGGCGCGCATTTTTTACAAGTGAAAAATTATTAAGTTATTGATAATATAATCATAATATTATTATATTTCAATGGCATAGTCAGGATTATGAATTGGGAGGTGGGGGTAGGTATAAATTAAATAAAGATTTTTACAGTTTTCGTATATAAATAATATATTTATTAATATGAAAAAATGATAACGGGGGAGGGTTAAACGCCCAAAACCCCCCTGGCTACGCTACTGTTATATTTACTATAATATGGGGCAAATTGAAAATCACGTTTTCGATTACCTCCACGCTAATGCAAATCACATAATATTATCTATTTATTTTGGTGCAAACATCGTAATATTATAGACCTCCGTAAAAATGCGATGTACCTACCTATACTTTAATATATTTTTATTTCTATCTCATTAAAAATAAAAACCTAAGACTCTACACTCGACTTTTTTACAACCACGAAAACACAAGTGGTTTTCGCATACATTACGTGTGATCTATATTATACACCTGGTATGAAGTATTTGTATAACACCTGCAACTATGAATCCACGTCGATCTCGTTTTCGGGATGTCTATATATTATACGAACTGTTTACTGACATTAAACTATTAGACTGAAACTGCAGTTATAAGTACCTACTTATAACAAACACTCAAAGACCTATAAACTAATGGACAGCGCATTTCACGCCTTCAATGCTAGGGAATCGCATAACTGAGAAAGAAAGAAGAAAGAAAGAACATAAAGTAGGTAGTAATCATGGAGGAAATACTTCACTTTTTTTTCCATTTCCTTTATCAACCATAAATATATATATATAAGATATAAATAGGTAATATGGTTGTTACCATAGACCCACAAGTTTGGTAACCACAAAACAGTTATTAACAATAAATTAATATAACAATTGCCAATTGATTTTATTGTAACACATTTTTTTTATTTGACAGTAGACACACTGTAAATTACTACTTTGTTTCTTTTCTCGCTCACTCGTACCCCCGACTTTTCTATCTAAGCTCTGTCCATTAGTTTATAGGTCTATGCAAACGCACTATTCACAGCGCCATTGATTATTACAAATACTATTATTATTATTATTATATTAATTATGCCGACTAGGACGAGCATGCGTGCGGTGCCACTCTTAATAATCACAAGCCAACCGACACAAGGTAAACGAATTTTTTTATTAAGAAACGAGTATATACGCCACCGTATAAACCAGCAGGAAACGTCGTGGCATGCGATTGTTGTCGTCAGACATTCGCTGCAGTTTGTGTCACCGACCGCGACGGCGGCGATATTAATAACGACGATTATACGAAAGCGTATGTAGGTACCTATATAATATTATGTAAGATGCCCATATATTGTACGATATACTATTATATTATTATGTACCTACGTGCACTCGAAAACGATCGCATAAAGTTTGCGCGACGATTAACATAAACAAACGCGGTCGTATACCTACCTACTTAGGACATAATATTATTATTATAATATATAGTAAACGAGAATTATGCATTAATAAACAGTAAGTGTAATGCGCATTCTTATATTATTATTATTATTATTATTATTATTATTACTATTATACGAGTACGATATTGTGCCCTCCTGCTGCACGTAATTATAACGTACGAATTATGTGGATGTAAAATCAAATTAAAAGGTAATATAAGAATTCAGTCGAAATAAAATTAATAAAACTATAGCAGTAACTTTAAGAGTGTATAACACGGGCTTATATACTTTATTTTGTATTGGTCAAACTGTGCACGTCATGTCTTATATACAATGATACATAAGCTCGAATTGCAACCTGTTGTAGGTACCTATTAGGTAATAGTGGTATATCTATTCCAGTTTAATTACCACGAAATTATAATAATATATTATTTGATAGTTTATTGAGAGACGATAAAATTATTTACACAACAACCCTTAAAAAAAAATTATATTACTATTTTACTAGACACCAGCACCGTTAATACTAGTTTTTGGATAACAGTTTTTCTAGATTTTGATTTTACTACAATATAAATAGTAAATATATTTAAATAAAAACACACATTATACCTAAATGATGCATACGGATCTTTTTATGAGTTTCCTAAGTACGGCCCGATACGACCATTATTTAAAGTCCTGAGTGCGTCCAAAATAAGGCGTATTACCCGAGGGCGTACCAAGAAAACAATTTTAATTTAATAGTCAAATGCGTCTCAGTTCGTTTAGAGTTACCCACTACCCAGGGTGAACCACGAAGAGGTAAACCGACATCCACCACAAAAAAATATAATATTATTATAAAATGTATTTTTTGGTTTGGGAGAGTATACGTTTATATTTATAATGGTTTTTTTGTTACATTATGTACATACTACTCTCATTTTTCCATAGGTTGATGTTTGAATGACATTCTATTTAAAAAATAAATCTTGATACTTAAAAAATAAAAATATGAATTAAAAAACACCGAACAAATAACATCGTACAAAATATGTCGCACTACTTTACTATATTATACTCTCACTTATTGACACGTAAACACGATAGTTTTGCTCAATTATTATCGAAGCTAAAATAGAATGTGATTTTAGCTCGGTTGCCACAATTATTATTGTTGTAAAGATTTCGTACAGCCGTATAGGTATAATTATTGTACTTTCATAAATCATATTCAATTTATTGTCAATTCTGTTTCAATTCTGTTTCTACACGATTAAAGTATAATATTATCCTACCACATACCTATATTACCTACCATATATTACCTGCAACGGCGGATCGTGGACACACGAGGGTAAAAAAGAGGTAAAAATTAAAAATGAACGCACTGGGAAATTTTTATGTATTTAAAATTGCCTACATTACTGTTTATGAGTTTAGGCTCAAGTTTCACAACAAATTGGTAAAGCTCACGAGCGTGCTAAATTCCCGGTTTTGTATTTAATAGGTATTTAATAAACTATGATTTCATGTACATACAATTTAAAAATAATTTAGTAACTTGAATATGCTTACGATGCGAAACCTAAATAAATTAAATATCTAAATCTGTAAACAAGGTATTTATATTTTGGTACCGATTTTTGTAATACTGGATAATATGAATTTACTTTTAATAGAACCGTTATAAAATTGAATTTCAATTTAATTCTAAATCCTATCTTAATATCAACAAACTATGTACCTACTGTCTATGTATCCGGAAACTAACGAACGAACGGACGAATGGATGACGTAGGTACACTAGAACGGGGGTTCGGGGATATCAGGTGTTCTAAAGTTATGTTTAGTAACCCAATTAGTATAAACTTATGTATAATATTACTTGTTTCAATAATAAAACACGGTTTAAAAATAATATATATATATTTAAAATTAACAGGCAATATATTTCAACTATTTTGACTTGAACCAACGACGTGTTCAAACGTCGTCGTTATTCCAACTGTACAGAAAATTATTTGTGTAATACAAATTTACCAGCAAATTACTCGACAAACAACAGAATGTTATAAAAGTCAATTCGCATAGAAATTACCGTGAGTATAATAACCTAATCGAAACGAAATAAATGTAATCAAATAATTATTATTTTAAAGTTCGTATAATAAGCGCATATTCGTATATTATTATGGTATAGCTTTTTAAATAATTGAAATTCTCACTCTTGCGTAGAAACAAAAATCGCATTCAAAATTAATTTACCGTTCAAAGTTTCTCTTAATTCTATACATTTTTGATTCTGAAAGCAGAGAGAAAGCAAATGGTTTTATAATAATGTACTTTTTTTGTTTCGGTGAAAACTTTTTGTGCAGTAATAGCGCTTCAAAAGTTTCATACAATATTCCTTTTTTGAATCGAAAATCGTACTAAAATCATGCTTTAGAATCGTATATTTTCCGGATACATTAGTTTATGAAGAATTCAAGAAGAAAATCTCAATTTACCGTAGGTACCTATTATTCGTAAGATTTTTCATAACAACCATCGTTTATAAAAGTAGAATTAATACTTTGAATTTAACTTCCGGTAAATTGACGTTTTTGGTAGGCACATAATAATTAATATACTGATATTATATTATAGTACCTATTTATTTCTTTAGCTATACAAAATAACACTGTAATAGTACGTCACAATAATATTCTAATAAATATTTTATAAATATAGTTTTTAAAATGTCATGTGTGCTTAAGGTAAGTAATTACCATATGTTCCAGAATCGTTTTTATTTGAAAAATAAATAGTTCGACTTAGTTATAAGTTATTAGGTATATTGTACATAATATTTATTATTTATGGGTGTAATCTATCGATTCTATCGTATCGTCATGCAAAGTTATTTTAATTTGAATTTTTTAGTGAAGTATAATTGTTTTAAAATATGGATAGGAACATATTATTTATGAATTCTGTGCAAGAGGAAAACTAAAGCTTGCAAAAAAAATTCTTACTAGCAGGCGTATATTAATATTATTATTATTTAACATCCTCATTCATTGAACTGGAGACAGCTAGGTCGTGGAAATTGTATACAACAAACACCCATTATTCACAATGTTCTTTTTTTACTATTATTATATTTTTTATGACTTGTAAATTCCGTTCCGGTACTTTCATGAGGTTTATTGTTCAGCGTTTGCACCCTTCTTTCCGCGTACATAGATACAAGCAAAAACTGGTGTTTTGAAAAAAAAAATGTATGTTTATATAAATCTCTCGTACAGAAAACAACTCAAACAGTCTCGATTTCGTGTTATTACATTTTTTATAGTGGCTTAGGTATACAAAGTATAATTTATTAATCAATTTTCGCTACAAATTTCAATGCTTTAACCATAGAAAAAAATACAAATATGTACTATTACCAGTATTACCTACTATAATATTATCAACTCTTTGATTATTAATGTGTTTCAATTGTATTCATCTGTATAAATAGCTTATAACTTTGGCGAATACTTATAATTTAAATTTTTTGCATACAATAATTATTAGCGATCAAAATTTGAGGTTCGAGAGAGTTGTAATATGTATATGCATTAATAATTAGTAAGTATAATATGATTAGCAATTTGATTAATTAAATCCTGTGGTCCGCAGAGATATAAAATAGAATTAACCTTATTAAAGCTCTAACAAAAGTAATACTCGGCGTGGGAATTATAATGTACATTATATTTTATATATAGCTACTGGCTATGCGCATAAAGGTAGACGGTGTAACCGATTTGAATAAATGAGGTTTAAGCATATTTTGTAGGTAGATATATTTATCCACAGCACCAGTTTCTGTAAGCCTTAGGTGCACGGACTACAATTCCATATATCCGTTTTTCAATTGTGGTCTTAACTGAGATTAGATTTAAAACGACAGTTGAAAAATTCGGTACTTGAGCGGCGTAGGTATACTGCGGAAATTACGCTCGAATAAGATTTTTTTACAGAACATTACGCTTTAGTAGCTGTTTATTGGATAAACTTTTAGATTTTTATAACGCGGTATCCTAAGACGTTTTTAACCTGAGTTTAATAAATACCTACTACGGGATTTGTGATAACTCGCGAAGTCACAATGTCGAAGTTAGAACAGTTTAGCGTTAAAGTAAGAGTATATTAATTAACCTTCAGACTTTATCGTTAACTAGATTTTTAAAGCTATTTGAACTAAAATTGTTGGCAAAATTTGATACCACAAAACATAATTATTTTAGTTATTGTTTTTGAATTCATATTTGAATTAATTATTTCTACAAAAGCTGACATTTAAAAAAATGTCTAGACCAATTATTGAATCTATTTGGTTCTACGGTGTTGACTTTTAGGTTAATAATATTAATATAATACTATATACGATATACCTACCTTCTTACTTGATATCATAATAAATTATATAGAATAAAGGCTGTGGTTTTGGCAAAATAGTAAATAGTAATATAATTTAATATAATTAATATATTTTAAGATATCCTTTAAAAATATATAATATGCTAACCACTGTCTATCCTTTGAATCTTTATGTATGCAATTATTTATCATTGAATTCAAATTTAACACAATATCCATTACAAAAAGGACACACTCAATGATGAGTTATGCATTTCCGACATCTACTAAACTATATATAGCAGAGAGACTTTTCCGGCTTATGTATTCGTTTTTCAATGGGCACTTTTTTGGGTTTAAAATGTTTTAACCTGTACCTCTATGTTGTTTTTGGTAACGTAATATTATTACATAATTAATATACAATAGATTCAGGTATCTATTTAACCTCTTTATAGAGGATTTAATGATGATAAGAAAAATAAAAATTGTATTTTTAAATCGAAAATAAAGACAATTTTACCTATCTGTTTGAGTAAATATTTTCCTTACAAAGCATTTAAAATGTATATATTTTGTTTTTAACTCAAAGTCACGTGATATACAATGATGGTTGTTAAAGTTATATACATACAACATACATACATAGGTATACATTGTAATTGTCAGTATTGAAGTTTTGACTAAATATCCGTTCAGAACAAATACAATGCCACAATAGCATATTTTGTATCTATACCAACTGCCAACTTGCTCTGAGTTATTTCAATTTTCATTGTACGTCTTGTTGTAATAGTCCATTTTGATTTTAATCATATTAAAATACTTACACAATATGTATTTTAAAAACCAATAGCCCTGGGGATTATAATATTACAGCAATAATAATAAAAATAAAACACCTATACATTTATATGATTTAACAAGCACAAAAAGTATTCATGCGTTAACGTACTATAATTTACAATAAAAAAATATGCAGAAAAAAAGAACTTTAAAAACAAGTATGATAAAACTTCACTTTTTTCGTAAAAAAAAAATCAATGCAATTAATTTTAGTAAGAGGATATAGAATTTTTAACTATATTATTCACAATCATTAAAATGTGCAGTAATATACTTATCTGCCAGCCATAATTATTTTTAATTACTGTTATAATAATATAGGTACTAGGTTTTCAATTTATTAATAACATGCAATAATTTATAGCTTTGGAGTTATACTTTCGAATAGACATCAAAACACTTTTTAAAATTTTCATTTACAATATGAAACCATTGTAAATCAATATACAAATGTACAATACGATGGTTAAACCATAGATCATTATGAAATTTATTTTACCCCCCCCCCCCCCCAAAAAAAAAAAAAAGTACCGATGAGATCTAATTTTCTATACCGAAAACTAACAGAGAGGGGGAAATTCCAAGTACTTTTCGTTATAACAAAACTTTCGTTCGTAGGTATATATTTTAACTTATAAGTGGCATTAGATATTTCTCCTCTGCAATGAAAATTGAGGAATCGCATAGATATGTTTTTGGGTATAATGAAGTGGAAAAATGTCTATTAGCATGCTACATTTTGTTGGGAATTTAATTAAATATATAATTTTTATTGATGATTTGCGTTTCGATGACATAGGCAATAAACAAAGCGTTACGAAAATTAGCCGAAAAAAATATCGCCAAAATCGGTTGGATAAAAAAAGTTCTACCCAGCCCAGAAATTTATCTATGTTAAAAAAAACATGGTTGTAAAACTAATACAATAATATAATGTCCGTGCAGAAGCTTTTTTTTATTAGGAGAAAATATACTATCTATAATATCATAGACATAATAAGTATATATGTGGGTTGAAAAGACAAAAGTAACATAGGTTATTTAATTTGAGGAAAGAAGCCACTCATTGATGACACTTTCAGTTTGATTCAGGTCAAGACAAGTGTATTTTTATTTTACTTTACTTTTTTTTTGGCTATTATAAATTGTAATAAATCTCTGTACCATTTGAGTTTAAGACGTCTTGAAGGGCTACCTGGAATTGTGAGGGATGATAGGTTTTTAATGAGTGGATTTGTATAGAAAGAAAGACTATGGTTATATAATCTTCTATAGAAACATTTAGCTTCTCCGTGAATGCTCAGAATCTAAAATATTTAATCACAGTCAGTTGCTTTATTTCACCCAATTTAGCGTTATAGTAATAAAAAATGTAATTGTAATTTTGTTTTACACTTTTACACTTTCACTAGTATATGCCCAGCATAGTTGGACAGATTTTACTCGATGTCTATAATATTATTGGAAATATTATGACATAACACCGTCGATCAAAAATGCGTGTACGCATTCTGTAAACAATTTAAAATGGCGTGTACTCATTTTTCCTATAGGAAATATATAATAAATGTAATAGGTTTTCGTATCGACTCTACATAGGTACATATAACACATATACACAAATCCATATAGTAAACATACATATTTTTTTTTTATAGTTGAACCTTACCTCATATCACACACACACAACTATGTACGCATATCGTACTAGCACTCTGCTATAGCTGTTGCGATGTAAACAATCATGAATTATATTGGTATTTTTTGTATAGGTGTCGCATGAATTATTCAACGGTTTTCCGCTCGCGGAGTCTTAAATAATATCGAAAAGACTTCAGTTGTACACTATGTACGATCGTATGCCTTATACGTGCAGCAAGGGAGGGTGCCAGGGTGCGGGGGTGGCGCGTATAGTTGTTGTCATCGAGTTTCCACGATAACGATTTCCACGGACCATAACGCTGCAGAAAATGAAAAACTTTTCATCTCCCCGCGATCGGATCATAGAAACATATATATATATATATAGTATCTGTATAATATAATATATTGTGTGTGTACCTATCTATACGAAACGTAATTTCACCGCGGAGACCGGTCTCGCGCGTAGGTTTTTTTTTCACTTCGATTATACATAAATACACGGCGGAACAACTAAGTTCAAACGCGTGTAAAAAATATATAAAAATGGTTTCAGGTCAAATTCACATTCTGCACCGTAAATACACACACTCGTCGTGTATACATAGGTATAACGTGTACACATTATGTGCGAATGTACATAATATTATTATATACATACTATATATGTATATGTATATATATACACTTGACGTAGTTATATATACTCCGTAAGAAGCGCACAATCAATTACACGCACCCACCCGTTATACGATATTATATACACAGCAGTGGGCACCTATATATCATCATCGTATTATTATACACGTTAACGGATAACGGGTATAAATGCGATTAATTCCGGTATCGTGCGTAATATACCTGTACCTAGGTATATTTCGCGCACCACAATATTCTGTGTGCGGTTTAGGTTATCGTACCGAATTCGTTTCAGTATATTATTTTTATTTTTCTAGCGAAGACGTACTAGACGCGTGGGCATAGTCACTTGCGTCTACAATACGACAAAATAGATTAATCGATGTATAATATCATTATTATTATACAACGATTAACCATTGCTACGGTACACATTATACTATTATTTTTATTAAAATATTATTCCATACAATATCATCACATAGGCATAATTTTTTACAAGTGCAATATATACGAATATAATATATATAGCATATAAATTATATACGTTTATGATATAAAAACTAAAAAGTATATTATAAATATTTTGTAGTACGATCGAAACTTAATGGCTATGTATCATTAATATAAATGGCATGCCATATGATAGTTTATTTGACATTTATAATATCCAATTTTATAATAACAATAATAATATAATATATTTAATCTGGCGTGTTGTATATTATGCTTATAAATAAATAATTGTACTATTATTTTTATTTGCTTATTAATGCCAAAACAGGCAATTTTTTACATATTATAGTAAACATCAGTGGAACAATGAATTAATATTGTACATAATAAACCAAATATAATATATATGTAAATATTAAATATACATTATTAACCATGATGCCCATTGTCCAGTACCTATATATTACCTATATATACTATTGAATGTCTACACCAAGTAAAACATCTAGTGATAATTACCCCCTGTTTGCATAATTTGGTAAAACTCCATTAGTAAACAATAAATATTTACTTCAGTAGGTAGGTATATTATGTTATGCGTGTATAGCCATGTAGTTTATTAATTATGATACTCTATGGAAAATATATTCCAGTTGTTAAAATTTCGATAGTGTTCTGAGTGTAGGTACTACTATACTGTAGAATATTATTATTTACTCGTGAGGTAGAATGTCACTATATATAGTAATTAAAAACGTCTGTACAATTAATGAGTGATATTTTAACCCCCGAAGTAAGAATCTCTATATATAGTGAGTATTTAACTTTGACTTTGAGAGTATTTGATCCCCAATTACATTTCCCGAGAGATTTATATGATTCCAAGTAAAAAGACTTTATTGAATATTTACCTCTTGTAAAATTTACCGAAATTTAGATCCTGCTGCAAGCACCGTATTATAATATATATATATAACATCGGAATCAGCACCACGATGCCCCCTTCGCAGCTTATGCCGGTTTCAATTTATTTCTAAATTAGAGATTTCGTATTTCGCCTCGATCACAAATATAATATTATTATGTAATGTTTATGAGGTAGGAAAAACACAAAGTTTTATTTTTAAAAATCATAAACCATTTTTTGATAGATGCGCAGTGTTCTCGTTTACCCGTCGCATGATTAACTAGAATTTAATACTAACTACGTAGCTTTGATATATTTCTGCAAAAATTGGAAAATTGAAACAAGTCACTACTGCAGTGTACTGTTTCGAAATTGAAATGTGGTGTTGATAATTGAATTCTGTCTGCTTTTTTGCGTGCACCAATGAAATATGCATATATTAGGCGAATAAACATATAGAATCGTTTTTTACAAATAAACATAATTGTATATTTCTGTTGGTGTTCTTAATGCACCTATATACAGTTAGTATTTCGAATTCCTACATAATATATAGACGTAAAAATGTTAATGAAGATTCGCTAAACCGACATGAATGCTTTAGAAATTATATAAACAAGCGCGTTTTGTATATATTTATGTTTTATTGAGACTTACGTCTATATCATGTTAACTGCTGCAAAAGACAATAATAATAAACAGCATTTCGATACATCTTATTCGATGTGTATTTATTGCCAATCATACAACTTTTACGACAGACCTGTCTGATTATATTGTTACACAATAGTCATTAAATAATAAATTACCTGAACGAATTTTGATTTCCAAGCATAATTATTTTAATTCCCACTCAGCTTCACACTGGCGGTATTATAGCTCGTGTACCATAACTTTATTGATTTATTAGTTATCACTTATCGTGCTTAATCATTAACATTTGTTAAGCGGGAACATTTCTGAGCTCGATGTTGTATAATATATTATAATAATTACATAATAATACCTATAAATTACATTAGGTACTATTTCCCGTATTATTTTGTAAAATGTTATTATACGAGCACTGTATACTCACGTTACCCGTAACGTATTGGGTTGTTTATCGAAAATTATTAAAAATATAATTTGTACAAAATGTGTATAATATAATTGATGTCAATAATTATTTTATCAATACCTTCTACAGTTATTATAGGCATGCTCATAATTTGCCCACATTCATAAGTACTTTATTTTATACATAATATATATAGACAATTATTAAACATAATTTATATTATAATATTATAAATTATCTAAATATGTATTTAATCATAATCTATTAATCAAATAATCAAATAATCAACGACAACAATTATATAAGTTTTAGGACATTTCTAAATGTATAAAATAAAGACGTAAACAGTAAACTTTTTGGTGTAACCGAAGAGGGTGAAGGATATGGTTTTTGTCAAAAAAGGTCTCATCCATTAGGTTATACCTATACAAGTTACAAACATATAGGCGTGATAATATAAGACTACGGTTAAGTTTGTCGACACACAGTCACACATGTTAAAAAATCACTACATAATATATTCATATAAATTATATATTTCATTTGGACTATACTTATAAAACTTATAATGGATATAACAATATCAATATAATATAATAACAATATATATAATAAGTAAGGAGTCCTTCACTAAAAAAAAAACTAACTTTTTTCTTTTTTTCCGTTTTATCGATGACACTACCGGAACTGTTTGCGCATTACGTCAAAGGACAAAAGCGCCTTCATCTTTTATTAAAAATATCTCAATTTGAACAGGAAACAAAATAACAAAATAACGAAACACAACAAAACATTCCAAAATAACCAAAAATAACAAAACATATAAAAAATTAATTAGACAAACTCATTTTACGAACATCTCCGTACGTCGTACTTGAATGGCAATGCAAACAAAAAGAATCTATAAGCCAGCATATAACAGAACGGACTACCGGAGTTGGTTCCCGAAAAAAGGCACTGCGTAAATTGCAAATCGGGACATTTTTGAAACATACGTAAATTGCGTCTAGGACATGTTAAAAACACATGAAAAGTGATACATTTTGAGATGTTGGGGAACAAAAAGTAGGTATTAAAATGATGGAAAAAGATAAATAAATATTAAATAATCAAAAGAAAAAAAGAGGGATTAGAAATAAAAAAAAAGTGAGTAAGTGGATGTCG
Source organism: Metopolophium dirhodum (assembly GCF_019925205.1). Taxonomy (NCBI): domain Eukaryota; kingdom Metazoa; phylum Arthropoda; class Insecta; order Hemiptera; family Aphididae; genus Metopolophium; species Metopolophium dirhodum. The sequence goes on from NC_083562.1 coordinate 3,681,284, forward strand.
CTCCGCTGTACAGTAGGTTACAAGTGGGTCAATGTATAAAACTGATTATATTAAACTTGAATTCAATGATATAATATCATTGTATAAGAAAAACGGTTCTGAGCGGAGACGGTTTGTCAGTCTGGATTTGTATATTTTCATTATTTATTATAGCCTTTAAGTTGAATTAATATTATAATATTATATTTTTTTATTCGTTTCTACGGTGATGAACAAAGCGTTGGAAATTAAAATCCCATTTTTAGCGGTTTTTTGTAATTTGTCGGTGGTTCTTCCTGTGGCATTAAATAACTATTGAGAAAATCGAAAAATGACCTCTCTAAAGTACCATCTTGATCTAATTTGCTAAAAGATAAGATACTATATGTTGAAATCTTAGCATTCCTCAGGTGGAAATTTTGTATACTGGAAAAAAAAATAATAAAATAAACACCATTGTAAATCCACTAGCTTCCTTGCTCTACTCAGAATCTAAAAATATTATTAGTATAGGCTTTGTGCTCGGAAATGATCATAAATATTTTTACTGGATACTTAATTACTAGTTTTTAATGATGGGTACATTTTTTAATCATAATAGTATAACGTAAGTGAAAAACCAATTTGTTTAACCATACCAATATTAAAATAAATATTCATACCCAAGTCTAAAAAATGGAAGGAAAATATCGATTTAGCAAAAATATCCTTACACGTAACTTACCTATTATTTATAATACTTGTATTATAAAATATTGTAATTTTTTTTAGACACTTATGACACTTACAAGAAACTCATTTTTTAATTGTTTAATCCTACATTTGATTGATTTGTGATGCGAATTCTCCAATTGCTAAAAATGTTTGAATTATCGTACCTTCAAATTATAATATATATTATATATAATTTTTGGCATAATTAATTTCCCCAATTTTATATTATTATTGATGGCCTTCATAATATTTTAAATAGTGTATTTAACACTTATTTATTTTGCAATAGGACGCAATCAGAGCATAAAAAAAGGGGGGGATTTTCGAATACCTTACTTTGGGACAAAATCAATATGGTCTCCGGAAATTTCCAATCCTATTTGGAGTTGTATGACGACTTACCCGGGTTATTACTATTGTAAGCAATACATTTATTTATACGTTTAAAGGTACCTAATGAATACAATTACATAATATAGATCATAAAACGTTAAACCCATGACGTTATAGATAGTCCGCTTATCTCATAATATAATAATATTCCAAATCCAAGGGTAAAAAAAAAATAGATAAAATAAATAGTAAAACGTGCTTAGAAATACAATTATGAGATTAATAATAAAAATATGGACATGATAATATTATACTAATAGTTGTTGTGTGTAGTACCAACTATAAAATATTGTTTCGTTGAGTAGATGTTTATTATTATTATTTAGATATATTCATGTACCTGAGAAACTGCCTGGGACCACTATATATATATCGTCGAGGAATCTCGTGGATACCTTATAACGTTATTATTATTATTAATTATAAATGCTCATGAAAATAATAATGCACCGGAAGTAGGTAGGTACTGAGGCCAAACACGAATGCTGCATTTTCGCGTGATCGAGACATGTAAAAGTGCACTCGATCAATGTATAAAATATTATGTTGTATTGTATACGTTTATAACGTTAAGTACCTAAAATAATAATTAACGTTTTGCCCAAGTGCCTATAGATAATAATTATTTATAATGTTACGGTGTTCACACGGTACTACGTCAAACAAAAAAAAAACGAACATATTGTATAATACGATGATGAAAACAATCAGACTCGTCGTCGACACAATATAATTATATTTATATTGTAGCTTCGTTTCACGTCAATATGAACGCTATTTCTACAAATCGTGAGTCTGTCCATTCGCCGTTCGACACTCGACGATAATATAATATTTAGTAAATAATATAATATTTTATATTTGTATAAAATATAGTATCATATCGCTGAAGTATGATAAAAAAAAATAAAAATTATAACCACCAACATATTATTATTATTATTAACTGTATCTAGTCTGTAACCAGTAACCACTGCAGGCAGCCCTATATAAATTAACAATTTTTTTTCGTGAGCCGAAAAAAATTCATGAGAGCTACCTTTTTATTACTTGTAGGGGTTGAAATAGACTATAACTTTCTCCGCGATATACTCTATATCATTTTAAAAAAAACCACATGTCTATCGGATGAGTGGTTTCCGAGATCATTGGCATCAAAGACTCTCTTTTATCAAATTATATTTTCACATTTATATTACTTATGACGTATAGTATGTTGTACCTCGTTGTTTTTGGTCATCACTCGAACACAAGTTACCGACCACATTAGGACGCGGATTTAAATGCCAAATAGCATTTCCTGCTATTGCTACACATCATACGTCTGTCCGTTTTCCGATGGAAACTAATCGATATTAATGATTAATGAATACCAAATACTAAAGGTAGTATAATATCGCTGTAAGATAAAAACAAACAAAAATAAAATAATAATAATCACCCAATATATTACATTAGGTACCTATATATTACGTATGTCATATGTGTATGATGGTATAGTTTGTAATTTTCAGCGGAGTTTGTCGTTTGCGCATCATTAGTACCCCTGGTAAGAAATTTGGTAGGTCGTTTGCGCATCGCAAATTTTAACAATAGAAAGGTACCTACTACCTATTACCTATCTACCTATTAGTGATAATATAATATATTTAGATAATACGCCCATTTTCAGATATCACTCAAACACACATTAGGACGTGGATTTAAATGCAAACAGCGTTTTCTGCAATTCCTAAAACATAGCTTTCCAAGCTACACAAAGTCGGTTTTATATAAGGTACATCAAAGAGCTTAAAAAAATAAGGAGCACGCACTACTTTAAGAAATAAATTGTTATATAAAAAAGCATAATTAAAAGTATAGTTAAAATCCAATACGCATACACTATACGTCGTCGTAGTGAAATGGACGGTTTTATAACAATGAATGAATCTTAATCGTACCAACAAAACTTCTAGAACTTAACTATAAAATATATAACAATACTGATTTGCTATTATTCATACACAATAATAATAAAATATTTTCATCTTTCTTCGCCATGATGTTTTTCGTCCTTTTGGTTTTCTAGAAAACCGCGATGAGATTATTTTGAAAAATAACTTCTTAAAAGTATATACCATCTGCGACCAATCACTAATCCATCCTGAAGGACTACGCATAAGTCTACATTAAACTTTGTGACATTTTTATAAACTGTCTAAAAACGAGGTTTCTAAAAAAAAAACATTATCATACGTCCATCAACGTTGTACAGAGATGTTCTGTTATTGGTTCAGATAAGATCTGAAATAAAAAACATAGTACAAAGCAAACGCAAACATATACATAATAGACGACATGAATATAATTCATGGCAATCTGAGAAGTGTTGGCGCGGTGTTTATTATTTTCTGTTTATGCAATATTTACTTTATTGAAACAACTTCTCTCATATAATTGTTGAATTTATTACGATTTAAATGTTTGTCTGGAACGTAAAATATTTATTCGAATGAAAAGTCGCATAATATACACTATATAACCGTATCACTATAAAAGTACCTATATTTTTATAATGTACACATGGATAAGTATTACTTTATGTGTCATATGTTGACGTATGTTACACATTGTACGTGATAATATGTTGATACAAATTAAATTCTTTTATTATTATTACGTTTTTTATTTACACGTTATTATATTTTGTTTTATTTTAATAATATATTAAACGATTATTTTTTGAAAAATCATTTACATTATAATATATTTTTTGTAATTGCTAAATATGAGCCAATATAATGTTTTTTTTTTCACTACTTCTATTCGAGAAATTGAAAAGTGTGTTAATTATATTATTGAATTTAAACAACGTGTATAGGTAATGCAATCATAATTATTTGACATATAGGAAACGGGTTAAGTACCTACTATGGTTTTTACCGACTTTTAATAATTATGGTAGATTCAGTTTTATCCATATACCTAATGTAGGTAATGTTAAATTGTCCAAACAGTGAACATTGTATTCTTATAGCTAACTAGTATAGACTTTTGAAAAAATGGTTTTATGTAAAAACATAAAATGAGAATTACCACTCATTATTATAATATACAACCAAAGCAGTGGTAAACGATTAAAAATGCATATCACTTTGGGTGGGTATGTATACAATTTTAAACCAGATAAATATTTATTTATTTTTTAAATATTTATTTGAAAACGAAGAAATATGCTAAAATAATTAACGTTAAAAAATATAATGCTACTATGGTACTTGATATTATTGTCCCTCCAAGATTTGGGTTCTAATTTAAAATGGTAAGGTATAATGGAATCTGAATTATCACACCAATTTAAATTTACAAATCCTCGTGGGAATCCTTATATAATATATAGTCTTCCATTAATTAGACTAATTATATTTTTTTTAAATAAGTATGAAGCACTGCGTATAATACATATATATATATAATGTTGAATTACAAGTATAATAAAGGACGTTCTATAAAAAACAATGGAAATAAAAAAATAAAGATTCTAAAACTGTGAATTATAAAGGCTTATACTTCGATTTAAAGACAAAACTATGACCGTTTTTAATTACTACAATAATTATAACTAAAAATTAACTTTCAGGCTATTAAAAATTATAAATAATAAAAATAATTACGTAAGCTTTTATACGGTTACGAATTCATTCAAATATTTAAGAATAAAAAGCGTATTTCGGAGAAAATATTAATGATGTTTATGCATTATGAATTTTAAAAGATACGTGACTTAACCATACCTACCAATTGAATTCTATATAATTTTCAAAACAAAACACTTACTTACATATTTTTATATCGTATGAAGTTAGGCACTTTAAATTCTGAAAGGTGCTAACTTGTTTTTTCACACTTTGAAACGCAAACATTTCCCTATTGTTTCTACTTTTTAACATTCCATGTATATAAGGGACTTATAACTTTTAAAATGTATAAATAATGTATACTTAGTAAATTTATTTGTTTCTCTAACATTGTAAAATATTTTGATATAGTAAGAACCGTTAAGTTTCGTTAAGTTCAAAGTATAAAATTATAATTATTATAAAGTTTTAATATTCTTTTACTATTTCCTGAAAGGAAAAATAATTAGCCGATATTTATATTATTATTAATAACACGAAAAATAATTTCTGAGCTGTCTAAGGTACTCCTCGGGCCTCGGTGTTAGTATCCGCTTGAGCAGTAAAATATGATTTGTTCGAAGTATGATTTTTTTTTCTTGCGAATTATCAGATGTTTGCAAGTTCACATAATGCCTGTTACATTTTTTATTAATATAAAAAGCAATTAGCTAACAAACCAATAGCATAAATTATTAATATAGATAAAATACAAAATTATAATATTATTATTATATTATTTATGTAAACGCACTCGTATTTATAATATATTATGTGATATGATTTAATTAATATTTTCCTGGTAAATCTATTATACCTGCATCTCGACAACACGTCCAGTTAGACGATTGATCACGTCGAAATCGACAAAATAATATAAACTATCGAGACTATGCCCGATAGGTATAATAATAATATGTCCATAATATACATGTACAACACACACAATAATAATACAACAACAATCCTTTTAAACTGTAACCCTTTTATTCCACTGCAATTACTCAAAACACAGTTCGCGTGATGGTGACCGGGAATACTAATTAAGCTTTGTTAACAAAGTTTAATGCATTATATGAACGTCACCGCAAAAGAGAGCCTTTGTTACGAAATTTAACACTCTCGTAATATGTCTGTTTCCTTGTCTTTTGTGTATACTAAACTCTTCTCGGAAAAAAAGTTATTTAAACTCCATAATGACTAAACTTATTTTTATAACTGTAAACAAACTTTTATGTATACATATAATATTTATTTATTTTTAAAATTTTTTTAATATAATGTGTAAGCAGTAAGGCCCGCACATTGTACCATTTTCAAAGGTAATTTCGCTCAAGATTTACCCACGTCAAATCGCGTGGTACGATAAAAACGATTTTTTTTGTTTTCACTATATTTTGGTGATTAATTACGACGAATAGGTACTACCTACTGAAACTTACAAGAATCTAATTGCAAAATTATATAACCATTCAAATTAGTAAGAATAAAAACCAAACATGACCATCACCGAGTTCAATCTATTTAAAACCGGTCCAAAAACATATTTGAACAAAAAAAAAAAAACGTATAAATGGAAAAGTATTACCTTTAGATTATATTTTTAAATTCAGTTTAACAAAAAAGGGCATGAACCAATTAGTGAACGTGATATAACACTGATAAGACTGCTTCAACGATAGGAATTTGACGGATGATTAAATGTCATAATATAATAGGTACAACTTTGAAATATGAAAGTTTAAACTTTAGGTAAGGGTACTGAATTATTTTTTTCAATTTAAAAGCCGTTTTTATGATTGCCTACATAATATGTAAATTTATGAAAGAAAATTTTTCATAATTCAACATATTATGCGTCATGCGATATGGCAATAGTCTTGCACTTGTTTTAGAACGTTCCATGTGGTTAAATAATATAATAATACAAATTTTAAAATTTTAAAAAGAAGAAGATGCCCATTGTATAGATATCTGAAACCTCTTTTAGCTAGAAAATCATGATTATTCGAGATAGACAGTAAGCTAGGTAAGTCACGCAGTATACTATAATCCAGCAGATATTAATTTATCAGAAAATATGTATATAGATCTTACCGATTTGAGTAATATCTTTCCTTATAAATCAAGTATAACTGTATAAAAAAAATAAAAACTCATTCATTATAAGACATAATTATTATTATGGATTCTTGAAAGAATGTTTCTGATAAGGCTACTTTTAAGGGCTATAATATTTTTCTTAGAATATCCTCTGGTAATCAAAATTTTCAAAAATATTATCTACTAAATAATTTACAGTGGACAAAGGGGTTCTTATTCGAAAAACAGAAGTTTGAATCGCCACAGGAAACTCCTTAAATAGAACAAAAAAATTCAAGAATTTGAAATAATATATTCTAAGTATATTTAAAAATTACAATAAATCAGAATTTGAATAATTTCATAATCAAAGGATAAAAGGGGATCAAAATGCTTCAAAAGAATCATCCTGTTTAATATGAATTATAATTTTACTTTTTTGTTATATGCATATTGTTGTATATTATGAATCATACTGAAATAATAATGTATTGAAATATTAATTTTAAACATGCATTTTTATTTGAACCGACAAATCAAGTAAGAATTTTCTAAATTATTTACTTCTTATAGTCAGACTTTATTTCGAGATTGCTTAACTTATCAGTGATCACGCGTTTATAGAAAAACGTAGGTAAACGTAATATACGCTTATATATCACATAACGCATTACGCAGGTTTAATACCCACGTTATAATACACTCTACTCTGGACAAGTTCACCTAACCTAACCTAAATCAGTTCAATTTCAATACAAACAATACTGGGTAAACTTGTCTTATGTGGATATAATACCCGTTATACATATACTTGCATCACTATATATAACCTATATAATGTTATAAGACAATGATTTATGAAGGTAAGCTAAAACCGTAAATTTCAATACGTATAATACCTATAAGTATGACTGCATACTGCCTGTACTCGCGTGCCCCCAAAAAAGATAAACTGAGCAGGTAGTGAATCGGCTATAAAGCATAATATAATCAAAAATTATTTATATTGAATATTGATTGTGTATTAAAATTCGATAATCGTATTATATTAAGTCCAAGTAATTTTGAGAAACAAAAATATTTAAATGTAATAATACATATTTTGACAAAAAAATAAGACTACAGCCTTAGATTTTATTCAGAATATATACCTTTTAAATTTCAACCTGTATAGCAAAGGTATTAAAACTGTGCGACACGGATCCAGCCTCCAAAGGGCGTAGCGAGTAATTTGTCACAAGAGCCGAAACACAGAATGTCAGGATATGAAAAAACAATATGATATCATATGATTGCGGTTAAAATATTATTTTATTCTAAACGTAAAACATTTAAATTCAGTTTTCTATGCATAATTATTATACAATTTTTATTGTCATACTATAATATTGATGCATTTTTAATAGAGATGGAGAATTTACGTAAAAAAAATATCAGTAAATTTACCAATAAAGTGGTAAAAATTGTAAAATAGAATCTAAGGTCAAATAATAAAATATCTTAGAAGCATCTTATTTATTTTATACTTATTAGTTATATTTATATATTTATATAGTTATATTAGCTCCACTCAGAATCTAAAATAACCCTTTTGGTAATAAATATATTTTATTATCTTTGAGTCTCTTCTTATTTATTATTGCTTTTATTGCGTCGTCCACAGGAATTCGTCAACCAGTCTAAAATGTTCCTCTGTGCTCGAGGAGTACACCAAAGTTTCCTTTTTACTTATCATAATTTGCAGTTGTCTGATTTCGACCTTCAAATTAAATTATAGAAACCTATAAATTAAATAACCTACACTCGACACTCGCCGTAACTCAAACTTCATAAACGGATGTGAAAGAAATTCAAACATGCTATGTTTAAGAGGATGCTAGTACGCTACCCATGCATTTGTCGTCTCCGTCTTACACGCGCACGACATAGCAAATTGTCGTTGACTAGTTTCAATAGTGTGCTGTTTGTTTTGATACTAGAGTGAATTGACCTATTATAAAACTTTTAGGTAAAAACATTATCTGTGCATGAGCGTTGCCGATTTTTCGAAATTTTCATTTTCAAGCAAGATATGGGTATGTGAAATATCAAAACGGTGGATAAGTGGATGTCGCTCTGCTGTACAGTAGGTTACAAGTGGGTCACTGTAATGGATGGTGTTAAATTTGAATTCAATGATATAATATCATTGTATAAGAAAAACGATTCTGAGCGAAAACGGTCAGTCAGCCTATGATATTACCAAGTATATTTGATGATATTATTGTGAATAAAGTAATTTATAAATAACCTATTTACGTGGAGCCTTGTTTTCAATTTTCAATCCTTAGCTATAAAAGTTGAAAATTTTATAAATTTTTAACTACAAAATAATTATTAAATTATAAATTTGATAAATTCTGTCCAAATTTGATCTTTAAATGCTTATAAAAAAAAACTGTGCCTATGTATTTTCAATATTTTTCAACTGCTATTGTAAAAATATATCAGGAGTCTTGTATTAAATTTTTACACTTTTTGGCCCAACAGATAAAACTTTATTGATATTTATAGAAAAAAAAACTAAAAAAATTGAAAACTGAAAATGCCCGTAAACAGCTCAAAAAGTGTCAAAATATTTTCAAAATTGTATGGTGTATAGGAAATGCTAATATAAACATTCAGTGAAATTTTCATGTATCTACAGTTATTCGTTTTTGAATTACAAGAAAATAAGGAAATCGGTACATGAGAAATCGAGTGAATATCTAATGTTGTAAAAATATGAATTTAAAACGCTCATAAAAATTTAATTTGACTTTCTTGTAGAAATTTTTTTTTTGATAAAGTTAGACAAACTTATGAGGAATCTTGTATTAGATTTTAAAATCTTAGATTTAAAAAGAAAATTTTTTATGAATTTCTAACTCAAAATAATTTGCAAATTTTCGTGATTTTTCCGTATTTTTTCAAGATTTGAACTTTAAACGTGTATAAAAAAAAACTGTGACTAAGGATTTTTAATTTTTTTCATCTGCCTTTGAAACAATAACCTAGGAGCCTTCTATTAAATTTTCAAGCTTTTTTACCCAACAAATAAAATTTTATTGATATTTATAGAAAAAAAATTTAAAAAAACTGACAATGTCCGTAAACAGTTCAAAAAAAGTCAAATTATTTTCAAAATTGTATTGTGTATAGAAAATGCAAATATAAACAACCAGTGAAAATTTCATGCATCTACGGTCATTTGTTTTAGAGTTACACCAATAACCAAAATCGATTTTGTTAAAAATCGATTTTGCGTAAAAATTCCCGTTTTTCCTTAATTTTTCTTTTGTTTTTCACATCGCTTTTGAAAACTACTGGGAAATTAAAATTTTGACCTCCCCAATGCACCAACGATATTCACTTTCCCATCGAACAAGATACTGAAGTCGAAAATCGAAGCATTATTTCGACTACTTATCGTGTACACAGACACAAAAATTAAAAAAAAAATAAAAAAAAAAATAAAAAAAAAATAAAAAAAAAAACACACATCATTGTAAAATCAATACATTCATCGTTTCACTCAGAATCTAAAACTATAGGTAATTAATAATAAGCAATAACTAAATTAGTCATAGTTGTTTCACTTTGTAATATTAGTTATTTTATTACCTATACTATAATATGGTAGAAAATGATCATATTAACAAAACGTTCAGTTATATAATATCATATTATGATAAATGTTTAACCTAAGGAACTACAAATCTTTGGCTAAACTTTTATCGCACTGACGAACGGAAGTAATTTGAAAAAAAAAGTATATGTAGCTATATAAACAGTATATTACTATTATTATTATGGTTGTATATATAGCAGGAGAATCGCAGGACAGTTCTATCAAATTATTATTGTTTTTTTTTTTAAATTTATTTAAATCGCACACACCAAAATGTTAATAATATGAAATACCCGCGGTAGTGTCGATTTCAACGGTTATTCCTTTGACGAGTTTCGATTACGTGACCTGAAAATGGAAACCGTCATTTTGTTTTTTAAGCCATCTCCAAAGTCTGCTGTCGGGTATGGGTCTAATTCATAATATAGAAAAAGAAATATAAGATCTTGTAAAAACGGTACACATTCATCGGCTTCCACCGATCTACGATTAATATTATTCGCCAATAACAATTATAATAATAATATTATAGCCTCGCAAGTCACAATGCTACGAATTGTGTACTATTACCGTCATCGATTCAATACGTCATATTATTTGCTTACGATCGGTTCGTTATTATTACCCACGCCCAACAAATATTTAAATATTTTGCTCGTAATATTGTTAAATGTAATATTAATTATAACTCAGAATCTAAAATTAAAAATGCTCATTTCTCGCTTGAAAATTAAAATGTTGAATAAAATCCAACGCTTAAGCACAGATAATGTTATTATCTAATAAATTGATAATAGTTCAAATCACTCTAATATCATAACTAACAACACACTATTGAAACTAGTGAACGAAAACTTGCTATGTCGTACGTGTGTAAGACGGAGACAACAAATGCATGGGTAGCATCCTCTTAACTTAAATCTAAAATATGTATATATATATAAAATATATATATTATTATACGACACATACCATCTATATTCAACCTGGGGATTTGCGTCCTATTTTGATATGTTGCCAGGTAATTATATTTTAGGGTCATCAATAACGCATAATAATAATAATATATAACTTATGCATGCGTGAACACGAGAACATTTTTTTAGACGTCACGATAAGAAATCGAACAGCTGATTTGAGGATTCGTCAATTTAAAACGTGTTGATAATCACTGGTACTATTACCACCTGCTGCCATTAAATATTATATCAAATCGAGCCCAAAGATCGTTTTCCCAAAACGTGTGTTGCAGTAATACGTTTGTAATTAAAAAAAAAATAATACACTCCGTATACCCATTCAGACTGAAATAACCACCTAATATCAATAATTTATTAGGCGTACTATTCGGTTAGAACAGAGCAAAACGAGTAGGTTGGGTCCGACGTGTGGTGCGCTCACCGGGCAACAGTTGTTGTCCGTAAAAACCATCATCGTAAGTACCTACTTATTATAAACGGTGTTTTTTCTCTGCTCTGTCACTTTTAACATTATTTTATGATATTCTTTATAATTTTATATTCAGAATGACGACGCGTAGTAGACTTTAATAATTAATGCAAAGTTAACAGATAAAAACAAAAAAAATTCAACCGACTAAAAGCATATTATACAAATATTAATTGTTTCTTGCATACGGTCTCGTGAATACTAATTATCATAGCATAAAAGAAAAATTCTTTAAATCTTGAACACTTTGAAAAAAAATTTCAATAGGAACACTACTATAGTAATATGTGTAATAAAAGAGGATGTGAATAATTAAAAACAAGCACAATGTAATCTTTTATTTATTTATTTGTTTTTTTTTTTTTTACGATTTTATATTTTAACTCGTTTCAACACAATAAAATAAAATATATCTCTAAACATCTGAAAACATATAATTATATAAATGAACAACCGGAAAGTACAAAACACGTGCATAATTTAATTAAAACACAGTTACATGGGAGGAGTTTGGCGAGTGACTTAATTATCGTTCGTTCCATTTGAAATTTATTAGTTTTCAAAATGGCGTGGAAACACGTCGAACCGTTCGCCCGCACGTCATCACTCATTCCACGCGGTTCGACATTTTTCATTAAACATAATTTTAAGCACAAAATTAACAGTTTGATTAATGTACGATTTCTAGTTTGTTAACAATCAGCCATGTGGTGTAAGAACAATACAAATTTTTACATAAACGCAATAAGCGGAATAAAAAAAAATGAATAAATAACATTAGGTACTACTTACCTACAAATATCAAATTTTTTTGAACTTTATTATAAATATATAATAGTATAATACATCTAACTATTTATGCGTTAATACCTAATTGGTTTCGCATAACGCCTAAACATTATTGGATTTATCGAAAAGGTTTAAGAAAACAATATCGACCATATTATACCATTATAGGTACACCTAAGTGTCAATAGTTGATTTTGTGTATAGTATAAAATATTAAAATAATAATAATAGAGGGAATGAATTATAATATTATATTGTACGTTGACGTAGAGTGAATCAATGTCTTTATGTACCTACTCATAAATATCAAACATAATAGACTTAACATTAGTATTTTACAATAGGTACTTGTCTTTTAATTTGATTTGAACGATATAGTCTATTTTGTGGAATAAGTCAACAATTGTTGGTGGTTAAACAGCCATTGAACATTCGTTTTTTTTATAATATTTATTTATTAATAACAAATACGCAATTTAAAAATTGTATTAGGTGTAGGCTAATTAAAAAAAAAAAAAAAAACACTTTGGTAATATTATGTAAATTAAACAAGTATTAATAATTATTGTTCTGTCACTTTCGATTCATTAAATTAGATTTATTTATTTTATGTTAAGCGCGTCGATATTATATTAATATTAAAACTAACTCCTGTAAAATCTCATTTCAAATACAACCGTTTAATACTGCTCGCTTGTTTTTATCACAATATAATATACGACACGACTTATATTCTTTGAATATACCATATTTATGTCTTATTTTACGGTACTTCCATTATAAATCATTTCAACACATAACTACAGAGCCTCAATTTATTATATTATTTGATGAAGACGATTTACTTAAGTGAATAATGGGAATTTTAGTGTTAAAATATATTAAGCATACCTACGACTTAATGCTACTGATATAATGACACAGATGTACGTTTTTCTTATTTTTTTTTTTTCTTTAAAGAATTTAAATCGCTATAACATAATAATTAACGAAAGATAATACGCGCTGCCGTGACATCGTCACCGTAAGAATCATGATAATATAATTAATATTAATATAACTTGTTTTTAACTTTGCAGAGTCGACACAATTATAATAATAATAATATTACGATGAATAGTGATAATGTTTTTAGTCAAAAAATATTTTTGTTCTTCGTTAATATAGGTAGTTATTTTTAATCTAAAAACGATTAACAATATTATGATTTATGACACATTATTATACATGACAATATACGTATACCTATTGCGGGCTATAATTGTGAACTACTAATTACAGTAGGTAGGAAGTTGAACGTAGTCATCATGACTTTAAACGTTTCGATGATAAGTAGGTACTTTGCGTATAAATCTGATTAAAACTTGTGTTTTAAAATACGCGAATGAGGCACGACGAGAGAGGAACAATAATATTTCGTATCACCGCAGCAGCAGCACCTCTACGCGAACAATAACAATTAAAAACCAAATAATTTCGGGGGACACTATTGTTTCGTGTGTTTATTATTATTATTATTATTTTTTTTTTTTTTGAAAATTATCAAACCATTGTTATCATCTGCAATGACGCCCGGGCCCGGCCATGCCGACCTATTTCCGATACGACTCGCAAGTATATATTATTACGATGTTCATATTTCATTCGTATTATTACTATTATTATTATTATTATATGATGGCTAAAAAGTTTGCGAAATTTAACGTGCGAGCACGCGCTTTCGTGTGATTCGCAAGTCTGATAAATCGTATATATATTCCGAGAACTCGGCGGGGAGGGGAGGGGAGAGGGGCAATAAATTATATCCCATGCCGACATTTGTGTTTAGAAGACTTGTCCGGTTTTAAAGACCGGATGGGCCGGGTCAGCCCGGTCCGAGCCTTTGCAACTCATTAGTTATTATAAACACACTTTGTACAACCAGTAACCACCGAATGTAATGTGTACCCATAATGTTTATAAATCATAACACGTTGCGGTGTACGAACAACACATATTTCCCTAAAACGTACAATGTATATTGTTATTCACTATAACATATAGTGTACAAGCGTAGTGAATTAATGGAACAAATATTAAAATTAAAATCGCAAGTGCCTCGATATCATATGTATAATACTCATATTATAAGCACATAGGCGAGTATAGTCGTATTATATAGGCAAGGCATTATGGCGTGTGTATAATTATTAAGTCACAATATATAATGATTTGTGTCGAAAACGCGAATTCGCTCTTCCACGATATACTTAGTTAAATTATATTTTCTATGACTGTTTAAGAACATTGTATCTCTCTGTTGTGGTTCCAAATAATGTTTCTGTCGACAGTTTACAAACGCAATATTGCAGTCTATACCATATCTACGGTTAGGGATTTCTAGGAGTTTGCATGTTTTTAAATAATCATCAAGAACGTACCTAAGTAATATAGAAATTTGTTTCGTAGTAATGCAAGTTTATATATAAAATGTACAGTTGCATATTTTGCATATTTGACCATTTTTTATTTACAAGTGCATAATATTTGACAATTTTTTTTATAATATATAGAGATAAGTTTTATAATTTAATAAAAAAAACGCAATTTTAAATAGGTTTCCTGGACTTGAGATATTCCTGGACTTGGTATGATGGTTTTATTTATAGAAAATAAATATTTTAAGATTAGTGTTTCTTTTCCTCGCTGATCACTCGCATTGTTACGTCTTATTGATATACCACATGCGCGATTCACTAAAACTCGACGTTAGAAGAAAAAAAAAATAGGAAAAGAAAATTATCAATTATTTGTTAACATACAAGATTTTTGTTATAAATTACAATATATAATTTTTGAAATACTATCTAGATATTAAAATGAAAAGGTATTATTCAATAGGTACTATGATTTTTTTCTTAATGCATATTTTAATAGCATATTTAGTGATTTTCTAGGGCATAAGTGCATGCATTGTTTAAGGTTTTGAAGGGCATGAAGTCCCTAGCCCTAACCATATCATAAGAAAGTATAATAACAATATGCGCATTATGGTGTATGGAGTCGATTGTGTATTCAACCAGAAATGTAAATCATATAGTTTTGAGTGAGAGTGACGGGTCTCTCTATATACCTCTGTATGATAATATATCGGTTTAGTATAGTTCTTAAAGTGCTTCGCGAGTAGCACGTGAGGTATCATTCGATTATTTTATGAACTCAGTATATATTGTAATACAAATAATTGCACTTGCACGACTGATTTTGACATATTTTGAAAAAATAAACTGATCGTATTATGTATGTACTTCCGATCATTGATTAACTGCAGTCGCAGATATTACAAAACGTATTTTAGAACGGTCGGCTATATCATATTATTATTAAATTGTCATCCTCGTCGAATTAAAAACACCACAAAGCCGCTTAGAAGTTAATCTACAATAATACGTTGTAATTGAATTAGGTGTATTTGTACTAAACAAACATTATCCAACGATTAAATTATTATAATATTATATTATGCTCGAGTATAAAATGGTATATTATTATACCTAGCGACGCGTAACTTAAAAAAATTACGGCCACTATCTATATAATACAAACCATAAAGAATAGTATCGGTATTTGTGTCAAAGGAACGTGGGACTTCGGTAATAATTATAGACAATGGATATTTTAATAATGACATTATGTAATATCTATGGCTACTGCAGAACCACGGCACGGTAGTGCCCTCGGTATAAACCACGATATAATTGACCAAAAGACGTTTTTCTGAGTATCTGCTACAATAATAATAATAATAATAATAATAATAATAATAATACGTTATGTCTAGACTCAGTAGTCTATATAGACACCAGATGGAAGGCAGTACCGGTAATTATTTTTCTTTTTTTTTTCATAAGACGTGTGTAGTTATAGGTACCCATGACTCTGGATGCCAGTGCAGCAATTATCGGCTTTAATTCCAGTTTCGGACCTTGACAAAATTAACGTGCTAGCGAAAAAAAAATTCAGTACCTTCCTTTGTGTGATACGTAAACAAACGGCGAGTGTTGCTCACAGTGAGCACCGATAGTATGCCCATATCGTCAATAGGGGGGGGGGGAGTAATGCGAGGGCTTCACCCTTCCTCGGGGCCAACTCAAGCCCTCCTAAAGATATTTTATATTTATGATTTATTGTCATGTGCTAAAGATACAATGATTATAAAAATATGTATTTAATTTAATATTGTAAATTGTCGGTATAAGTTATTGCTTATTAGTAGGTATATACCTATTAGACATTATAATTAATGTCAATGTTTTTTATACTGGTATTGTTCGACCTACAATGCACCTATGATGTACTTTTCTCTGTATATTGTCAGACGGACAGTCTACATTGAATTATCTACAGTGACGACTGACGGGTGACAAATTACAATCGTACCTATTGTGTTTTTTAAAATTGAACTCACCGCGTATATATGATGTGAATTATTCATAATTTATTGTCAGTTGGTGATTATTATGTTTAGCATTTTTTAATATTAGAAACTGTATTAACAGTCATCCACTGCAGGCTACTGCCGAATAGGTGTTACACAGATGAAACTACCAATGAATACTGATTTTTGATTTTTGTAACTACAATAAAATATATTATTTTGCACACAAAGTTTATTACTATCATAGCAGCTATTATATTATCGCACCTTCATAATATTTTCATACTTTTAACGGATAATTTCTAAATAAGCTATTTGATAATGTAACCGTATAGAGATGAGCAATATTCTTTATAGTAATATTATAACATTTAATTAGTGATTGTTTTGAATTTCATCGTATAGATGACATTGTATATGTACACGAATGTCCCCACTCTCCTTTTGAAACTATTTGGGCTCAAACGCCTAGTGAATTTCAGGATCGACTGACGGGTGACAAATTACAATCGTACCTATTGTGTTTTTTAAAATTGAACTCACCGCGTATATGATGTGAATTATTCATAATTTGTTGTCAGTTAGTGATTATTATGTTTAGCATTTTTAATATTAGAAACTGTATTAACAGTCATCCACTGTAGGCTACTGCTGAATAGGTGTTACACAGATGAAACTACCAATGAATACTGATTTTTGGTTTTTGTAACTACAATAAAATATATTATTTTGCACACAAAGTTTATTACTATCACATAGCAGTTATTATTATCGCACCTCCAAATTATGTTCATACTTTTAACGGGTAATTTCTAAATAAGCTATTTGATAATGTAACCGTATAGAGATGAGCAATATTCTTTATATTATAACATTTAATTAGTGATTGTTTTGAAGCAATTCATCATAGATAAAATTGTATGTACACGGATGTCCCCACGTCTTTCCTTTTGAAACCATTTGAGCTCAAACGAGTCAAACGCCTTGTGAATTTGAGGATCGTATTTACGTCTATGCCTATATTATACTTTTCAACTAAAATAATAATATTATACTAATCAGAGCATGAATTGCAATGCAAATTTGTTTTCCTTCACGGTTGATTATTGCTTATTGTTTACCTATAAAACGTATTTCTATTTTATAGGACTTGATACAAAATTCATGATAAACAATTTTTATTCTGCATTTTCTCCATTTCAATATTATTCGAGCGTATATGTTATTTATAGCATGCCAGTATTATAATATTATTCATCTATTATATAATATATTATATGTAAAGTATGTACTTACATTTGACCACGAAGAAAAAGAAAAAAACACTGAAAAAATAAATAAATATTTGTGTAGAAATTGAGATTTAATAATTTTCACCGACAAAAATTTTAAATTTTAAGCTCCATCAAACCGATTTTTAAGATTTGCACTCAAGTTGGTTCGAGCGAAACAAATAACTGCACAACGACACGAGATTACCCAAACAGTCGAAATGGATAATAAACTAACACATAACAACTTCAACAATAACCTAAATAAAACCGAAGGATCAAAATCGGTAAAAAACATCAAAACCCGGACTAAAACCTCGTTGCGTCTACCACCTTCCTAGAACTACAAACAAACCACTAACAAGAAGATTGCTTTGTATTCATTGTAAATAAAACTTTGTGAAAACATTTGGTACCTACCTATGTTGAAACAATCAACTAAATTAAATTAAAAATAAATAAATAAATAGAGATTAGATGATGTATTTGTGAGTAATTAAAGTTATCGCGTTTATTAAGTATTTCCGTATTTGTTTGAGAAAAAAGGAATGTGGACCTGCAGAGTATCTTGACTAGTAGAGCGTAAAACAACTTTGAAGTTAATCAGTGAGAGGAGAAAAGGAGGATCAGTTTTACAGGAGATGACAGGAGGGACCGTCAAGGAAGCAAATATTACGGTAAGTAACGACGACGGTCAGCCAAAGAGGACAAATTAAGTTTTATAATCACTGGGGTATATAGTCATTAAGAGGACATGGCATTTTTAACGCTTAACTATAACGAAATTGAGGAATTTCGTTTGAACGCGTTATTATATTATTTTCATTTTCTTATATTATAATAAATGTTTACAATTCTCGCAATTTATCGATTTTACCATTTTAATTGTTTAGATTATTTCCATATTAATTATTCTATTTGTTTTCCTTTTTTGTGAAATACTGCACAGAATTTACCGATCATATGTTGTTTGGTTATACAATTTTTTATTATTTGTATGTATACCTATAGAATTACCACGCCGAGTGTAAGTCTACAGAGACGATTTATTCCATTTTATACGTTGTGCCTTATTCGCACTTCGTTACAATATTGAATAATATTTTAACTGATTTACCTGCAGATTATAGTATGCGCCCGACGTGTGTTACTTACACTTATTTCTTATCAAAATTATTTTGCTGATACTACGTGACATAATTACGGAAACTAATAACTTTAATGAAAACTAGATAATATTCCATTTATTACAAACATAATATTATACTCGTATGTTAATTTACGAGGTCAACATATTTCGTATAGCTTACACCAGAATGATCTACATTTTACTAATTACCACGCGCACAAAGTAAAGTTTTTATATAATAGGTAGCACAGTAGCCATAGTAGGTAACTGTAAAATAATTTGGTGACACCATTACAATTTATATACAGTGTGATTTTTTTTTTTTCACATTGGTCACTTATAATTCGAAGAATATTTGCTTTCATTGCTGGCTCTTTGTTGTTTTAAGAAAACTGCAGTTCCAACTACGTATCTTACGCTGTTCTGTTTTTTCTCATCCTGTTGTCTCTGTTGGTTGAGTCACAACAAAATGTTAACTCTTAAATTAAATGTGTGTTTTTAATTTCAATATACTTACTCTAACGAAGTTTGATTTCCTTTTCAAAAAACCGATGACGTAAATATCCATTATATTACTAAAATAGAATCAATAGTTATTTTTTCTTACCGTGTGCATTAAACAATAAAAGTTCAATTATTTTTTAAAGAGGTCCTAAATAGCTCAAAATATAATAGGTACAACTAATTATCGTACTTGTATCAAAGTGTCAAGGTTACCTATGTATAGTGGCTAGTTGTATTGCGTATTTTATTTTTTATTGTTTAAATTGTATTCATTCAATCATGACTGATAATTTTAACAATTTGTTAAATTTCTAATACCACAATGATTAGTCTTGTATTTTCAAGTTTCATGTTAAAATTAAATAAATTCTGTTTCAAAAATATTTTGCTTGGCGGATCACCGTGCATTGTTTTCCCATAAAACTATAACAATTATAAACATCGTATTTAAGTCCAAACATGTTTTAACATTATTTGAAAATCATTAATTTGGTACGTATTTATATGTCTGTATATAATACGTCTGTATAAAAAAAAAAAAAAAAATACCGAAATAAACAATCGCGAGGACATGTAATTCCTGTAATTACCTATCTACTGCACATAAGGATAATTAAAAACCGAAATATTTCAAAAATGTCACCTCCCTGACAGTTGTAGTACTGCTGAGTTTCGTTTTCCCCGGTTCAAATCAATAATAATCATAGGTGTATTATTATTCCTTTGTTCGTTTTGAATAAAAAAATACCTTTTGTTTATCGATGATATTCAATCATTCGTATACACACATATATTTACCTAACCTATAGGTTTACACTATAATATGTATACGTAATATTATAATGACATGGCGGGGGTGATTTTATTAAACAGCGATAAACTTATTTTATTTTATTGAAATATTACTCACAGCTTGACCCCCCCCCCCCCCCCCCCCCGAGATTACTAATTATAAATACGCCACTCGCCTAGTACCTAAAGGCTGTAACTCGAGTGACTTTTTCTCTGTAGTTGATAAAACGAGTGAACTATGACACTCGCTGTATTATTATTATGCAGATCGATGAAATTGTTCTGCGTATATTCGTTTTATATATAAATATTGACAATATTTTCGAATTTACGATTTCGGTCATTTTACGCGTGCTATACCTATATACTTTGTTCTAAGAGAACGCTGCAACATATTGGGCGGAAACAAAACCACGTGCATAACGATCGAGAAAGCGTTGTTCAAGTGTTTTGGCCGGCATTCCTTTGAAATCTATACAATTTAGTAGGCACATTATTATACTTACGGTCTGCAGTGAGCGCGTGTTCTAATGGCATAAAGTTTCTTTAAAATTATTATAAAATCGAATAACGACAAGACGTATTAAGTCACTGCACCTACAAGGCCATAGTATGCAATCGACTCATCGATACAGTAAGTGAGCAGGCTGAAATAACAAAGTAAATTTATAGAGTCCGCCACAATAGTAACAACCAGTGTCGCGTATTTGGTGATCTTATTTCATATTATGATTTCTGGGGAAACTATGATTTTAGCTATTATAGCCAAAACCACGATTCGCTATTCTCGCACATCACCCTTGAATAATATTATCATTTGTCAGACCATTCGGAGCAATACAAACCCCTGCATTGTTAATATTAATAATTTATCAGATAGCATAATATTTTTTTTTAGCTGTACAAGTAAGTTATTATGTTTTTAATCACTTACATTTTTTCTAAATAGGCAACTTGATAAGTACAAAATACAAATAAATAAATAAACTATACATATTTTTTTTTTTACTAAAAATATTTAATTACAATCTATACGACATCTGTACAATAAGTTATTTTGTTTTAAGATATTTACATAGCGAGACTGACAGATAAGGGAGGCCACCCGAGTATGATATATTTTAAGCATGTAAAATATTAACTAAAAATAGTTTATTTCAACAATATATTAGATACCTATACATATTATAATTGAACTCCTTTTCCATTTTACCACTTGCATTAGAATATGGCATACAAATTAACATTTGAGGAAATGTCAACATATTCGGTCATTAGAGGATTTTGAAAGTTGTATTATTTTACTGATCCATTATTGAGGTATTTTTGTACTTTTTGTTTCGTCAAATAATATTTTTTTTTTTAATTTGAACTATCTCTTTATCAAATCTTTGTATTTGTATACAATATACATATTATGTAGGCACTAGCTTGAAACTTCAATGGTTTTTCGTACAGGAAAATGTGTTTGCATTTTTTTTATATCAGAAAAAATTCCAAATTTGTCACATTAGTCAGTACCTATGTATTATGCCACCTTTGTTTTATTCAGTTGATAAATTACCATGCTATTTTATTATTTGTTAAGAACAAAATGTTTCGTTTTTATTTATTAATTTTGTCTTCACAAGAAAATAATATAAATTCACCATCATGCTTCTTCATCAGAAAAGAAATATGTCATTTAATTGTAGTTTCCAGCCCAAGGTTAGGTTATGGGGTCCAATATTAATTATTTGAATACTTTTTGACGTTTTGTCAAATATAGTTCTGAGATGTATGTGGGACATCCAAACAATTAAAAGAAAGACAAATATTCAAATGATTTTATTTTATAGTTAATTGAAATTTCTTCGTATTTAATAGCATTCCTTTGAATGGAATCAGCAGATAAAAACTCTACAACTCTAATATATTGTATATCCAATCTTAATTGATTTTCAAATAGGTACTGAATGCCGTGACGACCAACGAGTTAAACATATACGTTTTTTAGACGTGTATAGTATTGGATATTAATTTATCCAACATTTTTGTCATGATATCATTATAAGATAGTTGCAAAATGTATAGCAAAAAAAAAAAAAAAAATTGAAATTTATATTTTAATTTGGTGGCGTCGCGCCCCTTCTATTGGATGGCCCTACAATATGAACAATGACTACAATAACAAAACGCACGGATGAAAAGCCACCGGAAAAAAAAAAGGTTCTGAAACGAAAAAACGAGCTACATTACGCACATTGAGGATATGTTTTATTCGGTTTTAGGGGTTTAGGCCAATTTGGTTTTAAAATAGTATATCGTGTGGCAAGGGCGGGGGAAGTGAGCTGTTTCAGTCGCGGGCGACGTGTGCGACCGAAATTGCCTTCCCGCACGAGCCACACATACTATTTTTTGTCACGCCTCTGCATTCATCGATCACGGTAAAGGTAATGCAGGGATCTACGCAACAATACAAGACCATGATTGTACGGCAACAACCATATAGATGTATACAACAACTATATAGATGGCCGTCTTTGTACTATACGGTTGTGACTTGTGACCGATGTTGAAGTCGGTGGCCATTAATAAAGCAGGCAATGTTTACATTTGTTTTACATTTATTTATGTACATATATATATATATATTCATCTATACATATATACGGTGGCAATATTATTTTGTAAACGTTATTGCCTGCTTTGTTGCCGACTTCGATGACAAGAAGGACACGGCTATCAAGTTGTTGTATACATATATTATATATCTATGACGACCAGAATTATATTTCACGAAAGAAACGATTTGGTTTTATTTATTTTCATATGCGTCCATGCATGGAGGTTATAAAATGAATGTAAGATGTAACCAAATGTTTATGTTTTGTTAGGACCGCGGTATAGATTAGTTCAGTGTCTGGTTGTGCGGGGGATACGCGCGTGACAGGTATGTTGTATACGCCCAGCACTTTTCGGGATTTCCAATTTAACCGCCCGGCACTTCTTGGGATTTCCACTTTAACGCCCGGCACTTCTGGGGATTTCCACTTTACCGCCCGCTGGACGGAAAAAAGGACGCTTTACAACGCGTCAACCGCTATCGAAAACCGAACATTTGGTGCAGGCGTGACATAAATATATTTAATTTCATGATGTAAAGAAAAGAATTGTGTTTTAAATTCTGTTCTGCGCCGGCATATCTATTCTCGATCGATGTCGTTTTGATAGGACATTATATTATTATAATATAACGTGCAGCGTACAGTTAAGACGTGGACATCAGCTGTTGGGCCGTGCTAGAAGCGGTCTTACCCAGCGGGTGACATAATATTATACGTACGTGTATAATGTATGTATGGTCATATCGTACGGAAATATACCTTGTGGAAAAAAAAATTACTTATTATAATATTATTATCATTATAATAATATACAAAATATATTTAAAAGGACTTACGACCGGCAGAAACAGTCCGCGGCGGCCGTTATTCGTCGAAACCGCACACGCACTCACCGTGGGGGCTCGCCATCGCCGCCGCCGTGTATTCGTGTTGGCAGTGGTCGTCGTCGTCGTCGGCAGCGGCGGCGGCGGCGGCGTCTCAGTCTCGTTCGACAACGTGTGCCGTCCGGTCGTCTCTCGTGCGTCGCGTCGCGTCCCGTCGAATCCCCGTCGTCGAGTTCAAACCGAAAATTTAACGTCGCGATACCCGAAATAACAATTATTGCATTGATATTTGGACATTTTTCTCGTTCGCCGGTCGTCATCCAAAGGTGAAACGCGTTATAACCGAAAAACAAACCGACAATATTATTATTAATTTATTACGTGTACCTACGGGTGAGTTTCGCACGTGCAGCAGACATCGCTCGGTCATCGTCGTCGTCCTCCGTGTGCACCAACCGGCCACGCGCTGATAGCGGTATAGCCGCCGCGGCCGAAGCGCATGGTGGTCGTCGTCCGACACGAACCGTGGACATGAACGGCGGTCGAGTGGCCAAGCGGCTGCTGGCCGTCGTGCTGGCCCTCAGCACGCTGGTCACGCTGGGCTTCTACTACAACGGCTTGTCGTCCGGCGTCGGCGTCGGTGGCGGCGGTCGCGCGGACGACCGGCCACAACCGGCCGCGTTACTGCCGGCCATCGGGTGGCCGCAGCGGCCCGAGGACGATTCAGCAGCCAACGACGTCGCGGCACCGTCCGGGCACAGGAAGCGGCCGGGCGTCGCGCCGCAACACCACCGGGTCGTGCCGATGACGGCCACCGTGGACAGAGACACGTGCCCGGTTCTGGGGCTGGCCAACACCACCAT
Organism: Metopolophium dirhodum; assembly: GCF_019925205.1. Lineage (NCBI taxonomy): Eukaryota > Metazoa > Arthropoda > Insecta > Hemiptera > Aphididae > Metopolophium > Metopolophium dirhodum. The sequence continues at coordinate 3,706,404 of NC_083562.1, forward strand.
CGACACGGCGGCGGAGTTTACGCGATTCGAGTTCCAGGTAAGACATAAACTGTTTTTGTCAGAGAGCGGGTTTTCACGGTAGTATAGTTCTGGAACGATTTGTTGACAATTATTTTTGGCACATGAAGGATTGATTTCTCGAGCACTCTTGCCCCCCCCCCCCCCCCCCCCCCATCATATTAAGACGTATACCTATCATATTATGCTCAAGACTTTAGGGCCATTTTGTATTCAAAGACTTATTGCATTGTTATTTATGATGGTTAGGCCGTGGTGATCTGAACATTTTGTCGTTTAAATGGATAAACAAGCCTTATTTTCCGTGAAAAACAATTAAAAATAGTATATTGTGTGGCAAGGGCGGGAAGTGAGCTATTTCAGTCGCGGGCGACGGCCGCATTTCACCCAAGACTGATATTGCCTTCCCGCACGAGCCAAACACACAATTTTTCGTCACACCTTTGCGTTCATTGATCGCGCCACCACGGCAAAGGTAATTCAGGCCGAGATCTATGCAACAACCAGACTATTCTACGAAAACAATAGGTATTTCATGAAAGAAACGACTTGGTTATATTTATTTTAAGCGTCGTGCTTAATGGAGGTTATAAGATGTAACCAAAAGTTTATGTTTTGTAAGGACCGTGGTAAAGATTTCAGTATAAATAATAATAAATTATTATATTAAAATAAAATAAGAATAAAAAAAAAATGTAATCCAGGCAAATGTAATGCATTATGCGGGGATCTATGCAACAACCAAATTATTAAACGCAAAACAATTTCATGAAAGAAAAATGGTTACCCGGCATGCAAGGAGGTCATAATATGAACATAAGATGTAACCGAAAGTTTATGTTTTATGAGGACCGTGGTATAGATTTTAGTGTCTGTGTGTTCAGAGGATACGCGTGATATCTGAGCTCAGTACTTTTGGGGATTTCCACTTTACCGCCCGGTACTTTTGGGGATTCCCACTTTACCGCCCCGCTGGACGGAAAAACGTCGCTTTCCAACGCTTCAACCGTCATCGAAAACTAAACTTTCGGCGCAGGCGTGACAAAAAATTATATAAAACAGTTGTGGTCGAGCAGACGATATTTTCGCGAATGTTGGATTGTTTTTTTTCTATAAATGGAAATTTTAACGATGGATGATGAGTGTACTACCTAGTTGTTATTTGAATACATGTATATATTATAAGGATATAATATTATAATATTACATGACTACCTATGTAAGTCATAAGTACCTATATTATCTATTGCATATTAGTAATCTATTATAGATGTAAAGGTGCTCGTAAAGGTATTAATATTGATACAGGTCCTTGGAAAATAAAATAGGATAACTGAAAACCATTCGTTAGATTTTTGATTTTGATATAAGTACTTGTCAATATTTTCAAAAACAAATCATCTACTTAACAGTTTGCAAAAAAATGTGTCGTTATCGTTCGAGAAACAATATGTTCCTATAGTATTTTGAAAATATGATTTTCCCCAGTTTTTAAGTAGGCACACTTAATGTTTGATTTGAATAAATGGGAGTAAGCAGCCTGTTTAAATAATTAATTTAAAAATTGTAATGTCGAAATTTGTGAAATTTGTCCACAGTGCCCGACACAAAATGTCGGTAGAACCATAGTTTCGATAATACCTCCTTTATTGTGATTTTACACGGACAATAGTGTGTGAGCATTGTAGGTATAGTAACATCTATAAAATATTCTCATTGTATCAAAAGAAATACTTAATGACGGTATTCTATTTGTATTATGAAAAGAACACAATATTGTCAATGTGAAAAAAAAAACCGATTTACGCGCCACAGTCGAGCTCGTACCTATATGAATCGTCGTGTATAAACACACTGGCGGAATATATTTTTTATCGGGAGCAGACGTATGAAAATAATAATAATAATAATAAACAAATGCAGACGAGACCATTCCTATAAAATAATATCTACGATATATTAACATAATACTTCTCGTCAACGAGTGCACTCGGGGAAGTCTTTTTATTGTCATATCCCCCGGATAGGTTCGATAAGGTCCCACATACATACCATGATACACGGTAAATCTATATAAATAAAATAGTAGCAATAGCGTAATGAATTACAAAATGTAATAGTCTCGAGTCATGCAGAAGTCTTCAACTGCAGTTCAACCATTATTATAAATAGGACAGAGTTGTATAGGTACCTACCTACGACTTATTATATGATAATACGATATTTATTTGCCTACGTTCGAAAGATATGTATTTTTTTTTATCGAAACGTCACTGCTACACTACCACAGGGCATAGACTATATTGTATGCGTGAAATATAAAATATAATTTTCTGTTGATTTACATGCAATACTATAGTTAGGCGATAGTGGCGTACCGAATATCTATATCCATGTGATATTTTAAAGTCTACACGGAGTCGCGCATCAGACAACAAAGAGAAAACGCTGATTTTCCGTTTCGTCTGCAGTAAATACAAAATATATATTCGGCACCAATGATACATTCTCTATTCTGGAGACTATATAATATATATAAGTACCGAAATCAGTAGAATTTAGATCAAGTTGACGACGATTCGTAAGGAATCATAAAATATTATATTTCCAGTCTCATGTGAAAACGCACATAAATCAAAATCGTTATTATTCTCGTTATGTGTGTGCAGTTTAGAACCTGTTTTTCTTCAAAACTACGGTGTATTCAATTATTATTATTGTCAGAAACGTATTCAAAGTCGTATACCGGAGTAATATTAATTTAATCGCTATTTTAAAATCGAACCGAATGATGTACCCATTATTATTATCATTGTCTTAACGCGCGATTTTTTTTTTCGTGATGACAATTATTATTTTAGGACAATGTCTTACAATCGAGTTTACAATCGGTGTCAGCAAAATGTGTGATTGGTATTTCATAATATTATTAGTTGCGAATAAATCTTTTCATCCAATTCAATCGATGTCGAGCGTGTGTGGTTGCACAAGTAGACTACATATAGTCATATATTCATATGTTGTTCCTCGTTTTGTACACTGCACACACACACACACACACACAGTATAATAAATGTATTAACGCCAACTTAAACTCAACAGGGTTCTCCGGTGTTTTCTTTATGTTTGTAATTGTAAGAAAGTCGCGTGCGGTGACAATTTATGTACCTAATACTACTATATAGTATAATATTATGCGGTGGTGAGATTCATTTTTCTTGCTTTTCGACAGTATATTTGAGTAGGTATAATTACTATTGTAAAATATTACACCAATCTAATATTGTATTTTTTGTTGATAAAATACATTTTGAAAAAATATAGTAAGATTTACGATTTGACAAAATCTATTGGGTATTATTAGGTATTTTCAAACCACATTTCACGCACATTGCACACGTGACCATTAAAAAATTAATTTATTTTGAGTGAAAATGATCTGTTCAAATACAGTATATACATATAGGTATAGATACGTTTTTATTGTGATTGTCGTTAATATCGTTTTGATTTTCCAATGATGTAATAATAACGAATGAAATATTAATAAATTGTATTCTATAATTAAAAATCAGCGTACAGTGTAGTGTATATACTGTTATTTCGAGTATACTACGTATAGAATATAAATACATAATATAGTTTAATTAGTATATTTGATACCGGTTAGGTTCTTTGGTAGTTGTATCAATTTTTAAACGCAAATAGTGGATATTTTCTTATTTACTCTATAGCAGGCCACTACTCTGCTCCACGTAAGACTTTCGTCATGCATTTTATCGGAATTACTTTTATAATATCAATGATAATTTAGTTAACACTATATTAATTTTCCTAGAAAATAATTCTTTCCATATTTTGAACTTTAAGGTAATTTAAAATTATTTGTGGTAAAAATATTCCAGGAACGTATACTACCTACAACTAGTTTTATATTACTAGCTGAGCAATCTACGCTGCATCGTCCTCGCTCACTTTCATTCGGTTCTCGGTTCTCGGTAATCATTACCTTTCAGATAATCTCAACCGTTTTCGTTTCGAGCACCTTCAATCAATTTATTTTTTGTATTTTTATCAATAATTCGGAGTATTCTACATCTTTGCTCGAATCCTCGACTATCGTCGTGTTTAATGTCTTGTGCTTCGGTCTCATCGTGACACTCGTTATTTGCTTTGGAACTACTCGTCTCAGAGCTATAGAAAAAATATTATATTATAGGTGGGTACATAGCACATAATATACGTCTACTATATATAAAGAAATAATAATAATAATAATAATAATAATCATTATTATCGCTGTATGCCTGTATGAAATTCGTTGGAAACCGTCCTGGATCGGTCCTTGCCGTCATCTCGACTTCCGAGGTAAATAAAAGAAAACGTTATCTCGTGGCTACCCAGTACCAATATGACTTACCGGATGAAATAAATCAATAACGTATATTGTACGTCATGGACAGATGACGAACGATATATACTATTATAATCGTGATTTGTAATATAACATATTAGTAGGTATGTGTTGTAGGTACACTCAATATAGTTTTTGTATAGTGTATATAACTATAGTTTCAGATAATTTAAATTGTATATATTAGCTATAATAGGTGATAGCGTGACGCTGTGACAGTTCCTCGGCAACACTTAAATGCCTTTAGCTTGTAACTTGTTGGTACGTTATAGATATAACGAAAATATTAGGGGTACCAAATGTTGGTTTATTATTATTAAAACTGAACAGAATTGATGATTTATTTAATATTGTGATTGATCGTCTGCAACATAATATTCATACGATGGATTCTATTATGTACACCTACCTATTCTTCTACATTTTCGTCACTATGGTAGTATGTTTGGTGTCTAAGGATAGAATTACGTTTAAAATCATTTTTTAGATTCTGAGCGGAGCGAGGAAACTAGTGGTTTTACAATGGTGTTTTTTTCTTATTTTTTTTTATCATCTTGTATACAAAATTTATACCAGAAGGAGTGCTTTGATTTCAAAATATTATAGTATCTTATCTTTTTGCAAATTAGATCAAGATGGTACTTTAGAGAGGCTAAAAACGGGATTTTAATTTCTAACGCTTTGTTTATCACCATAGAAACATTAGAAACGAATAAAAATAAAAAATAACGATTTAAGTTATTTTGTTGTAATTTATAATATTAATTAAACTTACAGGCTATAATCAATATAATAACAAATTATTAACAATATGACAAACCGTCTCCGCTCAGAATCGTTTTTCCTATATACAATGGTATTATAATATCATTGAATTCAAATCTAATACAATCCATTATGCAGTGACCAACTTGTAAGTTGTAACCTACTCTACAGCAGAACGACATCCACTTACCCACTTTTTATACGTCTAATTAATAGAATATGGTGTTTAAACTGTTTATCGTGTATGATTGATTTTTGAAAGTTTTTAAAATTGTGAGCATTTTTTATCATCTTCATGTATTACGATTTATAAATAAAAGTGTTTAACCAATTACCTGTATATATTTTTCGTAGGACAAACGTCTAAATATATGTACATAGTACACGATCGTTTTCGATATACATAGTCCGAAATTATAGTACCCCTCCATGATGTTTTATTGCTCTTTCATGTGTAAATAACTATACTCGTATAAAGTTATTTCGCGAGAACACCGAGTATTATTATATAATAATAAAGTTTGGAGATTTTCTGTACATGGCTTAACGAGAATATTAATTTCAATTTAAATATTATATTACTTTTGAGTTTGGTTCGAAGCGTTAGTTCGTAGAGACTACACCCGCATATACGCTGGCTTATTATATACCTACCTAATACGTATTATTATTAATTTAATATATTATACATTAAAATTATATATAAGTAATATAATAGTATGTAATAGGAAAAACGGCGATTGAAAATGTAAAAAAAATGTACGTGTTTACGTAGAATCCGTTTATATTATAATATAGAATATTAATAATTATTGCAACTCGCGCACGCAAAAATATGTTTATTTTATGCTACAGGGTGTCCCGAGTTAATTTCCCGCGAAAATTAATCACGCTCCAGCCCCCTAAGGAGCCTCGCTACGGTCATTATTTAAGGGGCAACATTTAGGCAATTTCTAATCTTGTCATAGCCGCCCGGGATCTATGAGTTAGTTGTAAATGATTAAATTAGTGTGAGTGAAATTAAATGCGGGTACCACTCTCGTACGCGCATGCACTTGTCAATTACCCGATAACCATATAAATTTCACTACACGAATTTTACAACAACATACTTATTGTTTTGACAAAATTAAAGTTGGTTAACGTTGTCTGATTTTGATTCTGAAAAAATATTTGAATTCAGCAGAAAAATGTCTGTAAATCATACGAAACATTTTCCGTTTTTAATATTGAATTTAATTTTAATTATGATTCGGAAAAGTTCATATTTTCATGTTCACAATAATATAAAATTTAGTTTTTACAAAGTGCTTCGTAGGATCTATAGACAATTTTCTGGCGAGTTCAATTTTTTTTTCAGAATCAAAATCGGACAACGTTAACGAACTTTAATTTTGTCAATACTTTAGGTCTTTTCAACTAAAATTGACGGCAGTAGCGAGGCCCCTTAATTTGTATTCCGCTGCTTTAAAATATAAATCTCACCAAAATAATTCACTCTGTACATCCCCCATCCTACACATATTTAGTTGTATTATAACTAAATAGCTATCCCCCAAACGTCTGCCCGGACCGTCTACCTAACCTAACCAGCGTGACGCCAACGAGTCTCGGTCAAGCTGTGTGGCGGGGGTGAGATTCGCCGGCATATTGTCTCAGTGAACCTTTTCACGGACATTTCCAGTTGCACCTGACGACCACCTAAGGTATTTTCAAGGGATGGCAACGTTTTAGCACCGCTATGTGCGGGGGTGGTGTGGCGTGAGAAGGGTATTATTATCATTATTGTCGTTATTGTTATTATCGTTGAAACATCGAACCCGTAAACGCACAACCTCGAACGCACACCACAGTGTTCTATTATAGGCTTCTTCCTTCTTCGCTGCGATTCGTGACATTTTGGTGGTATACACGACGTCTGTCCATAATGATATTATTATTACGTCGAATCCGGACACGCATTGTGTGCGCTCGTGGGGTAAATGTAATAATAATAATAATAAAAAAGTACCCGCTCAGACCGCTTGTAATGAAAACAGGATTATAAGGGTTTCCGGGACAGGTGTGGAGTGTTTCACGCTATTCCTGGAGTCAAATTGTATTCGCCTTAACCTCCCACGGCAATATACCTATATATATACATGAATCCGGGCATAAACCTCAACTAGTATATATACGGATGGCAGGTCTAATTTTTGGGGTTTCCGTTTTTCCGTCACCGCATTTCCCGTAACGTAACAAATAATAATTATTACTATTGATTTTGTTTTAACTCAATTTGTCTCCGAGTGGCCGGCTTAACGTCAAAGGGGCCCGTCCGTTTATCTGACCGTCGGGGTTTTATTTTTAAAGGTAACATTCAGATGATGTTGGCTTATTTATTAAATGACCGCACACCGATATTAAATTATTATGGCATTAATTATACCAGCCGAGATTAATTACCTCGATGGCCGATGTCGAGACGTGTGACAGAGTCATGAGAATTAAAATATATTCTGGTTTATAATACATGCATTATGCAATATTGATTATTATTATATAGATACCATAAAATGTCTCTTAAATATAATATTAATATATGAGAACGCCACACCCGCACGACGTACTATCTCCGTCCTACAAAGTACGTACAATATAGCAAATAATAATTGTACGTTCACAATAATCCGCGTTTTACTCTGTTATTTTTTAAAACCAGATTTAATTCATCTATAATCAAATTCAATGGTAAACTAATTATTTAGGGTATCTCGGAAACTTTTATTAATATGATCACGAAGCAAATTATGAGCATTTTAAATTGTAAATGTTTTGTATATTTCAAATTTATTACAACCCTCTTCAAAATTAAAATATCAACAAAAGCCACCAAGATACCTCAGATAACAATCTTACCTTTAAATTGTATAATTGTCAGTTCACTCTAATAGTCTATTTTAAAAATAATATAGAGTAAAATGGATCATTATAATTATTTTTTTTTATTAGATTAAGGCTTTGACGACTGAGGGTTGAACCCGGGTGGTCACCCACCCGGGAACTAGTGGCATCGGACGTTACTTACTCTCGACCACGTTGCGTGATTGATTGTAGCCACCGCAGTCTGCAAAGCCACTAGATTATTATTGTGAACGTAAAATTTGCTATGTTGTACGTTTGTCAGACGGAGACAACACGCCATGCGGGTGTGGCGTCCTCTTAATGATATTCAAATTTACATTTTCATGTACGTTGTTGTGGTGTACGCCTGTATTTACATTTAAATACATAAAATAAATCACTTATCGCTGAATACAATTTTAAAATTGACAGTAGTCGTTGCTACTTATATTGCTTAAATGCGCTTTAGTACAACCCAATGTCATATTCATAATAAATATAAAATTTGTTAGTTTTATAGGACGAATGGCATAAAAAATGATTACTTCTTATAATTTTTATTTAAATAATAATAATAATAAAATTGACTGTACCACTTTATAGTAGGTATATTACTAACTAGCTATATGCGGTTATCCAGTCATTCGTTTCGATTATAATAATATAATAACATATTTTATTACGACAAACGTCCCACACACGTACCTATCTACAGTATCAGTATTTAATTTTTTTTTTATTCGCATTTAAATTGTGTGCTACGGTATCTGCAGCACTCTATAAAATATGGTCACAAAAGTTTTTCAAATATTGACTTGTTTTAATTAAATTGATATTCATCTTTGAAATCGATTAAATTGCGATATTCTGAATCTGAACATCACGCGTAATTCGTTATTACACTTTACTTAATGAAACTCGTTGGGTATATAATATGTGCACTCAATGATATTATCTGACACTAATGAAAAAAAAAAATCAAATACCTACATAAATCACGCGTGGATATTGTGCAGCTGAAGCTTTAATGTAATTATATATGCGCGTTTACCTAATAGTATTTGCACGATTTTTCAGATTTAAATAACATCGATTAGTTATTTACATAATAATCTATAAAATAATACCTAATAATAATAACCCACTGCTGCGGTAGTTAAAATTTTTATTTTAAAACAACCATGTTCGGTTTGTACGTCGTAAATAGGTCTGCCAGTTTATTTTTATGGTATCGATAAGCTTAACAAGCTCAACTTCCGGTGCGCCATATCATAATACCGTCTACCGCCACAACGCATTCATTATAATATCCGTTGTGAAAATATCCTTAAAATTGGCTTAAATTATCGTCGCGTTTCAATCCCTTGGAAAGTGACGGAGTATTTCATTATAATATGATAATATCGCATATTTTCGTATAATCGATGATAGGCTAGGTATAAGTGATAAATATAATATAATATTTAAAACACAAAACGTCTAAAGGTTTAATAAAAATATACAATAATTTTTCAAAGGTAAACGCACTAAACATACTAGGTACCTGTAGGCATAGTTTTCCCAAAAGGTATAAACCTCGTTTTTCAATTTTTTTTTTTTTTAAATAAATAACTACTTATAGTTTTAACCGTTTTCGCGTTTATTATTATCATTTGTCATAATATTGATTATTGATATTTGACCATTCTATTTTTTTCATCGAAGAAATTACTTTGCAGTGCATATGAATTTTCAGATATTTACCTATATGTACGATGACGTTCGTTTATTTAATTAATTCCGGATTTAATCAAAGGATTTAGAATATTGTTCGCCCATATTCGACCACGACTATAATAGCCATTAAATATTATTTGAAGTGTATTGTAAGTTATAAGTTGAATACCCTCCGAAATACATATTATAATAATACACAATATTATTATATTATGTATATTGATATTTCAAAATGATGTCCGTTGTCACGAAGACAGTATTATTATTTCCTATCTTTCAGAATGTACCACTTTTGAAACTCGTAAATAAATAAATAAAAGTAAATAAACCACAAATCATATTCTACAAAATAGGGTCGAACTTTTCTTTCGCCTTGACCTGTGAGGCATCTATATACACATTACACATATGCCACAATAATAAACAGTAATTTTTAGATTCTGAGTGAAACGATGAATGTATTGATTTTACAATGATGTGTGTTTTTTTTTTTATTTTTTTTTTTTTTTATTTTTTTATTTTTGTGTCTGTGTACACGATAAGTAGTCGAAATAATGCTTCGATTTTCGACTTCAGTATCTTGTTCGATGGGAAAGTGAATATCGTTGGTGCATTGGGGAGGTCAAAATTTTAATTTCCCAGTAGTTTTCAAAAGCGATGTGAAAAACAAAAGAAAAATTAAGGAAAAACGGGAATTTTTACGCAAAATCGATTTTTAACAAAATCGATTTTGGTTATTGGTGTAACTCTAAAACAAATGACCGTAGATGCATGAAATTTTCACTGGTTGTTTATATTTGCATTTTCTATACACAATACAATTTTGAAAATAATTTGACTTTTTTTGAACTGTTTACGGACATTGTCAGTTTTCAGTTTTTTTAAATTTTTTTTCTATAAATATCAATAAAATTTTATTTGTTGGGTAAAAAAGCTTGAAAATTTAATAGAAGGCTCCTAGGTTATTGTTTCAAAGGCAGATGAAAAAAATTAAAAATCCTTAGTCACAGTTTTTTTTTATACACGTTTAAAGTTCAAATCTTGAAAAAATACGGAAAAATCACGAAAATTTGCAAATTATTTTGAGTTAGAAATTCATAAAAAATTTTCTTTTTAAATCTAAGATTTTAAAATCTAATACAAGATTCCTCATAAGTTTGTCTAACTTTATCAAAAAAAAAATTTCTACAAGAAAGTCAAATTAAATTTTTATGAGCGTTTTAAATTCATATTTTTACAACATTAGATATTTACTCGATTTCTCATGTACCGATTTCCTTATTTTCTTGTAATTCAAAAACAAATAACTGTAGATACATGAAAATTTCACTGAATGTTTATATTAGCATTTCCTATACACCATACAATTTTGAAAATATTTTGACACTTTTTGAGCTGTTTACGGGCATTTTCAGTTTTCAATTTTTTTAGTTTTTTTTTCTATAAATATCAATAAAGTTTTATCTGTTGGGCCAAAAAGTGTAAAAATTTAATACAAGACTCCTGATATATTTTTACAATAGCAGTTGAAAAATATTGAAAATACATAGGCACAGTTTTTTTTTATAAGCATTTAAAGATCAAATTTGGACAGAATTTATCAAATTTATAATTTAATAATTATTTTGTAGTTAAAAATTTATAAAATGTTCAACTTTTATAGCTAAGGATTGAAAATTGAAAACAAGGCTCCACGTAAATAGGTTATTTATAAATTACTTTATTCACAATAATATCATCAAATATACTTGGTAATATCATAGGCTGACTGACCGTTTTCGCTCAGAATCGTTTTTCTTATACAATGATATTATATCATTGAATTCAAATTTAACACCATCCATTACAGCGACCCACTTGTAACCTACTGTACAGCAGAGCGACATCCACTTATCCACCTTTTTTCTACTACCAATTTAATTTAGATACCAACATTGTCTTAACAGATATCGTCGATCCTTTAAACATATTAGATTTACTTATTAGATACTATATAACTTTTTCATCGGTTGAAATTACTTTATAGTTAATATACTATTACATTTTCATTATATATACTTATATATTATGTGCGTTAAAACTTGAACATTTTAAGGGAAACGATTAACACATTTCGAGTAAATAAATTATTTGACTCTTAGTTTTCATTTAAATATCGCTGTTGGAACAGATTATCGTAATTCGATATTTTTATATCCCAAATATTACCAACCGTAATAAATCATCATTAAAAAGCGTTTCTCACTTAGGTTTCAAGAAACATAATTTTCTGATTAAATTAAATATACCTACCTCATTGGATATAATATTATATTAGGTATACAAAAAATCAATTTCAAGAAAAAACTCGTGCGAATACAAATGTCACGGTTTTTAAGCAGTTTTCCCTTCCCATTTGTCAGTTAGCAATTTTTTAAAATAATTGTGGTGATAACAATAATAATAACAATACAATGATTCATTTTGTACCATTTTGTTACACAACGAACATTATTGGAGTGTATAATAATTGATTATTTACGTATGTTTTTGGTTGCTGTTGGTGACCGTGGGGTTGCCGCATAAGCTTGACATCGAAATTCCGAGTAAAAGCTCGCGATTTCCCCACACGCGTATAATATTGACATCGTTTTCCTCCCCATTAGCAGCCCTGCCGTCAGTGCACGCTTTCAACTTTTAAGTAGGCACACTTATCGAAAAAATTATTCTGTATCGTGTCATATTATAATAACAAAGTCGTTATCGTAGAAAATTGAATATAATATCTATTTCACTTTTTCAAAACTTTTAATAATAAAATACGGTTAAATAATGTTTGCATTGTTGCGCAAACATAATACGATATTGTCACAATATAATAGGATAATGTCATTAAATCGTCTTTTGATTTGCCCATACAGATTTTGTGTTGTATTTTTTTACGAACGCGTTTCAATAAACTGCAAAGTATATCATCATCATCATCACTATAATGTCGAATTTTGATGTATATAATATATTATAGTTTTATAAGCACCGAAAATTATTAAAAACGCGCGTGAGTTCCAACTTTGGTTTTTCTTTTTCAGAGAAGCATTAAATGGGGGCAGACTTATAATACGCGAAAAGATTTAACGGTGTTGAGGCACTAATTTCCATTAATTATTCGCCAAAGTAAAAAAAACTACCGACAACAAATCTGTGTACGTTTTTGTAAACGTAATTTCAAAAACTTTTTTTCTGACATACAATGTTTACTTTGATGTGTATCTTTGATTTTTTTTTCACGATTCAAGGTTCTCGTTGTTAAATTCCAACGCCAAGATACGAATGAAGGTTGTCGGTTGTACAATAATAATAATAATAATAATAATAATAATAATATGCATATTTCCATTATATATATATATATATTTAGGTACGTACGTGCATAATGATGCTATGGCTATGGTTTTGCCATAATTATTACGTTTATTACGGGTAATTAAACGTAATTATTGTTATTAAACATTATGATTAATATAATTAAGGATATTTTCAAAAGTACCTACCCTTAAGCTTTTCTAAACGTTTTAACATGTTAATATAATAATACGCGATATTCTATTTTTCTCGTGTATGCTGAAGGTATAGTATTGTATACCCGTGCCAGTCAATATGGAGGCAATTTTTTTTACCAATTTTCTCGCTAATAAACCACCATTATATATATATATACATGCAAAAGGTCTTTTGATAGCGATCAATCTGTATCGAAAAAAATATATAACACTATAGTCTATATACGCGTCATTAGCATTATTCATGGCGATCAAAGTACGATGGGGAGAGGAGAAAAATTGAACGAGGTATCGTATCATGGAATGGCAATTACTATAGAATTTTTTTTATCACTATTGTCAGATTCAACTATATTATAATATTATACTGTTGTAGCAGCCGTACAATATTATATCGTATTATTCAAATTGTTCCACTATAGACCTCTGGGCACGAATATTTTTGGTCCGCGGGAGATTGAGCAGATATAGAGTATTTTTATTTTTTATCCATTTACGGGACGATGAAATGTTGTAATGAGAGAAATAAATATAAAGAATAAGCATTGCGTACGCATTGTTTATATGTATAAGTACCTATATCTAATATGATATAGCCGCAGTTGAAAGAATAAATGTCTTATGCCCGCTAGTTTTTGCGGTAGAGTGAAACTTTTTTTTCCTGCACAGTGATGATGGCGGTGCTGTGAACGTTTAAAAATTCCCCCTTTGGATGGACTTTTCATAAGAGAAAACACAGGTAAGCACTTGGGAAATTAAATCGCTCGAAAGGGTCTGAGAAATAAATAAATTCACTTCTGTTTTGATCAAAAGAAAAGAAAAAGAAATGGTGAAGTGCTTATACACATTAGAACGAGCGGAGAGCACAGAAGAACTACAACTTACAACTGTAATTATTCACTCGATCAAAAAAATATATAAAGTCTTAATAAGATAACGCGTATGGAAACGGAAGTATATAGGTATATATTTGCGACTAGATCGCAAAATTTACTCTGAATATCTCAATATTAAAATGATAAGCTTATCATCAATACTTGTTTATAATGTAGTTTTTATTTACATTTTTGTCGGGTAAAACAATACACAATTTGTCGACGATGATCACATACCGTACCTAATTACGTCATACGATAACCAATATGAATTAATCAGAATATGTTTGGGGCGAGTTTCTGACGTTCCTGTGTAGGAATCTGTATACCTATGCTGAAAAGTAATTTAATTATAAGTCGTAATGTATTTGTATGATTTGTTACAAAAGTGAATATTTGCTTTAACGTTGGAAATATAATATATATTCAACCAGCTGTCTATGGATGACCAGTGTTATTAGGAACAATTATGATTACTTTTTTACTAATATTATTATTGATTATAATATTACAACAAAACCATATTATATACTATTGTTATTCGACTTGTTGCTAACTGTGAGTTCCTATTATAGTATTTAAGTCTATAATAAATTCCAACCGAAACGTTGTAAACAATTAAATTCGAAAACATAAATATCATATTATAATAATACATTGTGTGCAAATTATAACATATTATAATGTGTTATAGTATTTTACAACTCACTGCATAATTTTAAATAGATTATAGACAAAAAGTAAAATATTTAATGAACAATTGCATTTTAACTAAACAAATAGGTAAATATATACGATTGTTGTGAGATTTTTGTTGTAATTAAATGGCACATTGTTCCCAGTAATATATTAATGTAATTTTAAATCTTCATTTATGTGTTTATTAAAATATCAACGCATTCCTAATTAAAATACTATATTCCTACAAAAAGTATAAAATAATATCCAAACGTTATAATGTTTTTAGGCAAAAGATCTTGATCGAAATATTATTATTTTTAATTTAATTTAGCGTTTAATTTTTTTTATCGTGACATGACGTAGATTGCGTTCTACACAAAAAATACGCCACTATAAAAAGCAAAAATAATGATTATTGTTTTTATATTTTCAAATAAAATTAACGTCGTACGAATGGTCACAAATAATAACATTTTTTTAAACTGTCGCATTATATCCAAAATGTAATTCCCTGGTAAAAAATTTGTTCTTATTTCGTTTTCACGACAATTTTTACTAGCTAAGCATAATGTATAACTGTAGTGCGTCGTATACACCGACGCTGCGTAAAATAACATAATTTATTATTTTGATATATGTTATTATTAATTTATTGTTTTCGTTTACAATACGCATTTGTAAAACAATATCGGCAACATCGATGATGTTTTTTGCGTGTTAATAGCAATAATTTCGTTTTTACATGCGCACTTCATATTTTAGTTCTCTCGAAATGTTTGATTAATAACCATCACAAATAATACAATAATTATGCACGTGTTAAAAAATATCACATTTTTTTATCGGGCTTCTGGGATCTATAATAATTATACCTATACTATTATGATATAAGTAATGTGTGTACGATTGTTATAATATAATATGTAACTATATAACTGTTTTTGGTTTTTTAATTTCCGCATATTATTCGAATCGGTAGAATATTTTATGTGGCTCGCAGAACTGTTTGAAGGAAAAACCTATACGGAATATTATAATAAAATATGATGCATGACGGGCTACTCGAATGACTCCACCGACCCAGCAGCTCTAGAACGAACGCAACTTACTACATCATATTATTATATACGTATAATATATCTATCACTGGAGAATCTGTTATATTAATCATATATATACGCGCATACCTCTACTCGATCCGTAAATCTCTTAAGTACATCGCTCTATATTGTCGTGTGTTATATACATTATTATATTATGCGTATAGTCTCTCGCACAGTTCCTTCAATGAGGCACTTGCCTCGTCTCTCGTCCGAGCTTTTATCATGTCCTCCCGCACCTCCCTACACACAATACAATACAATATAAAATATAATAATAATGCGCGTTGTTATCGTCGCGTGGCTTTACACCCTTGAAACGGAGGCGTACTATATACAGCGTTATTGTCGAAAAGTATATCACATTTTGCTGTATATACGTATATTTAATATGTACTCTGGTACTCGTTTTTAATATGCCAACCGTGCTTTCGCTGTATCATTCGCTATCGTTATTTTTTCGACCATATACGCCACGTCGAATCACTGAAAAAAAAACTTAAAAATTTGACTTAATATAATATATTATATATATATATATGCATATATGTAGGTACCTACCTAAATAATATCAGCAAAACATATCTATTTAAATTGACAAAAAAATTGCACCTGATAATGAATACCAGCTAGAATGTAAGCGGGAAATGACGGCACGCGCCATTATATTACATACTTATTTTGCCGTCTGCTCTCTATATCGCGTTTAAGGTTTAACACATAACCAGTGTTCTTTCTTCAGTTTTTTAAATTTTAAAACGAGTTATGAGTATATCTATGTAAAATATTTCGATATAAATATGCTCAAAACTTGTGACGAGCCGACAACGGTATAATATATAACATAGATAAAATTATATTCAGCGTCGCCAAGGGAGTGTTTGGGGGTTGTAATTCTCGCCTCAAAAATTTGGTAATATGTATATAGTTACTACAGTTGCATAATTTTATTACAATTTCTGCAGTTAAGAGAATTTTTTGCACCCCTGAATATATTAATGCTAACAAAACTAAAAAGGTTCTGATAAACTGAAATTTGCTCTATGTGACACACATTTGTGAGATCACCCACTCAAGAAATAAATATATTCAAACAGTATACCTATGTACATTTAGTTAGTTTATTTGATCAATAATCGCTGCACATGTGAAAACTGTATAGATAATTCAACGGAAACGTGTGAACTTTTCTTTTGTGAAAGTATATAATCATAATACAACTTTTGACTTTTTGTAGGAAAATGTATACTATTCCCGAACGCATTATTACGGTCCCTTTTTTATATATAATTTACAGCATCGAAATTCCTTTATATTAAAATATGTACACATAGTGTATATTATATTATAATATTGCAAGTGTATATATTATATGTACGTTGTGTCGACGATGATGTGCGCAGGTACGTGTACAATTTGTACATCACATATTATATATTATATTATATACCCACTGTCCCACTAATTCGGCAAAGTTTGGCATCTGCACGCATAGATGCACAAAAGCTTTTTCATTTTAACGGTCGGTGACGGTTTTCTTCTGTTGGACGGATTTTATTTGCATACTGTCTGCATATTATTTGCGTGCCTTAACGAATTTTCCACCTAATCGAATCACGTATATATATATTTATTGTCGGCGTCCCGCGTATAGTCAAATATGAGTTGTGACGAAATTGATATTCGTATATATTATATACTATACACACTTCCAGTATAACACTGCCCAAAACAGATATCCCAGTATACTCTTTGCTCGCTTTGTGCGTAATTTGTAATTTAAGTCAATAATATATATTAAATATATTTTAAAAATTTTTTTTTTTGGGGGGTAGTTGTCAAACATTATAATACATGATTATATTTTGCGAATAATCAACTAATTTATATTATAGTGCGATCTCGTATACCTTCAATAATTATCCGCGTTCAATTATATTAAACGGCGAAGTAAAAATCTGAGTAAAAATCACAAAAATTCAATTTAATACGGTTTACTTAAGCTCAAGTAAATTTTATTCCTACGCACATAATTAGTTATTATATTGTCGGTGTCCCGCGTAGTAAAGATGAGTTGTGACGAAATTGATATATTCGTATATATATATATATGCGCTTCAAGGAACACGGCCAGAAACAGATATCCCAGTATACTCTTTGCTCGCTTTGTGCGTGATTTGTATTTTAAGTTAATATATTAATTTTTTTTTTGGGGTAGTCGTCAAACTTTATATTATTTTGCGAATAATCTGATTTATATTTTAATGCAATCTCGTACCTTCAATAATTATAACCACGTTGATATTATATTAAACGGCATGGTAAAAATCACAAAAAGTCAATTTAATACGGTTTATTACTTAAGCTCAAGTATATACCTACGCACTTAATTAGTAGTTATTATATTTTGTCGTCACGTATCTTAAAAAGGCCTATATTTATAACATTAATTTATGTAAATATTTTAAAAGGGCTAATTACTGATTTACGTTAAACATTCAAACAGTTGGCGCAAGTTGTACAGAGTTTATAGGCAGGATGCGGTTAGTATATAGGGTCGGAGTAAATTTAGTATATAGGTGGCGAGAGGGTAGCGTATATATAGGTACTCACTACACTTTATGCAATATACACATCAACGTGTTGGTCGTTCTTTCCATTTAAGTTTGATGGACCGTATTCATTAAAATTTCAAGTTTGTCGGAACTTTGCCATTGTACATGCGTTATAATACATTTATCGTGCTACAGATGGCACATAATATTATATCAATATAATAATAATATGTGTCTCGTTTATATACCAAATTCTGCTATACGATTAACCGGCAATTTTTTTACCGAAACGCATGATGGGTTTCATTCGCGCAAAATACATAGCAAAACGAACGCCGTTTGACGAATATGATTTTAACCTTTCGACGACGTGGCGCATTTTCTATGGATTAAAAACGCATTTCTGCTATATCATATATAATAATATACAACGGTGGTCGGATATATCAGCTATATCGTGGCAAATATTCGATACCGATTTGGTTTTTTTAATTTTATATAATTTGATACCTATAATATATAGATAAACATTGAATCATAATAATATGTTATGTCGAAAACCTAACCTGCAGTGTTGGATTATATTGTTATTTCGCTGATTAAGATTGTTATCCCGCATTAACGTAAAACTTTTATTCGGGAATCCATTGAATTTATGAAACCGTTCCAGAGAATCTTTTGTATAACCTACCGTAAATATTATATTGCTCACCAACATGTAATAAATTAAATTGACAATTAATATATTATAATTAAATACCTACACGAGTACATTTCGTGATATATAGGTATATCACGAAATATTTAAATAGTATATTATATTATATCATAATATTATATATATTAATATATAATATTATGCATTTGTTTTTAAAAATAAGTTTATTATTTTTTGCTTTACTAAATCGGAAAAATTTTAACGATTTATATAAAATTACGTCGAATGACGACACTTGCCTAATACATATTATATTACGATACACCCTGAAGTTATATACCTACGCGTGCACAAATCCAGCATATACGGGCATTAGGAATTATGTACGATTTATACTAATGTATACAATATAATATATACTTATATATACATATATCCGAATAATAAGCTTTCGGTCGATTAAGTGGGCTAATCTTAGGGCTCTGACAATGGTACCTATATAATATTATGTGTATGTCGGAGACCTGTGCGTGTCGCATCAATATATAATACAATACACATTACGCTCAGTAGTCAGAGACCGTATACATATACATATCGTCCAAACAAACGACGTGGGAGGAGAAATAGCGTATTATTATTGTACCTATATAGAACTGCGCGATTTATACTTCCGGAGTATAATACATATTTTGGTCGAAAGACCAAAGTCATCGGTCATCGCGGGCTGTAAACCATGTACAGGTATATGCGTATACAGAGTGTTTCAGTACGATAACAGTACAAACTTTGAGAATAATCTCGTGTCAGTTTGTGAAAACCTGTTTTGTGTTTCGCAAGGGATTTATGGTATCTATTTCATTAAATATTAAACTTATTGGTATACCTATAGGTAATAAATACACTATACATAACAACATAATATTGTCGTCTCCCAGAACAGTTATTTGAGATGGTTAATTTCTGATTAAAATATAACAATTCAAGGTTTTATCGTTCAAACGATAAAAAAGTTATTGAAAAACAGACAATGATACATTTTTAATTATTCAATTTATCAGAAATTAATTCCCACGCGAGATTTGTCGTCCCTGAAAATCCCTATATTTATTATACCTACTATCTATATTATATTATATATATAATTATTTTTTTTTTGGAGATTTTACGTTACGCTTGCGTCTCAAATTTAAATTCTCAAAAGTTTTGTGGGATATCAGAATGGGAAACGATGGGGGACGACGATTCTAGGTGTATATTTACTATCGCATAAATTTAAAATTAATTACGATATAGGTATAAATATAGATATCATAATAAGACAGTATTCATACAAATCCCTCAAATTTTACAAAACGCATCATAATCTTATAATGAAATATATCCTGTATATACATGTCGTTTGATATTACGATAACGTTTTTGTAGTCCGATTCTAACAATGGGATCTAACCGTGTGCTGTTATAACTATTAATGCGTTTTTGGGGAGGAGGTCATATTTATATATTAAAATAATCACACTGACAATGATTTACAATTGTCTTGACGTTTATATTCTAGCCAATCATAATAATATTGTATAGGTACTGTATAATATACATCTTCCCGCGTTCTGATTTTCTATATTATGTGTCGCATCGTATAATTGACATTGTTTAATGTATGAAACCCACAGTCACCGCGTAGGGTATTAGTGTGCTTAAGCCGTGTATAATTTCGCTACCTACCTATATAATAATATAATATATTAAATAGTATTATTAATATTAAACACAGAGATTTTGTCAACAATTTTTAACGATATTGTTATCGTTACGCTACACAACCAGATAATTAACACAGCGGAGGTGTGAGGGTAGTTTTTTTAAAGAAATTGTATGAAATTATATTTTTTAAGAAAGAGCTTAAAAATATAATATTGTTGTTGATGCTCGTGAAAAAAAAATGAGTTTAATTCATTATAATACATATAATATTAGCATTTCAAAAATAAATAAAATATAACGTAGGTACATAATATTATTATACCATAGCGGTAACATATACGAATACACAATAATTATAATTATATACATTATATGAAACTCCAGACAACTATAAATAATATATGCTTTATATAATTAATTATATACAAGTGATACGTATAGCCTATACCAGGGGTGGCCAACTTTAATATAGACTTGACGTGATCAACCTCTGAGCTTTTCTAGGTTGTCGCGATCGACCCGTTGGTCACCCCTATACAGTAGATGCAATACAATATGTAATTTTCGATCTCACCATCACGAGTCCTCATGACTCGATGGTAGTAAAACACGATAGTTGCAATCATGATAGCTATTGTATATTATGACTGCATAGACATGCGCTTAAACGTAACTAGGTATATTATATACAGGCTTTTGATTTCGGGGTCTCGAATTTCACCTAAAATTATTTTATTGGACTTTTTTAGACCGTACATTTTTTTTTTTTTTGTGGACCGCATATTGGGAGTTGGCCATTATTAATTCATACACTAATGACCATTTTATTTTTTCAAGGCATTATATATTAAAATTATACCTATTTTTGTATTTAGATAAAGTTTTTTTCACTGATCCCAACCCCACGGTCCCGACCGTACAAAAGTATGAAGGTACAATACGCACAGTGTGCATATTGTTTACAAAATTGCTTTAAAAACTAAACGATTTAAAGATAAATATATGCATTTTGTAGGTTTTGAACTTCCTCGATAACGACATTATTTTGAAAAAAAATTAAAAAATAACTCATTTATTTATCCTTCTCACCGGTATACGACGATAAACGAAACGAACAATTTTATTATTATTAAACCCATAATAAACAGTTCTACCGTCGCTTAGTTTGTAAAAAATCATAACGATGTGCTTCTCACCGTACAATATTATTGTTTTATACAATATTTTCATTATTATAATATTATAATATTATTATTGTACTAACAACACGGGACGGAAGTCTATGTACGGTTTGTATATGTGCAGATTACACCAGCTCGTTACGGCGTAAGGTCAGTGATATGTCACGGTGCGTTTCAGGTGTGCGGGGGGATACGTCTTGGAAGCAAATTTGTTATTTTCGTAAAGGTGAAGGATAATAATTTAATATCTAGTAGAGCAAACACACTCGGGCCAATTTCACGTTCACACGTCTTGCGTCATATAATTATTTAAATTATTCACAAGTGGACATGTGGTAGGTATACGCACGAACCCCGACTACCGTGCGAAACGACCCGAGCACGAAACGCGTTGTCTGGTTCGACGGCGATTTGTGTCCGACAAAACTTCCAAACCAGTTAATTATTTTCTTCGAAAAGATAAATCTGAAAACCTTTTTTCTCCTACAAATTTTGTCCATATAACCCGTGTTTACCGAGGTTTTACACACTGGACGACAACGACGACGACGACGTTTCGAAGACTTCATGCGAAAAATAATAATACATTAATATACGATATAACCTGCACCGTGACCGGCATAACACGTAATTAGTATTTTTTCAACATTTCATTCGCTGTATAATAATAATAATAATATAACCATATAGGTTATATGTCACGACGTTTTAAGCGTAATCCCGTAAAACATTTTTCTCCTTTACCTATTATAGATTCGAGGCCATAATATAATATCATTGATTAAATAGTATTTATAGGTACTATTATACTTTGTGTGTACCATCACTGCAGTATCTGTATAATGATAATATACATAATACATGTATATATACTATAAACACATGTAGGTGCATTAAAAAAACAATAGATTGTTTTACAATATTATTAAGTCGTCTGTTTGTTTTACGTACCTATAGTGGTAGTGCATAATATATAAACATATTGAACATACGTCCTACGTTATATTATTCTTATATTTTTTTCTTATAATATGTTTCAACGATATCAAAGCAGCAATAAATAACGAATAGACTAAACGTTTCATAATTTATTTTTTTTAAACGCCACAGTGCTTAATTTTACCTAATTTAGTTAAAACAATAGTGGATTAATAATAATTACGAATCCCTGAGAACGCGAGTATTTACTTTTTTATTTAGGTATTTATTTCAAGTTTAAATTCAACACTGGCGGTCTCTATCGTTCCATGGCATCAATATAATAATTATAATATCGAACTTAAGTTATAATATTATGTATTTCAAACGAAAAACTGCAGTTAGCATGCATAGGCACATTTTCTATAATTATAATAATATTTTATCCCGTCCCAGTTAATTCGATAGTCTTTTAAAATTATTATATACACAATATTTTAATATAATATAATAAAGATGGTTTTACCAAACGTATAGAATTCTAAATGTGTATCCGTAAGATAGAAAATCTAATTGCTGGGGGAAAAATGTGAAGGGTGTAATATAATGTGCCAACACACATATCTCATTAGATATAATACACACGCGACGTTTTGGAAATGCTGAAGCGGTGGAATAAATATAAAATATATTTTATTCATAGCATACCTATAGCCTATAGGTACATATTTGAAAAGAAAAAAATAATCGTATTTTAACACAATTTAGTGTAGGTACATTTCATATTTACTGTGTGGTATGTATTATATTTACTGTAAATTGATACATTGCTCTTAAGTGCATTATTTAAAATAATGCCATTAGGCGAGGAACTGTGTAAGTAATATACGTTTATACAGAAATACGTTAACTCGATTGATTAATGCTTAGGTGCTTAATGTACGCTCGAGTCAAGAGATATTGTACATATATATATATTATATTATACGACTCGATATTAAATTATTAAGATTAACTTTATAAAACAACTTCGCATACCATTTAGTTGGCGTATATGTTATTTAAATATAATATATATTATATAATTATGTGTAAAAAATTACAATTTTATTCACAATAGTGCAGCATACGTGTCACTAATGCAAATTTTGCCAAGGAGCCAATCGGACGAATTTTCATGAATCAAAATACAATATAATAATATGTCAATAATATATATTATGCTTAAACTCAGGTACCTATATACATCAAAGTCCACCTACTGGTGTAAGTACTTTATATAGTAGCGTCGTGGTCGTCCAATTTATACGATATGGTTACAATAATTTAAGTGCAATGATCTCGTTAATATCGGAATGTATAAATGTTAAAATGTTTTATGTGTTTTATAATTTATTTGAGTTATCTAAAGTTTTTTGAATAAATAATTTTTCAGTCACGTTTTTTTTCTTCTGTATCGAATATTATAAGAGACCACAATATGTCCACATAATCTAGGTAGGTAGGTATACTGCTATAGTGTAAAGGCTACCTCATTCGAGTAGCTTAATATATTATGCACATTTTTAAAATATAATATCATATGACACTAAAATATTATAATAAAATACACTGTTTCCAAGACAAAATTGTTTAAAATATCATCGTAGGTAGGTACCTACCTATATATTATAATAATACTCCCGTGACCTAGATGTCAACTCGATCGTGTAGGACTGTTTTTTTTTTTATAATAATTATGATTAATTATCTTGTCAAGAACTTTAGTAATAATATAATAACAATAATAATAATAACAGCGACAGACAATTCAACGATTATACTTATTATCTACACGTAAAACATGTTTCTCTCCCACAAAGATGTTTTGTATTATGTTCATTATAATATTATGTATACTGCACTACTGCAGGTATTAGGTAATAGACAAATACAGTCTTTATTTTGAAAATCAACTCACGATAACCGACGCGTTAATATACGATAGTTTTCAACCATAACCAGCGTATAGGTTCGTATTATTTGATATTTCGTTCGTCGAGAAAATTACGTACACATTTTAGTGACATACGAGTAGGTGACACGTATAATATATAATAACTTTTGCGCCAATATTAAGAATATTGGAATTTGAAATTTCAAACAATAAAATTATTGTATATCATATTATTATAATATACCTACCAGCCAATAGTATACTATATCTAGCTGTTACATATTTGATAGTAATTTCATATATTACATAAGTATACGATGATGTATATACATAATTTTGACCACCATATCGGCTTAGGTGTATTTTCCATGCATGCAGGGGAGGAACGGTTTTGGAACGAATGATTGAAACGCGTTTGTATTTGTGGCAAGTATTTTTAGTTGGGTGGTCACCCATCCGGGAGCTAGCAACACTGGCCGATACGTACACTGAGAGCATTTACGCAGTTGAGTGTACTTACCGCGCCACATTAAGTCACCGTTGTGTTTATATATAATATATCATATATATTTTTTGCGATATTAAATAAAACAGCAAGTACAAAATTTAATCCACACATTGTAGTGAAGCTCGATACGATATTAATTCTGTGTTTTAGTACACTTTATTTTCACAGATTAAATATACAAATGTTGTAAATTTAATCTGCGAGGAAAAAGTACACGTTTATGTGTTGTACAGTATAAGTATATACTGGGAGATTTTTGAACAGCGTATACTCTCGCTATACTGAAAAGTATTATTCATTTTTTATTTATATACAATATCTACTAAAAGTAATATTACAGATTATTAATTTTATTCCTAACTTTGTTTTTTACTGCAAAGTTTTAAAGTTTATATGCCGGTCATAGTGCACTACGCAATGGTTATATTATTCCACGAAGATCTCTTACTACCACTAAACTAAACTTTAAACGCTTATTAATAAAAAAAACCATATTCATTCAATATTCAAAAAAAAAATTTCTTTTTAAATCAAAAGTTGATAATGGTCTTGGCAACAGACGTAAAACAATAAAGCAATATAAAATGTTATCTGCCTAAGTATACTCGTATTATATATTATAGATAGTACCACCTACCTTACCTTAATATACTAAAAATCAAAATGTCAATAGTTTTATCAACGTCTGTAGTTATAGTTCACTGTGTTAAAAAAAGTCTCCCCATATAGTGTTGTGCGTATACGGTACGTCTACAAGAGGACCACTTTACACCCGCATGACGTCTTGTATCTGTTTTACACACGTGTAACATGGCAAATCCGTAATAATTCGGTACGTTGTTTGTTACAACTTATGCGGGTGGTAGGGTCTTCTTAATTTACGTATCCAGATTTATTATGTTTTACTATTGTAGCCGTGGTTTCTGAATGGGATCGTGGGGTGCAGAAATATGTTCGTGCATCGTTTGCCCTATTGTTTTTGGAATTCCGTTGACAAAACAAGTCGTTGATTATTATCAATAAAACATGATAATATTGCGATCATTTAAATAAATCAAATGATTATTAATCATTTGGGCGGACGACAAATTCTCATAAATATTTACGTGCATATAAGAACTCCGTCAGCTGCTCTGAAAATAAAACCGTGTGTTACACACACATAGAATATACTTAGAATATTGTAAAGTCGTAATACCCAAGGCAGGAATATAAAAAAAAACCGGGAAAGTCGCTCTTTCACTACTAGTTTTACTCTTTCATTACAGTAAAGGTGTCGAATGCGTACCTTGACATTGATAAGGTCACTGTAACGGATGTATGTAAAATAACTAAGATTTGAAATAAATGTTTACGAAAAACGATTCAGACAATGGACGTGGAGACAATCTGTCAGCATGTTATAATATATTTCTTAGGTTTTCTCACATTATATATTGCAATTAGTAATTTTTTTTCTATTAGTTATACATATACGGTAGGTTGAACTAATTTTTCCCAAAAACAAATCGCGTGTATACCAATTATTACAATATTATTTCATATAATATAATAATTAGTATAGGTACTTAGTATTCCTTATTAGCTGTTATTATTAAGTTATAAGCTAATATACTTGCAACTTACTTGACGTTTAACGTATTGTTTAGGCTTAGGCCTTCTACACACGGAGCTTTAGGCTTAGGCTTGACCACGTCCATCACGGTCGTGTTGTCGGAAAAGTCGATTGTATTACATATTATTATTTTGACCTGCAGCGAACAAATAACGCGTATTATTATAATATTATAATTTATAGATAGGTACCTATTTTACTTTTGTTGTGGCGGCGCCACATCGTCTGCACTCCGCGACGTTTCAATAATACATCACGCACATATTATTATTATTATGATCTTTTAAGATAGTCAAGATAGTCGCGGCGTTGCCCATAAAATATAATATAATATGGCAATATTATTACATCGCAAACGAGCGTGATCAAACGCAATACGTCTACTATAGGTTATAGGTACGAAAACCGTTTTCAACAATAATTCTCGTCGTCGTCATCGTCGTCGGTATACAACGCCTGCCCACCTGTATTGTTGTATCCACATGATACGAATAACGATAAAATCATTTCCACGAGTGTGGCAATATCGCTTAATGTATTCAGCTACATGGCTCGTGACTAGTCGTGTTATATTAGCATATTGTATTTTGTTTTTAGCCGTCCTGGAGACACCCGAGTGAGATATAAATTCGTTTTCGATTACCCACAACGACGTCTGCAAAACACGACGCGCATATACTGCAGTGTGCAGCTTCGCTCGGAATTGCTATATGCTCGTCCCATTTTTCCACTGCTATAACTAATTTGTTCAAATTCTGATTTTTAGAAATAATTATAAGTAGGTAATACTAGGTGTAGGTACATATTATAAGGACCATATTTTAAAATGTTTAAGCTTTTTATACCATTTAAGGAGTGTCCAGCTGTGGTGATACCATGCAACTTTTTTATTATTAATCAAACATTTGTTTTTTTTAAATATATACATATATCAACCAAAACTTGAACTACCGAGAATTATTTAACTTTGTACAATAAGAATAGTAAATGCATGATAAAAGGATTGTGAGATTTGGGGGAGGGGGTGGGAGTGGCTTTGATGATTTAAAAATTATAATTATTATCTATATGCGATTATACTAATTTATTTTACCTAATCTATGAACATTTTATAATTTGAAAAATTGTCAAAGTATAATAACATTAGGTAAATATTAGGTGTATATTAGGTACCTACATAATATAGGTAATATTAATATTTTTGTAAAACCATTTTTAAGGATTATTATGTTAGTATAAACATTTTAACAACTCAGAAATAAATCGTTCAAATTTTGATTTCGATATATGCAGGAACAACAATTTTCAAAAAAATCAACAGCTATTAACATTCAGTAAAAAATTTTGAATCTTGTTATTTGTTTCGCCACATGATCCTACTGAAATGGCGAATCACTCTTTATAAAAACTATAGACGTCTTATAGTTAAGTTCACTATTTAAAAAAAAAACATAATAACAATATTTGGACGTACCTAGGCAATATACAAAATCAGTCTTGATTCCATTTCACAAATAACAATAATTTTATGTCGTCCGTTGCTTTTCAATTTACGGGGGACTTCTAAAAATTTTAGACGGTCACATAAGCTGGGATTATAATATTATTATTGTGGGAAGTCTAGTTACAACTCAATATTATAGGCGTATGCGATTAACCTATGTAGTATCCGTTTTTTTTTTTGTGAATTGATTATATAGGTACATTATTTCTATTTCTCTGGTAATATTATTAAAATAATATCATGATATGTATTTTGTACGTCCGATGTTTTAAATCGTATCGCGTGTAGACGTGTGTATAGTGTTATTTTCCTAAACGCCTTAAAGGCAAAAATATATAATATGATCTATTTATATAAATCTGCCGGTGACCTTAATTGTTATGTAATAGTGAATTTGAAAGCGTTTACGATCGACGCGTGTCGTATTGTACGATTCGCTATACATTATCATATTATAATATTACACTTTATAATAATTTATATATTATATATTATATCAAAACGCAAACAGCGGACGGAGATCCTCCGAGCGTTCGAACGTCACTCAACGTCTGAAAATCGTTTTGTTTTATTTCGCTCAAACGCATATATAATATAGCGTATAGTTCAACATTCGGACATTTTCGGAACGCCAATAATTTAATAATAGTTTTTATTTATTTTCATTATATTATTATTATTACCAATAGGTACCGCGAATCGCAATATAATAATTGGCGCTCGTTACAACATGATTTTTTTTCAGAGCCGTATGCACAAGAGCCCCTGGACCATATTATAATAATAATATAATGATACGTAATATACACGCGTCGCACTCACACACACACTCACAGACATAATATGATATTATTATAATAGTGTCTCGTGTCCGTAGCCCGCGGCCCACGACCAATAACCATCATCCTATGTATACGATATTTTTTTTTATAACTCGTGCACACACACACTTAGGTACCTCATTATATACGAGTGTGAGGCGTAAACTTTATTTATTATTATTATTATAATACTGTATTTTCAACGTCGAATTATCGTCGCGCTGGACCTCTTGCAGGCTGCGGAGTCGTCGTCGTCATCGTGAAACCGTTAATATCACGAGATGGACCGCGTGTGGGGTGTGTTCACCCATTGACGACGATTATTGCTATAGATAATAATAATATGCATTTTAGTTCCCACACTATTACATGTTATTATACATACGTGGACAGCAACGCTCACGGTACCTACAGGCCGCGTCGCGTCGTCGATACGACTTTTCGTCGTCCGTTTAAAATTATTGTTGAAATACTATACATAATATGATGTATACGATTTGGGAAAATCATTACTTTGTCGGAATCCCGCTCTGCAACAATAGCTGGTGTATAAATATATTATATTATCGAAAACGTATTGAAATTGAAAATAATAATTCGCGTTATTTTATTAATATGGTAGTACTGCACTGCAGAGACAATACCTAGCTAATTATTAATGCGAATTTTTTCAGACTAGAATTATTACTAATTTTCATTAATATCGCATTCAAATATATTATATAGTCGTGTGCGTTTTAAGGTTTCCAAAGGACGCTGCTAGTAGACGACGAGTTCATTACCAACAAATATATTATATATATATTGGCGTGCGGGTGCGGTGTATACGAGGCCAAAGGGTGTACGGGAAACCCTGTGTATGATATCGTATATGATATCGTGTATGACAATCGATTTTAAGAGCATTTAAATTTTTTCCTCATAATATATATTATAAATATTATGTATGGGTAGTTACTTGATTGGCGACGGACTATACACGTGAACATCGGATAATCGTGTCGTCTGAATTTTTTCGCGTAATAATTTAAAACGCAAATATTAGGACCTCGAATGTACAGCACACAACGACGTATTATTAGGTACGTGTAATTTTCGTGAAAATACCTATGTCCGTATACACTGCAGGTGCTGCTTGAACCGCCCACGCAGAGGACGACGGCGATGATAATGTGTTGGGCAAACGGACATTTTTGGATTTCGCCTACGTAGGTTATAATATACATCCGAAAAAAAAGTTCTGTCGTAAATTACGTTTTACTTTTGAGGACTTATATATAGGTGAGTATAGATACGCTGCGATCATGTCCAATCGCGTTAGTTTTGATTGTTCGTTTTTTTTTTCTACGTACACAATACATTATTATATTAAGACCATTGCACTGCACGGAGATCTGTGGCTGGTTTTCTCTATAGGAATGAAAAAAAAACCGCTGGTCAACTTATATCGTATATTATATCGAGCGTAGTATAGGTATATGTGTGTGTTCGTTCAGACCAGACGTTAAAAATATATAACCCTACAGTCGTTTTGCGTGCATAAAAAAAAACCTTGCAACTTTGCAACGATATTATAGGTACATAATACCTATCGTATTTAATATTATAAATTATTTTAGAACCTTTTACGTCGACTTTATTATGCAGCGGTATTGTTATAAATTAATACTTTTATTTTTATAATAATGTTTTTATAACTTATATTATTATTAATTGATAATAATTCTGACAAAATAACGCAATATCCGTTTACTTGCAGCGCAGGATACAAACGATTCAATAAATAATTTATTAAAACACTTACCAACTTATAATGTTTTTATATTTTATATACATATAAATATATAGGCGCGGGGTACATGAGTTTGACTTTAAAAAAAAAAAAAAACTTAATACCTACATTAATATACATATTACATTATGACTATCAAAAGTTGTTACAAGTCTAAATATAATTTGATAAAAGGTATCGTAAAATATTATATAGGTAGGTATACTTGCAATTTGCATTCAAACAGTTGTGTTTATGCGTAAAAAAATTTTAAATGCTGACGTTTAATTACTATGGTTAATAACTATAGTTTATAAGTACCTACCTACCTATATAAAAAAATTTAAATGTTAAAAACTTCTTAAAGTTTTAGTGTATATTAGGTACATATTTGATATTTATGGCTGGTTATTCACACCATAATTATTTTTTGTTAATCTCACTAAGTGGTACGGCGCAATTATTTTCGGACGAATACATTTCATCTATACTTATATTTAAAGCTTAATTTATATAAAAATAAAAATTGTTCAAACGATATTATATAATATTAACACTATATATAAAGTAAATATAATGATATTTAAAAAATGTATTTAAGTACTTATAACTTACAATCTAAACTTTAGGAACTTCAAGGGGTTTACCGCTTAAAATATTTGTTTAAACACTTATTAACGCCAAAACGCAATGTTTAAAGAATATTTTATACTTAAATGAAAATATAGGGATAAATGTTTAAAAAGTTAACGTAAAGTGAAAATTGTTATTATAATCGTATAAAATATAAATATTTTCTACGCAATACTATAATAACCAATAATAATAATAATTGTTGAACTCAAACAAGTAGTAAGTATAACGTGTGGACCACCATTATCGATATTCGTTTTTTGTCTATTATACATTTTTATCAATTAAATAAAACTTCATGAATCATACTAAAAAATGTCGACATTTTATTGAAACGTATTAAATAAGCTTATTAGATTGAGTATCACTACTTATCATTAAATTACAGAAAATAAGTTACTTCTCGGAAACCATTTATTTTTGTTGTTATATACGCTAAATATATAATAACTCCAACCTACCTAGTTTAACTGGTACCTGGTTAAATACAAAATTTTCGACACTGTCAGATGATTAGTTAAGATTCCATGCACAACTTTAGACTTAACTTTATTTCGCATTCGAGAAACAATAATACTGTGCCTACACTGTTTATAAAATTATTATATAAACAGTATAGGTATCTATATATAACCGAGTTAGAGCTATAGTTAAAGCTAAACCAAGGGGTTTGAAGAATTTTGTTAAATAATTATCGTTCTATGGAGCCATCTATATTGCGTAATATTAAAATATAGACTATCAAAACTTTATATCATATTATATTATTCATTCAAAAATATATAACATACTTGCGTGTAATCTATTCGTTGACGTCGTATACAATGCAAAATGGCACAGTTCATTGTTTATTACGTTTCATTATGGCTTTGACTAATTGTTGTCCTTAACGAGCTCTTTGTTTGAACAATTCGTCTTGTGTGACAATATAAGAGTGAATCGAAATTGTTAAACATTAATTGCACGAAAACCGTACACGTAAGGACAAAAACGTTCAAATTAAACCTTTTGATTTTTTGCCTCTGCGAAATAATATTATTATATTATATATGTATATTTTTTTTTGTTGAGAGTAATTCCACATAACTTAATCACATTTCTATTTTCTACCCTTTAAATTCATAAATTAATTTTTGGTTTTATATTCGAATAACTTTAGACGGCTAATTATGTTTTTAAATTAGTATATGGGAGACTTTAAATGTAATTTCAACTAAATAAATCAAAATAGCATGCCCATGTCTTTATAAGTGACAAATAAATGAAAAAAAAAACATTTATTTTTTTTTCGCGGCGTTTAAAAAAAATGTACTTATCTACGTAATAGTGATTTAGACGCGACCATTGTATGCGTTTCATATAGCCCCAATGGTCATGATAGAAATAATTATTTAATATTATTTATACAAATAATATGGTTATACCTACTGTAAGTAATAATGAATTGAAGGGGTAAAGTTGGTAACCGCTCTGCTGTACGTCGTCATTAGTAAGTTAGTCACTGTAATGGATATTATGTTAAATTTAAATTCAATACGATAAAATATTAAATCATGGCAAACGAAAAACGATTCTGAGTGGAGATATGGAGACGGTCTGTCAGCACTCAACGTTATTACCTACTAATTGTATTTTATTATACATTCATATTGGTATTATAGTAACTTATTTTACAATAAGTAGTACGGTAGGTTGCATTTTTTTTAAATGTATTATATTATTAATCATAATAATATAGTATACAGGGTGATTGTATTTACCAAACATGCACTCCCACATTTTTCTTTATTAATATTTATTTAAATTCTTCAAAATCTGATTTTAGGATTTCTGTTTTTCAAGTGAAAATTTTTCTACCATAAATTATTTAGCGAATCATTTTTCTGAACATTTGATGTATCAGAATCAAAATTTGCACTAAGTGATTTTGAGTTATTTAACTTTGCAATGTACTAAGGATAATAGTTCATAAAAATAGGTTTTGTAGATATGGCAATAATGGATTTAAACAATAAACGATATGGTGGTTTGAAAATTGTAGTGATTAATATTATATTAATTAGGAAGTTTATCAACATTTATAATTTGTAAAAATACTCCAAGTATAATAAACACTAGATGCAATTACCATAATATATTTTATATTTTTGTAAAAAAACATTTTTAAGGACTATATAATATATATAGGTACCTTAGTATAAACATTTTAATAACTGAGAAACTATTCGTTCAAATTTTAAATAAATTAGGTACCTACACCTATATTTTCAAAAAAATGATTCATTAAATAATTCACCAAATAGGGTTAATTTTTGAATAACAAAAATCGTTTTTTTTTGTTTAAATATCCAATTTTGTCAAGTTTTTTTTTGAGATTTTTAGTTATCTGATAGAAAAACTTACGAGAAACCTTCTATGTCTTAAATTGCCGAGCCTTAGATATTATAATATGTATTAAAAATTCCAATACAAACTTCGTGGTTCTAATGATATTTTGTCTAAATTTGATCTAGGTACAAATCTTTCAAAAAAATTGTACCTATGTATTTTTGGTATTTTTAACTGCTGTAATAAAAAATAATCTGAAATCTTGTGTAATATTTTATAGTTTTTTGGCAGAACATAAAATTGTTTATCAATATTTATAGAAATAAACTAAAAGAATTCAAAACTTTCAATCTTTATAAAAATTCTTTAAATTTAGTTGAAACAGTTTTAAAATTTCATTGAGTAAAGAAAAAGTTTCTGCGGTAAATATATTTATATTTTAATATTATTTTTTAACAAAAATAATTGTATGAGAAATCATTATTTTACATGTAAATATCCAATGTCGTCAACATTTTAACTTCAGACGTTTATAAAAAATAGTAGGTAGTCCAATAAGTAGTCGTACGCTCTACTATTTTTATTTTTGCAAGAAAAATATACGAACAACCTTGTATTTTTTTTTCAAACCTAATGAAAAAATGTACGCATTTTTAATAACAAAATATTTTGCCGTTTTTTTGTGATTTTAATGAATTTCAGAAAAATTTAATTTTGAATGGTTAATAAAAAAAAATTTTATTAGGTACTTATGTATTTTTGATTTTCTGAAAGAAGAACTAACGAGAAAACTTGTATTTATTTTTCAAGTTTTTTTACTCACAAACAAAAATAAAAATGAAAACTAAAAAAAGTCCAAAGTTTCAAATATCTTTTAAACACAGAGTGATTGCCAAAATAATCCAATTAGATTATGATTTATTATGTCCAGTAAATGCATGCTTTATATGAATATTTGGTGAACATTTCTACAGTCTACGGTTACCTATTTATTTTGAATTATAACAAAAAATCAAATTTGATTATCAAACTATCATATTTGGCCTTCAAATAATACCAACTAAATCCAATTTCTTATCGAATAGTTGAAGATCAAAACACTTATTTTCTACTATAAAACGTATAGATACATGCGCGGTATTATATTGATAAATTGATAGGTACCTATATATGTGTAAACACAAAAATAAAAAACATACATCATAATATATTGTAAAATCAATAGGTACCTACATTTATCACTCCGATCAGAATCTAAAAAAGCATATTAGTCAAAACTTGAATAGACTTAAATATTTTACAAAGATAACATTTACATGTACATTCTATTATCATCTCTGAACCTAATCTTACATTCTGCATTTATTGAGATTTAGTATCTTAATAACTGCCACAGCCCCTTATTACTATTACGTATTAAGAAAATTAAAATATAATTTATACATTGATCATCGAATAGATTAAAATGTTAATCACAACACCGCCGTGGCGGTTGGAGCAAATGAGGGGAGGGGGCGTGGCCTTCCACGAGCTTGAGAAATATAAATAAAAACGACAGCCCCCCCTCCTAAAAATTATCGGCCACTGGCCACCTGGGTTTCGCGATGCCATCGCCACTGTTGGAAGGCGTTAGGTTATAATAATATTATGTACTTAATATACTATCAAATATTATACATTTAATTTTCTCCCTTCGCAACCAGCAGAAACATTTTGTAAAATGTTTTCCTTTGTATTTACACAATACTATTATTGCCCATTGTTTTTTATTGTTTCGCGACGGATTGGGGAAATGACTTTTGGTTCTCATTGCGTTCGTTCAAAAGTATGTCCGTTGTTATAATTAATTTAAGTATGAATCGACAAAATATATACATATACATAATATTATATATATATAATATCTATTATATTATGTACATTGTACAGAATGCGTATTATTACAATATTATATTGTTCGATCGCCTTAACGAAATTATATA
Source organism: Metopolophium dirhodum (assembly GCF_019925205.1). Lineage (NCBI taxonomy): Eukaryota > Metazoa > Arthropoda > Insecta > Hemiptera > Aphididae > Metopolophium > Metopolophium dirhodum. Next base: position 3,742,512 of record NC_083562.1, read on the forward strand.
ATGCAGTCAAAGGAAATATTATATATTTTTCTATATTTGGAATTATATCATTTATAATATATAACAGGTATTGCGAAGGGGGTAGCGTTTTCGTACTTTTAGTTAAATATTATAAAACTTGTGACGGCGGGACTAAATAAATTCTCTTGAGAGGGCACACTAAGCCATATTATATATATGCGTATATGGGTAAGTGCCGACTGTTTGTTTTTATTCAAACCGAAAGAAAACCTTTTTTGGACCATAAGGAAATAAGTACAGGTACCAGCTATATGTAATATTATAACATAATAGATATTATCGTATAGGAAGCCAGTTCGAGTTTTTGATATTTTCTTTTAGCCGATAAATCGATACAACCATATAGTCAAATGCCAATAAAATATTAGCCTGCGTGCGGTATATACGATGTAGGTATACGTTATATACCATAGGTGGTGTACCTATATACTCACTACTTATGTGCATCGAATAAATTATAATTATATACGTCGTATAGCGATTTATGGTACGTAATAATATTATGTATAATAATAATAACAACAAGAACACCACACCGGCGCGGACTCATATCGCTATAATGTAATATTATAATATAATATTCTCTGCTGGCCCTCTGCGCGCGCAAACTTTTCGAATGACGATTGGCTGACGGGACGCACGGCCAGGGCGAGGGGGGGGGGAGGGAAACACAAATCGTGTGCAGTGAATATTGTTAGGTATAATATTGTGTGCACGGAAAAAAAATGATTTTTTTAAAAAAAAACACGACGAATTAACATGCGGCGACCGATTATTATTTTATGACGGCGGTGTGTACGTATAATTATGATCGATTTTAATATTTAATGACTCTGTAATTAAATGGCTGATAAGATATCAAGGTGACCTTGGGTCCTGTCACGCCGGTTTCGAATCCTCCGGGCCGCCGCCGCCGCCTCTGCCGCTGTAGTAAATATCTCATTGTTCTCGGCGGCCGTGACGCGATCGTCCAGAAATCGATTGCGCACACGTCGTCGTCGTTTCCTGCAGTGATGTTTCCACACACCGACTAGGAATTATTATTATCGTCCTGTGTCCTGCAGTGTATTATTATTATTATTATTATCGTTATTATGATGATGTAGTGTAACGTATGTACCTATACATGAAATGTGTCGTCGTCGCGGTGAGTGTAGGTACCTACTTACATAATATTATAATATGATATACCGCGAGTCCGCTATGAAACCAGGGTACACAGAAAAAGTAAAGTTGTTGCGTATGCACAAAGAGGTAAAAAATTTTATGTTATTGGAAGTTACGATCCAATAGTCGAGTCTCGTGTCCCGCAAACAGAATTTAAAAGTATACGTATACTGTATAGGGTAGTAGGTAGTAATATAAGTAACTGAGTTATAGAGTATACCCTGTACTTATAGACACGTGGTTTACATATATATATATAACATACAATGTAGGTACGTCACTGTACGCGTGTCCCGTGAAGAAGTGACCGGCCGTCGTCATCATGTGATAGTATACCTATATGTTATGAAAAAAACCCCTTTAAAGGGAGGAGGTATAACTTTGAATTTTTTTAGTTATGAGCAATTCAACTTTACTTAAAACAAAACCGAACCTACCGCATATTTGCTGACGTATCTTCAAAACTTTTCAACTTTTTATCGAATTTTTTTTTATTTCAAAACTATTTCATTGTGCTATCAACCAACATACACAATCAAACCAGAAATGTTCAAATTGTTTTTATTAAATTAAAAAAATGGTAAAAAATTAGCATTTATAAAAGGAAATCGCGTAGGTATAACTCTAAATAACGCCGCGCCGTATAATATACAGTTACTACATTTTTATTTTTTTTATTATTCTACATATTTCTTTTTTTTTTAATTTAATAAAAATAATTTGTACATTTCTGGTTTGATTGTGTACATCAGCAAACATATGTGCGGTAGGTTCGGTTTATTTAAACAAAAGTTGAATTGCTTATAACTAAAAACTAAAAATTTTCATAATTTCAGGTATGCTATCATAATATTTAACACCAGCCATTTTTGTCATTTCTTCACGGGACACATTGTAAACAGGCAATTCATGGTCAAGACCATATATAATGTCGTACGCAGGACTTGTGCGTGCGTGTCGGCTCGATACGAAATCGCTGAACGAGATATAGCTATATAATATGAGTCATGCATAGAGGTACCTATACCTATAATATTGTACTGCACGCCACTCGAAAACCCTCAGACTGTATGTATACAATAACATTTTATGCGCTCGGTGTTCGTTAATTTTATGCGGTGCGGCAAAGGATATTTAATGTTATAATATTTCCTATAATATACAATATGTTATATTATACGGTATTCTGGAGAAGATTTCGTCTACGGTTTCGTAGTTGCTGCTCCGTTTCCATATAAATCGTACGGAATTATGCATAAAATTACACATACCTTCAGCCGTCGTCGTATACCAATGTCGCGTATATTATCTCCGTTATATTATAAAATTATAATATAATAACAATATTTCGATTCCATACCATCAAGTCTTCCGTACGGCTCGGTCGAGGCATCTGAAGCAACAGCATCGCATCGCCGCGAGGTCTAAGAGACGATAAATAACAAAGCGGTGAGACTTAGTCTCCTACGCGATATTGCGGTAAGTATACGCATACTATCCATAGCCGATTAGTCCATTGACGTAGCGGGGAAGGTATTATATATAGTGCACCTCCCCACCGCACTAATATTTTTGAACGGACGGACGGTTATAGGATACGGTTTTTTTCAACAAAGTTTACCTACCACCGATGGCAGTTTTTTAAACGAGACAATATATATGCTGAGGGTATATTATTACTATACATAGTGTAATATTATCATTGTTGTTAAAAGTACCCATATAGATATCCATATTCCATACATATATGTATATATATAGGCACGTTATAATTTCTTGTTTGGTATATACCTAATTAAAACTATACCTATATTATGTATGTTTGCGTATATATAGGGATCGTAGTACGCTCCCATATAAATTGGTGTAAATTAAGAAAAACATGGATTATTTATGAAAATAATAAATGCTTTGTATTACATACTAGTACAATATGTATAGATAGCCGGATTTGTAGTAATAATAAAAAAAATTATGAATAATTCAAATCTCAAACGGGTGGACTTGAATATTTTTATTTTATCACCCCCTCGCGGAAAATTTCAAAGTATACGCCACTACATTTTTACATACACATTAAACACACACACTAAAAGACAAGCGTAGGTATATGTATAAATTGATGGCCGTGAACAGGGTTAGGGTGCCGGAGTTCTGTAAAAAAAAAAAAATGGTCGCTTCCGGAAAAATGGCGTCGAGTCCGCTGGGTAGGTACGCCACTGACCGTGTTATTCACAGTTTGTTGTTTCGGGGAATGTATATATATATGTGTTCTTCCGTCAGTATATATACTTAGGTATATTCGCACACGTCTGCCTGAGAACGGAAAATCGAACACCTGCAGCAGCAATCGTATATAACATAATGTATAATAATAATATGTAACCATACCTTACACGCGCGTGAGTCCATCCGTGTATTCGTTTGCGTATAATAAATAATTTTTTGATTATACACCGCGCGCTACTCGTTTTTTTCGACGCGTTCATAAATCAGGATTTATGGTTATAAACAGATATAGATATAGATTATCCTCGTGGGGAAACCGATCGAGACCATAAAAAGGTATATATTATGTGGTTAAAATACTAGCCGCGTATACATCGCCGCCACGTCTTTAATATGTCACTCTCTCACCAACCACTCGTGCACTGTTACGTCACTTATTTAATATATATATACAGAGGTATACCAGCTATACCGAATACCTCGCCCGGAGTCTGTAGTCGTTTTTTTCCCCGTTTTTTTTTTTTTTTTTATAATACTTTTTAGGTCGCTTAGTCGGTATAATGTATATACATATCATATATAGATGCTGGTTGAACCACAATAATAATAATAATAATAATAATAATAAAAAATAATAATAATAAACCTAAGGTCTTTTTCGAGTGGCAGGTAAACGCTATAGCCTATATAAGCTCTCCCGGGAAAACCGTCATCCTCGTCGGGTACTGATTTTATGTTTACTTTTGTATCCAAATCCGACCAAATCGTTCGAATCGATTGCGGGTACTTATATACACCATATACCTATATTATATTTTGTTTTATACGCGCGTATGTTTGAATATAATTAAACGAGTTTTATGAATAGACAGTAATAATCCGCGCAAACAAAGGAATTCATTATCTCCTCCACCCCACCTGCAGATACGCGGTGTTTTAAGAATGTAATTTTATTACATCAAACGTGTGTGTTCGGATAGTATAATATGTGTTCGAGAAACGTTTAAGAATAGACAACGTGAGTAGGTATAGTTGCGACCAAACTGTATCTAAAATATAAAGAAATATGTAAATTATTACAATGTTTTTTGACCGACAACGGTTACGACTTGCGACGTTCGAATACTAGGTCTATATAGGTATATTATATATGCATATTGTATTATTGTACGTACATATACAGCGCTGTTGCAGAGTGAAATCATTAGATTATTCATAAGCGGAGGGGCTCGCTGGAGACTTGTTGCGTTTTCATTCCTCGTTTTGATCCGCTACGGCGGAGACACGTCCTATAATACAGCGAGACATAAATGTTTCTGGGCCGAGTCAAATACGAAATTACATTTGGCGTGTTTCTGAGTTTCAACGCTGCAGCGGTTATAGTATATACGCTCTGAGCGGCTTTTCGCGATTTTCTCGGCATTTCATATATAATATTATAACAAACGTTTCAGCATGATAACGTGGATTATTCAACGCGTCTCTCGACGTTTATAAACTTTTTTTTACTTCAGAGGGAAGGTACCCCCCAGGTATTTAACGATGTTTTTACACTGTTGATTATCTACTCTTCGACCAACAAATTTTCGAGTAACACGACTATATACAAGTGCACCGAGGCGGCGACTCAATACCGCCCGGCTTCAGTATATATCCTGTCCAAAAATTGTCGTGTCCTTGGTTTACATCAAATCGACCTATGTTATATTATTGCATTAAATTATATGAATATTCATCGAAAGTATTACATGCACGTGTATATGTAAATAAATATTATAATGTTCTAGTCGTCGTTATATCCAACAAGTACCTATAGGTATAGGTAGGTACTATATGCTATAATAGTGGTATGGGAGCTACAATAGAAAACTGTGAGTAGGTGTATTGGTAATTATTACATTATAGTCTATATATAAAATCTTATGCTTCCTATTTGTTTTATTTGAGTAGGTAGTTCAAATAATTACGTAGAGACTATACTACATTTCTAGTGAATTTACTGAATTACGAGTTGTCGAGAATTTCCGCTCTAAAAATTCGGGATAGGTAGGTAATAAAATAAATACATCATTAAAAAATAATTCATAATACAAGTTATTTCTTTTCATCATATATGGTTGATTGAAAAAATAAAACCAATTGATACAGTTAAGTACAATTTTATCCTCAGCCTTTAATCTACTTAAATTAAATAATAATTAAATTGATAACTTTTACATACTTACCTTATAAATTATGAATTCAGCCCTAATTCTAACTCGACAGTCCGTAAAATAGATAAAAAATTGTGCATTTAAAATTACTACTGTAAAATATATGACGTACTAGCCTAAAAAATTAAAGCAAAAAAAAAAATACTAGATTCTGAGTTTTACGATTGATTTTTTAGATTCATCTTTACGTATGTTTTTAGAACATTATACCGCGGGGTAGTATAGGTAGCAAAAAGTTTTAAATGTTTTAAAACCTGTAGCCTATATATTTTGAAATATACATACACGGAATAGTAATTAAATATTTTAAGCAAACAAGAAGATAATATAGTTAATATACATTTTGCAAAAAAGACACTGTATAAATAAAAATAATTAAAACTAATTAGGTATCCCAATTATGGTTTAAAAATATAGTAAATGTTAACGATTGATTTATTCATTTATATCCACAGTCCACTGTCGTGCACTGATACTTTGTTTATGTTTACTTATTATAATTATTTATTATTTATTCAATAATTTTAATAACATAAGCAGTGATATTCTTATATTCAAAAAAAGTATAAAAAGAAAAGTGTGCCTTAAAATACACACATAGGCAAAATCACGTGAAAACTGTCAGACCACAATATTACAGGAAGGAACGCGATTTACGAAAAAAATTTCTTGAGAAAGCATAACAAATTCGTAGTTAAATAATGAAGTTTTAAAATACAATAATCTTTGTGGAAATGTTACGTATTACAATGTAGGTACTATCCGACACCTATCACAGCAAACAACAAAAAAAAAATATTAATACATACTAATTTCTACTATTATTATTATACCTAATCTGCAAAAAAAAAAGAAAACAAACATCATTGTAAAACCAATATGTTCCAGAAATAATAAGGTATTATCAAAAAACTAGTGATGTCCCAACAAAAACACTCCGCTGGACTACAATCCATTTTATAATTTATAATTGTTTGTTATAACTTATAGACATACTTTTATAGTTTTATGAACTAAAATTACCATCGCTTATATTAATACCTACATAGAGGACATCACACAACGATATGATATTTAGTTCTTGTAAACACGATGCATCAATTTGTATGCAAATATTTTAAATGCACAATTTACTAAAATATAGAATATTTGATGATAATTTTTATTTCATCTACAGACTATATACAGCTGTTTGTTTTCAGATTTTGTTAGTTATCGAATTGGGTTGGATAATTTTAAAATGTATATTATATTAAAATCGACCAACTATTTAATTTTTAAAAGCTTATTATTGCGTATCATATTATTGTACTTATAGTTACATGCAAATGTTTTATTTAAACAAACAACATTTTTATTAAAATTAGTTTTTTAATAGAAATACCGTTCGGTTTTTTTTTTTATCAAACATGTATATTATATAATATATTATGTTTAGCATCAAATACACCGTTCAAATACAAATGTACCTATATAAATTCATATATTTTTAAAAAGTATAAAAAGAAAATCCTTCTTTACAGTACGATCTATCACTATTTTAATAAGATGCTGTATCCTATGACTATTTATTATTATTTTTTTTTTTGCGAAATTTAAGTAGAATGACTTATAAATATCCATTTATGTTATACTTCTACGATTAATAATATATAATATATGTATACCGTAATAATAGCATATATTATTGGTACTTTTAGATTTTAGATAAGTCGTATAGTATACTGTAATAATTTACTGAAATACTAGTAATTAATAATTTTTTTTCCCATTAATATTATTGAAAATAAGTAGTGTGTGAGATTCGTGAAGTTCTGTTCTTGCTGGAATCACGATGGGTTTATCTTAAATGGTTAACCATAAATCACATTCGAGACGATTTTAATTTGCCCTTTATGAAAATCACTTAATCATCTACATATATAATAATATAAAGTACACATCTGCGTACGTTTTTCCTCCTCTGGCAAAACAACGGGGAGGAGGAGACATAATAATATTATATACCTTATGTCCAAGTCCGAGCCCTGTAGGCAGTAAATTCGTCTTCTGCGCCAGTCAACCTTGGTCGTATATATAGGTATAATAATGTTCAGACGCAAGCCAATAAAGATGATTATCGGAATTCGACGGAATTTGTTAATTTGTCGGCCATCTTAACACCTGCAAAAAAATAATATTAGTGATAGCTTAAATATTTCCTGGTGCGTGCAACATAGGTATATCTGGTAATACACGACATGACGCGGTATACAGCTGGTATAATAATATATAATAGGTACGCCCATAATTTTATATTGACTACGAATTTACCTTCTATCACGTGAAACGACCATAGGACGTACAATTATTACTTTTTTATTCTTCACTCGGCGTATTGGTATGCACATTGACCAGTTATACCTATATATTATATTATATGTAATGTATATACAATGTACATGCATATTATCACAGAACCAACTAATTGCAGCCGGATTTCGATTTGACCACTTTTTTACCAAAGATGATATGAATATAAAAAATAGAATATAGGTACCTAATAATAAATAATAATAGTATATTATAGTTTAATAGGATAATATAATTTTCGATCAAACAGTTTTATATGCTTTTATTTGTTAAAATATTAATTTTTTTCGTACATACCTAGGTAATATATCTATAAAAAACATAAATATAATAAATGTTTAAATTGCCGCATAATTATTGTAGTTAACACATTCTCGCATGTACACGAGTAAACAAATGTTTCATTCGGGATATATGTATGTAAAATATTGAATTTGCCTAAGTTTAACTATGTGTTATAACATATAAGACCTGATTTCATATAAGAGATTTATATTTTTTTTTCCACTCGATTATCAATTATAACGAGTGAATTTCGTGAAGTATTATACTGATCGCTGTGTTGCATAATATTATATAACGTGCTTAACATTTCTAGTAAATACTACTGGGAGATCTGGCGGATGCGACATTGCAATATTATATTAATATTTAATTTAAAAAATGTTTAATACATTTTTTTTTCTTAAAAATCAATGATAGGTACAACTTGTTTTTATAAATAATTATACCTTATAATCAATTTCTTCAAATTCAGATTTTTGAAATTTGTAGCTGTACTTAAGGTTCATAATTTATAATTTATATTAAATACGTTTTAATAACTCAGAAACTATTTGTTTGAATTTTGATATTTTGAGATATCTATACATCAACATTTTCAAAATAATAATCTGCTTAACAATTTAATTACAGATTGGCTCTCATTTGAAGAAAAAAATTGATCTTTGAGTAGATTAAGTAGAATTATTCTTGAAATCAGAATTTGAAAAAAATTCGTTATTTAAGGGAAAATGAGGGTAGATTGGTGAATCACACGACCCTGTATGTACAACTAGATCAACTAGTTAACTAGATTATACGACATAGTCCCGAAAGGATAAAAAGTGACATAAATCATAATGGTTTATAAAACCTATAAGTCAGGGTTAACGTAATAATATTATTAACGCACCATTTTTCAAATTTAGATTTTATTTATTTGATAATTAAACGATCCTAGTGGCAATGATTAAATGAATACTTACATTGGTAAGATTAGCGAATATATAGTATAAATTACATGTGTAACCGATATAGATGAGATTCTTGACTAGCCGGCGTAACATTCTATATGGAGTGACTGGTCGTGTCCATAGGTGTTGAGGTGAGACGGAACGAGAAATAGAAATTGGTTTCTAGTGGTGTGGGGGAAGGGACATGGAAGGATACGGTGGCTAATAAATCAGGAGTATCGATAGTATCGTTAAGATGCGAGGTGATATACGCTATAGATCTTCTGAACAATTTTTAATGATGGCACAATTTATATTAGTCAAACTGAATAAAATACACTGCTGTGTTGTTGTTCACATGCACATTAACATGAGAAAGAACTCACTCTTTTCTTCCAGATAGAATTACTAGAAAGTAGTCAACCATTTCTGTCGAGATGAAATTCAAAAAAACATATCAATATAATATGCGTGTGCGAAATTCGATTTGCAGCCATTCTATCACTTTCAACGCGTGTATGACAAATATATATTATAGTGCATTTGCGAAAAGTGTTTTCGAAGATATTAGTTCGTATCATTGATAAAGCTATACTTATTATAATATATAGGGTAGCCGATATGTGCCGGATTTTCGGTTATTGCGCGGGAGCTCAGCTGGTTACCCGGAAGTCACCGCGGTGATGGTACTGCAGGTAATGGGGTGCGATGTAAAACAAAAAAATCAAAGCACCCCTTCATAATCATCATTATTATATTATTATTATTATTTCGAATTAAATCAAACGTCATACGAACGGATGCGTTCACTGATTTATGGCGTACGGTTTTTATTCTACTGCAGCTATTACGTCATTACTGTATAATATACGAGAAAATAAAAAATAAAAAAAAAAATTTTAAAAACACACTTTTCCATAAAAACATTTAAAAAAAAATTTTAAAAATTGCACTAAAAAGACAAAAATAATTCTCTGTACTTAAAAATAATGAAAAATTTATTGATGAAAAATTTAAAAGTGTGTGGTGCTCATACACTTGACATATATTCCCAGTCACTATCTTATAAACATGATTGAACAAAGAAGTGTATGTGAGACTTTCCTTGGCTTTTAAATTTTTCATCAGTAAATTTTTCATTATTTTGCTCTTATACTTGACATATACTGCCAGTCACTATCTTATAAACAGGATTGAACAAAGAAGTGTATGTGAGACTTAGCTCGGCTTTTAATGTTTTGTATGATGCACCACACACTTTTAAATTTTTCATCAATAAATTTTTCATTATTTTTAAGTACAGAGAATTATTTTTGTCTTTTTAGTGCAATTTTTAAAATTTTTTTTTAAATGTTTTTATGGAAAAGTGTGTTTTTAAAATTTTTTTTTTTATTTTTTATTTTCTACTTTTTAGTTGAAAGTAAATATTTTTATTAAACGTTTAAGAAATATGTTATCCGGTGTTTTCGGTACCTATATCAGAATACCGGTATAATGTTATTTGGTAATAATTACCGTTGTTACCATAGATATTATAATAATGGATAGGACACGCCTATACTTGCTTCGTAAGAGGTTGCGGTTTTTTTTGGGGAAGAGAGAAAGTTCAATATCTGCGAGAGATATTACGGCGACGTCGTGGGGACAATCCTTTTTTTTTTTTTGGTCCATGTCCCAAAATGACAACGGATTATTGTATTGTCATCCAAGACCAAGGTCTATACCAATTTTCAGAATTTTTCATCTTCAAAAAGTGCCTCAAATCGAGCGCGCAAGATTTGATCACAGACAGACGTGAAACCAAACTTAAGAAAAGTGTTAAAAATGTGAAATTATTATTCGTACGGCTGCAGTAGTCGCTGTAAGTATATATAGAGTGAACTGTGGACGGTTTTAATTTTCGAAATAATAAAAAATGATAGTGAAAAAAAAACCGATGATAATACATAATAATATAATATTACAATATATGAATAATTGCCAAAATGTGATAGATTATCAAATGGATTTTATAATTTCCGTTCGTGTTCTGCAGCTGTTATAGCGTGTTATTAGTTTTAACAAATGAAAAAAAAAATAGCAGGAATATAATATTATAATATTTACATTTTGTTAAACGTTAATTTATCAATTTTAACGATACACGTACCTACCTATACAATTAATAGATATTCAGAACGTCGACTATAGGTTATACATATATATTTGCGTGATAAATATCGCAGTTGTAAATAATCGCGAATAATATTTCACTGCCATTTCGTCAAACAATCATTTACAAAAATATTATGTTATTTCATAACAATATTGGTGTTTTTCCACTCGTCGCTCTGCAAAGGTCTACGTCGAAAGTAAAACATATTATTATATACGGTACAGGACATTTTCTACGAGCCAATGAGATTACACGTCTTGATGTTGAATTGATGATTGTAATAGCGCTTTTCTTTAAACTAATACCTACGCCATATTATTATTTGCAATTTAACTCGAACGATTTGTCGTTTATACGGCCACGCGGATAGTCTTGTCGTCGATACGGTTTCAAATCAATTAAAAAAGTCAATCTCTTTGCAAATAATGTCTTGTTCAAACAAAAAGCTATCTTCATGGATTCGTCTGTAAATGATGAATATACCCGCAATACATACTGTGCAAATAAATGTATAATAAAATATAACGTTTTATGAACATTATGATTTATGAAGGTATATATATATACCTACATGCTATATCGGAGACGACTTGAACCGGCACGTTCGGAATCGAAACTTTTGATATTTAATCATAAACATTTTATTTGAATTGATAGGTAATAAATAATAATATAATATAATGGATTAAATATTTGCATTCGTTTTTTAAAGTAGGTAAGTACCTATTTATTTATAACTAGAAAATTGTACTTGTGTATACAGTAAGAATATAATTGAAATTTAAATAAATCGGATTTCATTGGCAGACCTATGGATACCGGATGATTCATTTAACTTAAGACATTCATTATTTCAAAAAGTATTAATTAACCATGGTTTCATGTCGCTATAAAACAACGGGTTTTTTTGAAAAATATATATTTTTTATTCATATAATTATTTTTATGTTTTTTGTTTTTTTGAATGACAACATATAGTTTTAATTTTTTCTCCGAAAGCAAAATAATTTTCTGAGTATTTCGATACAATAAAACGAATTTAGGACGAGTAGTTAATAGTAGTTAATATGATTAGTTAGACATTTTTTAAATGTTCTTCATGAGTAGAATGGCGTGGTACGCAGTTACCCCGCAAAATGATGGTCCATTACTCCGCTAAACTTTAAATACTTATAAGTTATAACTCATAAACTACTTGCCTAAATTCAATTTGTATGTTGTAAAATACTAAGAAAATATTCTACTTTAGAATACGAAATTAAAACTATGTTGTCATTCAAAAAAGTAAAAATTAATTAGTTTAAACAATATTTAAAATAAATAATTTTTAAAAATGTTGTTTTTTAACAATTAGAAATCGTGTACATTTTTTTTAAATAATGAGTGGTTCATGATAATCACCTGGTGATATATAACTATGATACCTATTATCTAGATAATATTCTCATTCAAATGATTTTTTTTCGTCCGTGTTTATTTTACGTTTAATTTTAAGTCAGATAATAACTTAGTTATTTTTTACAATTTATTTAATAAATGACTGCGGATAACTATTATAAAATCCTATCATATTTATCGCAATTCTCAATGGTTTTAAAATAATATCACAGTTATGCGTGATATGTATTAATGTTAAATATTGAAATTATAAAATAGTATTACAAAACGCGGGTCGACCCGTATATTACCTCTATATTATGTCCACGTGCGGAGGTATGTGGTAATAGATAGGTGCCTACACTGAATATCGCATATTATTTTGAGCTGGATAAACACAGTTTAACGTTCCATATCAAGAGTAGTGTTGTATACGAACTTTTCAGTTCAGGTGACTACAAACACAAAAACAATATAACGAACTAAAAACCTTTATTCAAATTACTAAACACACACAAGTTAAAAAGAATATCACGTACACCGTAGTACTTCCGTACCACGACTCTCCGGCTTACTCTTCCTTTCGCCATGTATGTAATTTACATTTTAGTTGCCTCAGCACATTAGCTTCACTGGCCTACATTTCAAATGTATCGTCACCTATTACTTATTGTCTATGCTTAAAATTATACTAATTGTGATTTTATTACCTAATTGTTATCTTAACCTAATTTGTTGGAATGCATGATTATGCATGATACATCACTGTAGGTACTTGATATTTTTTACGCGATTTTCCTAAAAAATGTCATGTTATTGATGATATCGTTTTTCGTTGGATATAATATAGCGATAGGTATTTAAAAAAGTATATAGTATTATCGTCATAAGTTCGGACGTCGTTGTGCTCCAGGACCTGACATTTTACTCTCGGATGATCTTTTGATTTGTGGAGAATTTCTATATATCGTGAACATTATCTCAGCGGGATGTGAATGAAAGAGAGTGGACGAGAAGACATCATCCTGCACGTCGTCCACGTCAATCCGACCATTAGCCGTTTGTCGTCTTCCACCACGCGGCGTATACCGCGATAGGTTACCAGATAACGCGCTCTCCGCCGTCTATACCGTTGAGCCGATCGCTGCCGATGACCGTTATTAGTAGGAGGGTATTAGTCCGTTCATCGATACCATTAAAATTGTATCATCACATATTTTGCAACGAGTGCGCCAAGTGTTATGCGGTGAAACGGACCCGAAGACATAATTAATCGTTTCGATTCGAACGCATTTTTCATCGCGAAAAGCGTTTTTCGGATCTCGTACATAAGGCAGCAACACGCTATAGTATAAATAATAATATGCTAATATGTATTTGACGATGGCGTGCCGCTGTGTACACTGCACAAGGGGATAACATGATATTGTACAGTGGAACCTCGACGTCTCGAACGTATTTAAGGCAAATTTTCGATAACTCGAAGAAAGGCGAATGACTTGTCTTGGCCCCTTTGTATACATACAATTTTTTCTATGACTCGAATTTACGATAACCTACGTTTTTATTTGTATCCGACCGATTCAAGTCATTGAGGTTTAACTGTATATATATATATGTTTCGTATACAGTCACGAAAATGTCGATGTCTCACTGTTATTGAGGCGATTGCCTTTGAAATAGCCGAAACGCCGCCGAGCTAACGCAGTAAAGTTTTTTTGCGGTCAAATTTACTATAGTATAGCCAGTAAAGGTATAATATTGTACGACGAAGGTAATAGCACAGATTATATTAAACTTTTATATAATCTGTGGTAATATAGTTCAAAATATCATAATCGAACAATATATACACTACAGAACGCTGTGCAAATGTATGAATAAAGTCTATAAGTTGCATGTGAATTGTTTAACAGTTAACACGGTCTATCAATATTATGCCTAGAAAAATATTTTTCTGAGGATCTCGTGTATATAAAAAATAAAAATGAATATTATCGAACTTTGATATTCGTTTTTTATAGTTAATTAGTTATAATAGTACCTATTTCATAATAATTGAGTAGTACCTATTATTCACGCAATATCTTGCGTGGTACATGTTCCGCTTCTCAAATCTAATCATATAACTTTAAACGGGTATTCATTAAAAAAAACTTTAAAAGTCAATACTTATAATATGGATATAAAGAATATATTTACCGTTAAAAGAATCACTCAGAACATACTATATGTATAATAGTATATTATTATTTATGTAGGTGTACCTGCACATTTTTTTTTATCTGATTAAATATTTTTTTTTATGACTATCAGTTGGGTATTATATTTTAAGAAAATAAACAAATAAATACATGTTGATACACCTATAATGAGCTGTAATGGTCACTGTTTTAAAGTTTATACTATTACGCTGTACGCTGCATGATATCGGTACATGGACAGCTGTTGTAATTTTTGTCTTGTGATATTCAATACCTACTAAAATAATATATATATGGTTTTTCTAAAAATTACATCACGTGGTGTCGTTTAATGAATAACGATATACGATTGATAAAATTATAATTGATAATAGTTTGATTGGACTAAAATTATGTTTAGTATAATTAATCGTATAAATAATCGTGATAAAGGTCGAACTCATCGGAGTTTAAATACTTATAATAATAATATGTGTGTGTACAGCAACCCGTGCCAATTTCAATTGATCGCAGTTATTATATACATACAATTTCGTTTTCAGTCAGTCGTTGCTTGTTATTCGGTTTATCGTTGTTGTATTCGTGTTCCACATTGTTCGAAGGGTGTACGCGTAGCGATATGTACCGAAGGCTATATACGGCGCCTCTGGGCGTATTATACAATTTATACGTTTAATAGCAAATTTTAAGCGTACCACATCTCTCATAATATTTATTATACAATCTATATCGCAGTACATAAAAATATATAATAATATGCAGTTGGATTGTCAGAAACAAAATACTGCCGAAAACCGTTTGAGTATAAATTCGATAAGTTTTTTTTATTTTGTCTTAGAAAATATATTTAAAATAATATACCACCCCGATGCTTTTCGCAAAGACAATAATATTATACTCGAGTAATGTTCAAATAAAACTAAAAAAAAATGTGCATTTTCGTGCATTATATACAATGAATTCTCTCGTCCCACTTATATATATTTAAAAAACTATTATATTAAAATAAATTATTTTATAGTTGTGAGTCTTTCGTTATAACTTATAATTTACAAATCAAATATTATATATATTGATACGAGCTATAGCTATACAATCTTTAGAAAATAAGAAATGCGGTATCTATAATAATAAGACGTTTACTTACAATTTTGAAAATAGGTCAGAGCATATAATAACGCCAATCGGTGACCTCCGATCGTTATTTGCATGATTATTTGCTCGTGAACCTAATAAGGAGCATTTTCAAAATGTCTGTGTGAAAATACGTTCTTCATACCTAATTATATGCTGTCACCTAACCGTTATGCCTCTGCAATATTGACTGTTATTATAGTGCACTTTGAATTCACATCTGTGTTATTTGAAGGAATGGAAACCGTGCTAATTTAATATTTTACAATATCGTTATTATTAAGTATATTTTACAATAGTATATTTCTGTGGGTGTGACAATTTACTTTAATAAAAGAGAAAACTCGGAAAACGATTTTCGATCCCTCCCTCGATCGGTAACCCGAAGTATATACCAAGTTAATTCCAATCTTCTCGCCAAATATTCAACAAAGTATACAATGCCAACTATATAATTTATAAATAACAGTATAAATGTAACAACAATGGAAACCGAAAGAAAACACGTTGGCGCTAAAACCTAATTCAATTATTCAATCAGCTTATTATAATATTGTTGATATACCTAATATAATAACTTTTTTTTTGTTTCGAAAATTATTATTCTTATTATTATTATTTTTTAAACTACTGAGCATTAAAGAATTCACTGAATTGGCCACTGAAATGGTCCAAAAAAAACAACAAAAAAAAACGCTATTCGTTAGCCCACAACCGTTGTATCGATTCGCAGAGACATCCATACATAATGAACAGATGGGAATTGAAACTTTTCAAAGACCATTTTTTTCATGCTCAATATGCTTTAAAAATATACATACAAATATCCTATTTACATTTTTACATTTTAATAACGCATTAATATTTAAGTATTATATACACACTACACAGCGTGTGTCACGTCATATAAATTAACTTATTACTAAATATCTCAGTTCCGATGACCTCAGAATGAAATATGGTTTGATGTGACAACTAAAGGGGGGATCAAAGCACACATTTTAGAAAAACTTGACATTGAACCCGAATTTATAAGCAAACATCGCTAAATTCGATTAAGTATTAATTTTATGGGAAAACGTTAATAATAGGAAGTCGCGTTGGCGGTTTATCCAATTTTCCGCAATTCTATAAAATTTGAAACATATATTTTCTAATTTAGTTGCTACCTTAATATTATATGGGTGCCGAATACTTTTTTTATTTGAAAGATATTTGCTCAAATTTACATTTTACTTTCAATAGTGCTAGAAATATAAGTTTGAAAAATAACAAATATTGTGCATTGTTCAAATACATATTTTAGCTTCTATTATTATAATTTTGAAAATCAGGCTTTGATCCGAGTACCCGACCAGCAAAATGTTCTCTTCTTTTAAATTTAAAAAAAATGTGCTGTTCAGTGGGTTATTACAAGTGGGTCACTGTAATGGATGGTGTTAAATTTGAATTCAATGATATAATATCATTGTATAAGAAAAATGATTCTGAGCGAAAATGGTCAGTCAGCCTATGATATTACCAAGTTTTACAAACATTTTATAAATTTTTAACTACAAAAATATAATTATTAAATTATAAATTTGATGAATTTTGTCAAAATTTGAACTTTAAATGCTTATAAAAAAAAATTGTGCCTGTGTATTATTAATATTTTTCAACTGCTATTAGAACAATATATCAACAGCCTTATATTAAATTTTCACGCTTTTTTACCCAACAAATAAAATTTTATTGATATTTATAGAAAAAAAACTAAAAAAAATGGAAACTGAAAATGTCCGCAAACAGCTCAAAATAAGTCAAAATATTTGGAAAATGTTATGGTGTTTAGAAAATGCTAATGTAAACGTTCAGTCAAAATTTTATGTATCTACGGTCATTTGTTTTAGAGTGGCACCAAAAACCAAAATCGATTTTCTCAAAAACAGATTTTGCGTAAAAATTCCCGTTTTTCCTTAATTTTTCTTTTATTATTCACGCCGCATTTGAAAACTACTGGGAAATGTTTACTTTTGACCCCCAACATACCAACTATATTCACTTTCCTATCAAAAAATTACTGTTGAAGAAAATCCAAGCATTTTTACTGTCCAAAAAAGTGATGACAGACACAAAAAAAAAAAGGTGGTTAAGTGGATGTCGCTCTGCTGTACAGTAGGTTACAAGTGGGTCACTGTAATGGATGGTGTTAAATTTGAATTCAATGATATAATATCATTGTATAAGAAAAACGATTCTGAGCGAAAACGGTCAGTCAGCCTATGATATTACCAAGTATATTTGATGATATTATTGTGAATAAAGTAATTTATATATAACCTATTTACGTGGAGCCTTGTTTTACATTTTAAATCCTTAGCCATAAAAGTTAAACATTTTATACATTTTTAACCACAAAATAATTAATAAATTATAAATTTGATAAATGTTGTCAAAATTTGAACTTTAAATGCTTATAAAAAAAAATTGTGCCTATGTATTTTTAATATTTTTCAACTGCTATTAGAACGATATATCAGGAGCCTTATATTAAATTTTCACGCTTTTTTACCCAACAAATAAAAATTTATTGTTATTTATAGAAAAAAAAACTAAAAAAATTGAAAACTGACAATGTCCGTAAACAGCTCAAAAAGAGTCAAAATATTTTCAACATTTTATGGTGTATAGAAAATGCTAATATGAACATTCAGTGAAATTTTCAAGTATCTACAGTCATTTGTTTTTTAATTACAATAAAATAAGAAAATTGTTACATGAGAAATCGAGTAAATATCAAATGTTGTAAAAATATAAATTTCAGACGCTCATAAAAATTTAATTTAAGTTTCTTCTAGACATTTTTTTTTTGATAAAGGTAGACAAACTTATGAGTAATCTTATATTACATTTTCAAATCTTAGATTTAAAAAGAAAAATTTTTATGAATTTCAACTCAAAATAATTTGCTATTTTTCGTGATTTTTCCGTATTTTTTCAAGATTTGAACTTTAAACGTGTATAAAAAAAAACTGTGACTAAGGATTTTTAATTTTTTTCATCTGCCTTTGAAACAATAACCTAGGAGCCTTCTATTAAATTTTCAAGCTTTTTTACCCAACAAATAAAATTTTATTGATATTTATAGAAAAAAAATTTAAAAAAACTGAAAACTGACAATGTCCGTAAACAGTTCAAAAAAAGTCAAATTATTTTCAAAATTGTATTGTGTATAGAAAATGCAAATATAAACAACCAGTGAAAATTTCATGCATCTACGGTCATTTGTTTTAGAGTTACACCAATAACCAAAATCGATTTTGTTAAAAATCGATTTTGCGTAAAAATTCCCGTTTTTCCTTAATTTTTCTTTTGTTTTTCACATCGCTTTTGAAAACTACTGGGAAATTAAAATTTTGACCTCCCCAATGCACCAACGATATTCACTTTCCCATCGAACAAGATACTGAAGTCGAAAATCGAAGCATTATTTCGACTACTTATCGTGTACACAGACACAAAAATAAAAAAATAAAAAAAAAAATAAAAAAAAAAATAAAAAAAAAAAAAAAATAAAAAAAAAAACACACATCATTGTAAAATCAATACATTCATCGTTTCACTCAGAATCTAAAATAAAAAATAAAAAAACACGCATCATTATAAAATCAATACATTCATCGCTTCGCTGAAAATCTAAAAAAATTAACCAAATCCAATTATTTCCTGTAGGACATGTTTTTGTACTAAAAATGCACCGTCTCCGACGACCTCAAATTAAATTATTTTCAATTATGAAATAGCTGTAATTCGGTCAGCTTTAGGTTTTAGACGCGTGGATCAATGAATCAATATTAATTTTTAAAAAAATAAACCTAACCATATCATTGACGCTCCTTGTTACCCCATTATAAACCTACTCTATAGAATGTTGGTCCACCGATATTCCTCCCGTCTATATTAATTTCAATATTTATACAACAATATAATTACTCAATCAAAATTGAATTTTGATACATTGAAATAGTCAAAGAAATATCTGCAGAGATCATCTGCTTCAGAATATAAAAATTAAAATTGTATATCATAGTTCAAAAGAGTAAAAAGCTTACAAATGATAAATATCATATGATAAATAAATGGTATATAAATGGTATTAAATATATGTATGTTTTTCTAAAATTTTTCCGAAATTATGGTATTCTGTAGTTGAGTAAACTGGAGTAGCGTTTAAAAAGTTACATTTTTATTATTTACGAGCATAGAAAAATAATTAATATCAAACGCAATTTTTAATAAAATTGAATTATTTTTTAAATCAGCTTTTTATTTAAACATATTACAAAATGATTTCATGGTATGTACTAAACTTTTTTATTCGATATATTTATATTATATTATGTCAATAATATTACGCGTATATATGTAATTTATATCCAAATCCACAACCGAATTGTTTGAAGTGATTTTTTTTCGTTATTAATAAACTAATGATACATTTTAATTTATATTAAAACAAAATGTACAACGCGATGCATTGATTACACCTACATTTTTGTATTTGCTATTATTGTATCGTAATACATGTTATGATTATGCATTTATGTCTCATATATGAGTATTTGACGTTTGTCAAAATAATTTATTGGTATTGAATAACGATCACAGAAAACTTGGCGTTGGGTCAGTCCTCAAATAATAACAATATTCATATTTTAATATTATTTTCTGTAGTTCATTTTGTAAAATGGTAGATAAACAAAATTATTGATAAGTAAAAAAGTCATAAATGTGAATTTATTGTGATAATAATATTAAATTTTAAATTTATAAATTATAAATTATTATATGTAAACGTGCAAGATCCGTTCAAATAGACATAATATACTTCAACTAAAATTAATTATGTTTAAGGTTTAACTGATGAAAATAAAAACAAAATGTCTGTTTTACTTTATAGAAACGTTGTAAGTATTAGCAGTATATTTATGTATACGTTTACTGTTTTACATTACTTTACATTACGCATATAAACTAACTAGAAATACTATGTTTAATAACATAAATAAATTTAGGGCTCGGATTTAAACGTAACTACAAATTACTTAAACATTTAAAATATCTCATCTTAAACTAAAAGTTAAATAACGACTCATACATTTTGTCTGAAAAATGCCATTACACAACCATAATTAAACTCTAAAAAGAAAGGGAAAAAAATATGTAAATCGGTTTTTTTTTTATTAACAATTAAAGCAAAAGTACTTTTTGACAAATATGAATTGTTTTTTTTTCTTGAAAACTGTATATTATATTATATTATTATCATGATAAATAAACATCAGTGAATTTAAAACCAGATGGATTTCTTTAAAATTAATAAATACTAAAAAGCATAACAAACAATACCATATTCGAGAAATACAAACTAACATCGAAGAAATGTCAATACAACATATCAAAAGATGACAAAAGTATTTATATATAGATGTAAAATGAAAATTTCAAATCTCCAATATCTTTCAATAATCTTCTATAACCGTATTTATAATAGATTTATTGTTATTTCAAGAAATATGCGAATTAATATAATATTAAATAGGTATTTATATTTTTTATCGAATTAATTTATTAAGTTTTTACTTTTTATAGAATAAAAACACTTAATTTAAAAATCTTAGTTTGAAGCTGCATACAATTGTCTAAGAATTTCTAATGAATAAGTTATAACTTATAAGTATTTAAAAAACTAATAAGTGGATAATAATGGACCAACACTTATGTTATAATTAATTAACTACTCATTCGAGTTGCATTTGTGTCGACAGCCATTTATGTTATCATGTATATACTTTAATATTTTTAACGATTTTTGGGTAGTTTGCTGGGTACTTCCTGTTTCCTAACAAAAGTTATTTACATTCGAGTGGAGGTAGAAGGCTCATATGTTATTGTCACGTGCCATTTAATTCAATAGGAATTCGACAATAAAATGTAATGCGTTTCACATTATTTTCATTTCGTTGTGAAATAATAGTTGCAGTTCGGTATGAACTACAACGTTTGAATTACGACAGAATAATCGTGAAGTGAATCATGTTGGCGTTATATTAGACCTCGTATGCCATTTGAGAGAGCATATTTTTTTGGTGTTACTTCAACTTTATTTTCCGGTTAAAATTTTAAAAACAATATTGATGATAACCAGTTAACGGCATTACCTAACTGTTTTTGAAACATTTTTACAATCATATCATTAAAATAGTCACTAAAGGTAGGCCTATACATAGGCTAGGCAGAGATTTGAGTGTGTTTTAGGGTGCTTAGATCCCCAACATATTAAAAGTCCCCCCCCCCCTATAAAAAAAATAAATATTTTGTAACTAGGATTTAAGCCCCCCTGAAATTCAATAAAATCTCTTCCTATGGGCGTATATAGTTTCTATACTTCGTGTTATTAAGGAACGGTCGTGTTACACGGATCAGACCATATTATATTTGTCGTCTAGACTCTAGACGGATACGATTAATAAAACAACTTGACGAAATATCATAGTATTATGCGCATAATACAATATTTACATGTTTATGTATTATGTTTAAACGTGCAATTTATATTTTTTTTTCTAGCCTTATTGGATGAAAAGTAAAGAATATTGGAACAACAGTTTCGATGAACGTTACAAGAAACTCCACGAAGACGTTATCAATAAAAAACGACTTCCACTCAAGGTAAGTCCCGAAGAACACGTCGTACTGTTATTATACTTCAGTTTAAAGGAAACACAATAATGTCTGAAATGTTTTATTAATGTCGCCGCGTGACGAGTATGACGTTTTTCCGTATACACAAAGTGTTTTTTTATTATTACACGTGTTCTATATTTAGGGCTGAATCACTATTCACTATACAACACAGTCCGTCGTGTACCCTTCCTACTTGTAGAGGCAACTTCTGTTACCTTGTTCACCTTTTTCTCGTATAATATACCGTCCCGCTATTTCAGTCGAAAGAACTACTTTAAAAACCCCACCTCCTCCATGAATATCTGCAACTTTTTAGTAATGCCAATTTCTCAAATTTCATAGTAACGAGTATTTATATATTTTAGTTCAAATCGTTTTAAATTTCATCCTTAATAATATAATTATATAATAGGCTCGACAAACCTTATATGGGGGCCTGGTGTCGGTCGGTGGTTGGCCTCGGTCACCAACGTGTTATGAGGTCAAGAAACGGCCGACGTCGCTAGTTCCCGGACTACCCGGGTTTTCAGTGACGAATCTTCGCCGACACATACACGTGTTCCTCAATAAATTGCAACCCAACCCTCACCCCTACAAAAATTATAATGGCTATTGTTGCCAATACTTGAGATCAATAATAAAAATTAAAAAACCCTTTCACGGTTGAAATAAAATTATTCATTTCAAAATGTCTATATAATAAATTATGATAATAATAAATAATTTTTTTCAACAAATATTAAATTCATTTCATAGTAATTGTAATATAATTTATGTATAATACAATATACACTCGTTATCTTGATTAAAATTACGTTTCCTGTAAACTGTAACAACATTTTTTTTTAACGTCGGGTTATTTTTCGTACAAAAACTTCTGTGTTCACACCGTTGCACTCCTGTAGGTATTATATTCTCGTTAAATCACATCGATAAACACGACATCGCGCGCAAATAAAAGTAGGTATACGCAAGTAAATTGACTAATTATTATTATTATTAATAACCAGTGAAAATAATAGTCCCACGGCAGTCGTTTAAATAATCACGAGAGCACAATAATAGTAATTATTATTATTATTATAATGTGACGTTATTTTTGTCGACGAATTTCATATTCTTTTCGCCTGTTAATGCGCCCATAAACCCAAATAATTGCACGAAAGTTATTATTATTATTATTATTATTATTATTCACTCCAGTGACCCCGGGTCCTAGGGGGTCGTAGACTAAAGTATAATACTGCAGTTGGCCAGTGCAGGGTGTTGGGCGCGGGAGGATTGTCGGACGAGGTGTCAGGTGACCCACGAAATTGGTTATTTACTACGGCTTATTCGTTTCCGTTAATAAAAATGTCCACTTACCTCCACGCGCCCACACCGATTCACACGCCCACCCACTCTCACCACGGCATACCTTTGCAGCTCGACCGATGTAATGCACGCGCAGCCCGCAGCGGGGTAAAACAAATTACAGCCGCCGTACGAGAAGTTAATTCGGGTAGAGTCCGCGGCGGCGGCGGCGGCGGCGGCGGCGAGACTGCGCAAATATTTTATGTTTTTTATTTTCATTTTCCCCGACGTACTATACATATATTATATGTACCTAGCTACCTTGCCGCCAACTCGTACGAAATTATTCCTTCCGTCGTCACGTTTCGTTTTCCGGTAATAGGATTTACTGGTCCGACACGATATATTATATAACGCCGCAGCGCGCGTGGAAGTCAACTACGAAAATATTTCATACGCGTACCTTGCCCACACATATGTTCAACGTACGCATTTATATATATAAGTAAACTTGCGTGTAGTCTGCTGCAAAGGCACAGGAAATAATTTAAACGGGAACATATTATATAATATGGTACAACACACGCGTATACAGTTTATTGTATATATATAATATGTGTGTGTGTGCATGTGTGGTCGCCATTTGGGGGTCGGGGTGAGGAGGACTGCACGTCTTATAATGTCTAAAACTACAGCAAAACTTCTTTTTCATTTCTTCGGAAATAATATTAATCATATAGTACGGCGGTTCTATCGTATCATTCTGCTGTAGCCTGAGAGACTGTTAAATCACTGTGACATTTGTTCCGACAAAAATACAATTTTTAAGTGCGGTCTCGTACGAAACCTTATAATGTTTCATAATATTATATAACTAGCTGGCCACAAGCAAACTATACTGGCCACAATATAATACTACTGTCTACTACTATAGTTTATTTTTTTCGGTAACAAATAGTTTATTGAAACCCGTCATTAAGTGTTTGGCTCTCATCCTGTTCGCCGTCCGTTTACACGTCATATATACATAGTACATACAGAGATGGACGCCACATCGAGAACTGTCGTATGCCAACAGTCGTATGCCAATAACGAGGGTCGATCCATTATAGATGTTCTGGATTTGGCAGTTGACCTCAAGAACACAGCCGCGGTCAAGTCATCGTTACTGCACAGCGGACACGCCGCAAAGAAGAGTACCCGGTCGTCACCGGAATTGAGAATAATTAACTCACCCGTGTACCAGCAGGACGTAGTTATAGTTGCACCATCATCGGAGCCTGCTGCAACTTTTTGTGTGATATCAAAGACGGACGCACCCGGGGAAATCTCATTGATTGACGCGCTGGACCTGGCAGTCGATCGTAGGATCTCTCCCACGCCTGTCCTGCAGCTACCGATACGGCGGCGTGAACATTTCCGGTCGTCTATTGAGCTGCAAATCCAGTCGCCCGTGTACGGTGGCGTGAAGTCTGACCCGCCGGTACCCACGGAATTCCCGGAAAACCCTGCAGCGCGGTCTGTTGGTCGGCGGAGGTCTGCGTGGAAGAGAACGAAAAGATTCGTTTGGAAATCCTTGGTGAACGTGGCACGCAGGGTTTGCATCTGTCAAACCCTCGTGGACATAGAATAATGTTCACCAAGTTTTCCCCTTCCATCACCGTTGTACGCCACAGTGGTACCTGCAGCAGTTTCCGCCGTCAGCCGCCCGTCAACCTGCAGTTTTCGGCGTACCGCATGATGGTGCCAGGCCGGTCGAAACGCACCACCTGTTGTTTCCGCCGGACAATTATTCGTCCGACACCGTTAAATTACTATAAAAATAGCTTTAACCTAACCTAATTATTGTGCGCGTTCGCCAGTAGTCCGTCCGACGTTTTTCGCCCCTGCTTTTAGGTCCGTTCGTGCACGCTGTTTTTCGCATACGTACTTTGTATTACATTGTACACTGCCGTTCTCCGCCGCGTGTTTAGTTTGTCGGGCTCCGTTATTTCTTCGAATAAATATTAAATTGTATTAGTTCTCGGTGCCTGATTTTTTTTATATGTTAGTTTTGCACAGCTTTCGGCTCCTTTTCGCTTCGTTTTTTCTTGCAGCTAAGTCAGCGTCTTTATGTTCCTGTTGCAGCACTCTCAAACCACGTTGTACCTATGTGATTTAGTGAATATCGTTTAGTAATTATCGTTCATTGCAATATTGCATTATAGTTTGCCCTCATTAAATTTGTCTTTTCTCCAGTTAATATGGCGGTCAAATTTACCGGCTATATTGTTATAAATTATGTTCCAAATTATGTTTTATTGTGAATTGTTATATGGGACTGCTGTCTAAAAATTATGTATTGTTATATGAGACTGCTGTCTAAAAACCATGTATTATATGAAACTGCGCATTATGATTCTACACATTATGTATTATTAAATGAGACTGTTGTCTAAAAATTATGTATTGTTATATGAGACTGCTGTCTAAAAACCATGTATTATATGAGACTGCGCATTATGATTCTACACATTATGTATTATTAAATGTTGTATTATTAAATGTATTTAATCTAAAAATTATGTATCATTGTATGAAACTGTTGTAAATATATATTTAGCCATGAATTTATTATTGTTTATTTGTTCATGGTAATACGCACAAAGTTTTGTGTTTCGTTTTGTGTAGCTAGCGCCCTAGCGGGTACATCATATTATTATACCACGGTATAAGTACTGGCATTGACTTTTTATTGATTTGTTTTTTTTTTTTTATTAAAGAAGATTTTTATTATATTATGTTATTAACAAAAAATGATACAAAGTATTAAGGGAAATAATAAAAATTACCTACACCTTTAAGCTAAGCTTGTGGTGGATGAAGCGAGTCACGTGTTTGAATTAAACTACACAATTAAATAAATGATAATACGAATAATAAGAACAAAAGAAAAAATATACAAATGTTTCTTATACTAGATTTTGTAATACCGAATCATAAACATAATCACTGACTTATTTCACTAAATAAAACATTTCTTGATGTTGGTATTATCAATAAAAATATTTCTTTTCACATCTATTAGCAAAGATTTAAAATTAACAGGGCCCAGATAGTTAACGAACTTTTGTACAAAACTCGTTTTTGTATATTATTCTACTTTAATATTAAATTATCTTACTTCCCCGATGGGCTTATTATTTTGTTCAATAAAGAAACAACACATTATGTGTGCGCTCACATCGATATGCAATAATTGAAGTAAATAAAACAGTAAGTTCATTATTCGTATATTATTATATGACTGAACTGGACGCCCACGTGAGAACTCCAAAATTCCAGCAGTCTTATAATGCCATTGAAAGTCGATCTACAGTGAACTCTGGATTTCACCGTCGTTAACCCTTTGTCGACCGACGGTACTTTTGAGTACCACATTACTAATAAATGTATATTAAATAATACGATGCATTTATCTTTTTTGTGACCCGTCGGTACGCACGAGTACCTCTTTAGCTACAAGATAAAAAATAGAACTATGGTCCAAATTTAGAAATATAACTGTGTAATTAGATGTCAAAGTAAACAATGTACACGAAAATTCTTAGAACCAAACATGCCCACATCAGGCTGGGTTTTAAACTCGTACAAAAGCTATTTTTAGCATTCTTATCCGCTAGAATTGTTTGCAATTATTGTGTCTAGTTTATAAATATTATTATAGCTCTAAGTGAAACTCTGGGAAAGTTGGACTCGCTGAGAGTGGGTACCAATTTTGGAATATAAAAGTCGCAAAGGCTGTAAGACGAAAGTTTAGGATTTGTGATAAGGATTAGTGATATGGATTGGAGATAAGGCTTGGCGCTTTGGCGGGAATGTTTAAAAGTTTGAGCGTCTAGCAATCCGTCACGAACGTTGTAAATGGATAGGCTGGATACGATATCCAGGATCATCTCCCGTTTCTCCGCTGCTTTTGGTTGTTAAAATTGTTAAAAAGTGTAGAGTCGATAGGTTTATTTGATTGTCTAGCTATCAGTCATAAAATCACATAGGTAGGCGATCCGACTGCGTCGGATCGCGGACTATATCGAAGCGTATATCACCAGGTATGCAATCCACCTGCGGTGGATTGTGGACCCCGTTAGTTGCGTAGATAGGTGAATAATCGAAAAAATAGTTGGACCCCTTGACCGTGTTAGTTGTAAGTGAGTACCGATTTTGGAGACACATTAGAATTATAAATGTTGCACTTAAGCATGTAGAAGGTGATAAGAATTTCTGTATGGCCTGGCTCTTCGGCGGTCTCGTTTCGAAGGTGGGAACGTTTGAAAGTCAAGATTCAGTGTCTAGAAATCTCCCATGGCCCATGAAAACCGGCAATTCAATGATAATACTATCCCCCAGCGTATGTCTGGTGCTTTTTTTGTACGTGTAAGAAAATGTTAATTCAAAAATCTGCATGTTAGAGTGTCCAGCAAATCAGTCATTACCCATCTAAGACAAAACAAAAATAAGCAATCCACCTGCGGCGGATAAAGTGGTATGTGCCATCGCATGTCTGGTGCTCTTTCTTATGTAAAAAGTGTAAAGTCAAAACCCGAGTTGGATTGTCTAGCAAGTCAGTCATCTCAAGTCAAAATCGATTAACATCCAATTAGCCACCTAGGTAGGCAATCCGAATTCGTCGGATCGCGGATAATGTGCTACAGTATATAAAGTAGGCAATCCACCTGCGGTGGATTGCAGACCCGACGTTGGGCGGCTATAAGTGAAAACCCTATTACACAACTTACGAAATAATTTACGAAAAATACAAACTATAACTATACAATATAAATACAAACAAATATAATATATTGTACCTATTTATTATAATTCATAAAAAAAATAACATATAGATACATAATATTATATTAACCAATACAATACATATAAACATGTACCTGTAATGTATATATAATTATATCAAAAAAAAAAAAAATGTAAAAACCTGCATGTTTAAGTGTTAAGCAAGTCAGTCAGCACCGTCTAAGACGAAATCAAAATGAGCAATCCGTCTACTGCGGATAGAATGGTAGGTATGTGCCGTCACATGTCCGGTGCTTTTTCTTATGTAAAATGTGTAAAGTCGAAACCGTGTTGGAGTGTCTAGAAAGTCAGTCATATCAAGTCAAAATCTATTAACTTTAAAGTTCGTCAGCTAGGTTGGCTATCCGACTTGGTTAGGTTAGTTACAATGTGCTGCAGAAAATAAGTCTAGTATGTCTAGCTGCTATAAGTGAAGAGAAAAAATAGTATTTTCCATAAACCCAATCACACAACATTCGAAATAACTTACGAAAAATAAGTATGATTATTAGTATAATTAGTATGATATAATAACAATGACAATTTAAAGAAAATAATATGTGTTGAATTCCCAATAATTTAAATAACATATAGGTACATAATATACAATATACAGTCATATAATGTAAAATTAACATGTATATTATTATATTATTTATGAAATTATAACGTGAAAAAAAATGCAAAAAAGTCAATTTACGGGCGGCCGTGCCTTTGAATACACGGTACAGTCGGTTGCCGCCCGAACAGAGCTACGACGGTTTCGAACCCGGACCTACCTATCATCCTATGTTTGGGGAACCTACGCCTAACCTATCGAGCCATAGTTTGTGATGCAAATCACGGTCAAAACTTCAACAATTAAGCTGTGTGTCTACGGAGCGACGTAAACCAATATATCCGATATACATCGATGTAATCGTATATAATTCTATGTATCATAATTCTACACACTGTTTAAACTTTAATTGTATTTTATTCACTTATCTGACCGTTATTATGTATGCTTGAATAATACATTTTTTACGTTAAGCAATATACCAGCTACGTTATTAAGGACCGAATAATACGTCTACAATCACATAATGCAATATTTATTGAATCAAAAACAAAACAAAAAAAACAGTATATATTTATTGTACACTTGTGCGTTGGAACGAAGACCGACTGACATTTCGTGAACGCGATTTTTTAAGTGTACAAACCGCATATTCACGGGGTTCAAAAGAAATAAACTTAACAAATAGAGCACAAACGGCAATTGAAAAGACGAAACGAAAAGCGATAATAACGACCTACGCTGGCGTCGATTGCGATGGCTATGGACCGATATCGCGTACAAACCACGCGGCTTTTAAAAGAAACGAACTATATGTGAAAATGTCTAAAAGTCGAAAAACAGCGTAAAAAGCGTAACATTTTTCGAAAACGTTTAAAAACCGACCGCCGCCGCCGCGGCGAAGGTACGCGATTGGTCGCGCTATAGGGAATCGACGGGATCGGTCCGGCGGACTGGGGAAACGGAGCGGTGTTTAATTTTATCCACCATGAGATCCTCCATGAATTCCCTATAGATCAGCTGTTTTTCTTGCGATTTTATAGAATAAGATATCATACCTACATATAATATAGGTTTTTTTTTTAATTTTATCTTTTTGTTTCCTCAAATAGTTTGTTATAAATATAATATAATTATAATCCGTTTGATCGTTTTATTATGAACACATTTCACTATAACTTATTAGATTTCAAGAACCTAACCCATAACCTAAGCGAAAAACAATACAGCGACTGTGTATTGGTTTTACGGCGGTGTTTTGTTGTATTATAAATTATAATTTTTTTTTTGTCCTTCCCTATTTATCCTATTCTCGTTTATAGAATGAGTGTTCAAAAACTTTCAGAATACAGTATAATAAATGTTTAATATCTCTACATCTGGTGTCTAGACGGTACTTTGAAGTGGTAATTTTTCGATTTTCCCAATACAATTTTCCTAAGTTATTCACACAAAGAAAAATTCTGCTGTCGAAAAAAAAATTGAAAAAATGTCAGCAACTGAAGCTCCGTTTTTTAAATGCGATGAGGTACGGTCGCTTTTAAATTTAATATCACGCATACCGCACTATCTTTGCTTCGATAAGATAGGCGAGCAATGCCGGACTTGTCCAGTTATCGTGTTTTTTTTTTTGTTATTTGTGCGGACTTATGAATCAATAAATATTTACACAGTGAAAGTAAAAACATTATTACAATTCAATTTTGTATAATATTGTTTCTTAATGTTTTATTATTATTTTATTATTATAAATATGTTACGATTTATTTGAAAATTTAACAAAAACATTGTTAATGATATTATTAATTGTATTATCTAATGATTTCTAAACTGGATACGTATTTAGTAAGTTTAATTTTTATTCTTTCACCTATTTCGGCGGTGAACATTAGTATTATTTTCAAACTAAATATTTACAAAGTAAAATGCAAATTGTATATAATAATAATATAAAGAGTATTAAAGACTATTATATTTTTGAGCGTGCATGTAAAAGTCGTGCTACCTTATATTATTATAGTAAATATACATATAATGTAATATCTGTCTCGAAGGGCTCAGACCCACCTCGGACATATAGGTGAGACTTATTGTATGCGTATATAATATTATTATTCGTCGTGCTTTGGAAAAATTCAGTTAACAAAACGTTTCACAGTTCCGTATTATGATTAAAAATAAGGGAAGATTTATTGTTGTGATGATCAGTATTCCACCAAATACCTATAATTTGTATTTCGCACATAATAGGTTCGTTAGCGTATCTAATAACCGCGTAGTATAAACAATAAATGCAATCATATTATTATATCCAACGACCGTTATAGGGTGGCGCTAAGTATAAAAAGAAAAGAGCGCTTTAAAATACACACATATATAGACAACACACACGCAAAAACTGTCAGACTGTAATAAAAAGAGAAGCAACACGATTCACGATTCGAGAAAGAATAGTACATTTGTAATTATAAATAATGAAGTTTGAAAATACAATCATCTAATTGGACATTTTACGTAGAAGTGCATCCTGTATTTTTCAAATCATTTTTAACAATATCAACAGAGTTGAGCTAATTTCACTATAAATTATTGTAGCGTATTTTCAACATTTTATTAGATAATATTCCCCGCGACCCGCAATGCACGGTTGAAAGCAATGCACAATGCACTATAGTATAAAATGCACAAATAATTATTTTATTATATTTATACAAATAAGTAACAATATAGGTTTTATTGAATTAACTAATCATTGTTGATTTAATAAATTCAAAATACTCTATTCCATAAAATTTTAATTAATTTAATCAAGATATCATTGAATGAATAATAATTTGATTGAAATTATAAAAAATCATTGGTTGATAATTAATAAAATATATTTGTTGATTCGTATAGTATTGTTTCGTTCAGTGATATATCCGAAACGATGGAAGGATAATATTATGATAATGTTTCCGATATTTTACGTGCGTGTCGCCGATAGGTATTATTATAATATATACCTAATATTATATTCTTGAATATCTATGAAGTCGCCACGGTGTTTCCCCCCCCCCCACGTCATTCTCGAACGCATGCTTACACCCAATCACGATATCGTATTGTCAAAATTTTTTAGGGGATTTAAATTTTAGCTCTAATTACAATAATTAACCGTCGGAAGTGTCCAAATGTATAATATATGGTCTCCAGAGGTTTTGTCGTATCGGCGAAATAGAAATGTATCGAACTCAAATCGTTATTTGATCACACGAGGAGTCGAACAAAGATTTACGGGAATGTATACGAAACATAAGGCTGCCGTTTTATATACTGTCACCCTGACGTACATGAAGTTGGCCGTCACCCTGAGGTCAAAAAGTCGACTCTAAAATTGTTTGGTATTATATTATTTATTTGTATTATAACTGCAATTTGTATCCGCCAATAAAAAAATATGTTTGACTACATTGAGGCCCTGTAAAACCTACTGGCTAACGGGTGCCGCACGGAAACGTTACCCCAGAACCTCAGCCGGCTCAACTATTAAATAGTTTATTAGTTACCTAAATAGTTAATAAGTATAATTTATAATATTACATATACCTATATTTATATCTGATAAAAGTGAAAAAAAATTTGAGCAATACATAATAATAAAACCGGTTTCGACAAAAATCCAAAATAATATACGTTCTTGGTGCTTTGCGTTGTTAAAGCAAGGCCGCCCACAGAGGGGGGCACGGCCCACCCGCTCCTTTTGCATTTTATATAGCAGTCTTGAAGGCGATAAGGAGGACTTTTTTCGCTAGCCCCCCCGAGAAAAAATTTTGCGGGCGGCCTTGTGTTAAAGTTGTCATACATGTGTATAAGTAGTAGTAAGTACATTGGGTGGATAAAACGTGGAACGTTTTTTCAACTCTAATTTAATTATAATTTATGGTTAATAATTATTCTGTTGCGTTAATTACCGCGTATGATTTATGTTTATTATTTGGGCTGAAATCTGCAAACTACCGGGTGGTATACTGGTGTGTTATAAACAATTAACGATTTTACATTAAAAAAAAAACTCATGTAGGTATCCCTAGTATTTAGTGTAAATTCATCGTTTACACTGGTACAACTCGTACAGCATTGTCAAACATGTAATTATTTTTAAATATTTAAATAATTATCAATATATTGATACATATACGCAGCGTAGGTACATTTGTTATAAAACAAAATCAATGTGAAATTTATAATCATACATTGTGTTAGGCACGCAGAAATGTGAGGAAATTTAAAAACGGTTATCGGAATAATCAATTAAATTCTATTATAATAGTACGTGAGATTTAGTTATTTATACAATGATGAAAATTTAATTAATATATGTTTATATGGTATAGCTGTATATTTAGAGAACTTGTAATGATTTTCGATCACCACATAGTTGATATTTCAATGGTTGATATATAGTACCTATAAGGTAAAAATACATTATATTATTGGTTCATCGAAGTTTTGTCGGTATTATTATTTTAGTTACATACGTTTCGATGACTTTTCAATATTAAAACTTATTAGAATTCAACATTTAATTTCTTTATTATTATGAATCAATTAAAAAAGTTTCGTACGCATTTCTTGTTAAATTAAAATTAATTTGTTCCTCGTAAAACAGCACAAAAAAACACGAGTTTCGCGTTTTATATTTCGGTTAACCATACTTATTTTTATTTCAACTTGGAATATTCGTTTCATAATTTAAATCAAATAAATTTGCGTGCAATTTCATTTCAATCACAATAATGTCTGTGCATTTATTCTTTACATACCTATTATATTATACAGCAAGGTATAACAGAGAGACTTGACGAAAAAACAAAAATGATGCTACATAAACGTATGACGAAAATTGTTAAAATTATATGATTAGTAACTATAAATTAAGAAATATACTAATGTCAGAAAATTCCCCAAAAAATATTTTGAATAAAGTTATTACGTTCCAAATTCATTTAACCAAAAAAATATTAATATTTAAAAAAATTCTAAAAAATAAACTACTTGACTTAGATAAATGTTTTACCATCAACATTTTTTTTATAATTAGATTCACAATAATTGGCTATTTTAAATATATCCAAAAAAATTTTAATTTAATTTAAAATTTTTTATTTTCAGTGTTAAAATGTGTAATAATATACGTGTAACGCAAGTGACTTTAAATTATATGTAAAAAAAAAATGTTTACAAAAGTTATTCCAAAAGGCAGTTCTACCCTGTATAGTTATAATTATAACAGTTAACTTATAACTTACAAAGTTTTTTTTTTAACATATTATAATACATGATTCTATGATAATCTTAACGTGTCTTATTTTACTAACTATTAAACTGCAGCTGTGGTTTACTGGAGTCAAACTATACTCTATTGGCGTACCTAATACAAATTAGAATCTATTGTTCATTAACTATAAAAACTATTATTGTGATTTTAATAAAATAATGTAATATATAATAATTAATAACTAAATATTATTATATATTACATAATATATAAGACTTATAAATCATATCGAATTTAATGCAATCACTATAATAACACTCGCCGTGCCGATGGAAATATCGATTTTATAAGACTATTATTTTATATAACATATCTCATGTAATAATATTATCATGACATTTGGGCGGTTGTTTTTTTCCATATATATATACCTACCTACGCAAACTATATATATAACCGGATGGCCATTTCGCGTAAGTTCACGTCCCCGCTTCATTGTTTCCGTTGTATTGTCATCACTGTTTTTTTTTTCTGATAACTATTTAATTTGTTTGTTCCTAATTATAATTTTGTACATACTTTTCGATTAATATTTCAACCACTGGCGTGACAATACCGCCTATACATAAACCTGCAGCTATACGTATACCGAGTCATATAGAATGGAAAAAATTCAGAGGACGTCATTTTGAGAGATTGAAGAGATTGTATATATATATATATTATACGGAGGGAGAGTTTCTTATATTATATTTTTATTTTTGTAATCCATATACTTTTCTTATTGTGATGTGAAATACTCGTGTAATCTAAAGGGATAATACTTTGTAAAGATCTTTCTCTGCCTTTATTTCACTTTACCGGGTCGCTTTTACCCGTTTCTTTCTTCGATCACTCCCCTACAATATGTGCAGTATAAATATATATAAATACTATATTTATATATGGTGCAGTTATCTCACCATTTTCACCGCATTTCTTCACGTCAATATCTATTATATAACTACTACGTACCTATCCATTTTAATCTTAGTTTTGCTTCTCTATATATA
Organism: Metopolophium dirhodum; assembly: GCF_019925205.1. NCBI lineage: Eukaryota > Metazoa > Arthropoda > Insecta > Hemiptera > Aphididae > Metopolophium > Metopolophium dirhodum. The sequence goes on from NC_083562.1 coordinate 3,778,301, forward strand.
TAAATATATATTTTAAGATATCTCGAATATGATTATTATTCTCTCAAATAAACAAACATCATTTTCCCCTCGAAACGTTTCGGCATTCGATCAATTTCATTTAAGTGATGTATTTCAATAGTTTTAAGAACAATTTGTGTAAGCTAATGAATAACGGAATACGCGATCTGAATAATTTTGCAGTATAAAAAGTTTTGTGCGGACACTGTAAAATGTAGAAATATTTTGTATATAAATGTTTGATAAAATTGATGTAGTTATACCTTATACTTATCGATAACATAAAACATTTTTAAATAATATTCTTAAATAGTTAGGTAAACTATGCCTATTACCTATTGCATATTATCAGCTACAGCTCGTATAATGTACATAAAATATTAAAACCCTTAAAAAAAGATCAAATTAAAGCTATAATATACAGGTCTTTATATTTTTCATTTTACTATATACTTAATCATTATACGTTCATTAAAAAAAAACTGAATTCATTTTATTTTAATTGATTAAAAATAATCATACGTGGGAGTCTCTTCTATTGCTTTGGTTGGGGCTATATATGCGGTAGACTGCAGTATGATTGCGAAGTTATAATATGAGTGGATATCAGTTTCTGTTTCTCTCGTTGTTTTTGTAATATTCATATTTTAAGTACCTACTTGTGAAAAAAGAATTGAGTACACATTTATTAAATTCATTGTACATGTTACGTTATCAGTTATCACATTTAAAAAAAATCTTCTAAAATAATAATTTTTATTTAAAATAGTAAATAAAATCACGTTGAAACAAATGTATTATTATTCTAATATTTTTTCTCAGTAAGTAGGTAATAATAATATGTACTATACATATAAATGATGGAAATAAACGATCGATCACAATTATAGACGTTATGACGCATTCGACTGACTTTATAATGATTATATATAGGTACTTAAATTACTGCATCTTAAATTCAATCGTCCAATTAAATTTCATTGGATCGTTTTTCTACGTATTTTTCCATAAGTACTGTCTTTCAGCTGCTGTATTGGCTTCAATGCCGTAGTATTTACTTACCTATAGTACTATAATATTATATTATTTTAATTTGATTGTGCGTATAGTAACTTCCACTGTGTTTTATATTTCCTATTATATCGTACATTAAATAAAGTTGTCAGTTATTATCTCACCTAACCAATAAACTGATCACTTCTCTTTCTCGATATACCTTTACAATAACAAATTGTTTTCTATACGGAAATCAGAGTGCATTCGAAAGTAACTTTACCCGAACAAAAATTGACACTGTCTATATTATAATATCACAATAAAGGTTGATGTAGTATACTAAACTAAGCTGCCTAGTGGATTTCTAAAGAAATCCATCAGGCCGTCATTCCTATATATAGTTAATAAGGAATCTTTATATTCAAGCTGTATTATTATTATTTTACTGTGAAAACTACTACAACTATAATATCTCCGGATGATACACAAAATATTTTAAATCATAAACATTTTTTAACGTTTAATTAATACATTCGACAACATCTTTTACCGATTTCTATACGATTTTCAGTCTTTATTCTAAAAATCAAAAATTAAAAATTCCTTATATTTTCTAAGAATATAATTATATTGCCAGCTGGTTCGCAACTGTGGAAGAACCGCTCTGTATAATATATAATACGCTCGACGAATGATAAAATAATAATTTTTCTCACCTATATTACACGTCATATTATTATGTTTTCCTTACACGTCGACGGCGTCGCTTAATCGTACTCTAGCGGCCGTCGACGAAACACACACACACACATTTGTACGTTTGCATACGTTGTAGGTGCATAAATATATAATATAATATGTTAGTATACGCTTTTTTTCTTCCCCGACAAATATAATATGTTATGTGTAGTATATATATATATATATATATCTGTATAGTATTTATATATAATATAATATATATACCTTTCCGCCGTCTATTCGAATTTATTATTTAGCGCGTATACATGTATTATACTATACAGTGCATCAGTTGTGTTATGTATACGTATGTAATAATAATAACGCTGCTCACACACAAACACAAACACACACACACACACCTTTGCCAGCGCGTACGAACATGTTTCGAGTGAAACGGTACCGCCGCCGCCGTCGCAGGAGATCAACGTAAAATCCACCCTCGGGACCGAAAGCAGACGATTTATATATATATATATATTTAGAGAGAGAGAATGCGATAGTAAGAGGCGGGGGGGGGGTGTACATGTCGAACGAGTGGGTCAGGTATATAAGATTGGTTGTGTGTGTGTGTGTGTACTGAACAGAACGGGAATAGAAAATAAATACGAAAATGTGTGTTTAGCGGTGCCAAGAGCTTGCCGAAGCTTGCCGCCGCGTAAGAGCCACGAGTAATAACCCGGTCTGCAGTTGAACATATATATATAATAGTAGTACCTATATTCTTATAACGCGGTCGCGGTATAAACTTGCGGAGAGCTCCGACGACGATGTTTTCCCAGCTCTCTTAATTTTTGCCACCGAACATCGTCGCGTGAATAATATGCGTTACAATTTAAAGTTATGATAGCGGTATATAATATACGACATAATATAATATATTTATATGAATTTAACACTTACCGCACTGTAATATAATACATATGATGTATTTATTATTATATTTTTGCGACTCGTCGCTCTATGTCACGACTTATTTAATTTTTTTGAGGACATAATAATATGCAATCGTGTCTTTTAATATTTGGAGACGTGCTAAATTGCACTCCTTTAAATTGCGTCGTATTAACTCGAAGATGTGTCGTATACCTATATGTGGCCATATACAGGTTGATTCGCCGCAAGCATGATCACCCCCATATTTTTCTTTAATAATGAATTTATGATATTATCTCGGAATTTTCAATATTATATTCAAATTCTTAAATTTTTTTGTACTATACTTAATGAGTGTACTGTGGTGGTACAAACTTCTGTTGTTCAAATAAGAAAATAAACCACAAAATATGACGTATATCATAATACATATAAATAGGTATTCCGCGGCAAGATAATATGGCTTTATTCAGACTTTCGACTAGGATCGACGTGAATGACCCTGCATTTTTTTTTTTTGACAAGTACCTAATGTAATTAAGTTGGCACATTTTATTATTACGTTTCAAACAAATAATGAAATAAATATGATTTAGTAAAAATTTTAATGTCTATAATATAATCAAATAATTTCATCGTAAACGATGAAGTATATTTTTTACATGAGTTTATTGTAATATTATCCGTTTGTACTATAGAATCTCACTAATCCTACTTACTGCAGTATATATAGCATGTTAAAACAATATTACACTATTATTTTATTAAAACCGTTGTGCGTATTTAGAACAGATAATAATATAATTCGAATTATTCGATGTAAGTACATAATATATACATTAAGCCGGTGCACTTTTGAGACACAGTTAAAATATACCTATATATAGGTATCTACGGTTTCTCATAAATAGTATATTATTATGTTCAGCGATCGTATTATATACTCATCACACGTTATATTATGACGTCGTAATCTGTAAGTATATATTATACATAAAATATGGTACGCGTATTGTGTTAGCTTTAATTTTCAAAACGGTGCGTATTATATATTATTATTATCCACGTAAGTGCGCTGTGAGAATACTAATACTATTGAATTACGCGGAAACTTTAAGCGAATACGAAATAACGCTCTAAATGGAATCTCTGCGGCGTTTAACGAGGTTTTACAATCTTAATAATGGAGTTGGGTGAAATCTCGGTCTTTCACGTGTTATTATAATATAAGCGCCACCTGCCGCCGCAATGATTTACATGGTATACACGCTCGCCGCGAATAAACCGGTGAAAACCTCCGAGAAATTAAAGGAAAACTATATTTCCTCTATTTATTTGAGTAATATAATATTGTCGAATGTCGAATAAAACTGCAGTACGTTATAAGTAGGTACGCAGTGGCAGACTTGCCCGGGTGGAGAGTAGGAGACATCCACCGAGGTCGCAGCCGCGAGAGGCTTTTTCATCCTTTCCGTTATTTTTTCCTTTTTAGTCCAAATACATCATTGATTGTCAGTTTTTGAATATTTATTAGAAAAAACTAATTAATAATGAAGGTAATATCATATTACATTTATCTTATATATGACAACCTGTAATAAATATAGTTTTGTTTTTCGTAAATAAAATATATTTGTAAATTGACATGGTCCGTTATATCGAGTAAAAGATAAAATTGTATAATATGGTAGTTTATGAGTTAATTTGCTAATACTGAAAGTACGGCGCGTGTTTGACATGTGGATACAAAATTGTATACAAATATATATATTTAGTACCTACGTGACATATTCCGAAGAATGCCTTAAGACTTCAAAGTGAATGTGCTAAATCATGACAATATATTAAAGTATTTTCTAGCGAAATTTTGAAAGGTAATTAAATAAAATATTTTATTATATATTTATACTATAGGTATTATTACGATAGATTTTTATATAAACGCAACTTAACGATTTATAGAATTTTAAATAATTTTTTCCTTACTTAATTTTTTACTGCATATATATCCTAGCCCTATATTAGCTATATTATTATATATTTTATTGAAGCGCATGCGCGGTTGGGAATGCGTCTTTGCGAAAATTAAGCCGTCATAACTAATTATATATTTTATTACGTCGAATATCGAAACGGGCGGGCGTCACCTGTCAACCGGTCGGACAAAACGGTTTTTAGTTTTTTTCGTTTACACGCCATATTATAATATAAATGTAAGTAGGTAAGTACATCATCATTGGCGCGTAACTCGTTAAAATAATATTACTCGGTGAAAATGTACGTTCAAAGTTAAATTCGTAATGACATAAATGTTAGACACCACCTCGAAGCCTTATTATCGACCAATTAGTGTTTATTTATTTGTTTGTTTGTTAATTTTGATTTACCTATATTACTTTTAAACGGTGAAAATAAAAATAAAACGACGAGGCGGCACCGTCTACAATAACAGCTAGGTATAGTTTGGGTTCGCACAATCTCTTAAAATCAGTGGGCATAGATCACGCGAACAAAATGTAAATATATATATAATGCGCCTGCCTTAACGGCGTAACGGTGTCGCTACTATACCATATATAACCACGACCATAATATAACTTCACGGACGTGGCGGCGGCGGTGGCGTTGTCCCCTCTCAAAGCGTTTAGAGCGTAAAACGACGACGACGTTGATAATAACAATATTATTCTAACTACGTCTAAACACGTAGGTATAATATCACTACAACTATATTATACAGACTACTGCCATATTATATACATAATAATAATATAATTACCACACGACCGGCGCCGTCGCCCCGATATATAGGTATATATTATACGCACATACCACAGGGTGGTCCGCCTCGGCGATTTCCACATTTTTCCGGATCAGTGTTGAACAAGAAAAATGGAAAACACCCTGTACACGTTATCACAAGGTCATAACACATATTTTACCGTATACAGTGATATCGTAATCGATTTTATCGTATATTATATTTATTATATTATTATACTCGCGCTTGCGGATGTCACCGCAATGGGTATATCATATAATTATGACGATAATCAACAAACAAAAAAATCCTCCACAAATCGGTTTTCCTACACACACTATATTATAATATTATATAGATATAGGTGTATACGATTATATAATAATATTATGTACCTATCTATAGTATAAACTACTGTAATATAGTTTTCACGAATCCACGCTAACGGTTTTAATCAACCGTGTCGTCGCGATACCGCAGTTCGACGACGCTTATCGTACCACAGACATAACACTATTATTATTATGATCGTCGTGATATACCTATATATACCGTGTATCCGCAAACACAGAGTACATAGAAAAAGTGAAGTTGTGCATGCGCAAAATACAAGAGTTAAAAATTTCAAGTTATATAGGGATTAATGCGATCCTGCAATAGCTCATAAACTATATATACAGACTACATAATATATAGTCACATTTCCCGCGAACAGAATTCAAATTATATTATTATTACACCATTATTTTTGTACGATAATTATTATTATTGTTGCTGTGACTTGTGAGTGATAACGGCGCCGATCGTGATTATTTCACACCCCGAAAAGTTTTTTTTCCTCATCATTACTATAAAATAATTTAATGGCATAGCTATAGAGGTACTTTTATTCGCCAATTCTTGCCGTTACAGCAAAATATAATGAGTTAGGTTTTGAAATTATTCCAAACCCAAAATATAGACATAAACATAATTCGCAGAGAGAAAATTGAATAAGTATAGGTACTCGGTTGACGAAAGATCCCGGTCCTGTGAGAGCTTCTATAATAAGTAGGTATTCGTTATTTCAATATTTTGAGTGGCCCAGTTGATTTCACAATAGACTCGAGAGATGTTTTTTATTGTGTTTTTTTATTTATTATTGATTCTTGTGCAGTTCCTATACGAATTTAAACAAAGAATTACTCTGCACCCACCGAACTCGTTTATTTAGGTCGCTGACTGATTAAAAACGATTTCGTTTCCCCCGAGGACAAGCCTTGATATTTGTTTTACGTTACCGAACATTTCACACCACCGCAACGCTCTGAGTATAAAAAATATATATATATATATATTGAAAATGGATATATAGTAATCGCCATATAGAACTCGATCGGAGTAGTTATTTTCACTTTCCGGTATAGTTTTGTCGAAAATAGTAAAGAAACATAGTAAACACCAATTTTTGAACAAAAACTCTATCGTTTTCGAGTGAACGGCAATATATATATATAGCATCAGACCTCGCCGGGATATAAGTAAAAGTCCTACCCGCGTCCGTGCTACACGTTTGTTATGTAAATCCGTCGATCCCAGCAATGACGTCGGATATGGATTCATTTACGACATTTGTCCACGATCCGTTCCTCGTTGAAAGGTGCAATTCGTACGAATGGTCTCGAGCTACTACTATGTACAGAGCGATTCGCCAAGCCAATACGAGGGGTGTTTCTTTAAGCTATAAATTCGTTAAAAATTTGATTTTTGGAATATTTAAAAACATGCCTTCTCAAAAATATTTTCAAATACTTAAATTATAGAATACGTATCACGTGGGGATGCACGCATTTCTTTTTTCCAAGTATAAACCGTGCCATTTTTACCGTAAATTGTTAAGTAGATGATTTTTTTTTAGAAAATGACAACGTATTTAAACGAGTATATTATGAGTTATTTAACTATTGGGCTTTCAGGATGAAATGTTTGGAAGACATGGGGAGCTGTGATGATTTAATTATGTAGTGGGGGACGTAGTAGCTGAGTGGACTAAGGCGTCGGTCGCGACGCGCACCGACGCCGGTTCAAAACCTCGGCGCGGGCTGCATTTTTCTTTGAGCAAGTCACGGTGTCCGGATAGAAGGGTGCCCACTAAAAAATCTGCTGAACTGTATAAACGTGTTTAAAACCTAAAGTACCATCCCACACAGTAAAAACCACCCAATGGCCTAAGTTGCCGCGGATTAATAAAAAAATTTTTTGTTATTTAAAACAAATATTGAGCACAATGAATGTTTCATGTTTCATACATTTTATATTTAAAAGCATTAGAACAAGAATTATTATCTGTAATACATAAATATTATACTACTCAGTATAATTAACTCTGTAACCACTAACCGTTCGAATTTAATTTTGTAATGATTTATGCACATCGAAATATTTCAAAAATCATCAGATGCTTAACATCTTGTGGAAGAAAACAACTGTACCACCCTGCAAGACCCTCTTTAAAATGGTAAAAAAATTCTAAGTATTTGAAAATATCATCGCTAAGTATATTATATTATAGAGGTATACACCTACTTGATAATTTCAAAATCAAAATCCGAATAAATACATTATTAATGGAAAGGGTGAAGGGGTGACCCATATAAGCTTAGTGAATCTACCTGTATATATAATGACTCGATTGAGGGATGGGCAAGAGAATGATGGGTATTGTTTATATATAGGAAGAAAATATGCTAAATGCATATTGCACATAATATTATGTATTCGTAGATCGGTATATTGCGTTTGAAAATTTTTTCTACGTCGAACCACAATAATAACACATGATTTTTTTTACTCACATTTGTTTTTATCGTGCTCACGTCTACCGACGATAGATAAATAATGGTATCTGCTATAGGATACTGTATAGTAAAGACTATAATTTATGATACACGCTGCAGCACAATTTATTGATTTTGGTCAATCATCACTGCCAATATATATGTGCGAGCAGTGAGCACGTGGATTCGTACAGGGGATAACTCATCCCGAGGGCGGAAATCGCGGGCAACGACACTCGACTTTTCGTTGGCACCGTTTACCCTGTATACACATATATACACTCGTAAATTGTCGATTTTTCGAGCGTTCGAACCGATATAGATACATATAAACGTACTGTTATATAGGCGATAAAACAAATATAACACGTAGACAATAATAATATCATATTATATATTTGTTCGCGCTCGATCTGCACCGAGTATGACTTTATATCGTCGTCTGTACACACGTACCTATATAAAATACTACTGCAGTTTCCTAGTGAGAATATGCTCGTTTTACGTGATATAATATTTATAGGTACCTATATAGTACATAATATTATTATTACGTGTGACTGCAGACTGATATTATCATTCGCCCTATTTGCGCGATTTATATAATATATAATATGCGTCAAAATATGTACGTCCTATATAGGTAAAGACCTATGTACGCAAGGCCGTATCTGATGAGTGGGTGGGGGGGAGGAGGCAAGAGGTCTGGACCCCCTCTCCGAAATGTCTTCAATATGTCTATTATTTCTAACCAAATATCGAAACCTAAATTCAATAAAATTACAATATACGTGTTTTGGACCCCCCTCCCGAAAAAAAATTCTGGATCACACCTATATCATATTATACAGAGTGATACACGTCGAAATTATCCCTGCGCGGTTGAGGTGTGCGCCTGACATCCGAGACTGTCAAGGGCGCCCATTAGGGGTTGCACGGAGGTGGCATGTCATCCCCCTATACAAATGTGAAATGATTGTAATTTTTTTTAATTGTAAATAATAAACTATTTTTACTGATGACATAATAATACATGACATATTACATAGCCACGTAGGTACATCGTTTATCTATATGTTGTGTATTTATTTTTTGTTATTTAATTTAATAAAATCAATTTGGTCGGTTCTTAGTTATTTTTTTATGATATTGTCACCCCCTAGGTTCTGATTGATGGGCGCCCTTGGAGACTGCTGCAGTGTATTACAATAATGATGATGATGATAATAATATAACAACAACGACGGCACAATATCGTATAACACCACCGATACGTGTGTGTTAGTAATATATAATATATACCTATGTATGAGTGTGATGTGCACGATGCCGCAAATATGAATTAAGTCTGACATTCGAAAACGCGTTACCACGTTGGTTACATAATAATAATATTATATATGACGTATAATAATACACTACGCGGCATTACTGCAATAATGTGGACCCTATATTATTATTATACATCATTCGGGTACAGGCTGTAACAGGAAAACCTGACAAATAACTTATGTTCTAAGCAATAATTGTTCTTTTTATATCATATATTACAAGCGTTTGCACTGCACGTGTAAGATGTATAACATTTTTATTTTTTAACACTTAAAATAAAAAATATTAAATATGATGTTTTTTTTTTCTCAAAATAGCCAATTTGTAAAATATGTGGTTTTTAGAAAATATTTGAATGTAAAAATTGTATTTAAGTTGTAGTTAATATTTTTAATTTTTTTTAAATCTCATTATTTTTGTTAAGTAAAGTTATTAAGAAAATACGTACCTATATTTCAAAAGTATAAACTTTTTTTAATATTTTATAAGATTTTTCAAATGGGTACATGTTAGGTCTAAATATTTTTTGAAAAGTATTATTACTTTTCAAATTAAGAAATTACTTCAAATAAATTTGACATTTTAAAACATCATAAAAAATAAACCACTTGACTTACATAAATGTTTTCACAGTCAAAACTTTTCTACATTCAGCCGATTTACAAATTGGCTATTTTGAAATTTAAAAAAAAAATTAAACACATTTTTTTTTATTTTCAGTATTAAAATAAAAAAATGTTATATTATACATGTAACGCACGAGCTAATAAATTAAATAGAAAAAAAATAGAAAATATTATTTAGAACAAAAGTTATTTTATTTGTCAGATCTTCCTGTATTAAACACTCGCTGTATATATAATAATAATATACGCATCGTATCGTTGTCGTTATATTATATATATATACATATATAGTAATATTAAATATTTGTGTTTACCAGACCCATTCGATGCGACGACGAACCACGGAAATACGATAATATTATCGCCGTCGTACTTATTACATATATATATATATATATAGTTACAAATCATTTTATCGGGAAATTCGACAGACTCCAAAGCTCGTATACGTCAATAATATTATAATGATAAGTAAGAAGACGTATACAGTTTTAAATATTGTCGTTTTAAAGTCAGACGAGAATATTTTCCGGGAAATGGGAATATGTACCGTTTGAATATTATATTATACCATTCCATTGTATATTTTATTTTTGTGTTCTCTAAATTTAGTATTTATTATGTAATCACTGTTCGCCATTTTATAATGATGAGCAGATAAGAAAGAAAGACGGTTCTGTTTTTTGAACTCACAAATTGATGTCGTCGCAGCTGATATTAAAGATGAGATACTCTCCCTCCTCCTCCTACTCCTTTGACATTTAGGTTTAATAATATTATATCATACAGGCAGGGCCGGATCTAGGGGGGGGAAGCCAGGGATTTATCCCCGGGCGTATAATTTTCGTGGGCGTATTTTTAAGGTTTGAAATTTGTAAATTGAAATTTTAAAATTGACAATAAAACAAAAGTCAAAACTTGGTTCAAATAATATTTTACAGAAAATGTGTAATATTGGATATGCGAATAAAATAAAATAATTTTATTTTTAATCGAGATAAGTTATATCTAATAACATTGATTTAAAAATTAAAAAGGACAAATATGAAATAGGTATACGCAGTGTCGTGGAAATACCCGTCAGCAACTGCCAGCGCGCGAGAGTGACACGCCTTAGTCTATCATAGATTCATAGATTACACTTAGTTAAACTCTCCGATTAGTGACATATTAAAGTATGGTAAATTACATCGTTTTCTTGCATATAATATATTATGTAGATACTAGATACAGCCCCCCCCCCCCCCAATTAGTCGTGTTATTGTATAAACCTTAAATAATAAAAGGCAAAGTAAAAACCATGATATTTTAGGAAACTTTTAATGAAATATTTTTCCTATTCTTATTATTAATTATCAGGGTTGGGATTTTATAGCACTTAAAATTGCATAAATATGCGCTAAAATATTAAAAAAAAGAAATTTATTAATTAATAATTTTAAAATGTATAGAAATACATATTGAATAATAAACATTACTTTGATATGTAATTTATCTTTTATTAAAAATCTTTTAAATCTAACATTTTTTTAATATAATAAAAATATATATTTTAAAAACATTATTTTTGAAATGTTTTAATATTTATTAAACGTGTAAAAAACATTTCATTGTTACTTGGGCCGATTTCAAAAATATTATTCACTCGAATTGCTTCCTAAGAGGGTCACTACCTACTCTTGTACTGTAATCGCCCGCGATAGCTATAATTAATCGATTTATAAAAAAATATATCAAACATAATTTAGATGAAATATCATTCTGTTATACAGTCAAAAACTTAAGTTTGTATAAAATAAATGTTGTTTTTTATTCGTGTCAGGCGCATAGTATAACAGTAATAATAATAATGATATAAGTTGTATAGTGTAAAATAATATAAACAGTATAAAATAAAATAAACAAAAAAAAAAAAAAAATTAAATTAACAAATAAATGTTGTAATAAATAGACAGACACAGCAGTAATAATTGATAATATTAAAAATAATTTTGCTGGTCGTTCAGAGATCTGTTCTAAAGCTTTTCGTTTCAATTTGTTGCTGAGTATCTGTCTGTTAATTTTTTGCTCTGAGTCTTTCGCACAATCGTGATTAAGTTTACTATTTTCGAACTGGATTTTATTGCGTTGATCGGTTTTCAAATAGGCTATACATATTTTTTTCGTACATGTCCACCGTTTAATGTCAATAGCTAATTATTTTTTGTAACTAAACTTGAGACCATCACATATTATAATGGTTAGGTTAGGTATATTAGGCACATATTATAATGGTTTTACCCTTTTCGCTGATCTCGCTTATCACGTTCATTTTTATAAAAATGTATGTATACTATATAATAACGTGTTATTTATCGTGGTTGCGAAAACGAAACTGATTGTGTTGAACTGGTGATGATAGACTAATCACTAATCGCGGATAAGATTATTGCATTCGAAAAATTAATCTGTCTGGTAAATTATACTGTCTTAAACATTTTATTTTTGACCATTATACGGAATAATATAATAATCGATAGTACACGTACAACTATCGATATATTAATTAATATTCCAGGTGTGTCATGTGAGGCAATTCGAGTAGACCATTTGGGTATACTCGAATATTGCCTCCGAAAACGCCGGGAGGCAATTCAAGTAAAAAAAGGTCACCGACCTAAGTTTAGGAGGCAATTCGAGTGTCACATATACATTTTATCGATAAGTTATAATCCATGATAAAGTAAATTTCATGTTATAATCATTATATTACAATTTACAGTACATCACATTTTTGTTTCATTGTATTTTTTCCGTATTTAGGTACATAATATTAAGTTTTGATTGTAACAAATATTAAAAATGAAAAATGTATAATATTGTTATGTTGCAAATTAAATATTGTTCTTTTACATAAAGCTTTTTATATTAAAAGTAAGCAATGGATACCTAATTTAGATTTATTAATAAATAATTTATACATGTTATTATTATCAATATTATTTTTATTCTAAGCCTGAAACTTGGAAATATTTTCCACATATTTTAGCTTTAAATACACCATTAAGAAGTGCTTCTAAACTATTACTTAATTAGTTTAAAATCGTTTAAATTATTTGTGGTAAATAAATTATTGGTCCAGTATATTGCAAAAGCCAAAAGGTTTTGTAAGTGTTGGTCCTCACAATACTGTGTGAGTGTGCTTAATTTTCCATAAAAAAAAATACTAATTCTGGTAATCTCCCTGAGATTGGCGTATTTTTTTAATTTCCCCGGGTGTTAAAAAGCTAAGATCCGGCCCTGCATACAGGCACCTACAATTTGTATTGTCTGCTGTCTTTGCTTGGTATCTCGAAATGTCATGTTTTATTTTACTTCGATTTATTATTTATCGTTACTCGTTTGAATCTATACATAATATCTTATCAAATAAAAATATAAAACACGAATGAAATAATACAATCCCCTGATGTTATCTGTGTTTTTCAACGACGACATTTACGTCAAAAGCACGGTCTGTGTCGATCTTCGCGTATCAAAGTCAATTAAAAACCTCCATAAGCTTCGTTGTATAAATAAATAATAAGTAATAACATTATAATATTATAGAGGTATATTGAAAATATTAACCCTTTATGTGCTACATTATTATTTTTTAGTATCACCATCCGTGCTGAATAAAAACAAATTGTCCTAAGAATAAGGTATAATTTTTTAAATGCTTATAATATTTTTTGATACACTTGTAAAATAATAAAAAAAACTTTTAACTATACTTACACATCACGATTGTGGTATATTATATCATATAATGGTGGATTTTTATAAATGTGCACCGTACAGGTGCTATATTTTTGTCGTCGGAAATAAATAAGAAACCTATATATCTATTACCTAGTACCGGGGAACTCGTAATCTTCGACCACATATTTTCGAGGCAATGAACATTAACGTTATTAAATTAGAACGTCTTAAGCTTAACGGCTATATATACAGTTACTTACTTTAAGGTAACTACCTGTATCTATGTATTTAACGAGTTTCTTTTCAGCATCAGTGCAAGTACAACGTTAACATAACAAGATTATTCTCTACACGACAGAGTTATATTATAGTTACTCGAAAAATTGGTTTTCACTTCACTGTAATATAATATATTATTATTTTATCCAAAGCTTTTTGTCTCTCATATATACCTTTCATTGGGGAAAAACTGAACATTTTGGAATTACATAACAGTTAAACGGTTATAACAAAACATTTACCACGTGAAAGGATATTATAATATTGTCGTTGACAAATGACAATCATTACAATACATTATTGAATAAAATGTGTACTATATAGAAAACAAAATAATAACACAATATTAACTTTGCTCGAATTTTTCTTTTCTATACTTTAATACAATATAAGTACTTACATACATATATTATATTATACTTCCAGGTATATTTCTATTTTCACAAACCACTAATTATTATTTAAAGTATTATTGTTTTAGAAAAAAAAATTTACTTGGTTTCTATAGTCTTTAGAAAAAACTACGCATAAAAAAAATATATATATATTTTTTATCCTCGACATTTTTAAGTTTTTATTATTTTTGAATAGTAACATACAGTTTTAATTTCATATTCCAAAGCAGGATAATTTTCTAAGTATTTCGATACATAAAAATCGAACTTACATTGAGCAGTCTAAGAGTTATAACTTATAAGCATTTAAAATTTAGATGAGCGGAGTAGTGGACCAACATTTTGCAGGATAACCGCGCACCACTCCACTCCGCTCATCAAAAACTTTAAATAGATACTTATAAATCATAAACTAACTAGTCCTTAATTCGATTTTTATGTACCGAAATACTCAGAAAAATATTCTGCTTTTGGAGATGAAATTAAAACTGTATACAACATAATATTACACATTCAAAAAAGTAAAAATCTTAGAAATAACTGAAGTATAAAAATATAATATTAAAAAAAAAATTGTTTTGTAACGACTTGAAACAATACAAAAAAAATGTTTATACGTTTTGATAATAATGCGGATGTCTCACGTTACCATATATGTATATTATTATAAAATATAATATATTGTTATGACGCATAAATTAATATAAATAATACTTCGACTTAAACCGGTCAAAAACGACAACGCACCACTCAGCCTCGCTGTGGCTATAATAATATATTATACGTATAATATTATTATATGTTTGTGATAGGAAATAAAATAGGTTAGGTACCTATGTGCCGCCACGGCTTGTTTATCAGCGGTGGGATTGCTGCAGCTGCGGTTGCGACCGCGACGGGTTTTTGGCGATTGATAACGGTCGTCGCACGGCGTGCGTGACAGTTATTCGGCTGTTATAATATATTATATAACTCCGAGCAGCATCATTTCCGGAACGTCGTCGTCGCGACGTTTATTTATAATAACGCGAATAATCTGCAACTTTGCACGATAGATAGATCGGTACATATATATATACCGTAGTGTGTCCGCAGAAACAAGGTACACAGAAAAAATCGAGTTGTCGCGTGTGCGCCACATATACAAGGATTAAAAAAATGCAAGTTGCGTATGTGAAGGGCAATAATCCAAAACGCGGTATCGCCAAAATTTTGAAAATCGAGTTAATCATCGATTCTGGTGGGGTAAAATGGGAGGAATTCGATTTTGCAGTCAGAATTAAGTTATATCGATTACTTTTATGAATAAAATCGATTTTAAAACTGATGTTCAATGCATAAAGTGATATATTGTCACATTTAATGTCAAAGCAAAACGTGGTGTCGTAGTATCATCATGTTCAAGTCAAAACGTATTATTTCCCATGTTACTTGTATTGGGGCAAACTTTTTATCATTGCAAAACGTGGTATTTCCAATATTATATTTTTCTTCAAAACGTGGTATATTGCCGGCAATAATGCATTTTGCATCAACAGAAATAGGGACAACTTAAAAACGTGCTATTGCCATTACCTTTTCAAAACCTGCAATACCACCTTTGGCCAGTAAACACTTTTTAAAGTATTAAAACTAAGTTTTAAACACAAAATAAATTAATTTTGACACCGTCAATCGTTTTATTTTTCATTTTTTACATTTGATTACACTAATTACAAGTGTTAATTCGTGTCATAAAACGTGATATAGTTTTTCTTAATTTGTGAAAATTTTGGATAATCACCCTTCATATAGGAATTTATCATCCAATAGTTTAGTCTCATGTCCCGCAAACAGAATTCAAAAACGTGTATATGTTAAGTACCTACCTACCTATAATAACTGAGTTATAGAGCGTACCATGTTTTCGTGGTCATACGGTATTTTATGACGTGTGTTTAGAACGGACCAACGAGTTTTCCCGTTTCCTCGCGTATGTACAATTATATTATATGTATACTACGGCATAATAATAATATAACTGCAGTTAAGACTTGGGAAATGAGAAATGGTGCGCAGACGGCCAACGTGACGACGTACGACGACGACGCTAAACCGATTACGCGAAAAACAATATAATCTAAAATAATAATATACAGTTTTGTTAAGAGCCCGCGCAATAAAGGGGCACGTGTGTCGACACTGCAGAAGTGGGCAGAACATCATCGAATGCGCCGTTTACGATGTGAATAAAATACGTATAAACGCGTTTTCGGTTCGAGGGACTTCACGTGATCTGAAATATCATAATATTATTCATAGATAAGCTTTTGAAATTATCTAAAAAGTATTATTTTTTTTTTGCGTAAATTTGTTTCTATTAAAATGTCAACAAATTGCATAGTTGTAGGTACTTATCTGCGTTTTCTCCCGGACTCGCTGTTATACATTTAACTTGGAAAAATATTAACAGTCGTTCCTTTATCCGTCTTGTACAGTGTTGTACATAGAGAGATACCTACATTATTTTGATCTGCAGATATTATTTTTATAACTCTTTCCGTGTCGAAATTAGCATCATAGTAGGTAATATATTTTAAAAAGTCATTTCGGTGCATGTGCATGAAAGTCCCGGCACGTCTGTCGTCTTGGTCGCGTTATTCAGCGGCATTACCAGACACCACCGGTACGCCACTTATTTCGTGTTATATACCTGACTGCAGTCGGATAATGTGCGCGGCCTATATTATAATCTACCTATATACCGACATGGTTTATAATATATACGTGTATAGATGTGTATAGGACCCAATTCGGTTTCGGGTTGTATAGGTCCTGTGCAAGTAGTACGCAGTACGCAATATATTATATTACGAACTCGTATATATTATGACAACGGCAGACCGCACATTTTTTACCCGTTAAACGGCCTGTACAAGGCGCCCGCGTATTCACTATAATATATAATAATATATCGTGACCGCGCGATGACGTCCTGCTGCAGCCTTTCACGCAGTTGATATATAATATGAATAAATATTATAAACACACACACACACACACACACATATATAGATATTTTTTTTTTTTTAAATAGCACCTGCAGCGTGCGTTTCGATATGATATTATTATTATATAGTTTAACCGGTCTTGCAGCGGGATGGTTATTTTTACTATATATTCCATCGCGGACGCCGTAATTTGTATACGTCAGGACGACAGGATAACAGGTGAAAATCGTCCTTTTCGTACGTATATATATGTACACTACGTGTACAACACTATACTGCAGACTTGTCTCCGCGGCACAAATTGGGCCTTAGCGCGCGGCCATGCGTTATGGAAATAGGTATAAATTGTAATGATAATAATATATATATAGACGTCTATCCAGAAGCGTTAACGCGACCTATATAGTCATCCCGACCATGTATTGTACACGTGCACAACGATTGTACCACGTCGACAAGCCAAATCGAAGATTTTAACAGCAAAAACGTTTCAAGTCTTAAACGATGTCGGGCGAGAACATAATAATATGATAATATTTAAACCGTACGAACATCAAAACAATTCGTTTGGGAGCACATTACATCATCGTACCTAATATTATTATTATTATTATTATAGTCACCGTTACAGAAAAATATAATCTGTTGTTCAAAAACAGTCCTAAACTGCAGTTGTATAATACGGTCTTTAATTTTTACGAGTCGCGTCATACCTTATATACTATAAGGATTATATACTTACAGTACGGCCGTTGTAATATCGCACGGGAATAACAAAAAATTGTTTTAGAATTTATTTCATGTAGAATTATCGTGTCGAACACAAAACCGAGATACCTAGCCATATATTTCTGCAAGGCTATCGAACGGTGTTCGACTAAAACGTGCGACTTATATTATATTTTATAATATAAGAGCGAATTTAGAAAGTTTAATGTTATTATTATCGTCGAACCACTTTCAGCATTTTATATACAACGATAACCTTTTTGCGTATATATAATAGTGTTTTGCAAAAGATTCTCGGCCATCTTATCTCTGCTTTCTTTTTCAATTATAAATGTCCCCAGAGAAACTTTAAATCTTAAACGTTACGCGAGAAGTATTATACGACCGCTGCGTTAGATCCCTGACTCTATTTTTTTGTATGCTAAACATAATTTAATTTTTAAATACTTTTCGTAAAATGTTTCGTTTTTTCCAGTTGTTTATTGTTCTAGATAATTCTCAAGTATCGTCAAATAAACGCTGATATTATTTTATCGTTATAACGGACACGGTCGTTAACGGTCGTACATGTTACTATGTATACATTATCGGAATAGTCATTTTTTATAAGCCAAACTTAATAGTATATATAATTTATGCATATCTTATATTGCAGGATTGTTATATTAATTAACTAATCGAATAATCATTCGATTTGATTTACTACCGATTATATATACAATTTGCCATGACTTTATGTCTTAATCACACCGAATAATAATAATAATAATAATAATAATGATATAATTAAACACTGGAAAATTTTCGATAAACTTGTACCATTTTGTGTCATCCTACGTTTAGGCCATGTCATTAAAAGCACTCAAATACGTTTAAATATTTAATGCGAGCGTACGTACATAATTCGGAAAACGTGTCTAATTGATTCATTCATTTTATATGACCTGTCTGTATGATAATATATTATATTATAATATATTGTATGGTGTAAGTATTAGTCATTCGACATAAACTATGTATAAGGTATTAAGTTAAATTATTTACCACTATGGATTTTATTTTATCATCTACTATAACACTAAAGCATCCATCGCTAGACATGTGCTCCCTCAGGCCTGCAGGACGTTATAGGTTCCGTTGAGTTGCGTATAAAACAGTGCCGTATAGCCGCGAGGGGGCACTGAAGGGCCTGAAGTGCCCCTCCCCACCGAATTTTTTTATGAACAAAGGTGTCAGAATTAAGCAACAGGTGATATGTATTCCGGGTCTCCAAAACAAGAGAAAAAAAATGAAGTACCGCACTCGTTACAAAAATAAAAATAATAATAATGGCTCTGATACAAAATTATATATAATTTTTAAATATTATGTTCGCCTTTGTCGCGCGTTATAAACGATAAGACTTCGCGAAACGGTTTGGCTATACGAGATAGGTGTGATAGAATCGATTCTAATCACCGACAAAGTAATCCAATGTAAAGAATGGTAAGTACCTATATAGTCTTATTCATTACGTCAAATGGTCAGTCTGATTGAGTTCGATTATTCGTTTGCATTATACCGAAACGGCGAATTGTCGAATTATATCCTCTCATATATGACTTACCCTGTCAATCTGTTCTTCTCTATTACTATCTCTCTCCCTACCCGCCGTATAACAATATTATATTTCTTCGCCAACACGAAATCGTTTACATTTAATTAGACATTTTAAAGCTAGTGGTTTTACAATGGGGTTTATTTTTTTTTTTTTTTTTTTTTATCCTGTATACAAAATTTCTACCAAAAGGAGTGCTTCGATTTCAACATATAGTACCTTATCTTTTAGCAAATGAGATCAAAATGATACTTTAAGGAGGTCATTTTTTGATTTCCTCAGTAGTTATTTAATGCGACGGGAAAAATCACCAACAAATTACGAAAAACCGCTAAAAATGGGATTTTAATTTCTAACGCTTTGTCTATCACCATAGAAACGAATAAAAAAATAATATTTTATAATATTAATTCAACTTAAAGGTTATAATAAATAATAACAATATAAAAAATATACAGACCGACAAACCGTCTCCGCTCAGAATCATTTTTCTTATACAATGATATTATATCATTGAATTCAAGTTAAATGCAATCCATTATACATTGGCCCACTTGTAAACTACTGTACAGCAGAGCGACATCCACTTACCCACTTTTTTTTTGTCATTAAATTGTTTTAACTCGTTTAGCGCCTCGGGGGGTTTTAATATATAATGATATATACGTATTATATTACCTTGCTACTATTGTTTTCTAATCACACTACCTATATATCTAAATAATATATATTCTCTTAAAATTGATTTCCAGTGGTTCTTTCCGTAAGGTAGCTATTTACTTAATAGGCTACCTATTATAATTATTAATTACTATTGGATTCATCTAACTGCAGCATATAATATCTTGTTCTTACATTCCTGCTAAATATGCGAGCTTTGTATACACTGACAATGCGGCTGCAGTTGACGCTGTCATCGAGACGTGCTTGCCTCCGTTAAACGGGCATTCCTCTTAAATCTTCAAATTCCGTCAATCGCCAGACGAACATAATATCATCTGATACGAACATCAAATATATCAAAGAGAATACAGATCTCGTATTATTACAATTTAATATTGGCTACGTACCTATACATATTTATAAGCTCTTTCCTAAATAGTTAAGTTGTCAAATGCGTTCTTTTGAACAAAAATTTTGTAATCTGTTCCCTGCTGTAAGTCTCAGATGGAGCCGTCCGAAATATGTTTGGCACTCCCGGAAGTTTCTTGAGAAATTTTCCAAAAAATACTAAAATCTGTAAAAAAAAAAATGCATTTATTATTATAGACAGCTTCTTGATCTATTTATTTTTACATAAATGTAACTATTATCTTAGGGTTTTTAGTAATTTTAAAATGTACTATTAAATCTTACTATATATAGTAAATACAGGATAGTTATTCTGTTTTCATATAATTAGGTAGATACAGTTATTAATATTTTTAACAGAAAAATGGGTTAATTTCGTTCAGAGTAAGTAACTATTGTAACATGGATTAATATACTACTCAACTATACCGATTAAACCGTGTTATTAATTCGTTTTTAAATTCTGAGAGGAAAAGGAAAGTAAAACAAAAATAAAAGTAAATCCCATGTTTTGTTGATTATTCATTATTAACATAACTTTAGGAACATTGAAATAGAAACCTAGAATATAAGTAAAGCTATAGGTTAGTTTAGGTACTATATAATATATTTGGGTGTCCAGGACTTCCGGTGTCCCTAAAATATTTATCAGGATTTCGATATACCGAGAAATATAATTCGTTATTTTAAGTTCGAATTGCATTGTTTGATAAATAATTATAGGTATAAGCTTTCTGCGGTATCCCTCGTTTTCGTCATACTTATTTATTTAACAGTGAGGTTTTCAGTGTTAAAAATTGTATTTAGTAGAAATAAAAAAATATGATTTATTTTATTAATTGTATTCAATATAAATTGAATTATTATTATTAACAGTTATAAAATATTCGGTAGATTAAATTGTTGTTTAATACCTACAATGTTAATTGTTTTGTATTGATGCATAATGCAAAATCAGAGATTGTGACCCATCGATTTCACAATATTATAGCATAGATTCCGCCAGTCAAGATAGGTACAATATAATATAAATGTTATTGAAACCTTATTCAGCAAAAGTAATTTTTTTAATGAATTACACTATGATTTAGTCACGATGAGCTAACTATCGTTACCGCAATTACTGCATGACTTCAGTTAATTTTCACACGTTCCCGGGAATTGCCACCCTACCCTAAGACCACTGCAGTCATACATTTTTAATTCGAATATATTTATCTAAATCAAAAATATCAAATCAACACTAGAGGCAGGCATAACTGCATAATCGAGTATAGGTACGCACAAAGTGCCGTTAAGGGCATATTTAGTAATAATAATATATATCGAAAAAAACGCAATTCCGCCGACCAACAACAATTATCGAGTTTAACTCGTTTAATATGTTTATACTGCGCTTGAGGTGCAATAATAATAATATAATACGCAATAACGTATATAATGGTGGAGCGCAATACAATAATAATAATAAATAATAGGGAGGGAAAAGTATGCGGGAAAATGAGACATAAAACCGGCGAGAGTGCAGGATGATGCGCAGCAGCATCACCAGTGACAATATTGTGGAGAAGTAGTTAAAATATACTAAAGATTTATCGACTAGGATTTTCCGCAAATCTCGGGGGAAACACACATCACAACGTTCGATATGTACGCGCTGTTTCAAATTTTTTTTTTTTATTATTATTATATATTTTTATTACATCCATCTTTTTTTTTTTTTTGTATGTGCAAACGGATTGCGATGTTCGTCTCTCCGGGCTCGTATATAACCCGTCATATCTGCTTTTCCCCGGAGGTGTTCACGGGGCTCCGGGACAAAATAACACTACCTTCCCACCCACATATTTTATATAGGTGTATCTCTTCCCTATATGCCGACCGAAACTCTTTCTTCCTCTCCACCACCCTCTCTCACACACCCCACCCGTCATTGTTTATGACGGTCACCGGTCGCGGTACCGGCAGTTTTCTCGTACCTAGGTATATATAATATGGCTAACCGTTTCGAAATTAGAACGATTCAAAATAGCACTTTTATATATCGCACGTATAATATTTCTAGGTTGTTCCTTCGGCAAATTTTGCTGTTTGCTATTGTTTACCGTGTTATTCGTTTTCGAGTTTTTATTTTCAGAATTGCATATCATGCAGGAGTATCATAATAATAATATAATTGTTTGTAATTAAGTTCTGCTGCAGAAACCCGCCGCGCAAGACCATAATAATATTAGGTATACATTTTATTAACACGTCAGAAAATATAAGCATAATGATATGATTGTCTGGTTTTCTCTCTCCGGGATATACGACATTATATTATACTCCTATCGATACCGTGATTGTGCCTAGTCATATATAGATAACCTTTGTGTAAGGAGCGGTGAGATGGTTATGGTTCACGAATGCAGGTCGAAAATAAGCCAAAAGATTTGCGAAAATGTGAAACGTTCACCATATGGACTGCGCGTGTTTATTGTATACACTCGTACACAAACATGTTTACCAAATATTATTGTTGAAAATGACACAGTAGTTTTAATATTATAATTTATATGAAATCTATGGGACATAACTATACCTTATACGCGTCAAACAACTATAATGACTTACACCTAAAACTGAAAAATGTGTTTTCTGCGGCAGCTGCGGATATTTAGATTCGGTAAAGCAATTCGACGTCGTAACAATATGATTCGCATTTATAATAATAATATAATGTATTAGCATAATACACACACGATATTATTATAACGCTTCAAATGATATATTATTATTCCGAATTATAATAACAGTACCTATATATAATATTATTATTATATGCGTCGCAGCAGCAGTGCAACACGCGCCGCCGCCGTTGCCTGCAGTTTTGTATAATATATTGTTTGGGAAGTCGAATTTCGAGAAGACGACCGAGTTCACAACTGTAAAACAGCATACATTTATTATTTATACATACAAGGTGTAACAGAAAGACCTGACAAAAAAAAAATAATTGTACTTAAACGTATGACAAAAAT
The DNA here is from genome assembly GCF_019925205.1 of Metopolophium dirhodum. NCBI lineage: Eukaryota > Metazoa > Arthropoda > Insecta > Hemiptera > Aphididae > Metopolophium > Metopolophium dirhodum. The sequence goes on from NC_083562.1 coordinate 3,802,253, forward strand.
TAATATACGTTAAGAGTATATGATTAGTAAATAATTTAAGAAATATACCCTCATGTCAGAAAAGTCCCAAAAAAATATTTTGAAAAAAGTTGTTTCGTTCCAAATTCATTTAATCAAAAAAATATAGATATTTAAAAAATTCTAAAAAATAAACTATTTGACTTAGATAAATGTTTTTACTATCAAAATTGTTCTTATAATCAGATTCACAAATTGGTTATTTTGAATATATCCAAAAAAATTTAAATCAAATTTTAAATATTTTATTTTCAGTGTTAAAAAATAAAAATAATTGTTTGTATAATACATAGCAAGTGACTATAAATTATATATAAAAAAAAATTCAAATATTGATTAGAAAAAAAGTTATTCCAAAAGTCTATCTGTTACGCCCTGTATATATATATGTGTGTGTGTGTGTGTGTGTGTGTATTGTATGACGAACTTTTGTTATACCTATACGTGTCTGTCTTCGCTGGCAATTTTCTTTGCGGCGCGTGTGACTGTGCGTTTTACAATGTTCGCAACATCCAAGATCTAACCACTCGCTACACACACACCCACATACACACTCGCACACGCACACACGCTTGCCGCAGACATTGAGAGATCCCCGCGGACAGGTCGGTCACGTTTTCCGAAAGAAAAAGAAACTGCGCTTACATAGATGTACACATATTATATATTGTACGCCTACACAATATAATATAACATTAAATCATATATTATATATATAAACTATCTTAGGCGTCCACACCGTGGTTTTCCGGTGAAAGCGTTTTCGCCAAAACTGCGTGTACACGTCATGTATATCTATCTATTATATACTTTTGTATTCACGCACAATAACACGTTCGTCTGTATATTATATTGTATACATGGCGGCCATATATACATAAGGACCATACCGAAAACAAAAACATCGAAAACAGCGAGCGGTGACTCGCGCGTCATGTCGGATATTGTGTTTTTGACTCACTCGCGCGCAATTTTTTTTTTTTTTACTTCGTCTTTAACGAACCGAAAAATATACAATACAATAACAACAGTACGGATAATTTACACTGTACATAGTATTATAATGTTATTATATTGGATATGCGTGATTAAAAAAACCGCGAGTTTGCCTTGTCAATTTTATTTATTTTTTTTAAGCACTATATAATAATAATATATCCACATATATAGCTATATTATAATATTAAATAGTAAACGAAAAACTGGAAAGTCGTAAACGCCTCGGCTTACGTGTTTTTACATGTCACGTTAATATTATACTGCTTGAATATATAGTTTCACTTTATGCGCTTGAGAATCATCATTTATGTATGCGGAAACTGTTGATGAAATATTCACAAAATATAATATTATAATATGATACCTATATATGACTAAATTCATTTTTCTACTTTTGTCATCGCAGATACACGGTTTTTGATCTTTTATAACTATAGGTATATTATATCGCGATGTAGCGTCAAAAGGAGGTTCTCGCATTACTTGACATATTTCTCAGATACCTTAAAACAATAATATAATATATTTAATATTTATGTATACTCGAATAATATTGTAGAAGAAAGTTCTATGAAATATTAATTAAATATGAATAAAAAATCAACCTGCTTATACTATATGTTTTGTTATGGAAATCACATTCGTCGAATTATTTTATTTTGCTTTGTCCTGTCGTATATAATTGTACGCATATACCTAATATTATATACCTATTATTATAACAATAAACTCTATTTAATGAAATTTTCTGTTTAATGATCAATTTTGAGAACCATAATGACCTTCATTGTTAATCATGCGTAAATTCTATTTAACGGATTCCTCTAAATTACGAATTTTTTTGTCCCCCATGAGACTTCGTTATACGGAAGTTTCACTTTATAATTTTACTAAACAAAAATTGTATTCTTTAAATTTATTATACATCAAGTATTATGTAACGTAGATTATAATGAAAAAGTAAAAAATGATATAATGATATAATCAAATATACTAAACAAACACTAAAATTGTATTGAAAGATACTATAATATTATTATGCATACAATATAAGTAATTTTAAATAAAATATCCATACCATATTTTTTCTGAAAACACAATTTTAAAAATAATATACCATAACTTTAAATTTACAGTAGCTGGCATACCTCTTATGCAGCTATAAAGTATAATATTATAATTTAGTTATTATTTATTACGAACATTTTACCATGAAATTGTATAGGAAGTATATTAATAATATAATGTAATAATAGTATAATAATATTATGTAGGTTTGTTTTTTAAAAAAATTGTCTTACTCGATTAACTTTGTATGGATATTTTTTTTTTCATTTATTTACGAAAGACGAGTTTTTAAATCTATTGTAATATTACGCTTCAATCAACTCTTTATGGTTTTTTTTCTCCTATAATATTTATCTTCAGCTCTGCAGATAATAATATATAATGTTTATCTCGGTATCCGATAAAAATGTCCACGTATAAAATGCCCAGGTTCTCCTTGGAATGTATAGGTAGATACATTATGAGACATATACAATGGCACTGGTATACCTACAACCTAAATGAAAGATATATGGGACCATTATAACTTTTCAAAATTAGTGATTAATTTACATTTCTGGAAGAGATCTGGACGTTAATTCGACAAAATACAATTAGAGTACCTATAAAGGATTAACTCAAGGTAGATAAAAAAGATATAATTTTTAATACTTTATGAGTTCTCATGGTATATTATTATTGTTACTTCAGTTACTTGTAGTTATGTTTCTACTTATACTGGGCCATATTACACCAGGGCATCTCCCTATTGGCATTTGGACCAATCATTGTACATTTTATTTTTTACCGAATTTTTTTTTATTTTGGAATTTGTATGTATAGATGGATATAAAATATAAGTTAATAATGGATATTCACGTATTACAATAATATATTCATTTTTTTATTATTACTTATTATTCATATTATATTAACTCGCGACTAATATTATAGGCCATCAGGATTTATATAATTGTACAACAGTATTTATTTATTGTTATTGTATTAACGCCAATTGGCAGTTTTGTGGGTTGGTATACACAAAATTAACATGAATATAGGTAATAGTAATAAAATTTAAATCGTCTATAAATATTATACCTATTAAAGAATAAAAAAGTAATAAAGTTAGTATAGGGATTAATCAATTTATTTATAATCATTAATAACTAGTATGTACCTACTAGAAAATACATAGAAAGGAGATAAAAAAAAATAAAATTACATGTAATAGGTTTTTGTTGTTTGCATTGTACAAACAGAGAGAGAAATAGAAAACGGAAAGCAATTAATTTAAAGTTTTATTTCGGTTTGATTGTGGAGATTGCTGCGGTAGGTTTGTCTTCTGTGCAGCTTGAAATAATAGAGATTAACTAATTTTATCATTTTGGTTTATTTGCATTAATATTTGTTCTTATAATGTCATTAGTCATTACATCATTAGTGATCACACTATCTTTACTACCATATTTTTGAATTATCGATGTACCTACAGACTTAAACAGTTCCAAATTTCCAACTGAAGGAAATGTATATATGAATTCGTGAGGAAGTATGAACGAAAACAGTTTATCTTCATATAATAACATATAGACTCTGTAACAAGCAGTAATGACGATTAATATACAACTAGTTGTTACGAATACAGTACATATTATATAATAATACATCCATCTACACAGCAGTGTTTGAGTAATGATAATATTTTGTAAATATGTATTTTAAAATGATTTTTATAAATATATTTTTTATATGTTTTTAAAAAGTTCCCCTGAAAATATGTTTGGAACAATCATAATAGAACATTTTAAAAGTTATTGTTTTGTAAATATTTTATCAATTATGTTAAAATATATTACATTAGTTGCAAGCAAAATATTTTCAGGATAAATTTATTATAACAGTACTTTTTATGGGTAATTATTAATTCGTCAATATTTTTATGATAATATTAATATACGATACACCTATTTTACCTGGGCTATGGAATATTAGGATTTACGTCATTATTATACTATCAGCGTCAAAATATAATAATGCCATTCAACCGAAAACTTATTATAGTATTATTATCGTTATCATGCATCACCGTCGTCGAACACTGTGTTTCAACGCGATCATTCATATTATGCAGAGTACTTGCCCATTTAAAAATCAATAACGAAGATGCGATGTGTATCCGAAACGTCATCAGCTGTCACGCGATCGGCTGTCACGTACAAAATGTAATAGCAGTGTACTATATGTACACCGAGACATTATATTATACTATAATATGTACTATATACTGCGACGTTGTATATAATATATACATACATATTATGTATTGTTTTGTTTTGGACGTCCGATTTCGTTACATCTACACAGATATACACACATCACAAGCTATTTATATATATTGGTACGTACATGTTATATATTATATTATTATGGTGTATCCGACCAATATAATATATATATATATATATATTGTATGATATACCGATTCGAAACGAACGCACAAATGTCAATTTCGCCTAAATATTATACGCGTTTCCGATGCGCACTGCACGATTTTATTTATTTCCGTACTATATAATATATATATATTTGTACATGTCGTAAAACAATGACCGATACATCTAAATCGGTATTTATGTTGTAAGCGCATTATTCGAGTAGGTCATACGTGAATAATCATATATATATCGATGACCTGCGTTTATAAAATAGCATAGGTATAATGTATATATATATATACACCTATAACGTACCTATAAGGTTAGTTTTAGTTTTGGTAACAGTCGTAATATTGTTTAGTTCATTTTTCGATCACGGTTATATCACGGATACCGGTCCTTATTTGTACTTTACTATATTATACAGTATTATGTATTTATATTAGATATAGTGGTAAGTCGGTTAAGTTCAAAAATATAATAAACTAATTTACCAAAAATCAAACAAGGTGTTTATAAACTACTAATATAACACCATATACCTACGAGTATTTATAATCGATGATGATATACCATTGTTAAACCTACCTATAAGCTATGACGCTTAAATAGATTTCGAACCCGAATTTAAAAGTATACTGTATGAATTTAATTATTTCGTAAATAATTAGCTTAATGCCTTATTAATCGTATCGTTAAAAAAAGTGAAAATAAAACTTTTTAACGTATATATGTTTTGGGTCGGGGGTACATCTATTTTTCCAACCGATTTTCGTTTACCGAATGCTTTATTTTTTTGCCATAAAAACGCATATATATAAACAATAAAAAAAATTAATTACATTCCTAACAAAATGAAGCATGCCACTTAGATAATATTATTCTACTGCAAAAACATATCTATGATTCCTCAAATTTTGCTTACAGAGGAAAAATGTTAGTAGCTACTTTTTTTGTAAATTTTAACCAACGAAATGTATTAAATACTTGTTTATTGTAAATGGTCATTAGAACCTTTTAGAAAAGTAATGCAGAACAATAAGACATAAAAAAAGAATAATATTAATATGCAAATAATAAATGGTAAAAATGACAAAAATAAATACGACGGGGAAATAAATTTAATTGTGTTAGGTTAAACTGCAAAAACGTATTATAATTTATCCAATTTAAAAGTATATATAGTATGAGTCGCACATTTATATAAACAGTTGAAAATTTTGTTGAAAATTTAATGTTAAAACATTTTGTAAGTTTTGAACATACGTAATAAATTGTTTTAAAATAAAATTGTATTGATATAAATGAAAAAGACTGCAAAAATTTTTGGTAACCACTTCGCTGTGGACAGGGTTCGAACCTGTGCGGGCAGAGCCCATTGGATTTCAAGTCCAACTCCTTAACCACTCGGACACCGCAGCGGATGAAAAAATTACTTAGAACAGTGTCTTTTATAACGAATTATTATTGATGCAACTAAAACGTTAATTCATTAATTATTACAAAAGACCAAAAACAATAGAATATTTATATTAGAGTATTAGACTGCTTAAAAACTAATAGTGATTATAATATATTGTTTATTATTATTTTTATAAAGACATAATCTTTATTTTTTACAACAAGTACACATTGTACAATAGGTACTACAAAATATTTTATTTTATTTTGTGATACGTGTCAATGTGTCATAGAAAAAAAAAGTCAACACTCAAAAGTAAACAAACTTACAAACATAGGGCATTGTAATACCAAGAAGCCTGCCACTCATTACTGACATTAAACTTGAGTTGATGATAAGCTAACTTAAATATTTTTTTTCAAAAATGACATGAAGTTCGTTATATTGTAAACTATAAACAAAAACATTTAGGTATCTACCTTTTAACACTATATTATGTATAAAATATATATACATAGTAAATTTATAGTCATATATTTATGATATTTTAAATGAAAAAAAAATATAATTCCTAACCTAACCTAACACCTAGTATAATCGGAAATTATTAATTTTAACAATATCATCACGTTTTACGTTTTGTGTCTCGTCGTATTTCAAAACAAATTTATATAAGGTTAAGTATAGGTACGCTGCAGGTCAGTGGACGCTGATTTACGTTTTTTTTGAAATTTCACGAAAATATGCAAATGTCAGTGAATAGCTGTTCTCTGGAGTCTAACCTATACCTATATAGGTAGTTGATGGCGTTATGAATTCGGGACGCAGCACAAAAAACCAGAACTGTAAAATGAGAATATCTGAACATTAGTATACTTACACCGAATGGTCACCATAAAATAGCATAGGAATACAGGTACACACATAATAATGTGATGGGCTCTTGCGGGCAGCTATTATACATATTATTATCATAATAATTCACGAACAAACTTAAAATAAATATTTTATTTCATTCATTATAGAGTGGTGGTACTATATGAGGAGGGGTCATATTATACTACTAATGTATTTTACTCGTAAACGTATCAATAATACTAATTTATATCCTATGCTCGTTGAATCATTAATTAAAGTGTTTAAAATACATTTGTACTCGAGCGTTATTTATAATAATATGTATATAAGTAGTGTTACACAATATTAATTTCACGTTATGTTTTTAGTCCACCCATATATTATATACAGGGTGTAACAGAAAGAACTGATAAATAAATATAAACAATTTATATTAGTTAAATGTATAAACATAATATAAACAATAAATTATGAAAATACTATATGGATAATAAATAATTTAATAAATATAGGTAGCTACCTAAACTAATGTCAGGAAATGTATTCCCATAAAAAAGTTTTTACGTTTGAAATTAATTTCTTCCAAAAAAATATTGATAGGTATTTTAAAAATAAATAACTTGACTTAAATAATCGTTTTTACCATAAACATTTATCTAAAAATTACAAATCGGATATTTTAAATATTTTCCGATAAAATGTTTTATTATTTTCTTTACCTTTTAAAAAAATAAAACAATATTATACTGCGTACTTGTAGCGCAAACTTCTATCATTTATATATATATTATATAAAAAATTGTTAAAATATTAACAAAAATTATTTCATTTGTCAGCTCTTTCTGTTATAGGTACACCGCTTGTATTACTACACCTAGGTAGATAGTAGGTACCTACTTACCTATATACTACATATAGGTATGCATTTATGCTCATATATTATAATTGTAGTATCATAGTTTTAATAGGTATTTTATTTTATTTCATATGTTATGTTTATAATATATTTTTTATATGTATTTAGCTGCAGCAATATAATATTTAAAATTTTAAGTTTTTCGTCGTTAAAATATGTCTTTTGTAAATTAAATTTTTTATTAGTTTTATTTGTTGCAAACTGTAATTTTATACACGACTATACAAATAGCTGCTATAAACTATATACGTGCAATAAAAATAAAAACTAGGTTTTTATTTAAATAATACAATTTTTTCTGTAAACGTGTTATTTCCGGAAATGATATAAGCTTAGAAAAACTTTACTTAAAATTGTGTATTTTTTATTGGTTTTGTCTTGAAAATTAATTCTAGTCACATTTTCACATTTTTATTGTATACATTTTGGCGAGGATATTTATAATATATTGAATTTATGCAAATGTATAAAAAAAAATTCGTTCGGAAATATAACTCGTTCCTTATATACATATTGTTTATACCTATATATTTTCATATAAATTCACCTAAATTAGTTTTTTTTTTTTTTTAACGATACGTTTTCTGAAAACTCAGTGCCTTACATGGGTATATTATGTACTATTGTATGGGCGGTGGTAATATTTTAACACAGACTGGTGTAATAATATTGCCGGCGTAAAAAATTTTATAAAATACTGAACGCGAATGCATATAATAATAATATCGTTTATGCCGTTGTAGGTACCTTAAACTGCGTATCTTTTCTGGTTTTCCATGAACCGAATTTATTATTAATCAAACCGTTGATCAATAAAACACACAAATTTATTGGTATATTCTTTAATAATGTGCGAATACACGTCGTGTAGGTACGCTTCTACGTGACGTTTAACTGTGTTAATATTTTACAAATCGATATAACAGATATATATATAAACATATACTATATAAATATATATAGGCGCGGTGTTTCGCGTGTGTGCGCATTTTTTTTCTTCATCAAACACATCCCATTTATACGACGACGATGTAATAAAACCGTGTTATTTACCGAGATATTATATTATTATATGCGTACCTATATTATCATATAATATTATATGGTGTATCTACCACGAGTACCAGTTATTTACCGTATATACACGGACACACGGTATACATATATCACATATCTAGGTAGGTTTATATATTATATGATAAGTATATCAACCCATATCATATTTGTATACACGTGTGTTATAATATAAATACCAATAAAATATATTCTCGTTCGTTGACGACATATGGCACTCTATATAATAATATGTATGTTCATAAAATGTAAATATAACGTGTACTCTAATTTATATATATAAATATACAAGCTGAAACAAAAAGACCTGACGAAAAAAAATTATGCTACTTAAACGTATGACAAAATTTGTTAAAATTATATGATTAGTAAATAATTTAAGAAATATACTCATCATGTCAGCAAATACTTAAAAAAAAATATTTAAAACAATTCTAAAAAATAAATGTTTTTAATATCAAAATTGTACATATAAACAGATTCAAAAATTAGCTATTTTGAATACATATATCCAAAAAAAATTTAAATCAAATTTTTTATTTTTAGTGTTTAAAAATAAAAATAATTTTTTGTATGATATATGTGTGGCGCAAGTAATTATAAATTATAATTTTTTTTTGCATATTATATAAAAAATAAATTTTAAATATTGATTAGAACAAAAGTTATTCCAAAATGCAGTTCTATCTGTTACATCCTGTATATAATATAATATATATTATATAGTCTACTTTTTAATATAATATAAACATTGTATACTCACTATTACATTAGTTTACTTCGTTTTTCGTAAATACATAATGCGCCTACCTATTCTTACGCTTACAAAATATTACGCGAAGAGTTTTTTTTATTCGTAAAAAAACAATAAAATGATTCACTTACTTTGGAAATGATGAATGTGAAAATGCGTAATATAATAATAGGTAATTGTCGTATAACATTGATGCACGAACGCATCATATAATCATACATGTCATATATTATGTCATATAAGTGATATCATAATCGACGGAAAATATTTTAAAAATATGAATATTATATTATTATGTTTTATTGTTTATTTGCAGGTCATATGATTATTTTACTCTATAGTATTACAGTTAGTACCTACATAGTACATATTACTCGTATATTAGGTGTACAATGTCATTTTACATATTGTACAACCGTATATAATATAATATGATGATAATAATAGTATTATTATAATATATCCACTATACTGATAATACTTATATCTAAATTTATTATTATTACTATCAAATGAATATTTTTTTTATTTTTTTATTGATCCTAAGCTTTTCTTAATATGCTATCTTACATGATTATATATATAATATAACAGAGAATAAATAATACATATATGTTTTGAATCAACCCGAAAGCGTTACAACTGAAAAAACATGACTATTCGTAATAAATTATATATTTCTCCGGTTTAGTTCTCATAGAAATTAAATGATGTTCTATGCAGATAGGCAATCAGGGTCGTATGTATATTATTGGTATTCATTTAAAATTATGTATTTTTGTAAAAAGTTCATAGTAGGTAAATCAAGTGGTCCAAAAATTTCACATAAGTCATTATTACCTATATTGGTACCTATTATATATTGATATATTTTACAATATAACATTTAAAATATATTATTAAAATATATACAATATATAAATAAATATATTACTATAGTAACTACCTTCTTTAAAATTAGAGGTAAATTTTGGAATTTTTCATAAGTAGGTATTTCAACATAACTGTGAAACTCCAGGCCTATTGACAGTCATTAGCCACATATATAATATTGTTACTTGTATTTTAAATTACAATGGAAAATTAACCCTATTAAGACTTAAAGACTAAAGTACCTAATACACATATATAGGTAATGCCTATATAACAAACTTCAAACGGTTATGAAGAGTTGTAATACAGACATATCAAATGTGAACCTATATAAAGACGACAATGCAAAGTATGTACGTATTTATATACAATTTTGAGAATGTAATTCTTTCTTGGAATTTATATTATAAGATGTTTAAAATCTTCAAATTTGCATTAAAATGTATCACTATTTTTTTTTTAGATTCCTTGTATTAATATATTATATTTTAATTTTAAATTCATCACAACAGTGAAAATGATATTCTGTTAGATATTATAATCTTTATCACTAGGTATTCAATGCATTTAAAAAAAACTTACAAAATAATTTTTTATGTGCATTATAATAATTAATGTATTTGAAAAACAATTTGGTCATTAGTCATGGTTAGGATTTATTTCCGTTTATAATATTTTTATAGTATAAATTATAAGTAATGATTGAACGTTTTGCCTAATATGATATGAAAATATAAATTTCACAATGTAAAACACTACCTATATTACCCACTAAGGGTCTACACCCCATCAAATTATAATTAGTCTGCATAGGCGCAATACAAATTGATAATATTATATTATGTTATAGTACTTACGAATAGTCGAAAAGGTATACTACTTACTAAATTATTTAACTGCGTTCCGTTGTACCTAAAAAATGTAAAATATATGTTCAATACTTATATTATTAGATATATCTCTAAATATGTAGCATAATATATCATAAAAAAAACAAAAGTCTTGTACAACATAGTCGACACTCGACCTCTATCAACTTTTGACCCGTCTCGTTGTAGGTAGGTAAACTGAAAAAAACTATTCACACTTAGTTGAACTGACGGGCATTGCGACTTGCGAACTGGAAATATATGAAAAGATTTTGTTTCTGTCATATTGAAGGAATTAGGACTTTAATCATATCAGATGTGTCAAAGTTTTTATTTATTTTTTGGAAAAGTCAAGATTTAGCCATGGTTATTCTAGCTTCTAATGGTTTTTGAAAAACATCAATATACGTCTTATCGTCCGTGTTTATAATATCACTTATTGACTTATTAGAAATACTGTAACACAAAAACAATTTAAATTAATTTTTTTCAGTAATTTTTGTTGGTTTTGTATTTAAATTATATTAACTTAGTTGTACTAACTCGATGAGGACTTAATTTGGATGTACTTGGCATAATTTGGGTGGAACTAAGTCTCCTGGTCCCACTAGGTTAGGTGATATATTGTCCAACGTGATGAGTCTTTAAATAAATGTTACGGAATAAAATATTTGACTATAATATGATGTAGGTACATTTTAAATAAAGTTAGTTTCTAACAGAAAAATCATTAAATTAGATTTTCTAAACTTGACGACTAAAACTACGTTTTCCAATAATGATTACAAATGATATCAAACTCATACCAATTCTCGTCCGCTGCGGTGTCCGAGTGGTTAAGGAGTTAGACTTGAAATCTAATGGGCTCTGCCCGCACAGGTTCGAACCCTGTCCACAGCGAAGTGGTTTCCGAAAATTTTTTGCAGTTTTTTTTCATAATATTTGAATACAACTTTTACAACAATTTATTTTATTTTTTAAAAACTAATAAAAAGTTTAATTTTTAACGAAAAGATAAAAGGCTTAGTCAAACAGAAAGAGGTCGGTCCGCGTTGGCACTGTAAAATACAACCGACCGCTGCCTGTCGCGGTTAGCGTACCGGTTACACAATGGCAGCCCGCAGAGCGGCTCTCTGTTTGATTGAGCCTTAACTCGTAGCATTTCTCGTCCGCTGCGGTGTCCGAGTGGTTAAGGAGTTAGACTTGAAATCTAATGGGCTCTGCCCGCACAGGTTCGAACCCTGTCCACAGCGAAGTGGTTACCAATAATTTTTTGCAGTTTTTTTTTCATAATATTTGAATACAATTTTTACAACAATTTATTTTATTTTTTAAAAAAAATCAATAGAACATTTAATTTTTTAATGAAACAATTAAGTGAGCTGCTTTTAAGTTTTTTAATAACGCGATTCTTACAATGTATAATATTATATATCATATAAATAATATAATATACTTTTAAATTAGTATTTTACGATAATATAGCTATATATTACGATAATAGCTATTATTTCAGTAGTCTATGTTCACCTTAAGATTTATATTTTTTAAACACTGCAGTGTTATTGTAAGTTGTAACACACATTTTTGTATTTTCTTTTGATTTAAAATGACGAACTTGGATTTTTATAAAAAAAAATTTAGTATACCTATTACAGCCTATAAGTAATTGCCCTGCTGTACAGTATCGAGTGAATCTCCTCATTGATTGGATCACTTTAATGGATGTGTTAAATTTGAATTTAATATAGTATTATAACCTATTTATATTTTATATATCATTGTATGGAAAAAAGCCGAGATGGTCTAACTTTTTGGTAACCATGTAATTACCAAACAATTATTATATTAATAATAATATTAAAATATTATATACTATGTGTATTGTGTATGCTAATGTTACTTATACTTCCCCCCTACAATTATTTTTGAATATTGACCCATAAAAATACAAATTAGATCCACTTTTCTAACAGAACCTTCCTCAATGTCAAAATCGGAGCATTTATCCTTTTCAAAAAAATTGTTTTTAGACATAAAAATTAAAAACTAATAAAACATGCACATATCATTGTAAGATCGTTACATTCTTCGTCCGTGGCCACTTAGAATTAAGGACTTGTAAAAATAAACAAATATATTTAGCATTGAATAAAGAGGTATCTAGCAGCAGTGGCGTAGCTGTAAGAAGGGGAGAAACAGGAGCATTTGCCCCCCCCCTGGAAATTTTTTGCATAATTCATATTTATTTTGTTTTGCTTTTAAATATTTCATGGTTGCAAAAATTTAAATTGATGTATTTAATAATCCCTCCCCCCAAAAAAAAAAAAAAAAAATTTCACAAGAATATGCCACTGGTTAGTATATATATATTATATGGGTAATTATTATATGTGTGTAACGTTTATATAGATCTTTAATTCGTATACCTAAGTGGTTTTTATTATACCTACCTAATTTCGGAAAAAAAATTGCGAAAATAATTTTTCACCGCTCATTTGTAAACCGTGTCCCAAACAAATACATATGTATAGCCATATAATAGGTAATAATTTAAATGTACTATCTCAATTAAATACGAACAAAACGAAATCACAAATTTGTAGGTAGGTTTATTGTATATACGCATAATAAATATTGATATTATTTATTTACCGGTGTGTTATGTACTTACTGCGCGTGTACAACAACCATCATTGAGTTATCGAATAAATAATAATAATATTGATTATTGTAGGTATCTAACAATAATAATGGGTAATAATTATGATATCGTTTCGAAAACAGCGAGCTATAATATTATATTATAATCGCCGCAAACAATTAATACCGATTTCGAGATTTATCACGAATCTAAAATACTTATATGTTTACTCGAAAAAAAAAATTACAAAACACACGCATTATAAATATTGATATTATTTATTTACCGGTGTGTTATGTACTTACTGCGCGTGTACAACAACCATCATTGAGTTATCGAATAAATAATAATAATGTTGATTATTTTAGGTATCTAACAATAATAATGGGTAATAATTATGATATCGTTTCGAAAACAGCGAGCTATAATATTATATTATAATCGCCGCAAACAATTAATACCGATTTCGAGATTTATCACGAATCTAAAATACTTATATGTATACTCGAAAAAAAAAATTACAAAACACACACGCGCGTGAAATATCCGTTCATAAATGCGAGACAACGGCGGTATTATAAGGTATATATAGGTGGTGAGATAAAATTCGCGTGTACGTATATATATATATATATATATATATAAATATATTGGCAGGGCATTAAAATTTCCCGTCGCTGTGCTGCAGCTGTAGTGGCTGGCGCTGAATAAATAATAAATTGTATTACGTTTAAATGCGTACTATACTGATTATTTGCGATCCGAATCCACTTGTTTGCATTGATTAATATAACGCGCCGCCGAGCCGCCTGCGACTCGTTTATCGCCGGGGCCTCATAATCCTTACGACAATTCGCTCGCCATGATGGTTTCAGTTAATTGAATAATAACATCCCTCGATATTATTATTATTATTATTATTATTATTATTACGTGCATGCCCTGGCTGCTCGGCGGACTGTGCAATCATTTGATTATAATATTATTATTATTATTATATGGAAATCTAATTGCGCTCGTTTTGTATTATTATTATAATATTATATATTATTATTATTATATACACGACAGTATACCTAGGTATATGCGTGCATACCTAAATGAGTACCCGAAGCGGTTTCTGCGGTGCGCACGCAAAACGAGTTATTATATTATTATGTTAAAATATATATATTATTATTATATTATTCGCAGTTTTTTCATATACTCTCCGGCTCGCCCGAAACTTTTAATTCCGTTTTCGAGACTCGATTATTATACTATTATTATTGTTATTATATTTGTTTAACGTCCGGACAACCGCGGGAATAATATGTCCTCCTCTTTTAGCGAGACTCCAAAAATCTCAGTGAAATAATATTTTATAATTATATAAAACACACGCGAACAAACAGTACATCTCTCAACACTCTCTATACGTCTTCCGCTTATAATGCATTGTGCAACAAGAGGAGAAAGAAAATGCGTTTGAACAACTGCTTTAGTTATTCGGTACTTACAATATTACTTGTTAATCTTGTATAAATGTTTAAGAATTTTGCTTCATTCTCTGTAACAATTAAATGTCAAGCTATATCGGTACCTGGTATACTCATAAGTCATAACTATACGATACACCATATACTCGTAAAACTTGCTAGAAAGATTTCTTGTAATTTATTTATTTCCCTTCGGCAAAACGCTTTCAGTGTCGGATGGAAGGTTATATAATATATTATAAACCATATAAGTTTATATTATGTATATGGGTAGGTGGGTGTACTATATGTGCAAGAAATATTTAGAAAATCAAAGAAAAGGGAATTAATAATAAAAGTAACATTTATTTGTAATAAGTAATAAGTCTTTCTAGTTTCTAGAAATTACATATAATTGATTAAATATACATTTAATATTGTATATTTAATCAATGCATATACTATAGTGCAGGCGTGCCCAGGGTGTTCCAACCGGCCTGTGACCATTTTATAATCTCATCTTTACCTCTAGTATGTTTTTCAAATACGTTTCCGACTCTTTCACTTTTTAAATTTTGTTTGAATTTTTCTAACAAAGAAGTTCTAAGATTCCCTCTAAAAATATAAATTTAAGCATTTATTTCTACACTTAGTTAGCGTAATACCTAAATACCCTCTTCAGAAAAATAAAAAAATATGATAAATATTTACCTTTACAATTGACGTATTTGTTTTGATGTTTACTTTCATAATGTCTTTTAATATTAAATTCTTTAAAAACCGCCACAGTTTCGTAGCATATCTCAAACACAAAGCTTTATTTCGATAAAAAAATAACTTAAACTCCAATTCTCATTAAAAACACGGCATTCGGTATCAATTTTGCGCTTTTTATTTTGAGACATCTTAATGTGAACCTACAATTTCTAATGACGAAAACAAACTAACAACTATAGCGTGGAAATATTGAGAACTTTAAACACATACGATTTGAGTCATAAATTCGATAAGTGAACAAAGATAATATTATATCCGATAAAATGTACAATAGATATACCTATGACTAGTCCAGCGGTTCCCAACCTGGGGGTAATTACCCCCTAAGGGGTAAAAACACGATTTTTTGAGGGGTAAAAGTTAAATTATTTATTTTTATTTTAAGTACTCATTTTAAGTTTACTCATGTAAATGATCATTATTTTTTTTATTACTCAACTTTTTTTTGATAGGGAGGGGTATTTGTTAATATCTAACCTGACTTATGGGTAATAGTCTCAAAAAGGTTGGGAACCACTGGACTAGTCTATATTTTATCGAAATGAACAAAAAAAAAACCTGTGAAGCATATACGGCCCGCAGTATGAATATAAATTTTGAATGTGGCCCGCAAGTTGAGAAAGGTTAGGCACTATTCTGTGATTATATACTACCCACTTGTGTTAAGTATATATAATAATAATTAATGCATTTCATAAAAAGTCATCCTGAGATCGCTATTGAGACACACGTACTTTATAATATTATACTCAATATTCACTGCAGTAAAACGCCTCTGAATTTTCTGAAACTGCAGTACTTATGTATGTGTTGTACCTATATCTATATACTTTATGTCTTATCTATTCTAATATTATTGTTCGTAAGCATTTTTAACTCTACGGACCTCGATGTTGTCGTTATATTATATTCGTTGATATTCAAAGTGTTATTGTTGAAACAAATTTATAAAGGTTTTGCTAGATAAAAGTTGAACTTAAGAATTTTTTTAATGTATTTATTATATATATATATATATAGTTAGACAGGCGGCACGGTGAATGCAAGGAAAAAATGTAACTTGCGCTCAAAGCGATTTGTGTGTTCTCAGATGATAAGAGCTTTTTCAAAGATTTAAGGAGTCTGAGTTTTTGACACACAAAGAGCCTGAAGAAAATAATAATAATATTTTCTATGCAAATTCGTTATACATCGGTTTCTCTTTCTCGCACACAGTAACAACAGACACACACACACACACACACATCTCTCTCGCAGGGCGCATCGTATTTTTCATCCGTTTTTTTATTAAACATAATGTTATTACAATTTTTTATTATTATTATTGTTGTCGTTGTGTATAATATAATAATAATATTATTTATTATAATTTCGTTTTTATTTATTTTTTCCAGATTATCGTCGTGCCCCACTCGCACAACGACCCGGGATGGCTGAGAACGTTCGAGGGCTACTATCACTTGCAGACGAGCAAAGTGCTCAACTACATGGTGGAAAAAATGACAGTATTAAAAAACATGACGTTCGTCTGGTCCGAGATATCGTTTTTGGCGCTGTGGTGGGAAAGGTACGTAGTCGTTCATAAAATTCACTCCCTATATTATACTACAGTCCCCACAGCAGGGCCTAAAATTAAGATATTTTGCTACTGCACACCTAATTCCACACCAAAATATTTTAAAATAATGAACATAGACCTAGTAGTGCACAGTAACATATAACTTCATTGGATAATTATTTTTGCTATTTATTAATAATCAGTTATATTAAATACAATCTAAAACAATCTTCTATACAAGTCATTGATACCGATATGGCTATGTGACTAAACATTTTAAAATTAAAAACAAAATAGCTTGGGTTAATATACTTATTAACTAATATGGTGTAGTCAGTATTATTTTTAGTGTTAAGGATTTTAAACGAATAAAATATGCTAATTAGTAATTTTCAATAATCAATATTGAATATTAATCAAATAAAAATTTATAAAAGCCGAAAATAAGTACTGCACACTTTTAAATTTGTTACTGCACATTTAATATTAGCTACTACACATAGTGTGTGCTACTGCACGCAATTTTAGGCCCTACCCAACAGCGATAATATATACATGCGCAGCATATATATTTATATATATATATAGGTACCCGCGCATAAAGCAATTACTCTTATTATGTGTGTGTTGCCCCATTACTTATATGCGTGTCTCGTCCGGTTCTCCGACACAAAACTATACATTTGTCTCTGGACATTTCGCGAGTATTGTTGAAGTTTCGGTGCTTAGGCGAATAGCGAGGTATAGGTAGGTATACTCTGCTCCTCGTGTCGTGCAGCCCAGCACCGCTATAATGTGTATATATATATACAATATGTGTATAGATACAAGGTACCAGTTAATCACCGAAAGTTTTCGCAATACTGTTATTTATTAACCTGACCGGTACTTCGGAATTCGTACATATACAGTGTGATTCATTTGTCGTAAACCAGGAAATATCTCTTAAAACGTTTTGACCTAAACTATATGGAAACTATGTAGGGTACCTATACCAATGTGTAGCTATATATATTTTTTAATTAAAAGACAAGCTTTGCAAGTACTGCTATAGTAATCAGTGATTATTGTAGTCAAATGTAAAATAATGTGTTCGTTGAAAAATAAAAATTTAAAAATTCTTTATATTTTTCCCGGTTAACGCTACCGCTATCGGTTCACGGTACAAAAAATAGATAAATATAAGAATTGCCTAATCGTGCTAGGCCTCGACAATTTTTCGTCAAGAAATTGAAGCTGCAGTGATTGCGCATAGATATATTACGAGTTTATATGGAAACAATAAGGAAAACCAAACAAATTTTTACCTATACTATATAGTATATGGTGTATACCTACCTAGATATTTTCATCTTGTGCAAGTTCACTATTCGTCGGTGTAATATAGATACCATACAACAGTGGGCAATATACATTTCTAATATATGATAAGTTTTTGGAAAATGTCCGAAGACTTATTTGTTCTGTTTCTGATGTTGTCTGTCAATATGCGATGTAGGTATATGCCCCAACATTAAAGCTGCGGTTTTTAAGGCTATTATTCGCCTTATGATAGCCTATATAATATTATGTTATGTTACACAGTAAACATTGCTTGGTGTTACAACTGTAGTTATATTGTTATTTATTTCCGGACCGAAAATTAAATCGTTTTTATGTTCAGTCGTTTATGCAGGGCCGTGGTAGTATACATTAGGATTTATTACGCCAAAATGTGAAATAACGTTTGAAATTTAGCTCTATAAAAACATAATTAATATAATATCTCTATGACGTACCGTATTTTAAGTTTTTAAATATCGTTGTAGACTGTAGTTATAACTTATAAATAGTACCTATATGAATAACATTGAAGAGCCGAACAATAAAAAACGAACTATTTGTTTTTTCATTACCTCTAAAAAATGGTTACACAGATAATAAATACAATTATACAATATTAACTAGGTATATAAATTATAATTTATTATTATGTATTTTAACTTATATAAGTTATCATTAACGTTTTCCCATAGGTAGGTACCCGATTTATAAATATTGCACCATATATACCGTGGTGTTATAAGAAAAAATTTAATTTTACCACCCACACGAATAATAGTTATATTTAACCAACCAGAAAATTGGTAAAAATCCCAGTTTAACGTTTTAAAATATGTTTTACATAAAAAACATAATTTTTTTTTTTAATGCGCAACTAAATCAAATTATATAGGAAGATGCGCCGTAAAAGAAAACTTGTGTGTCTATACCATAATAATATATAATAATACATCCATATAATTAATGTATTTTAACCACCGCCGTTATTATGTTAGGTATAATATACGCATATAACGACGTAGGCATTATATTTTATTCAATATTGTTCTATCTATAATTTATAATGTTACATACTTGTACACTTATATGTATAGATACTTGCTTTATTATTATTGTAATGGCTTCTGAACTTATGACAGGAATTTTGTTTTACATTTTCAAGTATTTGATCAAAAAAATTTGTATCCTCATTTATAGAATAAAATAAAATCAAATATTTCAAATGCCATAAAATATATTGCTTGAAAAGTATTAGTCTAAGTATTTTTAAATATTTCATTGTATAAAGAAAATTATGATTTAAATAACACAGTACTTTCTATAGAATGTTTCAAGTTTATACGTTATAAATTATACGGTTAATATATTTTGAATTACCTACAACGACATAACAAAAATCGTTTACGAAGAAATCATTATTTTACGTTTGCAGAATATCGAACTCCGACAACATTTGAACTTGAAATTTAATGTGACTACGCAAATTTTTTTTTTTAATTCTTTATATAGCAAAATAACAACTTCTGGGAATTAATATTATATCATACTATAATACATTAATACATAATATTAACTATTATATATCATCTACTTAAAATACGTTATTCCTGATTTTCTTTTACATAGTTATGAGATCTTATTAAAAAAAAAAAAAAATACCTGAAGGGAACTATAGTCCTAGGTCTGAGAATTTTACAGAGTGATCCATTTCAGTGTCTATACAGTAAACACTCGTTTATTTCGAAAAAATTTCAACTTTTTTGAAAATACATTTTTTCACAATGTTAGGTAGGTATGTCATAACAAAACAAAATTTTATAATGTTAACTATTTTTATCGTTAATGTTTTTAAAGCCTTTTACTTTTCTTTTTAGACTGATGATCTACATTTTTTATTTCATATTCCTAAGCAGAATAGACAGAGCAGAGTATTTTAGTATACAAAGATCACAAGTATAGTTCGTTAGTTATAAATGTATAACTTATAAGCATTTAAAGTATTGATAAGCGGAGTAAAGAGATACAAAATTACCTCCCAAAACTTCGTCCACTACTCCTCTAATTTAAACTTTTAATAATTATAACTAATGAACTACTTCTCCGAAATCGTATTTTCATGCATTGAGAAATACTCTAAATAATTCGAAATTTGAAATAAAAAATGTATGGTGTCATTATATACAACAAAAAACTTAAGAATGATAAAAAATAGTATAAAATAGAATTTTTTTCAGATATGTTGTTTTGAAATGACATCAAATTTTACGAAAAGAAAATTTTCAAAAAAATTAAAACTTTGAAATAATGACCGTAGACACTCGTACTTGGTATATAGATCTTAGATGATCCTCATCGTTTATTTATTTTGTACGAAAGGATAGCCTATACGTCATTCTGGCTTCTAAAATATAAACTTTCCTAAACCTAATGCGCACGGTGCGATTATGATTATTATTTATTTTTGAATCTAACCCTGCTGCGGGTTACAACCACGTGGAAATCCCTACGCCAACGACTGTACACGACCCACAATATTGGTCTCTTTACGGCTGATGGCAATTGTTAAAATATTATTTTATACTCGATGCCGATGCGGTATATAATAACATCGCACGAGTTGTTTATTTAAGGACCCGATGAGATTTTTTTCCCGCCTCACGCCCGCTAGCATCTGCTGCAGCACTACACGTCGTCGTTCGGTTTTATTTTACGAGCGAGCATAAAAACGAGTTCGTTTTTGAACAGTCCGATTATAAATATTGAACTTTCGTATTCTAAATTGTCGTATATGCGTGACCATAATACGCGCGCTTTATTTTTACGACGTGCAAAATAAAAATCGAAAACCCTTAGATACGAAGGAAAATCCACAGCTATATTCCTGCAGGATAATCGGGAGTTCAGCCGCGGTGTCGTGATGGGGGCAATCGTCGTGCAACGTGTGTTACATCAGAAATCGATTGTTATATCGAGTCGTTGGAAAAATCGATTGTCGCGGCGGCTGCGTTTTTGGCGGATTTTCTTTTCGGATCGCAAACTAAAAAATTTTATTTTATTTTCGTTCTAAAGATTTAAGCTCTAACTATACCTATAGGTATCTCCAGTTCTGGTGTTAAATAGGCATACTACCTACCCTATTATGCTTCAATAAAAATGTCACTATGCTTGTATAATAATAATTACTGAAATAAAATAAAAACTATATACTAGAATTCGCAAAAAATACAAAACGTTTTTTTTTCACTTTTACGAACAAAATATATTATAAAAGTAGTGGATTTATGTTTTAATTTGGATTTACTTATTCATATAATTATTTTACTTCACTTATCATTAAAATTAGAGTTGAATTGCGGTATTCGAAACGACTATGTTTTGAATCTATATACTATTTATTTAATAATGATTTAAATAATATTTCTAAGTATCCGTTTTAAGAAGTCTTGTCAAAAACTAATTGATATAAAAAAACCATTTGAATAAGTTTATATTAATAAATTGAATTAATAAAAATTATTAATAAATTGTATCGTGTGAAATGCAAAAATAAAACTGCAAAAAATTTGTGATTCCGGCCAGGATCGAACTGGCGACCTTCTGCGTGTAAAGCAGATGTGATAACCACTACACCACGGAACCCGCTTGCAGTAGGTACAAGTTTGAACATTATTTAAAGCTGACGTACGCAATAAGAAATTTTATAATATTTTAATAATATATTGGTAGATAGTTTGATTTTAAATCTTTTTTAATAAATCAATTTTAATATCAGCATATTTTATATTATACAATATATTATGTCATTTATGCAAGTCTCGTAAAAGTATTCAGATACTTTTATACTACTTAAATCGTATATGTACCTACTTATAAAATGAAATGTGCAACTGTGGTTAATTAAATTTTTTTTGGTGGGTATTATTAGGTTTAATTTGGAGATATAGTTTACACTTAACACCAGTGGTGACTCAGCGGGAACTGGGAAGTCGGATGTCCTACACTTCTATAACCTAGTGCTGTGGTATATCCCTACCTACTTCGGTTTTTTTACAATATAAAATATTTATATATTTTATTATATACCCCCCCCCCCCCCTCCCTTGGAAATATCTATGCATACCGCTGATAAATACTTTAATAGTCTATGTCTAGCCAGTAGCCATATAATAATGTACTATGCTAATGTATTGTAATGTACTAGTCTGGTAACCGCAGTAAATACTTATAATATATGAACATGGGCGCGGTTTCAATGAAAAACTGGGGGGGGGGGATTCCGAAGCCCCTCTATTTTTTTCATATTATCTCATGTTTATGGAGACCCGTATTATGACTATTTTAATGTAAATTAAAATGAACAATTTAGGTATTATAGTATATTATAAATAGGTAGGGTCCGTGTAGATATATATATTATGTACATTAGTCATTACTATACATAGTATAGTATTATACGACATATATTTTGTATTTTATAGTTAACTGCAGGAAATCAAATCAATTTAAAATCGAAAACGTTTTCATTATTTTAGCACTCAAACAACTACTACAGTTAACTTTACAATAGTAAAATACCTATGTATATAAATAATAATAACACTTTTCAATTGGATTTTATCTATCGAATTGCGATTCTATAAAAAAAAAAAGAACACAATAGCCAATAGCCAATAGCCAATAGCCAATAGGCTAACCCACATAAATAAGTACTTACATATTATAAACGATGTATTGGTACATTCCGGTTCCATTCAGAATTCAACATTTTTTATATTACCTTCAGCTGATTGCTAAAGCCTAAAGCGGTCTATTTTATGGATTCTGGTCAAAGCGAGGAATGTACTTCCTTTTAAAATGGTATAAACAAAATAATCTTTTTCTATGGACAATTTTTCGGGCCGTAGGATAGTTTCAAGTAAATTGAACATAATATAAAGCAGATATATAGGTACATTAAAGCAGGTCATACTATATACCTAATAATACATTTACTTCGTAGATGGAAAAAATACTGAAAAATAAAATACATTTTAAAATGGTAATAGTCGTGTTAATGAAGATAATAAAGACTAAGAAAACATTTTATCCTGGTAGTAATTTTATTATTTTCTTCCTTTGTAATAATAATGAAAACTTTGAAAATAAGAAAAGTACCTAACATCTGATCCTGCTCCTCAAAGGATCAAAAGGCGGATGTGATTAACACAACGCCAACATTGTATAGCTACCTACTATTATATATATATTATTTTTTCTATCCGGTAGGTACCTATTTTTATTTGTATGTATTTGTATGTATTAATAAAATATAGTTAATTACACTTTAAATGCACTGTATGGCGTATGACTTCAATTTGTATTCATTTTAAAACAATTTGTAAGTTTATAAATAAAATTATCAAATTTTAAAAATTTCATCTCTGTAACTTGTCATAGAGAGATTTGTGTGAAACGTGAGTTTGAATTAGTTTCTATATATATATAAATAAGTTAAAACAAAATAATAAATAACGTGCTCTGAAAAATAATATGAACTAAAAAAATATGAAAATATGTTTAATATTTGATAAAAATTTTAAGTTGAAAAAATAATTAAAAATGTAATATTCGAAATACGCCTTACAATTAAGTATTAACCGCGCAACAAAAAAATGAATGATTCCGGCCAGGATCGAACTGGCGACCTTCTGCGTGTAAAGCAGATGTGATAACCGCTACACCACGGAACCACGTTGAGAAATGCGGCCGATACAATGTGTGGTAAGGGTAACGTATATGAGTACAAAATGCGTTTATATATATCTTATAATTGTTTTCACTTTGAACACCGAATGAATCTGAGGATTAACTCGAGTGATGTGAATACTGCAGTGCATTTCTCATTTCATCCAGAAAATATTTTATTTTTTTTATTTTCGGTAGGCTATCCCCTATATTTTGTGCAAGACATCGAATGGATACCGATAAAACACTATGATAGTGGTAATGCAAAATAAAACGAATCGAAATATTTTTATCCCGGCTAATCTCAAGAGTTTGGCCGGAATGAACGGCATTGGGCACAATACTAAAACATAATATTATATTAATGTTATCGTGTCGGCCCGGCCTTAACCACTAGGCCACGAAGCGTCCGGGGCCCCGATAGTACTATGAATATTGGATATTGAATATTATTATATCTATATTATTAAAATGTATAATACTATCATAGAATAATCATTTTATCAAAAATCACTGATATAAGAAAATCAATTACACAACTTGAATCGCATTAAAAAATAATAAGTCATGTATAATATATTATAAGGTATTATTTATATAATTTTTTAGAATCCTAAATAATTTGTAATTACTTTAACTATGTAGTTAACTTAAATGTGTGTTTTAAAATTTTAAATAAGGCACTTTTAAAAAAATATAATATTTTGTACTACTTGTTTATTAACACTTTTTTTAGAATTTTTTGAAATAACATTTTTGGGGGCCCTTCTGTATAAATGCATATGAAACACTGAATATTATGATAGGTACCAACTACCCAATTATACCAACTGGCCATGATAGTTATTATGCGCACAACATTTCACCGCATTCGAAAAGATTCCACCGTCGTCCGATAAGTTACTTTTCACAGGAAAACTTTGAAATTTGTAACAAAACCAGAAAAGGATTTATATAATATGTAAATAAAAACGGGATCGGCAGTATAACATAATATACTGATACGGCGAATTTAACGTAAAACGACGGTATGTGTCCCTGCACACTCCCACGCGTTATATTTTAATGTGTTTTATTTGTACACATAATATATCCAACTTTGTGTGTGGGTGTGTGTGTGTGTGCAGTGTGCGCGTGTGACTAAAATTTGTGGAGACCCTATCGCGTGTACATACAGTGCGGTCGATCTGACGGTATAGGGTGGTGGCGGTTGGCCTTTGCGGCGGCGGTGGTATTATACACACACACACACACAGCCAGTGCCGTCGTCGGTCGGACAAACGCCGTTTAATTGAAAAGCCGTCCGAGCAAATAAATTCGGGCGACCCCACGTATTTTAATTAAACCCGATAACGGCCCTCGATCGTCATCGTCGTCGTCGTATAGTCGTCGAGCACCCGCGTGCTCGGCTGCAGCAGGGTTGGGGCATGATGATGCGCGTGTATAATATAATGTTATATGCCGCACACCGCAGGTATATTATTTATATTATTATACCGGAGTACAGCGCAATTATACTCTCAATAATAGTCGTTGAATACGACAGCGGCGAGAAATAAACCCTGCATATCCATCCCCGAGGAGTACCTATATATAGGTATGTGAATATTATACCGGACGGACCGGACGTGGCAAACGTTCCGAAACCGCGGCGGACAAAATACTATATATTTTTATCACCTCCAACGATCGTAATATTCTCCTTATTATTATTATAATGTTAGATATTTATATATTACGTTTATATTTTACATATTATATGTATTATGTTTTTGGGCAGAGTGCAACTTTTTTTTTCTAACCGATTTCCGCGAGGCCTTTTCGTAACGCCATTTGTTTATTGCCATATAATAAAAACAGAAAAAAATCAAATTAAATTCCTAACAAAGTGTGGCATGTGACTATAGATATATTTCCACTGCACTATACCCAAAAAAATGTCTATGATTCCTCAATTGTCCATGCAAAGGAAAAATATCAAGTACCTACTTATAATGCATACCCGAATACAAACGACATTTTTATTGTCTTTTAGGTCTTATGCGATAGTTATTATACCGACGTGTCTTATACAATACGATGTATAAATTATTATAATGTATACAGTTGTATAATATACTTGCAAACACATTTTGAACCACAGACGAGATATACGACCTTCGTCGTTTGACGACTTTGGACTTTCCGCCATGTGTATATAGGGGCTGTTATTTGTTCGGTAGATTTTACGTGGACGTAGGTATATTGTGTAAAATAGTGTAACGACCAATCAATATGGCTAGAAATAGCGAGAAACGACTGTTTTTATTTCATATTCTACTTAATTATCTATTTTTAATTAATTACCTACCGTACAATAATATATCTCGACTATTGTAATCTAAACCGAGGTTACCGACGATTTTAGTACTGTGGGTCATCCGTGAAGCATCAACCAAATATATTATAATATGTACTACAAAGCAGCTTGGTTTATTCCTGATTTATTTCAAATGTATTGAAATCAACATAATGTCATAAGCAGGAACGGATATTATTTACATATTATTTCTCCAATTTTCATACATAAAGCAATTTACATAAACCTAATAATCGATCGTTTTGGAAAATGCGATATTATTAAAAGACGTTTGGATTTTGTTATTTAATATAATATAATCACTAATTGATTTATTACATTAACAATTAAATTTAAAAAAATTATTCCCCCCCCCCCCTACAAAACTAAAAGTTGTACCAATTTTGTCGTGTTATTTTGTCTGACCGACGGCGGATTAATACAATCAATTAATACAAAATCCCAACCTAACCAAACCGAACTAAAATTCGATGGATAAAAAAAACCAAACATTCGTAGGTATACAGATAAAAAAATATAATGTAAAAAAAAAATGAAAAAATTGGTCTACTGAATCCATGGTTCGAACTCGAAAAATTCATAGAAATGCTACTACGCCAACAGGCTTGTCGCACTAATAATAATTATTATTATTATTAAAACCAATAGCAACCGTTTATAAATAAACATTTCTATCGTAATACTCAAAATTCCTGTTTGAGCACCATCCCGGGTTGAACCTCCAGTGTATCCTTTTTCGCGACTAAATGTAACCAATCTTCTTCTCAAATGTATAATCTATCTCTAGCTGTACCAAATTGTATGGCAATCGGATGAACGGCGTTTAGGAATGCATAAAGGCACACAGACAAACATTCAATTTTATATATGTATAGATTTGTACGGTTCATAAAATAGAAATTCAATTCTATTATTTCCGACCATATATCTTAAAAAAATATTTCCTTCAGTTGTACAAAAACAAACTTACTTTCGATTTATTTTAGCTTTGACTTTTGCAGGTAAACGCCCAAATCCAAAATAATGTATTATTGTGTCATTGCCCTGCCGACCTCAATTACATTCAATGAATAACGAGCAATTTCCTAAACCAATTCAATCGAAATACAATATTAAACACAAATTATTGAAACATTTGTGTTTTATACGATTATTTTAACTATAATAACAAGCAATTCTCATATATATTATTCGAGTGTGATTAGTCGTTAACTCTAAGGCGTAAATGATTGAATAAAATGAGACACACCATATTTAGGAACAATATATTATATTTTATTTATAAAGAAACAATAGGTACACAATATGATTATTTGCAATTATTTCAGTGGCACTCTGCCAAATATAACAATAACAATTTATTGTGATGAACAAGACTCACCGGGAAGTGAGCGTCGATCCAATATTTCGGAGATGGATCGTGGGGGCAGAAAAGGGTGGAAAACACGAGGAAGAAAATTATACCCCGTACAGGATCAGTGAAAAAGATGATCACTAGGTTCGGAGAGCTGCAAAGCACAGCACAGCGCCGGCGTGGAGGTTGTGCTTAGTTTTTACCGGTCAGTGGTCGCCTTGGGCAGCGTTGAGCCTCCCCCCAAACCTGGTGATCATCTTCTTCACAAATCCTGGACGTGGTATAATTTTTTTCCTAAGATTTCCCACATTCTTCTTCCCCCGTGATCCATCTGCGCAAGATTGGATCAGCATCCATGTCCCGGTGACGTCATTCCGCGGTGCGTACCGTCCGCCGTCGCTCACGATTACTGTATTTTGTCTACGTTTCGGTGCCAAGTCGTCGTGGTTGGATTCAAACATTTTGATAAGTGAAGAAACATTATTGCCATTCTCGACACGAACCTTCAAATCAACAGCTATTTCAACTGCAGCGATCATAATGGGTAACTGTATATTATGTTGCTGTAGACGCAATGTGAAATAATAATGGACTGCAATTATTGATTAATCCGCGTAAATGTATTGAATTAATTATTCGTATGATTGATATATTACGAACCGATTACTATAACACTGATGACAAAAAATGTGAAAGTGCGATAAATAATTATACAATATTCAACAGAAATACGCGTCATGAGATACGAAACGAGAATAATATGTTTATGACTCGATGTCCAGATGAATGTATTCAAATAATTATGTTGGCATGGTATTGTGTACATCATTTCATTCGGCCATAATTATTATTATTAAAAAAAAAAACAAATAAATTAATTAATTAAAACATTTATTCTCGTGCAGATATTTTGGATTAAAATTTAAAAGTACTTGAAATTTACCAAATGTTAAAATGACCATTTTCCATGCATGGTAATATTTTCAAACAATTTTGACTCTTTTTGAACTATATTTATAGCGAAGAAATTTTTTAAATTTTGTAAATTATTGATAGATTTTTTATATTTTGTTGTATTTTCAAATCGAATAACCGTAAACTCATTAAATTTTTACCATATATTTTATCAGCATAGCATACATATAACATAACATTTTCAAACTATTTCGACACTTTTTGAGTTATTTAAAGCCATGATAATTTTTTTAATTTAAATAATAGTTTAAAAATTTATAAACTATTTTTTAGTTAAAAATTGATAAAAGATTTTTTTTTTATAGCTAAGATAAGAAATTTTTATAAAAGATTCCCCACAAAATGTTCTACTTAAAACAAAACAATTATGTTTAGCGTCAAGTAACAATATTTTTTTATGAGCGTTTGATTATATAATTTTTACGATATTGTATATTTAGTAGTAATTTATCGAATTCGACAAGACCTTAAAGCACAAAGCAGTCACCCACCTATCCATCCACCACCTAAAAAAGTTATGGAGTATTTACCCCAGTAGCCATACGTGTTCGGCGCCACTGCAAGCAATAGACTATTGACAAATTTTGTTTTTAAGCAATAATATTGATAAATCTAGATATTTATGACACCAATTATAATAATAATGTAAATTGTATAATATGCAATATTAATAATATTCGTTTGAATAAATATTTCGTGTTTATGAACAACGGGATGGAAAACCGTTAATTCTATCATAATTAAAATGACTCATCGGGTCATGTAACGATATCGAATAAGTTACAATGCACAATATTCTGTAATAGCTTAAAATTAATTTGTTTAATTTCAACGCACTTGATTTCTGGCGAATTTTTTTTGAGAAAATTTTTGTGAATGTATGACGTATAGGATTTGATTGATATTAATACATATAATCAGCTTGATGGTCCGTCAAGGTTTAGTGTTGTCGTTTTTATCATTTATACGATTATAAACAAACACATAATACATATACATATTTTAATTGAATTGTTTGAATTGATTTTAATGTCTATCATCGCATTAAACATAATGTATAATATTTAAAACAAACTACCTAATTAAAATATTTTGTTTACCTATAAAAATAACTATGTGTATAGGTACTCAAAGTACATAATTAAAATGAAAACTTTATTTCGAACAAATGCGTTTAATGTATATTATACTAAAAACTGTGACCAATGTTTTTTTTATCATTTTTAAACATCATTGAGTTGTATATAGTAATATTATAAAATTCAAATATAAAGTTTAGCTTTCATCGTTTTACAAGCAATGCAAAATCCTTGTCATTCTTTGTATGCATTATCTATATTATAATACGCCTACAATCAGTGACGGATCCTGTGGGGGGGGGGGGGCTAGGGGCCCAGCTCCTCACATATTTTTTATAAATATAATTATTATAAATTAAAACAAAATCTAAACTTCTTTTCACATTGTCGCTTCATATATTAAATAATCAATAATTTATTTATCAAATTGATTACCTACACTTACTATTATGACAACATTTTTGAATTAAGAATAAAGTATAATATTTTATTATAATTTATTGTATTTGTGTTGTAAAAAAATTGTTGCCCCCCACTCCCCAGATCTTTGCTCTGGATCCGTGCCTGCCTACAATGTCACAATGTCTATAATATTGTTTATGCTTGCAACGGCGTCCCAATATTGTGTTAAAAATTTGAGATACATTTTCCGATAGAAGTATTTTTTGTTTTGCTTAAAATTAAGGGTTTTTTTTTTTTAATCTAAATTGTTAATATTTTTTACTCCAACTGCTGTTCGAGCAAAGAAAAAGTACGTATATACGCAAAATCCAAATCATCATAACAGTATTGTTCAATATACATGATATACCATGCGATATTATCTCGTAACATACTTACTACAGGGCTCGGATTTCGATGCATTTGAATTTTTTTCTAGAATGCTTGACAGTTGACACGATGTTTTCCAAGATACAAATGTCCTTCAAGTACACACTATAATACTATAGTATACTATATCATATAGCGACTATAATATGCTAACAATGAACTTATTTTAGCGATTATTTTACGCATATGCTTAATGTTTAAGTGCATTTTTAAACGTTTTTAGAGCATTATTTATTCTTAACCTATTTCTAGTAATATTAAGAAAAAAAATATAAACATAATATGTAAATAGGTGCGCATATTATTGTACTAAAAGGTAACATAAGGTAATCTGGTTTTTAAATAAAACGATTCACATAATGTATATCGAGGTCTGAAGACATCCTAGGTCAGTTCCAGGGTATTATTTTTGGACATCTTTAAGGGCATTTTTCGATATTTTTAAGGGCATTTATATCCGAGCCCAATACATTACTGTTATTTTAGTCTGTGTGTAGACATATAGGTAGGTTAGAGCAAACCGGACAGCATAATAATTTTGTCTAAGCATCGTCGCGAAAGCACTAATATAGTTAGGTTAATTAATTAATTTTAGTTAGTTATTCGACCTTAAATAAATTAAATGGAATTAGTTTTATACATTTGCAAACCTTTTACAATTCTACAGTCACGACGCGGGTTTAGCCTGCAATCTGTTAATTTAACGATTTTATTGTTGTTTGTCCATTAAGTGCCTATGTTTTACTAGAGTCAATATAGTTCCACGTTAAATATTATAATTAATGTAGTCTGCAGGCGCATCTGACACAAGAGCGATAAGTACGCGATTCCCAGTAAATGGTAAGTGATGATCTCTAGTCAAAAGTTCAAAGCTTTGATTAAACGTCTATTGAGTGTATTTACAAATTACACGGTCTCATAAACCGTATATTCATTTTAAAATTATAAAATTTGAATATTATGAAAATACAGGAACTGCGAGTAGGACAAAATAATTCGAAAAACATGATATATTATTACATAAATAATATATACATTTTCATTACATGTACTTTATGATGCAATATACGCATACAAATAAGCGGTCTGGGAAAATTGTTTGAGGTATAAATTGTTATGAATATAGTTTTATGTATAATGTAATTGTAATTATTTTTAATGTCTATTCGTTGGAATCGTATTCACCGACTGCATTGCATTTGCAGCGTTTTCTGAGCGAAATTCTTATATTACCCGCGTGATGTCAAATGAAACGAAATATCAACCAAAGTTAAAATTACGGTTTCAACCTACCTCTATATAATAGTATACAATATTATTATGTTCATAAAGTCGACAGTAATTAAAATAATGTATTTTTTACTGTATAGAATATATACATATACGCGCGTGTTAAATATTGTTATAGATATGTTAATTTGGAAAACACGGAATAATAGAACCCGCACAGTTATTGTCGGTGTGTATAAGTCTCATATAAGCTTAAAAACTTTTTAAGTATGCATTATGCGTCAAAACAAGCCCGTAAAAGTTTTACACGTTTTGAATTTCAATACTGCCGCCGCAGATACAATATAATCAGTGTTGCGCAAAGATAACTAAAAATTTATCTAGATAAAGATAAAAGATAATTGGATACAATTTATCTAGATAAAGATAGAAGATAGTTAAAATCTAAATTATCTAGATAAAGATAAAAGATAAAACACTATTTATCTGGATAAAAAAAAAGATAAAATTATTTTAATATACCCGTCCCCCTCCAAAAAAAAAATCCTAGATCTGCCATTGACCATTGTGTACATTTATGTATAGAAAATAAGTAATAAATAATAAGTACTTAGTTTTAAAAAAAATACATTCTTTGTACCTAGGTTTATTATAATTTTATAAAACAATTCATTAATATATTTTAAAATAATAGTAATTAATTATTAAACATAAAAATGTAATTTGTTATACAAATAATGGTTAACACATAATTATATTCTAAAATATATAAAATAGTAAATATACATCATAATAAAATATTGAAAAAAAAACATTGTACCTTCAGTATAAAATGAAAAAAACACTGTACATTTATGAATGGGAAATAAGTAATAATTACCTAATAAGTAATTAGTTTTAATTAAGTACATTATCTTTGTAGTTATATTATAATTTTTTAAAACATAACATTACAATTGAAATAATACTATATAGTTAATACATATGATAGTAAAATATTGGAAAAAAAAACATAAACTTCATGAAATATAAAAAAAATCATGATATATTTTACATATTAACATTGTTAACAATTATTAAATTCTTTCATTAAGCATTAAGCACCTACAACACAATAACATTTCAAAAGTCTTATCCTGAAGCCTGTTTCTTCTCGGGGTTAAGATTTGAGATCCACTACTAAATAGCCTTTCTACTGGTGCTGAAGACGGGAGAGTTGTATTATATTTAAAAAAGACCTTTTTGACAACTGGGAATGTGTTTAACATGTCAAGGTCTTTATTTTTAGAATCTAAATAAGATAGTGCTTGTACAGTTACTTCATTAGTACTATTTAAATTTAACTGTACACAGTGTACATTATCAGAAGCCGAACGATCAAGTGAATATTTACTTTGTGTTAAAATACCATAAAATTCTTCATCACTACCAGCAGAATCATTTTCAACGGAATTAGAATCTGAATTGGTTAATGAGTTTATGAAATTGCATTCAGACAAAAATAAATTTTTACAGAAAGTTAAATATCGACCAGGTATCCATGAAAGTTTAAACCTAGGATGAGATATTGAAGCAATGATATATGGCTTACCTTTTATGTTTTCTAAATCAAATATAAAATAAAATCTTTTTTCTAGGCTTTTAATAATTGATAACGCTAAATGTCTGCAATATATTAAATTTGTCTGTTGAATTAATAAAAGTCTTAACGATATTATAGTAGGTGCGACATATCCTAGAAAACAAGATTTTTCAGCTTGTAATTTGTCAAGTGCAATGGCAAGCGGTTCCATAACTGCACAGTATTCTTCTAAAAATACCCAATTTTTTTTTGTTAGTTGTTCAAGTTTCAATTCAGTAAATAAAGATTTTACTGTTTCTTTATGTGCAATTATTTTTTTTACAGCGTCAAATGAGGAATTCCACCTAGTTACAATAGGTATAGGAAATTTGCAATCGCAGATATCATATACCTTGTCTGAGGCCACTGTACTACGACTTAAAAGATTCCAAAAACTACATAATTTATTAAAAGCATTTTTAGAAGTTAATTTATAAGACTGATCAGAAATTTTGTCTACATCAACAGTTGCAATCAAGCTAAGAGTATGTGCAGAACATGTTATATGATCTGGTAAGCATATTTCATCACTTTCCATATCTTCAGAATTCAAAAACAATGTGGAGAAATCTACAGTATCAAAATCTGTACTAGAATTATCAATTTCTACCCCAGTATTAGGATCATCACATATAGATTCATCAGCAAACCAGTTATCATTACCAATGTTTGAAAACTCCACACCAATAGATTTTAAAGAGTATGTTCTGAATGCCTTGCCAAAATTGCTAGCGTTATCTGTTACGGTATGTGATATTTTAGAGTTCTGGATATTATATGTATGAGTTATTTCATTCATTATCTCTGTTATATTTAAAAATGTATGACTTCCTTTAATCCTTCTACAACCAAGAATGTATGAATGTCTAATGTAGGTATGCTCATCAATAAAATGACCAGTCATACCCAAATAACTTTTGTTATTGCAAGACCAAATATCAGCCGTTGTACATATAAAATTTTGTTTAGCTATTAAATCAGTTAACATGGTTATGTATGATGTGTACTTATTATTTAACTCATTAGACATGACTCTACGATCTGGTAATGAAGTTGTATCGCCAAGGCCGCATAATCCTTTTATGAGGCGTTTGAATGCTGGTTTTTTGCAAGTCACTAATGGCCTCATTTCTTCCACAATATATGCAAAGGTTAAGTCAGTAATCTGAAAAATGAAATAATAAATTACTTACAAAGTTACAAACAATACAAAAAAAATTTAAAAAAAAGCAAAATATAGGTAAACCTAATTGTTCTGTATATAGTATAATATTTACATTTAAAAAAAATAAATCTATAATAACTTTAGGTATTAATTTACCACAATTTGATCTACTTTTCAGTCATAAAACATGATATACTATATATTATTATCTTTAGGTTTTTACCATGAATTAATTATTTGTGTCAGAGTATTTAACCATTAATATACATCTATAATTTCAAAATATTTATTGAACAGTAATATATTAATCTATATTTATATTTTTTTACACTACTCGATAAGAAAATGTACCACATATTACCTCAATTATCTTTCAATTTCCAACACCGCGGTGGCACGGTTATAAAAACTGTTAACTAAATCGGTAATTTTTTATTTAAATAAATAAAAATTTTTTTTTTTAATATTTAAAAATCTTTTTTCATTACATTATTAAACACAAATAATATTTGAACAATTTCTATTTCAAATTACTCTGTATAAGAATGTATAAATTAAAATATCAATAAATAGGTATTAAAACAATTATGGAACTACCAAGTGACTTGAAAGGTACACAAATTATCATTAAGTAAAATCAAATAGTTCAGTGTAAATCATACATATAAAATAAATACTCACTTTTTGTTTTGATATTTTATTTGTATGCGATAACGGCAAGGTTTCTTGTTTTTTTATGGATTGTACATTTTTCTTAACAGTTTTAGCTGCTTTGACTTTTTCCATCAAATGTAAATGTTTAAACTATAACAGTAAATTTATAATAATACATATTATTAAATAATAATACGCAGTCGGGCAAAATTATATCTTGATAATTATTCAAATAAATATGTACCTATTTGAATAAAAAATTATCAACATATTATAATACCTAACCAATTATAATTAAAAAAAATTCAGACATTCAGGGCAAATAATTATTAATAGAGCCTAACAGGTGTTTTAGGTACCTATTGAAATCTATCATTGTTATTAATTGAACTAAAAGTGTGTAGGTACCTCGGTAGGTACTAACTACTATAGGTACCTATGTAGTATGTACCTACCCTGCAATTGGACATATTTTAGGTCTTGATAATAATTAATTAATTTTATTTAAGTACCTACTTTGATGTGACTTAAAAAATTTCCAGTAGAACCCTTATGACCATGCACGATTTTAGGACAATTTTGGCACTGTGCGGATATTTTATTTTTTTCATTGTCTTCTTCATTTATTATTTTGAAAAACTTGCCATTAAATATGTAACATTTTGATTTTTCTATTGTTTCCAAATTGTGTACAGGATCGTCTTCACACACAATGTTTTGTTTTTTTGTGCTTCGATTGATGAATTTTTCCATTATGTTAAAATTATAAATCAAACCAAAACTGAGGAAACTAAACAGTAAACACAATACTAAACAAAAATTATCGGTAACCAACTTTGTCGCACGGCACACTCACACCGTCATTCGTCGTCTGTGGTCTGAGACCATATGATATAATTAAGAATATGGTAATAATAATTGTTGTTGTTTTAGTAGAAATGGTATTAATGTATATTTATGATTTATCAACAATTTCAAAACTAGTATACGTATTTAATAATAAACAGTGTACACTAATGTAGATATAGACGTATATTGAATTTGTACCCACTGTCTGTCTGACTGTTATAGAAATATTCAAATATAGAATATAAGGTACTTATAACTATTATAGCTTTATATGATATAATATATTATGGATTTATTAATATAAAACCATACAATAACATTTATAATATCATTATATAACTATACCATTTTGGGAAATCTGCATTCATTTATGTTACCTATATTTAGAAATTTAAAATTGAACACACAAGATCATAAGAATATAATATACAATATACATCAGTTATATGCGAGAGCTATTCAAAATGTCATTGATGTGTTATTGTGCCTGTTTGTGTAGGTAGTGTGTACTGTGTAGAGTGTAGACGTGTAGTGTGGTCTTGTACTCTTGTGCACATATTAATTATTATTATCCCCAATAATAAATTATGGACTTTGGATTATGGTGTACCTACACGGCAGTCGACAGACGACGAGTCGACGACACAACGTTGCAACATAGTATTCGGCCGTAGCCCGTATAAATCGGGATAATTAGAATTTAGAAATAACATAAAAGTGGCATGGAAAATTATTACCTATTACTTTGTTATTGTTCTGTATTTGTGCAAGGATGATTTATTAATTTAATAGGAATTTAATATTTTAAGACTTTCAAGTTCAATTTTTCGAATTTTTTGAATAAATATATTTATTTATCTAGATGAATTACGTTAGATAACTCAATAATTCATCTAAGATAATTCATCAGATAACTAATTTTGTTTATTATCTAGATAAGATAAAAGATAATTAATTATTTATCTAGATAAATTATTTAGATAATTTATCTAGATAATGCTCAACACTGAATATAATACCGCCGTCGTTAATTCCAGCGGGTTTAAACAATTATTTCTGAGCCCCGGGTGGGTCATGTATGTTGCTTTTGGTTTTCGACTTTCGTCGGGTGTATATACAATGATATAATACACACGAAACTGAAACTTTTCAATGGTCACCATTAATGGTATTTATAATTCCTCTCCGCGTTTGCGACTATACTATATACCTATTATGTATGTATATATAGATTTCGAGTTTAAACTCGTGAATCATAATATTATATTATTATCACATTATTGTTGTATTATATTCTGTGATATTATTATAAAGGCATTAGCGCAGTGTGATACAGGGCGATTTTTAAGCATGCAGCTCAGCCCTATTTTTATGCTCGAGTTATAAATATATTCAAATTCTGGCTTTTGGAATTTTTAAACACATTTGCAGAAGACGATATTTTCGGGTACTTGAGATTATTTTGTACCACTATGTTAAACAAAACTACTGTTTTTCAAAGAGAAAGCCCCCTTTTTCGATTTTATTTATTCAGCAGATATTTTTTTTTGAGAATTTAGATGTATCCAAAATAAGAGTTATTATGAGTAGTTTTTGAGTTAATATAACTTTGTATACTATATAGGGATAATATGTCTATGGTAATGGTTTGAATAGATATGCAGGGGACTTAGACGATTTGAGAATGTTCGTTATTATACTATTGATCTATTAGTATATATAATTTGTAAAAATTATTCAACTATAATAAATACTACATCTCATGACTAATATTACATATTATATAATATAGTTTATATACTTGTAAAACCATTCACTAAATAATATTTTGCAGTAAAAAATGAGGGTCTCATTTCAAAAATGAAAACTTGTACCGCCTACAAAGAATAATATTATGGTCTTAAGGTTAGTATACCTAAAAATTTTAAAAATCAGAATTCGAATAAATGTAGGTACTATTTAAAGGAAAAATAGGGGCGAGTAGTTCCGGAGATTAGCGCGTTCAAACACACAAACTCTACAGCTTTATATATTAGTATAGATAAGTTATAATATAATATTTACATATTTATATAGCCCAAACTTTAATATTTTAATTATTATTAAGCATTATCATCGAGGTACAGAACCGGTAGGTATATTACTAGGTATATAATATAGTGATAATACAATTAACAGGTTCTAAATTAAATTATCTCCAAGTTATAATTTACTTTGTCATCCGTTTGGTTTAAAACGCACCTAAAGTATATTAATGCATTAATTAATTATAGTAATTGCCTATATGGATATATGAGTAGAGTTTATAACAAACTTTTGTATATAAGAGTATTAATAAGGATTAACTTATAAAATCTCAAAAATGTGTGACAGTTAAGAAAAAATTTAATTTAAGGTAAAAATTATACTTCTAGATGATATTATATATGTACTGCAGCTAATTTCTTAATATGTCATAATAATAATAAAATATTAAAATAAGTATATTTTGATATCATAAAAATGAATTTAAATAATATTAAAAATTACAATTTATTTTTAAATAGTATGTGAAAATAATAAAAAGTAAAATTCTTAAGACAAATTTAAATAAAACCAACATTTCTCGTTAAAAAATGTCTGTTTGACATAAAGATATTGGCAACTTATCGAAAATATAATGTTTGATGTCACACTATATTTATTCAACCGTTATAAGCTGGTACAAGGGTACTCTATAAATGTGCAAAAGGAAAAACAAAGTATTGTTAAAAATTCACTATTATATATAACTCGCTGGCGATGGCGATAGCGTACTTTTTTATTTTTAAATCGGAAACAAAAGATTAAAATTAAATATTTTAAAAGTTTTAATTTTATTAAAGTAGATACTTAAACTCGTTGTGGTTTTCTAGTGTATGCGTAAATAACATAGGTAGTATATACACAATGGAAATTTCAGCAACGACAATACTGCAATATTATTGTTTTGGGAAAAGTAGAGGTCTTATATATATTTTCTTTTGTTTATTCGAACGCATTTTAAGAGGAGAATTGAAAACACTTTGCAGCTTTCCGAAAAAAAAAAAATAGAACGAAACAATCCAGCGGCAGATAAAACTGTTAAGTCTGACGACAGGTACCTATATATATATATATATGTATATATATTATACAGTAAATAAGACATCAGCTGCCGGACCGGAGGAAAAAAATAATACCCTTCAAATACCCCGGTTGCCGAGCTCATTTGCATTTGGGTCTTGACGGGACGGCACACACGTGGCAACGAATTGGATTTTGAAAGTTTTGGCCTTTGTCAAACGGTCGTAATAAACACAAGCTTATGGACATGAATACATAAACAGTGGCGGTGGCAGTGCGGTGAATCAATTCGACGTATATGCAATGATTTTTATTTCGGGTTTTGTTTTTAAACCCGTCCAGTCGCTTTTTGCATATAAACAATATTATATAGAAGACGTAATATATTGCGCCTATATGAGCATATTTTTTTATTAATTATATGATTTATTCCAGTGGAAGTGAAAGGGGGGAGGGACAATGAATGCGAAGACCAGGACTGAAAATGTATTTGCGGGTGCCAATACATAATTATTAAGCGGTAGATTTATGTACTTTGAAAATTATAATGATTGGACACAAAATTATTAGGCCCAAAAAATGTTTTTGATTCCTATGGCTATAATATATTATACTATATATAAATATATTATAGGTGGCATGCTACTAGATATTTTTCGTCTGCAAGGAAAACTGAGGAATCATAGATATATGTTTTGGGGTATATAGGCGTGCGGTGGAAAAACACCTAGTAGCAAACATTTTGTTAAGAATTTACTTTGATTCTTTTTTTTTAAATTCTTTATATACGTTTCTATCGCAATAAACAGAGCGTTACGAAAATCGGCCTCACGAAAATCGATTGGAAAAAAGTCGTACCCATCCCGAAATTGTTAAAAAAAAAAAAAATTGTGACAGTGAGTTTATTATTTGATATTTTAGTAACGATAAGAATAAACTTTGATGAAATCCCGCGTCGACGTATATAACCATTAATTGTACTATATTATTGTGCATTATCGTCGCTTCGTATTATATTTGTCTATTATCTGTTGTAAGTATAATATAACATAGGTCATAGGTGTTCTAGATGCGCAGCGTTATTATATTATATTATTATTGTGACATCAGATAGCCACTCATCATCACTAACCGATGATGGTACACAATTTGATAGGGTGCGAATCCAGCGGGTTCGAATTACAAAAATTCCTCGAATAGGACGTTTTTTTAGTCTTGAGATAACGCCGTAACGCTGCTTGATAATATTATTATCTATACAAACCTAAACCTTATTTATAATAAAATGCATATCTATTCGATATTATATAATGAACAACTATAGAGGATAGCACTGATGGAGATGGATAATAATATTATATAGGTATGTGTGTACAATGTGCACGTGTCTTTTTTTTTTATAAGAATTTTACTATGGAATATAAGTCGGTCGAGTATTTTTGAACCCTGCTCGACGATATTTGCTCTGACAACGAAGAAAAAAACGATTTACGAATAATTTAATAATATAAAATTTAAAAAATGTCATAAACAACGACGATATAAACGC
Organism: Metopolophium dirhodum; assembly: GCF_019925205.1. Classification (NCBI taxonomy): domain Eukaryota; kingdom Metazoa; phylum Arthropoda; class Insecta; order Hemiptera; family Aphididae; genus Metopolophium; species Metopolophium dirhodum. The sequence continues at coordinate 3,843,734 of NC_083562.1, forward strand.
ATAAATAATAATAATAATATCAACGTCATTATTAATAATTGGTCCGGAGGATTAGCAATTTAATTTTGCAATACCGTCCTTGCAAACGTGCTTTGGCCAGGTCGACCGCCTGAGGCGTAACCGTAGGTACGATTCACCCCCAAACGATCGAAAATTCCCGGAATGGTTAAGTATATTATATTATATCGTGTAAGATGTGATCTGGTGTCCTTAACTTTTGGGCCCACCTGCTAGAGGGTTATCGGAATTCTATCGTACAAAGACTGCGATGATTGCAGCATCCGCCGAGTTCTTGTTAGCAACTGTGAGTATACATTTCTTTTTCAATTTTTCGATACCTTTATCTACTCGTACGTTAGGTTTGAAGTTCGAATAAAGCGAATTTCGCTGAAAGTCGGATCGAACTTTGGCCGTCGTTTGCTTTCCACGAACGATTCACGGGCACTTCAAATTCACGGTTTGCTTTGCAATTTACCTAGCTGTAGGCAATACGAAAAACCAGTCACGGTAAAAAAATGGTGAATTTAATTTATATTTTTATAATGTCGCGGTTAGTAGATATAATAGTATGGTATAATATTTTAGACGATAGCGTGATGTAGGTTCCGTAAAATATTTATCATAATCGTATTAAATAATATTAATTAATTAAAAAATCATCACAATCATTTTCAGATGATGAATTGTGTCCAGATTCAATATTTACAGCAGTACTATATTGTACTAATATCATTGCCAACTGAAATTAATAGTAGTTGGCATGTTACAATATATTCTTTTTGGCACTCGGTTTAATTTAAATTTAGGGAATCTACGACTAACATATTATACGACTTACTCCTTATTGGGACTTTCAAATCGAAAATTAATTGGTAGATACCGTTTTACTAGGCTTCATAAGATCACTTTTGATAACGGTCCACAGTGAACCAAATGACTTTGTTCCGCTGTGCTTCTGATTAGAAAAATCCAGAAAGATGAAAGTTCAGCTTAAATCTTACAACATACAGTAAGTATATTATGAATTATGAATGTGAGTAGGTATTATAACAACCCAGTATGACAGTATTTACAATTGCACAATTACTATTGTAAGTCAAACTCTTAAGACTTAATAATTAAACAATGTTTATATAAACCAAATCAATAAAAACGTTTTAAAAAAGTTAAAGTTCTAGTGTCTTTTGTAGACGTACGTTCAGTGTATATTATTAGGGTGTCTATACCAGCTACAGCAAATTATTCCATTTATTATTATAATTATTATATAACTTTTGGGTTCCAGTAAAAAAATATTGATATAAATGATATAATATCATGACTCAATATATAACTATAGAATTATAAATAATTCATTTTTATAGAGAAACTGGTTGGTTTTTTTCATGGTTTATTATTTGAAGTGGATTTTTTTCCGTGTCATTTTTTCACGTACTGTGTATTTTTTTACTCTGGCTTTTTTCCCGGATTCGAAATTAACACCATAACTTTTATTTCACGTACCCCTGCAACGTAGCACCAATTTTAAATATTATTTTCTGAGAACCGATTTATATACATGTATAAGTGCGATACCTTTAGAACGCGAACGGTTCGGAGTGACAAACGAGTTTTTCGTTTAAGCTCCTGCGGCATTAATTAAACAATGTTAAACAAATAGTTTTTCATGACGACCGCTGCTGTGGTTTCCATGTTCCCTCTCGGTTTAGATTCATTGCCACACTATATAGCATATACCTATACAGCAGCTTCTCACCGCGGTAAATTCATGAAAACAACATTGCGGTCGGTTTTCAACAACACCAGCTGCAGGTTGTTGACTTTGAACAGACAATATATTACCGTCTTTTTTTCGTCGATTAATCGGATTTCAATCGAATAATATCGTAATATATTTCTAGAGAAAATCCACTGCAGTACGTAATATAATATATATTATTGTCAAGACGCATTTGACGTGTCGGAATACAAACTCGTATAATATAGGTACCTACGTTTTCTATACACGACGAATTGAAATATTAAGTGGGAGGTACTTGTCATCTTAGTGTCACTTTTTATAGGTTTACCACCATTATATTATTATCGATATTTTATCGTATAGGAATTAGAATAAACATTATCTACATATTGCCAGCGAGGAATCAGATAAAATGTGTTGTTCCTGCTTTGTATCCTGCACCGCACGATCGTCCCACGAGAATTCACTAATTTAGAGTGCCGAAACAATGACAATAATAGTATATATATAGGTACTATTTTAAGTTCTATGTGCGCGCAGTTTTACCACATAACTTGAAGAATTCCTACGGGACATTATCCGTATTATCATTATTACCCATATTAATACTGCAAACATTTGATATCGAATGTTGTGCTCGTAACCTAACCTTATTTAAACCGTTTTAATTTCAATGCAAATTCATCGTAATTATAGACAATTATTTGATAACTCGTTTCATGCAATATATATATATATCGAATTTAAACGATAATACGTACTTACATAAAAATAACGCGAACTTTCAATAAATTCGAAATGAACTGATTCTGTTATATTAAACTTCAGTATTAATTACCTATCTAATATATAGGTGTTCTTATCGTATATAAGTACTTATATAGCATACCAGATATCTACGTAATTTCCACTGTTATTTTTTCCCATATGAAAAGTGTTTAATTTGTCTATTTTGTTAATTATATAAGTAAATCAGTCGCATAACTTTTGCCAATAGCTATACAAAAACTAAGATTCACTTGCATCGACGACCTTATCACTTTATACCTATAACAAATGTTTTTGCATCGATGGTAAAACGTATTATTCCGTTAAAATGACGTGACAAATATATTACTCATATTAATTATACCCATGGTGTGATTTCCTTTGTTTGGATATGTGAGCTCGTGATAGTCCTTCTAGTGAGACTTTTAAACGAGGAGTTCAACTCGTGGGCATACAAGGTGATTCATCGCCCATATTTTCTCCTTTAATAACGAAGTTATTCAAATTGTTATTTTTGGAATTTTCAATACCTAAGGACCATACTTTTAAAAATTTAATTTTTTATATTGCAATACAAACGTATTTTTGTTTCAAACGAGAACCACGCCTTTACCAGAATTAGTTAACCATCATATGATTTCTTTGAAATTCAAACGATTATTTTCCGAGTTATTAAACTGTAAGTACTATACTAGGATAGACGATATGGGACTAAGATAATACATTGAAAAATGTAAGTATCTAACTATAATAGTATACATTTATTAAAATTTTATAATTTGTAAAAATTGTCCGAGAATATGTTATGTAGGACTTTTATTGTGATTCCTAGTACCTATACATAATAAACATTTTAATAACTCAGAATCAACTCATTTGAATTTTGGTTTACATGCTTAATAATTGTTCAAAGAATCGTTTGATTGACAAAATATATCAACAATAACAACAATGCGGGGTGGTCTCCGCGTATAAATCCTTAAATTGTATAGATAAAACATCTATATAAGTATCTACATATTTAAAAAAAATGTCATGGTCTTAAGTGTACTTAAAAATCACAATAATCAGAGTTGGAATAAATGCATTATTAAAGGACAAAAGGGGGATGAGCGCACGCTCGGTGATTCAGTTTGTAAATTATTTTATAATAATAGAAGATCCGCGTTACGCTCTGTGGCGGAGAGGGTATTTTTTGTTTTCGTGCACTGAGCGAACAGAAACCGGAACTCTCGTACGACCATGGTATCCTTCGCGTACATATAATATTCTATACCAGCAGCAGCTATCGGACGGGGGTATGGTGACGTGTAATAAATGCCCTGCGATTTGTTCCGTTCGTCAGCGAGACTGTTTCTAACTAAGGAAAAAAAAATAATAAGTCTTACCTTTACGGCGGTGCTCAAATGAAAATATATTAATGGTATTAACGTATAACGACCGCCGAGCGTCTTCGGGTCTACTATAATACGCTTCTCCTTTAGCTGCAACGTGTTTTGCAACAGCGATTACTCAAAATTTAAACAAATCATCACCGCGCCGGACCCGTTTCCACAGCGGTGACAATATTTTATCATGCCATATATATTATTTGCGGAAAACGGCGATTTTTCATTGCGTTTGGAAAGAGAAGAAAAAAATACCTTACTCAAAAACGATGATGATAGGTATATGCATCTATCGTCGAATATCGTAAAAATCGCATTTAACGATGATTCACAATCATAGGCGTGCGCAGACTTCAATTTCTGGTCGAGCCTGTGCAATTATAGTAAGTTCATCCTATATATTATGTTAATACAAGTTCATCCTAATTTTTTTTTTAAAAGGTAATATAATATGTCTGTTAAATGAATAAAATGTATGCATTGGTACACACGAATATTTTTGATTTTATTATACTTTCATGACAAATACAATTTCCATGATCTCCACGAACATATCATTATAATAAAAATATATATACGCACATTTTATCATGCCCCTAAAAAGTTTCAGGTCGAGCCTGGGCGCACGCCTATGTTCGAGTTCCTGCAGATCATCGCGGTCGGTTATGTGCGACGTGTAATAAATAATGCACTTGAATTTGTATTTCGTTCGTACGCCGAACGGTGGTTTCTAATATATAAACAAAATAATACGTTTTACCTTTTTTCCGTTAAGATACTCAAAATTTATAATTTTTAATATTATTACTAACACAACAGCGTGGTGGTCTCAGCTCGTCGTTTATTTTTCGTTCAACAAACGGCGATTACTCAAAATTTGAACAAATCGTCACCGCGACGGACCCGTTTCCACAGCGGGTGACAATATTTTATCATGCCATATATATTATTTGCGGAAAACGGCGATTTTTCATTGCGTTTGGAAGGAGAAGAAAAAAATACCTTACTTAAAAACGATGATGATAATAGGTATATGCATCTATCGTCGAATATCGTAAAAATCGCATTTAACGATGATTCACAATCATAGGCGTGCGCAGACTTCAATTTCTGGTCGAGCCTGTGCAATTATAGTAAGTTCATCCTATATATTATGTTAATACAAGTTCATCCTAATTTTTTTTTAAAGGTAATAGTCTGTTAAATGAATAAAATGTATGCATTGGTACACACGAATATTTTTGATTTTATTATACTTTCATGACAAATACAATTTCCATGATCTCCACGAACATATCATTATAATAAAAATATATATACGCACATTTTATCATGCCCCTAAAAAGTTTCAGGTCGAGCCTGGGCGCACGCCTATATGTTCGAATTCCTGCAGATCATCGAGGTCGGTTCTGTGCGACGTGTAATAAATAATGCACTTGAATTTGTATTTCGTTCGTACGCCGAACGGTGGTTTCTAATATATAAACAAAATAATACGTTTTACCTTTTTTCCGTTAAGATACTCAAAATTTATAATTTTTAATATTATTACTAACACAACAGCGTGGGTGGTCTCAGCTCGTCGTTTATTTTTCGTTCAACAAACGGCGATTACTCAAAATTTGAACAAATCGTCACCGCGACGGACCCGTTTCCACAGCGGTGACAATATTTTATCATGCTAAATAATATATTATTTGCGGAAACCGGCGATTTTTCATTCCGTTTAGAACAAGAAGAAGATAATAATACCACACTTAATAATAATGATGATAGGTATGATAACTATCGACGAATATCGTAAAAATCGTATTTAATGATGATTCACAATCACTTTGGTACCCAATTTCGGTTCCGCGACGTGTAATAAATAATGCACTTGAATTTGTTCGAACTGTGGTTTTTACAATATAAACAAAATAATACGTTTTACTTTTTTCCCGTTAGATACTCAAAATGAAAATATATTAATTTTAATATTATTACCTATTAACATAACGGCGTGGTGGTCGCAGCTCGTGTTTTTTTTTTTTTGTGCAACAAACAACGATTACTCAAAATTTAAACAAATCGTCACTCGTCTCTCCGCTGCAGCAATTATATAATATTCGCGCATAAATTTGCGATTTTTTTATTTTGTGTGAAAAAAAAAATAATATAATTATTATAATAGTATACCGCAGCACGACGCTACCGATCCAACACCCCACCATCATTAAATACAATTTACAACCAACTTTTGTCACCATATTGTCATGATGATACCGTTAATGTATATTATATTTATTTAATTAATTACACATTCAAAATACGAAATTTCAATTTACGGGACTTCTTTCAGGATATCTGACCCGAAATATAATAGTATTTCAATTGGTTAAAAAGGATAATCACTTGAAAAAACAACACACCATTATGTATAATTGAATTAATATATTATATTCACCCAAAATACATCGCTCAAATAAAACAAAAGAAAATATCATAATCAATATCATATCCTGCATTTGACATACAACAATATTTAAGTTGACATAATATGAATTCATGATGATAACTTACTATCAATTAAATGTGCATACATATTATGATACACGTATATTATATTATAATATTATTATTCAATTTTATAAAATGTTTTGAATGTAATTTAAAAGTTAAAGTTTGTCCACTATCGTTCCAAGTGCATAAATAATAATTGAACTTTCAAATGTACGTATATTGAATTTTTTAGTTCATTTAACATTAACATTGATTTTGTATTAGTATCTACACTAAATGTTAATTTAAAAACACCATAAAATATATACTATTTCGTATAATTTTAGATCTTGTGATAAAAAATAGCTGTTTAAAATTACCCTTTTTCCTGATGTCACAGTGTACTTACCATTTACTAAAAAAGATGAGGTGAGAATACATTTCATAAAATATGTTTATTATCATATTGATTAACATAAAATTATTCAATGGCTTTTAATAAATATAGTAGTGCATTAGGTACTGAAATATTATCTATACCTATATGCACATTATTTAATATTTCTATCTTGATTACTAGTGTAATATATTATTGCATAAAGAATTTTGGTAAAATTGTTTTGCGTTACATCCCTTTCAATGCATCGTATGAATTAAATATAATTATACGCTACAAAGTAAAAATATATTTGATTTAAAAAAAAACTAGCATGTTCAACGTGAACAATTAATAAGACGAAATACACAGCATCTAAGAATCAATTTTTTTGACCTCCTAAATAGAGTAAATCGGTTCTAAATATTTTATTCACATTAATAAATGTTATAATAATATGAACTGCAAACAAAAAGTAGGCGGTCATAATATTAGTAATATTACACTGCAACTACAGAATCGTACTATATATAGATACACGTAAACGTGATAGACGACTCGGTGAAGGGTCGTACTTTGTATTGATATATTATATATTTATAAAACTATATTATAATATTATATAATGGAATAAATATTAAATACCGTTATAAGACACGTGTGTGTCCACTATGCACAGCGGTCGATATTATATGTTGCTGTCGGTTTGTTATGTGTGTTTTTTTAGGTATGAGGTGTTAAGTGTTTGGATCTCGATTCATATACATACCTTATAATAATAATATGTAAGACCTTGGTTTATAAATATGTAATACTAGGTGGCCGTAATATATTTTATGGGTTAGGTACCTACAACAATAAATTAACGAAAAGCGTGTTCATTATTATAACATAAATGTATAGGTCGGTACGGTATCCGATGACCGATTACCGATTGTTTTTTCCTCTTTTCGGTTTGGACGAAATAATCAAAACCTAGCAAGAGCGAGTTAGCACCTATATGTATATAGGAACTTGTGAAATTTGTACGGATAATATTATTTTGCTTAATATGACAAAATACCGGATCTACTATGGTATGACAAAAATTAATTTTGAATAATTGTTATCGAATAGAAATTGCATTCCGAAAACTAAGTTGAGATTGTTGACACGTTGTCATATTCGGCGCCGATATTATAAATTATAATATATATACATCTGCAGCCGACGGAGATGACAAGGCAATACGGCTTTTGTCGAAATAAACTCGAGTTCGATAATAATTAAAAGCAAATTTCCTATTGTCGGTCGGGTGTTTTTATCATAATAATAATTGAAATAACTGACGAAATATACTGCAATATTGTGATCGCAATTATAATACTCGACATTTGCAGCGATCGACAGACATAATTTTTTATTAAAAACAGCAAATTATTCTTCGTAATAATATATATATGTAGGTATATAGGTGCGTATTAAAACAATTCGATGAACATTTCCGTTATCAGATATTTTACTACTGCAATGATGGCCGATATAAACTTTATTCGTAATATTATATTTAGCATTTTAGCAACTGTACGAATTCCAACCACACGACTGATTTATCTCTATATATAGTTTTATTGTTCGTGTTATTAAAAATATTATTTTGCGGAACAACACGCGAAACTGGCTATATTACACAATAGTGTAATTATTTTAAATACCACGCACGTGGTACTTACACTGTGCGTGTAGTCCATGTGGGTGGGTGCGGGTGTAAATTGTTTTAAAAAAAAAACCCATTGTTGCACTTGACGCTTGTACCTATATAATAATATACAATGTGTCCCGTGAGGAAGTGACCGGCCAGCTTAGAATGCTTAGATAGTGCATGTACCTACTCACAAAAAGATAAAATGTATGAACATTTTTTATGTATTCAAAGTATTGTTCTGTAATAATAATAAAATAAAAATATAAACTGTAGTAAATACGGGGCAAGGTTATCTACACCGTGTAGATAACCGTGATACGGGTTTTTTTTGGAGTTATATGCGCGGTTTCATCTCGAAAATATTAGTTTTTGAAAATATTTTTTGTAATTTAATAAAAATGATTTATACATTTCAGGTCTTATCGGGTCGCACTGTGTAATTTTAGTTAATAGCACAATGAAATAGATTCAAAATTTAAAAAAATATTACAGTAAAAAAGTTGAAAAGTTTTAAAGACACATCAGCAAATGTGCGGTAGGTTTTGATTAAAAAAAGTCGAATTGCTCATAACTAAAAAAATAAAAAGTTATACCCCTCCATTAAAGGGTTTTTTTTCATAACTTAAGGTATACGTATCATATGGCGCCGGTCACTTGCCCAAGGGACACATTGTATATATATACATATATTTACTCGGGGGTTCAAAACACGTGGACCTATATATTGGAAACGTTTCGCTTTGTAGTGGCGATAACTGATAACTTATGTAACAATAATAATATTATATTGTACTCGCTCATATTTTTCTGAACAAAACTGCTTAAAATGGTAGATTTTCTATCAAACTCCAAACTATAATATCATTATAGGCGCTTGTTGTAATGTAGAAATGTGTAAAACGAGGTGCGGCGCAATATAGCGAAACTAATAAATTATTAAGTCGACTGCAACTACAGCTGATTACTGAATATTCGGCGTGCGTGCGAGCAATCTTAAGATAAGTACTCATTTTTACACAGTTCACACGCGGAGCCTTTGAACATCATTCGCACATTTTATTATTAGACATAGTGCACACGCGGCGGACCGTTTTGCTTTTGATATTAAAATGTAATCGGTGCCGCTGGCGAAATCGATCGCTCAAAACACACCAGAAAGTCGTGTCTGTTCACAAGAACGTACAAACGGAATAATCCCAACACATTTCCACACATATTTGTACGATACCTATATAATATGTATCAGTGTAAACTATCGTAAAATAATAACCGTTTCGTGTACGTACAGAGGCGTAGACAAGGGGGGGGGGGGGGCATGGGGATCAGATTCCCCATTGGCTTTTTATTATCTTGGTAAAAAATTTTGAGAGGATGGGTGATTTTCCAATGTTCGCCTCCCGTTTAGCTTATGTCGTTTTCTTTTTTTGATCCCCCCCCCCCTCTTTCAGAAATCATGTCTAGGCCACTGCGCACATACGTAGTATTATAGCCCCATCACGATTTCATTCGTTATTACTTATTACTTATATTATGGGTAAGACCTATGTTATTATTATCCGTGTGTTAATGTACAATAATATAATGAAAGTATTTTGTGTATTTTACACGGGAAAGAGTATCGCCGTCGTACACATAATATATTATACATACGTGTGCTGCAGTAGCGTAGCTGGAGCTCAATCAAGGGAGGGGCTATTTGCCTATTTAAAAATTGTAATACACCACAAAATATTGTGAGGAATTCAAAATTTTCCATTTATTATTTTTAACCGTACATTAATGTATTTTTTAACTAATTATTGCTTAATATTTATTTGATGTTATAAAAAAAAACCGTAGGATATACATATTATACTTAAATCCTAAAGTCATGTAATACTCGTATCCCGGCTAATGCAGCTGAGTCCTTGATTTGGTTATAATAAAACAAAATTAAGAAATACATATAGGTACCTTTATATATATGGCTATATAAATATATAAATTGTACAACAAATCAGAAAAAAAAATATTTACAACAATTTTCAAAGTAATATAGATCTATTTTTTACTTTTGAAAACTGATCTATGATTGTTTCAACATCTACTTCAATATCTCTATGGATATTTAATAAAGCCAAACCAGTTAGTCGTTTCTCACCCATCTTTGCTCTTAACCAAGTTTTTAATCTAAAACAAAGCATCATGCAACAGCATAAAAGCAGAGGTAAAAGCAAAATCAAATGTAAGCAATTTATTTATTTATAACATATTATATAAATAAATATGCATAATTATTAATTATAAGTAGTGAATATTTTATGAATAATAAGTAATAAGAATAACTAACTACTAAATAAATCAATAAATGTTTAATAACCATCTTAGTAAATAATATAGTCTTAACTGAAGAATATTGAAGCAGTAGTTTATAGTTTGAATTAAAGTCTATTAATAATAAACATTAGGGAAATTTAATAAAAAAAAAATAGCTTAAATATTTTACCTGCGCAAAGTGGAAAAGCTGCGTTCGGCAGTTGCTACACTAATTGGCAAAGAAGCAAGAATGTGAAGCAAAGAACTAATATTAGGGGTAAATCATATCAGAACACTCATCAATTACTTCTAAGATATTTGATGGTAGACAATTACCTAAAATAATATAAAAATAAAAAATAAAAGATAAATAGAATAATTTCTTAAAATGAATCACCTTTGTAATGGATCCATTTGGCGTATACCACAATTCAATTTCTGACTCAAACAGCACATCTGTGGTATCCTTAAAAAATGAATATTTATTTTTTATTTCATTAAGTATTTCTTTCCTTTCGTTTTTTGTCAATTTTACTAAATGCTTAGGAACTAATTTGGTAATAGCTTTAAGTGTCTGGGTTTTCATGATTCCCAAATCTTCTACACATGTCACTTATAATACCGTCTAATAATGGAATGAAAATAGTAATTTTGTAAAACTCTTCACAACTATTTTACATTGGGTGGATTTGATCTATTGTTCTGTTTACCAGCAATCCTTGGTATTTTTATATCAACATCTAGTTCTTCCATCAGGTCTTTGCATTCATTAAAAATATTTTGAAAGTTAGTATCACAATCGGAACGGTTGTTTCTTGAGAATTGAAATTATATTTTCAATGATTTCAGAAGAAGTTTAATATATCTTGGTATTTTCCTTGTAGTGTCTTACTTGCGTTGATACGTTACAGCTAATACAGATGATAATGAGTTAGAGAGAAATTATAAATTCACAGTTCGAAATTGAAAATAAAAGGGTTTTGGGCTTTAGACGATGATACTATATCATCCCATTTTGATATAGATGTAAGGACATTAATAATCTCAGGTAATGACATTTTAAAATGCAACACACTATCAGCCTTTCTACCCACCTGGTCTGACAAATACTTAGCAAATTGTTTTTTTGAGCATTTTTTTTAAATATGAAAATTGCGTTTTGCTGATGCGTTAAAAAAGGATATAACTTGTTTCCATGATACCAATACAGTTACGAATTGATTGAACTGTTGATGACTTTGAAATTGATAGATTCAGAGCATGATTATTGCAAGGACAATGAATTGCATTTTTTGTTGACTGCTGGATACGCTGAACAGCCCCAACTATAGTAGAAACCATCACTGCACAGCCATTCAGTAGCAATACCTACACAATTATCAAATTTTAAGCCAAGTTTGGGACATCATTTGTATAACTATATCACCAAGAAATTCTCCAGTCAATTTTGGTTCTATCTGGTTGTTTGAATCTACTCCATCGCTGTCTTCATTTTCATTGTCCATAGATGAATGACAATCAATAAATGTAACAAATCTTTCAAACACTTTTCCTGAATAAATATATCGGATACTTAAAACTCATTTGAGAGATTGTTGAGACATCAGTTGTTTCATCGAATATAATACTGTAGTACTTAGCCTGTTCAATATCTTTAATGATTTTTACATACAATTTCTTTTCTGATACACTCTATTAATTCATTTTGAATAGTAGGACTTATAAAAGTTGCTTTTGCATTATTATTTTTTAAATGACTTTCAAGAGTTTTGTCACCTGATAAAAAATTCTAAACTTTAAAATTTCTCTGAAGTTGCCTTCATTAATAACAGTTTCTGATGAATGAGGTTCAGAAGAAAGTATAACCATAATCTTTGTGTCCTCTTAAAGCAATATTTTGGCGTCCTAAGAAAATGATATCTTTCAATTATTGGTACTAAGCGCTCTCTATTTTCTTTAATTTGTTTTCATACGTTCAGTATCAATTATGTTAATTACAACTTTATTTGGGTTTGAAAAAGTTTTTTGAAAATCAAAAGAAAATTGAACACAATTTTTATGATAGTCGTTATTTTGATGTGTTTCTAAATAGCCCATCTTTTCCTAATAATTTGGCAAACTGGGTTTAGCGGCTCAGTAATAAGTCGTTTTAATTTTTCTGTACCTCTTCGACCGCCATACTCAGATGTTAGGAAAAGTATACAGTACTTACAAAATAGTCCCATTTTTTGATCTTGAATATTCTAGCCATGTAAATTGTTCAAAGTGATTTTTTCCTTAAATAACGCTTAAGTTGCTTACTGTTTTTGTTATGAATGGAAAATGGGGTAAATGAAATGTTCATCTGGTACATTTGAACGTTTTAACAAGGTAGCTTTAGTATGGTCATCGATTTTTAAACCAAAACAAATTTCCAATATCTAATTCTTCTGAATATCTAATTCTTCTGAAACTTAAAAAGGCGCAGTTATCAAAATAATAATATAATAAAATTCAAATCTGAAATAGGTAGGTACCTACTAAAATATAAAAATAAAAATTATAAGTAGAATGAAAAAAAGTATGTGAACATCTTTAAGAGACTACTTACCATTAATAGAATGTTGATTATCATCAATTTGTTTTTGTTCATCATTTTCTAATGTTTTATTTTTTTTAGTAGGACATGTAACTAAAATATTTTCTTCAGATTTATTAGTTTTAAAATAATCATTTATTCTCTTCATAATGAAACAATCAGTTTATAATAAAATAATCTTAACTGTAGACTATTTTATTTATAAAAAGATACAGAATAGAGAGAAAATAAATAATTAATTAATAAACAAAACAGTTGCAAAAGCCACAGACCAATTCGGGTGCAAAAACACTTAACACTTCAGAATTCAGTACTTCACGTCTTTTTGGTTATCATTTCGGCTACCTCCACAATAATTTTGATAATATAACAAACGTAGATTGTATTCCGTGGTATAGTGTGATATCAGTGTATTACTACAACCGTGGTATATTAATTTAGACAAGAATTGGCCGATATCATTATCAACACATTTTGGTAACGCTGATAAAAATTTAAAATACGAAATGAATATTAAATATCACTTGTGTAAATTCTATATTATTTTATTACCTATATACAGGATATAACCGTGATTAAAATATCACCAATAAAAATGCCAAGGGGGGGGGGGCATACACCCATGGCCCCCCCCCTCAAATACGCCACTGGTGTGCTGTGTTTATTTAATCGCTGTGAATAATAAATAATAACAATATAAAATACGGAGCGTGTCCTGAAGATAATAATATTATGCAATTCATATTATAATGTTTATTATTGGTTTTTAACCGCCATCGCGTATAGATAGGTCTGATTTTTTTTTTTACTCGATCTCAAACATCACCAAAAATGGTTATAAATTATAATCTTAGGTATTTAACAGTAATTATTCACGTTATCTAAACTAATTTGTACGTTTAAATTTGAAACGTTGCACGTGATTAATAACACAGCATGTATAAACGAACGTCTTTAGAACATCTCCATACACAATAAGACCGAACAAATTATATTAAAATAAATATTGTTCGAAACTCTTTGCGTGATGCTGATAATGGCTTTATTCAACTTATTCTGAGTCAACAGTCCCCCCTAAAATGTCGAACGTGAAACCGCGGTGGACGAAAAGCATGCAATTATTTTTAGGCGAACATAGAAGAACTTACTACTTTATCATATCCGATCGAAAAGAGGAAAGTCGTTTTCGGGCGAAAGGACTATTGCGCCCGTTTTAGAAAATGTATTATTTTATTGGTTCGTTCGAGTTGAGGTCGCTGCGGGATTTCTTATAGTCGGTAGTTGCCGGTTTGGATATGTTGCCATTTTCTCCCCTTTCACGTATCGCGTGGAAACATTCTGTTGTAATAGTGTAATACTCTGTGTAATAAATGTTTGATTGGTACTTGGATTCCGCATGTATGACTACATTATAAGCCGTATATATAAATATAGTGTTTTCTGTTTAGTACCTATGCCCAATTTCAGATAATCTCTTTGGACCATTTGTGAATAGTTCTTTTAAATTTGATTTCCCCGATATTTGTCATAGTCGACTTGGTTGTATCGATTTGACTTTTCTTATCAGGTTTTATAATTCTTTTAGAATTCGTTACCATATGTACCATATTATATATTATAGTATATATGTGATGCTTATTAATTATTGTTGAATCCATATTACCTACCCAGTAAAACTATTTGTTTTTGTGTGTTTCAAAGGTCTTATGTTCCTATGGATTTATGAGTATATTTTTTACTTATATTTAATCAAAACTTTCAACCAACATTCGTGTTTCATACTAACAAAATATAATATAGGTAGGTACAATAATGACGTACACCTGCCTAGATATACGCATAGTGTTGAAATTGATAATTTGTACTAATTAGTATATATTATCTGGTTCTCCTTATTAACATATATAGTAAACTCGTATTGACACGAAAATATGCACGCGGATCACTGCGCAGTATTTTTGAAATTCAAACACTCGCGTGTTTAGTCAACGTCGTTGATTTACATATTATTTTAATCGTGACAAATTTACTATCACTATCGCCACTGCCACGGTGTGTTATCGTTGATTAAAATTTTCGTTGATTATTTATTCGCGAAGAGAACCATATTATTGATTTGACGACCGTATTTTCGGACTTCATTACTGCTGCTCATCAGGGTTTGTGATAAAGTTAGGTTAGGTTATTACTGTATAGGTATAATATGAAATCCTGAATCGTACGGACGCCGCCCTAGTTTGCAGCTACAATATTATATTTATGCACGGAATTCGCTTTAATTCGTGTGTGTTAACTACGTCGTCTTTTCAAGTAATAAACGTGTACACACAATCTTATTTTTACAGATCATCTATACACTCGCTCCACCGATATACATCTACGCGCATATAATATTTATTATTTACAGCCTCGAGCGTTATTAAGTGTTTTATTCAAACACGCATTTTTCGATCGTCTTACATATTATTCATAGTAATATTGCCGTGTACCTACGTTATATTATAGTGTATGTATAATATAATATAGCCTATAGGTTACTATCGATGTATCGCGATAGAGTCTGCTGCTGCTAAGTCGACTAATTATTTAACGTATGTACGCATTCCGATTATGCATCATGACATAAATAATTAATAAATATCGAGTAATTAACTATGTTTTCCGCAAACCGTAATATATGCTGCAGTTGTATACCATTAGTATATGATACTGTCTGCCTGTTTATTATTTCATAGTTCAAACATTTTCTACTTAATACTAGGTAGTATATATTATTTTGAATGTAGAAAATGATTCGGTTAATATAATCATCCATCCATCAGTATACCATACGTATAAGACTTAAATTAATATTTTTGTGATTGGTTGGTTCTGAAAAAATATATAAAAGGTAATCGTCCGTAATCGTCGTACAGTTTACTGTAAAATGTAGATAATTTTTCAAAATAGGGGACATACCGTGATATAATATGCCACCAACCCCATTCGTCCACCCGGTTTAGACTTCAGCAGTATAGACCGGTGAGGATATTTAAATAAAACCTTACATGTTCTAGTAATTATTTTTTGAAACAATATCAAATTAACTTTTGAATAATAATTATTAGCATTATTACACATTATTATATCGGCGACGCGAATAGACACATTACGGCACCGATACAGAATAAACTCATATATTTTAGCCAATTTATTCATTATTTTGGGTAAAATGTACCTCCCTCGAAAAAAATTGTTCCGGTACCATCACTGAAGCGATAAATGCCCACAACTCGTCTCTCTGGATACCGTGAAATGAAAAAGGTGAAAAAAAACGTGTTTACTGTTCATAGAATCGCCCTGTAAAATATCGTCGCCGCAAACCTAGCGCTTGCAATAATGACGCATCGACCCGCTGCTGCAACAGTTATCTCGCGACCGTCAATTTTTTAACGTAGTTGCACAAAATAATATATACGTATTAAAATACTTCAGTCACCGTTATAATATGGTAATAAACGGTATCTGTAATATTCTAAACACCCTTACCGCGAGAAAATCGCTGTCATATTTTTTATTGCCTATTATTGATCTCTCGTAAACCGCACCACAACGCGCAACCGTAATTATGATAATGATGATTATCGCTTATTTGTAGTCGTAGAGTTTTTTTTTTTTTTAGTTGTTACTATACTCATATTATAGACTTGAACGAATAAATAATGATAAAAAAAAAAAAATGATATAATAGTCGGCTGCTGCAGTCACATCCTCCGCGAGTAGGTACACGCACCGCGCGATATATGAGAAAAAAATATATAAAGACAGAGGAAATATAATATATAAAAAAAAACATAAAAAAAATACCACGCGTGATGGATTATATTGTTAATGGTATATCATCGTCGCGTCGTGCCATATAGACGAGACTCGTTATTTTCTCACTCTCTCTCTCTCTCTCTCTCGTTTTTTTTCTTCCTGTATACCAATCTATGTGATAAATAATAATTATACGCATAAACGCGCCCACAAAACGTCTCTCGAATCGTTCCAATAGGTTTTTTTCCTCGTTTCTTTTCACTCCTTTTCGTTGCGATCGCCGAAAGGTCAACGTCGCCGTTTGCCCAACTCTTATATATGTATCGCGTGCTTCTCGGATCGTATAATATGTTCTTTTGTCACCGCCGTTTCAATACCACCAGCTCACATACCGGACACGCGCACTGTGTTAATAAAATACATAGGTATATGGTCGGTTTAAGCCCAATATCAGTTATATACCTATATATATATAGTGCCTGCCTACCTACGCGTACCAGCTCATTCTAATATTCTACTACGACAGCACTCACAAGCGCAAAAAATTAATTTAAAAACGCTTCTGATTAATGCGTCGCCGGCTGGCGCGTTGAAAAAATTGAATGAAATTACGGCGATTGGCGATCACGTTCAATCCGTCGCGTAGTTTTATATTAATAATAATAATAATAAATACGCACCGAGATCGGCGAGAACGAAAATAAAACGAACAAATAAAAAAGTACCTTATGTACCGTAGCGTACTTATGGGGCGCTTTGAGGGCATACCCTCCCTTAAAATTTTAATAAAATTGTTTTAAAGTTATGCATGTGACGTATAAGTATCAATATCACATAAAACACAAATATATTATATCAATATCACAGCTATATTATACAACAAAATAGTTTAAAACACAAATATTGAAATAAAATAGGTATACACATTACACAGTGATAACCTTACTACCTAACCTACCTAACGTATACGATTACATATTATCTCGTAAAACCACAAAGCTTTCGAAAATATATTTTACTTTTTTTAATAACAGCATATATTTTTAATTTCATATCAATATATCATTCTAATATTGAGCGGTAGTGGACTTAAATTAACTATAATCGTTCGATATTCAATTTTGATACATACCTATATACATACCCATTATTTAAATTATCAGAAAAATATTCTACTTCGGAATATGAAATTATGCTGCCGTCGTTCAAAAAAAAAACATTTTTTTTAAAAAATAAATAATAAAAATGGTTTTTTTTTTTTAAATTTCGTTTTTAATTACCTATATTAAATTATGTAAAAAAAAATATTTTCAAAAATATACGTCGTGTTAAATACTTTATTACTACAGTTAAAAAGAATCATCAAGTATATATTATATAATCTGTACATGTAAAAGTTATATACGAACGGTCATTTAGCCGTGTGTTTAACCCCCCACCCCCCCCCCCCACAATCAAAAAAATAAAAAATATATTCCTACTGCTGTATATCCTGTACCTATATATATATACACCTCGCGGATCAAAGCACGGCGCGCGCATTTCTCCGTCAGAGCAGTTGTTTTCGTATAATATTCAGCCTACCTTCGCGACCTTTCCTGCAGAATCCGTTTCGTTATAGCTATATTATAATACATATTGCATTATTGCGCCTAAGAGCAAAATATCCACTCGTATACGCATACGTACACCTACTTGTCCGGTGTACGCCCAGTACATGTTACATAGTGACCATATATATTATAATCACCTCGCGGCTTACAGGTACACACACCGAAAACCTATGGTTCTGCGGCTCGTATAATATATCCGCGAAACGTTATCGGATGACTTTTAAAACGACGACGTGTATACAAGCACGTCGCATACGTTATTATTTATAAGCCGAGTGTATTATACATTATATATTATATATATATATATATACAATGTCTATACAGGGTAATCGTATTATGCACGCCCGTCCCGTTCTTGGACGCGTTTGGATGAACTTTTTATCGGAACCGTGGTTTAAGGAATTTTCAAGCTGCGGTGCATCAGTTAAAACGACGGGTGTTCGTTTCAAATTGTGCAGGTTTTCACGGGCGCCACACCCAAAGATCTTATATTGTCGTCGCAAATGCTATAGGATTTTTACACGTCCTGTGCAGGCGATACTGACTTTTTTCAAACTACAATAGTACAATGGCGGTATCTACCTTTTTTTTTTTTACGAATCTGTTGAACTGTATACAGTCAATTTGTTATTGAAAATGTCTATGCGACTGTAATATGGACCGGAATCGAAATTCCACAACAAATAGTTGCTGAGACGAGTATTATTTCACTTTACGGACTACCTACCCAATTGGATATAAATATATTATAGTATTGTTTTAGGTTTAGACATTTAGAACCTGCAATATGGTTGAACGTATACAAATATTGAAATATAAAACATAAAATAAACGTTCATCGCAGTAATACTTAGGTAATAGTATTATTTATTTTTATCGAAAACTAGGTAGGTACTCGTTGAATATTCGATTTCGTACATAATATTTTTAAATAAAATCCTGCTCCGCTTAACGTAGTTTTGCATATTATAGAAACAGGACGCGACTTTGGGAGTACCACTTTGAGTAAACAAAGTTACCCATTAGAGTCACTATACATCCTCATGCGTTCCATAAAAATGTCAAACGTTACAATAAATGTAAGCACTTATAAAACGAAACGAGCCCGCTCAAAAAATCACCCTGTACATAGTTTAATACACGATTTATTCATCGCTATTGTACGGAGACTGCAGCATCGAGTGCCTGCGTACAATAATATTACACGCATGGTACCTATACGCGATGTATATCAGCTATAAACGCATTTTTGTCCGTTCGATGAAACATATACATATAAAATATACTGTGTATACGACGTTATAATATATAATATATTTATAATATATTATTATATATTGTACGCAAGTTTATATATTATCATGTTATGCGATATGTATAGTATATTTTATATCATAAAAAATTATAATCCGACAAAACTCGCGCGGCTGTACTGTATATAATAATATATACCCTAACCCAGCCCGAGTCGCTTTCAAATTCATAAACTTGTTATAATTTTTCGTACACCGCATATAAGTAACACGTGCATATTATAGTTTCCTCGTAAATATACAGCTGTTATGTGCGGTCTGCGTATAGGTATAATGTTCAAGCCGAATATATATGATACCGCGCGGTCAACGTATATAATAGGTGTTGTATAGGTGTACCTGTTTGAACGGCTACGACGAAAGCGTATAAAATATAATAGGTAATAATAAACTATACACACTATCTATGTCCTATTGTGTATCGTCCTCTGCGACGTGCCGTGTACGAAATGGAAAAAGTTTGGCTGTTTTTAAAATTAAATACCGCGTACAACACACAGCGCATCATCCGCGCGCTATATTATCATCGCCGCGCACACAATAGGTGTAAAAATTTCATCAGATTGCGGAACACAATAGCTGCAGGTACCTTCCTACTTATCTGTATAACTTCGGCCAGTTCCCCCCCCCCCCCCGCACAGCCGTATACGCTTAATCCTAAATGTTAGAAGCGGGCACGCCGCCGCGCGTTATAGTTTTAATATAATATATACGGAAAAAAAAAACATTAACATTTAGCATCACAATAAAATAAGAAATAAAAACCGTAGAGTTCCGTTCGTTGCGTGAAATATATAATAATATGTAACGCGCGTACCTCGTATTATAGTATTATATACCTGCAGCGGCGTCTATATATAGTCCGCGTATTGCATTTCGAATAGAAGAAAAAAAAAACGCTCGAAACTTATGTAGGTATTATTTATACGACCGAACTGCGCGGCGTATAGTGCATTCTCATATATTATAATTTAGGTGCAGGTAAATGTGTTTGTAAATTTTTTTTTCCCTGTCGGCGGGTGTATCGGCGGCGGCGGTGGGTGCTTTGTGTATAATTCACGCAGATTACATGCAAATGTGTGTTTCGCGCGATGTCCCGATTACCGCGGTGCGCGCCGAATCTAGTTTGAATATTTTTACATATTATTTGAAGATGCAAAACATATTATTATTTATTATCGCCGGGGACGGATAGTGCGCGTCGGCCGTCCGGTGCGTATTATTTATGTGTTCGCGAGCGCGACGGCAGTGGGACTGACGCCAAAAAAAAATAAATGCAAAAAATGCAAAAAATAGAGAAGATAATGGGTAAAAATCAATGGGCAAAAACTATATGATATATACAAGGTGTAACAGAAAGACTTGACGAAAAAAAAAAAATGATGCTTTAAGAACGAAAATATATGTTAAAATTATATGATTAGTAAATAATTTAAGAAATATATTCGTTTCAGCGAAAAAAAATATTTTGAAAAAAGTTATTACGTTCCAAATTCATTTAATCAAAAAAATAAACTATTAGACTTTGATAAATATTTTTACTATCAAAATTGTTCTTATAATCAGATTCACAAGTTGGCAATTTGAATATACCCAAAAAAATTTAAATCGTGTTCAAACATTAAAATATTTTTTTATATAATATTTGTGTGGTGGCGCAAGTTTTTTTAAATTATATTATTTTTTTTTGTATATTACTATATAAAAAAAAAATTTTAATATTGATTAGAACAAAAGTTATTTCAAAAGTAAGTTCTATCTGTTACACCCTGTATACGCAGCGCTCACATATTATATACCACGGTGACGGGCATATGTTGTCTTAATGGGTTGAATAAAAATCGAGAGACCTTTATATTACGCAGCGTACGCCGAGGTAGGGTTCTAGGATTCTGACACCCCCCCCCTCTTCCCTAAAATGTCTTCCTTTTACAAAAAAATCTTATTTGCTACCATTAAAATACTCAGAGTCGATCAGAGATAATGGTCATTTTTGATAGATATAAAATAAATTGTTAAATATGACAAAGACGTCGATCGCAGTTTCAGTTTTTTGCTGATTTAGAACATTGCAAAACGTCGTATGATGGTGTATCATCGCGGTCCATCGATTATATTACCACGTTTATGTTACGACCCGAAGAGGATCTATAGCAGATGACCAGGTGTCCAGGTTAAACACTCGAGTGTTCTAATTGTATACTAAATTTGAGACTAACCATAATTTGTTATAACCAACTATATATAATAACGGTTTAGAAAAAAATAACGTAAATTATTTACTAACGTATAAAACCCTGACCGAACTAAAATCCTGCGTACGCTACTGTATTACTCCCATATAATAATAATAATAATTGTATTGTACAGTCAATATTGTGCGTGTGCAGACACTCCGTCGCCGTTCACCACACCCTAGACCCGGCGGCCCTGCTATCTCGACTCGACTCGGCCAATAATAGTAATTTATAGCGGCGCAAAGACGAGGAATAATGGCTCGACCGCGTGGATATCGTCCGCGGATTCGTTGTGCGAACCGAATAATATTGTAATAGTTGCGAGCACGCGACGACGGCCCGAAAAACATAATTTCCCGCAGAGCAAACGAGGAAATAAGCCGAAACGTTTAACGACATAATAATTATACGAGAACACCAGTTACGCCGCGAGAGGAAAAAAACTCATTAACTTTGGTGTGGTGCTGCGGGAAAAGAAAATCGTACATTTTATGTTTTCCCGGATAAGGTTAACGCGCCAGATATGGCCCACCGCAGCGGGGCGGGGCGTATATATATTGTTATATAGTGGGCTTTTAATGTCTTCATTAGAAGGCCTGAATAATTCAACAATACAAATATTATGTTCGGTGGTGTGTGTGTGTGTGTGTGTGTGTGTGTGTGCGCGAGTACGATGTACCGCCGTTTTGTATTTTCTCGCTTTATTTATAATATTTTTTTTTTCTCTTCCGCGACTATAATATTTTGACGGAGAAAAAATAAGCGAATTTCTTTTTCGTGATATTCGCTGTACATATATACCCCCGTCGGGGCGTATTATATATAAATGAGATTTTGTTTTTTCCCCCGCCGCCGCCCGTTACGTTTCTATAATGAACACTTTGTATGCACCGCGGCTTATTGAAATGTATTGCGAAAAAATTGTCAGCATAAATTTCCGACTCGCCCTGTCTATAAATACAATAGCGTCATAATATCACGATCCGAACCGGCGTGTATATACATATTATAATATCGTATACAATAAAGGCGCGCGTTTCCGTCCCGGCCAATAAGTCGCCGCCGCGTCGGCCCCGATCGCGACATGGCGTGTGTAATATTGAAGTGGTGGTGTGCTGTTGCAGTTTCGTTTCACCGGAAGAGATAAAAGCGGCGAAAGGCGAAACAACATAAAAACAGACGAAAACGCTTTTCTTCGTATCCCGCAGTCCCCATACAATATACACTTGCCAATTATATATTATGTACACGCAATAACAGAACGCCCGGAAATTACAACTGCAGTTTCGCGTACAACCCTTATACTATTTGCACGAATTTTCGGTTTGTCATTCGCTTTCGCGGAACACATTTTAATCTAACACGTCATAATATATACACTGTGCACATTGTGACGTATATTTACTCGGCCAGTCTGTCGTAGGTCAAGACTCCAGGCTATAAACACTCGAACTTTGATGAGTATTTCTAGTTTCGGACTTTTTTTTAGGACTGTTTAACAAACAGTATAGGTACATAATATGAATGTTAAAATATCACTTCATAATACCTTATAATTATACCTCATAATATTATACCTTCATAATATTATGGTCCTATTCTGAAATAGTAAAATATATAATCTAAATTGATATTATCACTATATACTATATATTACTATATATTATAATATTATATTATGTGAACCCATAAAGTATAAACCAGCACATATAGGTATGTGGATTACATTTTTATCTTATATTCAATAAATTATAATTTGAAAAAATGTTATCTAGTATCAAAACTGTAAAAAAAAATTAGCGACATCAAGTGTTGTTGCTTCCAATGGCCATAGATTCCGCGGATCGTCTATAAAAAATAAATAAAACATTTATGTCTGCAGACATGTATTTTGTTATGAGTATTAAGAGTTGCTTGGATCAAAATCGTATAAATCACCTTAATGTTATCGTAATATTGACTCATATATAGACAGAGCAGCATAGTCATGGGGTGTAGAATCTGTGGCATCACTTCCATAAAACAACAAAATATTTTCATTGTCTTATATTTTACACCCTTCCTTTAATATTTTTTTTTAATTACTTAACAAAATAACTAAAATAGTTTTATTCTCGTTTGGTTATCCAGTATTATTAACATTTTTAATTAAAATTCCCATAAAAAAATCATGTCTACGTACCTATTGCTGTAAGGAGTATTTCAGACGAAGAACATTGTATAACATAAGAACATTACATCACCCGGCTTTTGAACCGAAAGCAAAATTGTTGAACCCTAGTATTTATTTATAATAGCCGAATTTAGTGATTTTTAATTTGTTGCGATTTGAATATAATTGCACCAAATTACGTTTATATTACGTAATATATATTTTAAGTATAGTTGTCAAAATAAATGTAAAAAAAAGGTCAACAACAAGATGTAAAACATATCCACTGGATAAAAATATTGGTACCGATCAGGTTTAATTCCAGTGTCTTAGGTATATTATTCGGTGTTTCCGAATTGCGGACAAAGTGACAAAAACCATGTGAGTTGCGGATGAAATCTAAAAAGGTAACATACGAATTGCGGACACAAATATAAGATAAGAAATTTCCTATTATTATTTTTGATATAGCGATCGTGGACGTTGGGAAATTACTGTTTAATATTAACGATTAAGATTGTGCCGGTACATTTGAAACCACTGCATATGTTTAATCAGTTTATCATTTTTTAAATAATTCAACAACATTTTAAAAATAACGATTGCTCTTTTGCAAGACACAAATATTTTTAACCCCACCAACCAATTTTTTTGGTAGCTTGTCCTAAGTCCTGAAAAAGTGGTGAAGGGAAATATTTGTGTCCACACTAACGTGGTTTTTATTAAAAAAAGCTCTGTACGCAATTAGTATTATGACAACGAAACTCGTGTCCGCAATTGTTATGTTATAATTCCTGACCTAAATAATTCGTCCGCAACTAGTATGTGTCCATATTATTATGGCCCTGCAGTGGCCAGTGATATTTGCTGCACGCGAATGGCCGTTCATCTATGTACACAAAACATACATCCAGTGATGTAGTCCTAAAAAAGTCTATGGGTACCTTAATCATTGTAAAAAATAACGTTGGGAGTAAAGCCTTTCCAGCGTACCACGATTTTCGTAAAGGGTACACGCACAAATATAAAATTAGGTGGTGGGTACACTACACCTGCACTGCGTACATCGGCTGTATGTGAGTCTTGTGCGCTGCACATATTGTGTAACATAATAATATTATAATAATACAAGCATATACAATAAAATAACGATTACCGGCATGGGGGGGGGGGGGGGGTGCATTATATTTTAATTATTTTGTACATAAGTATTTTAAGACATATAATATAAGATTATACTCGCGATGGGTATTTTGTTTTTTATGTGTATATATACAGCTCTCCATTATTCGCTATAATAAATTATCATATTTACTGTACACTTAGCATATTATACGTATATGACGTATGTATATAATATGTGAGACCGTCTATATATATATATATTATATACACTAAATACCAAATATTAACATTGACATTTCCACAGCGGTGGTGGCAACGACGGCGCTCTCTATGCGGAGGTGATAAACGCGTACGCGAACGTGTGTGCATATATTATAATATGATATTGTTATATATTTTTTTATTCGTTTTTTTTTTATCGGTTACTGGAAATCGCGTCGTTTTCGACTAATGGCCAGCCGCCGCCGCCTCGTATCATTTATGACGTATTTACCCGTGTAACACCACAACCGCACCTGCTGCAGCAGCTCGACGTTTGCGTAAGATATTATATCTTTTTTTTTTACTTCTCCACCCGGCGTGGCGTCCTGCAGGCGTATCGCCGCGTACTATACACAGGTGCCCTTGCACAGTGTTAGTGGAGAAACGCTTCACTCCGAAACGCCGTGGTGCTTAGATATTTCTGAGAAATCGCCCTCTGCAGACCGCCGTGAGATAGGTATACTTTACAATCGATATTCGCGGTGGCATACCTCCTAGGTATACGAAGAAACGTTGAGTGCTGCACTGGAGTTCCGTTTAATTCGATCGGTTATATCACTTTGAAGCCGGTCGTTTCGTAGACATTTTTTTTTCAACACGCGTCGCATTCGACGGCGGGTCCAGGGAGGGGGGGGGGGCGCAGCCCTTCCACCCACCCTCGAGATCGATGCGTTCTGGATCCGCGCCTACACATCGGGTTTGCATTGTTGCGAGGTTTGGTATTCTTGGGTTTAAAAAAATTGTACCAATCGTCATATTATTATAATGTGATATTATTTCCTGTGCAACATCAATCATAAAACTATACAGTTATAGTAGATGTGTGCCACGTGTGCGAATCGTGGCGTGTTATTCAAAATATGAATTATTATAGATCGTATAAAATCAATGTTGTCAAATATTATTATTATTATTATTACCCATATTGTATTAATATATTATATCGAACTCTGCTATCGACTGTGGCTGCATTCTACAAACTACGAATTATATACGATTGCTCGCAGGTCGATTTTTGTTTCACTCGTAACAACTTACGAACAATAATAATAAAACAAGTCGGTCGAGGGGAAAAAAATTTACATTTTTATAACGCCGCAGCGTTTATAACTTACTATTATAACGCGTACATACGATAAATAAATCGTATCTACGTTTCTTTTTTTTTTTTTTATGTGACAAAAAAAATATATAAACGCGCATGTACAATATAATATATAATATAATAATAATATATAATAAGTAGTGTAAAACGCGAATGTGGAACTAATAATAATACGTTTTAGAGACACTGCACGTCATATATTATATTATATTATATGAATTAAATACGATCGTTTTTACGCGCGACCATAAAAAGTAACAGGTCTATTAATATGCCGGCCAATTATTCCGAAGAATTATTCACAATATTTGTGTAAAGAATATATTATTATACGGCGGCGGGTCGAAACGCGAAATAATATTATAACGGACTCGCGGGCTGTCGAGGAATGACAAATGCGTAAACGAGCGAGCGTTTATCCGGACCGGATTTTTCGTGCGTTGCATATCATTATTATTATATGATCGTAAAAATAGTATCAATAAACATGATAATAATAATAATAATAACATTATGATGTATTATGTATATTATCGTGTTTTACCCGGAGAGGAAGAATATAACATTATATTATTGTGACGAAATTGCTTTCCGGCCGCGCAGGTGTATGTGCGAAATATTGTTATTATTTCGCATTATTGCATCATATTATAGTATACAGTCGCGTATAATATTATATTATATTGTCCGATTGTTTTTTGATTTCTGTATTGTTGATTTGTGTTTCTACAGCAATAAACAAGGCGTTACGAAAATCGGTTAGAAAAAAAAATTGTATACCCTGTCCAAAAACATATATCTATGATAATATTGTATTATCTGTATATGTAGGTACAAAAAAACCACTGTGGACATTATCACGTTTAATGTCGAATATATATGACAAAATCTCAAAGTATTGAGGTTTTTTTTTTTTTACTCGATTAGGTGCCCGACTTAACCATTGCTCGGTAGAAGACGGTCAAACGTCCCGCAAAATTGGATACATTATTTTATACTGTAACTTATACATATTATGTTTTCGACAGATTTGTTTTTACTATTTTACTCTTAGACTTGTACAGTTGTACACTTACTATATATACCTACTTTAACATTTTTATTACATACACGTCATGTCGGTACGAGCCAGAATGTCATAAAAAACTAATTGATTTTTTAAGATGGCTTCCGAATAAACTTATAGGTTATTTATGCACATAAATAACCGAAGTGAATGATAAGTCCCTATACATTTGCATTATTTTCTTCTGGTTAGATTTAGCTGACTGGTATAAAGGTAGAAACAGAACGAAGACTATATTATATAACATATATACACCTATTATATATACTATAAAATGTTTCCTTTATATTTCTAAAGTATATAATTTAATTATTCGTGAATAGTTTCACTGTAATATTTCATAATTTTATAGCAGGTGCCTACTTCATATTTTATATTTTATGAATATTTCAAATGCTATATTATATATATATGGACCTACAATATAAAATATGTAATAATATTATTGCGTTTAGTCGCTTTTTCAGATCGTTTTGCCCACTGGCGTTGGAGTATATAATATTATATACACGACGATGATACGATTATTTAATATAATAATATGATAATAAATGATTCGCATTTTTTAAGCGCGTTTAAATGTATATAACCATTGATTATAAATATACTATGGTACATATGATGTACCTATATATAATATAAAGATGCCTGTAATATTATATTATTGTATGTATTTATGTCTCGCGCGTTTCTTATACCGTCGTGTTTAGCCGGTTATTAATACAGATTTAAGAATAATCCGTCAGGTCAACGTGATTAATATTACTCCCAAGTCCCAGGCATTATTGAATCGACTACCGCGTCGTGGATATCGGCATTGATATTATTATTGTAATTACGTTGTTTGTACCGGTCCGGCTGCCGCTTCACATGTGTGTGTGTATATATATATATATATATCACAGAGCTGCACGTGAGTACGGTGTACAAATATATAATATGAATATATGTAAATATAAAACGTTTCGATTTAAAAAAAAAAAATTAAATATATCGCATTTGACACGACTCTAAGCCACTGCTGCTGCTCTGAGAGTTGAGACGCGCGCACATCAAATGTCTCGTATATCGGTGTGTGTGTGTGTGTGTGTGTAATCGAATCGGTTATATTATATTATTATTATACACGCGAGGCATAAATTATGATTAAAGTACCTACCTATATGCGCACGGCGGCGCGTAATACGCGTATTATTATTTTACGTAGTAGCAATACCTACATGAATATTTTCGATTAGAATTTAAATCTCGGAACGCGCACACATCGATACGATAGTGATAAAATATTATAAAAATTGTGATTTTACATTGTGGGACCGTGACGTCGTGTACCTATACAAACCGGCTAATATGTAATATGTAATAATCGACTTTGTTGCGTTTGGTCGTGTCGGCTCGACGTACCTCTTCGCCAAACGCGCGGTCAATATTAGGACGTATATACATAGTCTGATAATTATTAAATATTAATGATCCGTTTGGTCCCGGGTGTACAGTATACATATTATATAATGTTATGGACACGGTATCGACGAGACGCGTGTTCTACGCTCACGATAAATAATAATTCGTAATTGTCGTTTTAACCTAACGCGGCGGCGATGGCAATAAAAGTATAATTTTTCATAACGCTCAGCCGTCGAGAGCAGCTGTGCATTGATTCGCCGCCGCTCACCACAAGTGTCCGCGATATATACGAGAGGGCTTAAATTTTATATGATCGAGGACGAGCGATTTTTCAGACATTAATATTATATTCGGCTACACTGATAATAATATAATGTTTAAGTCGGTTTGTTGGTCGCGACTACGGTGGTCCTGCTGCAGCCGTTCGCCGCCGTATACATATAGACCAATTTATTACGTTTTGTGCACCGCTATCGATAATGTCGAAATGGAGGTGACGTTAAAATATATTATCGTATAATTATGTCAGATCGCAAACGCGCTTTGCAGAGTTCAAAATATATACGTGAGTTCGCCGGAAAAATTTGGCGTACGCGAATTTGTACAGCGCTGACGGAAAGCAGAATTTTCGTCTCGTCGTTTTCAACAGTTAAAAATTATTACTCGCGGTTATAAGTTCACCTTTTCAAAAGCGCTTCAACGCGTTTGGCTAACGCGAACGCTATGTATATTTAGGTCTATAAATTATATGACATTTCAGGAAATCTTCTGTGAAAATACCTAAATGTTTAACGATCATGATGACATTTCATCAACAATGTGTATAGGCACATAATGAGGTGATAGATATTAAAAATTAATCATTTTAATTTGCCATTTATAAAACAACCACAACAGAAATGCACATATTTTGAGCAAGTATAACGGCTGCGTGCCTATAAGTATATCGAAATATCGTAAGTATGAAAATAGATTTTGAAAAATTGTACCAAAAAAATACAAGTATCGCCGAATATAGTATAATGCTGCTGCGTGTATCGGAAGACAATTACAATGATACAATAAATTATCACAATGAAATAATTATTGTGTGTTGAGCTATTGTGGCGGCTTCATATTCGCATCGGGTTATTAGGCACTTAAATTATTTGGAGATAAATCGTCGTAATATAATAATATGGGTATAGTCGTTAATATTCTACAATATACTTACGCGAGTGTCAGAATCGCCGAGGAAGAAGTTTTCGAAGATTTTCTCTTTCTGAGCGAACGTTTTAAAACATAACGTTAGGGGTGTATAGTAATTAAAAACATTGCGAAAAAACTACTGCGGGCGTTTTGCACGAATAAATCTCTTGTCGGAGGGGAAAAAAAATAACCGCACACCGAATAGAAACTAACTTTTCGAGCAGACGACATATATATATATATATATATTATAGGCATAGAGGTCATCCTATAAATACACTATTGTTCCCACGAGTACAATTGCGGATTAGCTTTTTTTCTCTCGCTAACTTATCTCTCGTGCCTAACATGGGCTTTGATAATGTATTGGTCGAAGAATTCTGCAAAGGTCATTATGCTCGAAGTAAAA
The DNA here is from genome assembly GCF_019925205.1 of Metopolophium dirhodum. Classification (NCBI taxonomy): domain Eukaryota; kingdom Metazoa; phylum Arthropoda; class Insecta; order Hemiptera; family Aphididae; genus Metopolophium; species Metopolophium dirhodum. The sequence continues at coordinate 3,874,722 of NC_083562.1, forward strand.
ACTATCTCATCGATAATATTATATACCTATTCCGACCGATTTATTACTTAAAATTCTCACCGAAAATCGGAACTTATTATGCGTGAATTACAATAATGTATATTATACATACCTAGTATATACTCGAAGAAATTGATTGCTGCTATTTTTTTGATTTATGATTATTTTTTTCAATCGTTTTCTGTAAAATTACAACTTGATCTGTTTACCGTTTGTGTTACGTGAACAATAAATCGTTTTTTTTATCCAAATGGTAACTTTTATTTATTTTTATTGTAACACAAGTTGCATAATATGTTCCATGTCCGCGTAGTGTAACATAACAAAAATGATGTACAACACATCAATACGCCATGACCATAATATTATATATACCATAAATAGTGTACACGCACTATACATATAGGTACCCATAATCTGACACGAATATTATTTAATTGGAAACATTCATTAGAGTTTGACACTAATAAAATATATTATTGATAGGACGATGCTGTAGTACATAAAAAAAAAACTCGAAATGAAAAAACCATTTTACGAGCTTAATATTGTCTCCTAAATCAATTTTGACACGTCGTTTAATATTTTTTTTAACATAAAACACAGTTTGAAATTTTTATAGTGGTACGCGCGGTTATTAATTAAATCAAATTGTATGAATGTTCTGGTACAATTTTTTCAAAAGGTCAAGCCAATCCTTGTATGTACACATTTTTGTAAATTATAATTTAACTAGGTACAATATGTTTTTAAATATAGCCGAATAATGGAATAAATTTAAAACTGTATACGTGATCATTTTGAAGGAATCACAGTTGTATTTCAAAAATCGAAATGCTAGTATGTATTTGATATTAATATGAAAAAACAAAAATGTGTATATTAACTGATATACTGCTGAATTGATAAAATCAAAATGCAAATATTATAGAGGAAGGGTGCAAAATCCTCGCTTCTCGTATATTATGCACGGTTTCAGCGATTAATAAATCTGAAAAAGAACGTTTTTCAGCCTAAAGAGGAGTAAATAATCACTAAAAGAATTCGTCTCATACACTATATATGGTGGATAAAGTAAACTGATATCATCATGTGATAATAAAAGACATTTTTTAACGGAATACACTATTTTTTACACTGATTTTTGTATTTTTTTATGAAAAAATATTGTACCTATAACACATACAAAGTCAATTTGGAGTTAAAACCTCATAAAAAAAACTTAAATGTAGTGTATAAAATACTTCAAACAATATCGAAAAAGTTTTTTTAAATACAAAAATCAGCACTTGTATATAGATCACTCTGTATAGCGTATACAAACAGAAGTTTTGAGCGTTAATTGTATCACACTCGTGACACTTTTTGAAAAATAGTTTCAATTTATAATTCCGTAAGTACCGCGTGATCGTGTCTAAATATTTTTTTTTTTTTTAAAACCTGTTTTGCTGACAAACATTTAATTTGTAAATATATTGAATATACGCATAGCAGGTGATGTTGTGAAAAAAACTTTAATGTTTTCTTCAAACTTTAAATCGCGAGCCCGTGCGCTTTCGATAAGTTTTCGATCATACTAATCTGTATAGTTTTTACGAGAAAAAATATATACATACATATTATTATAAAACAACATATAAAACAACTTCCTCTTTAAACGACGCAAGGTACGTTATTTTATTGTTTTAATGTATTTTTTCAGCGCACATCCGACGAAAAAGAAAGTGGTCCAGCGGTTATTGGCGGAAGGACGTTTGGAGATCACCACCGGAGGATGGGTGATGACTGACGAGGCTACAACTCACATCTACGCCATGTTGGACCAATTGATCGAAGGTAATGTAATATTATATAATATAGCGAAGTCGCATTAACAGTGCAAACGCGTACAACGAGGTGTTATGTATGTACATATATTATTATTAAACAGTCTGCAACCATGCAACAACAACTATAGATACATATAGATAGGTACACTAGGTACACTTCATCGCTGTTATAGTTATTTACTTGTTATATATTATTGTGCGCGATATTGGTCGACATCTCGACCGAACATTTTCCACTTTGATTTGATCCTATTCCATATTGTATTAAGTTCGTCAATACCGGGAAAAGCATTTCCCTCCTCTATATACGTGCGCAGTATACTCGTGTTATATCAACTTATAATAATAATTGCATTGAAATCTAATTTCCAATGATTTTCTTCCGTTTTTATAGCATTTCGTAACTCTATATTTAAACTGTATATAATATATAATATACAAAGATTCAATTTTCCTGTCTTCTCAAACCGTCGCTTCGATCATTTTCCAACAATTGTTATTTATTTTTCAAGGATATTAGAAATGTCCGTGTTCTAATATTATATATATAGGTACAGGGTGTAACCGTGTAACAGATAGAACTGACTTTTGGAATAACTTTCGTTCTAATCAATATTTAATTTTTGTTGATGTATATCATTTATAGTCACTTGCGCTACACATATATTATACAAAAAATTGTTAAACACTATTTAAAACATATTATTTAACACTGAAAATAAAAAATTTTAAATTTGATTTAAATTTTTTTGGGTATATTCAAATTGCCAATTTGTGAATCTAATTATAAGAACAGTTTTGATACTAAAAATATTAATCTAAGTCTAATAGCGAATTTTTTTAAATATCAATATTTTTTTGATTAAATGAATTTTGGAACGTAATAACTTTTTTAAAATATTTTTTTTTGGGAATTTGCTGACATGAGTATATTTCTTAAATTATTTACTTATCATATAATTTTAACAATGTTTGTCACACCTTTAAGAAGCAACATTTTTTTTTTCGTCAAGTCTTTCTGTTACACCTTGTATATACTTCTTATATAGTGACACTTTTTACCAGCCATAAATCCATCTAACTTCACTATATAATATAATTTCGAGACGTTCTTCTCATTTTAGTTTTAAAATAATTTACATGATATATACAAAATAATTAATTGTTTTAAACTCATACAACTCGGTCAAATTGCGGACTGCATTAATAAGATTTCAAAAAAAAAAAAAAAACATTAGCAGATCGACCAACCATTTTTTTTTACATTTAGTTTTCACAACAATTTATTCTCGCTTTCACACAACCTTCATTACACTTATTTCAGTTTATTTATTTCGTACAATTTTAAATGTGCGCCCCTGCAAGACTTTGAGCTCGGAGCTGATTGCCCCCCCCCCCCCTCTAATCAAATATTATTATTGGTCACGATCCCGACGCGGCAGTTACACACCGCCTCCTCGGCACTCGTTTCCCGACTTAAATGCACAAAAGCACAACGGATTTATTACCATCTCCTCGAGTACGCTTTTAATAACTCAAATAATTTCCAGCTTTCCGTCTTCTCGTCGTCGTCGTAGTCGCCGTCGTTCCACTCGAACCTCTGTTCCGCAGCTACATAGCGTAGGTAGGGCGTACTCCGTTCATTTTTTTTTTATTTCCATTATTATTATTACTATTACTAACTGTTGTACTGCTATAATACCCTCTTTAAGCGTGCGTACACGTTTTTTTTTTTTTTTTTTACTTTTTTTTTCGAACGGCAGAGCTCTAACACAGACGACGGCAACGGCACTTTGTTAGACTTCTCCGCGGAACCCGCTCAAAGTGCAATCACTTCGCGTACATTATTTTAATGGGAAATAATCTGCTACCGCGTTTTGTTTTTTTATTTTCGTCGTTATATAATAAAGGAGGGTGGAGGTGAAAAATTAGAGATTCTTATATTTGTACAAGTTTCATATAATCGTTGTATATTATGTATAATATAATATACATATATACAGTAAAAAATCGTTTATCATTAGAACGCCGCTTATTTCGACGAGCGCTCGGGATATTATGGCTTAGGGGTAGTTTAGATTTAATATTCGATTTCACCACACTTCGCTGGAAGATGGAACATTAGCGTCGATCAATTACACCGCCGTGGATTAATAATCCTATATACGTAATGTATACTTGTTTAATATGCGTGAAAAAAATATATCTTTATAAAATTATATTGTCACGCCATTTATATAATATCAACACGAAAACGAGTGACGATGGTCGTTCCTCTGAATCGAAAGCCAATTATATACAAGAGACGCGTGCACCGGTGGATTATAATGAATTTTATACTATATAAAATTTCGATCAGACTTCGTCATATACCCGCGTGGTACAGTAATGGTTGCATATGTGGTGATAAAAAATAATTGTAACAAAGACACGATATTATAATTATGCGAATAATATAATATTATAATAACGCATTTATATACGTGTTCAGGTCTGGGGCCATCGACTCGACACACACATAATATATATATATATATATAACCATATGAGTCATACGAGCAGGCGGTGGTATAAGCGCCATAAACATATTACCTACACGACAACCCGCCGCCGCAACCTGTCCGCCTGCATCGACGACGACGCGAAATCATAAGACCGTGAATTTTATGGTTGATGGATGACTACGGTGTATACAACGTGTTTACACGCATATCGTTATTATTACACAATATTCAGTACGTCGTAATAATATCAGACTCGCGCGTTTTTACCCCCTCCCCACGGCACCGTTCGACCCTGCAGTGTGTTCACGAAATCTTCGTGTCGAGACCGATCGCGAATACACCTCCCCCGCGTACCTACATAATACGACGTTTATCTCGCGAACCTACCTACATATAATATATACGCACAATATTATATAATATAATATAATATAATATTATTATTATTATTATTACTATTCCGCCGCCGCCGAGATTCTGCAGCAGCTCTCGTCGCCGCCACCGCACTCTCGCAGGGGGTTGTTTGCATAACCCGGCCGGGTAGATTACGATGGCGCGGCGATCCCTCTCTGACGTGCCAAATATTATATTATATCGAACGCCGTACATTATATTATTATTATTATTATTATGCCACAGTATTGTTCTTCGCCATGCACAGGCGGGCTTTTTGCGCGTATATAATATTTTCGCGTGTGGCGTATATTATATTATATGGGCGTAACAGTATATTATATATACTTACAGCCCGGAGAGTTATTATACTTATTACATTTCGGCTTTCGCGGTGTGCGTTTGGCGAGAATTCGTATGCTACATTATTATTATTTTTATTATAATATTACAAAACGCGCGGCCGTCCTTATATTAAAATAATACGTGCGTGTGTGTCCCCCCCCCCCACCCATCCAAAGAAAATCTCGACAATTTCTATCCAAATATTTTGTACGTCGTTTGTATGAATTTGTTTGACGGTTCTTAGAATTTTTGTACGACACCAGTATTCGAGCAATATCGGGAATATGTCTCCAGCCCCTCCTGATATAAATAATTAAGTATTCATATATTTTGTACTGCAAGATTCAAGAACTCAATTTGTATGAATTCGTATGACCATTTTTGGAATTTGTATGCAATCTCTCTCTCCCCCCCCCCCCCCGAGTTGTAATCAAAAAACTAAGGTGTCCCTCGCCCCGCTTGTTCGGAATTTTTTACTTTTTCCTACGCGAAACAATTAAACGCTATTTGTATGAATTTGTATAATAATAATAATAATAATAATAATGATAATACAATATACCTAAAATATCAGGCGATACCCGTGTTCGACTACCTGCTTCGATTTAAAACGATCATCGTCGAACTCGTACGACTGGCAAGTTTTCTCGGGTTATCACGTGTCAACACCTTTTAAATTTGGCGTTCGGCGTGAAGATTAGTTTCTAGTATTTTCCAAACAAAATATTTAGATCTCGTGAATATAATAGCAGATAGGTACTTTGGATACTTTCAGCTATTTTGCACGGTTCAGAAGTTTGATCTAAAATTGACTATAGTGTCAACTATAAACTATAAGTATAATTTTACTTTTGCTCATAGATATATGTACAACAACTAAATAGATGTCTTTATACTTCAGTTGTGACCAATGTTGAAGTTGGCCACCATTCATAAAGCAAGAAATGTTTACATTTATTGATATATATATATATATATATAAACTTTAAAAGTTTAAACTTATATAATATACATATAAACTGTGATAATATTATTTTGCAAACGTTGCCTGCTCTGTAAATGGCGGCCGACTTCAATGATAATAGGGGAAGGACTGAAGGAGACGGCTATCTAGTTGTTGTATATTATATCTACGCTTTTGCTATAATAATATTATTTGTGTTAAACTTAGTTCTGAGAATTGCAATTGATATATTAAAATATAATATTTATTAATATATTAGAGGCAGTAACATGATGTATTGTTTTAATTTGATTGATACTCCCTGCAATGCTAATTTGTAAAAATAATTAAACTATTGTAAGATGTAGATAGTTAAATTTTAAATTTTAAACTTCAACAAAAAAAAAACAATTACGAAATTGATGACAAAATAAACAGTTCTGATACAGTAAAATGATAACTAATAAAAACGTGATAAATCAACATGGATGAACATAATAATTTTATTATTCAACAATAACACAATATTAATGTCATATAAATCCCTCAATACGAAGAGGCACGGGCCCATTATTGTGCTCTATTGCAGGACTCGCTTAGAAACGATAAATCACCTAGGCAATAACATATTATAGAATAATACATAAGATATTATATAAACACGCGAGTGAACTTTATCGATACGACAATGAAATAATAATATTGAACCACATAATAATGTACAACTCGTATTGTAATGTATAAGTTTGTCTATATATAGGTATCTGGTATAATATGTTTTAAATAAATACAATAATATTATGTACGCGCACGAATTAATCAATGTTTAATCTAAAGTCTCAATCCTGCAGCGTATTATTTATTCGTTATTTTTCTCTCTCTCTCTCTCTCTCTCAATCTCTCAATCTCCCTCTGTCGGAAGTCGGAGGTTTGCGCATTATATTTACCGCGGTGACGGAGACGGTTTTATATTGTGTTTACTACTACAACAGACTGTCGTCGTGCACGGTCGTTTCACACAACTCGGTCCACGAGTTGTGCGCGGCGAGTGATTTCTCTAGAGGACGACACCGCCGCGGAATAATTTCTTTTCTCGGCCATACGCGTGGTGTATAGTTATACGACAATACTATACATAATATTATTATTATTATTATTATTATTATGTAGCGATTCCGTTAACGTCTCTCCGGTCGTGATTCTCCGGATGAGTAAAAAAAAAAATAAAAAAAATATTAGTATGTAGTTCGATGTACGATTTGTCAGCTGCTGCTCGGAGGATTATTATTTATTCATATATTTTGGACGCGGTCCCATTGCGTGTGTATGGAGACGGTGCATTATAGATAAAGAGAGAGTTATGACTTTGTGGCGTATATAAGATAATCGGTTCGAGTAATCGAGTACAATAATAATAATAATAATATGATGGATCGCCGCTATTGCGGCCTGTTCAACAAAAAATATACGTACACCTCGTGCGCGTCTATATATAGAAACCCAAAAAATTATTCCACGGTAGACTCTTTATTGCGATCATCCCGCGAGTAAATCATCTCTACCCGAGACCGGACGAACGTAACACAATTTTATATCAGCTCATATAACGCTATGCGATAATATACACTGAATAAATATCGTACGATATTATAATATGATAATATTATTATTATACAATGCTGCTCCGAATAAAACGTTGATTTTACCGGAGAAAAATCATCCCGTATAAATCCTCCTCGGCGATAATAATATAATAGCAATGGTTTAACCTGCATATATGTATATTATTATACCACGGTACGGGTTACGGTGGTGATATTATCATGCGCCTACGCACTATACGCGTGCAACAGCAATAATACTGCAGTACCTAGGTGTGCATGATTAAACGTGATGGCGCCCGGGACATAATTTTCAAATTCAGAATTATTTTACCCACCCACCCACATGATGAGAGTCATTATAGTGTCACTTCACTCGCATGCTACAAGCTCACGGGGCAAAGGGGCTCGAAACAAGGAAGGGTTATTAAAGTGTCGGAAATACTCTGTATATAATATATATACGTTCTTTCATCTTATAAAAATATTTATTTTTTTCGACTACGACTAGATAAGTATAAAACGTGATTTTATGTAATATAATTTGTAGTGAGTAATGTATTATTTTCACGAAAACTATAAGTAAATAGTAATGCATATTATTATTTTTATTATGGTAAAAAATTATAATTTTTCAGTTGAGGATGCGTTATATAATTTGGTATTATAAGTGTATTAGAAAGTAAGTTGAGGGATGCAAAACGTAAGCTAAAAAAAAACTGACTAAGTCACATTATGACATTAAACTATACTAAACTCTGGTCATTAATGAGTAGCAATTTACGGAATTCGTGAAACATATTAATTAGATACCATCCCACCCCTTTAGGTGCAATATTTTCAAGCTCTACAGTACTTATTGTATATACTTTATATACCTATACAGGCTGTAACAAGAAGACCTGACAAATGAAATAACTTTTGATCTAATCAATATTTTTATTTATTTTTTTTATATAATTTATATTTACTTGCACTACACGTCATAGATATAATATAAAAACAATTATTTTTATTTTTATCGGGTCTTCCTGTTACACGCTGTATAGCCAATTGGGTATCTCTGCAGGGTATTGTCGTGGTGCGGGGTACCGCGTACAATAAATTATCGATCGGTCATGTTAGGTCCGCGTGCGTCCACTCTGGAATCGTCAATATGATCGATACATAGAAAACCAAACGACAAAACTTGTCTCCCGCGACGAGAAATATTTATTCGTAAATGTCCACAGCTATAGTACTGTGCGTACAGTGTTCGTGGCGTATCGTTCTCGTCGCTTTCAAAAGTATAATAATATAATATATATATATATATACACACACGAACACACGCGTATACTTCAGCGACGAGTACCCGCACACATATTATTATACGTGCGTTATTCGTGTTATATACGCCGCCGTCGACTGCAGCCGTTTCGTTTTAGGACCCTCCGAGGCAGGTAGGCACACACACACCCACACCCACACACGCACCCACACACGCACAATACTACGACACTCGAAAGCTCTTTCGGAGCGATAATAATAGTCGGCGAGCTTGTTAAAAACGTCGAGTCGCGTTCGACGTTATATAGGTACGAACGCACACGCAAAAAGGGGGTGTCTGAAAGCACCACTGCAGGTACATATATATATATATAACGTTAACAAATATATACGTGTATATTATATTATGTTTAATAGTACGTGCGTACAGGTCCGCAAGACGAGGGCGCAGAGAATAATATTGCCAGAAACGCTTCCATTATATTGTTTGTGCGTGTGCGTGTGTGTGTGTGTGTGTGTGTGTGTGTGTGTGTGTGTGTGTGTGTGCTTAATTAAGACCGGAACTGCGGCCGTAATCCATTATCGAATCACGGAAACCCTCCTTAAGAAAATCGTTGATCAACTATACCATTATATTATTGTTATACGTAGGTATACGATTATTGTGTTAAATAAGGTGAAATTCGCGACCGGCACGCGACGGTCGAAAATATAAAGCTGCACCACGTCCCGCACGGCAAACTGCACGCTCTCCTCCTCCCCCCCCCCCCAAGCAGTATTTAACTGGGTTATTACGTGCGTGAACTTTGTTAACGAGTTTTGTTTGACTATATTATAGAGTCATAAACCCGCCCGAAACTGTCCGAGGTGCGTTTTCGTTCGTATACGTCTCACTTTCGAAATGTATTTATTTTTTCAATTGATAATAATTATTATTTTATTTCAAACAGAAATGTGCGAGCCGGTGTGACGGTGTGTGTTTGCAAAAATATGTTATGTGTGTGAGGTGTGTAAAATGCGTATCATGACGATACTACAACCATATTATAAAGTAATGAGTAATTATTAACATTTAACAATGACAAATCAGCTGGTTCCATCGCGAAAACTATATTACATATAATGTGACGTCCCTGGGTTGATGATTTTTGATATAGTTATACAAATAAATATTAATATAATTGGTATTCGACATTCAATCTTGACAAACACTTATTCTATATAATTAGTTATAATATATTAGTATATAAGTACTAATAACTATCCCTATATAGATTATTCCTTAGTTCTTTAAAATATTTATTAAGTATACAATTATTACCAAAAACCAAAAATCAAAACAACATTCTTAACGACTATGATATTATATTCTATAACACTATAATTACTTAATAATTCCCTAAATAAAAATATATTAGTTGAAAGTATAAAGATATTATATGCACTTGGATACATTTTATAACACTTTTAATATTAAATTAAAAATCTGCTAGGAATTATATCATATAATTTATATCATTAATATGTTTATTGTTTTGGTAAAATAATAATAATTTTCCTATACCTACACTTGTTCGTAACTTTAAAATCAATAAAATGTTCATACAAAAGCCAAATCTTTCAACTCAACAAAAGTTTAACACCAGAACAGTGTGTATGAAAGTGCAATTATGGAAAAACTAATATTCTTAACTTCAAAATGTCGTTTTCAAGAAAATCTGCAGATAGGTTTTTAAAACATAAATTTAATTCGTATACACTAGATTGTTCGAGTACAATAAAATACATCTGTAATATTTTTCTGACCTTCGATACGATTATTTTCTTAGGTAATAATATAAATATATTATATGTTTGTATCGATAATTTATTATAAATCTGATTAAAAAAAAATTGTTTAAGCACTGCTTGAAAATTTGCACACAAAACAAATTATGATATTTTAACAACCATTTTTGTGTTGGAATAATAAATTGAATATATTTTTCTTGATATGGTAAATATTAATTTAGTTTTTTTTTATTAAAGGTAGATTTCCATAGCTTCATTATTCTGTATACTTTCGTTAATAATATATTTTATTCAGTCGTATTTTTAATGAAACATGTTTGCTTATAAATCGTTCATAATAATAATAATAACTATATAATCAAATCGTAGTTTTGAATAGCGAACAACACGCGTGGGAATGGAAGTTCTAAAAAAAAGTGTTTGATGTGCTTTCAATCTATATGTAAAATATTTGTGTTTGTGACACTATCCCTGCATAGGTGTCAGAATTATTTTGTTTGTTTTCTGTGACAACAGATATCTGTAAACGGAATTTTTACACAGATACGTTCTACGTATTATTGTATACAAAGATCAATAGTTGTACAGAGTATAAAGAGGAGATTATTTTTTTTTTTTTTTTTATTATTGGTTAAGCATCAACTACATAGGTTATTAGCTTACAGGTGTTAATTTCTACATTAAATATTATATGTTATTGTACAATTCAATTTTTTTTAAAAATAAAATTATGCTATGAAAGTTTGAAAATGGACCAATTGCTTCGTACAGGTTGTCTGGGATGTTGAGATCTTTTCTGGCTTCGTTGAAGTTTGGGCAGTGGATGATGATATGCTTGATGGAGTAGTTTGTATTGCATGTTAGGCATAGGGGTGGATCTGTCTTTGCCATAAGATGTCCGTGTGTGAGTTTCGTGTGACCGATTCTGAGTCGATTGAGAATAACTTCATTTTTTCTGTTTAGTTCAGTGTATCTTGGCCAGAGTTCAACAGAGTGCTTAATTTCCCTTAATTTATTTTCCGTGGTCATGTGCCACTGTGAGTTCCACAAATCAATACAGTATTTGCTTATATTTCTTTTTATATCCACGAGTGAGGAAAAAGGAATATTTTCACTGTCTGGACTGTTGACTGCATTTCTAGCCGCTTCGTCTGCCTTCTCATTTCCCTTTATGTTACAGTGACCTGGGGTCCATATAAATCTGATTTCTTTATTCGATTTGGAAAGAAGGTTGCTGATTGAAAGAGCCAATGGTTCTGATAAGGTTTTGGATTGTAGATTTGCTAAGGCACTAAGTGAGTCCGAGCAAATATCGATTTTAGCATTATTGATATCTAGGGCAAATTGAACTCCTTTCAATAATGCTAGGTATTCAGCTGAATAAATACTGCTTAATTTATTGAGTTTATACTGTTTAGTTACATTGAGGTGTACAACTGCAAGTCCTATGCCCATTTCGGTTTTAGATGCATCAGTATAGATCTGAGTGCTGGTATTTGAAGTGTGTATTAGTTCATTAAATAGGTTATTATAAATAGTATTTGGTGTTTCTTTCTTAAGGTGTTCTGTTAAGCTTGTATCAACTAGGTAATTTGGTTGTTTCCAGGTGGGTATCAAACTGCTTTCGTGTTGACATATTTCATTAATTTCAATGTTGATATCCTTCATCTCTTTTTGTAGCCTTAGCCCTAATGGTTTTCTTAGTTTAGAATTGTGTTCATATATATTTGAAAAGCGCTTTTTGTTTAAAAAGTGAATGGTTGAATTTTCCGGGGAAGAAAAGATGCGAGCTATATATTAAGAGATAATTTAGTTCTTCGGTGCTGAAGTGAGGGTTCACCAGTCAGGGATAACAAACTAACAATCGGGCTGCTTTTGAATGCTCCAATTGAAAATCTCAGTCCGGCATTGTGGATTGTATCAAGAATTTGTAAGAGCTTTGATTCTGAGTTTCCGTAACAAATTGAACCATAATCGAGTTTGGATCTTACAAGCGATCTATATACATTTAATAATATGGTTCCTTCAGCACCCCATTCACAATGATTTAATGATTTGATGACATTAAGGCTTTTATATGATTTTTTTTTGAGTGACATAATATGGGATTTCCAAGAAAGTTTTTTATCGAAAGTGAGACCAAGTATTGAAATGTCTTCAACGAAGGGTAAACGAGATGTTCCAAGAAAGAGTTTTGGTTTAATTAGTTTTCTTTTATTCGAAAATAAAATACATTTTGTCTTTTGAGGTGAAAAAATGAAACCGGCTTCGAAGCACCATTCATACAGGTCATTGAGGCATTTTTGGAGTGTTCCGGTCATTACAGAAATTTGTGTACCTCGAATATATATGTAAGTGTCGTCTGCAAAAATAATTGATTTTACAGGGTTTGTGATAATGCTGGGCAGGTTGTTAATTGCTGTTTGAAATAAAAAAAATGCTGAGTGGAGAACCTTGAGGCACTCCATTTTCTAACATAAATGTATTCGATGTTTGATCTCTAATTTTAACTTGGAAGGATCGTTGGTTTAGGAAGTTGGTTATGAAGATTAGCATTTTTCCATGTATGTTCCAATTCTTTAGTAAATTGATTACTCTATGTCGCCAAACCGTGTCGTATGCCTTTTGTAAATCGAGACTTATTAGTATCATTGATTGTTTATTAGCAAAGGTTTCTATGACTTCGGTTTCAATTTTTACGTGGCAGTCGGTGGTTGAGTGGTGTTTTCGAAAACCATGTTGACATGGTGAAAGGAGTTTATGATGAGTTGCGTACCAACTGAGTCGGTTGTAGATAATTTTTTCTAATAACTTGCTCATGCTGCAGAGTACCGATATTGGTCGATATCCTGTAGGTTTGAAGCTGTTTTGATTATTTTTTGGTATGGGTGTGATAATTGCATTTTTCCACTTAATCGGGATTAAGCCTGTTTCCCAAATTTGGTTGTAGAGACGTAGTAGAAGATACTTGCCACTAGAAGGTAGGTTTTGTAAGAATATGAATGGAATTTTATCGGATCCACAACTTTTACTTTTTTTTCCACGGAGACAAAATTCAATTTCAGGCATGGTAATTGGTTCATTTAATATGTCGCCTAGGCCAATATTGGGTAATGGATTTGTTGTGACATCAATTTCATTTTCTTTTTCTTGTTTAAACTTGAGAAAATCGTGGGTTAATGAAAGGTTGCTGCTGTTAGTATAAAAATAATGGCCGATTGATTGGGCTATTTCATGAGGTTCCGTAAGTATAGAATTTTCAGATAAAATGGTTTTTATTTGAGACGTGGGAATGCCTTTAATGACTTTAATTTTTTTCCAAATGTTGGTTGTCGACTCTTTGCTGTTAAGGTCTGTCGTAAATTTAATCCAAGATTTTTTTTTTTCGTTTTTTATTAAATACCGGACTAATGCTTTGTATATTTGAATTCGATAAAATCATTGAAATCATTTGTGCGTTTGAATTTATTGAAGGTAGTTTTTTTGTTCCTTATAGCATGTTTGATGGTTTTATTCCACCATGGTACTGGTGGTCGTTTCCCAGAGTAACTATTTTGTTCAAAAATATTGGATGCCGTGTTATAAATTAAATTACTGAGTTCCTCCATAGTATCCTCTACGTCATTATTATTTGAAAAAGAAAGGGAATGATTAATTATATTTTTTTCAATTTCTGCTTGGTAGGTATCCCAGTTGGCATTTTTCAGTTTCCATTTAAGACTACGAGTGTGTTTTTCATCAGGGTTGGTATACTTTAAGGTTAGTTTAATTGGAAAATGGTCGCTACTAGAGAGCTCAGGCATTGTGTTCCATTCAAAATGAGGTGTAATAGTTGACGAAGAAAGAGAGAGATCAATTGCCGAGAGGTTTCCTGTGCTAGCGCTTATTCTTGTTGCTTGACCATTGTTGAGAATATTGATGTTGTTGTTGTTATCGAGTATTTTTTCTATAATTCTACCTCTTTGATCAGTGTCGTTACAGCCCCACAAGATATTGTGACTGTTGAAGTCTCCCAGAATTATAAAAGGCGTAGGTAGTTGGTCGATAATGTTTTGGATGTCAGTGTAACAGAAGATCTGCGAGTTGGGTATGTACAAATTACAAATAGTTAGTTTGTATTTGACAGAAATTCCAGGAGATTATTATTTTAGTCATTAAATTACATTTTTATCACATTCAGATGTCAACAAAGACAAAATAAAAATATATGACACAACAATGTTTAATGAAAAATAAAGTAGAATAGAAAACAGGCCACGGATAAATCAAGTTTGATGTACTTTAATATATAATGTACCAACGTCGTTGGTCCAACGCACACAATGCCATAATGTAATAATATAAAACTATAGAAAAAAAAACACGACAGTCTCGATGAGATTTGCAAATTTGCAATATTCATTTTTTACGCGTTTACATTCTACAATTTCGTATCAAAAGTTTTTTCAAACATCCACAATAGGTATAGCAATAATCAGCCAATATTTACCATGTTTTTCGTTTGCCCGTGTAGGTCACCAATGGGTGAAGAACAACCTCGGAGTGAACATCAAGACCGGATGGTCAGTGGACCCGTTTGGACACGGTCCAACGGTGCCGTATCTGCTGAAAAAGTCCGAGGTCACCGGCGGAACGGTCATCCAGCGTTTGCACTACGCGTGGAAGGAATGGTTTGCAAGGACGCAAAACGGCGATTTCATGTGGAGGCAGAACTGGGACCGGACCGGTCACACCGACACCTTGGTTCACAACATGCCGTTTTCCATATACTCGATAAGGAGCTCTTGCGGTCCTCATCCGCAGGTACGTGAGAGAGGAGATGAATTCCTATTAGTTATTATACTATCGTTTATCATTTTTATTGATATGCGGTAACATTATCATCGTTAAATATAATATATTTTAACGCGTGATGTTGTTTTTACAGGTGTGCATCAATTACGACTTTCGAAAGGTGCCCGGCGAGTTTACCGACTACTCGGAACTGGCGGTTTTCATAGACGACCAGAACGTGAAGCAGAAGGCCGACGTGCTGATGGACCAATACGGCCGAACGGCTTCAGTGTCGCCGTACAACGTGGCTCTGATACCGCTGGGAGACGACTTCCGGTACGACCACGACACCGAGTGGGACCAGCAGTACACCAACTACATGAAGCTGTTCGACTTCATAAACGCCAACAAGGAGAGATACCATGGGGCGGAAGTGGGTTTCGGCACGCCGTCGGATTTCTTCCGGGCTCTGAGGGCGAGGAGCGACGGCCAGTTCCCCACGTTGCGCGGCGATTTTTTCGTCTATAGCGACGTGTTCTCCGAGGGCCGGCCGGCCTACTGGAGCGGATACTACACGACCCGGCCGTACTGGAAGGTGCTGGACCGGGAGCTGGAGAGCAAGCTCAGGTCGACGGAAATCCTGTACACGTTTGCCGTCAACGACGCCCGGCGGAAGAAGCTCCAGACGGTCAGGCTGCTGGAGCGTAACTACGAGAAACTGACCAGGGCCAGACAGAATTTGGCGCTATTCCAGCACCACGACGCCATAACGGGCACGTCCAAGGCGTTCGTGATGAACGACTATGCGCTGAAGCTGTTCGAGGGCATCCAAAACTGCGCATCGATCCAAAGCTACGCGGTCCAGTGTCTGCTGTCCAAGGCCGGCGACTCGGGCGCACCGCTGTCTGCGAAAATAGTCGTGCCCGACAGCGACCGACAGACCTACGACCAGCCGACGTACAGGCTGGCGTTGAACATCGACAAGTCTCGGCCCCGAAACGTGATCGTGTTCAACCCGCTCGCCCGCCGGAAAACTGAACCCATCAAGGTCTTGGTATCGGAACCCAACGTCCGGGTGGTGGACAGCGACGGGTCAGTCGTCCGGCACCAGATAAACCCCGTGTGGAACCTGAGCGAAACGGCCGAGCAGCCGTTGACCATGTCCAAGGTGTGCTTCGAGCTGCTGTTCGTCGCCGTGCTGGAACCGTTGAGCCTGACCACGTTTACCATCCAAAAGGCGCCGAACCCGGAAGGCCTGGCGCTGGTCTACTGCAAAAACTGTGCCGGACACTCCGTGTTCACCGTCAACCCCATGAGGCTCGGCGACGTCCAGCTGGAGAACGATCACATTCAGGTGCTGTTCGATGGCAAGACGGGCCTGTTGACGTCGATCGTGGACAAGGGCTCGGGCGTGTCGCAGTACGTGAACATCGACTTCGCGGCTTACCAAGCGGCACAACTACACAGTGGCGCGTACCTGTTCATGCCTGACCCGAACCTGCGGGACACCGAGAAGAAGGTGCTGGACGACTACCCCGGCCCGTCGACAGTGATCATAACGTCCGGACCGATATCGTCCGAAATCACGGTCGTCTATGGTATAGTAACGCACAGGGTGCGACTGTACCATGGCAAGGGTGTGGAGAGCAAGGGCCTGTACGTGGAGAACGTGGTGGACTTCAAACAGCCGCCCAAGAATCGGGAGACGGAGCTGTTCATGCGGTTGTCGTCGGGCATCGCCAACGGTGAACCGGCGGTCATCTACACGGACTCTAACGGGTTCCAGATGCAGAAGCGAGTGACGGTGAAGCGGGTGGGCATCGAGGGCAACTACTATCCGACTACGACGACCGCGTACATCGAGGACGACCGGCACCGGCTGACCGTGCTGGTGAACCACGCTCAGGGCGCCGCTGGATGGGAGCCGGGCCGGATCGAGCTGATGCTGGACCGTCGGACGCTATACGACGACTCGAGGGGTATGGGCGAGGGGGTGGTTGACAACAAGCCAACGCTCACCAAGTACTGGATACTGCTGGAGACGGTGTCGGACGACGGAAGCGGCTCGAAGGGCGGCGACCGGGTGTCCAACCCCAGCCTGGTGGCCAATCAGCTGTCCGAGAGCCTGCTGTACCCGGCCGACGTGTTCGTCGTCGAGCCGGACGCCGAACACCACCTCCGCCCCGGACTGGCCATGATCGACAGGCCGGTACCGTGTGACGTGCACCTGATGAACTTCCGGACCAACACCGACCCGGTGTTCCAGCAGTTCCCGTCGCCGTCTGCACTCATGGTGCTGCACCGGAAGGGCTACGACTGCCGGGTGGACAAGGGCTACCGGATACCCGATTGTCAGCTCAGGCGGGACAGGGGCGTGTTCGACCCGGGCACCGCGTTCGCCGGGCTCGACCGCCTGCAGATCGCCAGGACCACGGTCACCGGTATGCATCCGATGGAAGCCGTCGACCGACTCGACCAAGTGGAGGTGGCCTCCATGGAGTTGGCCGTGTTCAACGTCACGTTTGTCGATTGAACGAGTCACTCCTCGCACTCGCGTTCCCACACAATTAATATTATAATATGTTTGTAAATTCTGTCCGTGACCAAATTTCTAGAACCTCGCGCCGTGTTACGATAACGAAAACTGGTATAATCGACAATATTACATTTGTATCACGTACTTTTATACAGTATGAGCAAGGCCGTATTTGGGGGAGGGGAGTTAATGATTACCTCTCCCTAAATTGTTCTTGGATTAAACATCTCATGTTCAAATTTATACTCAGTTTTTTTAAAAAATAATATTTCATAACACCCCAACTCTCGGAAAATTTGTTCGGAATGCGGCCTTGAGTACGAATCGTTTCTGAAACCACTGCTAACTATAAATGTTATGTATTATAATATTATTACTTATTATATTTTTTTTTTTTTTCACTCCAGTTTATCGTTATATCTATTACAATACAGTATGGTAGGTGTATACGATACTATTATTATATTTTATAATCGACACGATTGTACAATTAGGTATTAATTTTTAAGTTTCTCACGCGTCGACAGCTGGCAGCAGGTTGTTTATGGGGATATGCGGATCATATAGGCGCAATTTGGACAACTGATTTGGGGGGGAGTGGGGGATTTATAAAATCAATACAGACCCGCATAATTTTTTTTATTGGGTGGACCTATGAATGAATATATTTAAAAACGTAGGGGGGCTAAGCCCCTCTAGAACCCCGCCCCCCACCCCAAATTTTTCCTATCCGCACCGACACGATACTCTTCCGTACTAGAAAATTCGTTTTTCGCAGACACTTAGGGTGAAAACGACGCGCGAATACGTAATACGTTCACAAAGTTTTTGCCACGCAGATGTGAAATATATAGATAAACGTAAGCGATTATAATATCGTTAAATGACGTTATCGTTGTTTGTAAAAGAAAAAATATAATATGTTAGCTTAAAACTTGTATAACATTATTTTCTCGCGACATTATATTATTATTAAACCTATAATGTATATTTTGAATTTATAATTTGTTGACAAATACTAAAAATATCAAATCAAATGTAACGCATTATTATTATTATTGTATGTTACGGATATTATCACTGCATAACGTATATAATAATATTGCATAAATGTTGTGTATAATATTGTTTTTTTTTTTTTTTTACCTTTTAGAAATTATGGAAATGTTTTTATTTCTAGTCACATGTCTTACGCAAAACTCAACGATAAACATTATATTATTATTATTGTGTATACTGTAATTGCCGTTCATTTTAAAGTTATTGTGTTTGTTTATTATTTGGCTATTACATTGGAGCATTGGCAATATCATAATACTATTATTAAGTTTAAGCACTGTTTTTACGTATTATACTTTTCATTTTTCGTTACGATAAACGGAAATTAGGTGTGTCATATACTCATATACAAATAAGTAATTTTTACTATAAGTAGTGTAATATATTATATTGTATGTTATTTTTTATAAATATTAAAAAAATACCCATGTGTTAATAAATATTGTTAACTTATATTTAGACTGTAGGGATATTGTGATATAATATTATAAATGGATCGGTGTTTATTGATAATAATAAAAAAAAAAAATGTTCATAATAAACTTGTTACCCATTTTTTTAATTTCATTTTCGCCGAGAACTTTGATGCGATACACCAATAGTATTTATAAAATTTTTATAAATGTAAAAATATGTTGTATTGTATTAAGACGTTTGAAGCTATATGCACATAATATAATTGGCATTTATTCTGTGCTGCAGTTCGTCGCTTATGGCCATGTATAATGACCGATAAATTAATTACATTTAATTTTTTACTTATATAAAAACATAACCAACTAAATAATACACTACGCAGTCAATACACAGTAGAATCTGAATTTTATTGGAAGTCATGTTCTAAATATATTTCATTGTAATCTCAGCATCCTTCATCACATATAGTATTCAATTTTACTTTGAGCTTCTTAAAATATGTGTCTACTCTTATACTGAAGTGTTAGCAGAGTTATTAGTCATTTCTTTCCAATCAGTTATTGTTATAATAAGATTAAGATATATAATAGGTGGTAGGTAGGCACATAGTACATCTATCCGGTACCATATTAGTTTATTTGTTTGGTTTTTACTCGGAATTTCAACAGAGATAAAGAATTTTTCAACAAATATAATTTACAAGTTTAATTAATGAAAATACTGAAAGCATCTTATAAAGAATGACAAGAAGAATGATCGTTTGGACCAACCACTTGGCGTATAATTCCAAACGAAATAATATTAAAAAAATTAAATTTCTGTAAAATAAATAACGAAAACATTATTTAGAATCCAGTTAATGTAAGTACCTACCTATAGGTACTTTATATTATTTAATTTGAATACAATTCATTCTACATCCAAATAATTTTGGTTAAATTCATATATGGATAAGTACGTCATATGCAACATTTTATTCATACAGTAGATAGTTAGACTCCATCTAGTGTACATTTTTAGTGAGGCTCATTAAAAATCAATGTGACTTTCCGGTAAACTTATTTTAGATTCTGGACAGAGTGTTTTTACAACAATTTGTGGGTTTTTTTTTAAAAATTTTCTTTTACTATTTGTGTTTGTGTACACGATGATAAACAGTCTAAATAATGCTTTGATTTTCAACTTCAGTGTCTTGTTCGATGAGAAAGTGAATCCAGTTAGTGCATTTCGGAGATCAAAGAGTAAAATCCCGAGTAATCGCCGGGAAAAACGCAAAAAAAATGTAGAAAACAGGAATCGATTTTGATTTTTGGTGTAACGTTTAAGACAAATTACCGTAAAGACAAGAAATGTTCACAGAATAATGTTTATATATGTTTATTTTTTTTTATGTTTTTTTATTTTATATACACCATCAAATTTACAACACATAATATTTTGACTTGTTTTGAACTGTTTACGGACATTTTCAGTTTCCAATTTTTTAGTTTTTTTTCTAAAAATGTCAATAAAATTATATTCATTGGGTCAAAAAGCTTTTAAATTTAATACAAGACTGTTACAATGGAAGTTGTATAATATTGAAAATACATAGTCACAATTTTTTTTTTATAAGCATTTAAAGTTCAATTTTTGACAACGTTTATCAAATTAAAAATGTTGTAGTTAACAATTTATAAAATGTTCAACTTTTATAGCTAAGGATTAAAAAAAACGAACACACAGTTTTTCTAGTTATTCTACGTTCAAATTTGGGCGAAATTACATATTAAAAGACCAAGGATAACGATTTTAATTATTTTTGTTGTAATTTAAAAATATTATTCGTGGGTTATGTAATCTCTCAAGTATATCATTATAAGTACATGTACCTATTGTATTACGATAATACGCAAACAATATTAATTCAACTTACCGGCAACTATATTAATAATAACAATGTAAATATTATGGTATAAAATATCCCAGGCTGACAAACCGTCGCCGCTCAGAATCGTTTTTCGTATACAGTGATATAAATATAATATAATCATTATAATAATATATTGTCATTGAATTCAAATTCGACACCACCCATTCCAGTGACCCACTTGTAACCTACTGTACAGCAGAGCGACACCCACTTACCCGGTTTTTTTAAATTGTACTACAACTTTCTATGTACATTGTTCCTGATTTCTAGTGAGAAAACAAACAAAAATTATAATTCAAATTTGCGCGCGCACAACAGATTAATACCATATTTGAAAGTAGTAAAGTTGTTGTAGTCCGTGCACGAATTAAGGTATAAATTAATTAATAATTCGTGAGTCCGTGTCATCCAGTCAACTGCAGCTGATGTTGATGAAATTAATTTTATTTGTTTGCCTAGTGTTAACGCTTATCAGTATCTCTTCGACTGGGCGCCTGATAACAACAAGTTTTTACTGTCGGATACATATTAGGTTAGGTAGTTAATAGTTATTAGTTATGCGCCCAGGCGATGTAAGCCGACTCGGGGAAGATCATAATATTATATATCTTTACGAGTGAAAAGTGAAAACGACTGACAAGTCTCAAAGGATACAAACAAATTGATTTTCTACCGATTCTACGACAGATTCCTTGTCGAACATCGAATTACCTAATATTCAACATTTTGATCGAAATGTCTGACGAAAATGAGATGTTAAGAGAAAATCTAGAAGCTCAGTTGGAACGTTTGGTCCAACAACTCAGCGATTTAGAGGAATGCAGGTAAAGTTATTATGCATCTTGTACAATGCTGACTCACTCCCGTACACCCAAGGGTCTCAACGAACTGCGGTACATTCGCCGTTGAGTCCAAACGGTATTACAGAAAATAAACCGTCACAGTGGGTTCTTCTCCGTCGAAACAATGTGTTTACTTTACGAACGGTGCGATGTTGTGATGACCAATGTTGCGGTGCTGTCCGTTTAAATATAGTAGTTTGACTGTGGACGTAAAAACCGTTCGGACTCGACGGCAAAAATACCCCAGTGCGTTTAGACCATTAACGTTGTCTGTCACATTGTGGTACAACCATTTATATTTCCAAAACATTGATTTTAACCCATCAATATTATTGTTGTAGCAGCTTGGAAGTATTAAAATATTTTTTCAATCCCTGCTGAATATCTAATAGAAAAATATTGTTTAGAACAAAAGTTGGGATTTTTTTTTGTTTAAAAAGTAATTATTTGGGATTATGTTACAGAAGTGATATGACTGACGATGAATATAACGAGTCAAAAGAAGACACTGTTGAACAGCTAAAAGAATTCAATGATAGATTGAGTAAAATTACTGCTGGTGACATGACTATACATGACAATTTGAGCATTATGCGTTTGGTCAGTATTTAATTTAATTGCAATTTGTAATATAACAGTACTCATTTAAATATTACAAAATACTTAGAGATGTTACAAACCATAATATTTAAGGTAACCGAACTTTTCTCTAAATTAACAAACCGAACAGATCCGAACCTATACACTTTTAATCGAACTCGAACCCAACATAAAAAAAGTCAAAATTGGATATTACTTTATTTAATATTTATTTATCATTTAGCCACCATACCACAGAATTATTGACTTAAGATTTTATTAGTGATACCTAATAGAACCCTTATAGAACTGACTTTTATTTTAATTTCTTTTGTTCGATTATTGAACCAAACTATTAGGTATTGGTTCAGTTCGATTATTTGGAAATTCCTGATCAATTTTCAAACCGAATCGAATATCCAGAGTTTAGTTTGGTTTGGTTCAAAAATCGAACAGTAACTTCTCTACAAAATACATATTGTTAAATCATTAATTTTAGAAATAAACATTAATCAACCAAAATATTAAGTTAGTAACTGTATAATATTCATGTCTTATACATAGGCAACTAGTGCAGCCATAACAAAAGCATTTCAAACACCGTCAATCATCAAAATGTTTGCTAAGAATGAACCAAATGCACTCAAAGACAAACGTAATCAAATTGAAAGAAATATAAAATTGGGTAAATTGAGCTTGGAAGTTGGAAATCGACAAAAGGTTAGCCTTATTTATCCGTGAATAAATGTATACAATGTACTTGACATGTTTGTTTTATACAAATTTAGTTTATTAATGTAATTGTTTCATATATGGCTTTTCCTACATTTAACAGCTTGAAGTATTAACTGCGTTGAGACATCTTGGCTGCGAGCTGACGGATAGTGATAAAATGTTTATTAGAGAAGAAACAAGCAAACTTCAAAGCTGTTTGCCATCGAATGGTTTTAATATATCAGACTCTTTAAATGGTTTTGGTATGAAATTTCCATTATTTTAATCATATAAATTATTTAAATATAAATGTGATACAAATTACTTATTAGTTATAGCTAAGGTTAGGATATTTATGACCTTAAAAACTATATAAAAAAAAAGTATGAAAATGTGCAAAAAATATCTAAGTACCTATAACCTATGCCCTACAATCAATCAAATAATATGATATTAAAAAATGCTTAGAAAACTTAAAAATATTATATTATCTTGGCGCCTGCTTATAAATTAATTCTAAATAAAACAAATTTAACTATAGATTAAAATAATTTGAATATTACTTTTGGTTTACTTTTACATAACTACTATTTAAACTGATTTCAGATTTGAATGATGATAATTTTTTTGAGATTTTCAAATAAGTACTTGCGTAATGCGTTGGTTGTCAGATGCAAAAAGGGTAACACATTTTTGTGAGATGAAAAACTTCATTCATCATTTACTGAAGTAATAAGCGCATATTGAAATTTTTACTAAAAATTGATTCTTAATTTTTTTTATCAACATTTTTGTTTAATCACTGTTTTTATTCATAATATTATGCAATTATTCCTGTTAACCATTATAAATGTGCAAAAATATGCAATATAAAATGTAATGTATCTGATTCTATGTCACAAAAAAACAAACATTTTGGCAATGTGCATGACAAAAAGAAAAAATATGAAAAATCATTAACATCTTGACCTTACTTATTATCAATTTGAATTAATTTGGTTCATGACTTTAATTGTTAAATATATATCATAAATATAGCTAATATTAAAACAATTTAAATCGTAAGACAACTTTTAACATAATATCATACATTTTTAATAAAAATGGCAAGATTTTTTTATAAGTAATTTAGGTCGAGCATTAATGTTAAAATGAGTTTAATATCAAGGGTAATAAATCTTCATAAACTTGTTTTTGCTAAGTTCTACTCGCCAAAGACTTGTGTTTATTTATTTATTTTCTAAAATTATACTTTTGCCTAAACAAAAAAAATATAACATTATTATTTTTCATGTGGCTATTAAAACATTTTCTTGACATTTTCCTATATTCTATGAGTTCTGAACCATAAAATAAATATTTTTTTGTAAGAAATCCAAATGTGAATTTGGGTTTGTTATACATTTTTATCTTTCTTTTGTTGCATATTTTTTTTTTACAGTGTTGTAAAATATACAAAACTTTTATGTTATTTTATAGCATAAACTACCTATATGTTATGCAATATAACCAAAACAAAAATTCCGTGTCCAAAACATAAAGTATGTTATCATATTTATAACAAAAAATTAATAATAACCTATAAACAATTTTATACTGGTCACAAATTATGAAATAAAAGAAAAAAAGTGGTACTGAAAACAATTATTTTCAAATTTTATTAAAACTGATATTATATAGGAATTTGAGTTCATTAGTTTTCATCATAGTTGACAAAAGTCTATACTCTTCCGTGGTTTTCATTAATCATTTCTAAAATTCCATTTTAGTGGCCGCCTATAGAAACCAGGTGTAACTGTTACACAATCTTAATAATTATTTTTGTTCATAATTTAACTTTATGAAGTAATGAGTAATAACATTAAATTGTATTCTTTTAATAAATAATTTATTTTTGTTAACTACTTCCAAGCAATACAATGGCTAATATAAACTATAAAATATTGCCATTATCGAAAATATTCTATGAAGTTGATCACTAATGAACTTGATCACTAGTTGGTGAATAATTGTTCTTGTAAAAATAATGTTATAATTTTCAATATCATATATTAGATTTATTAATATTGGTGTAATTAGATTTAGATATAAGAAAGCACTTGTGTTAAGACTTATGATTATATAATAATTTTACATGAAATTGTAATTAATAATTTATTATTGACAGCTTTATTTTTAAGTTTTGACTATCAGTACATTGATTTAATTAATAATTACACACATTAATGTTTTTTATTTCAGATTTCAATATGTTTTTGAAACTGGATGACACTACACCATAAACTTGGCGTCTTAGATTATTTAATGTTTATATTAAATTATATAACACCAACCACTAACATGGTAATGAACAGTATTTTTTATATAATGAATTGTTGTATATTTATTTACTTAGTGGTAATTGACATAGACCAAATGTTAACTATATTATTATATAAGACTTTATTTTATGTATTAATATGTGTTACTTGTAAGTAATTGTGAATTGTGTTTAAAAAAACTTAAGTTTTGATATTTTATTATTGTTATAAGTTCCATTTTATTAAAATTTAACTAAAGCCATATTAAAAACCATCTGTTATGCAATATAGTAATATGTTTTTAATTTAATTGCTGTATATTATATAACAACATTAAATCTTGTTTGTTATTTAACTTATATATTTTAAATTGTGTCAGGAAGAATTCAATTAGTTTAATATTTTTTAAATCAGTGTTCTTAAATGGTCCAATTGGTAATTTTAGTTTGAAACAAATGGTTTAAATGTATGAATTATTTATAGTTTTCCAGATTTCCAATGTTAAATATCACAATTCTTAATTAATTTAATATCTATCTACTCATAGATCCGATAATCCTAATAATATCAGTACCAACACGGAGTAAAATATTTTCTAAAATTGAATGATTGCTTTTATATACTAATACTAATTTAAGTAAGGTACAGTCAGTGTGTATTTTTTAGGTCGACATTTTAAAAAGAAATAATATAACATCACATTGTGATTCACTGGCTGAAGAACAGTTCTAAGCCTCTTCTAAATATTATAATTGTG
This sequence comes from Metopolophium dirhodum, assembly GCF_019925205.1. Classification (NCBI taxonomy): domain Eukaryota; kingdom Metazoa; phylum Arthropoda; class Insecta; order Hemiptera; family Aphididae; genus Metopolophium; species Metopolophium dirhodum. The sequence continues at coordinate 3,901,286 of NC_083562.1, forward strand.
TACATTTTTCTAATAACTATTAATTTATATTTTTATTGATGTAGTATCTGAGTATCATCAGTTTTCAACATAAAAGTAGTAGCTAATAGTGCTGTAGTGGAGGGTGTATGGCGGTATACGCCGTTTATCTTCTGACCATTACAAATAAACACCGTATACCTTCTGGTTATGGTCTTATACTCTCTGTTGTAATGAAATAATATAAAATTATATATATTTGTACACAATATGTATTTTGTATATGTATACCAAAACACCTAATGATAATTGGGTATTAGTTATTTAGTATACCCTCTGATTTTTTTACGACTACAGCACTGGTAGCTAACAAACTCCTAGCTCAAATTTAGGTTAATCTAAAATAGTCAAGGTCACATTGGCGTTTTTGCCACCTTCTAGTCAATATCCAAACCGTTGACATTATTGTCAAACACTTGTACACATAAAATGTCATAATTTAATTATTAAAATTTAAAACATATATATTATTTGAGATTATAAGAAAATAAAACTTGAATAGCAAATGGCATAGAAATTAGAAACTGAACTTTATAATATTATCATACCAAAGTCAAAACCATATTAGGTTAAACATGATAGGTACCATTAATTACATATTAATACTAATAGAACCAATTTATAATCAATGATGATACTTATTATCTAGTTTCACTGTTCAAATATATTTAATCGAAAAACATTTCATCAAGTACATAATTAATCATACATGTACAATATTATTTACTTTTATCATCACTAATATTATTGTACCTAATCTTTAAATATTGTTTATATTAATTTTATATTTTAAGATTATCATTTTTTTGTGATTTGTTTCAATAATATTGTAGGTACCTACCCAATTTAATATGTATCTCAAATTATTCGAACCAATCAATCATATTTGTGGTTGTTGATGCTCTGATTAAACTTAGTGTCATATTTACTCTGTATTTTCATATTTAAAAAGTTTACTCTTGCTGAAAATATCAAAATCATATGCAATATTTTAAACTATATCACAGACCATATAGTTGTTATGACTTACCTATATTATTATGTACAGCATATATTTATGAACAATGTGTCATGTGTGGATGAAACAAACAATTTGAGATAAATAAATAAGTATAATTATCATTCACAAATTAGGTAGATAAATTAATATACATATATTATGATATATATTCTGCAGTTGTTGATAGTTGTTGATTTTCTAAAGTATCTATTATATTAATTAAAATTCATAATATAACAAGGTATTTAGGTATCGTTAAAACGTTGACTGTCACGAGCCCGCCGGTGACCTGCAATTTACTATTTATTTAATTTGTTTTTAAATTTTTTTTTTTATTAGATAAAATAGAATATTTACAATCTGTAATATTTATATACATACAATAAGTAAATTTGATAATATAATAAGAAACAACAACATGAATGGCGTGAGGAGGGAGGCCCACCAGTGTGGATACTCTCTAGTTTGAGGGGTTTTTAAATTTAAATTTAATAAAATCACAATTTATATTTTTTCTATAGTCAAACTATAATCTAATTTATAATCGTAATTATAATCTTTTGAACTATTTCAGATTATAAATACAAAACTAAGATATATTATCGACTATACTTAGCCAAAGTTTAAATCTAACCCTGATGCTACTATAATATTAGGTAGGTTTTAGCACTATAGTATTACCACCTACCAACTTATCTGTACTGATTAGTGATTATTATGAGTCATCATTCATTAATTGTATTTTGATTATCCAAAATATTTTGAAAATTTGGTACAACTTTCAGTGACGCACTGTACATAAATAGTTAATTTTAATTAATAAATGCAGTTTGTTATGTTTGAAACAAAACTATAACGACTAGAAATACCATAAGTTTTATTTATCACTTATAAGTTAACTATGTTGGAAACACTTTGAACATTGAGTATTCCAATCACGACACCTGTGTTTCAATTACTTAAACTTGACTCTCTAGTTAACCGCAGGCAAGCTGCTAATCTCAAGTTTTTTACTAAATCGTTAGCAAGGAAAATCGATTTGCCATACCTGTTATCCCAAATCTCTTTAAATGTCCCTGTTCCTTTCTCACTAACTACAACCTCAACTAATTATGGTAAGAATGAGCCCCTGCGTCCTGGCATGTATTTAGCAAATCCAGACCCCCCCCCCTCTTTCTTGCTTTAATAGGTAATAGTTAAATATTATTGTTACAACAGTGTATATTATTAAATGTTTTATAATCTGTAAATTGAGCAAAAGCCCCCATGTTGTGTTATAAAATAAGTCATAACACAGTCTACTAAGTGGGTTGTTCACAATTATTAATCTGATCTACACGAATAACGATTTACAAAGTTTGAAATATAGTTCTACAATAGTGAAATTTGAATATTTATTCATTATCGTAGGCACATATTTGTGTTTTAATATTTTATTATTTTATTCTCACCAATAAATATTATATTATATTCAGTAAAATGACCATGACGAAATAAAAAAATTCTTCAACAATGAATACATCATTTTAAAATCGATATTATTTAGTAATAGGTATCAGCTGTTTACGCAGACCCTATAGTAGTATAGTCAATTTCAGGCTCATGATATACGTTAAACAATTCGAATATAGTTCAGCCCACATAATAGCTGCAATCGTCCAAAAAGATGAACCGCGTCATTACAGTCATTTAACGAGATTCGAAAACTACAATAACGCAATATTATATTAAATCGAAATAAGCCGGCTGCGCAGTAAACTCTATTTGTAATTGAAAATAAATATAGCGTCTCCTATATCCGACCAAATCAGAGTGTTTAATCCGTGTCAAACATACATGGATACTATTATTATATGGGTAGGTACACGACGTCGTCCGGAGACATTGGTCGTTTTACTTCGAAGCTCGGCCCGGTAAAGGTCGCCCGGGAAAAACAGTTGTCCGAAGAGATGGCTATTGAGAGGATTGATTTTTTCACAGTGTTAATAATAATTAAAATACCAGTAAAAACCGTTTTAATTTTTTTACAAATCTACACATTTTTCAACTCTCGCGCGGCCTAAACAGAAACGTGAAATCCTTCGCCGTAACGATGTGTTGGTGGCCGCGGCGTGTATGTGCGGATATCTTATTCCGAGTGAGTACAACACACTTTGTACCCATTTATTTACTGTACACCTACTTAAATGCTGTCGTTTGGTTTGATTAATATGTACATAAACGTTGATAAATTATACCCAAATAATATATTGTACGCGCATCGATGATAATATTATATTAGTGTGCATTGTGTAATGTTGGTTTTTTTTTATGCTTGTTTGCATTTTGTAATGATACATCATCATTCGTTCATATCAACCGTAGTGAGTGATTATAACTACAGTCTACGGTACCATTTCCGAGGAAATAGTTATAATTCGAATAGTCATTTTCAAAGTGTCGGCCTGGCCAGTGGCCTTAGCCGTTACGCCACAAATGCGTCCGGGGCCATATTTTTTGTGAGGGGCGCCGATAGTAATAATATGAATATTATTGTATATTATATCATTAAAAATTATAATAGGTTCCATTACAGTATTATCATTTTATCAAATATTACTGATATAGAGAAAATCAATTACACAACTTGAATCGCATTAAAACGTATTAAGTTGTATAACATTATAAGGCATTATTTATATGATTTTTTAGAATTATAAATATTTACGGTATATCACTATGTAGTTAACTAAATGTGTATTTTAAATAAGGTAAGGTACCTTTTAAAAAAATATAATATTTTGCACTAGCTGTTTATTAGCACTTTTTTTTATAATTTTTGGGGGTCCTTTAAATACCAGACCGACACTGGTCATTTAGTTTTGATCACGGTTCTAGTAAAAAAATATCAAAAAGTATTTTAAAATATAAAAACCAATAATGATTGTCATCGTGTTCATACCATTACTATTTGACACATTAAAACATAATCATTTTTTTTGTAAAAGTTCTTTTATACCTAAACAAATGTCTTAATTGTTTTATTGTTGTTTTTTTTAACATAACCTTGTTTGATCCATTGGATTCCCTTTCATCAAACTCCTAAATATATAGTTAAAATAATATGTTATGATTGTACATTGTACAGCCAAAGTTGGTTAACTTTAACAATGCCTTGAAATGTTTTTCTGGTTCATATCTAAACATCACAATTTAATAACATTATGTTCTTAACTCAAATGTTATGGTCTATGGATAATTTTAAGTTCTAACTAAGTTATTAACATTAAGAATATTATATAGACACACACATAATATGCCGTTTTTGATACATATTTTTATTTTGAAGTTAAATGTAAGTGGCTTTTACGGGGGACTGAAGTGGCTACACCCCAAAATTTTAAATCAATATCTAGTTAATTAAATACCTAGTATGTAATAATTTTGTAGTTATTAAGGGTTTTTTTTTTTAATGTATTGTGTAACTGATTAGCCTTCACCCCCCAAAAAAAACCCTAGATTCGCCCTATCCTTCAAAATTAAAATATCAAAAAAAATAAATACCTATGTGGAGATCTAGATAATAGTCCAACATTTAAATTTCAATAAATTTACTGTAATATAACAATGTTGAATAGATTATTCTGAACTTAAAATTGGCTATGTTATGGTGTGTGTATTTGTGAGACAATCACTTGCCAAACAAAAATAATTACTTTTTAAAATATTTAAGTATGTATGTAGGTCTAATAAAATACATATTACATAATATGTTATATATTTTAATTTTTTACTTTCTTGGATATAATCTTATTTAAATAAGAAATCTAAAATTATTTTTCCTTAGATTTGAGTTACCTACCAAGTTCGACTAGGTATATATTTAATATTTATTTACTATTTATAATAATGGTTCTCTATACAATATTATTCATAATATTATATCTTTAAATATTTGAACTGCATAGTATTATAGGAACTAAACTTTGATTTTGTAGATTCTGAGCGGAGTATGATGAATGTATTGATGTATCAATGATGTCGTTTTTTGTTATTATTTTTATATGTCATCAGTCATCACCTTTTGGAGCAGTAAAATTCTATCTTCCACTTAAACAGAAATTCTTTAGAAAATTGAATCTTGTTGGTACTTATAGTAAAAAATTCTCAGTTCTTAATAAGTAATTGGGAAAAACTAAAAAAAAAATATAGAAGAATGCAACAATATACTAAACAAAAAAGAATTTTTGTAATGACTTTTATATTCAAAAACCTAACATAACCAGATACTTGATATGTTCACCCGAGTGTTCACCTATTCTCTATTTTAGTAATTTCTAAACATGTTATAACTTCCCAAATGTTTTGGCTCTTTTTGAGATATTTATACACATTTAAAATTTCTCAGAAATGTCAATTTAAATATTTATGCTTGGTCAAAAAGCTTGAAAATTGAATACAAGGAAGGATATTTTATGAGGTGTTATTACTCAAAAAAAAAAATTGATCATAATATTATATTATGTGTCTAGAAATAACAATAGTCGCAGAAAATTGAACTTTCAATTAGTGTTTAAATTTAATTTTTAAAATATTGACCTTATTTTCAAGTTATTTATAGGCATTTAGAATATTTGATTTTTTTTGGTTTTTTTTGTTGATTATTATATTATGGAATCTTATCTTTATTCAATATGACTTGAGAAGTTTTTGTGAGTATAAGTATAAGTATAAGTATATGTATAAGTAGAGGATACATACATTTATTATTACTTATATTAATTATACCCATTCAGGTTCTCCACTTGGTAACTCCAACATTTAAATATGAATGACACTATAGATAGTAGGTACATAAGTGCATAACTATTAAAATAATTTATTCTTCTAATATGTAGACTTCAAAAAGAAGATCATACACCTAAAATATTAATAAAATTCAAGTAATTTAAGCAGTGACTCAAATAGGATTCTTGGGGTCCCGGACAAAGTCAATGTATGGGGCCCTGAGATCTATGTATATAATAATTTTTTATAGATAACCTATACAAAAAATAATAATTATGGTGATTTTTTTTTTAAAGGTGAAGGCCTACCACCCAGTGACCAAGTGACCATTTATAGATAAATATAGATATTATGAATAAATAGGGCCCCCTGTTCTTCGACTACAAATTAGATAGCATAATAAATTATAAAAATAAATATTTTTATTTAATATATTTTATTTGATTTAAACATTAGATTATAATGCAATTATTTAAAAATTTAAAATAGATGCGGAGCGCCGTCGGGGCCTTCTGAGCCAACAATTAGCGGCCCTCTACAGGGGCATTGCCTCGGCTGCCCCTGTGGTTATTGCGGCACTGAATTTAAGATAAAACTGTTATAACTGTTATAACCAAGAAAAATTAATTAAACAATAAAAATAAGTATAAATTTCAAACTTGCCTAAGAAATATTTAATATTATATTTAAAAGTTAAAACTGTACTTTAAAGGAATGCTTTTCCTAATTATTAAAACAGTATTTACATGTAAAATAAATATGTATGCTGTATGTCAGGTAATAACATTATATTACAGCTGTTGATGTGTCAAAAGTTAATGCATTTTTGCATGTGGTACATTATTGATAATATTTTTTCTAATGCATCGAATGTTAGATCTGAAATTGTATTTATACCTCCCAACATTTTATTAAACAGTTTCATTTTTTTTAATATAATCGGGTTATAGCCATTATTGACTGCCAAATCTTTTATTCGGTCAAAATTATTTTGAAGTGGACATTTTCTTTATCAACTTTATCAGGTAATCCATTAAAATCAGATTGGTTTTCAAAATTAATAATTTCACAGTTTTCATCAATTAAAACAATGTCTTCAGGTGAATTTAATTGAGGACTAGTGTTATTTAATGTTTTTATGGACCCCTCAGTTTCAGCATTATCTTCCATGGGCTCCATGAAAGTAGGATCAAATGAGTTTCCAAGTGCAAGATTGCCCAACTCTATTCTATTTTTAGTTGTCAGTATTGGAGTATTGTCAACTAAGAAACCATTACTATGAACAGCACTATATGCTTTCAGAATTTTCCAGCTGGACAGTCACAATACTCATAATTATTTATTAATAAAACATTGTATTAAGTTAAATGCGCTTCTGTAGATAAAGAAACAGTATACCTACATTGTTTTGTTTATACAAGTAACTTCTAAATCTTTAGCTTTGTTTACACATTTTTTGTTGTTGTGCACTTGAGGTTTTATTAGTCCATATGACACAAATTTGATTAGACGTCTTCTATGGTACTCTTTAAGAACTTTAAACACAAAGTACACCAATGCAGCTGCGTTAAAAGCTTTACATCTTTCAAGAACAATATCTTTTAAAATTTGAATTGATGATTCTATTGTATTTTTTATATTATGACCATTTGTTCAAAGATTATTTTCTATTTTTTCCATTCTTCCATTCTATTTTTTAACAATAACACGTTTGGAGAATAATACATTTGTATCATCACATAATTTGTCCATACCTTTTAAAGCTATTTGTGTGTCATGAGTAAATAAAACTTCTCTAAAAAGCATCATTTTAGTCTGTCTCTCTGATTCGTCTATGTTGTGCTTTGGTCCCAGAGCCATCTCCATAACGCCTGACAAATATGAAAAGCCAAAATAGTAATTTTGAAGCTGGAAAAACAGATGATAATGCTTGGCGTTCTTTAGTGCTATCATCAGTCATAAAAACTGTAAAATACAACTGACCATTAAATGCTACATCACCTAAACCTGAGAATGCATTTACATAGTCATTGTTTGTTTGATGTTGGTGAATAACTACTCCTAGAGAAACTCCTCTAGTTTTAGAAGCACCAATGAAAAATGTGATAGTAGAATTACCTTGGTCGCATGAGCCACTTCAATCTACAAAAACAATATCTTTGGAGAAAGAGAAACTGTGAGCTCTTTCTTTAACTAGTGTAACAATTGCTAAAGCAAATGGATTTTCAGATATTTCTAATAAGCCTCCATTTTGTTGAATCATGATTTGTTTATCTTTTAAACTTTTAAAGTATTTATAATTCCACTATTCGTGCGGTCACCAAAATGTGTAGTCCTATACATCAAACAAAACAAATCCCTTGTTTTTTAAATATAAAAAGGTGGGTAAGTGGATGTTGCTCTGCTGTACAGTAGGTTACAAGTGGGTCACTGTAATGGATGGTGTTAAATATGAATTCAATGATATAATATCATTGTATAAGAACAACGATTCTGAGCGAAAACGGTCAGTCAACCTATGATATTACCAAGTATATTTGGTAATATTATTGTGAATAAAGTAATTTATATATAACCTATTTACGTGGAGCCTTCTTTTAAATTTTCAATCCTTAGCCATAAAAGTTAAACATTTTATAAATTTTTAACTACAAAATAATTAATAAATTATAAATTTAATAAATGTTGTCAAAATTTGAACTTTAAATGCTTATAAAAAAAAATTGTGCCTATGTATTTTTAATATTTTTCAACTGCTATTAGAACGATATATCAGGAGCCTTATATTACATTTTCACGCTTTTTTACCCAACAAATAAAATTTTATTGATAATTATAAAAAAAAAAAAACTAAAAAAATTGAAAACTGACAATGTCTTTAAACAGCTCAAAAAGAGTCAAAATATTTTCAAAATTTTATAGTGTATAGAAAATGCTAATATAAACATTCAGTGAAATTTTCAAGTAACTACAGTCATACGTTTTTAATTACAACAAAATAAAAAAATCGTTACACGAGAAATATCAAATGTTGTAAAAATATAAATTTCAGACGCTCATAAAATTTTAATTTAAATTTCTTGTAGACATTTTTTTTTTTTTTTGATAAAGGTAGACAAACTTATGGATAATCTTGTATTACATTTTCAAACCTTAGATTTAAAAATTTTTATGAGTTCTCAACTCAAAATAATTTGCTAATTTTCGTGATTTTTCCGTAGTTTGTCAAGATATGAACTTTAAATGCTTATAAATAAAAACTGTGACCAAGGATTTTTAATATTTTTAAAATGTTATTGTAGCGATATAGTAGGAGCCTTGTATTAAATATTCAAGCTTTTTTACCCAACAAATACAATTTTATTAATATTTGTAGAAAAAAAAACTAAAAAAAATGGAAACTGAAAATGTCCGTAAACAGCTCAAAATAATATGTCAAAATATTTGGGAAATGTTATAGTGTATAGAAAATGCTAATATAAACATTCAATCAAAATTTCATGTACCTACGGTCATTTGTTTTAGAGTTACACCAAAAACCAAAATCGATTTTTTCGAAAACAGATTTTGCTTAGAAATTCCCGTTTTTCCTTAATTTTTCTTTTGTTTTTCATAACGCTTTTGAAAACTACTGGGACATTTAACTACTAGATTCACTTTCCTATCAGAAAAGTTACTGTTGAAGAAAATCCAAGCACTTTTACTGTCCTAAAAGGTGATGAACTGACAGACACAAAAAAAAAAATTAAAAAAAACACACATAATTGGAAAATCAATACATTCTCGCTTCGCTCAGAATCTAAAATATGAGATTTTAAATAATAATAAATTAACCAATGTTTATTAAAATTGTAAAAGAATTTAATAAATATTAATAATTAAACATATAAATATTTAATTTTAATATTTTTTAATGTGCACAGTATTATGTATTTCATGTTAGGACATTAGGTAGTTCCTTTTGATTTTTGAAATCCATTTAAAATTAAAAAAAAATATAGGTAGGTATGTATAAAGCAAAAATTAAGTTTAGGGCAAAATCTAAATATATAATTTTTTGAAATTTTACAGGAAAAATAAATATGTTTTTTAAGTTTTACTAAAATATATACAAAAAAATGTACAATATATTATTAAAGGAATATCTTAATAATATTGAATGCATTAAATTTAACTATAAAAATTAGACACAAGATTGATTTGGTATGGAATTATCTATCTATTTTTTGCTCACAGATAGTTTTTTTTTATTTAAAAGGAAAAAATACCTATTAAATATTTTGACAGTTTTATTGTTTTTAAAGTTAAACATAATACTCAAAAACTATTTTATAAAAACTAAACATTTAATATTTTTGCGATGGGGTTCTTCAGATATTATACCAACATAAAGCATAAAACATACCAAAAGCTAAAAAATATACATTCAACATTGGTTTTTACATATGCAATGTGCATTATTATTATATCCAATTATAAATTAATTTTTTCTGCGTATTAATTTATTAAAAACATTGATTTTCAAAGAAATTGGGCTCATAAGTTTTTATACTTAAACCAGGGCTTGAAACCGATTAAAATAATTTCGGTTTCGGTTTCAATTTTGTATACTGGTTTTTAATTTTTTCGGTTTCGGTTTGAATTTTTCAATACCGGTATTAGGAAGTTTCGGTTTCGATTTTGTATACAGATTTTGAAATTTTACGATTTCGGTATCAACTTAGCAATACCGGTATTAAGAAATTTCGGTTTCGGTTTTGTATACTGGTTTCCAATTTTTTTTGCGAATAATGAAATGGTTATCAACATTTTAATATAAGTATCAATTATGCGTATTAATGGAATTTACGTATTTAAAAACACGTCAATTAAAAAAAAAAAACGATTTCCAATTTTTTCAGATTTCAGTTTAGAATTAAATACTGGTTTCCATTTTTTTACGGTTTCGATTTTGAATTTAATACCGGTATCCAATTTTTTTCGGTTTCGTTTTTGATTACGATTTCGGTTTTGGTTTTAAAACGGTTTATACCTGTTTCTGAAATCGGTTTTGAAAACGGTTTCAAGCCCTGACTTAAACCTCTCATGCACTTACACTATTAATAAACTCACAAACTTGATTAATTTATGATAAAAAAACTAGTCATTTGATAAGTTTGAACCATTCATAATTGTTTAACTTAAAGAGTGTTTAAGTGTCAAAGTGTATTTAAGTGAACATTATCAGATTATATTTTATTTTTATGCTTGGGTATATGTTTTTATATTATAGCCTATAGATGAGCACAAAATGTATAGAGAACATTGTATGATTATATTGTAGGATCTATATATTCGAGAAGGATAAAAAAAAACTATGTTGTAATGTTTTTAAATTACAATTTTTTTTCCAAATTTCTAATTTATTTAAAAACTTGTTTAAATTATTAAGAAATATAATTTAGAAATGTCCTTAATTTAGTAGTAAAAATACATTGCTTATATGGGAAGGAAAATTACTCTAAATTCCTGACGGGACTTTAAAATCCAGACCGTAAATGACTGACGGGACTCATAAGTCAAAGGATGTAAGACTAAATTTTTATGTATTTTCAAAACTTTTCCATTTTTATAATAGGAAAAAATCATTTTTTTCTAGGTTTGGTTTAAAAAGTGTTAAGGTATCTTAATAATTATTTCTATATTAGACATAATATATTATAAAATATTAATTATAATAATATTAATATATAATCACCTTAATCAAAACAAGTTCCTAACATATAATTTTTTAATGAAAATTAGTTACCAACTAAAATACTATAGGCAATAGGTAATATTATAATTTTTAGAATAATTGTTTTATTTTAGAACATATAAATTACCTCCATGTATCAACGGTTTGTAAACCTGTCGTTCAATTGGATTTATCTGTGCATTTGCCAAAACTTTTACATATTCCATTTTACCATCCAAATCATCAAGCGCAGATTTAATTTATAAATATTATAATTAAGAATGTACATTAGAAAAATAATTGTAATTATTATAACAGCAACAACTAATGGCCGTTTTCGCCAATGTTTTGTTTTAAATCAATAAAAAAAAAACTTATTTGAAAAAAAAATATTTATTTAAATACTAAAAAAAAAAAATTAAATAAATAAATACTAATCACAATTTTAAAATTCATGAAATTTTCAAACATAAATTTATTACGTATTTGCAATAATAATACGGCTTAACAACTGTCGCTATAGCGATTAGCCACCGATAACATCATTATATTTTGACCCGTTCAGGTATATTATTTATAAAACTAGGATTTGTAAATATAATATACTCAATTCAATATTTTAGCTTATATTACACAATAAATAGGTATAGTTGTTCGTTTTATTTGTGTTAAGTAGCTCATAACTATAGGAAATTTCAAAGCAACCATTTTTTACGAAAACATATTTATCTTTTGTTCATTGTACATTTGTACCGATAAAATTAATGGTGCAATCAGAAATCTAAAAACATATTTGAGTTCGTTATGATTTATGAAATTTATTTGAGTTCCATAATAATCTTGTACTTTTTAACATTTTGACTACCTACTTGCTATCATCCAATAAAATTGAAATTTTTTTTAAATGTAACAATTGTAGAATTTTAAAATACCTATTGATTACCAATACGGAAATTAAAAAAAAAAACAGTGAGATGATCGATCATTTAAATAGATAAACTTCAACGTCCGTAACGAATAGGTTTTCAGATTTCTTATCACTAGAGCTCTGATTTCGATGCATTTCCATATTTTTTTCTTGAATGTTTGAAATAATGCTTTCAAAGATACAAATTTGTTTCAAGTACAAACTATGCTAATAACAAAATTTTGTTGGTGGCATTTTTTGAATTTTTCGAGGTTATTTATTATTTTAGGGATTTTAGGTCATAAATTCATTTTTTGAAAATCATTTAAATCCGAGCCCTACTCATCACAGTACTTAGTTTTACCAGTTTAGTCAAAATGTTGATAAGTCCCTACATGTATTTTAGAGAAAAATATTACGTACTTATTGACCACAGCAGGTTGGTCCGTTGGTGCACACATAACATGCGTGTGCTTGCTAGAACTTTCAACAATTTATTTTACGACATGCATGCGAGTACTTGGATTATTACCTATACGGAACTCCTTAAAAACGGTCGATACATAAAATCCCCTTAAATATAATTAGATTTTCATTAAACGTAACCATACGTAGGTAAGTAATAAGAATCAAAACGTCTGCGACATGCAGTTTCCTTTTAAGAAAGTACTATTATTGCACATTTCCCTATTAGAACTAATAATGTATCAATGGATATAATTAAATAATATTAACAATGGATAAATTTCCTAAAACGAAAATAATATACATATTATATTATATACAGCGGAATTAGGTTTAACCGACCTATAACCCGCGAGCATACTACACATTTATTTTAGTTGTTTACGTTGTCAGGAATCGAATAAGACGTCAAGACGCCTCGCCTGTTGGGATTCACGCCCAAGTTCTCCCAGTTGATCCACGAAAGTCTGGCTGTTAGATCTGTGGGAATAACAAAAAAATATACAATTCATCATACACGTATATGTATTATAGGTAACGAAAGTATAGCTACTTATTACAATAAAAGGTAAAATTGCTAATCAGGGCAACTAATATTAGGATATTATAATAATACTATAATATTATATTGAATATTATTTTTGTTGTCATAAATAAAATCTTAAAGGGTTATCTTTTTTTACTATAAGACATAAATATAGATAATATATATTTTATACAATTGGGGACTTCAAAGTATGAATCACAATTCACATTCAAATTATGGTTTGAGTAATTCCAACTTTAAAATGACAAATTTAACTGAATCTAGGACGTTTCTTTCCGTGCCTTCACCTACGATTCGTTAGACGACCCCAACCTCCCAAACGGGGCAATTTCCCCCCGGACAAAAAATTAAAAGTAAAAATATTAAACAATAATATACAATGCAAATAAATATGAATGTACTGTTTACGAGATTATTTATTAAATAATTGTTAAATTAGGTATACATATAATTCATTAATACTTTTACATAACTTTGGTTTATCAATCATTGTCCATTTAATAGGATAATAAATCCATAACGGAAATTATGATAGTCGATAGTCGTCGATATGACGATCGTAGGTGTTTCTGGTGGGACCAAAGAACCTATTTTCCAACCTATTATTTTGTGTAAAAAAAATATACATTGACTCGGGGGGGGGGATGTCTAAGTCCAGCGGGGCGCAAGACACGGAGGGAGGGGACGTCCAAGTACCGATTTAATCTAACCTAACCTTACTAGGTGTATACCTAACGACATATCGGTGTTCCCTCTCGGAGGTTTATCCGATATCGAAACGATAGTTGTGAGCGTTTTAAAAACCATAATAATACGGTAATCTTTATTATAATATTATAGATACCGACCACTGGTGTTCCACTCGGCGCGTTCGGGCGTCCGCTCGCCACTCAGACACCGTTGGACATAAGTGAGCGGGTCGCAGTCGGCCGACAGAACTTCGCGCAACAGCGCAATGTAAGCGATCGCCAGACGGAGAGTGTCGATCTTGCTGAGCCGCTTCTCGTACGGGAACGTAGGCACATGTCCGCGGAGCTCGTCGAACGCCGAGTTGATGCTGCTAAACACCAAACGATTCATTATAATAATATGTTGCGACGGATGCGACCGCGAACGCGGTCGGCGTACGATAATTAATGACGACGGACACTCGACGTGCACCTAAAGGTTAGTGTTGTAATAGTATGGAGACAAGGAAAATTTGGGGAATGATAGAGACGTATACTGTGTATTAATTATTCGACAAGATTATAACGTATTAGTTATTCGGCCATACGTGAATAATGTGAATTTCACCCAAGTTAAAAGCGCCCGAATTATTAATTGGGGCAAACAGGTGTAGGCAGTGGCGTATTTAGAAATTTTGCTAGGGGGGGGGGGGTGAAATATATAATAATAGGTACACCCATAAACACGTACATAATATACATTTTTAAGATCCCCTAACTTGTTGAGGTTAGTGTGGATCAAGGCGAAATAAGAATTAACACAAAGTACCTATACCTAATAGCATTTATTATAAATTCATACTAACGCCAATTCAGTATTAAAATACGATAAACAAAAAAAAATATTTATAATACAATATCCCATTTTCTATTTTTTTTTTTGGATGCCCAGTTCATCGATAACCTCATCTGGCATGATTATTGTATTGACCGGTGACATGCCAATAAAGCAGGGCTTGAAACCGATTTCAAAAACCGGTATAAACCGAAACCGTAATCAAAAACGAAACCGACAAAAATTGGATACCGGTATTAAAGTCAAAACCGAAACCGGAAAAAATTGGATACCGGTATTATACTTTTAAAACCGAAACCGAAAAAAATTGGATACTGGTATTAAATTCAAAATCAAAACCGTAAAAAATTGGAAACCAGTATTAAATTCATAACCGAAATCTGAAAAAATTGGAAATCGTTGTTTTTTTTTCAATTGACGTGTTTTTAAATACGTAATTTCCATTAATACGCATAATTAATACTCATAATAAAATTGAGATCGTGATTAAAATGTTGATAACCATTTCATTATTCGCAAAAGAAAATTGGAAACCGGTATATAAAACCGAAACCGAAACCGAAATTTCTTAATATCGGTATTGCTAAGTTGAAACCGAAATCGTAAAATTTCAAAACCGGTATACAAAATCGAAACCGAAACCGAAATTTTCTATTAACGGTATTGAAAAATTGAAACCGAAATCGAAAAATTAAAAACTGGTATACAAAATCGAAACCGAAACCGAAATTATTTTAATCGGTTTCAAGCCTTGCAATAAAGCCACACTATTAAGGGCCCGTATTACAATAGTAAATGTTAAACTAATGTAAAACCGCGGGATTCGACCGGTAAAACCAATGGGCTAAGCGTAACCGAGGTTTAAACTATGATTGTAAAACGAGTCCTAAGTCAGTTCTAATAAACAAAGTATATAATAATTACTACTTAATTTATAGTTATTATTTAATATTAGATAGGAAAATTGCTAAAATATTTACTTCTGTCATACTATTTATTAGGTAAGATTTAATAAAAAAAAATGTAATACTTAATAAAAACTTGAAAAACATCGTTCAGGTGTAGCCGTTGATAATAGGTAAAGTACAAAATATTTTCAAGAGTTCATAAATATTTGGATACAACTCTTTATCACAAACATCTAAAGCATGTAACCCAGAGGGGAATACAAATTTTTCAGTCACTAATTACACTTCAGTCGCTAAAAATAAACCCACGCCCTATGGTTAATCTACAGTCTCCATGGTAATTTTATTTTATTTACCAACTATTTATTGGGTTTATTATAAACACTCATGTATGAAAAATAATTTGCTGAAAATTAAAATTACAGTACACCATACTGCCATAGAGGTATATGTTTTTGTTGTCCAATAGTCACATATATGCCGTGAACGGCTCGTGGCGTAGAGTATATCAGAGCGGTAAAATTACCATGGCTAGACATTTAGAAAACAGAGATACTTAATAGTAATATCATATTGAGAAATACAGAAAATAAGAAAAATTAACTTTACAAAAAAAAGGGTCAAGGGGGGATCTATCCCCCCCCTCCGTAAATACGCCACTGGGTATAGGTATAATGTAAACTACGATCTGAAACTGTAGTAGATACGCTTAGCCACTTAGGTATGCACCATTATCATCCATTGCTGGTACATGAAATACGACATCGTGGTACGGTAAATTAATTAATCAATCTTTGTTCGTATAAAAATATCACGGAAATGGGTCATACATGGGTGGTAATTCAATCGCCAAACGCCCAAACAATAATTTAACGACCAACATAATTGTATCTTAACTGTGGCTATTCGAACAGAATAAAGTTAGATTTTTAATATTTTACTGATTTATAATTTGAATGGTTTGATTTTTAGTTATTACCTAGTGGTAGTGATATGGTACATGGCTCATTCATAATTCACATAATATGTGGTACACAAGGATTTAGTCAGAGGATCTCTGGCTCTGACCTATATATACTTAACGACTTACCCATTATTATGTCAATATATATATATATATCAATACAGCATATCTTACCTACCCAGTATATGCCTACGTCCTAGTGTCCTACAGTGTAGTATCTACATTATATACCTAGCTATAAATTGTATCGGTATACCCCGCTGTGCGTGTGACCCCCGAGTGCATTCTAAAATTCGTAAATATTCGTTTAAGCACGTTTCGGATAAAAGGTCCCCGTTTCTCGACCGGGTCGCTTAAATAATAAAATGATCGGATGCGACCCGCCCGAGCGTTTGTTTTCGCGCGCGTGCGCCGTGCGGGGTCTTACATTTTGACCGGCGTGGGCCTATCCGCTGCCCGAGTCGGCGCCAGGTCTGACCTCAACATTCGTCTACGTTCCCGTATGTTGGCCGCTTGCCTCTGCACCCTGTACCCGCCGCCTCCACCTCCGACGCCGCCCGCACCTTGTGCGTCCACAATCGCCGCCACCGCCATTCCTGCCGGGGCGTTGTGATGATGGTGATGATGATTATGACCGTTTCCGTTGCCGTTATGGTGATGGTGATGGTGATGACCGTGGTGGTGGTGGTGGTGATGATGTCCAGCGCTCCCATTACCGTGGTTACCGCTAGCCGCGCCGTAGTAACCGTCCGCCACCGCTGCCGCCGCCGCCGCCACCATATTGTGCCGACCCATCGAACCGGCCGACGACAAGTCAGCGCCTGATCGCAAAAATCATTATTATTATAGCTTATAACTTATAACCCAACAAATTTCTCATTTTCATAAGGAAAGGTAACGACGAAGTAAACAAAAATACGGATACAGAAATAAGACTATATTTTGAAACTTTCAGATCATAGATGAATTATTTCGCTTATAATATATTATCGGTAGTATATAAACACTTAGGTATTTGATTGAGTTTATTTAATGCATTTTAGAGTGTTATTATACTACATATCTTAAAATTTGTTTTCAAAAAATGACTATTAAATAATAAACAAAATTAAATCATACATTGTATACTTAAGGAATAGATATAGTCAGTAGAGTTCCCTTCACTCAGTTGATTTTGCTCTGAATATAAGACGAAGTGTAAAAGTATAAATATTTGAATTTTAAAAATCTTCTATTTCATTTGCTATAACCTATAACACGTTGTGTAAAGGGCAATAATTTAAATAAACAAAAATATTGTTATGATAATCCAATTCTCTTATACTTCCAAGTCTTAAACTATTAGTTAGGTACCTGGTACCTCGGTACCTGCTATATAATATTATAGTATTCCGTATACAGGATGTAACAGATAAAACTGTCTTTTGGAATAACTTTTGTTCTAATCAATATTATTTTTTTTGATAAAGTTGGCAACTGTAGGTTAAAGTAGGTTGGACCTAAATAATCTACAAAAGACTGCCCAAAATATTTTTCAGTATATCCCACAGGTTTACTCTTAGTTCTCTAGACTTAAACAAAATCAACTGTATTGGTATCGTTCTTTATAATTTTTTTAATTGTGAAAAGTAATGCATTTTTTTTATATAATATAATAGTTTAGCCGGAAGAACACCTAAAAATTTATAATTTTGTTTCGTTGAACCTTCTAAGGATTTTTTACCTAAAATTATTCCTGCTGCGCTATTCCACTTGTAGTGGATTTAAATAATTATCTTTCACACCTCCCCATACTTTAGAGCCCATACTGAAAAATGGATTGATAATAGGCGAAATAAATCATACGCATCGTTTTCACCGGTAACAGATCTCTGAGTTTTATGAATTGATGGATTGTGGAACGATATACACGTCATATAAATGTGTAATTGACAATTGTAATCATTTTACATATATATCATAATAATATATTAAGACTATCATGCACCCGGATATCACAGGTAACGACTAATGATACGCTCAAAATTAGCATTGAACTTAACAATTGTATACATAATTTTAATATTATACGCACAATAACACCAGACATGCACCAGAGCATCATTTATTATCATATATACAGTCAGTATTTCCCTTGCAGGCGTATTGCGCACCTATAGAGAAGTTAAACCTAGCTCGGAAATTCGATAAGTGATAGCTATAAAAACTAAACATCAGCGTTAAATTTACCGACTCTTATTTTTTATAATTTGCATACATTTTTAAATTTATAATGAGAGGGAGTCAAGAAATCATATACGGGTTGTAAAACAATACTCTTGCGCCAAATTGAAGATGAAAGGGCCGAAAATATTACGGAATGTATAATATTATATAAGTAGGGTTCTTAACAATAAGATATATGATATATCCATTTTTTTTCCAAAACAATATGAGGACGACAATAGATCTAGCACAACAAAAGATAATTATATATTTAACGAACACGAGCATGCTTAGTACTCACTTCTAAGTTTAGTTTTATATTAAACGTCACCGATGATGAGATCGGTACGTTATAGCTGTACATACGAGTATAAAGTTACTGAACAAATGACATCGCGTGCACAATGGTTAAATGTGTTTACTACTAATTGAAACCTGTAATAAAGAATTCGTCGATCGTTAACGATCATATAGGTATATCGTGTACTTAACTAGTGCAGCCGGTGCTGGCATAATAAACGATAGGTGTGGATATTTAAAATCTTGATTTTTTTTATATTATAATTAAAAAATAAATGTTGATGTAGTAATCGATGCAGCAGCAAAACTACAGAGGTTTACCTAGATGCCCACATGTATATGTATTTAATTTATACAGAGTCAGGCCTATTGAGGGTTACTTAATTTATAGGTAGTGTGTTTAAAGATTTGTCTGATTTTTTTTTTTTGCTTTTTATGTTTACGGCGATTTTAATAGGATTGACTTTCACCGGAGTCGGATTCAGAACCACCCTGAAGCAATGTATATTTGGTACCCAAAATCAAGGAGCTATTAAAACAATATTTATTTCATGTTTAATATACTATATTAATATGTGAAAGATACCGCCCTAAAACAAAAGCTCCTTTTGCCCTTATACGAGTATAATATGGTAACCCGGACCGGTCCATCACCCATATT
The DNA here is from genome assembly GCF_019925205.1 of Metopolophium dirhodum. Lineage (NCBI taxonomy): Eukaryota > Metazoa > Arthropoda > Insecta > Hemiptera > Aphididae > Metopolophium > Metopolophium dirhodum. The sequence continues at coordinate 3,921,268 of NC_083562.1, forward strand.
TTCTAAGCAATTTTTAACGATTATCTCGTCTATCTAAGTAATTATCTTTATTGAAACCATATATAGCGTGCATAAAAGTTTACCTTGTCTTATCGAAGTCCCCACGAAACTGTGGTGGACAGAGCGGTAAGTGCAGCTGGGTTGGCTCGAATCTTCTCCGTCACTGCAACTGTCGTCGTCCTGTTGCTGTTGCGTTTGACACGAGTCATTGGCCAACATGAAATCTTGGGTGAAAGTCGAAGTCTTACTGAAATCGAAAACAACAACAATAATATTATTAGAGGCGCGTCCTGGATATTCTGTCAACGATTACTATCCCGTTGGTACACTGGGTGATAAATTACGAGGAGATATACTATATGAGCTGCATTTTGCATCAAATGTACACCACAGAACGAAAAATACAAACAAACCTATTATTAAATAGGTATTCAACGAGTAACAATTATTTAAAATAGTTCATGTGTGTTCTCAACGGTCATATGCATATAGATCATAGACCGATAGTCGACAGTACGATTTAAATTTGGTTACAGTCAAAAATAGATAGGTATAGTTTGTAAGATATTTAGTGAAACTTCTGAGTCGAATCTTCAAACTGAGCCCAAATCCAAAACGTTAGAATATTATTTAAATATTTGAGTTTTATAAGAGGTAAAAATTGAAAATTTCCAGTAGTTTTCAAAAGCGTCGGGAAAAACCAAAATAAAAAAATTAAGAAAAACGAACATTTTTATGCAAAACCAGTTTTTGACAAAATCGATTTTGGTTTTTTTTTGTCTAATAAGCAATAACCATAGATACTTTAAATTTTCAACAAATGTTTATATGGACATTTTTCACTGTGGATAGGCGGCCCACCGAGTACTATGAGAATACCACTATGAAAAAGCTCAACTTTATATGTTATAAAAGCTGTTAGCGTAGACTGTAGCTATACTGATTGATATATTTTAACATAATGCCCATAAGGTGCAGGTGCACCATGTAAATTTATTAAATCATAAGTAATATATAACTATTTAGGTATTTCTCCTTTTGTTTGGTCGATATTTGTACTAAACATCTAACTAAAATTTATTAGGCAGCAGAGATCTATTTCAGGAGGATATACATAAGAAGGCGCTCATCCCGGGTGGAAATTTTGTATTAGGGGTGTCACCTTTTTATATGAGCGTACTATTGCGTTTATAATATTATACCGAAAGTATAAAAATAAATATTAGGTATAATACTATAATGTAACAAACTACTTAAACTACCATTAAGTACTAATTATACTATTGCTTATTGAAAAGATAATTTGTTATAGGTGATAATTTTATTTTATTTTTCTTAGTTGAAATTCTTTTTCCATTTAATCATACATTTTATAATATATTATTATTCTGAATAAATCTCTTGTATTAAGAATAAATATAGTATAATATACTCTAATAGGGTACCTACATTTAGATACATTTTTACTATCTATTTTATCTATAATACTTATATAGTTTAACGTGATGTTGATGTATTTTGTTCATATTATAGTCGACCATAATATTATAAGACGTTATATGAAAAAAACCATGGATTATCAGCACTTAATTTACGCATTTCCCACCGTGATTACTGATTAATATTACTACATAATAGCTAACATAATTTTACTGAACTTATTTCAATCACGCTACTTAAAATATATTAAATTAAATTGTTTTGTATATTAGGCTAGAATGACATATAAATATATAACTCATATTAATATATACCTTCTTTACTATAAGCATTTAATAATTTTTGTATAAAACATAATTTGTATGATTAACTTAATAATTCGACGTTTTTAAGTTGACTATTAACTATTAAATATGAAATGCAATACCTAAGTTTACAATATGAAATCCGTAATCATGTTATTTATTTATATATACTTACTTATAACAGAGTGACGGCGACGAGGATGAAGAATCGGCTTTAGTGGTCACAACGTGACCTCCACTTCTGAGCAAATCGGGTGATTGTTGCTGGTGCTGTTGCTGTTGCTGGTGATGATGGTGAAAACCGTAAATGTTGTGCATGTCCGGTGTTGGTGCCATCGAATGGTTCATTATAATAACAGTATTACGGTTGATTGGTAAGTCGTATTAGTTGCAATATGGGAAAACATTAAAACAAAATAATTTCCAAGTGAACAATTTCGAGTGAGGTTGTTTATTTTCTATTGCAAATCTGCCCGGTTTTTGGCGAGCGAGATCCAACGACTGACTGATCGTCAATCGGTGAAGGAGACCTATTTAAAACCGATGCTCGTCCCTTTGCGCTTGGAGCTCACCCCATTTGGGCGGAGCCAAAGCGTTTCACGGGAAAATGGCGGACCATCCCTCCGCTGAATTAATCGTGTCTGTATCTGAAAGCCTGACTGCTGCAGGTTATTTCTTTCGATATCTGTGTTTAATTTATAGTCGGATGGTAGAACAAAAAAAACTAGTTTTTCCAAATAATTAACAAATTAAAACAAGTGATGAAGAAAAACGTAATCGCGTATTCTCGTACAAGGAACAATGCTTTCTGAATCTCGTAATTGCAGATTTTTAAATGTGCCTATATTTTATAGAAATAATGTTAAATAATATTGGTTGTTTAATCGTTATACAGGTAAAAAAAAATCTTTACGGCATAATAAATTGGAGTTATTCATAGTTTTCTTTTTATCAAAATGATACAAAAAATGAATTGTAAATGTTCAATAAACATTTTTCTGGTACCACATAATATTAAAATTAATATTTTTTCTCACAATTTACAAACTGTTCCAATATATGCTAAATAAGCTAAATATTCTTAAATATGCAAAATAAAAACTTTTTCATATTAAGAAATCGTATAAGACTGCCTAGACTCAGTTACTATACGTAAATCCAGTCTTTACTATTAAGTAAATAATAGTTTTGTACATTTATTATTATTTGCAAAGTATCCTCGAGTTCAAGCAATGATTATTGCTAATGTATTAAATGTCATATATTATATAAGTATAGCCAGTTTTCTGTCAACCCTGCAAAGAATAAAGTAATTAGTAATTAGCAGGGCTAGGATTTATATGCAAAAGCATGTTTTTTTTGCGACTTCTGATTTTGTCAGTAATGTCCACGAATCACCTCATGATGAGATAAATGGTGGTATTTTTATTTTGCATGTTTTTGCATATTTTGGATGAAATGCATATTATTGCATATATTGAATAAAATTAATATTATTGTACGTTTTGATTATAAGAATGCGAAAAATAAATGTTTTATAGTAAATTTCATAATACTTGGTTTTTTGTCAAACATAAATTTTATTTTTATAAATACAATCCTATGGTACAATAGGTATGCGATAAAAGATTAAATAATTTGACATTCATTTTCGAAAATTTGAAAAAATATGTGATCGTAGCATGTAACACTCGTAGTGAATGTGAATTATAAAATTTATTTCTAAATTATTTTTTTTTCTCAATTATATTATATTAAGACGCCCGATGCCGATGCCATTTTGTCCTCAAAAATATATTCTGCGGGAATAATGATACTACCTTATAGAATCAACCAAATTTCATAATTTTTTATTTAATTGCTAGAGAGAAATATTCTACAGCCCGCATCGATCTCTGTTTTTCAATATTTCATTCTCAAACTTTATAATATGTCTAAAAAAATACAAGATAAAAAGCATTTTTTTTACAAATTTTTAATACAATTATTTGAAATAAAATACAAAATCAAAGATTGGTGTGGGCTGTAGGAAGACTTCTTCTTTCAGATAAAAAAAAGTCATCAGAATCCGACAATTCTACAAAGCTTGAGCGTTATTCCCGTAAAGTCGTTTTTTTTTCGATATAATACACCCTATCAACTCCCCCCCCCCTAAATAGGTATTAGGTAGTAGATTAGTGTAAAAGTCTTATAATTGAAGTGGCAACTAAAATATAAAATTTAATTTTCAAATTTTATAGAATTGTGAAAAATTTGAAAAACTGGTAACGTGATCCTAAAGACGAACAGCTAATCACTGATGTATTTCAACAAAAAAATATTTTCTTTGTAACTATGTTTTTGTGTTTATCTTATAAAAATTTAAATGCATATTTTTGCATATTTTGGTAAATAAAATGCATATTTTACCGTTTTTTATTGCATACAAATCCTAGCCCTGGTAATTAGTAAATGGTATTCAATAACATAAAGTGATTGATATGCATATGCCGGATGTTCAAAAAAAGACAACATGAAACACTTTTGAGACATTCCTATACGGGGTATAAAAAGTGTATAATTACTAAGTAATAATATAATGACTACAAACTACTGCCTAATACATTAATATTGTTCTTGACGAATTCTTATTCAATTTAAATATTTTATAAACCGTAAGATTAATAGCATAATATATTGTTCAATGGGAGTATTATAACGAGCATATGTATAGGCGTATATATTTTTTTTAATTTTAGGAACAAGTACAACACAACTGAAAAATCGTTGACTACAATCTTTTAAATTGCCACAAAAAATTCAAACATTCAAACCGCTCGCATTTATTTCTTCACCAGAACTTTTTGTCCTTTCACCAAGTTGACATTGATCGATGGACTTTGCGTATCGCTTCATGTTGGAAAATTATGTTGGTATCGAACTACCCACCCCTAAATTATTGACAAATACTACAGGTGCAACAGCTATATGCATATATTATATTAAACAATATTTCCCAAAAAAGTTTTTCGTGTAGATTTTTAAGCATTAAGCATACTGCTATGGCTAAGTATAAATTGTTCTTAAAAGTTAAAAATTGATTTTCCTGCTTGAGTTTTAAGAAAACCTATGTTATCGAACTTCAACTGTCTAAATCGAAATTGCTGTGGCACCGAGAACACAAAATATGTAATATAGGTACATAATATATATCTAACAATGACCATGATGCAGACCCGAATCAGTGTGGTCTTAATAAACACGTAAAGTACCATATATTATGTATATAATTTATTATAAGATGTAAATTATATAGAATCTGTAATTTATTGTTTGCTTTTGCAATCATTGTTTAAATTTAAAATCATGTCAATTTAAGAGACATTTTAAATTAAAGTTTAGTTTTAGTTGGTGAAGACATATTTTTATTTACAATACGACATAATACGTAAGACAAAGTTCTATTTAAACATATTTCTTATTTATTTGTTTTGTTTTTCAACTACTGTTGTTGAACATTATACATGTTATCGACCTAAATCGATACCTATTCGAAATCTTCTTATATGGTCAATGGATATTTGTAAGTCGAAGTGAATGTATATTAATGTGCTGTGCGAATTACTCATGTTATATTAATATACATAGTATTGAAGAAAAATAATAAAATATTTACCAAGCACTACGCAATAAACACACACAAACACAAAGAGTGAGTAAGAGGGTGCGGAGGGTAAACGTAGGTACACCTACTACACAAGTCGTGCATTTGACACATACCATAAAATAAACTCCCCGTATATATATATAGATATAGTGTGGTATATAGTGGTTGCGGTATGTACGCAAGTCGGATGGTATAAAAGGGCGGTGGCGAATATTCCAGTTCGCGAATCGACCTGTCACACGCACACCGACCAATCAGATACGGTACTGCAGTAGAAGTTGTTGATCGATGTACACAAATACGCAGTCGAGCTTTAATGAATGAGTGAACATTTTAACAGTGTATATTGTAAATGCTCGTGGCGCGTAAGTCCACTGTGGACTTAAAACTGTCTTTATTAGATTAATATTTGGAAAAAAAATGATTGGCTTACAAAATATTATTTTTCTAGTTGGAAAAAAAGTCTACGAAACTTTAATAAATGTCTACCCCGCCCAAATATCGTGCATGAAATAATTCTAGGTAACACTGATTAGTTATCATTGATAAAAATTACTTAGCCAAATCAGTTAAACCTAACCTTTAAACACCAACCTATACTTATCGTCAACATTTTAGTCTATTCGCACCAATCAACAGAATATTAATTTCAGGTAACTCAATACCCGAATAATCCATTTATTCCATGATAACTTAACCAGGTTAAAATCACTGATTTAATTGTAAACGTACCTATAAAATGTTTAATATTTAGATAAGCACATGTTACTATGTATTTTATTTTTTGTTTGTACCTACTAATTGAAAAATAACTGTTATCTGAGCCATAAGTATTCATACAGAGACGCAATATTAATATATAATGAACAAATTGTCGTACATCGCACCGATAATAATTGAATGCATACCACTATATACGAGTGAATTTGACAATGTCAACATATTTTGTTTAGAATTATTAACTTTAGAATGATGTGTAGGTATGTTTATTTTTTTATTTTTGTGTCAGACAACACGATAAGTAATCGAGATAATGCTTCGCTTCTCAATTTCTGTAACTTTTCCAAAGGTAAATTGAATCTATTTGGTGCATTCGACAGGTCAATATTTAAAAATCTCAGTAGTTATCAAAGCGCCGGGAAAAACAAAAAAAACATTTTTTACGCAAAATTGGTTTTTGATCAATTCGATTTTAGTTTTTGGTGTAACTCTACCTTACGGCTTACGGTAGATACATTAAATTTTCAGTAGATATTTATAATAGCATTTTCTACACACCATACAATTTTCAATATACTTTGAGTCATGATGTGCTTTTTATAGGCATAAAAGACATTTTTTTTAAATTAATGTCGATACAATTTTCGAAAATATTTTCCCTCGGTCATAAATCTTGGAACTTTTATACACGATTCCTCGTAAGTTGTTGTTAGTGGAAATTAAAATAAAAAGTTTGTAAGTCCACAATATTTTTTTACTAGATTCTGAAGTAAAAATCACAAACATTTTCAAATTATTTTGAGTTAGAAATTTATAAAAAATTTTCTTTTTATATCTAAGATTTTAAAATGTATTACTATATTCCTCATAAGTTTTTCTTCCTTTATAAATAAAAAAAAAGGTGGGCAAGTGGGTGTCGATCTGCTGTACAGTAGTGCTAACTGTAATGGATGGTGTTAAATTTGAATTCAATGATATAATATCATTGTATATGAAAAAAGATTCTGACCGTAAACGTCAGTCAGCCTATGGTATTACTAAGTATATTTGGTTATATTATTGTGAATAAAATAATTTATATACAACCTATTTACGTGGAACGTTGTTTTTTTTCAATTTTCAATCTTTAGCTATAAAAGTTGAACATTTTATAAATTTTCAACTACAAAATAATTATTACATTTTGTCAATTATTCCCAGTCAAGTGCCACTGGCTTTTTACTCACGTACTCATATTATTGTAACTCTGATCAAATATGCTAATTGTCAAAATTCGAACTTTACATGCTTTAAATTGTGTCTATATATTTTTAATATTTTTCAACAACTATTTTAACAATAAATCAGGAGCCTTGCATTAAATTTTCACGCTTTTTTACCCAACAAATAAAATTTTTTTGATATTTATAAAAAATAAACTAATAAAATTGAAAACAGACAATGTCCGTAAACAGCTCAAAAAGAGTGATATTTTCAAAATGTTATGGTGTATAGAAAATGAAAATATAAATATTCAGTAAACTGTTAATGTATCTACAGTTATTTGTTTTTGAATAAAAAAACCACCACATGAGAAATCGAGTGAATGTCCAATATTTAAACTTCAAACGCTCATAAAAATTTAATTTGATTTACTTATGGACATTTCTTTTTTGATAAAAGTAGACAAACTTATGAATAATCTATTATATTAAATTTTCATATCTTAGATTTAAAAAGAAAATTTTTTATGAATATTCTCAACTCAAAATAATTTACTAATTTTTGTGATTTTTCCGTATTTTGTCAAGACTTGAACTTTAATTGCTTATAAAAAAGACTATGACCAAGGATTTTTAATGTTTTTTAAATGTCATTGTAACAATATAGTGGGAGCCTTCATATCATTGAATTCAACTATTTTCACCAAATATTTACATATTTTTCATACGTGGTAAAATCTTTTTGAGCTATTTATAGCCACGAGTAAGTGTTTAAATGTTCAAATTTTGTAAATTACTTTTCATTTAAAAATTCATAAAAGTTTTTCTTTTCATAGCTAACATAATCCGTCAATCCTATTAGGGGACTTAACCACTCCTTGTTTATGAAATGTTGATCACCATATTGATGTTTATACAATTTATACTGTACACTAGCTTTAAGCTCGTCCCGTTTTATAATATAATAAATAAATAATAATAATATAATAGTTTTTATGATAAAAAGTTAATAAAATATTATAAAAAATAATTTGTGTCAGTAGTATTTTCAGTGGAAACCTGCACGGATATAGTGGAATTAGCGAATAGGACCCAGGTCATTGTGACACACCCGTACAAACTACAATTAATCGTCTGTAAACGGCGGCGCAAATTGATTTATACATATTTTATTAAAATATAGATTCGCGGCATTTGGAGCGACGGTGGTGTGGTCAAAATCCGCCAAAACGGAAATCGTACTAGCCTTTGCACATAATAATAAGAGTACCTATTTATTATATTACGTGGCCATTATTATAATGCGGAAAACCGTGAGAAAAACAATTCCGGCATCCGAGAAGAACGGGTTGTGTGTGGGCGGCGAAACGGTACGACTCTTCGGCGACGGCGTTCACGTCTCCCACCCCCGCTCGCCCCTACGACAATCGGGCGGCTGCACCGGTGGCGTGTACCGGGCGGACTGCCTTCCGTATAATAACCACGTAATGTATAATATTATTTTATTTTGATCGTGTGACGGACACGGCCAATTTGGACGCGATAATAACAGGGAAGCGTTGGCGGAAAGCGGCGAGAGAACCGTGAAAAGGAAAAAAAAAACGCGTATTACAACACAATAATAACAAATCCCTCAAGGGTAAACAAAGATTGGGCGCGGGAACGTCGATGAGCCCGCCACTACCCTATTTGTATAACGCGCGTTATACATTATATTTTGTGTTTACACGTGCGGCGGCAGTGCGTACACGACGTATATGCGTCGAATTTCGACCGGGCCCACCCCTTTTATTTTGTATAATTTTTTTTTGCCTACCGGTCGCTGCACGAAGCCCGCGGCCGATATATTATTATATTATCGTTGTCGTTCGTAATTAGCCGGTGTTTTTTTTTTTTTTATTTCGATTTCGACGGACGGCGACGACGACCCGCGATCGGTCCTGCAGCAACGCGAAAACTGGTGATTGCAGCAAACTATCCTGCCCCGATTTCCGTGTGCTGCAGGTGTGACTACAAAATAATTTTATATACGAGTAAACCGCAAGCGTGCAATGATCGTTATGTTTTAATTTTTTTTACGATCATCTGCAGTTATCATATGATTACACTGAAATCGATTATGCCGATGGTAGACGTGATTCTCATATTAGTCATATTTTATCATCAAAAAACGTTAGGAAATCCAAAATCTCGTAAATTAATATTTTTACGAAAGTTAGTTTTTAGTAGTAACTAGTAGCAGTGGCATCCCCTGAAATGTCTAATATGGGGGGGGGGAGGATATACTCATTACTCATCTTTTGTGAATATACGTTTTTTTTAGTTTTAGCTGTAGGGAAATTGTTATAATTATTAAAGATTAGTATTATTGATGCCAGCAGAAAAAGATACACTTCTGAAAACAATAAAGTTATACACGTGTTTGTAATTATTGTTTGTTTATTATAAGGTCTCATTATACATTACTTAAGTTTATCAACAAATATTATAATGATTTTTGATTGTACAACGTAGTTTTGAATTTTTTAAGAATATTGAAATAATTTCAATTGAATCATTTACTATTGTTACAATAATGAATTATAGGTAATCAATGGTACGAATGTACGATATTACCCTATCTTATTTAAAATGATCGATCGCTGAAGTAATACACTTTTCGATATTAATTGAGTATTAGCACAGACCAAATATTTCACTTAAATGATGCGTACATTTAAAAGGGCACAAGCATATTGTATATATAGCCAAGTATATTTATGCTGATAAAATGTCAATTGCAAAAAATAAGCCGTGCAACCCTTATCAATTATTTCAAAAATAAATCCAACAATGTGTGTAAAAAAGCGTAATGATTTTAGAAGGGTTGCGGACATAATGGTTAACAATATTTAACTTATTTTAAAACGCTAGGGGATAATTCTATTAAATGAATTTGAAATAGTGTTTTTTATTTTTCATAATATATATTAATAAACGTTGAGCGCACATTGATAGAACCATTCAAACGGGTTAGACTGAAATAATCAATTTCTTCACTTATTGAATACTGTCTAAGCGTCTCTAACTACTTTTTTGGTTAGAGAAAAAAGATGAATTTAGGTACCTCTTTAAAATGACGAAAACTCTCTGTGGCGAGCACTCCTTCCGCCAAAAATGTCGATAGAAAATAAAAGTACAACTATATTAAAACCTAACACGTCTGTTTCGTTTTTATTTAAAATGTCGTGAAATTTACCTCTTAAGAAAAACATTTCCAGGCTACGAATTCTAGTACCTATTAACGAAATTAAAGCATAGACATTTTTGTTTCTGTTTTTCAAAGTTTCCCATGGTTTTTTTTAAGGTAGGTGCGTCTTTGGCTCTATGCAAATATAAATTATAATACATATTTCTGTTTTACCTTCTTTGCTATATAATAATTGAGCCGTATAATTGTTTAAATGTTGGTATAGTTTAGTTTTAATGTATATACAACATATATTATTTTACATATTTGAGTATATTTAATTTAATTTAGTAAGTAGGTATTTATATTTTTTATTTATGAGCATTGCTGCTTGCTGTATGCCTTTCTACACAGATGGAAAATAATTTCGTTTTCTCAATGGACTCAAGTCAAACAATGCACCATTGAATAACAGACCATTATTCTAAAATTTTAAATATAAATAATAGCTCAATTATTCGAAAAATTAGTAATGCTTAAAGTGGAATTTAATTATCTGTTGATTATTGAAAATTATTATTATTACCAGCAAATGCATCAGCCTTCTCTTTAAATATATATTTAGGGACCACCGTTCATATTTCATTAGGTATAATATTTTATTGAAATTTGGTACGTAACAAAACAGTTTGGTTAACTCTTTATGGGCATCACTACAAGAACATGTATCGTGGGGCCTATTAGTTGAAACGAAAAAAAAATATATGTAGGTACTCGTTAGTACGAAAAATAAGAAACAAAATTTTTTTATGTTTGAGAAACAATAATATAATTATTTTTAACATTATTTTAATGCACAAAGTTGCAAGAAAAAAGTAGTTTAAAATTTAGAAAAAACAATAAATATTAATAGCAACAAAAATATGGTTTTTAGAAAAAAAAAACATCAGACAATACACATTGGCGTGTTGAGGAGGGAGTGGATACATAATGAGTGATGACGTAGTGGGTGCAAATGATGTTGGTATATGGTAAATGTTTAAATGTTGGGCCACTGGTCTCCTGTACAACGTCCTCACAGCCGCGAGCCGGTCCCACGGGACGAATTTGAGAAATTACCCCTAGACTATGTTCCACCGAAATTAGACTTGTGCCAATATATTAGCATTAATTATTATGTTAGATAATGTGGATTTAAGTTTAAATATAATTGAATATATATTTTTATTCAATTGTTTTTGTACTTTCTCAAACCACGAGTGTTTGTTTTACGCAAACATGCATTTACAATAATTTTATATGACAGCCTACGTTCATAACAGCGTTTTCGATACCTTTTGTTGGAGACGTTCATTTTGAATGGGTCGACAATTAGTTATAATATATAGGTGCCAGGTTAGGTTAGGTTAGGTTAGGCCAGGTCCGGAAGAAGATAAAATTTTCAATGTGACACGAATACACGATCACTATGCATATTATGTATTATGTGTGACGTTACACATAGGCGCAAGTAGGCCAATATTTTTAGGGGTGCACAAATTGTAAAGAATTCCCAGACCTTCAGACCCTTACCACTTTATACCTATCTATCAACAATAATTTCAAATGTATAGGTATTTCTGTTTACCTATGGACGGCGCGCGTCTTCATAATCATTTAGTTTCTTCTTTCTTCTTCCATTAACTGCGTTCAAAAGAGATTTTATTTTATATTGTGGTACGAGGACATATTATTATTATTTTCAAAACTTGAAATGATACAACCTACGTGGATTTAAAAAGGTTGATAACCTGTGCCCCTATCGAGAATCCACATCGAAACCGAATAGCGGAAGAAAACGATGAAAAGGGACGATATACAATATTATTATACTGACCCGAAGTGTGCAGAAGTGGGGACCGGGCGAGGGTACCGGTGTAAATTAAAGTGTAAATTACGATTTGCATAATAATAATATAATGAACTCGTGTCGATTTGTGCGCGCACTATAATATTGATACCGGGTATCGGGTTGATAACGTCACCGCAGACCAAACCGAAAATCCGGACGTCCGCGTGCGCGTTGTTCGCGCTAATAAACTATAATATTATATATACGTTCATAAAATATATAATAATATCTAAAGTATTATAATATTATAATAGAATCGATGCCGGCGGCGGACGTCGCTGTCAATCACATCTCGTACAACAATCATAATAATATGTGTGTGCCGTATCGTCGTCGTCGTCGTTCGTTTTTTTTCTCGTCTACATAATTGTAAAAACTTAATTAATTCAAATCCGCAAATTTAACCGCCGCCGCCGCTGGTATAGGTGTTGGACCGTGTACGTGTGTTCGCGGCGTGTTCGTCCGCGTTCGGATATTATGCAAATCAGGCTCGCGGTCGTGGCGTATATTATTTAATATATTGTATTATATTGTACAATGTACATATATATTTATCGGTCTCTTACGATTGAAATTTTAAAAAAAAAACTCGCTCTCGATCCGAGTAAAACGTGCCCGAGGGATTACGAAAAATTATTGTCCGGTCGGTCGGACGCGCACGTGTCGCGCACGGCACTTTGGTCGCGCGCCGCGGCCATACGTTCCGGACGCACCGCCGCCGCAGCCCTCGAGGAAAACAATAATAATAGTATGCAATTCGGCCGGCGGCGGACGACCGCGACACAAACAAACACAACAATTGGTCGGTTCGTTGAACACGACCAGTCGACGACGACGTCAGCCGCGGTCGGACCGGATTTATCAAAATAATACAATAAATACGAATTTTATAATCGATGGTAATCACATTTTTTTTTCTCTCGTAAATCCGACAAAGCCATCAAAGTCCCGTCGAGAGAGATTGACGACAAAAAAATAATTTCATCAAACAACGTATACCGCTAGGACGTTATACGATAAATATTTTTTTTGCGATGGACCTTTCAACCTTTGTAAAGTAATTTGTCGTAAAACCGCGTATAATAATATTATTTAGGTTTCATTTATTGAGTATTATAATAAAATCCAAAACAACTAGGTAACAAGCAATATACAAAATATTAAGTATATAAGTTATTTAAATGTTTAGACGAATCTCTTCTTATAAGTAGTTGTAATGCTTATAATTTTTACCTAATGATTATAATATTATATTTGATGTTATTTATGGTCTTAACAGCATATTTTAGAAAATATATTTATATATCATTCTTATAATATTAAAAATAACGAAGTTAGGAATTAACACCTACTGACGTCGTCACGTCGGTCAGGTATTTCTCCACAGACCCATTTCATAAAATCTAGTACAGTTCTTAGAACGACACGGACGTAGGTCAAAATATAGGTAGGTAATGAAAAAAAGTTTTCTCAGCATCATATCCATTATAACTCTAACCTCTAGGGATTGGAAAAACATTTTTAAAGAATAAACTGTATATTTTGTCATTTTGATACATAAAAATCTAATCATAGTATTTCAACATTATCATTACCTACCGGAAAAAGTAACGTGAAAATTCCTAGGAAGTGGAGTGGCTTTACCAGCTTACGAAAATATAAAATATTGTACATATTTTATAATTATGTTTATCTAAATGATTGCAATATTGCGGTTACACATATAAATATGGCATACACATTTTTCACAAATATATTTATTAAAAATACGAATCTTTGGCCTGGACAACGTCGGGCGGGAGAGCTAGTATGTCTATATGCGTATTATATTAAATATGTAGATTCATTTTCTTCCGCGAAGTCTATTGGATATTTCGTTTTCAAAAACGTGGTCCAGCCCCAGCTCGACAAATATTTTCAAGTCCCAATCGGTCAAAAGTCTGTCTCGACCTGTAAACAGAAATACTATAGGACCACGACGAATCGACGAATGTATCATGGTCAGACGTAATGAATATGTCTACGATAAACATTTCGCGAAGTTATAACGTCATAACTCATAATCGTGCGTATAGCCGCGGATAGACAGAGCTCTGTGGTGGCAGGGGGGGGGGGGGGGGGGGGTGGATGACGGAGGCGCTCTCGAGACTCGTTATAGTCCGTCGCCGCGATTAATTGTCACGCGACACAAAGGCGCTCGTCCCTCGGAGCACCACGATACGCGTAGGTACACATACGTATTGTGTTTAATACGTCTTGTCGTCGGGAGACGATGGTAATAATATATCACGTGCGTGGGCTATCCGCGATACGGTAAACACGCCGTATAATATATTAATCGACGGTGGCTGTGCGCCGACGACAACGACTCGTTAAAGTCGCGTGTCGGTCCACGCGGTATGTAAACACACTCGACGGAGTGCGGCACGTGGGAGAATAAAATGTAGTACAATAATAATATAATACAATATTACAATGCACGACATTTCCGCGACTGTTCACTATTTTGCACACACTCGCCGACACGCACTCGTAAAATATTTCCGCGTGACATTTGTTTATAGCAATAAAGCGAAACAGTGTCCGCTGCACCGGCGTGTGTGTGTGTGTGTGTGTGATTTTCTCGTTTTTCCGAGAGGGCCAAGTCCGCCCGATTTTCACTGCATTGTACACAGTCGCACACACACGTACACTCGAACTCACACACGCCGCAGTGAGGGTAGGTTTTTGGGTTACGTCACGACGAGCACACGCGCCGAATTAGAACGAGACCGGATCGGCGGCGGACTGCGATGCACATAATATGATAATATTATACGAGCGCGGCGTATAATGAATGACCGGAGACGACCGCGCCGTATTAGCGACGGCCCATTAACCGCCGCACCGTCGCGGGTTCCCACAACAATTCGCGGTTAGCGGTAGTGGTGGTTACACCGCTGCAGCGGGTACAACAGATATTATAATATTATATTATTGTGATGAGACCGCGGCGCGACGAGTCGGTACTTATGTTTTTTTTTTTTCGGCCCGGGGCGCAAATATTTGCACAATATCCTTTTCGGGGGAGACGACCCCCTCGACCCGCGCCCCATACTCGGGGGGTATATCTTTGTATATTTTATATACCTACTATTTTATACCGATGCACAACAATCACGTTGACGGGTACCGCTGCCCGTCCGCCGTTTTTGTTTTCTCTCCTCCGTATCCCTGCAGGCTTGTTTTGTGCGTGTGGGCCAAATTTAATTTCATAAAATGTACACCTGAAGTCGACCGCGATGACTGTGTAAACATAATATTGATGGGAACGGTAAACACGAATCAGCCGTGGTATACTAATATACATAGCACGCGCTCTTGCTGCTGCCGATGCACGTGACCTCCACTGCGCTCGGGTATATACCGCGATATATAGTCACATCGATCATTTAAAACCAGGATTTAAAATAAATTGCACTGTCGATTGGTTTACCCGCAATACCCATATGATGTCTATAGGTAATAGGTATACTTTTAAATATATATATTATGTAAAAGTTCAAATACACACTCGAAAATCGTCGAAACTACTATTATATATATATATTATATTATATGCACATATTGTACACAAAATTTCTCTGAAGACTTATTGAAAAACTTGAAAAATATTTACATAAAAAAATTTATTTTTATCGACGTACCATATATGTATACCTACCTACAGTTTAACAATTTGCTTTCAACTTCAAACAGTTCAAACGGACATTTTCAAACAAACCTATTGCAAGGAATTGTTAGACTTTTCTTTTCTTTTTCAGTTGTACAAATAGACTATAGTGTAAAGTGTTGACAAATGGGAGGTTATTTATTCATTGAATGTTACTTGTAATGTGCCTAATGGAGTGTTGCTTGTAACGTGTTTGGAATGTTTAACCTAACGGCTAACCGATAACGTGTATGGAATTATAATATGATATACTTGTAATGTATTGTTTGTAACGATATTTATATTATTCTTTATTTTATTTTCCTGGGTAGGTAGGTAGGGTAGATACGCTTATTTTATTTTCCTGGGTAGGTAGGTAGGGTAGATACGCGATTGTAGATTAGACATTTTGTCTGGTTGATGTAAGTTAAGATGAGCATTGAGCACTCCACTCTGTATATGGCATATGCCCATTTTTGACTACACGTACGATCGTGATTCGTGGCCGGTCGACCAAACATAAAAGGAAAACAAGTTTTTTCAACGGTCAATATTAATATACGCGTTAACATTTTTGTAGACGAGCCTATAGTGTTATATTATAATACCTTTTTGGATACTCAAAAGTCAAAACTATGGAAAAACACAAAAATCGACTGAGAAAATTAGTGTAGGCACTTTTATGCCTTATAACCATATTGATTAGTTCGTAGCCAATCAAAAGATTTGACCGCAGTATATCGCGTAATCACGTGTATTGGCCATGCAGTGTTCGACTGTGAAAGGGTTGACGGTGGCTTTGCGACGACATATGACAAACGATCAAAACCGTTTCTGCGGTCGTCCGCATACTGCATGATACGACATATAGCAATACAAAATTGTATAGCAGCAAGTCGACGACGACGATGACGACTGGTCGAGTGATCGAGTTGGGTCTCGTCTGCGGGAGACTTGTGCTCGGTGAGAGGGTTGCGCGGGCGGATCGTTTGTGTCCGTCGCAGATTCGGCGTGGAAAAAACGAATAAATAGGAAACGTCGTCGACGGTTTCAAGTGGACGCGTGTCCGACACGCGTACCGATAATTATTTATTTATGTTAATCGGTGGTGGTGCCGCCGAACACGATGATGACTGCAGCAGACGGCGTTACCCCATCAGCACCCACAAGTATGAATTTCATAACTATTTAGATTCCGAACGGATTCGGTATTGATTTATGTTTTTTCGTTTTTGTTTTTGTGTCTATATACGCGGTATAGCCGATGTAGTGATTAGGAAAATTATTCAAAGGTTTTTGGTAGTAAGTTATAGAGACCAACTAGGTTTACCTAGTTTACAGATAAAGTACCTATAAATTCACCCGGTAGATTAGTCACATCAGCCTCTATTATACTAAGTGGTGATCGGTAATTCAAATGATTATTATATATCTACAAATAAGTTTTTTTCATCAAAATCACGTACAATAGGTCATATATTATTACATCTATCACGATATTAGAGATATTCGATTAGAACTACTCTGCTGTACATTTGGTGTCGAATTTTGTCGTCATTCCGTATACGTACACTGTGTACCTATGTGTTAAATTTGAATTCAATGATAAATAATAGCATACGTGGAGTTTTTATTGATTTTATAATATATTAATTGTGTTAATCAAAGTACTGAAGAACGGAGTGAATAGGTTCGTTGTATAAATAAATAAGCATAAATAAGCTTAAAATGAATCTTGTAATATTTTTAAATTATCATCATTTTTAAAATACCGTAAATTATAATAATATAAACGTAAAAGTTTCAAGTAACACATAAACAGTGTATTATATAAACCTAATCAGCCTAACAAATTAAATATTATCAGTGCACCCCAAACGACTCCCTAAGAAAAAGGTTTTACGAACAGATGAATTTCCAAAAGGCTCCAGTCAAAAAAGGTATTACGAACAGGTAAATTCCCAAACGGCTGACGGTAATACCAGTATACCGATTTGAGGCCGATATATCGTACTATCGTATAAGTACCTTTGTTTAATTTAAATTGAAATTGAAAAAAAATATATATATGAATTAAAATACACCTAAATCGAAAAGAAAACAGGGGCTAATTGGAAACATTATTGACGAATTTTAATCGAATGAAATAACACGTATTGATTAAATAAAAATATAGTGACTCAAAAATTTATTCAATGTCCAATTTTTTATATTTTTAGTTTTTACATATACATCCATTTTTTTTTACTTTTAACTCTAAAATTGAAAACTCTAAAATTATTTTAATAACAATTAGTTCACAATATATGATTCTTATAACTAGAGCTCGGGTGTTTATAAATTAGCATATTTTTTTCGCGCAGCCAGAATTACACCGGAGTGAGATATAAGTTTGATTCTTGAAGTCTATATTAGAAATAGGCAAACTATTTTTGCATATTTGACATTTTTGAGCATATAAATGCATATATTGCCAATTTCTAGATTTAGTGGCATTTAAAATATTTAAATATAATATTATAAACATAACACTTTTTACTACCTAATATGTATTTTAGTTTATATTTGTATTTTTATTTATAGTATTTTATTTCTTTTATGTATTTTGCTATGAAGTTATTTTAAAAGTTATTCTGAATCACTATTATCCCATTTTTTGTAATTGTTTAAAATAGATATAATATTTAGTATACATTTGATAGTGTTCATAATTTATTTTGAATTAATATTAACTTTAAATTTTGTGTATATTTTTTCATTTTTTTGCATATATTTTTGATACATTTAAAGGCATATATTAGCATATTTTTAAATTTTTAAATGCATATTTTAGCATATTTTAGATTCTGAGCGAAGCGATGAATGTATTGATTTTACAATGATGTGTGTGTTTTTTTTTTATGTTTTTTTATTTTTGTGTCTGTCATCACCTTTTAGGACAGTAAAAGTGCTTGGATTTTCTTCAATAGTAACTTTTCTGATAGGAAAGTGAATCTAGTTGGTACTTTGGGGGGTCAAAAGTAAAAATTTCCCAGTAGTTTTCACAAGCGACGTGAAAAACAAAAGAAAAATTAAGGAAAAATGGGAATTTTTACGCAAAATCTGTTTTCGAGAAAATCGATTTTGGTTTTTCGTGTAACTCTAAAACAAATGACCGTAGGGACATGAAATTTTGACTGAATGTTTATATTAGCATTTTCTATACACCATAAAATTTTGAAAATATTTTGACTCTTTTTGAGCTGTTTACGGCCATTGTCAGTTTTCAATTTTTTTAGTTTTTTTTTCTATAAATATCAATAAAATTTTATCTGTTGAGTAAAAAAGCTTGAAAATTTAATAGAAGGCTCCTAGGTTATTGTTTCAAAGGCAGATGAAAAAAATTAAAAATCCTTAGTCACAGTTTTTAATTATAAGCATTTAAAGTTCAAATTTTGACAAAATACGGAAAAATCACGAAAAATAGCAAATTATTTTGATGAGAATTCATAAAAATTTTTCTTTTTAAATCTAAGATTTGAAAATGTAATATAAGATTACTCATAAGTTTGTCTACCTTTATCTTGGATTTTCTTCAATAGTAACTTTTCTGATAGGAGAGTGAATCTAGTAGTTAAATGTCCCAGTAGTTTTCAAAAGCGCCATGAAAAACAAAAGAAAAATTAAGGAAAAACGGGAATTTCTAAGCAAAATCTGTTTTCGAAAAAATCGATTTTGGTTTTTGGTGTAACTCTAAAACAAATGACCTAACCTACGTACATGAAATTTTGATTGAATGTTTATATTAGCATTTTCTATACACTATAACATTTCCCAAATATTTTGACATATTATTTTGAGCTGTTTACGGACATTTTCAGTTTCCATTTTTTTTAGTTTTTTTTTTCTACAAATATTAATAAAATTGTATTTGTTGGGTAAAAAAAGCTTGAATATTTAATACAAGGCTCCTACTGTATCGCTACAATAACATTTTAAAAATATTAAAAATCCTTGGTCACAGTTTTTATTTATAAGCATTTAAAGTTCATATCTTGACAAACTACGCAGAAATCACGAAAATTAGCAAATTATTTTGAGTTGAGAACTCATAAAAATTTTAAAATCTAAGGTTTTAAAATGTAATACAAGATTATCCATAAGTTTGTCTACCTTTATCAAAAAAAAAAAAAAATGTCTACAAGAAACTTAAATAAAAATTTTATGAGCGTCTGAAATTTATATTTTTACAACATTTGATATTTCTCGTGTAACGATTTTTTTATTTTGTTGTAAATAAAAACGTATGACTGTAGTTACTTGAAAATTTCACTGAATGTTTATATTAGCATTTTCTATACACCATAAAATTTTGAAAATATTTTGACTCTTTTTGAGCTGTTTAAAGACATTGTCAGTTTTCAATTTTTTTAGTTTTTTTTTTTTTATAATTATCAATAAAATTTTATTTGTTGGGTAAAAAAGCGTGAAAATGTAATATATGGCTCCTGATATATCGTTCTAATAGCAGTTGAAAAAATATTAAAAATACATAGGCACAATTTTTTTTTATAAGCATTTAAAGTTCAAATTTTGACAACATTTATCAAATTTATAATTTATTAATTATTTTGTGGTTAAAAATTTATAAATTTTATGGCTAAGGATTGAAAATTTAAAACAAGGCTCCACGTAAATAGGTTATATATTAATTACTTTATTCACAATAATATCATCAAATATACTTGGTAAAATCATAGGCTGACTGACCGTTTTCGCTCAGAATCGTTTTTCTTATACAATGATATTATATCATTGAATTCAAATTTAACACCATCCATTACAGTGACCCACTTGTAACCTACTGTACAGCAGAGCGACATCCACTTATCCACCTTTTTAAATTTTTAATTGCATATTTTAATGACATTTTGGTCATTAACATCCGAGCTGTAACTATAACTTACTTAGAATATAACCTTAAAAAAAACATCAACACATTTTTAACTACTCCTGCTCTTTTCAGATAATCTTAACTCCTAAGTCGGATATCTGTATGAAATGGGGAGGAATTTTTGTTGCAAAATACTGGAGCTGTTTGGGAATCGAATGGCTAATATTATAGATTATTAGTGTTGATTAGTTATTTTACTGATTACATATTAATATATTATATCATAGCAAATATTGATAATGAATGATTTACGAACGTCTAAAGACGTAAATCAGGAATTGCCTTGTTAATGATTATATTATAAGTATTATAATTACTGTATGAAATTTTAAAACACTAGTTGAAAATGACACGTATACCTTGAATTCCTATTAATAGCCTTTAAACCATTGCCTTCTCTAACATTTTTTTTTGTAATCTTTGTGAATAAATTTAAACGGTCTCAATAAATTATAAAATGTAATAAATCGGACGGATGAACGGCAGAACATAAGTATATTATATCAATCATCACGAATCAGGCAAATCGAGTATAAATACTATACCTAGTACCACTGTACTAGTATATGTTTTTAATCAATGGTATTAGTGTTTGCCGCAGTCACAAATCGCCACATAAATAGACCGCCGATGTCCCAGGGTCGTAGTTGTTGTAGCGTACACTACATTGACAGATTTTTAGGATTATTACATTTTGTACAAGAAAACATTTTCGGCACCTGTGATAAAAATCAATAATCCCCTGGAAGTATACACCAAAAATAAAAAAAAAAATACCAAATCTATAAACTACAAAAAAAAATGTTCGAAATGAATTATTCGAATTCGTACAATATATTTGTTATTGTACTATTAATTTTGATATTTTTGTATGCATTAATACATTATTCACTTACATATCAATTAGGTTATCCAATACTATACCTATCGGCGATGTTCAATCGCAAACATTACTGTGGAGAAAATCACATATGGTACTAGCTTATTATATTTTATTCATTTTTTTTCTAGAAATTTATCGAATAGTGGAGTAAATAACTAGAGAACATTAACTAATAACATTTAGTAACATCCTTAAGGATTAATAAGCGCAAAGTCACTAAAATATTAATAATTTTGGATTTCGATTCCTTAATTAATCTCCAAAAAGATTTTATACCACCAGCTATTCATTTAACTATCCAGTAAAAGGTTGTAAGCCTAATTTAAAACATAACACTACACAGAATAACTTGAACACTCCCCTACGACCCCCCCCCCCCCACTTCAGTATCTACGTAATAGATATATACGTTTTCTATTATACTGCAATACTTACATTTATAATTCCAAAAGGCCATTCGTTTATCTTATAAATTAAAATGCACCGAATATCTCGATTCGTATATTATATCCGTCATTTTATATTGATTTATCGGTTTCAATTATATACCTATGTATGTAACTTCAAAGTTCGATTTATTAATTGAGTTTATTCGAGGAATTATCGAGACTTTTACCTATATGTTATTTATCTATTTAAAAAAAAATAAATCAATGTACACAATAATATGTCGATTTATATAAATCGACATAATATAAAATTGACTTTGAGCGGAGTCTACACGTTTATAAATTTATAATGATTAAAATAATTTTATCATTCTGCGTCAATAAATCATCTTTGGAAAATGTATCTACTTATTATTTATTGTGTTAAATTTTTTTTTTTAATTTTACGACATGACGTAAGTACTTAACTAAAATTAACCCAATACCGTAAATTGATCATACTTTTTATTGGTGTTTGAGTTTGGGTCATTCATAAATCAATTCAGAAATAGTTGCGATTACCTTCCAAGGCCCAATAAATTGATACGATTAATAATAAATTGATACAATACATTTATGACAGTCAAATGTGTTCAATTAACAACCTCAATAGACAATATTTAAAATAGAAATTAAACATATTTTATTCACGAACATTGTGAACTAATATTTTTCAATGTTATACCTATATATAAAAACAATTTAACTCGTGGATATAATTTTTAATTAAAAGTATACAAGAAAGAATAAGTGAACAGTAAGAAAATAACGAGCAACAATTAATAATTATAAAAACATGGAATTAAAATTAGTTGAACAAATTTCAGTACATAAGTATAATCTGCACAAATAAAATCAATGTTGAATTTATAAAAAAAAATCGGAAAATTAACAATTGTACAGTGGTGTGTGTTGAATTTAAAATTCCAACCGATATAGTTCGCATCGATATTCGACGGAAAACATTTATTAAAAACATAATTAAAAATAATGAACCGAAAAACCAATAATATTTCGGTTTCTTACACGGTAAGTTTAAAACTATTCCTTAGATTATAATAAATCATAATAGTACATCTAAAACGGCCGCGATAGACTCGTTAATTTCGTTTTGTCTTTTTTTTCACGTTTGGTTTTGGCGTTCGACTTGGTTTCGGCATTTTGGGTCGATTGTCGGTCTCTACTCAACCCGAACCCTAAATCTGCAGGTGATACATTTACGGTTTCCGTGGTCACCGGAGTATCTTTTCCTTTAGAAGTTGTTGTGGACGTCTTACGTACGACCACCGCGGCGGCAACACCTTCATCGCCGACCGTTAAATCCAATTCACCTAGTCCTGCATTCGATATACGCGACGCATTCCGTTCGTTATCCATAAAGTTTGACATCGCGTCCGCGTCCATCGTAACGTCACCCGTCTTTAGGACCAACGTAGGTTTGGATCGCGATTTTCCTAATTTAAACAAGCCGGAACCTGTCCGGGACATTTTTTTAGTAGACTCGTCGTCGGCTTCTTGGATGTCGTCGTCCGTCGGTTGAGAGATCGACCGTTTAAATATTTTGGGCATCGACATAGACTTCTTGGACTTTTCCGGAGACTTTGTGTCCCGCTTGTCGGGCTCATCGCCTTCCACATTCTTCGGTGATTTGCTTTTGCTGCGGGTGAAATTCAATCCGGACTTACCGATCCCCATCTTTTTATCACCGACGCTCATGCTGATTCCGGATTTCCCGACACCCAACTGGAAACCAGACTGTTTTTCTTCATTTTCCGGTATACCGTCGGTGACCACGGTCTCTTCGATAGTTTTCACTTCGCCGGGTAACGAAGATGACGATATTTTACGAGTTGTCCGGACTGTGACCTTGGTTTTCCCCGAACCAGGTATAGATTCATCCAACGGGTCCGGTGAATCTTCGATTACTGTAGTTTCTATTATTTCTTCAATAATTTCTTCATCTTCGTCACCTTCATCCCCGTCTATGTATATAATTTCTTCAATAACTTCAACGTCATCCTCTTCATTTTTCATCTTTTTATCGGTCGCAATAGATTCGTCAGTCACCACTTTTTGCACATTTTTATCTTCTTTTTCGAATCCTAAGAACTTTAATTTCGATTCGTTAATACTAGTATTAGTGTCTATGGGGGACGGAACGACGGTTTCTAGGATATTTTCAATATTATTTTTTATATCAATATCCTTTTTGTTATGTGTTCTTTTGGTTAATTCTTCGGTCGCAACTCTGTCTGCTGTACTTGTTTTCATGTCGGACGGTTGTTCATTCCTTTCAATTTGTTGAAGATCCGGTACGGACACCTGTGAAACAATAACTTCACTCAAAGGTTTAACGTTTGGAGACTGTTGTGATTCACCAAGCGTTATACTTTTGATATCTTCTTGAACTACAGCATTCTGTGTTTCATTTTCGTTTAAATTTGTTTTTTCTGATTTGATTTCAACATCCACGCGAACGTCATCAGTCATTTTTGTTGACTTTTCGTTTTCCAAAAATTTGGATATCAATGCTGCATCTTTAGATATTTTATCCAAGTTCTTCTTAATTTCATCATCAGTTGATTCAACTTTTTTCCCCACTTTTTGAATAATACTGTCGATTGTTGGTTTTACTTTTTCAGTGAATATTGTATTAATTTTTCCACTTATAACTTCTTT
This sequence comes from Metopolophium dirhodum, assembly GCF_019925205.1. NCBI lineage: Eukaryota > Metazoa > Arthropoda > Insecta > Hemiptera > Aphididae > Metopolophium > Metopolophium dirhodum. Next base: position 3,946,255 of record NC_083562.1, read on the forward strand.
TATAGATTTTCCATGCAAATTATTTTCAACATTAATAAGTTTTTCTTCGAAATTTTTCACAAGTGATTCAGGAGTAGAATAACTCGTATCTGAAGTCTTCGATTTTCGTTTAATTTTACGGTATTTTTTTTCAGAAGTCGAAGATTTCTTTTCTTTCGACATACTACCATATTCATTACTACTATTTTGTTTACTACTATCCGCGTTGTCACCACTATCACTGGATTTTTGAGACGTTTCGTCTACGATTAGCGGTGTTGGTATATTAAATTTAGGCTGTAAAAGTGGTGTTTTTTCATTCGTCAAGTCTGGTGCTTCTAAATCATCATAACCACCACGACGACAACAACAGCAGAATGATATAATAATACCCTGAAAACAAAAATATTAAGTTGAAAACATACAAATGTTTGCATCGTTTAAACTTTTTATAACATACTTTAATCGAATTAAAAATCGATTGGATTGTTCCTTTGAAGGGTATTTGATCTGTACCAATTTTTTTGTAATAATAACGATTTATGGCTGTTCCGACTATTCCAGTAACAGCTGTCAATGAAGCTCTGTAACATTACAATATTGGAATATTAAAACAAATGTATTTATATTTATTACATTTTATCATAAACTTTAATAGATGATACTTACAACGCTCCAATTATTGTAGATGCAGATACGTGTATACCGTTAGGGAAAATTTTCGAAAACAAACTATCGAAACTGAAGCCGTTTCCTGATTGGTTCGTACTATCTGTAGTCGTTTTTAAATTATCGCTATCTTCATTATCCGATGAATCTGCACTAGGTATCGGTTTCGATTGGTCTGGTTGTAGATTTTTTTTAACGTTATTGGTTTCGTTTATAATTGTACCATTTGGTTCTAATTTATTGTTTGTTTTAATATTGTTTAACGATCCATCGATCGGCGATTCTGTGGACGAACTATTTACTTCACCAGATTCATTAGTGTCATCATTAACCATTGTATTTGACGGACTCATTTTAGTAGGCTTAACAGTGACAGCGATAGTGTTATCATCATTACCACTAGTATTATTATTTTTCATTCTATTATTTTCATGCACGTCGATGGTTGGATTACCATAATTATTTGTATTAGGTTTTGGCGTATTAATAGTATTAGCATCAATATCTTTATCTCTACTACCGGTTGGTTTATTTTCAGTCGTCGATTCAGCACGAGGCGTACTCTCGTTTATTGAACTATTGACGTACTTCGGATGGTTTTCGATTTCATTTTTTTGATCTTCTTTTTGAAATGACTTAGACTCCGAATTATTGTTTTGCGAATGCGTTTGATTTGTATCATCATTTGTAGTATGTTTTTTCGTATTAAAAGTATTAGCATCAACATCTTCATCTCTACTACCCGTTGGTTTATTTTCAGTCGTCGATTCAGCACGAGGCGTACTCTCGTTTATTGAACTATTGACGTTCTTCGGATGGTTTTCGATTTCATTTTTTTGATCTTCTTTTTGAAATGACTTAGACTCCGAATTATTGTTTTGCGAATGCGTTTGATTTGTATCATCATTTGTAGTATGATTTTTCGTATTAAAAGTATTAGCATCAACATCTTTATCTCTACTACCCGTTGGTTTATTTTCAGTCGTCGAGTCGGCACGAGGCGTACTCTCGGTTATTGAACTTTTGACGTTCTTCGGATGGTTTTCGATTTCATTTTGTTGATCTTCTTTTGGAAATGATTTGGACTCCGAATTATTGTTTTGCGAATGCGTTTGATTTGTATCACCATTTGAAGTATGTTTTGTCTTATTAAAAGTATTAGCATCAACATCTTTATCTCTACTACCCGTTGGATTATTTTTAGTCGTTGAGTCGGCACGAGGAGTACTCTCGGTTATTGAACTATTGACGTTCTTCGGATGGTTTTCGATTTCATTTTTTTTATCTTCTTTTGGTAATGACTTAGACTCCGAATTATTGTTTTGCGAATGCGTTTGATTTGCTATGTTTTCTTTAGTTACATCGCCTGGCACCTTGTTATCATAAATAATCGATTTGTTATCTTTCGATTGGCTTTGATTATCTTCTTTAACAACAATTTTTCCTTCATTGGTTGTATTATATTTAATTCTATTTCCCGTATTCGGAATTATAATATGAGTACGTAAGTCGTTATTTGAATTCGATTTTTTTGAATTATTTTGAATTAATTTTTTTTCGTTATCTGAAAGTTTTTTGTTATCACTGGAATCATTCATCTCTTTATTTGATGTTTGGTTTTCAAATGTGTTTCGTCTCGAAGTTTTTTCCACATTTTCATTATCTATGGTATTTTTGTATTTCATATCGTTATTCGAGACATCTTCCGGAAACTCGTGATTTAATTTACTATCCTTATTTTCATAATATTCAGTTGATTCCCTTAAAACCGAATTTTCATATTTACCTTCAGAGTTTTTATTTTGATTTAGATATTTTTTCAAATCATTATAATGTAAGATAGTTTCGTTTTTTTCTGGATAGCTATATTCTTTTTTAGGCGGTATTCCAGGCACTGTGTTATTTTTTTTGATCCAATGTTTATTATTCTCATGATCAGCTGACATTTTGTCTTCAGGTATATTGGTTTTAGAATTACTTCCTTTAAATTCCTCCTTTTCATTTTTTTCGTGGACTATTTCCTTATACTTATTTAAATATTTATCTTTATTTTCATTGTCTGATTGTTTTTTCTGATCTTTTAAACTAATTTGAGTTGTGTTACCATTTTTAATTTCGTCGTTTGTTATTTTCTTTTCTTTGCTAGTATTAAAATGTTCATTACTAAATGATTTATTAAATTTGTTGTATAAATCATTTATATTAGGCTTTTCTTTATTTTCAATGTTTAAAGATTTATTATTCTTGTTGATATTAATTGTTTCGTAATCAAACTCGTTTCTTCTAGAAGGTATTAAATTGGAATTAGTTGACTCCCTCATACTGTATTTTTCATGATCAGTCTGAAACAATAATAACAAATAGTTAGGTTTTATTATAATTATTAGATTCATTATTTTAAGAGGAAATCAGCTCAATATTTGTTTTTTTCAATCTCTGATCGCAACAAACTATATACTTGCGTCCAACATGACCATTATTGTGTGGTTATTGCTTTAATATAAGAGAGAAATTACGGGTTCTTTACGGTATTTCAATTGTTATGCAATATATTATACGGATTATTAAATTGTATTTTTTTACGTACCCACTTATAATAACTAGCATGGAATATAGTAAAAATACATTTGAAAATAAAAACACAGATAATATTCATAACTTTTAGTTTGATAATACGTAAATTGTATTTAATATTATAAAGCTAACAATACAATTTAGATTGGGTCTACTTAACACACATTTGGTATATTACGCGTGATTCAGAGTGAAAATAAAATTAACGCTCTGATAACCTTATAAGTTCTAATAGTGAATAATGTAGAAAAAATTGGTGATATATATTTTGTTTTGGAAAAAGATAGACCACCGGATAATATGTTGAAAAAGTATTCTAAATTAGGCTATGTAGGTAAAATTTAATTTACTTTTAAAATAATATAAACCTAACTTTTTTGACTGAAACAGATTTTTTCCAATGTAGGTTTTTTGCTACATTTATTATTGTTAATCACGAAGAATTGAATATATGAATTTGTGATTTGCAATTTGTATTACATTACAATTTAAAATTCCAAGTACCTATACCTGGTTGATTTCGTATAAATCACTGTGGTATTAAATTAATAGTTTATATATTTCAATATTTTGTACGATAGAATTTTTAATCTCAGTATGAGTATTAAAAAATATCTGCAGGAATATTGCTGGCTTAAAACGAGTATTATGTATGTATATATATTGGTAATATAAAGAAATGCTATTTATTCCCCTCCACTGTCCAGATTTGGTTACCTGATTTTTTAGAGTAGAAAAATCTTTTTCGATAACCGCTAATGGTAAATGTGGCTGACGGTTACATATTTTAGACGTTGTTACTTCAAACCACACTTGGCATATTTCAGGTTGATCGGGATCTTCGTCAATCAATGTTAAAACATCCTAAAACATAATAAGATATTTTATTTAGTATATAAATTATAAGCTGACTAACTGACATGTTATAAAAACAATATTAAAAGCGTAACAAGTTTTAATAAAGGGATAATCATGAAGTCAAAAAAAAAAGCTTAACACTAATTAAATAATTTAACACATTGTTATGCTATTTTTTTTTTTCTAAACGTTTTTGGTAATTTTTGCCAACAAGTTTTGATTATAATTTAGTTTCTTAAATTCTTTTCAAAAACTTATATTTTTATTATAGTTATAGGTCAATGTTTGATGTTTTTTTTTAATATCATGATATAAATTGCAACTTTTTGTAATACAGTATTTTTATGTTAGTGAAACGCTCACATGGCACTATAATGTCGTTGGAATTAGGTATAACAAAACTATTAAATAAAAACATTAATGATGAGTAAAAAATAAAAAGTATACGAAATAATATTTTAACTAGCAAAAGCCGAAAGGCTAATTAAATGAAAAAGCTGTTTTACTTGCTATACTAGTGAAAATTGCTGAAAACTCATAATGTCAAACAACAAAAAGCCAAAAGTAAGCATTTTTTCCGTTACTTGAATAGCATTAAAACCTGAAACGATGCTGTACAAATTAAAAACGTACGCAATTTTTGTTATAAACGAGTAGGTACAGAGAACAAATAAATTTTTCATTGTTTAAAATATGAATGAGATAATTTATTTAGTTTTCATAGTGTGATTATGCACATACGATTAAAAGTGTAAAACGCAGTTTTCCGTTCAAATTTTAAAAATAAATACAAATTAGGTTGTTTTTTATCCAACCAAAAATATATATTTTTAAAACACTTTTTTTATAAATAACTGTTAGGTAGTGAGTGTCCCTGTTAAGCTCATTGTTATAACTTTTCTAAATTTGCTTCACGTCAATGTTACGAGTCTTTTATGTTATTCTTATAAAAACTTATTTAAGTAAGTATAGGTATATATATAGGTACATCGTTGAAAGTTTAAGCCATTTGAGTAAAAACGTTCCATTACACTTACTATATGAACTAGATCTTATTAGGTTAGATTTCATTAGAATTTCTCTAATCAGCGGATAAGCAATATACTAGTATATAGGTACTTACTACATATGTAATAAAATACTATGTAAAATCTAAAAATTTAGATATGCCTGTAACTAGTGTTTTATTGAAAATTAATCTAATCAAGTGTTATAGATACTCTAAAAAATATATTTAACTTTTGGCTATTGACTATTTGACTATGCTTATATACATATAGTATATGTGATGAACACAGCAATTGTAATTTACATTTTTAAATTGCATTATTGGTTTGGGAAGTCGTTGGATGCATTTATTTTTAAGACGACCATTCCAAATCATAAACTTACGTGGATTGCCTTTGGATCACATAAGAACGTCAGGTACGTTGTCCATCTCAGACCTTTGCACGTGTCTTCTACATCTCTATCTCGATCACCGCCGACGTATGTAAGCACAATACTATTCTCTAAAAACGAAACAGACAGGGTAAAACATATTTACTCAATATTTTAAAACAGTAAATAAAATCAAACCGTTAACGATGACGTTGGATTGGTCGATGTGTCCAAGATCGACCGTGTTCCCTTTGGGCGTCAATTTAATAGCACCGGACAATTTTCTGGGATCATAGAACATCTTTGGTACAGGTTGGCAAATTGAAACGACATAAATATTGTCATTCGATTCAGTTGTTAGTCTATGTGGAAAAATAAAAGACGATATTAGAAAAAAAAAGTTTTATTTTATATATTGGTACATATATTTATATGATTCCGTCTCTGCTATTTAGATAAATAACGATATGAATAAAAAAAACCATTCAGTAGGTATTATATTTTTTTAATAATTACATAATTATAAAGTTTATGGTCATAGCTATAGGCTATAGTCTATATAATTACTAAATTACCTATACTTATATTTACTGTAAATACGTACTATTATTATAGAAGTATTTGTGTAAATGCAATCAGTCATCACTATAATCAATGTCTTTCGGTGAATATTATACGTTAAAAAAATGTTGAACATCCTAACACGGCTAACACGCATTTACATCGAAATTACAACATATTTTGTGTTTTTATTTAAAATATTTACGGAATCTATTATTTTCGATAATAAACAATATTATCATTAATAATAGTACACTATATTAATTATGCACCACTGATTACCTGAAGAATGAACCTTTCACTCGATGGATGAGACAGGCCTATCAAGACACCTCCTTCGCCTACTCCATTTGAATATGTTGTTTCATCATATTTCAGATTTGTTTTTATTTCTTGTATCCATATAATGTATTATATTATGTATATTTCTGTATATTATTATTGTTAATTGTAAATACCATTATAACTGTTCTATTATTTTAAATGGGCTTTCGCCCGTCAATATCAAAATTAATTAATAAATAAGTAAATAAGTAAATTTCCAAATACAACTGTTTTTGCTTAATTTACATAATTATATTAAAAAGTATGAATTGTTTATAATATATTTACATAGAAATAAAGTTATTTTCAGTAGGTCCGTTACTCCAACTCTACCATGTATCTGCAGATATATCTGGGGATATCTCGTTCTCCCGTGTTTGTAACTCTACAAAAAATGACTATAGAATTGTCACTGAATGTTTATATTAGCATATTCTATACACCATAGGTACCTTCATAAGTTTGTCTACCTTAATCGAAAAAAAATCTCTACTGGAAAATCAAATTCGATTTTTATGAGCGTCTGAAGTTTTATATATTATTCACTCGATTTTTCGTGTCACGATTTTCTTATTTTGTGGTAATTCAAAAACGAATAATTGCAGACACTTGCAATTTACACGTTATGTTTATTTTATCATTTTCTATACTTGATAACATTTTAAAAATATTTTGACTTGTTTTGAGCTGTTTACGAACATTTTCAGTTTCCAATTTTAGATTCTGAGCGAAGCGATGAATGCATTGATTTTACAATGATGTGTGTTTTTCTATTTTTTTTTTATTTTTTTTTTGTCTGTCATCTCCTTTTAGGACAGTAAAAGTGCTTGGATTTTCTTCAACAGTAACTTTTCTGATAGGAAAGTGAATCTAGTTGGTACTTAGGGGGGGTCAAAAGTAAGTAGGTCTCTGTAGTTTTCAAACGCGACGTGAAAAACCAAAGAAAAATTAAGGAAAAACGGGAATTTCTACGCAAAATCTGTTTTCGAGAAAATCGATTTTGGTTTTTGGTGCAACTCTAAAACAAATGACCGTAGGGACATGAAATGTTGACTGAATGTTTATAATTGCATTTCCTATACACCATAACATTTTCCAAATATTTTGACTTATTTTGAGCTGTTTACGGACATTGTCAATTTCCATTTTTTTTATTTTTTTTTCTATAAATATCAATAACATTTTATCTGTTGAGTAAAAAAGCTTGAAAATTTAATAGAAGGCTCCTAGGTTATTGTTTCAAAGGCAGATGAAAAAAATTAAAAATCCTTAGTCACAGTTTTTATTTATAAGCATTTAAAGTACAAATTTTGACAAAATACGGAAAAGTCACGAAAATTAGCAAATTATTTTGAGTTGAGAATTCATAAAAATTTTTCTTTTTAAATCTAAGATTTTAAAATGTAATACAAGATTATCCATAAGTTTGTCTACCTTTATCAAAAAAAAAATGTCTACAAGAAAGGCAAATTAAATTTTATGAGCGTTTGAAATTCATATTTTTACAACATTTGATATTCACTCGATTTCTCGTGTAACGATTTTCTTATTTTATTGTAATTAAAAAACGTATCACTGTAGATACTTGAAAATTTCACTAAATGTTTATATTAGCATTTTCTATACACGATTTACAGAACTGTACAAAATAAAGTACATAATACGGAATAATTTTGAAATTCAATAACAGACCTATTTTACCTATTTCTTAAATTTAACCACGAAGTTATTTTATGTACCTAAATTATAGTTTTGGACATTGTATGTCTGCGGGGTATTCAATGAAACCATTTAAAGAAAAATTTAAATTGAACAATTAAAATTATTTTAACTTCGTTCCATAATAGTGTATAAGTTTCGATACTACATATTGGTAATATTACCAAATCGTGTATAAAAACAGTTTTGTGCCAGCAAACGATATCGAAAAATAGTGACATAGCAAAATAATTTTTTTATTTAGGATTATAGGCTATCTATTAGACACGTTAAAAATATAAGCTTCGTTGATTGATATAGATACTATAGTGAAGAGACCACAGGAATACATTAATTGATCACCCTGTATACTTCTCATATATGAAATAATTTCATAATTAATTGTAAATTTAAGATTTGTATAGATTTTATAAATTATTACATAATATTATACAAATTTTAATCTTACAACAATTTATTGATATAGTGAAATTGTATTGACATAAACACTAAAAATATAATAGTTATATAATATGTTGTTATTTACATAGGCGTATAAATCATAATTTTATCAACTATCTACTTTAAATAATATTTTATTTTATAGTTCATCGATGTTATTATAACAAAATATTTAATTTGAACCGATAATGAATATAATAATCATTAATTTTATCTGTACAATATACTGGATAGAAAATATTTTTTTTCCATTAATAATAGCCAATTATAGGTAATAAAATACGATAAACAATTTATGATTAAAATATAGAATTAAACTATTAATGCGTTCGATATAGGGCACCGTACCTACATGATCATTTGACTTGTAAGCATAAATAATGATATGAAGATAAGTCAACTTTGCATCCACGCATAATTAATTCATTTATACCTACGTTTAAATAAGGAAATATACTTAGCAACATCTTTAGCAAGACTTGGCACATTTCAATACCTCAGTAATTAAGCATGCTATAGTGGCCAAGAATAGAATATTCAAGGACATAAGTCATCATAAGACGTATTAAGTTTATACATTTATTACACATTTATATATATTATAGAGTGCATGCCCATGGCGCACAATACGCGATTTCGAAATTAAATGAAAACTCAATAAATAATAATGTTGAAACGTAACAGCATTATTGTGATGATGTATGGGATATTTAACAGATATTCAAAACACGACCTAAAGAAACTTAAGTCCATATCATTATTCTTTGCTGGGAGCCCCATCCAATTGATGTTATTTTATGTCAAATGTTGAAATGTTATTTTATGCCACCACACTTACTTATTAAGTATATACCTTGTCGTATAGATTGTAAATGTTATTTTTAAATAAAAAAAAAAAACCGTCTATATCAGTGTAATAAAAATTCCTTGCACGCATACCTATGCCCAGTTCCATAGAGAGTTTTACGATAGTCAAACCAAATTAAACAATATTATTCTCATGGTTAGATTTTACTTTTTTTTAACCTGACGAGTGACGACGCAATCCTGCAGCACCTTATACACAATAAACATAATACATAACCTACGCGCATATAACATGTATATTAATTAAATCAATTTATGTATTTATGTATTTTTGGACGAAATCGTGACCGTCCCTTTAATTTATTAAGCGGTTTATTTGTTTTTCGCTTATTATTGCACGGGAATGTTGATTTAAAATATTCGAATATAAGTTTTTATAACAATTACGTTTTCTGAAAACAAATAGATACAAAAACATTAATATGCTATGAGACAACTGCCAACAACCTTCCAAAATGGGAGATATATACGGAATACTCGTTAAACTAGTTTTGCACATTTTTTTTATCATACTTCTATAAAGTTTGACGGGCGCATGAAATCCCCGCCACGAGAACCTTTTTTTACTGTAAATTCCGCTAGGGAAACAAATCTGGTAAAATTGAGTTCACGTAAACTCCGCCAGTGACGAAAATCAGGTAAAATTGTGTTCTTGTGAACTCCGCCAGTAAAAAAAAAAAATCAAGTAACAGTATACATTATACAATTAGGTAATAATATATAATATACAGATTATTAGTAAACAAAAAATCATAATTTTAAAACAATAACTATCCTTATTAAATAAGTATATGACAGAAAATATAAAAAAAAAATTTAAAAATAAAAATAATAATTGTTCGAACAAATCGTACAAATTGCAATGGCCGGTATTATGTTAAAAAATAATTATAGACAATTATAATAACTAATAATCAAAAATGATGTAGGTATATTATATTATTATAGGTATATTGTTATAATACTTATAATATTTTGAACTGTGAACTAAAATTATGAGATACAATTTGTAGATATTCAAACCATTAAGTCGAATGCATCCATTATTATAACTATTTAGTATTTAAAGCTTTCTCTAGCTTTTTTTTATTATTATTTATTCATTTATTTTAATTAACTAATATTATCCATTTTAATCATTTCAATTATATTCTTTTAGAGACTTACGTCTATCAATACAAGGAAAAATCCTTAGTGATAGACGTTGCAGTGTAATAATAAATATTAATCATGTGCATATTATCTACAAAACTGCTAAAATAAACATTCATTATTATTATTTCTAACACAATATTTTTTTTTTTTCATTTCGAATTTTTGAGTTTACTTAGTAGAGAAATATAATTTAGTTTTACGTAAGGAAGGCCTCAATACTGGCGGAATTTCCATGTATCCATTACAGGTAAGAAAATAAAACTGGCGGAGTTTACATTAGATCTTTTTATTACCTTTTTTTCTAACCGGTATTCTGGCGGAGTTTACAATTGCCCAGTTTGACACGCAGACAACAACAGAGCCGTGACTATAGGATGAGGCGTAAGAGGCACCTGGCACTTACCTTGGGCGCTTAATAATGAGGGGCACAAAAATATCTAATGGTTAACTTTAAAAAAATATTATTGACAATATAATAATATTATTGATATAATATGTTTCATTACTACACACCAATCCCACATCCGTAAACATCATAATATTATATTTTTAATATGAAATGTATCCCTTCATTGATTAATACTCATCTACATTGCTTATTACAATTATTTAATTATTATTAGAACTTGGATGTACACAATGTAAGGGGTAACAGACATTGGAGCTAACATGTCAGAAAAATACCAAAACGCTCGAATTGCCATTATATAGACTCAATAAAATATTCTTAGGGCGCATTGCTAGAGCTTCGGGATAAAAAATGTCTCGGTACGGCTCCGGAACAACAATAATACATTAATACCTATACCTATATGAATGTATTGTCTTCCATTACCTGTATTATAATACAACCGTGCTATAAATATTGCATATATCTCAATGGAAAATTGATTTATTATTACATAAGATATGATGTATAGGTACAACGTCCATGCAATTATAATATTACACGTATAATATAATATAAATCATATAGGTGCCCAGGCCAGTAGAGGGGTCAATGCGCCACCAGCCCCCGATTTCCACCCTGGATCAAATCGTGTTACCCCCACCGACAAATATTAAATGTATGTATGTAGTGTTATGTTATGATTAAGTAGGTTTTCCTTTTGATTTCCCCGCCCCCCTAAAATTTGGTTTTCCCGACATGAAGATTGTGATGCCAAAATGTAACTGTAACACATTATCGTGTTATATATTTTAAAAACAAGAGTATAATATAGATCGAAATATTCACGTATGGAGACACATTTCTTGAGTTGTTTTAGAACGTCTTAGAGAAGTTAGAACAATAGTCGTTATAGCTATAGTTGTTCGTATTTTATTACGAATACACTGTGGAGGATCGAAAAAATAACACCCCGATTATAATGATTTGTGAAAAATCCGATAACTCTTTCGATTAGGTACCTGCAAGATCAATTCGTCAATTTTTGATTCTTTGACGATTTCGATTGGGATTTCACGTTTGAGTTAAATTTTTGTCGTTCGAATCTAGAAACAGTAGAAACTAACGTAACCGAGAATCACTGCAAACACGTTTGTTTTTTTTATATTAAACTCTGACAAAAAACTAGAAGAACTTCTCACGTTTACTTTGGTGAAAGAATCATGTTTCTACGGCTAACGAGGGCTGAGGAAAACTCGAAGTATACGAAAGCATGTTTCTACGGCCGAATTTCGTTACCAGAACGGCCTCTTAATACTTCTGATGAAATCTCTAACGATTAACGTCACGTCGTAGTAAAGACTAGGTTTTATAATGCATATACAGGGTGATCCATTTAACGCAAGACACTTATTATACGAAAAGTAGATGGTTAAACGATAAAGTGTCTTACGTTAAATGGATCACCCTGTACATTCTATATAATAATAAATTATATAAATATAAATGTATGCACAAACGCCTATTAAAAATCCGTTTTTTTTAGTCGTCCAGCGTGTACGATGGGAACGACACACTAGGTTTTTGACAGGAGATATTCAGGAATTCGTGTTTCAGTATACCCAACTTAAGAACTAAAACACCCGACGATATTATATTTTTATTAAGCCCACACCTGACCGATTAATAACATAAAGGTAGGTACATTGATCGATTATAGTGCTTCGCTGGCCGAATAAGTTTTCTTTATCGTTCGTCAATACAGATACAAGCCAAAGTAGAAACAAACCAACAGCTATGTATACTATGAATTATTGAAGTTAGAGCTACTCATAACTACAGTTATTCGATTGTACCAAATTAATTGATATCTGTTATGTCATCGATATCTAGTTTTTGTTAAAAACAAAAAAAGTCGTCGTATTATACAATCCAAATGAATAATGATTATCAAATAGTCTTGCCGCCGCCGACTGCTTATTATATAATTATAATATACCCAACCTAGACTTATCCGAGCCATTAGTATTGTTTTTATTGATGTCTATACTATGGTGTATAATATATTTTTATAGTCACTCAGTATAATATTTACTAATATGTATACCGCTTAGAATATAATATTATAGACACATTGTAAACATGTTTATTTTCAGATATTTATAATATAAGACTGTATATTTTCAGTCTAGACGATAGACAAATTATTATACTTGACTAATATTCAGAATGATAGTGACCAATCGAAATCAAAGTTATTTAAAATTTAGTTTAGTTTTCGTTCTAAAAATATTATTAAGAAAAAAAAGCAATATGTACTTTATGCATATACAAAGTTTACGCAAAATGGTTTTGTACAAAGTTAGTATTTGAGCAATTGAGTGTAACACAACGAGATGAGACAACGCATCAAAAGTAACTCATAACAAATATAATTTAAATTTAAATATTAAATTTGATTATGTTTTATTGAGGAAATCCATTTACCAATCTATGAATTAATTAATACTTTTGTCTATTGGTACACACTTCGAATTTTGTATTTAATTCTGTATCTACATTTTAATTTTACTTGTGAATGTGTATTCTTATCAAACTAAACCATGTCCCTGAAAGTAACCTTGTAAAATTGTTATAAACGGGTCTTGGGACTTAGCACTAGAAAAAAACAACTAAAAGATGTGCACATACATTGATGCACACAGTATAATATACCTGCTGACAATAATATACAACAAAATAGTATTATTTGATTGCCGAATTTATCTTAGAAATTGTTGGATTTCGGATGGAGAATACACAATTATTTACCATGAACTTTAATACGGTTCTTCTAAGACTAGGCTTACGTTTTTTTCAAATGTTTAATAATTACGAGAATGTTACACGGATATTTGCTGTCTCCGTCTGCAAGTGCGCAACATTGCAAATTTAAAGCTCAGCAGATCACGTTTAGCTCCGTTAGTTTAAAAATTAGAGTGAATGACCTCTTATAAAATTTAAGGGTAAAATTATTATACACCTTAGGCATCTCATAGGCTTTTTGTTACAGTTTTTTTGCATTTTTGATGTTTTCATTTATTAAGTATAATATGCACCTACTACGACCCTACGAACTGCATTAAAGAACGTATAAATAATCAAAAGATAATAATAATAATTAAATAGGTAGATAGTAATTTTTTTTTATTGTGGCATCGACGACGCATTACATCGAGAAAATCATATTATTATAATCTAGCCATAAGCCGCATTAGCACAATGTTTTAACATAGAACAACTTAAATCCATGTGTTCAAATTCAACATAATATGTAAATTATTATGTATGAATATAAAATATCTATGCGAATGTGGCCATGAATAAAAGTTGTTATTCCACGCCGTTCTGTATTTTTTTCAGGAATTTTATTTTAAATTCTGCGATTAGCATTCACTATTTTCTATTCAAAATACTTTTAGGTACTAACCAACGCATACGTAATTGGCCCAACTCTGCAGTTACAATCATAAGGTACTCTATACATAAATTTACCTAAACACCTTACGATTAGATTTTCTATTATTTCAAAATCGTATCACCTACACAATTGTGTTTTCTTTATTACACTATTATATTATATAGTGATGTAAAATATTTTAATGTTGCTGTGCTCCATAAATTATTAATAAAATATTAAGATAATATAGGTATACTGTATTATAGAAGATTTAGGAGATTCTATTAATAATACGGAAGCTAGTTTTTTTTTAGTAACTTTTTTTTTTTTTTTAAACGTGGTAGGTAATATTATAGTTCGTCAAAATTAATACTCGGACAGTCAGACTGTAATAGGAAAAAAAACCACAAAATGAATTTGGCTATTTTCGAAAATGTAGGTATAACGTTACAAAGTCATTCGTCGCAGACTTATCACTGCGGTACACTGATTCGCGACTTTTCTTTGCGCCTCCTATATGCACGTTTATCTATATCGAGTATTATACCTACCTATACTTGTATTATATTATCGCGTTCATCGGTTTCGTCTCGTCTCTACAATTTTATTATTTTATGACGCTCATGGTGGAATTTTTTTTTTTTTTTTTTTGGGGGGGGGGTGGGGTGGTTGGATACATTATGGTAACCAATAACATAAAACAAAAACTTAAATATTTACAGTCGCATAATAATTATAATATGTACTATATATTGTATTAAGGGGATAAAGGGAATATATGCTGGGCATCATGGTTTATAAATGTCCATCACGCCACTGGTGGTAGATGCAGACTACAGTGCTTATACAGCGCCTTAATTGAACAAAAATTAAAAGGGGGGGGGGGGATGCAAAAGTGTGAAAAAAATGTGGTCACCTACGCGAAGATTTAAATGTGTTATTGGTTAGAATATGATTAGGGGCCGGCAAAAAAAAAAAAGGTCGGAAAAATAAGAAGACGATTGGTACTTTGTGCCCCCCCCCCTTCGAAAGCACTGTTTATGCCTAAAGATAATTATTATATGTCATATATCGCGACGTGCGTGTACTCACATTTCGCCGAACATAGGGTACAGAGTGCTGAGTTTGAATTCTTCGACGGCCGTGTTTTTCTGGAGTCCGCACATGTCGAAGGGTCTGCCGCCGGCGGCGGCGACGGAAATCGAAGCGATGAGCGCGACGGCGAAAATCATTGTTTCCCGCGCGGAAACGGATCGAGAGAACATCGGCAAAACGAAACGGTCGCGATATGAACGCAGTTTGACCTTTTAATAGTAAAATCGTCGTCTCATCCGTTGCCGGCCGTAGAGACGGTGTGCACACGTACTTGCGGCGTGGAGCCGTAGCGGACACTGACCGCGCGAAGGAGCCGCCAAAGTCGTACCTATAATATATTTCTGTATAGCGCCACTGCCGCCGCCGCCACGGATCGCGACCCGAAACTGGTTTGCTCCAGAAACTCGATGCCCATGCATGCCTGAACTGTATTATTTGTAATATTGAGATAACGCGTTTATAAATACCACGGCAATATCATCGGATCGTCCGTCTAAAAAAACACCGTTGGCTTAAGTTTTCCGGTTGAAAAAATGAGTGACGGAAAATATGTATATTATGCGGTTGCACGCGCGGTGAGAGGCTGTCGCGGTGGATAGAAACGGAGGAAATGTCGGTGCGACCGATACGATTTAAATAACGATGACAATATTATAATCATACGCGTATACGGTCCGTAGTGAACCGTTCAATATCGAATTGGTTTATAGTGATAATATTGCATATTAGGTAACTGTATAAATACGTAATAACATTATGATATCGGTTCTCGCTACATTTTAATGTACAATTAATTTCATAATTATTATATTATTTTATTGTTCATCATCACAAAACCACGATATCTATAGGCGCACACCGGCGCATTTTATAGCGTATGGATATGATAACGATTAATCAATAATTTAAAAATCAGACTCGGTAACTAAGCTAATCAATAAGCGTACGCGTACGGTCAAAATAATTATAATAATATGGCATCAGCCTTTACGTGTCACGATATAACAGGTTGTTAATTTACGATAAATTTTATCGGTTCACTGTTTGTGTCACCGTTTTACGTTTATCCGCTCGCGAGCCCATTAATATTTGGGTTGTGGACTTTTTTGTCCGATACTCGGCCATTGTCGAAATATTAACGACACCATAATATATTTTATAGTGTGCAGTGTCCGCCACGGTGGAAAGTTCACATTTGTTGTTGTCTTTAACGGCGATAGGATTTATAATAGGTAATGGAAATACATATAAAATTGCGTTCCATAAGAGTTTTTTGCTTTTTATACCGGGAAAAGTGTGATCGAAATCCGAGCAATCCGACGAATCTCGCGCAGCCGTTTCGAGGCAATCGATATCACCGCTGGCATAGGTAATGTCGTGTAAAATGAAACGAAACGTTGCGAAACAAAACAATCGATTCTGTTACTTATAACGTTTTCATTTCCAGTTTGTAGGCGCCCGTGACCATTGAAATACTATAAAACCGTGATATTTTGGCTCCAGCATTTCAAATGTACGAATTCGTGCGACGTAATCGACGACGAACGTGCGCGTCTGTATAGGTTCGTACAAGGTACCATTTGTAATATTTTTTTGGACGAGACGGCGCAGGCCCCTGGCTCAAGGGGTAGGCGACATAGGCCTAGGGCGGCACTCATTAAGCGGCACTTTGGTAAGATGGCGGCATTTTCAAAATATACTGACAATATTATGTTGTTTGCGGTGACAACATTTTTATTGCGCCTTATAGTTCACTATTTTCGCTTGAGCCGGCCCCGAGACAGGTAATGTAGCTAATGTAGGGTAGTACTTTATATTTTAAAATAATATTGCATAGTATATTGTTATAAGCGTTGTTTGATAACGATTTTTTCGTAATCAATATCGGGCGTTGAAATAATTAATAGTGTTACATGCGCAGCTTAACTGAGGACTTTAGTGATAATAGTTGCCCTAATATAATAAATTATAATTATAATAATTGTTCGTGATTCGAGTTTACGGACCCGACGACTGCAGAAGTGAATTTCACAACATACAAATGGTGTTCGAAATGAGCTCGGAAGGACTCTATTATGTGTGCCTATAATAACAGCTGATATTACAAGTTACGACAATAGTTAGAGTTAAGCCCATTTTTCGAGAGTGGAAAGATCTACATTTCCTATTTTTAAACTGATTTTTTAAAAAACGAACTATTAATTAATATAAGTCCACAAATAATTTTAGCAAAAATTCGTTCAGGCCCTATGCAATAAATTAAATACTATCTTGATAATTTGTTTATAATTTATTGATAAAACTTTTTTCAAATATTTAAAGTACTTATATTTTAAAACACCTATTATATAATTAATTGTAATTTTCAATCCTCAGATTGTACCAGATATTAGGTGATTAAGAATCAAAAGATATTTTGAGAACCAACGACCTTTCATCGAATTTGTACCGTTTATGGATTTGTATTAATTTTTTATGAATGTAAATTTCCAAAAATAAAATTCGTTATCAATTTGCAGCTTTTTTCCTTTCACGTTTGGTAAAATATTATAGTAAATATCCACAACATACCTACCATCATTCTTTAAAAGTATTAAGTACCTACTCGATAGTCATAATAAAGCTGGGAGAAATTAATTATTTCTGGTGAGCTAGAAATTGTTTTTTTGACCTTCACAACGATAAGGTTTTTTACCATTGTCGCCTACCTATTAGTGAAAAAGGCGTATACGCACAATATGCGTTTTACCAATACTTCATTGGGTAACATACGTCACCCACTGGACGATTATTTTAACGTGAAACCATAGAATAAATGAAACTAAATTTAAATAAAACCATTACATTTATTTATATTATATTCTGTGATATTTTCACTGCGCCCCTCGATATCAAAACATTATTTTAACGAATAAAAGTGTTAACTATACAGAATTCGGGTTATAAATATTTTATTTGGTATAAAATTTTATTAGGTATTATATTCTAATGTTACCGGGTTTCTGGTTTAGTAACATTATTTAATTATTATTCAACTTTAACTACATAATTTTTTATCTATTCTAATGTACTACCCGTCTTTTTATAGTATTGAATTAATTAAGATATAATTTAAAGTGTAAATATTACACATTTTGCACCACGGGAAATTTCTAGAATGACTACTATTACTATTACTAAATTACTAGATGACAATAATATTCGGAAAACCACATTTATAGGGCATTATAATAATTGTATTATTATTGCAATCGTCTTCATAATAATTTTTAATTCTGAAATCTAAATTACTATCCTTCGGTACCTATAAAACATTTATTATTTTATTTATATTATGTATGTTGTAGAGCATAAGGATAGTCAATACAACCACTTATAAGGGGTTTTGAATAGGCAATTTGAAGAATTATTTATTTGAAAAATGAAATGAATACAACAATATTTAGGTAATATTATTATATTATATTTATTTATCATTTTTATAAAGATGAAAAACGTTTTTCTAAACCATTTAACTTCCTATGTATAAAATGTGTATTTGACAAAAAAAGTTACAGCATTTTCATAAAAAAAAATGACATCATGTTACAAGCATTGTCACACTGGACATATTATGTGTATAAAAAAAATATAACAAAGATACGGTTTATCTGTTTTTGATAATACAAAACAATACATCTTTGATTCACAACCGAATAAAACAAAAACATTTTTGATAAAAATATCCAATTGGCTGTAATAATGGATTTACAAGTGTGAAGTGGCTTCTATACACTACGGTCGTTACTTCTATTGGGTTGTCGTGTGCTTATGAAAAATTAAAAAAAAACAGTTCTGTACAAACCACCAACGTCAATAATTATAACAAAACTATTGAACTTTCATTATAAAATAGCCAATAGGAAAAAAAACGTTGTCGACGATGTTTTTTTTTTTCAAAATCTTAACAACATAGTTTTATTAAGTTTAACAAAATATTTGAAAAAAAAAACAGATGTTCGACAATTTTGATTGTTTAAATTCTACTGACGCTCGTTATGTTAACAATTATTAGGAAATGCACTAAACAATGGATTAAACTATTGAGATCTTTTCTATTTATGATAAGTTCTTTATCATACGATTACAAATATGTTGATATTGGCAATTATTTGCCTATATGACTTGTGGGTAAGTACACATTGGATTTTAAGACTGGAATTACATTTGTATACGAGGGTATGTCAATATGTCATTGTGTATAATAATTTATCATATTATTTAATAATGTGATACCTACATTGTTATAAAAATTATATATTTTAGCTATAATTATTATCATATTAAACCTATTAGTATTAATAATTTCCTTGCATAAAAATATTTCATGACAATAGGACCATAAAATTCAATCTAGATAATAACTTTAATTACAATCCAACCGCGCCAAACAGTCTGAATTCTTCTCTGCTAAACATTCACCAATAAATTATTTTTTCTAACAAAATAAGTTCCTACATCATAGCTTATCGTCGTCTCAGAATGAAAAAGTTCTAAATCAACTTTTTTGCATATTATCATTTAATATTTGTTGTATAATTCAATCCTGAAATCGTATCGATCCATTTATTATACAATTAAATACAGAGAATGAAAAGGTTCCAATTCATACGTGAACGATAGGTACAGGCTAACTTAAAAACGTTACCCTGAACAATTACAAAGATTACGTTGGAACCTTTTCATTCTGAGACGACGTTATCTTTGTTTCAACCTCAAATTAAATTATATTATACTTTCAAATTGTTATCAAGATTATTTTTTTAAATAGTTGTAAAAAGTACAAATTTTACAACTCGAGTAAATATAACAAGGTTTTTTTTTAATGTACAAGTAAAATGCGACTATCGAAAATTGTTAAGCGATAACCATTTGGATTTTGTGTGTTTATAAAAATATAAAAAGATATTTTATGAATTGTGTATAACTGTTTTGGACTATTTATATTTGAACAGTTTGGACAATTTTAAAGATTATACATCACGTTTTACGTGAAATTGGGTACAGAGTTGAAAAAAACCATTGCTATAACATATTTAGTTTTATCATTTTATCGGTAGTTAACTTTTTACACTTTTAAAATAGAGGCATACAAATCATACTATTGATTGACTTGATCAATATTACATTTAGAATTTATACAAACACACAGAACAAAATGGAGTTTGACGCATGTTCAAATAAATCTAAATCTACAGCATTGGTACACTATAGCAGTAGACAGTGTCGTGACAAAATACCATTTCCTAAGAAACGAGATGATATGAACTTCTGCATCATCGGTGATGATAAAATAATTACTTAAACACTCGATATACAATAAAAAAAAAGTCACAAATTACTTTATTTGTTATAACTTATAATTATTATAGTTATATATAATATTATATATATAAAAAATAAAAACATAATCATAATGTTTGGAAATTAATGTACAATAAAAAGATAAATGTTGTCGAAGACTTGGGCAGCAAAAATAATAATAATCACTGTACCATGTAAAATAACATCGTGATATGAAGAAAAAAATGTAAACATATTACAATACATGGTTATGTATTTATTATATAGATATATAAATTAAGCACCAATTACGATACTATTGCAACAAAGACAATATCAGAACTGCAACATTATGTTTGTAATACCATTACGAATAAACATTATATAATATAAATGTATATAAACAATTACGATTATTAATATTAACACAAAAAAAATAAAATAAAATACAGTCTTTTAGTAACATATTATTTTGTAGAAAGAAAAATTAATAAATTAACGCAAAACACAGGTGTGAGGGAAGACGCTGTTGTTCTCCTACTTTGGACGACCGTGGCTACACAAACAAAAATAAAACAACTAGCCCAGGGTCTTACTATGAGTTTTAGCCACAGCGTATTAACAAAAGGTTGTATAATATGACCAGTCAGCCGGTGGCAGGCATCATTGTTACTAATAAAATATAATATTATTTTCCACCAAAAATTTAAGACTTAAATAGGTACCATTTAGAACTGTATTATTATAGATCATAGACATATTACAATTAATTAAATAATTAAGTTTAAATGTCTAAGGTATTAACTATTATCGAAATTATTAATCATAAACTGTCATAATTTCATAGCTTAACTGAAACATATTAATAAAATAAACAGCTGTACTTCATTTAGGCTTTAAACATAATAATAATATGACATCTTTAATTTAAAACAATGAGTTAAATTGAGACATCGGAAATTTATATAATTGGGATTATATGATTTTGATGAAACCTGCTTGATCGATTGTGGCTACTGCACTGTCACAACGCACAGTATGACCCTGAAGCCTTGGCCGTCGAGGGGATTTTCCGATACGGTTTAATTTTCCCAATATTGACTACAACGGTATTACTACTATATATTACTATAAACCGATCGAATAAAAAACGATCACTAACAATATTACACAATTCGGTTGTACAAAACAAAATAATTAATAAAATAAATAGTATGAGTAGGTATAGTACATGAAGCGACAAAACGGCTCTATAGACGGCAACGACTAACAATATCGCGTCGAGCCGTACATGCGAGACACGACAGAAAACGGAAAATAGAATGTGAAAAACGAACGGAATGAGTATATAATGATGGTACTCATCGTTACGAGACGACGGTTGTGAGTTGAGTCTTCTCGGACCTCGGGGGCGGCGGCGGAGGTGGTCGCTTGTTGATCTTGTTGGTGGACCGGAGATGTTGGGCCGCAAGCTGTTGTGGTGGCGGTGGTGGCGGTGGCGACGAACAAGTGGCCGGACCCGGGTGCTGCTTGGGGTACACATTCTCGTACAGGTTGTTGGGCCCGTAATGTTCGGCTACCCAGTTGCTGACGTTGGCCTCACGACTGTACGCGTTGTTGGTGCCAGCCGCGCCACTGTCGGTGAACTGCACTTGGAGCCCGTGCGCCGGATCCCGGAACCCGAGCACTTCGTGCGGGGTGGCCATCGTGTCGAGCTTGCACTTTTGCGCCACCTGCCACTTCTTGCAGACGACCCGGTGCAGGTCGGCCAGGAATGCTGTGCTGGGCGGCGACAGAAGCTTGGGTGGTGGAGGAGGCACCGCGTTTATCAGCTCGTCGTCGTCGTCATGGTCGACATCGCCGTCGTGGTCGACCAACAGTTCGGGGGGCGGGGGCGGCAACGACTCCAGACTGGGCGTCCGGCGGTGCTGCATGTGATGGTGGTACTGTTGTTGGTGGTGCTGCTGCTGGTACTGTTGGTACTGCAGTTGCTGGTGGTGCTGGTACGGCTGCTGGTGGTGGTCGGCGAACTTCACCGATTTGACGGGTTTTTGTTGGTTGGCGGCCGCAGTGGCCGCGGCGAACGCTGTCGCCGCCGACGTCTCCGTTACGGAACAGGTGAGCTGACGCGTGGTGGCCGTCAGCGGCAGTTTGGGCGGCTTCCGCTTGATGGTGCCGCACGGCGGGTAGTCGGACTCAAACGCCACGTCGCAACCGGACGACGAACCTCCCGAGTCTGACGACAGTCCGCTCTCGGTGTCGTCCAACATCATGGCGGCGGCGGTTGCGGCGACGTCGTCATCGAGTCCCACAGACCCACGTCCCGCCGTCCCGCGTACCATCGAACCGTCGCGGCGCAGGGACGTCCCGGACGACGACGGCGGCGCGGGCGACATGGACGACGTTTGCGACAGGTCGCCGGAGTCCCCGCCGGCCAGCGCCGACTCGTAGTTGTCGAGCAGCTGCTGTCCGTACTTGACGATCCGTATGGCCGACATCCACTTTTGCAGCGTCCGCTCGTCCTCGGCGCACACGTACTTTATGTACTTGGTGGACTTGGGCTGCTGCAGACACGGGTGTTTGATCGCGAAACAGTGTTCGGTCGGTGCCTTGTACTTCTTCCGCCAGCCCACGCCGTAGTACACCTGGTTCACGTCGAACGTGGCCAGGCAAACGAGGTCCTTCGGCGACCGCGAAGTCTTGTCCTTGTAATAGTACAGCCCCGAAGCCCTGAGAACGCTGTGGTACTTCTTCCAGCCCTTCCTCGAGTCCGTTTTGATGTACAGCGGGCCCTCGACGCTCGGAAGTCCGCCGTTGCAAAAGTATTCCTGCAATGCAAAAAAAAACTGGTCAGTAAAAATTATGTTTGCAGTGGTATGCTTGGGGGCACTGATATAATATATATGTATCGTATATATATAGGTTGGTAGGGGCTATGATCCAACGTGCGACTTATGGTCAAAAACACCGTAGGTGTTAAAAATAATTGAAAAAAACTCGAAAACAACGAATTTTTTAAAACGAGCACAACTTATAATATCAGATCACAACCCAGATTAGGCGATGGGGTTAATCGATCGGTCTTATCGTTGAATTATTATATAAATCGCTTAAAAAGTAATATAAAGGACTATTTTTTTTTTTTAATTTTTACCACCCGTGGTAATTTAAATATAATATTTGAATGGTTATTTTTATTTTTTTTCTTCCATTCGAAGGTAAGTCAGTTATAACCGAACAGTAATAACCGTTGTTTCTAAAATATTACGCGGTTACGTTTTAAAATATGTGCAGTGCTTACTTGTGCAAAGTTACTAGTCGCGTGGTTTAGCGACTGATTGCTGGTGTTGAACAACGACGGATTTTCGAATATCAACGTCCTCTCGGGCCGTTCGACGAACAATAAACGGTTCTTGGAATCTCTGGTCCACAGCATCAGATTGTCTACCAGCAACTCGTGTTCTTCGTAAACGCGTTCTGAAAAAATAAAAAAAGCGTGTAAAAAAAAAAAAATGTATAAAAAACCTAAAAATCTAACACGTGTTGCAAAAGTATGGATTCTTTTCTGGATTTTTTTTTTTGTCAACGTACCCATGTGAAGGTCGGGCAGATGTTCGACGAGCCCCCAGCGCGGTCCGAGATTAATGTGATGTTTGTCGGCCAACAATCGCATCACATAACTGCAGCGCATACCCTCGTCGACCAGCAGCGATTTCGCCCCACCGTCGTCGTTGAACACTTTGATGAACAGTTTCTTCACACTGGCCTCCTTCATTTTCTGTAGGGCCAGACGGATTTTCTCCGCTTTAGACGACTCCTGAGAGCGCAACAACAAACACACGAGTAACAATCATTATTAAAAGAAAAAAAAAAAACGATTCCGTCGACGCGGCACAATGCGCAGCAGCGCACATTAATAATATAATTTATAATAATAATAATAATGGATAATATCGCGACTGTATTACTACCGTATAAAATATTATTATTATAGACGAATGACAGTCGTGGTTTACGATGGTATTATGCGATATGCTCGATACGCATTAATACCGTAGCGACAGTAAAAAAATAATATAAAAACGATTAACCGCGTACAATAATACATACTTTGTTTCCTGCAGAGTGATTGGTAGTGCCGCTCGAAGCTGAACTCTCGCTGCTCGACAACAACGATACGCAATCGGAAAACGCGGAATCATTGTCCGGACTGTCTGTCCTCACTAGAAAAATACAATTTATTACATTTACAACGCTATTTCGATTCACATAATATTATGTACGTCATTTGTATTGCGTGTATATAGTAAGAGACCTACGCGCGGTGGCGATCGGAAGAAAAATGTCGACAAAAAAAAAAAAAAAATAGAAAAAAGGGATAAGTGAAATCGGACTTACATCGCGATTTATCTGCGATAGGGTATTCCCCCGATTTGTGCTACACAACATCTATCGGATTTGGGTAAAGTCCAGAGAATTGGGCTTACCACTCAGTCTTAAACGTATACACGGACCGAATGTCACGAACCGTCTTTTTGATTCATTACCATTTGGACCGCGGCCAAAAACGACACCACGATTGTCGGACCGGAGGAGTGATGGCGTAACAACCACGGTATTGTATTGGCCAGGTGCCTCTTTCCTGATATTGACCCTTCCCAGACGACGACCGTATTATTATTGGAACGGTAACCGTATTGTGAGTTATAATAATAATGATAATAATAATGGGCTATATGGGCACTGTCTAGTGCTATATATATATATATATATATCATACAGGTATTATTATTTGTACGTGCATATACCGCGAGACGGGGGAAAAAAAATTTGTAAAGAAAAGATTTTTGTGATTTGCCGCACAATCGGCAAACCCGAAATGTCTGCCCCGGCGTATTATATATTATAATAACGATAAGGGGTTGTTGTCGTTGTTGTCTGCGTATGAATAAATAATCGCGGTGAAACACAATATAACAGAATATAATATTCTAAACATGTATGATGTCGTGACGGTTTTTACCTGTTCCCGTTTGATTTGAATTTGACAGCATCCTGTTTATTGAATTGTAATCTGCAATGATAAACAAATGAACGTCACGTTATTATAATAAATTGTCAACTATATTTTCGTATTTCATATTAATTATTATCACGTATCACAATATAATATATTAACGCGAAACGGACGACGAAAACCCGAGGTCGATTTACGTACCGATTTTTTCCGAATCCAATAGACTGTTGGTGCTCTGGTATTGGGATTCCAACGCGCACAACTCTCCCAACACGGCGTCTAAGTCTACGTCTTGAGTATCTGAAACGCGAAAAAAAAATTCAAATTACATCATTATTGTCATTAAACCCAACCGTTCCGTATGTTTCGTGTACGACTTACCTTCTAAGTTCGCCATCGAGAATCTATAAGAATCCATCCGCTGACCAGCAATGTCCGTGGCGTTGGGGGCTTTCAAGATGACATTGTCGATCGGCTTGGACGGGCTCTTGTCCAAACTCTACAAAACAATAAAACAGACGAAAATTGTTATTCCGACGATGGAAAATAAAACGTAGGCATTATAATCGAACAAATATATTCTAGACACAGAGAGGTACGCGTGTGCGGTACGTCTTCGATTTGTGCGCACACACGACCCACCTGCATGTAAGTCGAGGGGTGGCTACGACCCTCAGACGTTTTGGGTTTTCACGTTATACATAATATATATATTATTACTATTATACAATCTAGTTCGTGTTCGTGCGACGTCAAAACTTCTTTACAAACGCGACCGCTCCCCCTCGCGGCCGAAGAACGACGAATCCGACCCCCCCCCCCACAGGTCCGTATTATATTTTACGAAAATCCTACCTACGACGAGCGCACACTGCACGGTCGAAATACCTACGACGTTTTTCGATTATTTTTCCGATACGACGACCGACGGTTACAGCTATATTTTATCCTCAACCGTCCGTTGCGTTCCTCGTGCACGCAAATCTCGTCGACGTTCGGTTCGAAATAAAATATTATAATCTGTCTCCACTACGCGTGTCAGTACAACACGATGATAATACGCTATAATCATGCGCGTACACACGTTTCGATATTATTACAATTTCCACGCGCACAAGTTATTGTGGAGCGGCGTCGTCGGTAGTTTGAAAATTATAATAATTCTCCAAACACATGATGTGATAATATTATACATCATGACACGCAGTTAAAAAACTGCACGGTGCACGTCATATAAAATAATAATATATAGGTCACGCGATTTTTCGATTAATTTCTATCGTCATTGCAGGGCCCAGCCGGTTGATAATGACGACGACGAGCGAGGCGCTAAACGGACGACGGCCTGCGTCATTTTATAAGCATCGGACGACGACGCGTTAAGTATAAAAGTCATAAAAAAAAAAAAAAAAAACGTTTTAATATTGACTCAACCCCGCACACACGCGTAATATGCATATAAATACGCGGTACGCCGCATAGGTCGTTTCAATACGAAAAAAAAATAAAAAAAAAACATTATGTTTTCAATTAAAAACGAAACAATGATCCCCGCGCATAATGCATTGTGTTAGGTCAACTGTCTCGATTATTATTATGCGCGTTTTTCAAGACTCCGAAGCCTATATTGTATGATATTTTAAACGCGCCATTGTTCTTCGCGTTCCTCTGTAATAATAATAATAATAATTATTCCGATGATTATTATTATTACTATCGTATACGCGATGCATAATAATCAGTAAAAAGTCGGCCTCGTCCATTAAAAAACCACCCAAATATTCGACTAATTAGTTCGTGCGCGTATTATATAATTATATCACGTGAATATTGCTATCGAAAGAAGACCGGCGCAGTCGATTCACATTAATAACATAATATGTCACAATGACTATTTACGGGACGATTGCGTCGTTTTTTGATCGATTTGCGTTCGTCGAAAATCTGACAAGAAAATCTTATCAAAACCAAACAGTTCTCCCGACGCCGATCGGCGGCGGCGCGCAGGAATTTTTTTACAGAAATTTGACAACATCTACCGACGGCCACGGCTAATATATTGTCAGGCCGCCATCGTTGTACACTTATTTTTAACTTAAATCTGATAATAAAAATTGTATTATTATTTTTTTTTTAACGTCAATCTAATTCGCGTAATTCGTATTTAAACAAAACGTTTTAATTAATTTTTGCGATTAGTCTTGGACTTTTCTGTATGCCGAGTATATGGAATTTACGTTATTTACTGCGGTGATGGTTCTTATACAATAGGTGTATTTGTATTTATAATTGGATGCTCATCCGTCATCGACATGCATAATATCTTCAGACTTCAGCATTAAATTCCGACCACCCTCGATATCACTTCTGCAGAAATCGCACTCTCTTTCATGACCACTCCCACTCACAACTCAAGCATAAAGCCGCAATCAGCCTATATGCACAGAATGCTTCGATAGGCTCTTATATTCTATTCTATTTAAATTTATACCCAGCTCAACTCCTAGCAAGGTTGTTATAATTTAGTTTAATAATATAATGTGCCATTGGTACGTATAATATATTATATTTCATTGAACATTCTTTTAATCTTATCAATGTTTTGATAAGTATCTGATATCTCTTTACTTACATATTATTATGTACGAATTCCACGTTCAATCGTATAGGTAAATAATAACAATATACACCCGGCGCGGGATTCATAAGAGGAAACGAGTACCTATATATTGTATAGGTAAGAGTTAGATTCTCGTCCCGCGACGTGTTGAATATTATGTTTCATTTTCAGTCGAATACAATCAAATATTATATCAACCTACAATACGCACTCAGTAATAAGGAACCACCAGCTACTATACAATAATAAAATAATATTGTACGTGCTACAGTGTCGTATAGTGTACGACAACAACAGCAAAAATAATAATAATAATGTAATTGTCACAACTATAATTATTTGAAAACACCGGAGAGCACGCAATAGGCGTGGTGCCCACCATCCATGTACGTAGGTATAACTACATTGTATTATTATCATCGTCGTTTGCTACTGAAACGTATTTAAACGAAAAGGAAAAGAACGACGTACGTTACGTGCTCATACTTTTCTCGTACCTATATGTGCCGTGGCCGCAAAACAGCAACAGGTTATCATAATAACAATGATCACGGCAATAACAACACTACAAGACGATATTGTTATTGTGATATAATATCATACGCGGAGACGCGATTTTTCCGACAAGACTCGAAGAGGAAAACTGCGTCGATGATCGATAATTCAGCGATTTATTGGCCCCAAGTGGCGTTCAAGGTACTTACGGTGGGCTCGATCACGGTCAGTGGCGTTTCCGATCGATCAGTCGTCTTGTGCACGTCGACGACGACCCGGCTAGTGTGAAGGATCGTCTGTGGCACAATTTCGCCGTTAACGATGACGCGTCGTTCGTCTGGCAACGACGGCGGCAGCGTGAAAACGCGTTGGTTTGAGGGCGGCGACGGGAAAACGCGTTCGTTTGGTCGCGGCAAGGGCGGCGTGAAGACGTGTTCGCCGGGCAACGGCATGCGCTGCCTCTGGGCGATCATCTGAGCGACGTTCCTCCGGGTGGTGGAGAAACTGGAGGCTCTGCGCACGGCCACCGAATAGCACGGGGGCGGCGGCCGGAAGCTGCTGCGGCGCCTCATCGGCGAAGGCGGTGACGGCGGCGACCGGTGCACGCCGGAAAAGCTGACGGTCCGCTTGACGGGCGCGCGCCGGCGCACCGAACTCGCCGCGCTCGACAGCCGCGTCTTCAGTATCGGCTTGTAGCCGAACGTCAGGTTGCCGTAGATGTGATAGTCGCCCTCGTCGGAGTACGACGATGACGACGAAGACTGACCGCGTCCGACCGCCGTGACGGCGGCCCGGGTCTTGTTGCCCACGGTCCCAAAGCCGTAGCTGCCGTCCTCGTCGCTGTCGCTGTGCTGCTGCTGGCTCCGGCCGCAAGCGTACCGGGTCTTGCACGAAAACATGACGACGGTGATGGGTCTTCCGCGGACGTCGGTCGAGAACTGATTCCGGGTCCCGGGATGGGTGGCCGGTCGTCGGATCGCGACGACCGGGTGTCCCGGGCACCGGAGCAGCTGCTGCCGCGCGCTATACGGTCGGGTCCGCCAGGTGCAATCTCGAAGAGGCCGCGCGCTTGTGCGTGTGTGCGCGCACAACACATGTCCCGCCCGTGTCTCTCCGCGGTAACACAATATAGGTACCCGGCCGCGGCGCGACAGAGAGACACGACGTCGAGATCCAGAGATCCAGCAGCAGCAGCAGCAGCGATCCGGGGGGAGAGCGAGGGAGCGAGAGAGCGAGACGCGCGACCGTAGTTGTACAGACGACCGATGATCGGCGGCAGATGTTCTCGCAGCAGCATAATAATAATATTCGAAATCCGATTCTCGCCCGACACCGAAACTCGTTTACGTCGTGTTGTTTATGTACCTACATACGCGTGTGTACCTCTATATACATATTATAATGATGATAATACCTATGCTGTGTATATACGTTTTTTATATATATATATATATTATATATTACATATACATACACTACCATTATTATATAGTTTACGCGCGCCGGTACCTGCGGTTTTTTTTTCACTGAATTATCGTCGTCGTAGTAGTACCCGACATTATTCGCCCTCCTGGGCATGTTACACACACACGCGCGCGCACGGATTTCGATAAACAACAAATCTCGAAAAGTGTGTGTGTTTTTTTTTTTTCGATTATTTTTGCGATTCGGCGTCGCCATATGGCAGGCCAGACGGCGGCGGCGGCGGCGGTGGACGAGTGGTTCGTCGTCGGCTATAATATATTATTATTTTTTTACGTTTTCAAACGCTGAGATAAGGTACACGGGAATTAATAATAAGACTCGTGTACGCAGGCGCCATCGCCCGCCACCGCCGCCGCCGCCGATGTTAAATGTCGGACACCGCAAACGCAATGATAACGCAGAGGACGACTGCCTGTTGCCACACACGATAAACCAGTTGGCTTTTAACGACGGCGCACACACGCTATTGTGTGTGATTTGTGCGATTGTGTGCGCACAATAATAATAAATAATAATATGTGTACAAACGCAGCACGCGGCGTGTATGATAAATGTTATCATTATTATTATTATTATTTCTGGTATAGAGCTGGCGAGCTGGTATGTGCGGACTCGCGTGTCGACGATGACTTTCCGAGATAGCGCGGCGAAAACGCAATCGTACGGTGCACAACAACAACAACAATAATTATTATTATACGACTATATTGTAGCATAATATTATAATATTGCGTGGACCCTCGGTGGGGGGGGTAAGGGAATGTCGCAGTTCATGTTGAGGTCGATATGAAAATAATTGTAGGCAAAGCGCGTGCGAAAACCGGAAAACCGCGGCGGTCATCGATAAAACTGCTACAGCAGCCGATAACCACTCTATTTACGCACACAATGTGACACCCATACAATATTATATCATTACCCATACATTGTAGGTATTATACAATATATAATGGACACGGTCACGCGAATGAGATAAGAGGAAACATGTCAAGTTAGTTCTTTTAAACGCGTGTGTAGTGGCCTTGGTTTTCCTGATTAAACTACTGTTCACATTGAAAAGTTTAGAATTATCAGTTATTATCAAAAAATTATGTCAACCTACATTGGCAAGAGTAAAAATAAAACCCAAAGTGTATTACACTACTACAAATGGAAACGCCAATGAACAGTGTAGGTAATCCGTATAGCGTGTAGGTCTGATCTGTACCTTTATCGATAAAGGAAACGTGAAAAATAATACTGTATTGAGTCTACATTACTGGATATAGAAAAGCGGCGTCCAAATGTTATAGACAATGATGCTTATTTCAAAACCTGAATACTCGTTCGTATATGTTACTATATCTCGAAAGCCAGCCTGGAGTTATGAACGATTGTATCGAAAATATTGATACATAGTGCCGAGAGAATAATATACGAGTGTCCCAAAAAACCAGACCTTTTCGGTGCCAAAAAAAAAAAAAAAACGGTAAAATGTAAAACCAACACCAATCATAGACATCCGAAATAGACAAAAACGAACCAAGGAAAACGATAATTCAAAGACGAAAAAAGGACACACGTCTTAAAAAAATGTAATTACGGACATAGTATCGTAGCCATTCGTAGTTACTATCACTGCTCAAATTGACCAACAACAACTAAAACGAGAGCAGAAACAAATACACAACGAACCGACTAGACAAATTCAAGGTCGGTGCAGCGACTTAAGAATGAGATATCTAGATCTTAGATATTATCAAGACTATAATAGTCAGCGAAGACACCGGGCAAAATATTTCTATTGGTGTATTTGGTGGTGTACGGACAAACGTAGAGTGTGTGTTTTCAAATAGACTTTTCTAACGATGTAAATGCAACCGTCGATTCCGATTTGAATGTCACATCATTCGACAAATTTAAAACCATTCAACCGACAACAATTAATAGTAATAGGTACCCAAGAACGAGTGTGTATCGAAATTATAGCGATCAGTTATTGAAAATAAATCGATTACAACAACGGTTTTGGTACTATCGATCAGTTTTCCATAGTGAGAGACCTAATAAATGAAGACAGACGGTTGAGTATAATTTCGGCACAACCAAAAGTTTTGATTTCCATTCGACAACAAATCACTGGGCCTTGATTTATTGTTGTCGATATTCCAATGAAAAAAGTATTCGAGTTTTATTAATTAATTTAATATTAATGAATAATGATATTTTATAATTATTCGCTTCTAGAGACAGCCGTGTATACATTTATAAAAAATATTGTGTTTTGTATCCAATTAATTAATTGTTTTAATATACCAAATGTTTTTACAAAGTTAATTATAAAATATTAAATGTACCTACTGAAGGATGAAGAATATACTAATTGAATTTTTCATTGTTTACTTTTATGATTTTGTATTTTTTAATGGCGAGTATAAAACGAAGGACCTTTTGTTTTCGTTGGATATTCCGAGACTGCTAAACACTAGTTACGCTCATAAAGTGCAACTCCGCTTTCGGTTTATTTTATCGTTTTTTCGTTCACTGTATTTTTGTATAATTTTTACTAATTACCCTTATGTAAAAATACTATAAGGTAATGCTGTTAAAGTTAAAAAGTTAAAAATAAACTAATTTGTATACTAATTGTTTAATATAGTAAACTTATAATCATTACACAACAATAGTAGTTCATTAGCACTAAGCAATAGATTTATTAGTTCAGGTACTATACTAAAAGGTTAAGGCCAAAGAAATTTTAATAGGTTTTAAAACTCCGATTCTGCATAATTATTGTGTGTTGCACTGACTGACGACTCG
The DNA here is from genome assembly GCF_019925205.1 of Metopolophium dirhodum. Taxonomy (NCBI): domain Eukaryota; kingdom Metazoa; phylum Arthropoda; class Insecta; order Hemiptera; family Aphididae; genus Metopolophium; species Metopolophium dirhodum. The sequence continues at coordinate 3,979,442 of NC_083562.1, forward strand.
TCGCAGCGGACATTTGGAACGGATTCAATACGACAACTTCCATCCTTTGAAACTCCTCAAGATATTATCATCGTAAATTTCAGTAAATAGCACTTATACTATTTAATCCCACGACAGCTACCACGAGACTAATATTAAATTTCATCAAAAGTTATACACTTATACAGTGTTTATATTATACAATTTAAAATAGTCTTAAATATTATGTTTCGTGGGACCTGCACATCATATTAAGTACGTTTTAAATAACGCGCTCATATGATTATTTATTTTTATTTCTAGAAACGCATAAACTTAATTGACATGTATAATGTATATGTATATATATATTTCTGGTACACATTAAAAAATGACGATGATGGTTTTATGTCTCCGGTGGAATGCAAAATGCAGTATAGTCATTGACCATTGTCTCTACTCTATTCATTAGTGTATATTATATATTTCTCCAACATTAAAATGCGTATCATAACTTTAGGAAATATGTCGTATAGTTCTAAAAAGAAAAATACTTTTTTCCGGGCCAGTAAAAGTGTAGTCTATATTTGTAATTCGCCATTGATATTTTCAACACGTAAAATTTCTATATAGACAAAGTTTCGTAAAACGGCTGCAAAGAAAATAATGTAAGCGTGCGAGTACGTTCGTTTCTCAAACGTTAATCTTCGCCCTTTTCGGAGTTCAAACTTTGTTTTTTGGATGTGATAGGAAATAGGATTAGTCACACACTTCGCGTTAATATTTAGAATAACACATTATACCACGCCACCATCCCTCGCCGTGCAGATAGGTGAGCGAATCTAGTGGATATACATTTTTTTATTCCAAGTACAATATTCCAACAAACCTTATTACAATAATAATCGTTAAAATCGAAACCAGTTATTAGGAAACCGTTATATTGTAATATAATAGTACTTTCTACCCGTAATGTATCTAGCCGATAATCAATAAATTCAATGTGCGGCAGTTAAACGGAGCTGAATTTTAATTGAATGTTTATAGAACACCACCACTGGACAATTCGATCAACCTTACTTTAATGACATATTTATGAATCGCCAAGTGCGTATCGAGTGCTCGCAGTACACAACACAATGTTGCGCCACTGCCGGTGCAGTTTCATTGTCGTGTTCGTAATCAAAATGAAATAAAATTGCCGTAACATACACTGCTGTTGCTCCAGTCGGAGGGACGGACGACGTCTTAAACCGTGAAATATACTTATGGGCTGTATTGCGGGGTCTTTGTAAACGACGCAAACACGAATTTATGTCTTTCAAGACCAAGTTTGGTAATGTCACGCTGCGAACAATATTAGGTTATATCATTGTGCACCGGGCGATCTCGTATCCTCTGGATGTTCCACACATGTCTATATTATATTCGGCCCAAAAAAACGACCGACAATATATTACGTCCGATAATGCATAAATGTATAATGTACACTAGCAGCATTGTATACAATGTTGTGTAGTTCGTCGATGTTTACAAGAACAGAACAGAATATTATCAACGTCGAAAAACGAAAAGCCGAGCCTTCACAATTCATATTATTAAATATTATGTAGGCATATAATTTTGATATAACGATATTATACGTACTTCCTCTGTACTGCGTACAATGTAGTATGTACATATATAATAAATTATTACTAATAATTTGTTTTCATCTAGCTGCAGTGTATTTTGTAACAAGTCATTTTAAATGCACATTCAAAAGGAGTACTTGTATAATTTATTTTTTAATATAATTTTAAATGTTTTTTTACATCATATTTGTTTAAAAAATAGGTACCCGTAGTATTTAATAAACTTTGAGGCATATAATTGCATGTTTTTAAATGCAGATTTTAATGAAATTTTGGTCATTACCGTTTAATAATTAGACCAATATTACGATATTATATACAAATTGTAAATACTATATTATGACCGCGTATCCGAATAAAACAAAGTCATATCATTACATCTTGTATTGTATTATAATGTACCGTTTGTATTATTATCACGCGGTGGACGAAAATCAAATCCAGCCGAGCCCGCAGCTCGGGTTCGGCAGAACAGATTTCACATGTCCTGCAGCTTCGGATTCTTTCCAACCATCGTCGTCTCACCGACTTAATTGACCCGGGTGTTGTATTATATTATATTATATTTTACACACACGGCACACGGTAAGTGAAGTATAAATCATGTACATTAAACCGTCGCAGAACACCTGGCCAGGTGCAGTCGCGCGCATATACCTACCGCTCATCATCGTGCAGCGTCGTACTTACAACACGCGCCACCTGCCCCGAAGACCCGGACACGTGCAGTGCACACGTCGGCGCGGGGCAAGGATAGGTTTGCAGCTGCCGCTGCCGTAATAAGGGCGCATGCCATCTGTTGATGGTACATATACTTATGGGTCTTGCCTAGATAATATTATACACGTACCCATATACGTGGCCATACGCGGCCCGTAAAGTCGTCCTTGACGATCGAAATCCCGACAACACCGTGACGGACTTGTTGATCACGAGTGAGAGAGATATTGAGAGTGAGTGAGAGATATTGAAAGAGTGAGAGAGAGAAATACGTCGAGCAGCTTGTATACTACCTATAGATAGATATAATATGATATATGTTTTTGTTGTTGTTGTTGTTGTTGTTGCGGATGCTGTTATTCGGACCAGACCCGTGCCAGATTAAATCTGCAGGAGCAAACCAATTTAGGGGTGGGGGTACGAATAAAAAAAACCAACAAAAATAACATCATGCGATGGCTATCATTTATTTTATTTTTACATATTATTAAATACAATTTTTTTCATTTATAACCGAGTACTGAACGATAAAATTGTATAGTAATCATAATTTAATATAGTGTAGTAGAACACTGACACAGTCCTAGCGCCTGAGTTCTCTCCTCGACCGTACACGCTGCCACTCTGACCCAAGAGGGAGAATATCGAGGTTAATATAAAATAAACATTCGAAATACAAAGATCTGCTAGTGGGATTAGGTTGAGGGAGAGGAATACTATACCTGGCCCGGAACAGTGGCACGTTTTGGACTAAACGAATAACATTAAATACGAGTCTAGCGAATTTAAATTTTTAATTTTTTGGCCTATCTCTATAGGATCGAACTTCAAACATCAATACCTATATAGTATTATATTCGCGATCTGCGCTACTAAATCTCGTGTCTCTGTTTTCTTTCCATGCAAGGAGACGACTTTTTAGCTACATCAGCCGTTTAATATTTTGCCTGATCCGTCTATTTTAGACTATAATCCACGACCTCGTTTTAAAGCGATGCGTCTTGACTAACGAGTAATCTGTCTTTCAAATGTTGATTCATATATAATTTTTTAGGAAGCACTGCAGTTAGTTTTGAATCAATTATTATAATTGGCCGATTTTCAGATATTTTTCGTGTATTGGGTACCATAACAATCCGTTTTAACAACACAGAACAAATATTATAATAATAAGATGATATACCTACGTATAGATTTAGGTCACGCGCGCGGTTGGAATCTCCACGAAAACATTTGATTTGATTATTTTATATACCGACTGCGGTTTTCGTAACGCGTGTATTGATAAATATAAATATATACCGAGATCCCAGTGTAATATAATATTATTTCCGTTTAATAAGGCGTCTTCTGGGACTGGATAGGGTTGCTTGCTGCTGCAGACTACGGTACTGTATATATAGCGGCAACCGTGGTCGCGTCACGCCCAAACCGTATAAAACGTAATGAAATACATTTTGTTTTAAAAAAAAAACACCGTTCACATTTTATAACATTTCGATACATCAATTTTAGTCACGCCTCGGAAAGCACCCAATCTACACGCTATAACACCATTATAAAGTAATAATAATAATAATAATATGAATGGTAATTATATTATAATATTATATATAGATGATTAGTATAGATTTTAGATCGACGAGAAGAAGGTGATTGGTTTTACAACGATGTGTCTTATTTCTCTCGGTTTATTGCGTTTATATTATAACATTTTTTTCCCGATGTGATCCATTTCTATATCCATAGAATGAGAACTTCGCAACAGTTGAATGTAGCGCGTGCAACTTATGACGGTAATGCTTTTAAGAGGTAATATATTTTATTTTCACAGTAGTAGTTTTCCCAAGTTTTGTTACAAACAGAAAAAATGTAAAGTTGCGCAAGATTAATGAACTGTACGGTCCATATGTCTTAAATATTATAACTGCAAAATTTGAATACAAAGTTACCCATAACTTATAAGCTATAAGAACATATACAAGACAACTAAATTTAATAAATCATTATATATAAGCATATACGACATAATAAAAGTTTCCAATTACCGAAACAACAAACATAGTTCCGCTCAGAATAATTTTAGAATGCAATGATTTATCATCCCTTTCAAATGTATGTACCTACTTTAAATATTATCCAGACTACCTAGATCGATCGAGAATTTACCAGACTTAACATTAGACCATATACATTATACAGGGTGACTCACCAAGCATGCTCAAATTCAATTTCATAACGATTTTTTTCTAATTATGATTTTTTTGAATTTTTAAATATACTTTAAGACCATATTTTTAAATTCATCAGATTTTATTTAGGTGCTATGCTAAAAAAGTGGTCTTCTCCAGGTGACGATCCAAACATCTGTTTTTCAAATGGAAACCTCCCACCCCTTTTTTACTATAAATTATTCAGTACGTAATTTTTTTTTTAATTTATATATATATATGTACATCATTAAAAATGTTCACGAGTATTTTTTCAGTTACTAAAATATTTATACTAAGGCTAATAGTTTTTAAAAATGGTTTTACAAAAATATATAAAAGATTTGTAATATTGGATCTAGTATTTATTATACTTGGACCATTTATACAAAGTTACGTCAAAAAATTTTCTGACAATATATCCACAAATGTATTTACAGTAAAAAGGGGGTTCTCATTAGAAAAACTGAAGTGTATCATCGCCACAAGACACCCTCCTCAGTCCTCGAGTATAGTACAACAAAATTCAATTTTTTAATTTGGTCTTTAATACATATTTAAAAATTCCAAAAATCAGAATTTAAACGAATTCATTGTTAAAAAAAATGCTGAGTGTTAATGCTTGGTGAATAATCCTGTATATATTATCCCGAGTGGTTTCATTATTTATTATAATTTAATAAAACACCACGCACCGTTTGGAAGCAAATATTAACAAACGACTAGATCTATTTATATTGCTGAATACAGAATAACACATTAATCAGTATTATATGCACAAACAATAACTGCGTATGTGTTTATTATAATTTATATATTTACCGAAGCTAACGAGTCCAATTCACCGAGCCAAACGTCCAACAATCGTTCTGGGTCTTCTTCTTCGTCCGAGTCGCCACAGTAATTGGAGTCCGCTGGACAATCGACGTCGTAATTGCCCTCATATGGTCTCATTACAGCTGTAATGGTAAACATCGTTTTACTTCAATCAACTAAGCACAAAGCGTATAAAGGGTGATAAGCGACTAACGGTAAATGGACAACAGTTGGATTTTTAACGGGAACAAAACAGCATACCTATAGTAAATTACCTATAAATTATAATCTGCTCACTATTATTTTTGCAAAGCTAAAATCTGTTGCAAATTATAAGAGAGACTAATTTTGAAGACATTGTTTGATTGCTGAAAGTAAAATTTTAGTTTTTTTTGATTGCAAATTATTCACAAAATTTTTTTTTAGATATTAAGTATTTAATAATATTTTTTCTACGGTCTAATTAATGTAAAACGTATATTTTCCAGCATACTTATAGCTAAAAATTATTTAATTATTTGAAGTACATAATTTATTTATTTTGTTAGAATAATGGTCCCATTTTTTGAATTTCTGCCTCCCTCCTATCCAACATTTTTACATTACACCGCTGATTAGGTCCTTACAAATATACGAAAATATTGTTCGATCACAAGACTTAACGGCACTGTTCTAAAATTATATCTACTTTATACAAATAATACTACTATATATAAATTATGGGTCAAATTAAAGGTTATCTTCTCCCGAAACATAACACTCGAACACTGTGATTGTCATTTAAAAAACATAAGTTGATACCCCTATAGCACGTTATAGTATAATAATAAAATCATGAGTAATTTTAAAAATATTCTCAAATATGCGTTTGATGGTGCTTTGAAATCAAAATTCAAAAATATAGGTTAAAGAATTAGAAAAAATACAGTTTCCAAACTTTTTGAACACACTGTATATTATGGCTATCGTAATTGGTTGATATGTACGCCGTACTTTGCACAGACGATAATATTGACAGGCAAAGGCATCACGAGCTTGTTAAAACACAAAAACTTGTTTGAAAACAACAATAAGGGCAACTAAAATTATACGAGTAATATTATTTAACTTTACTACCGCCAGTGTTATTTTAATTTTATTGCCCCCCTTAACAGCTGACGGCACAGAATAACACTTGACCCTAATGGCCTAATGTATAATATCTCTAGTTGAAATCACCCTCTAAATTTGACTGAATAATGAACCGTTCAAAACGATATTCCATGGCTTCCAAAAGTGCCTTATGTAAATAATAATAAAATGTTTACTTTTTTTACAATATTATTGTTTAAAGACACTATAATAAGCGACCGTTAAAAAAAACACGTATCGAAATTCGAAACGTTACACATAATAATATGTATCAAATAGATTTTGCAACGTCTGCTGCAAGGGGAAGTGCCGGCCATGATATTATTATCCCGTCTAAGAGCCGAACCATACCGCTTAATATATGTACTCTCCTTCCGACAGCCGTGTGATTCAGTGTTTGTATACTATGTACACACGTGAGTCATCCAATAATCAATATTATATTCGAAGACCGAAATCCGTGGACAATAGAAATAAGTCACCATATGTATAACTATATAGTTAATTTATTGTGTATTAAAAATTTGGCAGCACCGCCTTCGTATATTATAATCGTCACGTGACAAAATCAAGCGATTCCAACAATAATAAATAACAATATAGACGCATCAACCCAAAAATAGTAACACACCGGATTCATATTATAATATCCCAACTATAAAGCCAAACACTATATTATTATCACGGAGTTAGACGTTCCGCGATATTGTCGATGTTTTAATAACACCACGTCGGCGGACGAACCAAATATTATATTTTATATTTTGATAATCAATCACCTAACGCCCTCTGGTGGTTTAATAATCTTCACCTGTCACCGGCATGTTGTGGGCTCATATTTTATCACGTCAACCGAGGCAAGCTACTACACCCAAGGCCGAATTCACACTGTATTCACACGCGTTACCGACACGTGGCCTGTGGCGACCGACAATCCTGTCAGAAATTATGGAAACGTAACACAATATCTCAAACACCACTTTAGGCATCATTTCGAGCAGACGATACACGCGTCCGCTTGAAATTCGTCGGATACCACGGGTTCGTGATAACGGTTGTTTTGAAGAAATAAAAAACGGTTTACATTGCAACTAATAATATTGTGTAATCGTTTTACTATCAATTTTTACATTAATTTCAGCAAACAAATAATACAAAAAAAATCGTTGTTTAACGTCCAAGAGAAAACAGAACAAACGACAATAATATAATTAAAACATAAGTAAATTAATAATATTATTATTATACCTTTTCAAATAGATGCCGACATCGAAATAGTACATAATATAATGATTATTTGTTTTGGAGTGAATATAATTCCAGTTGAAAAATAAATATTACGTCGCTGATGGAAACGTTTTGAGTGCAAACCAATATATGGTACCGAAAAAGGTGCTTAGAATCAAACACTACAATAGACTGACTCTTCGAACAGCCCGCGGGACCCCTCCTTTATATAATATACTCGACAACAGCTGAGATAAGGACCCACTGGCACCCTTTGCACACAGGATGTATCATATATCCCTTCCATATATTCTGCTGGCCCTATTCAGTCGACGTCTACGTGTGTACCAAGTATTTTTATTACGATTCACTGTAATAATAATATATATTATTGTCATTATATATATTATTATTATATTATTTCATAAATACGATAATTATCTGTTTATTATTACATATTATTATTATTATATTATTATTTACGTGGGCATACGATACTCTAGTTAAGTGGTCCGTAGTTTATTTTCCATAGACCTTATTCGTATCAGTATTTTATATAATATTATTATACATCCCTTTTCGTATTCATATTATATTATAATGAATAATATTATGTATATTATAATATTTTAAGTTTGAATTCCAAAAATGTAATTTTCCCACCTGCGTTAGCAATATTATATAAATAGTTAATACTATAGTAGTAGGTATAGTACATTTTCCATAATTCAGCCCTATAATGATACCTCGTACATGAAATACTCTAATACTTAATAGCATCTGTTACTGCAAGAATAAAATTAATAATAATTTAGTAAGATTTACGCACTGAACAGCACATTAGTATTCCGAATACTAAACTGACAACACTAATCAAATGGAAGATTATTATATTATATAATAATATACCAAAATAAGGTGTTGTCTAAAATTAGCATACCTGCATTATCCTTAATTACCGTTAACGCTTAGCGTTATAACATCCAAAGTTAAACCTCGTTATTAGATCGTGTTAAATTTTACATTTAAAAACTTTATATAATATTCAAAATATATTATGACGATCTAAAATACTGAAAATACAGACTGGGCGTTGGACGTTCGTCTCACTTCGTTTGCCTTGGTGCAACAAGATAAAAGTATATTTTTTTAAACTTTAAAAACATCGATAAATCATCGCATCATCGCATTTTAAAATTCTTCACGATTCGGTTTTTAAATGTATACATTATAGTAATATAAATAAATGGAAACCTAGTTAATAAGACTCAAAATTATACTAATTCAATATTAATATGCATAATTTTTCATGGCAAAAATGTTGTCACAATAAAGTGAAATCAATCAACTACGTTATAACTGAACATCCAAATAATCGTTAAGTTCAAACAAACAATGTTTTTTGTGAAATTGAATTAATTAGTTGTATTTATTTATTCTCGGCAGTCTCAACAATTACCAAGAATTCGGAAAAATTAAGGCTTACCATCTGTATCTGGTTTATTTTAATAGTGCAGAGCTGGCTATTATAATATGATACCTAATATAAACTTTTGAGTTTTTTTATTGCACAAAAAAGTCAAAAGTGCTTTCAAAAATAAAACTCACATCAAAGTAAAACAAAAATAGCCTCGTCCTTTCTTTCAGAATCGAATACGAATATCATATTTGAAAGATTATAATTTATTACAGCTGTTTTTAACTGGAGTTCTTTATTCGGTTTTCGTTCAAAGAAACCTATATAAGTTTTAGTGTCGTTGAAATAGAAGGTAAGTAAATAATAATTACAATTTTACATGGAATGCAATCTGAATCATTTGCATAAGACAAAGAAAACGTTATATACACTATAAAATATGAAACCAACAGAGCAGTAAATATGATAAAAAAATAAACAACATGCTATCAAATGTCGAATTTGGACTTCGGTCTGATTTTTTTTTATTAAGAAATCGATATTGCTTTTTATTAAATAATTATTTATTATAATAACAGGATTTCGCTAAAAACCGCAATGCCGCCAAACAGCAAACAGATAAGTACAGAATGTTTTATATCGAAATTATAAATCAATTAATTAGGCAGGAGTATAATATGAAAAATGTTTTCTAAATATCTAACTGATGATATTTAATATTAATAATACACATGACACGCATGTTCGAATAAGAATGTGCAAATACCCTTCTTGAAATCATTACTTACGTACTCATAGAAAATTTCTATTTTTAATGAATTACCAAAATGCAAATTTTCATTTGGTATATAATTCGCTAACCCATCGTAAGTACGCACCAATATAGAAACGGTAAACGTGCTGTGTGCATTTAATTTCGAATAATTTATAGCGTAAAATATTCTAATGTGTGCACACGCGAAAATAATGCAATTTGTTGTAGTCGTCGAGACCGGTTATAAATCCGTTATGTATTATATTATAGTGTACCATAGCCGCGAACTTACCATGTACACCATATAATTAATAATATTATCGCCGTAGAAAAAAAGAATCTAAAAAATCGTCACAATGAAGGGTTGGTGCGCCCAATAGTAAAATTGTTCAAACGATTATTCTTTATTATTATTTTAAATTTTTAATCGCCGTGAAAAAAATAATTATTATTGTTCGCCGGAAACAGATACATCACTATTTTTTTCTTTATTTTTTTATCACGCATTATCACATTAAACAGTCTACGGCGTAACGATAAAAAAAAAACAACAATTATTACTATGCTGCCAGCGCACGCGGTCCAATGTTCAAATATTCAAAAACCTACAGCGCCACTCGTGTCCAAATCAACAACGAGAAACGGGCCCCATTGTTACGAATAATGTATTATAATATCCACCGAGAATAAAAAATAATGTGTGCACACAGCCCTAAAAAAAAAAAAGCAATACCGACGAAATAATGTAAAACATTATAGTGCCTACCCAAACGGTTTGCTTTTGAGAACGAGCGCTGCAGCGAAAAAATTATGTTAAACACGCGTGTTTACCAAAGGACATATTATAAATTATTTTCTACGCCCGATTAAATGTGGTAGGTGTAGTAAATTCGTCGTCGTTACAAAACATTGTTTGCGAAAACATTCTACCGAGCACACACATCTATGTAATGATATAGGCATGCCTCGTAGCATTTAAGCTGTAACGCCCATTTTAAAGTATACCGCGCTGTATATAGTGTACATTGTGTACAGTGTAAATTATATTGGACAAATCGCCTTTTCAACCGGTAGGTACAACACGTGCATAATATGTTATCTATAAAAAAAAAAATAAGCAACTTGCGCATAAGCATTATTATTATAATTAAAAAATGGTATTGTACACCTGCAGTGCGCCAACTACTACTTAACTATACACATGTCGCAAGTCGGTATATGTTATGATATTATCCTCCTTAGCATTTTTATATTGGCGCGTCAACGCCAACGTCATCGGTCGGGACAGGGCAGTAATTATTATTTATTAATTATTAGAAACTAAATGTATTATGGATTACACGTCTCTTATCATTAATGGCGCAATTTACGACTTGCGTCGAACGGCACAAGTGTTATTACGCTGACGCCAAAACGACGAGCGAAAGTCGAAAAATTAATATTATCTATAAAATTCGAGTTAAATTTATTCGCCGGCTCACGTGATGACCTTGAGAATATGCATATTATATGTATATATGAACGAGTCGTAGGTTAAACAATTTTTTCCTAGAATTTCATTACAACGCATCCTCCCTCCACCTTTTCACCATACATCAAACAACACTTATCATATAACACGAATATTATATTTTTAATTGTGCGTACATGTTCGCAACAAACATTTTATCACATCCTACAGAAAAAAACGAGTGCGATATTATTGAATGCATCTGTAAGTATATAGAAACTGCATAATATACATATATCTATATAATGAATACAATTGTGCAGTCTTGAAAACCTCTGTGAAAACTGAAAACATTTAAAAATATTTATTGCAGGAGCAATTATAATATTATCTGATTTTTTTTATTATCGTGTATGGGTAGGTATTGAATTGAGATGCAATATGACACGTCCATAATATAGTAATTAATTTAAATTAACGAGCATGAACGATGACGGACCAAAGAATTGGTAAAAATACGCGGCTGAAGAAATGTTACGCCATGAAAAAAAGGTACGGAAATTGATGACAGCACATTCGCCGATAACATTACGGAAGAGGAAAAATAAAAAACCGAAGGTAACAGGAGAATAATATTGTTTTCCACGAATGTTGAATAAACAAGAGTAGAGCCTACCTAGTACCTACTTTATTTTACTGAATAAAATATATACCTGTATATACAATATACATACCTCTACACTACAATGCTAAATTTTAAATGTAAAGTAATTAAGAAATTGTGTAAATATTTGAAAATGTTAAACCTAAACAATTTCTAAAAACAAAATGTACCATAGGTATCAGTTATTATTTTATAATATTTTTTTTATCCTGCTTATATATCAATAAAAAAAGGAGTTTACCGATTGCGCTTAAAATTACCTTTTCATAAACCAATTGCGCTCTAAAAATTGTAGAGTCGATAGACCAATTGCACTTTATACTTTTTAGGTCATAAATAAGCTGAAATGCCGCAAATATCTTATCGTCTTAAAAAATGATGTACCCCACCCAAAGTATACAAAAGAACAATATAACTACTAATATGCACATTGCACATAAGTATACTTCATATTTTTATTGAATATATAGAACACGGACAATTCGTATATCTATATTCTATACCTATACGCAAAACCTTTATATCTAATTAATTTAACAAACAAACATCAAAGTCACGTTATTTTCAAGTGTTCATATTTTCTAATATTTAAATATATCAGGTATAGCCAGGTACAATCTAAATAAATTTTCGATATGATTTTATCAAAATTTAACAGCTTAGCGATGACAAATAAAAACAGTTGAATATTTCAAGTTTATTAAAATATTGTCGTTTAAACCTGCAACTTAAAAATTATGAGTAATATGCGTTAAATATTAAACATTTAATCTTGAATGTAGAATGTTGAAACGGTAAACAAGATAAATTCTTCAAACACTATAGGTAGAATAAAGCTAAAAGTTTCTATTTGATCTACACTTTACAGTAATTATTCTTAGTTGACAACTAAGACTATAATGTAACATTCGACAAAACAAATGCTATTGACATAATTTATATTACACTATTGTAATCTTTTTATGTATGTAATTTGATTTGTTTTAGTTAAATAAAATCTAAAAACATATAGTATACGTGCGTACCTTACACTTGAACAATTATTTTATTTCAAAGAAAAGACCATTTGACGGTCGTTATTATACTTTTGTGCTTATTGCCACCAAAATAAAATAAAAATTATCATTACAATCTATGGATCTCGCTTCCCACTTACATTACGTATTCATACATTTATAATTTTGAACAGATGGTAAACATTTTATTTTCATTTAAACATAAACCTTAATCGACATAAAAGTGGGAGTTTTTTTTATTCGACTAAAATGTACTCGTGTCAAAACGCCCACAATAAGGTAATACGTACGATGCGGTTTCGTGACCCATAATTATGCTATTGATAATATTCTGTACAGGCCCTAAACGACGCGTATATAATGCACACACACATACGGACACAGAGTGGTTTATTAAAATTGACTATAATATCCGGAGTGAAAATTGAAAAAAAAAATGAAATAGAGAGGATGTAGGATGTACGTGACCGCTTGTAGTGTCCTTCTGTCTTTTGCCGGTTTCATGACAATTGCACATTAATTTTAATGAATATGATCATGCTCCAGCGTTTCGCCATTATTGTCTATTAAACTCTTGTCTGTCGTACGGAATGATATATTATTGCAAGCATAAGTGCGTTCAATAAAAAAACCAACCATAATTTTATATTTAAAAAACCGAACGTACCTACAGTATAATTTGACTGTGGAAATGGTCACAAATATAAGTATTCATTTATTAACTCGTAACAAACACCGCATGCAGCCACATATCACATAACATAATAATATAGATAAGAATAATCTGAAACAACGCGCAACTAGGTTATGGACGCAGTTGGAAAGGAAGTTGAAAAATGCTTAAAAATTAATCCACGTTTGATACACGTCCAAAAACGAGCAGATAACAATTTAATAGAACAGATAATTATCCTCTTGCGGTCTTCGATATTCGTTATGAGTTATAACTGTACGTATATATTATGGATACTACCGCGTAAAAATGTAATCTACTGGAGTACGTTTTTATTAGCTCTATTTTCGACGATGTGTATTCTATAAATAAGAGCGTTGAAAAAATGCATATATATTAATATATTGGATGTGCATTGATAAGACATCGAGATCGAACGGGTTGAACCGTTGAACAACACATGTTGTATCAGATTTTTAGTTGGCATGCGACACCTACGGGTTCGTTCTCATAGAAAGTGTGGGGCCAGTTTTTATAGGCGTACTACCGTGACCAGTGGACCCAAAACCACGGGGAGTCCGTTCTTCTCGGCCGACCCACGATTATACGCGTCTCGACGACCTCCCGGTAGGCGGCAAGTGTGTGACGATATGAACCACTGATCTGCAGCCGGTGTCACGAGTCTGGTCAAAGGTCTCCTTACATAACATAATGTGCGGCCATCAACATTGCAGTGCGTATTGTACATCGAACCAATAGGTTACGCGGTTTAAATACAAAATTGTAGCCAGACATATTTTCACCATACGGACGACTCGGCCGCGGCGATTAGGGCGATGGCCAACGAGATGGGGTTGACACGATTAAATTTAAATGTTTAAAATTATATTCCGACGACGTAAAAAAAAAAAAAAGGGAGAAGGCATTTATTTAAAAAAGTTGCTTGTATATTAGCTTATTACGGAGGCCCATGTGCGTGATGTCTGCCATCGGTGCCCGATAATTCAAACAGGCGCTGTGTATTCGAGACGTGCGAGTGGCCTACTACGAACGGTTTGGGTGACAGGACGCGAAGGGCGGGGGGAACGGATTCTGAACAACATATGGTGCGCGCACCAGTGGTGTCCAAACGAATGTGCACAGGGGTCAACAACATGCGAGTGCGAGTTGTAGGATTTCCCGAGTGCATTTTTCAAACAGACCGCTCACCTTGAAAACCTATTGCACTATATATGGACAAGTCTAATTTGAAACAAAAGAGCATCAAGACATTTTAACAGAATATCTGTTAAGTGGTCGGTGATGGAAAAACAGCTTTGTATAATTTTTGAAAAGAATCGATTCATCGTTCCAGACAAGCCGCTCGAGATTACATTCTTAAAATTCTTTCGATAATTCCAACATTACCAACAATCGACGGCCAATCGTTACTCGGGATCTCCGTGCATTTATCGTACAGAGTTTGGAAAAAAAGGTAGCCTCCGAGTAATTCGTTATTTAATAAATATATTATATCTATACTGGGTGGGTATGCTATTATAAAAGCTTATTGATTTCGTCATTTATTTTTAATATAATATATTAAAATAATTGATCAGAATATTACATAGTTACCTACTCAAGAAAAAATATTTAGAGCATGATAGAATAAATTAGTAAAATAAAACACGGTACCTATCTACTGTAATATGTTGTCAAGGTATCAAATTATCAGAGAAACTGGTTTACTTGGTACCTATTATATAGTTACTCTTTATTGATGGACTAATTATTATAAACTATCAAATTAATTATTATATTTAGCTAAAGGTTATATAATATATTTGCGAAACGATAAGTGCGAAACACTTGTTAACTATGAATTATGATTGTGATGCAAAAAGGTGTCAACATATTTTATGACATAAAACTTATACATTTTAAAATTAAAAAATAAACTATAATATATGTCAACTAAAACAGTTGTTATTCAATTTAATATGACGAGTATATATTTAAACAACGATCACTATTTGATGTAAATATTTTGATTTAGCTATAGTCACTTAGTAATATAATACATTTTTATTTTGTAAACAAATTTTATACACGTATCATCAAAGTATTAAAAGATAATTAGTGTGGATGTGTTATTTTTTCCACACGATATATCAAAGAGAATCAAAAAAATGTAATACTAAATGACACATTGTCAAAGTTGATTTATTTTCCAGGATCAGGATTATCATTGATTAACAATTGTACTTATATAATATACTATGATAATTTTTTATTTTATTCATGATTGTTTCCCACGCTCTTAAATACATGTTTGAATAAATTATGTAGACTTATGTAGATGATGAAAATAAAATAAAAGTTTTGAACTCATTGTTTAAATATACACATATATATTTTTTAATTTTTTTCCTTGGGGTATCGTCTGATATTTTCAATGCTGATCTGTATACAAGCAAAACAAGTCATGGAAGGCCAAAGCTCGTGAGTCACGTTTTGGACGGTTTATGAAAATGTTTTTAACCGATGTTTCCCTTCTCCAACTACACAGACGAGTTTAGCGACAAAAGTCAAACATATTATTTAAAAAAAAAAAGCTGTGAAAACTCATGTGGCAGTGTCTCAACGAGTGCAGTGCGAAATGGTTTCATTGACCTTAAAATATCAGTTTAAACGTGAATGAATACATAAAAATACATGTTTGTTTACATATGAGCAAACACAATTGAAATACAAAAACTTCCTACAAATTGACCGCATTGTTTACGTATTTATTATACACAATACAAAGAAGGGATAAAGAATAAACATAAAAAATATGATTGACTATTATATTGCAATACCTAACTTATTTGTTAGTTATAATTAATATATACATCACGAGGTTATAAAAATGTTTATTATTAAAAAAATAATTGTTTTATAAGAATAAACTACTATGTGTAGACTTATCACCACAATATATTTTCGAATAGACCAATAATATACTTAAAATACAACTAATACAAATTATATCATACTATTATATTTAGTGCTTTTACGTTCTAACATTTTTCTAAATTATTTTTTTTAACAGAGTTTTAACACTACTTAGATACATTGTATAATAATTAAAACAATTAATAGTCAATTTAAACACCAGACATAAACAATTAAACGTTTTTTGTTTTAACATTGATTTGTTAAGTATTCATATGTATTTATAAATCAATAATCATCAATACTTATAAACTATAATTTGTTTAAAATTTAACTTTTAACATTTCTTGAAATAAATTCTTCAAATTAGTTTTTTAAATTTTTTAAACCTACCTACACTTCTAAAAATATATAAATATTTCAGGCAAAAACGCTAAAACCTGATGTATATATAATTTAATATATTATAATACCTACACTTGGAATTGAAATTGCGGTCCTGTACCTATCAATTTATATAAATAATTATGATTAATATAATATAACGAACCTGGCGTTACTTATCATTTATTTTATGTTTATAAGGAGAAATGGGACGCACAGAAATAGTAATTTATGACTTTATGAGTATTACTTAAAACGATTATATTGCTATATATAATATATTATTGACTCACCAATTATTTCTTTAATATACAATTATTATACATATTACTTGAGTGTATTATAATACTCTGATGACGAAATAATAAATACTTCAAATTATTTCAAAATAAATAGTTAAATCTTTGTAAGATAATATCGCTTGCTACTTAATTTTTTTTGTTCAAGTATATGGATCATAATATCATCATAAATAAAATGAAGTTGTGTAATATTCAAGATATATAAATTGTTGCGTCACATTATACAAAATATGCTTAAAATATTTAAAAGAACAAAACAAAAACAAAAATATCTGTGATGCTTTCAATCTCTAACCTTGATTAGGTATAATTATTGTTGTAATAACAAAAACAAAAACCATTTTTTTTTTTTTAACATAATAACTAATAAGTTATAATAGTACAAATATTATTTCCGCAATATAATATTTGACAGTTTAGTAATGATAGTTTTTAAAATGTTAATTAAGTCGAAAATTATTTTGGAATATAAATAAGTGCTTTTAGTAACAACTTTTATACTTATTAGGTAATTCTTCCATCTAGAGAAATCAATCCTATAATCAAAGGTATTATACGGTTAGGTATCGTACGGTGTAGTATAAAATTACCAAAGGGGAATGTTCCATCTCACACTTTAATGAACAATAACATTTAAATTTAAATATAATATCCTAAATCTCATGATTTAATCCGAAAAGACTTAAATATGACAAAGGTATAAGTTTCAGCATTCTAAATGGCCTACATTACGCAATATGTTACCACTTCAATCAGATTATATATATATCAATATAACGCTAAATAAAAATGTATTGTTATAATTTATTTATATTTTGTTTAAAATTACAAGTGTATCTATGGCTTATGCACAGCTAACAATATTATGTTGGTATATTACACAACAAATAACATATCAATATTACAATAGAACGACATAAACATAACTATTACATGTTATATAATTTAAACTGTATTTTTAAAACGTTCACACACAGGCGTACCTTATGTATTATTTTGTTTTTTATTGATTAAATCCGCGGAAGCACTGGTCATCGGGTATCTAAACAACGCATATTATAAATTATAAAAAACTTATATAATATTGTAAAATAATTCTCGCGTTCAGTTACACATATTTCACCGAGAAAAAAAACAAACAACTTGACTTTGCCTTAAACCAGTGGTAAAATTATAAGTTGTAATTATAAGTTATAACTTATAACTAATTATCAGCCGATATTTATGCAAACTAGGAAATGAATACTTATTTTCTAAATTCAACATGATTTTATAAACAGCTATAAATATCATATCTTATGGGTTAGGTGTTATTAATCGTCTCACTTTTCAAATTGTTTCGTTGAAATTAATTTGCTTTTTACAAATTTTAAATGTATAAAACGCTAATTGTAGGTATATTGTTCATTAAAAAGTAAACGTCTTTTTAATAAAATGTCAGCAAATAAGTTACCCAATCTACTATTAAGCCTACACGAAATATTATATCTTAATTATAAATATTGTCATACAAAATAATTTATTTCCTACTCTTCAACCGCGGGATTTGGTTGGTTTAAAAACAAAGTACGTTAAAACTCAAAATAAATATGTATCTAAGCAGGAGAGGGACAGGTTTATAATATAACGATAAATAAATTTGAATAATAGCGCGATTTAAATGTTTAACAGTTTTGAATTGTCGTTGTAAAATATACGATTAACCAACTTAAAGACGAAAAACTAAATCATATTATATTATAAAAACACGAGAAAAATTAAATCCAACAGTCAACCGCTGCAGTAAAGAAGCAGCGCGATAATCGTTTAGCTCGCGAAAAATTTAAATGTCTCCTGCAAAGGCGGTTACTGATTTACAATTATATAATATAGTTATACACCCAATATACACGGTCTTATGTTTTATTGCACAATATGCTAGGTGTCAATATAAGAAGTAATAATAATAATAATAATATTAATAATAAATAACTGTCCGAAAACTGACTATACGAACCCCTATACTGTACTGCGAACGGAAAAACTGCAAACACAAAAATGTTGCAAACCACACCACAAACTACACGCACCGTTAAACACGACCGGGCAAAATGTGATAACGCACTCACCACATGGACGACATATCGTGTCGGCGCGAACGTTAGCTTTATACTGAACGGTCCGCTGAGCCGCGCCGTAGCTCGTACCGTAAAAACTCGCACGCAAATTGTTGTAATAATAATAATATATAAACGTGTCTCGAGTGGGACTTTGCGATAGGAAAACGGTTTGGGGATAATACTATATATGCTAGTATTATTATTATTATTATTATTATTATTATTGTCATTTTATAATTATTATTGTTGTTATTATTATTATTATTTTGTAAAATTTAAGATAACCAATATTGGTACAATGCTATTTTTTTGTTTCAATCGATTCGATTTGGTACAACGTTGAAAAAATATCGCGATTCATTATTTCACAGGTATGTCATATTATTATAAGACCTATAACTTACTTATTATTCCCCAAACCTCGCCACAATTTTTTTTTTTCATAGCATTATATGAAGCGTATTTTTTTTATTTTAGCTAATGAATACAAAATACACGTCATGTAAATAATTGTTGTCATAAGACCGTCTGATGATTAATTTTTCTTTAATTGGTTAGTTTTGTGTATTATATTGATTGGTACGGTACTGAGTACTGTACACAATTAGTTTGACATTAGCCACAACTGCTGTAACGTGCCGCATGCGAGGATTCATCGACACGAAAATTTACTCAAATTAAACATTTTTTTTTACAATTTACAATGCCAGCGACATTCAGCCTAAAAATAAAGTTCATACTTTCATAGGACTTAAGGATCAATATAGATTAATAATAGTAACAATTCCAACTTTAAATAGATACTTATAAAAAAAAACGTGTCTTTATTATTTACCTACTGCTATTATAACAACTTATACGAAACCTTGTATTAAATTTTCAGCCCAACGAATACAATTTTATGACATTTATAGAATAAAAAACTAAAAAATATCAAAAATGTCTATAAATAACTCAAAACGAGTCAAAATATTTTGAAAATTATAAAATACATTTTGATGAAAATGTCAAGTTACTTACGATTATTAGTTTTTAAATAAAGACAAGACAAGAAAATCGTATGCGAATTTGTTAATTTACGAGTGAATATGCAGTGTCTAACTTCAAAAGCTCGTAAAAATAAATTTGACTTTCCAGTAAACTTTTTTTTTGTTGAGTGTAAGAAAACTTAAGGGGGATTTTATACTACATTTTCAAAGATAAGATTTAAAAATGTTCATTAATTTCTAACTTGAAATAATTTGGAAATTTTAGTGATCATGATGAATTATGGTGACATTTTAACTTCAGACACTCGTAAAAAAATATTGTATATTCATGATCAAGTTTTTTTTTGATTTCCACTAATATAAGCTTCTAATTAACGTTCAATTACATTTTCAGTTTTTTGACGAACCAAAAAATTTTGTATCGATAATCGTTAAAAACAAAGTAATAAAATTTGAATTTTCTTATGCCTATAAAAAGCTCAAAAAGAGTTGCAATGGTATGGACCATAGAAATTGCTAATATAAGCATTCAGTCAAAATTTCATTTATATTCAGTTTTTTTTTTTTTTTTTGGTCACACTAAAAAAACAAAATCAATTTTTTTCAAAAACTGATTTTGCATAAAAATCTCAGTTTTTCCTTTATTTTTTGTTTATTTTTGCTGACGTTTTAGAAAACTGTTGAGAATTTTTACTTTTTACCACCCCAAAGTACCAACTAGTTTAACTTTCCTACCAGATAAAATGCTATTGAAGAAAATTGAAGCATTTTTAATGCCACAAAAGGCGTGGCCCAAAAATATAAAAATGAAAAAAACAAACACAAATCATTGTAAAATCATAGCTCATTCATAGCTCCGATCAGAATTTAAAATACAAAATAATATAAGTAGTGAAAAATTAATTCATTTGTATTGTATTGTACAGTATAATATGCAGCCGCAAAACATGTTTATTTGAATAAAGATAATGATTTCTTTTTTTTTAGTTTCGTAGAATCGTTCTTGAACAATAGATCCACCAAACAATTTCTTGTGATTTGCTAAACTCATTATATAAACGTAAAACGTTTGGGTCGTTTGACGTCTTATGAACATTAATATCTATATATATTTTAATGGTCTGTTAATACTATCTAAAACTATTGCGTTCTAAAATATTTTATAAAAAATGTTCATTGCTTTTAAATTAGTAAGTATAAAATATCAAAAATTATAATGTATTTTAAGTATCACATTGACTATACATTTCGGTAATTTTAAAAATGTCAAAATAAATCCCATTAAACACTATAATTCATGGTATACCAGATACTACAGTAAATAGTAGCTACAGTAAAAATATTTTTGCACAATCGCGACTGAAGGAAGATAAATGTCTTAAATAATGTAATTTATAAAAACGTATACATATTATTAATATATAATAATATGGATACTTTTTTTAACATATTCAAAACAATTTTACTACAATATTTTAACAATTTATTTCAATTAATATATGTATTAATATATTTTTCTATAGGTACAAACAAAATAAAAATAATTATCATAAAACAATTTATCTGAATTGTATAAAATAATTTATATAAACGTGTCCTTCCACGTGTAGTAAGTTTATTTTATAAAAAATTGTTATGTTGTTTTACCTAACAAAACATTCATACAGTTAATATAAATTTTTTAATAAACGTGAAATATTTATAAATTCCATATTCGACTTGAATTTTTCAAAATGTGTATATAATGATATGTACGCAAATACGCAATACATACAATGGCAATATGGCATGTACTTATATTGCTTATAATAGGTGCATTATAATATATACCTAATATAATATAAAAATACCGACATATCCGTCAATAAAATATATAATATAATTCCAAAAACAGATTAGGAAATGTTATTATCGCTGAAATTGAAAATACCCAACGATAAAACTGCAATATGATGATTAGTATCAATTGACAATTTCACTGTGAACACGAATATTATGATTCAGTATAATAATACCGACGGTGACGGTCTAAGGTGTGTATTGAAGTTGTTATTTTAAGTTGTGTAAAGTAATTACAGAAGTTCAATAATGCCGGATTTAAAATAATCTATGCAAATATAAAGATGACTCATCCGTATTTAACCGACAAACAAATTAACAACAATTTAACCAAGGAAGTGTTACAAATCAAGACATCGACAACAAAGGAAAAGTCCATCAATTTTTGGATGGTAAAAAGGTAAGAAAATTAACGTAATATGATATTAATCTTTTTATTTCAACATCTAAATTAGAAATTGATCACTTTAAATAGGTAGTTTTTTTTTTTTTTTTTTTATTTATTTGAAGAAATCTACAATCTATACATGCTTTTTGTATAATAAGTAGGTTTGATATATGAAAGGTAAAATATGGTATGAGTGGTTAGATTAGGGAAGATACCCAGTGGTAACACCCTGTGAAAAAATAGGTAGTTAGCCACGCGTGTTAGACAGTTTTCTCATTTCGAAGTACAGACAAGTGAAAAATGTATCTTTTTTTTGTACATATGTCGGTTTCATGGATTATATATTATTAACATATTATTATAAACAAAATAAAAGTAATATTACCTATATTTTTTCATTATACACATAGACAACTTCTATTTATAAATAATTTTAATAAAAACTATTATTGTTTAGAATCTCAATAGTTAACAGTTAAATAGTTGAAAAAATATAGGTTAGGAGTTACCAATTTTTATTTTATTGATTATTAAAAATAGGTAGGTATGTATTATTTTATCAAATTTAATAGGTGGTGCATAATTTTACATATCTCAGAAGTCAGAATACTAAGTGCATAATATGTCGAACTTTAAATTATTGCTTTAAATAATTTAAATTGTCTATTGAATCACGACAAATTTGAGGAAAGGAACTATTGTGACTTAGCGCGGCGCGTTGGCTGCAATCATTCATGCAACGTGACTGAGAGTAAGTAACGGCCGCTGCCACTAGTTCCCGGATGGGTGACCACCCGGGTTCGCAACGTGCAAAGACCTTTCAACATTAACGTACCAATTGTACCAAACGTTACAGGCTTATGGCCTCAGTCGCAAAGCCTTAATCCAATCGAAAAAAAAGGAACTATTATTAGGTAGGTAATATAGGTATATTAATAATTCTCGATCGCTGATAGCTATAAATACGTTAGTTTAAATTTCAAACTGCATAACTATATGTTATTAAAATAATTTTAAAAGTTGACAATTCACAAGTGAACAAATTTTCGACCACAACATTTTGACGCCCCGGACAGTTGTCCGCTTGCCCCCCCTCCTAAATACAGACTTGCTAAGTGATGACTAATTTGTATACTATTTATACCTATATGGCTATATATATTATTGTATATTAATTTCTATTAGTTCAAGCGTTATTACTTATTTCTGATAATATAATGGAATTATTATATTTTCCGAAATAAGCGTTGTACTGTGATAAATAATTTCATTTCCAAGATTCAAAAAGTATCCAAGTCACGCACGGCACGTGGCTAGACTTATATCAGATGGTAAACACTTAAAATATCTTATTAAAATAATAATAAAAAAATTCCTATGAAAATAAAACGCAGTAACACTATTTTGACTGCGCACTTTATTTTTTGATCAAGTATAAAATTGATAATATTTAATCTCTCAGATGTCGTGACTTAGCATTCATTGCACACTTCACCGTTCCAGGAATGTTTACAAACGAAAATCACAAGCTAATCGCAATTTTTAATGACCTGTGTTTCCAGTATCCCATTTATGACAATAATTTAATTTTAGTTTTGATCAGCGTTTCAATAAATTGGGACACGGCACAAGAATGTACTCATCAAATCACGATTTGTACTTTTTTGATAACATTTCCATAACTCGTATTTATTCAATAATCAATCATCAATGTTTTTAAGTATTAATTTTAAATAAATTAAATAATCATAATATTTAATCGAATTATAGTATTTGTAATATTATTTCGCAAAAATAAAGCTCTATTTTTAAATGTTTTGGCAACACTGAATAAAATGTAGGAGCAGTCGTGAACACACAAGACACAACGTTTCCGGTACGTCCCACGTTTCCTGCTAGCCCCAACCCACTTTATATCTTTCTTTCCCAAGACACCGGGGTTACCCTTCTAAATTTCAATAACCATTGTCAAAACTAGTCGTGGAGTAAACTAAAAACCCTACAAAAAAAAAATAAAATTATTGTTCTTTTCATATTCCCTTTTGTATTTTAAACCACAGTCAACCAAAGTGAAATATGGTCGACAAAAAAAAAATTTAAATGAAAATATATTACAAACCGAAATCTCACAACAAGCACTTTGTAGTGTGGCCGAGTAAACAAACCTGGTAAAATCGTCGATCATCATGTTTTATTTAATACGTCATTGTCGTCGGGTACATAATAATAATATTATTATCCAGTATACCTACGTCAACCGGGAAAACAAATACACGTTTACGTACAAACGCACTACAGTGCCATATCAATCGATCGTTAAAATAATAATACAATGCTGCGGAGGAATATTCAAACATCGTTAATACATTAAGTTAAGTTTTACGAATTATCAAACGCTCAATAACCGAGTAAATAACGTATAGTGTTTTGAATAAATACAGTAATTGCTATTCGGTTGAATAACATTAAGTACACATATTTTATGAACAATATAAAAATTAGGGTGAAATTGTTTACAAAATATTCCGGCGAACGGCGTAGACCGTAAGAAGAGGGCAAGCACAAGTTATACATATTTATGCGAGTTTATGTATTTTTTAAACACCTCTTCGAAACGTTAATGCTATGTTCGTCTGGCGCCACAGAATCCCGAGACCGAGCCCATTGTGCCTCCGAACAAGTAACTATATATTTCCCTTTCCCAAACGAATACAATTACATTAAAAACCATAACATAATGCTCATTTTTTCGAAAATTTAAAACCAACACGTAGTCGTATTATGAAGGATAATACCCACCGTGGAATGGCAACCTCGTATAAAACATAACAGCAGTAGATCCCTACTTGGAATAAAAGGAAAAATGTGCAGTATATTTTTAGAAATGCCTATACAGTATACGAAGGGTCAAAAAACGATATTCAGAAGATACAAAGCATAAATAAATTGGCCTTATACAGTTAATGGACGCAGGCGCATACTGCAGCGCGTATAGCATAGTAGACGAGGACGGTATTAATTATTATTTTGTCACATTTATTTATAATAAAATTGATCGATGTACGAAAAAAATAAAATACAAAATAGACGGTAAAATAATTTGAATAATTAATAAAGTAACAATATTTATTTTCTTCTAGGAATTAATTACTTTGAGTGATAAATTACATGATTACCAAATAAATTACGTCTGACTTATGACACTTGTCGACGTTTGTAATCAACGAATACAGCTAAAATGTACATATTATTATGAATAAATAAAAACGTAAGACAAATATACGTATAAAGAGAAAAATATCTAACTAAATAATTAACATTGAGACTGTGCTCTTAATCACAAACAGTTAAATTAATGACATAGATGTTTTTTTTTATTATTATACGTAGAAGTATTGTTTTCCCAGACAAAGTGTAATCGATAAAAATAAAATATACAAAGGTAGAGTACTTACATTTGATATTACCTATGTTAAATATGATTTCTATTATTTAATACAATTAATCAACAGGGCTGGTGAAATGTCGATTTACGATAGAAATTTTATCATTCCAAATTTTCATGTAATTATGTATACAGACATATAGCACATATCTCAATGTACATTCAATATTAATATATTATTATTATTTCATGAATATTATTTGAAATATATATTATTCATTGAACAAATAATTTATTGTTACATTTTTTTCTACCTTATCTCTATTCTATAATAAAAATTGACCACTCCAGTGGTTGAATTCTAAATAAAGGATATATAATTTTCAGAAACTAGCAATAACAATAACTGCAATATGTAATTATGTTATATTTATTTGTATAGCCAAAAAAATAGTCTTAAGTTTTTAAATTAAATTATAAAAAAATAATTTTTTCCGGAGGAAGATCGGGCAGCTAGTATAATATAATAATAATATATCGTATAAAACACTAACAAAATACCTAGGTATATATTAAAATATATATTTATTTATTTAAAGAATTACTACAGACGATACGTAGATTATTTTTAAAACACTTAAGTAGATTACCAGTATTTCGGGGTAAATTATCGCTTGTAATTCTCTCATACGATTTACTTTAAAAGTGAAGAAATATTTATAACTTTATAAGCTATCCCGTGATATTGTATTATTTTTAAATGTCTGGGACTGTAGAAAATATATTATCAATCCACTTAAAAATAATTAAAACGTCGCGATGTACCCTTGCCGGCCTTGCCCCCTGGTATTTCATACATTATACTGACTGCCACCAAATGTTTCCGGACACTTGAAAATAAACAAATTATTTATAATGCACATGGAAGTCTGTCGTGTAAAATTCCACTAATATCCCTTTTAGTTGAGATAAACTAATACAAAAATAATTATTTTAAAACACACAAAACGGCTTGGTTTAAGAAATGACATTAAATTCTTCAAGATTCGTGTTGATTAAATAAATTGAAGTATAAACGATTAATTAAAAATGTATTTTACTTTCAAACATATTTTGAATTAAAATGTAAAAGTTTGCCTTTTAATGATTTCCTCTTGGGCCCTATAGGTAACGACTTACGCTATGTCCTAAGTGACTGCGGCGAAAAACAAAACAGCTTGATTTTTGCCGCGTTTGGAACAGCATGGTCAGAATTTAATTCGCCCGCACACTCCGCGTTCAACGTGCTCACGTAGGACATAGCGTTAGTTTAAAATAATTGACTTAATTGTGAAAGTACATATTGTGCACAATGGTCGATATGAGTTCGATTTTGACATAAAATCAATAACGATTCATAATATTGGAAGGTACTTCAGTCGGTAAAATAAACTAGAGATACGTGACTAACATGGCGTCGTATTTATCTATATGGTTATGTTATATCGTTATAACACTCAAGAAAAATTATATTTCTATGGTACACAGGCTGTTGCCAGTTTTTATTGGATAATATTTTTGAACATTATATTTACGTTTAGGGAACAAAATGAATTATAAATATAGGCATTTTATCTTCGTAATAAATTTTAAACTTGAACAACTACGGTTTTTAAATCTTCTCAGACATTTGCGTCAAGACTCGAGAGCATTAAAATTACGATCTCATATAACAAAACTTTTTAGAAAGAAACCGTTAATGCAACATTATTTTCAAATAATTCACGAAAAGGTTACGACCTCTGACGACATTATTATTATTACTATATTTTATGATTTGCACACTAAAAACAGTTCACGAAAGTAGCAGAAAGTCCCGGCTTACGTATCGCGACGAATTCATTAAAGCGAGTGTGACGAATTAACGTTAAGTATAATTTATAATAATAATCGTATTTGATGTTTTAGATGATTTAAGTAGGTAATCCGGAAAATATAGGTGTAAGTATAGGTGACATGGGTATTAAACCGTTTTCTTCGTCGACGCGATGGAAATATAATTACCGTTTTTTTTTTTAAAAATTGTTCGCTAAATTCGTAAAACGCTCATTTTTAAAAAGCATAATCAGCTGTAATTGATGCGCTGTGGCGATTACATTATTATCATTAACAGTGCGGAAAAAAACTCAAATTGTGTAATTCGACAACCAAATTATTATCATTATACGCACGCTGAAGTAGTGATGGCGACGACGATAGTAGGCGAGAAACTGTCATTTATTCGTGCTGAAGTATGTTATATACGTATACAGCGACAATGACGTCCGCAACACAACAATATAATTTACGTATATCTGACACAATTCTCGCTCGGAGAATTCAGACGAAATTACGTTGCGCCTGCTGCAGTAATTACGCGTCTCCTCGCAATTAATAATTGCGGACGATTCCCGTCCGGGGTCGTCTCTATACCCGCAGCAGCAGTCAGTGGTCCGCTGTCGGGACCGCCACCTAAATCACCGTCCCCCTATGCCTCGCCGCAGAGGGCGAGAGGGTGACGCCTCAGTAGAGCGCGCGCTACACGTGTCGTCCGAGTGATCGGTGTGAATAATGCACGAGATCAGCATCCGCTTTTGGCCGTCGTGTTGCACGTCCATCAGGATTTTCGAATTTTTGGACAGAGTTCAACTCATTGTCCCTAGGAAGAAGAATAAGAGGCTCGCGTGCGTCGTCGCTGGCGGACAGTGAATTCTAATTTCGGGGCCACCGCATTACAACTTACAACTACTATTCCTAGTTACTACTACAACAGTTCTACTATTACTACTACTACTGTCTACTACTACGCCTCACGACTTGTTTATTGTCCATTAAAATAACCGTGACAGTCACATTCTGGTGACGCGCGATAACGGTTCGTTTATTATACTGATATATTATATCGTGGTCGTTGTCGTCGGGGCCATCATCGGGCGGCCGACCGGGAGAACAATGAACCGTCACATAATGAGAATAATGATAATGATTTCATTTTTTTTACTAAGAACTACGCATTCCGTTAATTATTTCATGTACAATAATGAGCGCAAATTACGAAATAAAAAACGACAGTATTGACTAGAATAATATAATATTGTATTATTGATCTCGTACAGTCGTACGTACATCTGGAGCAGTATTTCATATTGTAATAGCGGTAATAATTGGGTGTAGCCGAATTTTAGGGTGCAAAATCGGCGGGGAACGATGACAACATGCCTCCCTCCCCCCCCCTACCCCGCCACTAAGAGAACTGATCGACGACCGCGTTTTTTATTATTTCATTACGTCACAATCTGTTAATTATTTTATATTTTACAACAAGCACAAACGCCGATGATTAGAAAGTGAAATAAAAGACGACGGTGTTGACTAGGATATAATAATGTATATAATATTACTGTCGTATGATCATCTCGCAAAGATCTGCTGCAGTATTTTATATCGTAGCGGGAATAAACAGCAATAATCGGGTACAGCCGTACCGTAAAGGGTGCAAAATCGGTGGGGAACGAAGACAATAATATGACCCCACCCGTCCACACTCGGCGGAGGACGCCGGTGATCGACGACCGCGTATAATATTATGCGGACTGTGGTGGTCATTACCACTAACTTTATCATGAACTACGACGATGTATATTATAGTTGTGTGTGTTTGTATAATAGACAATAATGTTATTATTATTATTATTTTAACGATTAACGACCTCTCGGACACCCGCCCCGCCCCCGAGTGGTGGTCAAACCGCGTCCGACTTTTTTTCCACCGTCGCCTCGGCCTTTTTCGATCACACGCTGTTATCGCCGTCACGTTCTCGACAATATTATATAAGGGCAAGCGGCGGCGCGCCGTGGTCGTCGTGCAGCCGTTGTTGTGGCCGTCGTCGTCGCCGCGTTTATTATCTCCGACGACTATCCGACGATATCGCTTGAACACGATCTACAAACCGTCCCGAGAGAAAATGCGCGAAACCAGTTTTGGTCCGTCGTCCGATATTATATACCCAGAACGGGCGACTACCTGACCCCGTCGCGCCGACATTACCACCACGTTCTTAAATTATTATTTTAAATGATAAAAACCAAGTCCCAAGTGCGGAGATCTGTCGTCCCTTAATCCCTTTGCCCCGACGAAAACCTTTTCTCGCACACCCGACAAGGGACTGAGACAGACGACGCCGCCGCCGCCGCCAACAGAACGACCGGCACATGTGCGGCGCGACCGCGGTAGCGGTGACTGTAGTAGTGGTTGACGACGACGGTCGCCCCGCTCGCCACCACCAACCGCGACGACGGTGAACTCACGAGTCTTTGTCGTAAACAATAATAATAATGGAATACCAAATAACGCGTATACGGTATACGTTATTATTATTATTATTATTATTATTACCATCACCATGACGTACGCACGCTCAAATACTCGGAAATATCGTTAAATCAGGGCCGCAGCTAATCGGTTTTACTGTACAAATACGTTCGTGGCTGACGCAGCCACGGGAAAATGAGCTATTTTGAAAAGACTTCGGTGTAGTCGACTGTTTCGTTTTTTTTTTTGTATATTTTCGATCACGAGTTTTTAAGAAGCCCCGTGAAAAGCTTTCAAGCTTCGTTTATCATGAAAACGCGTCGATCGTCACTTTTTTTGTTCTCAAACAATAAATTATATTATTTGAAAGCCCAGAGAAGAAAGTCGTCCTATATATTACCAATATGCCCGAGGTATGCCGTGTGTGCACTATTAATATAGGATATTTATAGACCGTAATAAATATTACGACCGCCTCGTTATGATGGGGAATTCGCCGTTTGATTGAGCGTTTCATATCGTTATAAAATCTTAATTATATACTAATTTATCGTAGTCTGACGAGCCACGAGCCATTCGAGCACAAAACAATAACCACGGTCAAAAGATCCCGTTGTCAGCGCGAACAAAACAAATCACATACGTTTTTACCACCAGTGTTCGGCGGTCATCGCGGGCTAAAAATGTAAAATATAAATAATATTACGGAAAGTGACATAATCTCAATTGGTCCTATATAGTTTTGCTTGCCGAACAAAATGCGGGCTATTATACTGTACGAGTTGTACATTTCGGAGAATCGAGTTCGTATTTTTAACCACACGCCGAAAGCACCGAGCGACAGGTATGTCGATATCGTTCACTGGTAAAATTGATAAAACCGACAAAAGGTCTATTTTGGTCATTTTTCGTCTGATAATATGATGTACACAGAAGAAACAGCATATTGCAACATCGGCATAATAATATAATCACATTAGAACAACATCGAAACACGTATGTTGCATTATAAATTTAAATAAATATAACAATACGAGTTGTGTATACAAACCACAGTCGTCATTACACGTTTTAGAATACCGTGTACATTGAGCATGGTGAGTTCCACACAAAATGGACTTAATGCAACATTAATTATAATAATAATGGGTCTTACCTGGCGATCGGAGACGCCTCTTCGTCTTCGCACACGATGTCCGCCGATGCCGAAACAATGATGATGTGCGACGGGTGGATGGCGGAAGTGAAATGATATATCAAATGGATAAAATGCCGCTACCACGGGCACGGACTGCGTGAGCGGAAACGCCTATCCGCGGTGTGCGTACGGATACGCATCGGAAAAACTGTTTGCAAGAACGCAAAGTTCGATGGCATCAGAAAATATAATTTAGAATACGCAGAATTACGCGGGACTTTTCGAACACGTTTTGGCGCCTACCGTGTGTGGCGTGCGAGGAAAAGCCGACAAAAATAATGAACGATATTATAATAATTATTGTATTACGTATGAGAAAACGACGATAATAATAATAATAATATTAATTCATTATCAAAAACTACAATAACAACAACAACAACAACAGCGGTGTTGGTGGTGATAACACCGGACCGATCGCTGGCGCTGCAACTCTAATATAGCACCACCGAGTACCGACCGGGGCACGGTCGCGGACGATAAATGATATACAGGATGAGTCAACGAACGCGCTGTGCCGCATGATTGTCGTGGAGCGCGGCGGCCGATTACATCCGACAGGGCACGGCGGCGGCGGCGGCGGCGCGGACGTCCGCCGCCGCAGACGTTAACGCAATAATCGACCGGGTAGGGGTGGAGCGCCACCTATCCGCGGACGCCGGCAACACTACGACAGTGGTGAACAGACGGACCGATGAGTCAGCCGCGACCGCGGTGACGACGGGGAGACCTCTGGTCGTCGCGGTCTGCCGACCGACCGTGTATAATAATATATGACGTAATGACGCATTCTCGACGACCCGGCAATGACGTCAGTACTCAGTACTGATGGGGGGGGGGGGGGGGAGAAAATAGATCTCCTGATGAAGCACACGGAAATACAATATTTGCCGGTCGAGATCTTTGATAGAAAAAACCGTTTAATCGCGTGACGTGGAAATGTATTTAAGTACACTGTATGCCTATGTAGCTTTTCGGGTGATTCACCAACTCCCATTTTCTCCTTCGACAATGATTTCATTCAAATTATGGTTCTTGGAATTTTGAAGTTTAGCCACAGATTTTATTTAATCTGTGGTTTAGCTATACTGGAGGACCATGACGTTATTCTAGAATACTTAGATTGTATTTTAGTTACTAGCCATCCAAATTTTTTTTTCCAATTGAAAACTATTCTTTTATCATGACAAATAGTCCATGGTTTCAATGTCATATACAGTCTGGATTACCAGTCTGTTATACTCCTATTACAAACATTATAGAGGATAATATTTTTGTGGATTTGACATATCGGTTTTATATTTTATTATTATTTGACTTTGTATTCGACTTTCAAAAAAAAAAATAAAAAAATTTAAATTTAAATAATTAAAATGATGTTTCAATTGTTTTGAGACAACATAAAGACATCGTTCATTTTTGTAATGGGTAATTTTACTCTAAGATTTCTCAAAAACATAAAAAAAAAGATTCTACGTAAATGCATTTTGTCTATGTTAAGCGTGGGCCAGAGAGATAAAACCTTGGATCACATTATACTATATTGATATGGAGCTCACTTCCCGATATTTGAAGCGATATATAAGCGACGAGTAACTGGTTGAGATGTTTTATCTGCTCATACGTGTGCTCATACTCGTCGCATATTAATTATGCTAATAACTTCATTCTCCTTCGGAATTCATGAGTGATGACTAGTGATACAAGTGATAATTATGTAACGAGTATACTCGGTCATGCGCAGATAACACATCTCAACCAGCGACTCGTCGCTAAAATGTGCTTCAAATTGTTTAAATAGGCGTGATAGACTATTATAGGTGGTAGCCGAAGAAAATCTCCATTTATAAAAAAAATGGAATGGATCATTATTTAGATTATTTGATATTAATAATAATATAAATAATAATTTTTACATATTTAATTTTCTTTCAGTGCATTAAATGCTTATATTGTCATAATTTTGTAGTTCCAAATAAAATTCCATACATGTAAAAGAACGTATACATTTTTGATACGCAAAAAATAAATTTCAAACCGTGTAGGTGGTACGCAAATATAAAAAGTTTGAAAACCGCTGATCCAAGGAGAAAACAAACAGTGCGCTAACATCCTCTTAAGAAAATTAATTATATATAATTAATATAATATATTCTACAAACATATATAATCTTCTACCAGCGATTTTATTTTGGAACCAGAAACTTATAATAAGTATCGCCGGGCTCACACTACACCGTGTCGTGTGATTCGTTTATGTTCATACCAAAATGCAATACCAATGGTATGAATTTGAATTATGAATATTGTACCTGATGATAACATAATATTGTTTTATTTTAGTTTTCACTTTTCCGCACATAAATGTTACAACACGGTCAAAAGTTGAATATATTCAACTATACGGTATCGTTTGGTAACTGTGATTATTTTACACGTCACGGTGTGGTGTGACCCAGGCTTAAGGTGAGTTTCCACTATATACGTGTACGTGCATTTATTTGACGGATCCGTTAGCTATATGAACGGTCTCACAAGCGTTTCCTATCGGTTAGGATTGGTAACATATTAGTTACCTCATATTATTCTTATATGTTATCAATATTGTTATCAATATTGTTATCAATATAGAGCCTTGTACAGGAAAAAGTCGAACTAGATCCAACTTCATGGTATCATGGTTAAACCTGTGGTAAGAACGTATAAACACTCTGGTAGTCTGGTATACCTAAAGCTTACCATGTATACCAACCAATCACAGGAAAGTATTTTTATGCACGTACATGTACACATATGTAGTGGAAACCCACCTTTAAAAACAAAATATTTTATGTACCTGGTACCTAGTGATTAGTGAATAACAGAAAATATGTTACATATTATGTCAGTGTTACCTGGAATCCCGGAAAAAAAGAACAAGGAAAAAAGGTTCAATTTTATTCATTTTTTTTCGGAAAATAAGTCAGTACATAAAATTACTAAACGGAAAAAAAGTATCATTTGATTTTGTTGTTATAAAACCTACAGTAATAGAAGTATAAGGAGTATGGCAAATAACATGTATTAGAAGGTAAGGTATAATAAAGATATCAAATATAAAGTTATATCTATGATCTATCTAATTTATAAAATTCTCGTGTCACAGTGTTAGTGGTCGCACTCCTCCGTAACGACTTGACCGATTCTTATGAAATGTTGTGTGTATGTTCAGTAGGTTTGAGAATAGGCCGTAAAATATTTTTCACCCTCCTACCACCCGTCCGGGGAGTTGCTCAAACAGGGATTTTGAGATTTACGGTGGAAATTTTTCCATGTTAATTTATATTTTAATAGTCATTATGTATAAAAAAAAAGGTGGATAAGTGGATGTCGCTCTGCTGTACAGTAGGTTACAAGTGGGTCACTGTAATGGATGGTGTTAAATTTGAATTCAATGATATAATATCATTGTATAAGAAAAACGATTCTGAGCGAAAACGGTCAGTCAGCCTATGATATTACCAAGTATATTTGATGATATTATTGTGAATAAAGTAATTTATATATAACCTATTTACGTGGAGCCTTGTTTTAAATTTTCAATCCTTAGCCATAAAAGTTAAACATTTTATACATTTTTAACTACAAAATAATTAATAAATTATAAATTTGATAAATGTTGTCAAAATTTGAACTTTAAATGTTTATAAAAAAAAATTGTGCCCATGTATTTTTAATATTTTTCAACTGCTATTAGAACGATATATCAGGCGCCTTATATTCAATTTTCACGCTTTTTTACCCAACAAAAAAATTTTTATTGATATTTATAGAAAAAAAAAACTAAAAAAATTGAAAACTCACAATGTCCGTAAACCGCTCAAAAAGAGTCAAAATATTTTCAAAATTTTATGGTGTATAGAAAATGCTAATATAAACATTCAGTGAAATTTTCAAGTATCTCCAGTCATTCGTTTTTTAATTACAATAAAATAAGAAAATTGTTACATGAGAAATCGAGTGAATATCAAATGTTGTAAAAATATAAATTTCAGACGCTCATAAAAATTTAATTTAAGCTTCTTGTAGACATTTTTTTTTTTGATAAAGGTAGACAAACTTATGAGTAATATGATATTACATTTTAAAATCTTAGATTTAAAAAGAAAAATTTTTATGAATTCTCAACTCAAAATAATTTGCTAATTTTCATGATTTTTCCGTATTTTGTCAAAATTTGAACTTTAAATGCTTATAAAAAAAAATTGTGCCTATGTATTTTTAATATTTTTCAACTGCTATTAGAACGATATATCAGGAGCCTTATATTAAATTTTCACGCTATTTTACCCAACAAAAAAATTTTTATTGATATTTATAGAAAAAAAAAACTAAAAAAATTGAAAACTCACAATGTCCGTAAACCGCTCAAAAAGAGTCAAAATATTTTCAAAATTTTATGGTGTATAGAAAATGCTAATATAAACATTCAGTCAAAATTTCATGTCCCTACGGTCATTTGTTTTAGAGTTACACGAAAAACCAAAATCGATTTTCTCGAAAACAGATTTTGCGTAAAAATTCCCGTTTTTCCTTAATTTTTCTTTTGTTTTTTACGTCGCTTTTGAAAACTACTGGGAAATTTTTACTTTTGACCCCCCAATGTACCAACTAGATTCACTTTCCTATCAGAAAAGTTACTGTTGAAGAAAATCCAAGCACTTTTACTGTCCTAAAAGGTGATGACAGTCACAAAAATAAAAAAATTAAAAAAATAAAAAAATAAAAAAAAAACACACATCATTGTAAAATCAATACATTCATCGCTTCGCTCAGAATCTAAAACCGTTTTTATTATGTTATTTTTTATTTATATTTATAAATAATATTATTATTTAAAAAACTAATCAAGTGATATTCTGATGAAACGTTTGTGTATGTAGACTATGTAGAGTGTAGACGGGTAATACGTAAGACCTGTAATAAAAACATAAAATCATAGTGAACATTTTAAATTCAGATTATTAGAAAATACCGTAGCGGTGTCGATAACACCCGTTCGTACAGCAATTCGGTGAAAATGCATTGCTGGACACAGTGTGGCAAAATATATTTCTTAGAATACTCTATGTTTCTATGGACAAACCCCAATCCACTATTGCCACTGTTATAATTTTATCATTGATAATGATAGTAAATAATTCTATTTATACTATTGACCAATATTTTCGAACTGCTATTTGCTTGTATTTATCGTCTACATAAGTGCATAAGTCTACATAATATGATAATATTACAAAAAAAAAATAGAGGGGCTTCAGCACCCCCAGTTTTTTCATTGAAATTGCGCCCCTGCCCTACATTATTAAGATCAGGTACAAGCATCAAATCGAATTTTCGAACAATGCCTAACGCCTATACCAATTACCAAGGTGGATGAGTTGCACTTTGTCCGCGATCCGACGTAGACTAACAATAATAATTTTTTTAAGAGTTGCGGGCATTTTTAATTTGCATTTATTATACACGCATAACTCACTTAAAAACTGAATTATCGTAAAAAAACTTCCAGCAAAACACAGATACTATTCTTACCATCAAGTTTCATAATAGGTCGATTCACTCTAATTTTTAAGGTAACGGCATATAACGTGAACTGTTGAGCGTAAATTTGGTGTGTTACGCGTTTGTAAGACGGAGACAACACATGGGGGTGTGGCGTCCTCTTACACAATTTTTTATTTTAAAAACCTCCATGCAGTATATAATATACTCACACAATATACAAACAATCTAAAGCGTAAGACATTAATTCAATTGATTTTAAGATATTATATCTAAAAAATATCATGTTATTTTTATAAAATTTACCTATGATATTTGTTGGTATTTTTTTTGAAGAATATTTTTCTAAAGTTATTAGTTAGGATATAAACTGTTTTGTAAAATTCTTTCAGTCTCACTCTCACAAATATTTATCTCCACTTTTCAGTGTTTCAATATTTCAATATTATATTCTACAATGGACATTATTACTTCCAATAAAAATAATTGTTAATTGTGTGAAAAAGAGACGAGTACATAATAATGTATGCACTAAATATACTGGAAAAAAATTTTCTTTTTTTCCTATGACGTGGGTTTCACTACGTTCACGTGTACGAGCATTTATTGACCGCGGGGTCCGTTCGCCATGGACGGTCTTCCATCGGTTAAGACTGGTTAGATCGATTAGGATTAATAACATATTGGTTACCTCATATTATATTCTTGTGCTATCAATATACAGTCTTGTACATCCAACAACACGGTCTCGGTGGTTAATCGTGTGGTAAGAAATAAGAATGTATAAACACTCTGGTACCAAAAGCTTACCATGTATACCCCAACCATGCAATCACAAAAAAGTATTTTTACGAACGTACACGTAAACGTGTATAGTGGAAATAACCCACCTTTACCCTGAATCACGTCCAATCGTGTATTATAATTTATAATTATATTATGTGCATTGTGCAGTGGATGCGGTTTTCGATTATTTTCAATTGAATACCACCGCCTTGCGCCGTTCCGTCGTCGTTATGGCAATATGTGATACATTCACTCGTCGAAATGTACCGATTCCCTTTGTTTTCTTCGTAAACTAATCAAGTCAATGGCACCGTTCGGTGTTTTTTGCAAACGTTCGCTATTATTGTTTGCCATTCGAGTTTTCTCGTTTTCCACGCAATATCTAGGTTCGAATATATTACAATATTATAGTTGTCATCTACATTCGTACCTATAATAAATAATAAACCACTATACCTGTCTCCACAACAAGCCTAGCTTACGGAGACAATCATTTATGTATAATGCCAAATTATAATATGTATAAATATTTGTAATTTTACATGTATGTATACATTTCTGTTTTAAATGAAAACAAATAAATAAATAAATAAATAAATAAATAATACTTGCGTACTGAATATTGTGTTTATTTTATCAGCTCGTCGACGTCATTTTGAAAATATATCGTTGTCGTCAAAATGTGTAGTTGTCTGTCATTCCCATAGGGGTATAGTGTGATTTTACATTATTCACTATAAATTCAAATCGGTATAATAACAAAAATTGATTGGTAAAGGTGGCAAAGGGGTGTCTGGATTTTATGACAAATTTTATGTTTTTTTTTTATCATCTCTTCAAAACCACTATAATATACGGAGCCTAGGCATTATTATTTATTATGTACTTACAATCGTCATCAAAATATTTTATTATTAAAATAATTTAAGATTTTATATTTATTTATTTACTGCCATTATGGTTTTAGGTTTGGCCTTCAATGCCTATTTTATAGTCATTGCAACCAATACATTATAAGGTATCCAAAGATACCTATAGCTATAGGAACGACCTATAGCTATATAATATTTATTGTCCATTTCAATGTCGATATCACAGATAGTAAATTATTTATATCAAAGTTTATTAGGATTCACACGCACATTCGTGCAGTGACGGACAACTAATATTTTACCGATATTATTATATATTTTACTAAAAAGTAAAAGAATGACGCACTTTTAGTCACAATAATTATAATAATAATCATCTTAATTATAAAGTAAATATATAATTTCATTAGTTTGCACACTTAAAAACTTCATAGATATTATAATAATATATTCCAAATAAACCACGAATCTATATAATAATAAAAATATAACGCTAATGCCGACCGCCGGGTACATGAACAATCACTAAACATTTATTGTATCAATAGTAGCTAATGGTCCCTTAAACATGATTTAGTGGCCCATTATTGCTCCATTAAATATTATTGAAGCATTAAATTAATTAATTTTTCGTACAACCCGGCATGAGTGTTTATATTTATTGTTTCACGAGTTGTTTCATTTTTAAATACAATTTACTATATAAGTGCATAATATATTATATTAGTTACTTATTTTATAACGTATATAAGTGATAACTGAGTTAGTAAGAAAATTATTGCTCTTTATGAACAGTTACTGCGTGATGTTAACTCAAAACACATTTTAAGACAATTAAAATGTCATCACGACTTCATGTGCTGACTACTAAAAATATTTTGAAACTCCTCAACAGAAATACAGAATAGACATTTGGCGCATAGACAGTAGAAACTTTAAAGTAGTCACTTATTTTTGTGATTTATTCATTATTGTGAAGGGTTTGTAAAGATTGAAAACACCATCACCATGAGATATTAGATATCTAGTTTTTATGGCATAGGTACCTAGTATAATAACGGTAGTTATAACTAATAATTAGACTTTTTAAGGGGAATGGGTATGAATCATGAATGTATTATAATATTAATATTTAATAATATCTTTAATATTATATTAGTAAGTTGTAAATTATGGTAAAATTTTAATTATTTACTTACTTTCTTATTAGGTACTTGCCAAATGTTTGAAGTAGGTTTTTCAATTTTTCATTGATCATATAATGCACATAAGACCAGTGTTCGGAACGTTCACTAAAAAAATGAACTCGTTCACGTTCACATTCAGTCCTTAAAAAAGGAACTCGTTCACGTTCACGTTCGTGTTTTTTTCAAACAAACGCGTTCACGTTCACGTTCTTTTAAAAAACAAACGCGTTCATTGGGTCGTTTATTTAATTGTATTTTTTATGAATCGTTAGCCTACAGTCAGTATAAAAATTGATTTAAAAATTTAAAAATTCTGCCAAACAAAACACACACGTGTTCCCTACCGACTTAATAACCTACAGTAAACTAAAAATAGCTAATGGCCTCAGCTGTCGGGCTCAAGATAAATAAAAAAAAAAAAATTAAAAACTTATAAACATATACGACTCAACCAACAAATAAAAATACTATTTAGACTTTAGAGCATATACAATTTATAAAGTATCTGAATAATTAATATCTGACACATTATTTGAGTTACATTTTGATAAGGATTTCCTTGTGATAAAATTAAGCGAATACTAGGGTACTTATTACGAGGTTTATTGCAAATTCGTGGAAATCATAATATTATTGTTATTGTATGGACTCTGGAATTTCACGTATTTAATTTATATATTTAGCAATCAAACAAATATTATAGGAATTATAATTTATAATGGGAAAAATGAAAATATTATTATTATAATATAATGAATTAATATATTTTATATATATAATATTTATTAAATGGTAAATAAACTGAATGTCTTAAAAACCGATCAAATTCATTAAAAATATAAACGACGTTCACGTTCACGTTCACGTTCTATTTGCAAAAAACGAGTGACGTTCACGTATATTAACTATATATGAACGTGAACGCGTGAACGACGTTCTTTTCAAACACTACATAAGACGCATGTCCAAAACTACACAAAATCGGTACCTATATCGTTATACATTATACTTTTTATAATCATTGACTATTTTAAGTTTTAAACATAAAAGTTTGAAGTGAAACCCATTAATCGAATGGAAAACGGATATTGACCACCAGGGCTGCGTATTAACTGCTTGTCATATTGTGTGGTGATGGGCACCACAAGCTGTCATGACATAAAAGTGAAATATTTTACTGTAAATATACAAATGTCAAGTTTAACTTAACCACATAAAACTAATTTATATTTTATTCTCATTACTAGAACCCATAATTAAATGTTAAAAATGATGCAAATATGCAAAAAAAACGTGATTAAAAATAAAATGATAAACATAATAATATTATATAATATCTATTATCATAATATATATTATATATGATAAAAAATATTTAATATAAAATATTTTTACACCAGGAATCGAATAAACTATGTATCTAACTAAACTAGAAGCTTAACATTTTATTAGTAACAAGAAACTTTTAATAGATTTAAATATTAAAATGCAATGTTCTATAATACATACCTATTATTCATGTATATATTTTCGTGTTTAAAATTTAAATAGGGCGTAATATGAATTGTCAACATTTCGGACCATAGCATACTACAAACAAAATGCCTAATAAATAAACATGCAATTCCATATTTCCAAGCTTTACTATATAAATTATAACTTATAATTTTGATATTATAATAGGTAGTTACTATTTTATAATTTTACTATAAAATCAATGCCTATTTTATAGGTAATTAGTTTCCGCTCAGAAACCTTTTTTTAATATTCGGTTATTTAGTTCATAATAATTGATAATTCAATGACAATAATAATAGGTATTATCAAGTAAAACTGTAAGATCGTTTTCGCGAGAGCAAATGGTTTACTGAAAATCGTTTTGGAGATAATTTAATGTCAAAACTGTTAAACTTTTTACGGTTTACTAAAATATTTGCTCCTATCACTAACCGACTTTTTCAACGGTTTAGTGTTTCTGGTACCCTAGAAAATACATTTTCCTTTTGGCGTGAACAAACTTCATATTATGCGGTATCAGTAAACAGTTGGCAAACTGTTTGCTTTCGTTACCTCCGCGAAAACACGCCTAATGATGAATTATCCCAGAGGATTATTAATTGATAACATTTTCCATTTTCTTGCAAAGTGTAGCTGAACCTATTGGTTACCGAGTTACTTACTGTGTTATATCTTTTCACTTAGGTATCACATTACTATTACTTCACATTACCTAGGCATTGCCACTTAATAGGTATGAAAAAAAAGACAGGATGCATTAATATTTGTGGCCCTGGAAAGTGAAGATATCTTTCCTATAATGTTT
This sequence comes from Metopolophium dirhodum, assembly GCF_019925205.1. NCBI lineage: Eukaryota > Metazoa > Arthropoda > Insecta > Hemiptera > Aphididae > Metopolophium > Metopolophium dirhodum. The sequence goes on from NC_083562.1 coordinate 4,021,654, forward strand.
TAACATTACTAAAAATATACTAATATGTATATAATAGGCTAATATACTCTATTGTTAAAGCTTACTATACATAAAATTGGAACTGCTGAAGTGCAGAACACAAATTGGCAATGTTGTATGTTTTTAAGCTGAGACAACACATACGGGTGTGGCGTCCTCCTAATGAAAATCGATTAATTTATTGTTTGGCATTGGGTGCTTAATAGATAGCATTCGTAGGGACATAGACGAAATATTGAAGCTTTGTAACAATAAATTCTCACTATCTAAAAAATATATTAACGTTGTAGAAAACATTTTTTAAATGCAAAAAATAAATTCTTTTTCAAAAATGTTGCTTATGACAAATCCAAACAATGTGAAACAATGTTTTAAAAAACATGAATACTTTTCTAGATAATGCGTGTTTACTGTTAAGAGAATCACTCTGTATACCTAGGTTTTTTTATTATAATAAAATTATCGTTTATCATTCGTAAAAAATTATCTTAATGAGTTAATGACCTTAATATTAACTAATATATTTATTATTTAATGTAACAATTTTTTTTTTAAATTTACCATCGGTTCTATCGACAGATTTTTTTTGTATTTAAAATAATTATTATTTGAGTTTTAAATTATTATATTTTATTATAGTAGTTTTGTTATATTATATATTATTCGATTGCAATTTGTAATTACTTAGTTATTACTATTATTGTTATATAGGCTTATAGAGTTATAGCCATATAATATATAATCATATTTCTGCGTAGGTATAACCTTATACAAGGACTTGAGTCTTAGACATTTTTACTTAATTATTTCCTCGGCATTATTATCGAATTGTATGATACTTGCGCATTCACGCAGTCCCTGTGTGACGTAATCAAGTAGAAAATTAGGATTTAGGGATTCAATATAATTTGTACATACTATTATTTTTTTCTTTGTATATGATGCAAGAAATAATAACTATTTAGTATTTAGCAATTGTTTATTGTTATCGTTTAAAAAAACTTCCTAGTTTTTTTTTATAGGTATACCGCTTTCGTACCGCTATCACTAACATGATATTTGTTTCATTGTTTATGAATTATATTAAATGTATTATAAATATATTATATTATACAGTTATCATCGTTATTTTACCTTTAATAATCATAGGTATAGATAATACTAGATAACAATTAGATTTATTATAGGTATTTTTTCTTTAAATTCGAACAGTCAAAAAAACATTATAAAAGTGGAAACCGGAATAAAACTTCTTTAACGGGCAATTCTCTTTTTGAAATTCTAAGTTTTTACAATTACTTTTAGTAAATTGAACGTTGACTTAAAATCAAAAAACAGAAATCCCGCAAACGCAGTTACCAAAATTATAACTGTTTGAATCTCGAAGGTTAAGCGCAAACAACAGATTACAGCTTATGACACCACGATTATATATTATTTTTATTATAATCCTTGATATATGACAATAATTTTCTCACACCAATCGTAAATGTTCACAGAAAATCATATTTTTAGGTTTTATTTCCGACATGAGCGACATTGAAGGTAGCCTGTAGAGTAGCCGCTGTCGCCTGTTGCGTCTGCGCTTTCGAATCATTAAACAGTGTCTTGCATTTTTCCATTTTGATTTCACGATTTATTTAAATCAAAAATGATAATTATTAAATAATATTATAAGAGAAATTTAAAATTTAAAAATATTCATAACTTGCTTTTATCAAATTGTAATATTCATATTTCATACCACTATGTTTGATAATTGCAGGTCAATTCTCACTAATATTAAAAATAACTGAGTAAAATGGATTATTTCGAACGTAAAATTTGCTACTTATATGAGGATGCTGCCCATGCATTTAATTTTCAAGCAAGATATGGGTATGTGAAATATGACAAATAAAAAATGCTCATAACTCGTTTTGAAATAAAAATATCGAAAAATCGAAAAATCACCGACGCTTAAGCACAGATAATTGTTTTACTTCAGAGGATGTCAGCGCACTATTTGTTTTCTCTCTCTGGCCCACGCGCAACATGTACAAAACGCATTAACGCAGAATCATTTTTTCTGTTTTTAAGTAATCTTAGAGTAAAATCACCTATTACAAAAAAGATAAAGAATAATATGTTTGAGGGAATGACATATCGATTTTTTATTTTATTGTTATTTGACTTTGTATTCGACTTTCAAAATAAACAAAAAATGTTGTAAATTTAAATTATGTTTAAATTGTTTTGGTACAATATTTCGACAAATCGTTATGTCATTCCCTTAAAAATATTATTCTCTATCTTTTTTGTAATAGGTAATTTTACTCTAAGATTACTTAAAAACATAGAAAAGATGATTCTTCGTAAATGCGTTTTGTCTATGTTGCGCGTGGGCCAGAGAGAGAAAACAAATACTACGCTGACATCCTCTTAAAAGTTTGATAATATATAAATTCACTATAATATCAAAACTAACAGCACACTATTAAAACTAGTGAATAAAAATTTGGTATGTCGTACGTGTGTTAGTAAGACGGTCGACTGAGACAAGTGACAACATATTCGGGTATAAGGTATAACGTACTCTTCGTACTAAAATTGTTATAATTGCTATTTGCTATCTTTAGACTGTAGGTCTTTACAATGGTGTATTTACCACGAGTGTGGGGGGGGGGGGTCCATGAGGTCCGGACCTGGGGTATTTGCCACATAAATAACTATCTAAACATCTAATATATTCTGTAGCGGAGTCCCCCACTTAAATGTGTTTGGAAAATTAGCAAGACCCCTCCATGAAAAATGCCTAAACATGGTCTTTAAAGTTTCTACACACAATTATTTCGAAGATCAGCTTATTTGTTTTTAAATTCAAATTCCATAGCTGAATATTTTTTGGAATACTATGGTTGTTCGGTTTATAAAATAGAATTTTAAACTAGTAGCTAATTATTATTTATAATTATAAGTATTCAAATTTAGATGAGCGGAGTATAGTGGACCAACATTTTGAAGGGTATTTAGTATTTACCCATCTACCACTACTCCGCTCATCTAAACTTAAAATAAACATAACTAATTAATTATTTGTAGGGAAATTGTATGTGGCAATATACCTACTTATTGTGTTTCAGAATATGAAATTAAAAATGTACGGGGTCATTCAATAAAGAAAGACTTAAAAAATTATAACAATAAAAATAATGTTTTTTTAAAAAATATTGTTTGCATTTTAGATGTACCTACCTAATAAATTGAAAACTTCGAAACAACTGTAGTGTATACTGTATAGGAATGTTTCAATAGTTTACCTTGTAATTTTAAGCATTTTCTAGACAAATATTTGGCACGTTTCGTGCTATTTATAGATATTTAAAATATTTGACTTGTATTATAGTTATTTTTTCAATTTATGATGATGAAATATTTATTTTTGTCTTAAAGCAATTTAAAAATATTGCCAATACTGATACAAATTATTTATATATGATTTGACTTCAAATTTTGACATAATTTAACACATTTTTCTTAATCAATTTTAGTTGCAATGTCGTACTAAAAAACAAAAAAATGTAGAGATTTGGAAAAGTACATCGTTATAGATATGTACTTAAGTATATTTACTTTACAAAGTTAATTTTTCAAAATACTTTAACTAATGTTAAGCTATTTTGACCACAGACTTATTCACATTATTCAATGTTATTTCAGTATTCACTTATAAGTTGTATGGAATGTTTTTGACAATAATTAGTTAAATCTACCAAATTAATAAACTATACCAATAATAATATAAATATTAAATAATACAAGATAAACTACTAAATCCTTCGAAATAAATGCTGATCCGCCCGTGTCATCTTCGCTCTGAATTGATTTTTGTATGCAATGGTTTATAATCTTGATATAAATTAGTATACATTTTGAAAATAATTACTTGCAGACCTCATACCCATATTTCTTTTATTAATGGTATCAATTTATTGACACAACAATAATAATTATTTTTAAAAAAAAATAGACAGTTTAACAAACAATTAATAACTTGTAAAAATTATTATAGTTATTATTTATTAGTATTTTTTTTTTAAATTTGCATATGGACCACGTGTGGACACTGACCACTTCTTTATATTGACCTTTTTAATGACGAGAACCTACACATATAACCTCTAACAAGAAGTAGATCGAAATTTACTGATTATTAATATTAAATAATATAATGGGCCATTGAATACATACTAATAATAAATATGACAGTTTATTTATTTTAGATTTTATTTTTATCTTTAATTTTTACCACACTTTAGAATTTAGATCACAGTGCAAAGTTAGTGTGTCGCGCCTCATTATTTATATTCGTTAGGTATATTTGTATTGCAAACATTCTTATTCAGTGACTTGTAACTCGTAGTTTTTAATTTTTCCATTTTTACCTTACTTAATAATAAAAATAAAATACTATACTAATAGTTATAAGAAGTAAGCACTATTCAATTATAATTAAGTAGACACTAGTATTGGATTTCTATAAATTTGTCGTTCATTATAAATAAAATCACAGCCTAATAAACTATACTTAATCTATGGTTTATATTATAGGGTTTTGTATAATATATTTATATACTATTATTTATTACACATGAACGATAAAGTTATAGATGATATAGTCGATAAATATAAGCCAGATACTTGGTACACAGTACACAACCTAACATTTTTAAAAAATGTTTAGATTGAATTAAATTCGTAATCATATATCATATAACTTATAAATTATACTTGAACTTTGACAATATTTGTCTTGTTTAAAATTTAAATTAATTATTTACGACGTTTTATTTAAACTATATTATGTGTTCATAAATATAAAAAGGCGGACAAGTGGGTACCGCTCTGCTGTACAGTAGTTGTCGACCATGTCATTGTAATGGATGTATTATATTTTAATTCAGTGATAAATCATTGTGCCTAAACGAAAAACGATTTTAAGCGGTGACGTTGTTTCATTCTTGTATATATAATCAAATTTAATAGTTAAAATATTTTTTATAAAAATATAAAACATCTCTTGGCTATAAATAGCGTGACTTTCCGGTGAAATTGTTATTTTTCATAGTAGTAGAAAAATTTGTTAGGGACCTTTTTTCTTATGTTAGCTATGAAAATAAAAACTTTTATGTATTTTTAACTAAAAAATATTAAATTAATTTAAAAAAATTATAATAGCTATAACTAGCTCAAAAAGAGTCAACACAATTCGAAATTGTTACTATTCATTGAAAATTCTAATTTAAATATTTGGTGAAAATTTCAAAGGTATACGGTTATTAGTTATTGAGTTACATCAAAAAAATTAAATCTCATTTTTTTCAAAAATTGGTTTAGCATAAGAATTACTACTTTGTTTTACCTTTTTTTGTTTTTATTGACGCTTTCTAAAACTACTTGATTTTGACCTCCCAAAAGTACCAACTAGATTTACTTTTTTACCGGAAAATATCCTATGTTTTCAAAAATCTGAGCATTTTTACTATTCAAAATGTTGACAGATAACACACACATCATTGTCAAATTAATACATTCTTTCACTCTGCTCACAATCTAAAATAACTATAAGTACATTTATTAATAATATAATACGTAATTAATTCTTTATCAAAGAATTTAACCACTATCATGGTATTTAAATTTACAAATTTGAAGTTAGTACATATTAGATTATTTTATATTTTCTATCTTTCGAAAAATACCAATTAGAAATTGAAAGTTAAAAATTCTAAGCAAAATAATGTTTACAAATATTTAGTTAATTTTTTTAAAAAATATTGTTATTACATAATGTACATAATATATATATATAATATATTCAATCCTTAGTTGTAAAAGTTGAACATTTTATATATTTTGTCAAAATTTGAATTTTAAATGATTATAAAAAAAATTATGACTATGTATTTTTAATATTTTTCCACTGCCATTGTAATATAGTAATCATTATTTTTAAATTTAATTTGGAGCAATTCATATTAAAATATATAGTAGATAATTCGGAATGTAAGATTATTTCTACAATTGTACCTATTTCTTACTATATAGAGGTACTTACATACATTTTTATTACAATTTTTTCACGATTCATCGGCCTTAAAATGAATGCAAGAATTATTTTTCAATAAAAATTTGAGAAATTATTACGTCAGATACCTATATAATTTGTATAATATTTATTTCTAAATAACTAATTACATTATAATTATAATGATTAATAATAATTATATTACTAACATTTAATATTTGTATCTATTGATACGTATCATAATAATTAAATATTTTTATAGTTTATTTATTAGGTCGTCGTACAATATTGTATATTTAACATTGTTTATATATTTGTACCCAAGATTACAGTTTGTCTGTAAATATACAAAAATATTATTATGCGTTTTTAATCTCCAAATTTTCTATTTTACAAAAAAAAAAAAATACAACAATTTTCCAAACGTATTTATAGATTTCCAAATTATATTTTTGTTTTAAACATAGTAGGTACAAAACATGTACCTCATGTCGAATATTAACATAACAAATGTGTACAGACAACAAGGGCTGAAGTATATAATATGTAATAGAGGGTTGTTATTTTACATTTATATATATTTATATAAATATAAGCAGACAACACATAAAAACAGTTTGAACAACTTAAAAAAAAAATAATAATACTGTCACGTCGCGTTCCATTCGTAATCTAAGTAGTATTATAGTGTTTAACCACGGTTCTGTCTTCCACGTCGCCTTTATTATTTTGATTTCTCCCACCGAGCGAACCAGGCGAACCAGCCGATCTAGGGTAGTGGTGGTTACTGGCATGCAGCAAAACTACAAATGTGGTCGGCCATACTTCGAACCAGTACGGACGTACGGCAGACGGCACTACGGCAGTACGTTAGCAGCGGCTCTTTGGCTCTAACCGTATTTTCATGAGTTAATTTAATCATAAATATTTCATGTTCAGTTTTTAAAACTTAAAAGTTATCTTTTCGTTATATCAACTTCGATTAACGTACGTACAAATACAATATTTGACAATAATTTCATTTCATTTCACGTGAATCAGTTATATTTTATGTAAAAATTATTATTTATAAAAATACCACCACTACGCATCAGCCGTGAGTTTTTGTTACAACAATTTTGGTCACGAGTATACGCTTAAGTGTACTGTCTACACAATGCAACCGAAAAGGTCTGTATGCTTATAAATAATAATATATTATTATAATAACGAAATTAAAAACGTCTCAATATATTAAAATCAAAATATTCTATTCATAATATTATATTAAGCTACTAAGCATATCTATTGTATGTTATATGAGTATATAACGCTTAAATTTTAAACATTATTTTAATAATTATAAATAAGAATAAATTACAAATATTTTACATATATTTTAAAATGTAATTTACAGTTAAACTATTGTAAAAGCCCAGAAGAGTGACTTGAACTCTGCATAATTACTCAGTGCGATTATGTTTTAATCAGTTGAACTATATAGATTATTGTATAATCATGGGTCTATCTTTCTATTTCTAATACGCTAATAATGTTATCTCACTTTTTAAGAAACTGAATGCATCAGGAAGAATAATTACAAAATATAATTATTTTAATTTGATATTGGTTTTTATGAAAAAAAAAATTATATTTAAAATATATTGCATTGCCGACGTATTATATTACACGTCCATTATACACGATGGTTTTTAATTCAGGTAGCAGAAATTTAAAAGAATTTTTATTTAAAAAAATGCATCAACATGATATTGAAATATTAATTTGAACGTCGAAGAAAAGTTGCAGCCATTTTGTTTTTAATCATTCAAACATTGCAGGAAGTTAACTATTATTTTTAAATGTTAAAATATTCACATTTGGGTTTTAACAATTTTGACTGCATTTGTGTAACTGTTTTATAAAAAAAGTTATCTCGAACTAGTAAAAGTTATATTTATCTATCAACGTAAAAAACGTATTGGTACCTAAAGAAATTTGATACTTTTATATAGGTATAATACATGTGTGTGTTAATTATTTAATAATCTATATAGTTTAACCACAATCATTATTAATGATTATCTCACAGAATTATCGATGTATAATTTTGAATTCGTATTTAATTTTATCTGTGGCGTAGTGCTAGTATAGGTACTAGTTGTACGTGTATAATGTAATGTATAATTTATAAGCTATAATTTGTGAGACATGAGAGTGTTTTACATAATATTTCACGTTCAATAGTACGTGTAAACTGTAAGTTAATTATTAATTTAAATTCAAGTTGACATAAATGATTTGAATAATGGGATGGTATCAAAATTCGAAGAACACTACTAGCTAGTCACGATGTTTATTACGAAATGTTTAAGATTGGAATTTTGACAGGCATACCGTTCATAACCTTACAATTTATTCAACAATAACGTGGTGTAGAGTTTCAGCCACCAGTTGGTCACCTATCCTCAAATAGTCAGAACGGTTATCTGGTCACCATTTACTCTCTGTCAAAGACAGACGGAATTTGTTCTCGAAAAATGTGATAACCGTATACCGAATGATGTTGACTTGTTTCACAATTTGATTTACTATATTATACCCTATCAAAAAAAAATTAAAAAATTGAAAAAAAATGTAATTTTAAATTTTGTTTAACCATTGGACATTGGTATATACAATATTTCGCATTATTATACTAACCTTAATTTAGCCTATACTCTTAATTGTATATAGTCAATTATCAAATAATAATCAATTATTATTTGTATTATAAATTATAATCATTAATTTTATACTATATATTTAATAAGGTGCTTAAGTGTGTATAGTTAGTTATCAAATAATATTTGTTTATTATTTGCACCTAGTAGGTACCTACTAAGATTATTAATTTTACACTATATTCTCAATTGCATATAGTTCATAAAACAATATAATAATGTAAAAATGTTTTATCGCAAATGTCTTATGTTTATCATTAATTTGATATTAATTAATGTTAAAATATTGGAAAATGTAAACGATTTGCTTAAATCTACATTATTTTTTCTCGACGTTATAAATTATACTATAAGTGTATTGAAATTGAAATCAAACCAAAACTGACGAACTAACTTCGTAGGTTTTAGAAAATCTAGATTTATTTTATTTATGATGTACTTCAAGTACTACATCGTATTCAAGTTTTATCCAGCAATCAAAATGGCAAAAGTCTTAAAATAACAGAAAATACAAACAAGTTTAGCAAAACATCTTCGTATTAAATAATAATTATTATATACACTTCAATGAAAACAATCAAAATATAACCAATCTTCCAATAAAGCAACAAGTTTAATAAAAATTGTTTTAATTTTTAAAATAGATGACCGATCTGAAAATTTTTTTCAGATTGAAAATTAATATTTTCTCAGACATACCTATGTACACAAAATACAAATTTGTTAATTTTAAATTCCAAACAATTTTATAAAGTACTGCAAACATAATAATATTGAACATATTATATTAAATACATTTGTCAATTATATTAATACATAAAATATATAATTGATTTTAATCGGAAAATGAACAATATTTTTTTACTTATAATTTAATGGATGGGGAAGAAATTAAAAATTGACAAATTCAAGGTTATTCATATTTTACTGTGCTCACATTTACTCGAATACCTATGACTATCTTAAAGTCGGTCATACCTATGAATTAGGTAGTAAGTCGAGGTAAATCGACGTTACTTTAGCACTTACTAGCAATGACAACAAGTATACATAATTGACAAAAAATATATTATTATACAGAAACGCTAAATAAAAATAATTTCTGATGTCATTTTTCATCAACATAGATACAACAAAAGCGATCTTGGACATTGAAATTTAAATTGTGAAAATTATCTTTGAAAAAGGGTCACATGACATCTAATTCGATTATAACATAATTATTATAGCCGAGTGCTTCGAGTGCTTAAATTATGGACAAGATAATTTGATAATAATTATTGACCGAGCTGATTTTAACCATGGACTCAAGAATAATTGGTGAGCATCTACGCACGGAACAAATTGACAATCAATAATTATCGCTAACAATTAAATCAAATTTGCTGTACACGCTGGGAGCATGATACGAAGACGTGTTGTATGCGGTCATTTAAAACCTTCATAATATACAGGTAAAATATTATGAAAATTGTCGTCAACGATTGCAAGATCTAATTGGTGAAGAAAATTTAACATTCATTTTTATGTCTATCGAACATGCGGTATGCATAGTATCAATATAATAAACTATGTATCATCATGACGTGTGGTCGACTATAACAATGGTTTTCACTTACAAATATTTATTGACAACTATCGAATGGCATTAATCTAGCGGCTAGCAAATAATGACATACACTCAAAAATACCATTTCGGTCTAGAGAAACGTGGGTAGAGCTCAACGTTCAAAAACTCTAATATTAGTATTTATTTATACCTCATGTCAATAATTAATGCAAACGCAGTTTGAGATTCAGGAGTGTACCTAGCGGGTGTATTTACAACACGAACAAAGTATTTAATATTATATTAAATTATCAAACCTAAGCCACAAATATTATGTATAAGCAAAGATTCAAGGAGGAACGATCAGATGACGTCACGTCTTATCTGACCAGGCGTGCTGAAGTAATGATTAAAAAAAGTTAAAAATTAGTGAACAAATTTGAAAACTTAAGACTTAACTCTCAAACCTGGAAGAAGATACGCACGCATTCACGATACGTGTTCGTCGTTGTTTGCCGTTACTATACCTATACATTAAGTATATTATAGATCTTGAGGATCAATGGACTCTTTCATGTTATGCTATATTGGAACTTCAAACAAATAATTAGTCGCAACCATAATCTATTAAATATTTAAATTAATCAATTGAAATTTACTATGGGAACTGTTCTAAATAATTATTTTATGTCCATTAAGTTGTATTACTATTACATTTATTGATTGATATTATTGTTTTTGACAAATACAATTTTTAATATCGGAAAAAAAATAAGTATTATATATAGTCAATGGAATATTATTCCTACGAAAACTACTCACTATTTAAGTTCAGAAATATAACTATTTCATAATCAGACAAAACAAATAATGACATACTATAGTATTTTTAGGTACGTTTAATTTAATTTAATAATTTCATGGTACTTAAATAGTACAAAAAAAAATTACCGTCTCAAATTTTGTTTATTATTCACTTTAATTTATTTTATTTTTTTGTAATTGATCAAGATAAATTTAAAGTAAATTATAACTATAAACAAAAAACGTTTTTACACAAGTTCAGTAAGTTCTTATATACGTAACACATACGGAGGTGATACGGTCTTCCGAGAAGATGGCTAGGGTAACAAAAATATACCTACCTATATAATATGTAACACATTGCATGCCTCAAGAATAAGGTAGAGTTCCACGAATAATGTATAAGAACGTGAAAGAGTAGGCAACTAGTACAGGTCCGAATTGAATGAGGGGCGAATGACTATAATATTATAACATGATAAACTGCTAAAATCTACTTTGCATAGACCAAAATAGAATTATGTTAGATAATATTAGAAAGTTCAAAGTCATCAATGTTGCGTACTGATTAGCAAAAGCTGGCGACATTAATGACGAGAATTAACTCGGATATGCGAACAACAATGTATTAGCATTCCGTTATGAGTTAAAAGTTAACAAATAATATATTATCTTAAAGTTGAATTGCTTAAAGTTAATATGGAGAAAAATATTTTTCTTGACTCATTCAAAAAGAATTAATTAATTTTAAATTTTTGAAATATTATTTTTATTATTACACGGGTCACACATACCGATTGTGCTGCTTTCAATTATTTTTTAAAAACAAGAACTAACTACTTTGTTAATAATTCAACATACTAATCCTACTTATTGCACACTGTAATGTTTCAGGCAATTACACGTGTGTGTGTCTACTAAATATTTAATCAAAAAAAGTGTATTTGTTTATTTTTTATCAAAAAACACAGCACAATTAAATAAATACCTATATAGCTATTTGATTAATTTTTATCTTAATTTTTTTTTATATATTAAACATCGGAAGCTGAGACCATTAGTACCTATATAATAATTACATAGGTAGTTGGTTTTTATAAATTATTTACCATTAAGTTATACAGATTTAGTTTAAATTTAACTTAAAATTGTTTCTCGCTTATGCTAGCTATAAACATGATTTTAATTTAATACTTGTGCAATAGGCGGTGTACCTATTATTTTTAAAAATAAACTAAAAAAAAAATAACATTTTAACTAGTTGATGCTTGATTACCCACCTTTGCCTATTAGTGGTTCGTTGCCTAAGTTTTTAGTGATTAGTATTTAGTATAGCAATTCACTATATTCACAATGCATACGCAATGCGGTATCTAATTCTGCAGAATGCTTACCACCAAATCTAGTTCGAATCCGTTTAAAAAAAACACCGATACCCATCTGGATTACAATGATCGATACAGGATTTTAAAATAAATCTGGTTTTCCGCTTTAACATTTTAAATTTTATTTTAAATAAATAATAATATGCCTTTTCTGAAAAAGATACTCTAAGGGTTATCTAAAAACATAAAAATGTCTAGTTTAATTGGACAGGGATTAGGTCTGAAATTCTGAATAGATGTGGTCCGAATATCCTAATAAAACTGTTTTAATTCGAAAATAATGTATATTTGAATCTTGATTGGAAACAATTTATCTTTAGCACTACAATGCAGTGTTTATTTTTGTTTATAATATTAGTGGAAAAAGTCTTATTCATTTGTTGCTACACACTGTATTACACAGTGCCAATAGATAAAATATCAAAATAAAAAATATTTTTAAATTTTTTTAATTTTATTGACCTAGTGGTTGAAAACGAACTACGGTGTTTAATATAAAATGAATAATCTATAAATATTAAATACTATATATTATGTAATATTCATATTTTTTCCAAGTAAAAGGTGTCTAAAAATATCAACGTTTCTCGTTTGTTTCACATGAATTTTGTCCTAATTTATTTAATAAATATTTGAATGTAAAATTAATTTATTTTTCAATTTTCTAAATTATCATAATATTATACCTATCAATAAAGCTGTAATATAATTTTTTTTCTGTACATTTATTTATAGGTATACATATTATAAAAATTTTAATAATAATTTTAATATAATATTTTATCTTAAGTTATGCCTATAACATTATAATATGACATTTATTTATAGTTATATTTTTGGTTTTCTGTTTTTTTTTTTAAATCAACTATAGGTACTTACGATAAAACTATGATTCCAAATACCTACTACAAACTAGAGAGAACAATGAGATTCATACGTCTATGTAACTAATAATTATTATTGTTGTTGTTATTATTATTATTATTATTATTATTATTATTATTATTGAGTGTACACTCAATGATGGATTATGTTAGACTGGCAACCAATATTTCTTTGTCTCGAAATTCTTATTACGAGTGTTTTTTTTGATTTAGGACGACATCGCTACAATCGTTGAGAGCCTAAAAAAAATAAATACGTGTAAAAATCAAATAGGCTAGGACGCTAGGTATATACAATTTCAAATTCTGGTGACTGCAGAGTGCAGATAAATATGTTTTCTTTAATAGCAATTTCTACTATAATAAGTAATAACTAATTAAAAGGTTATAATGATGATAACTTTATAATATTTTATAATTATATTACATTTTAACATAGTTCACAAACAATAAAAACAATTGACTATCAACAAAAATGTTAATTGTAATTATATTCGAAATTTAGTTAAAAAAAAAAAAAACATTTATGATCAATGAGAATATAATAATAATATCACAATTATTGTAATATTAATCGTCCACATTCCTCACGAGTCACAGAAAATAGATTTGCATTTTTTGAATCGCACACTATTGTCCAGGAAAATGTTTGTGTTTGACTACTCTCTTCATCAAAATCGTTAACAATCGATTATCACAATTATACATACAAGTATCCATACAACACCCATTACCGAGTTGATTATATATTAAAAAAAAATATCGGATTTGGTAAATATTGTCCCCTTTATGTACCCTTAAAACAAACACGAAATCTGTAGGTATTATTAAATGCTTGTATATGTTAAATACTGTTCTGTATTCTGTTTTCGAAAACACGTTTAGGAAGTATCGTTTGAATTTGAAATACATTAAGAAATCAAGGTCATTTAAACTTTGGTTTATCGATGTTTGAATATGTTAGTTACTTCTATTCTATTCTATATGAAATATTTTTCTTATTTATGGCTGTTATTAATATTAAATATACTCATTCGGAACGTTATGGTAACACAAGTTTAACATAGCCTACGGATTGACGAATTCTGTATAGGTATATACCATATACAGAGTATAATAGGTACTATATATTATTATACTACTCTTATATTATGAGCATTCAAGATAAAACGTTAACAAAATATTTTATGACCACGTATAATATTTTATTCTTGACATTCTAACCCACAACGTGAAAGCATAAAGATGAACATTTCATGTTTCAAATGTATCGTTCAAAACTAAACAATAACTGTAGACTGTATAGTTGTAAAAAAATATATATAATGCACTTATTAGTTATTATATTATATACAAACCACAAAGATTGTCGCTATAATGTCAAAATAACAATAAATAACAATGTCTTAAGTTTTCATAAATATTTCTTATCAGTTGACATTTTAGAACTATTATTATATTTTTCTTTGAATCCTTTCAGACTTGATCAACACTTTAGATAAACAGTTTTTTTTCGGTATCTAGGTCCTAGGTCCTAACTATTTTGTATACATGTTTAAAAACATAATCGGTATAATATGTGTATTATATTATTACAATATATATATATATATAATACTTCAGTTATTATAGATTCTAGATAAAAAAAAGTATTTAAAATAATAATCGTAAAAAAGAGTAAGTATAATACTTTGTCATAACGATGCTATCGGTGTTACTAAAAAGAAAAATGAATATTAGATTACTTATGTAGCTTATATTATATTATAATAATATTCAATAGTAAACATATTATAATATATTATAACTGTCTATTAAGCCGATGGGTGGTGACCTAAATTCGGGTCGCGTATACTTTAAATAAATTCAAATAAAATATAGGAACAAAATATATAGTAAATATAATTTATATAAACTATTATGAACAAAGAAAATAAATATAAAAATAATAATACTAAATCAATTCAAAATTGACTAGTTTTTACATAATATATAACGGTGTTTACTAATTTACCATCAATTTTATTTTTCTTCCAACATCGGTCTCAAAAAAAAGTATCGTAAAAGGTTGACTAAAGTAGGATCACTAAAGTATAGAATAAGTCGTATAAGATTATTCGTTACGCTAAATTATAATATTCATCAATACTTCGGTGTACTATCCCTAACTTATTCGTACTGAGGGAGGAAGTTCTCATTTGGATCCCAAATACATGGATGATCATATCATTGGAAAGTCGACAAAACAAATTTCTACATCACACAGGAAGCAGTATAAGTAGGTATATATCGTATATTATACTGCCGTCGTATATCACTCCCGAGAAAGTCTCCACGCCTAGGAATATAATAAATTATGTGACGTCATGTACAGCTTATAGAAACTAGAAATTGAAAGTGTTTAACGGAAATACGCTTCGTTTAAACGTTTATAAATAAATTGACATCGACGTAAAATCGTCTGCGCGTGGGTCGCATCAGCCGTGGCGTATATATATAAAGTCAAACGATGTTAAAACTGTGTACTTAGCGAAAAAGGCTGGAACGAAAAAAAAAAGAACCGTCAAATCCATACTACTGTATCATCATTGTTCGCGGACGAGAAGGTTTTCGGTATATAATAATAAAACACCGTGCGAAAACGACGACAAAGGGCACAAAAGATCCCGGCGGCTAAGTGTTCCGATGACTCACCACGGCGGCGGCGCTGCAGTCCCCCATCAGAGTCGGTATCATCCTATTAGGTCCCCGGGACTGTCACTATACAGTATACACCGTATACACATATTATTTATTATACATATAGATCTCACACACGACGTTTTCCCCCGAATACGCACCAAACCACACAAATAATATATATATTATATTCTATATATTAAATGTATTAACTGTGGACCCCGCGAAACCGTAACGGCCGTGAGTCTGCGACCGTATCTAGTCCCGGTCGGACGTATTATAAATCCCAGTTACGATAATAATTCGATTACGAGAGACCCTACGCGTGTTTTCCGGCGAACGGTCGAGAAAAGTTTTCAGTCGTATTTAATGTGCGCGCAGCAGCGGTGTACGACCCCGTGCGGCCGACGGTTAGATGAACAAATCGCAACGCCGACAGTGTTCTGGTCTACGCGTTAGGGGGAATTCGCGATATTACGTGTTATGATTGTACGACGGAACAATGCGAAATTGCGCGAAAAAGCAGCACGCGGCGTTCGGTGTAGGCAATCCGTCGACGATATCCGAAGGAGCAGCGTGACGATCGCACAATATAATATACGTCTCGCAATATATTATAAAACTGTCGCGATTTTTTTTTTCGTGTTAGAAGAGGACGAGAGTTATAACTTATAACGAATCGTCGACGCAATATCACCGTGATACCTATATTATAATACATGTCTACGCGGCGTTCCGTACGGCGCCAACTATACACTCGGCGCGCTGCACATTACATTATATTATTTTAATTCCGTAAATTGCGCTGCCGAAAAACCCGTCGCAAATGGGTTCGATGCGACGCCACGCCTTTGTTGTTTACACGCGAGATTTCCATTAGCCGTCGTCTCGGTCGGTGTGTGTATGTATGGCTCGTGTTAAATTCTATACTGCCGCAGCACTCCTTTTGAGAGGGTTTATCAATCGAGTAAAACGAATAAAACGATTAGCGTGCGCGTCGCTGCGGGACTACTCCGGCCGGTGTTCGTATCGGTGAAATCGTACGTTTCGAAACGATTTCGCGTCGTCCGATTTCGGCTGGTTTGCAGGAGAAATAAATGGCTGGCGCCCTCATAAAAACCCGCACACGTGTTCTGCGATTGATTTTGGAACCGTAACGTTTATTCTTGTAAAAAATCTGTGCACAGATTACCTACCTAAATAATAATACGTGAAATATCAAAAATTAAATGTCTACGGGTTAAGTTCATTTATGTGTACCATGACGCGTTATGTTGCAAAGTCTTATCCCGGAAAAACTTAATGAATGGATTGGTGGCTCTCATATATTTGGAAGATATTGTAGCCGAATATAATACAGTATATTATAGTGATGTTGTAGAGGAAAATAATAGTGATATTTACGAATGAAGAAGAAAAACCTATTCCCCAATTATCTGATCAAAATTGGATACTCGATCATGCTTTTTATATATGTGACATAACACATAACTACTTAACTACATATAATCGAACCAGTTAAACTTAACATTATAGAGCAAAGAAAAATTACTGTCAGATTTTTATTCTGATTATCATAACTGTGATTCTAAAATCAAACTATTCCAGGACCAATTTACAGTACTTAATATATAGATTTATCAATGACATTGAAAGCTGAATAAAAATAAAAATTATTGAGTTGCAAAATGATGACATTCTTAAAATTTCTTTTTATAAAGTTACATTTATTGAAAATGTTAATTTCATTTGAAAGGCCTTTAATTTATGACCAAAAAATTGTATTGAAAAAACTCGAAAAGGTAAATACTATGTACCAAGATAAAATGTTGAATTTCATACAGGTTTATATTTATATGGGATCCTAAGGATTCGTGGATCTGGGACCCAAATTTTTATCAGAAAATTAGTTGACCATGATATTCTGATTTAAAAGCTAATATTTTTATATTTTATCTATTTTTTCAAATCTTTTATTTTGTGTTTTTTTAAACAGTTTGAGTATTATACATATTATTTTTATTTATGTATCAGTATCACTATTAAAAACTTTGTCCTAACGTATTACTTATTTTGATATCACTGTAAAATAAAATAAAGTATCAATAATAATTATAATTACCTATCTACAAAAAACTATTTGGTGTGGCTCTTGATAGTTAATAATATTATAATTATACTTTTTTTGGTCATTGATGTAAAACAAAATTACGGACCACTGTATTATTCAAACGATCATATAATAATATTCTTTATACGACAATTACATAACATATTATTATGTAGTATTATGTACACCTTTATGCGAACATAATATTTTCTATTCTCATCGTGTTTCGACCAAAACAACAACGGCAGCAAGCGCATCGAACAACGAACGCAGAGGACCCTAAACACCTTTTGCGTCGAATAATAATAATTAATTACACTCTGTATAGCCCGCCGCAGTGAATGATTAGATTTTCTCGCGCAAAATAACGAACCGGTAAAATATTACTAGCGACTGATCGATTTTCGTCATAATTATAATAAATTTATATCAATAATATTGTCGACGTCATATTAAAATAAATATGAATGAATAATGGAAGCAGGTATAAATTTAACCGAGAATTTTGATACGATCAGCGCGGCGCGATGAAAAAATGTTTAATTAAATAATGATATCATTGTACCTACGCATATTATAATGTGTGTGCGGACCGTGAGAGACCGGTCACGGGGAGGTAGCCAATCGCGGGTCTTGGCCGTGCGGCGAAATAATAATAATTGCAATATAATAATAATAATAATGATATGTCGGACCGGTGGCGCAGATCGACTGCAGCAGTGATACTCGACGTCTGATCGTTTACCGAGTGGAAGGTCGCTGTGGTCCGGTGCAGTACCTCGGGCATTACGCACATTAACTCGATTATGCATTTTTTATAGATTGTTCCGACGTAACTGCGGCTGTGTTCTTCCGTTCCATTTCGGTACGTATACCTACTATAATGCGCAGTACATAAAAATATGTTTTAAACTTTATATTATTTTATACATTATAATATTATATTTCTATTTTTAAATCGCGCGCGCTCCTGCAGTCGTCGTCGTGTAGTCGTGTTCGACTCATCATAATAATTTATTATTTATTTGTTTTACTTTTTTGTCGATGCTCGGCATCGGTGAATTATTTTCCTAGCCTGCTTTTCCTTAAAAATAAATACGAATCGTAATATTTCACAAATCTAATGACTAGATTTACAATTTTAATAATTTTTGCATCATGTTTATCATTCCTTGCAAAACATTTGTATGTTTCGGTATTTTCTCGGTTGAGCGCTGCTTTTTTTAGTGAAGGTTTTGCGTACACATTATTATTATAACTCAACCGTCTTATCCAAATCCTGTTTGCGTTACCTTATTTTTGTTGTGCAATGCTTGAGTAGAAAATTTTCGATTTCCATGAACTCGTGCGTCTTAATACTTGACCGAATGCCCGGATTTGATTGACGTCTGTAGTACGCGTAAGTACCTACAACAGTCTTTTTTGGTTTTTTTTGTTGTAATTTTTCATTTTAAACACTTGATTTGTGATTTGTTTTTTATTTTTAACGACGTTTTGTAAACACGAATACGAATAATCGTTTCTAAACGTATGACTCTATACACGTGTTTTCATGTATGTAAGTGCCGTAATTTTTTTTTTTACAGTACATTTGGCCAAAATCGAAACCGTATAGAATGCGCAAATATAGAGGGCTAATACCCCAAACGCCTATTTAGATCTCAGACCATTATTATAGGTCATAGGATATAAGGCTATACGATTTCAGTTTTAATTTATATGAAAAACTTTTATCTAAAAGTTTTGCTTATTAATTATTATGTTATATAATATATATTTGTGTGTGCCGACTGCTAACCGATGTATTATAAAGATAAAATTAGTGAGATCGCATTTATACAGTCTGTATGTATTTATAATTATTCTCTAAGTTAGTTTCATCAAGATTAATATCTTGACACATTTATCTTTATCATGGGCCTACGACCATAGGGCATAAACCGTAATTCACAAATAACAAAACTATTTTTATTATAAAAACATTTAAACATCTATAGTATCACGTCATATTATAAATTTGAAATTCCATAGTTCTAAATGTACAAGTTTACTTTTTCTACTCTGTGCATTATTTATTCATTGATGTACTGTCTACAAACCAATCACGTTTTAAGAATACCTAATATTATTGTTATACTTTACCAGTACGAAATCTGAAACAAACTATTCGTTTATTATTAAAAACAGGCCTGTGGTGATCATGAAATCGTATATTATATGGGAATATAAATAATGATTAATTTAGCGTTTGTTTTAAATCATTATTAGTTTCAGCGTAGTATATTATACGTGACTAGGTACAGGATATTATATCGTGTTAGACATAAAAAAGAACACGAACAATTTTTGAACATAGGATAACGAACACTTCACATTTTTATTTCCGATTGTGTATCATAATTCATAATAATATAGGTACTTTCCTCGTTCAACAATCGAATACAACATGGAATTCGTGCACAAACACACAGATTTTGTTATGAAAGAAATAAAGTAAATGGAGACTATATTTTGCGTTTAGAATACTCGCTTATGGCTTATCATATTATAAAATATATAAGATAAATGTGTGAAATGTTATTCGTATTCTTATAATATAATATAATCAAAAACGCATTAAGTATAATTACGTACTATGTAGTAACTTGATCAATCTCGTTTATTTTGCATTCGAGTTTTGTTTTCGAAAATAATTAATAACCTCTTTATTCAATAATCATTGTGATCGAGTAGTCCTGATAATAATTATAAATAGGCAATACATAATATTCGCAGTAACAGCGTAAACGTAAAGAGTCGATTCAGTAAGAAAAATAATTAGACGATTTAAACTTTTACATAATATTATTATTCAGGAGTATACAACTAAACGTTGTGAAATAGGTAACTCGTACGAACGTAAAATTATTTTAACAGTTGGAGTAACATATTATTGTAGAGGGATATAGCTCTACAACAGAATATATTTTTATAACACACTCGTGATGGCGTGATGGGGACAAGTATTAAATAAATGTAATTTGATCATAGACGTGTCACACAAAACTATAAACTAGGTATTATTTTTACATCATTTTCCACTCCAGGCCACGTGCAGCGCGCTTACATCTTAAGATTTTGAAAAATGTGGTTTCACGGTCGAATTTGTCACGTTGAAAATACGTATACGATAATATCGTTGCACCTCTATGGACTTAGAACGTTTCTGTAAAATATATAACATAGGTACTTTGAGGCGGATTCTAAGCGTAGATACTATCTATTGCCGTTTGTTTGTCTAATGAGAGATAGTGCAAGCGATGCAATAGACGGAGCTAATGTGTATGGAGGTGTACATTTTGAATTTCAAAGTATATTATATAATATATATTATACGCATAATAAATCTAAAAACAAATCCTAAATAATTGTCTCAAGGTCTGCGGCCTGCGCGTTTATAGACTCTTGCGTCTAGTGCGACCCAAGTATCCAACTTCATGAACTTCAGTGTAATAATAGCACGATATTAATTATATCGTATATTATTATATATGATATAGGTGTAATATTAGTTTTAGTCTCTTATCGTAAGTGTGACAGACTGCAGCAGTTGTAATATACGCCTTGGAAATAATCTTATATACGCACAACGCACACTGTAGTACACGTAATATCCTAAAATTCCAAAACAATGAAATAATATATATTAATATTATGTATATAAGTATATTATCCATGTGGCGTATGTGCAACGTGTGTAGTATTTGTGTAAGCAATATTGTGAACTACTACGGTGAGTAATGTTTTGTCGTTAATTGGGTTTCGGTTGCCGCCATATAATGTCTGCAGCGACTGACATAGAATAATACAACAAATTATTATTGTACCTATACCTACCACGCGATACGTTAACATTTCGAAAGTGTTTAAAAAATTATAATAATGTACCCATACAATATCGTTATTTGGTGTCTATGGCTATATCGATGGTTTTTATTACTACTTAAACCGTTTTTAGTTTATCACGTACGCCACAAAGGAACGCATAATAAATAACAATAGACGTTTTGGTAGCTATAGTATAGGCTTGTATTAGAAAAAATTAATATTATGCAGCTGTACCTCGATGTGCACCATGCGGTCCACATCCCGATTTAAAATTTGAGGATTTGGACCACCTAAAATTGTGGTCTACCTAAACGACCGGACAACTGCACTTTTTATAAAATCACCCGAAGGCCAAAGTATATAGAAAAATCTCTCTGAGGGTGCAACAAACGGAAAAATCTGGTTATATTTCGCTGAATTATTGGTAACATTTGGTGTTGCCGATTTTAAAACAGCTCATTTAGGATCAATATTATTGATATTGACAATATTATTGACTGTGTATTGGTTATATTGAAGATACATTCAATATATTGAAAATAACAAAACAGTTTTTGTATTTATTGGGTTTTTATTAACCGTGTATGGGGTCCTTATTTCCAATGTTGGTTTTTTACGATTATTCTGTTTTTAAGTGAGTTATGAGCATTATTACATTTTTGGTATATTATATTATACACATAACTTGCTAAATAATTGAACTATCGTAAAAAAACAAGATACGAAAACAGATAAAATTCTTACCATCAAGTTTCATTATAGGTCGATTCACTTTAATTTATAAACTAACTGAGATGAACGTGATCTGCTGAGTGTAAATTTGCTGTGTTACGCACTTGTAAGACGGAGACAACATACGCGGGTGTGGCGTTTAAGTGCAACTTAAAGTTTGAAACCGCTCCTTTTATTTCAAACCGTAAATACAATAAAAAGTTTTCATACTTAAATAAAATTTGCTTTAATTAAATTTAAATTAAATTTTTATTTTTTAAGTCTTATAAACATAAAACAAAGTATATTGAAAATCGTTCAACAACTAGACAACTGCAAGTGGTTATCAACTTTAGGAATTTAATTTCAGTAGTTGAAACTTGAAACCACAATTATTAAGTCTTATCTTTATTTATTATCACTTGCTATATTGTACAGAAATAAATATAAATACTTATAGATTCTGTATTGGAAATGTTTTATTTCTTCTGCAAAATGTATGAAAATGGAGCTGTCCTGTTCTTGCGGCAGCATTTCAATTTGCCCTTACTAGGTATATTATTTTATAAGAATTATAATAATTTGAATTATTTCTTTTATGAAACTGTAAAATAATAATTACTTATATACTTATCCACTTTAAAAGCTTAAAATGTTAAGTCTAACGTTTGTAAGACTCGTATTTTTGAAAATAAATAAATAAATAATCAAAAAACATTAAAGTAAATAAACAAACCGGACCCGATCTGCTTATTGGCTGTCACAGTGTCACCTCGGGTGACATTATTCGCCGTCGAGAGTAATAGGTTTGTGACAGACTGACAAACGATCGATATTATAAAATGTAAGAAATTAAATATATATGTGTTGGGCAAGTTACTTGTAGATATAAGTTATAATATTATGTAGCCATGTAAAATGTAGGCATATCGTGCATTTAATGATGTAATATTGGGTTTTGGTTTTCAAAATGTATTTTATTTGGAATATTAACTGCTGATACATGTATATATTATATAAAGTATTAACATAATATTATATATTTTATAACCATACAATGATTATTTTTTTTAAGGATTGTAAAACGGGTGTTTAAAATCAAAATATTAAATACATCACGTCGTGTACATTACAGTCTGGATTTGCTTATGTTTTTGAATAATAAATATTTTGTTGTTGTTTAGTTTCTGTTCGTGCAGGTACTTCATAAATGGTACTCAATATCGCAAACAAATCATGATATAAGATATTATACTAAAACAGTGAAATATTTATATACCATCACAGCAATAATATAATTAATTACAGGAAGTTTGAAATCAAGTAGGTATTGGTATCTACTACGTTTCCATTTTTTCAAGTTTAAAATGTATAGTTTTTAATTTTTGTTGTCATTAACGTGTACACTGTAGTACGCATCGTGCACGATCAATCCAGTAGAGTTGGTTTTGGACGCGTCTGTAAATTAATGACACTATGTAGTATATCATGAAATTACAATCTACAGAAAAAACACTCCTGCTTAAAAACAGCTAGCCAAAAAAATAAATAAAAATTAAGCATTTGTGACATTTCAAATTTGTGAGATTATTATATTATATATGCGTACCATTATTTTTTGGCGCCTATCCGATTTTTTATACCGATACGAGTCTTCTATTTTTATAAGCTTCGGCTCGAGCACACGCGGACGAGTACCACGGTCCACGAATATCTGTAAGACAGTATTATTATTACTATTTTTCTTTCTCCAAGTGTAACTTCATCTCCAAACACGTTCGCTTATTCGAGATGCACGCAGCATCGCGTTCAAAATAAACATCGTCCTACATTCAGCTAATCGTACTTAGGAATCTCGCACCTAAGGTTTCGTGAGAAAGACGGACAGAGATGTGTGCGTCAGATACAGTGTCGTGGGCTCAGAACCAAAAGGTGCTATCTCAAAATGACAAAAAATATCAAATTTTTCAGGAGAGAAATTTTAAATTTCAAACTGTTATATTAATATGTACCTATATAATCTTTTTTTCGCAGTGAAGGGTGTTTAATGGTTGTCAAATCTAAAAATTAAAAAAGTTCTGCGTAAGTTCTTATACGGGTTTGAAAGCAAAACTTAGATAATGTGGACAATTTCAGTTAAGGACCAAAAAGTTCAAGAAATAAAATCTTTTGGTTATGCATATATTTTTACTCACTTAGTTAGACCTCTTTTGTTCTAAATTAAATTAATATTTCACGGGAAACAAAAGAGGTGACGGGATTTTAATTATATAAAGATACTATATTATTTAAAGAAATTTTTTTAATAAATGTATAATAATTAATAATAGGTTTAATTGTACCTACTATCATACCTATAATTATACTCTGTAATCCTCTTGAGTCAAGAGTAATGGTTATGGTCAAGAGTTATGGTTTCAACGAAATATACTAAAATTAAAAAATAAATTATTATTGTATCAATGAATATGAAATAGTATATTGTCACTTTTTGACTGTTGGTTTTAAGTTTTAATAGTATATCTAGTCTGCATATCTATACTATATATAGTTAAGACCGGAAGGTTCTATTTAGATCACTATTAAATAACAAATATGTAAATTGTGTTGATTTAGAGCCTTTAAGTTCTCGATCACTCTTCAAATAATGAGCCCAAATTGTTGTTGGTGAGCTTGAATTATAGAGCATTGATAGTTAATCTATAATATATTAATAGGTATGTAAAAAAATAAGAGGATTTTCAAAATATATGTTTAGCCGTTCGCATATTTTGGTTTTGTACCCACGGCATATGGATAGGTTCTTAATATTATGTATTTTTCGCTATTTATGTAATTAGGCATGTAACTAAACGAATCCTCCTATAGACGAATAAATTTGAATTATAATTCCATAATAATATATTAATATATACAATATATTGTACTTATTACTTATATAGTTATATCATGTATACTATTTAATTAAACTATATAATATAATAACGAAAGATAGGTGTCTGAGAGTTCGGGTGAAGGATATTAATTTTTCTTGTCAATAGTATACCTATATAGCTGGTAATACGACCAATATTCATTAGCAACTACCCGAGTAGGCGAGTGGCAATTGACGGTCATAGACGGTTCATTTACAAGTATACATTTGTGATGCGGAACACACTTATATAAAATAATATCTAATCAAATATCAATAACCGTTGTTGGAAAAAATATCATATTTATACAATAATAAATATGAACAGTAGTCGAGTATTATGATATCGATGAATCGAAATTCTCAACGGATCTGATGATAAAATTAATCATCACGAAATCATAAAATATATTCTTTACACTTTTAGATAACACAATGTATACATAGCCATATAGCATAGACCTATATGAATTAGTCTGTTTATAGGTCTATGGTACATTGTTATACTAATAATATGCATTATTCGTATTTCAATAATTTGATTTTTTTTCTTAATACCCCTAGCCCTAGGCTTCGGGTCATCGGAATTCCACTGAATATAATATATCTTTCATATTACATTTTATTACGAGTTATGACACTGATTTGAATTTATTTATGAATTATTTTTTTAACATTCAAGAGAAAAATATAATCTATCGGGTGTTCATATAATATTATATGTTAATATATTATTATATAATATGTTAATCATTATAATATTTGATATTAATCAACGTCCAGTAAATTTACTTTTGAGACTAATACTTGTATCTTTATTGTAAGAAATAACACTTTTAAATAACACATTTTTACTCGATAAGAATCTTAAATGTACGTAAAAAAAATTATTTAAATCTTCTTACAGCAAAAAAAGAAATGTGAATACCTACAACTTATATAACATGATTGTCAATAGCATTGTCTTTGACATCAGATTAATGAACTGTCAGATGCGTGGTACGAATAATTAATTTAATTTATAAACTCATAGGTACCTGTGATATATAATATATATATATAGGTGTTATCAATGTGACTGCGTATTTTAGCCATAAATTATACAATACATAACTCAACCATTGATTAGGTAGGTACCCATAAGTCTACAACCAACCTAAGCGATTTCATATTTAATTTATTAGTTGATATTGTAAATTTTTATTAACCACCATATTATATTAATATTGTGATTGTGAATGTTATTAATTGGCTAAAAATACATTTCCTTGTCGAGTTTATACACGGAGTATTTTTATAATTAGGCAAATGTAAGTTGTAACAGAACTACAGAAGTAAATAAGTATAACTATACTTGCACTCTGCAAATACCCCCATATTGATAGTATAATTTTCGATTAATAATTATTTTCTAACAATATTAAGCATAAATTAAATCATTTTTATCTGTATAATAGCCTATATAGGTACATAAAACCTAGGTATATTAAATATATTATAATTCATGTTTCTATTCATTTCAACTATTTCAAATCATTAATATACATTAGATCGAATTAAACTACACGATCCATAGTATGATATATTTTTACATAATATATTATAATTTATAAAATAAACAATTATAAAATATTTAATTTGGCATGGACGCATGGTACATAATGCGATGTTTAAAATGAAAGGACAAATATTTTAATTTTTAACTATTTATTTTACCACCCTAATTCCAATTCCGTACATCTCGTTGAATGAAATTTCTTTTAATTTCTGTAAAAATGTTTGTACTATAATTTAATATAATATGTTAAAATATTATTGATATTTTGTTACAAATATTGCGTAGTATACATGCCACATGGATAATATAAATAAATGTATAAATATATTAATTACTAATGTTGTGAACTAACGACACGTCTTGTCTATTCTATTACATTTTATTTGACTCATTAAAATAATAATATTATTATTAATAAGTTAAATACACACTAACACTTAAAAGTAGTTTAAATCAAATACAAATAGAACATTTGTAAGGAACAAAATTATTACCTAATTTATATGACATTTGAAAAATTATTCAAAGTTATATTTATTTTTATTAGTATAATGGTACAAGTTTAAAAAGGTTAACCGTGCATATTATTATTTAAACGTTTATAAACGAACATCAAATTACATTCTTTTTATTAATATAATATTATTCAGTATTCGAGTGTGTACTGTGTGTTTAATTTAGTTAGAAATTAATTCAACGAAATGTTATTTATTTTACACCACTGTTATATGGGTTATACAACTAAAATTTTGCATGAGTTTACGCAATTGAAGTGCATCAACTCTGCCCTAAATATTAAAATTTAATAGAATTATGGTGTTCAAAATAATCCTATTCCCGCTGCAGTCAGACACGTTAGCATTTGTATACTACATGATATAGGTGATACGCGAGGCCACCATCGTCGCAAACAAGGAAAGGCTGACAGACTTAGCCCCCCTAAAATTATTATATCCATTAGCCCCCCCCCCCAAAAAAAAAACTAATGACTTGTACATGTTATGAAATGTCATAAGGTTACAGTATCCTGTATAGACTTAAGCTATACGGCTATACACGAAGCGATAAAATAAAATTACCACCATACAATTATAAACTAATCGAGAAAATTGGCATTTTAATGAGATTTTAACGTCGTTTTCATGCTGTAGGCATATAATATTTTCTAGTAATATTTTCTACTAACCTTTCACAAAATAGTAGCTTTTAAGTATTTAGTTTTTATACTGGCTAAATTGTATATAACAAAATTCAAATACTTACGAGTTACGACTCGAATCGGAATAATATAATTTCCGACACAATATTATCATTACGAGCACATGTGGCCATGCCCCATGCTTGGTTAAAAAAATAACATTAATTAATATGACGTGTTAAATTATTATTATGTAGGTATTACAAAGAAAATTTTATAATAGTTATGGCACAAATTAAAACTATTTAACAACATTTCCTTGCGAGATTTCGATTATTGCTCTTGGAAAATTATGTATTAGGCATCATATTTTAACAAATTAAATTAATAACTATAAACTTTCGACGAACAATATAACATACTTAAATATTTTACAATATTAATAGATATATTATTATCTATTCTCATGAATTGCAGTCATACCCATACCTACGTATATCAATTATCTATGTACCACATTAATATGATTAATTGTTATCGTTTTTCCGCATTATTCATTATCGTATAATCGCAGCGTTTTAGAATAGAAAATAAAACTAAATGCCGTCAATATAATAATATCATTATAATTTATAATATATTATTAAAACCGTGATATTATTACAAATCCCGAACGATGACGAACGTTATTACACAAGCCTATTTTAGTTGTATACCTATTGGCTATTATAATAATTATAATAATAATATAAGGCCTCTATAATATATATATATACATAATATTATATAGTGTATATGGTATACTAACTATCATAGATCGATGAACCCATCTCTCACAAAACGCTGTAGCATGATTTATTGTCAATTCATCTATACAAACGTATATAAAAATATAATATAATAATTGTGATTTTCTTTCTTTCGTTCTCTCTAAAGCTTTGTGCGGTTCTGTTTGGTGCGACGGTGCTTGTACCAATACACTAATGGCCTATACCCCAAAAAAGGAAACGCCTGCACACGACTCGCACGCGTTATCACTTTTCGATACCTAATCTTACCTATATTATAGACACAGCTGTAAGAAGGTACCTCTCTATATTTATGTAGGTATATGACTCCGTTTTCATCGGACAATAGTACCATCGTACCAGTTTGGCCGTCGCCTCTGCATCGGTCAACCTTTCTCTTCTTCGGGACACAAGAACCGTATAACGGTTATTTTTAATAATGTTATACTGTATAATATTATCTATAATACATAATATATTGCAGAAAGTACACTCTGCAGCTGCACAAACTGCAGCATTGCGAGTGCGCACATCAGCCGTGAATCCGTCATTAACGCTAAATACATATTATATTGCGTAAACCATAATCATCATCGTTCTACATATCAAGTCGTTAATTAAATATCTGCACAAAAGTCATACCGGATGATATTTCAGAATGGTTTATATTTATATTTTTTTTTTCTTAAAGAAACACCGTTCTTGTTTAACCGTATTTTTCATGTACATCGTTATAATATTATCATCATTATAATAATATATAGGTACCATCGCGCGAACATAATATAGGTTTCGCCAAATCGTATAATTTATTCGCGTACATATCCCTACGAGTTATACCATTATATACAGCTTAATATATACATTATATACAGCTAATAGTTAATATTAAAGACGGTTAATGGTATATAGTCGTATACTCGTATTCACTGGCTAAATCCATTGTTGTCGCGGTGGTTGTTATGATGTTCTGCTGCGTTTCTGCAGTGTAGTAAATTATGAATAATAATATTGTAATTTGAAAACATTTTATTATTTTTAAACTTGTATTTGACGGTGGTTCTAGAAATACCATATTTGATCTTATACCTTCCCATCGACGACGTACACAAATTATTTCCTAAATAATAGTATAAAGTTTGAAAAACAATCACTGAATACGGTCTGCGAAGCATCAAAATGGCAAACTATGTTACCATATGTGCGAGAACCCCGACCCATCGTCTTTAATAAATAACGATATAGTTATATATTATTATTATGTTGTTTTCTTCAACGCCAGGTGCAAGGGATGTGTTTTTCGATTTGTTTCATACGAAGAATTGCCCACGCCATACTGTCTAGGCGCGACATATTAGTGTAGTAATAAAGTGTGCAATTAAATGCAAAATCGCGTAACGATCACTATGGTTCAATGCCATTGTAATTAATGACTGTATAAAAAAGGTCGAATACATGATTATTAGTTATTATTGTTATGGAAGTAATTGGTTGCGGTTTCCAATAAGAATAATATTAGTAGATCCGACTGCATCAAAACGCAGATGTTGAGAAAAAAATCCAATGAGTTCATCCATCAAACGAACATAATAATATAATATTATTATAATGCATTTTATTTTGATGAATTAATTTTAATTTTAAATTACGACTTTTGTGCGAGTATGACGTATACAAACAATATTATAATACAGAGCAGTTTTAGCTGCAGCCTGTGCTGTAGTCTATACACGCATGTGTACGGCGTATAATAATCTAGTCGGCTTTGGAATAAAACAGTAAACACGATTATACCGTGGAATAATAATATGAATATTTTAAAATAATAACAATCGTCGAGAGAATGTGAAAAACATATAATTACACACGTTGCGGGTCACACACTGTTAATCCCTCAATACCGTTGCTTTATTCTGCCAGATTAGGCCCGTTTGGATGTATATATTATTAGTGTGCTGCGTTATAATATTATTATATCACATACGCATTTCTTCAGCATGCTATACAGACACAAGACTGTGAATGTTGTTCCACGTTGTCATTTCGTATATAAAAGGGGATTTCGTAAGAATAAATGACGTATGTATATTATACATAATACATATGAGTATATTATTATTATACGTAATAATAATAATACGCCAGATGAAATTTCGACACTGACAATCTTAAAAATAGCAGCCAGTGTCCTCGTACACCCCTTGGTTACGGAGAGAACACGTGTGTATAATATTATTATAATGCACGACGAACAGAAAATGATGACGCCGAATGAGTAGTATATACGTTGACAAAACATTATTATACTTATGAGGCCGTTGATTTTTGTATTTATTTAAAATATTATTATTAGTATTTGGTTGTAATACCTGTGCATTATAAATGGCATCAACCATCCATCATCCGATTTTATTGTGTGTTTAGACCGAATAAGTAGTTTTTTTTCCACAACACTGCAAATACAACAACGGGGCCCTATTGTTCGCATACCTACCTACCTACCTACCTACCTATAATAAAGCGTTGGAAAAACATATAATTTTGTTTAGCCAGAGAACAAATGGCGGTATTTTATAATTATGACAATGTCGGGTATTTCGCTAGTATTTAGTATATCGTATATTATAATATAATATTATATTACCTATCTACTTGTATTATTCACATGGCTGATTAGTAGTTATCCATATAGATAACCGTGGTTATTACGCATACACGTGTTATGATTATACATTTATACCTACATGACTACATTAATTATAATCTTATACTTTACTTCCGCCGTCCTCAAAGCTTTTGTTTCAAATTTTCCCAACAGTGACGCTTTAGTTTTTGTAATAACGAATTTCGTTTTCTTTCAGCGTATAGATAAGTATTCCATTAGTTTTTTTTTATATAATATTTACGCCTCGACTGCTAAGGTTATTGGTATTTCCGAAATACATTACAATTTAAAGATTTATACAAAATATTTTAAGAATAATACATAAAAGGCTTAAGTTAGGTATTTTAGTTACATGCGATATATCAGAATTCTCCATCTGTGTGACTAAATGTGTATATGTCATATTTTCTGGATCCGGTTTGGAAGGATATGATGCTTTATTATGAAAGAGATTCCTCTGCTGGCTCGGTTTGCGTTTGCTCTTATTTTGGTATAAGTTAGGTACCTAGATAATAATATATACAACAACCACAGATAGCCGTCTCCTTCTTATCATGGAAGTCGGCCGCCATCACGGATTATATCTTAGTCCGTGGCCGCCATTTACAAAGCAGGCGATGTTTACAAAATATTAAAATAATATTATCACAGTATATATACATGCATATGATTAAATGTAAAATAAATGTAAGCATTGCCTGCTTTATAAATGGCGGCTGACTTTAACATTGGTCACGACTGCTGTAGTATAAAAACGGCTTATCTATATGGTTGTGTATCCTTTTAATGTGTTATCTCTGTGGCATGTACAATTTGTTTCTTGTAGACAGATTTCGGGACAGTTTACTTATTACCTACTATCTGAAGTTTGTTGATTCTTTCGTAGAAGCCATTTAGATTCTATTGTAATATTTAGGCTTATTTTGTCACTTATTACCTATATTTGATATTTTGATGTATAATAATATATATATTATATTATATTAGGTACCTACTACCTATAGGCTATAATAAGTGTAAACACAAGATTAACTATGACTATTTCTATACATGGATTATTAAATACCTACACTTTATACCAAAATTAACTCCGTAAAAACACATTTTTTTCACGTCTAAAATACAAAAACTATCGGTACCTATAGTTGTCTATTGTACGACGATGTATTTTAAGTAGGATGATATAATAAACTAGTTATTTTTTTTTTAAATCTTATAATTATTATTACTATGGATAACAATTCTAATAATTTATATCATTTAAGACACAAATCCAATTGTATTGTTTATAAAACTATAATTTTTTTATACCAAAACTATTTTTATTGAGTTTCAATATATAATACTTATATATCATACATCGGTATTCAGTTTATTTAAAATCTATTAGGTATATCGAATATTGATATATACATAATATATATGATTTTTTATGAAAAAATGTTCATGAATAGAGCTCGGATGTTAATGACCAAAATGTCATTAAAATATGCATTTAAAAATTTCAAAATATACTAAAATATGCATTTAAAAATTTTAAAATATGCTAATATATGCCTTTAAATATATCAAAAATATACCTATTTTTCACAAATATATGCAAAAATGAAAAAATATACGCAAAAAAGGTGTTAATATTAATTCAAAATAAATTATGAACACTATTAAATGTATACTAAGTATTATATCTATTTTAAACAATTACAAAAAATGGGATAATACTGATTCAAAATAACTTTTGTTTTAAATGATTTTAAAATAACTTCATTGCAAAATACATAAAAGAAATAAAATATTATAAATAAAAATACATATCAGGTAGTAAAAAGTGTTATGTTTATATTATATTTAAATATTTTAAATGCCACTAAATCTAGAAATTAGCAATATATACAAGTGCTCAAAAATGTCAAATTTATATCTCACTCCGGTGTAATTCTGGCTGTGCGAAAAAATATGCTAAGTCATAAACATCCGAGCTCTTTTCATGACTTATTTATTATTAATATCATAACTAGTATTAATTTACATTTGAATTTGATTGCACGCAAATTAAAAATAATGTTGGCTATACTTACCTATTCATTAAGTATAGAAATTCAAATAGGTGCAATGGTCATTCGAAGGTAAATACTCTTGAAAAACTTGTTATCGATATGCAATGTATGTAATTATTTTTAATAAATTTGCATTCAGTAAATAATACCTATCTTCAATAGTGATGAAGTGATGAACCAATAGCTTAACGAAATTATCCTTCATGCGATTGATTTTTTTATAGCTTCGAGTCACTTATAATATATAGGTACTACATTTTTGTACTCTTCGTATAATTTTATAATATATATTAATTATAAACTATAATACTATACGAGTAATATGTATTTGTCTCCGTTAATTACAGATTTTTATTCAGATTTATTCAAATTATTACTATTATAAAATCTTATAGATTGCCAACAATATTTTGATTTTCTGAATGTTTATTACAGTGCAACCTTAAGGTGCACCTTTAAAAAAATAGATCGCAATATGCAATGAACATTTAATCAGAAAATTACTATCTTGACGGGGCTATCGTTGGGCTATGCACCCATAATCTCATTTTGTAGCTTTGTTAAGTTTATATAAGAATTAATAGAATCGAAAATAGACAATCAGCTACCTATATATAATTTTTGGTCGGACACATTTGGGATTATATTATTAATACATAATATATGAAATTTTAAGGCTAATTATATAATTCAGGGCTTAATTTTGGGGGTGGCATTGAGGGGGCAAAAGTACAAAAAGTATATAAATTGGCTACAAAAGAAAAGGCCTCCTTTGCAGTAGAGTAGGTAATTGTAATAATGTATGGCAACTGAAATATTTAGTACCTTTTTTATATTTAGTATTTATACTCGTTGACTGTTGACTTAAAACAATGTAATGTCATATACATAATATTGTACATTTTATATTGATTCAAAATTAAACTAACAATTTTTTTTCTTAATAGTTTTATTGGAATATTGTGCATATTATAAGTGCCTTTAATACCTATTGGTGTATCAGGTTAAAACTATGTACATATATGTCATATTTTTTTAGTACAATACATTTTTTAAACATTAGTATATATTGTTAACCATCGTTGTTTGGACTATTTTATGTAGGACTGTACTGATTGTTGAAGATGCCTTATTAATATTTTTACTTTAATTCTTGAAAATATATTATTTATCAAACGTTTTGATTACCATATTTATCGTTTAATTAGACTGAAAAAAGTACCAATCAACCAATATCAGCCATTCACTCTGACAATGTTTCGGCGATTGCTTATACTGCCATTAAAATTGTTTACAATACGACATTATAGAACCATTATATTCTTCATTCTATTTCGGATACGATAAGAATCTAAAAAAAAAATAATTACTGCAGTGGCATATAGTAGAAGTTGAATATTCTTAATATTCTTAAAAATAAAAATAACATTTTATTATCGATGATTAATAATTTATAAAGGTAATCTTACTTTTATCCTAACGCAAAGCAAAATATCATTTATATGGATCACTGACGAAAAATAATGGGTAGTTAGAATAGAAAAGGTATACTTCGTATACTATTAGGGCTTAAAAGAAGAATAATGATGATCATAGTTATATTATTTTTTCTTTTAAAATACACTATATGGATGTATTTCTAGAGGTATATATTTAATATTATAACATCCTAATTCTGAACGGTTATAATATTGTTATAAATTATAACAAATATACATCATAGACGGAACCAGACTCCTTTTTCAGGAGGTGCTCCCTGTTATTTATGTGACTTTTTTACATTCATTTAAACAATTATAGTTAAATATGTTCTATTAAATAATAAATACGTCACTTAAAGTAATACAAGTATTTATTTATAACTTTAAGCTTTTAGGTTCACAAATTTTTATTTTAGGTAAAAAAGCTGGAAAATGTAGTGTATGGTTCTTCATAAATTGCAATTTAAAATACAATAAATATGTCATAATATACACAATTGTGCAACCCTATGACAAATCGCAAAATCTCCATATTACATTTATAATCACAACTTCCATCATGACCTTTTCATTCTCATTGTCACTTATGTAACAAAAATACACTAAATAGAAGATTACATGCTCACCTCTCAAAGTCTCAAATCACAGAAATCATAACCATGAGCGATATCGCTGCTAAAATCCATTTCTGGCTATGTATAGGTTATATTGGTATAATAATATATAACATATATATTATATACATTTTAAAACTAAATACTGTAAATGTAGGTTATCACTTTATCAGCTGTATATGACTATATATTTAAATAATGAACCTTATTATAAGAAGATAGTGGTACAGTAACTGGTGCTTCTAAAAATGTTATAAAAGTAATAACTGAATAATAATATAGAATAATATATAATGATGTATCGCTTGTATATTTAGAAAATAAATTTAATTGTAATCAGTAACTTAGGGTGTACGAGTACAACTATTACATGCAAAACGTGATACGAAATATATTTAGACCAAAGAGTCAAAGAAATTAATGGAAAAAATCATAGGAAAGTTGCTCTGCTGTATAGAAGGTGTCGAATGTACTTCGTCATTGGTAAGTCACCGTAATCATGGTTGTGTACAATATTTGAATTCAATGATGAATCATTGCACATTTGTACACGGATTTTGTCAACATTTTAACTTCAAACGCTTTTACAAAAAAAAATTGTGCAAGTACAAACCTACCTATTTGTATTTATATAAGAGCATCATATAGGAATCTTGTATTACATTTTCAAACTTTTTAAGCAAACAAATTGTTTACGATTTATATTTCTTGAATAATAACAAAATCACAAAAATAGTTGTTTTATCATAAATAGGATAAATCGCTATTATACATTTGAATATCCAATGTTGTCAACATTATATGAATAAAACTTTTTTTTTAATTATATTTGAAAACCTATGCAAAACCTTGTACTTATTAAATTTTTAAGTCTGGTGTTAAAATTAAATAGTTTATGAATTTTAATTTTTACCTACTTAATAATTTACATATTTTCGTGATTGTGAAAAATTTGACTATGTATTTTTGATATTTTTTTATCCTGGTATTACATTTTCAACATATTTTGTTGAAAATTGGTTGATTTGAAAATTAAAAATATTTTTTAAATAGCACAAAAAGAGCAAAAATATTTCAAATATGTTATGATTTCTATTAAATGCTTATATGATTATTTAGTGAACATTTCAAGTGTTGCAGAACTCTAGTTCTCTATAGCTATTTGTTTTTGAATAACATCAAAATACAAAATCGATCGCCATGAAAACTGACTGCTTACACATTTTCGTTTATCCTAAACTTTTTCTTACTATTTTAAAAATAGTGATTATGAATTTTTACTTTTTATTTATCCAAAGATCCAACTAGATCCAACTAGATCCAATTTTCAACCAGAAACCACCCTCAAACTTGAAATTAAAACATTTTTACTTCTCAAAAAGGTGTCCACAGACTCCCTGTCTCCCTCTCAAAAAAACCTAATATATTCGTCGCTGTAAATTTTAAAAATATATATCAAATAAATTACATTGTCCTATTCAGTACTCGTATAATATATAAATTATAAGGATTACTAATGTTTGTAATTGTTATACATTATAAATTTGCAAATGAAAAATAAGCGGCGACTCTTTGCTGACTCTTTAATTGTCAAGTGCGTATAGTCGAAGTCAGTGGGAATAAGGAAAACAGGGAGTTCTACTTCTCCTTACTTGTATACTAACACTATTGTGGAGTCAATGGTCATTGATTAAATAATAAATATCCACTTATATATTTTTAATTTTTCATAACATAGTATTATACTATTAGTGTCATCTTCCGTAATTACCGATTTAGAAATCAAAATACTGCAGACTGCCGAGAACCCGTTCTCGCTATTATTATTAAAATTATAACCTAAGAAAATCTAGGAAAATAGTTTTTAACAAGTCGTATAATTTCTGACAGCTCTCTGTTATTCAGAAAATGCCGACTGATAGTTACGAAAAATTCAAAGTGGGGGTGTGACGACCCACCATGCCACCGGCCCTGGCGACAAAAACAAAATATCTGCATACACATTACGTAAACCTAGTTCCATTATCTAATTCAATCGTGTAGACACTTATAGTCTTTGTGTGTACTTATCTTTTTAAATATTATATTATATTACATGAACTATTTTTTTATATAATATTTGGTACATCCACTTTATATATGTCGGTATCGAGTTTTACTGTTTAAGTATCAGTTTTTTTTAAACACTCAAATTATTTTAATCTGGTGCTAAGAAATGTATTAGTCACACTCCTTATTAGCATACATTCAGTGTCCCCAGTGCTCAGGAGCGGATCTAGGGCGGTGGGATTCAGAAGGTCAGCTGACCCACAATTAATATTTGCTGATCAAATTGGCCTCTTTTCAGATCTTGGGTAGTTGGACACTTGGACCCTTGAATAAACACACATACAGTAAAACGATTTTTTTTGTTTTATATACCTATAGTACACAAGTATAGATTTCTAATCTGGTTTTAATAAGTGGCCCCTTGAAATGTCCTGACCCACGGTTTCCTAACTCTGAATCCGCCCCTGGGCCAGTGCTGGAATGAATAACCATTGGCCTCCCACCAACTAAAAATTAATTTTATTAGTGAAAAAAATCAACTTACCTAACCCCGTTGTGGGGAGGGGAAGTGTCATTAACTGTAGGCCTAAAGGCTAAAACGCGTTAAAAACTATCCGAAATGTACAATCAGTTTTTCCCGTTTGAATGTTAGTATTGTCAGCACCTCCGGGTACTGTCAAATACTGAAAACCAGTTGTTGTTTCTAGATCTACATAATCTACCAATTTACCAATTTGGTGAAAAAGTTTTAATTTTAGCTTAGGAGCGCTTGTTTTCACTAAACATCAATTAATTTTTAATTTTTTGTTCTTATTTAAATAACTGTTTAAATAAAATAGTTATTATTTTAAAATGTCAACATAGTTTCATAATAATTAGGTATATATTTCTGATATTACTGATAGGTACTGTAATACTCAATTGAAAGGTATGTAGGTACTAGGTACTACCTAGTCTTATACTAGTGCGAATAATCCAATACCATTTATATTCTTAAATTGTCTCTGCATATTATTATATAGCTTTACTATTTAAACTACTTAGAATAGTTACAATTGATTCTATTGATTTTATTCTATTTTATTTGTGTTCCTTAATTTTATTTATTACGGTTCAATATGTTTTTTCTTAAAAATAACTATATATTAACATTGTACTGAGTAATAACTGTGTCCAATTGGCAACTCACATGGCGAGCAGTCTACTTTATGTCTTATTTAATAAAGTTGTTTGTATAATAAATTGTGGATCTATGGCCGATAGGTTATAAATCATAATTACCTAACTAATTAAGTATGTAGTTATAAAATTATAAGTATTAATTAATATACCTATGACCTATACTATATTATCTTTAGAAATTAAAATTAATAACAAGTTGTCGTATAAAAGCATAAAAGCATCGATCTGTAAAGACTATCGTGTTAAATTATTTTATTAACTATTATATCTATTGCATAGATATTATAATATACAAACATGTATATTCATGTGTATATATATTATATTTATAATAAAATAAAAACTATTATACATCATGTTGTAAGTCAAATAATTTTCATCCTAATTTTATAATAGTTTGGGCTATATGGTAAAGAAAATGCAAATAAGTGAAATCCTAAAAATACCGCAATAGTAAAAAAAAAATTGTGGTTTTACAAATCTCAGTGGGCGCATTGCCCAAGAGGATTGATTAGGTTAATGCAGTGACGCCTGGTGACAGACTGTATTTCTTACGCGATAACAGTCTTCTCGGAATTTCGATCATTTCAAATGTAAATTATTAATAAATAATGTAGGTAGGTATATAAGTTTGCTTATTGATGTATTCCTGACTGCACTACTGCAGTATATTAATTTTAAATATTGTAGGAAGATATTATAACTACGTGTATAATATAGAGAGCAGAAATATTATGTATAATATTATTATATTATATTATATACCTAATATATATACACACAAGTTCAAATACACGATGGACTAAAATTGTATTTATACTTATATTTTTACATTACATTGTATAGCGTGTCACGTGTCGCAATAATAAATTCAAAGATGATATTATTATGAAAGTGTTTATATATTTTAATATCTATATATTTTATTTTTTTGAGACTGGAGTCTTGCGGCCAGGTCTTACAAGACTCGATTATCATTTATCAGAAGTATAATAAGACGTACTTGGTACTTGTCTCCGGATATTATAATTTGTATTATACTCGTGTACACAATACTAATGTATAAGTATAGGTACATCCAAAATAGGGACGGCAGGTGCAAGAAAAAAAAAATATAAACAACCTCGTGACAAATAAATGTTTGCGTCGCCACTTTATGGAGTCGTATCACGTCGCACATAATTTTATACACAATATACACTATACAGTTGGTCGGTAACACGCGTTTGGTAAAAATATATACAAGGTGATCCATTTAAGTGTCTACACTTATAATTTTGTTAAGTTTTGAACTCTTTGAAAATATTATTTTTACATAGGTAATTTGATGTCATTGAAAAACAACATTTAAAAAAAAATTATAATATTATTACAATTTAATATCGTTATCATTTTTTAAGTTATTATTTGTTTTGAATGACAGCATCATATCCATTTAATTTCATATTCTGAAGCAGAATATTGTTTGGAGTATAGGTACTTTGATACACGAAACTCGAATTTTGAACCAGTAGCTAGCTACTGCCAATTAGTTATAATATTTATATAAAAATATACTAGGCATATACTGCAGGTTATATCTAATTGTTATTTATTTTCAAACAAAACAGGCAAGTCCATGTATGTTAATATTAATAATTAGAGGTCTAATAACAGGAATATAGACTATAGACTTAATAATAATATATAAATCAGTGCACCAACATAACAAAAAACTAATATTTAAATAATTTTAAAAAGAAGGCGTCCTCATTAGCCAAATATATCATTCTAAGTATATTACATTTTTTTGTTTTATTTTTAAAACTAATATTAATTTATGTAACATGATTTTTCATAAATAAGTATTTAAAAAAGTTTACTTTAATCATTTGTATTAGCTATTTGTACGTATTTTTTTGGAAGATCGCTTACGACACCGTTGCCCTAATTAACTAATAACTAGGTATTCGTCCGAAATTCGATTACTATGTATTGATACAATCTGAAAAAATATTATGATCATGACATCAAATTATGTAAAAAAAAAAAAGCAGACTTTTAAAAAGTAATGAATATTAAAACACTTAAATGGATCACCTTGTGGCTTGTATATAGTTGTATTTAGACTACAAGTACAAATATATTTTCGGTCCTCACGTGACACGCTGCAGCTCGATTGGGGGTATATTTGTGACTATATATACAGTCATACAGGGTATCTCGTGATGTTGATTTCGTGTTCCAACATGATAATTAAGGCGGAAGCTGTAGAGATTTAGGTCAGATTTATAGAGCTGATTCGTGTAAATATATACATAGTTATGTCGATTTTAATGTTTAGTCCGGAGGTAAATAAACGAGTAAATACATCACGCACTAGGAGGGCGTGGACAAGTACTCTATTATAAGGTACATATCCAGCTTGTGACACCCTGTAGGTTAGTTAACAGTGTTTGATGTAAGGAGTGATCATCCAACTGGTTAAACTGTGTTCCTTGGTAAAAATGCGTTGCTTGTTTTTAAAGTTTTCGTGTATATTTCAAAGGTAACTATATATTGTTTAACCATTAGCAACATTTTTGTAGAAAATGATCTTTGTAACCACTAACCAGTTAAATGGATCATTCCGTGTATTTAGAGAT
This sequence comes from Metopolophium dirhodum, assembly GCF_019925205.1. Classification (NCBI taxonomy): domain Eukaryota; kingdom Metazoa; phylum Arthropoda; class Insecta; order Hemiptera; family Aphididae; genus Metopolophium; species Metopolophium dirhodum. The sequence continues at coordinate 4,063,482 of NC_083562.1, forward strand.
GAATTGTTATTGCTTGCTATACTTGCTGTTAATGGGTAATATTACCAGCGGTAGATAAGACTGCGTATACCGGTACTAATAAATAAATAATAATAATAATAATTTGTCACAGTATACATAAATGGCAAATGTGGTATGTCGATAGATATAAGTGCAATATTGGGTGCCAAAACATACGATTTAATATAATACACCGGTTATCGTCGAGCCCTACTCTGTGCCCTGTGGGCCTTAACCATAATGTTTTTTTGACGTTAAATGTAATGTCGTAATGATGATTGATATCAATTTTCTGTATGGATATTTTTTAATTTTACAGGATTTGGTCATTGATTAAACAAGTAGGTCATACTTCTGACAAGACGATGACGTCGTCATTACCTTACACACAATTCGAAGATGAAAACTATTCAGATGACCAATTGGACCTCCCTATGACTCCGGTAAGATTGAATACTATTCAAATTTTCAATTCAACCACAAATTATAGTGATAGCTTCTATAGCTAGTTACCGCGTAGTTGCGATTCAAAATTTAAAAAAAAAATGGGGTTAACAATCTTGTATTATCTTCCATGAATTATATTTTCGAATACAATGTTATCAACACGATAATATTTACTATCATAAAAATAATATTTAATAACAACAACACTGATTGAAGTTCAACAACTTTTTGCGCATTATTGCTGTTCGTACCTTGGGGCTACTCTAAACTTTAATATAGTTTAAACTGTTTAAAGCACTCAAAACACAAAATTCTACTGTCCCTGATGATGTTCCATAAGTAAGTAATAATCTTGTGAATTCGATGATTTCAGAGAGAAATTAAAGTTTATCATATTGATGATACATATGAAACAGTTTTAGTTACCCCGAGTACAACATCCGAACAAGTATGCTCTCAGATTGGCAAAAAAATTGTCAGCCAATGTTACAGCTGGTCAATTGTAGAAGTTTGGAAGGACGAAGGGATAGGTAATTATGTAATTTTAATTGTGCCGTTTAACCTTTGTTTATTACTGTTTGGGTATACCTAATAATAATTATACTGTTCATTTTTTTTTAAGAGAGAACATTAGAAAGTCACGAATCTGTGTTAATGTGTTACCATAGAATGGAGCATGAGACCAACAGAATTTTGGTGCTCCGACTAAACGACAAAATGTTTCACATGTTCAAGCACCCAGAAGTAAATTTTATTTTATGTATAGTGTGCAATGAGAATTTTTTAAAAATATATAATATTTTTCCAGTCAAGTGTTAAGGCCTGTACATTTTTCAAAAATTTTAACTATTACTATTTTTTTTATAGAAGTTCTCTCTCTACAGAACACTGGATATTGGTACGAAAAAACAAGCTAAAATTATACAGGTAATTTAATATTGGTAATATTTAATTAAACAATAACAAAAAAATTCAAAGGACATAAAAATATTAGGCGAGTACATTAAATGGTAGTCCAGTGAATTAAGGTAGAAATGAAAATAAAAAACAATAAACCTAATTTCCTAATTTACCTTTACCTCAGATTTTGGCAGTATAAAAGTTTGTTTTTTTAATTTATGTAGAAAAGTAAATCTGATTTAATTAGTAAGTATTGAAGTTAAACCCTAACTAAAAAGCTTAATCAAGATACATTAAACATACTTCAAGCAATATATACTACACAATTAATTAACTTCCTCATTATTAAATATCTTAATAACTATATCACATGTATTATGTATTATATAAATATTAACATGTCAAATAAATAATAAACACTAAAATCGGATTATATGCCTTTATAAAAAAAATACCATCGTATATTCTAAGATTGAAATTAACCCAATTAGTTTTACTATTTTGTACAAAATATTTACACTATTAAAAATTAAACACATTTTGATAGACCTAGTATTTTCCATTTTTTAGTTACTTATAATTAATCTAAGACTTGTATGAGGTTGGGGAGCAACCCACTTTTTTTTGTTTATTATTCCAGCCCTCTACCTATTACGTTGATCGTTCTTAATCAGAATGTTAATTATTTGATCTTCAGCCAAGTTTCGAACATCAATTGGAGGCCAAGTTAAATTATTTATTTATAATGTTATCTTTTGTAAATCAACTGATTCATTATAATAATTTTTTATTTTTTATTTATACTTAAAAAAAATAAGTTTTATTTGAGGTACTCACATTTTTTATTTAGTACGTGGGTCTTTCCTTAGAAATGGAATGTAACAAAAATGAAAATTCCATTTCTATGGAAAGACCTACATAATAATGTATAAATATATGTAGTCACAATAACTAAAAAGTACCATTTTTACTTTTTAACTAATTTATAAATTATTTAAGGTTTACCAAGTGTTAAATTGTATTTTCATAATGTACAAAACATTCCACATGTTACTATAAAAATTACCAAATGGTTCTATGAATTCAAAACGCCAATCATGATACTTATTTTATTATTCATGCATTATATTATGTCTCAATAGTATTGGTTAATAATTAATATTGTGTGACAATAATTGATGTTAAAAATGTTTTGAACCTTAAACCAAGTATTTAATTAACAAACTTAACAGAAAATACTACTGTTAAATTTCTTTTTAATATACTGTCTACTTGTTAACTTTTAAACTTCAAATAATTTCTTGACGAATATTTTAATTTATATTCATGTTTTTTAATATATATATTTTAGCTTAAATCTTAGATTATTATTAAATATTGGTAAATAGTTCAAAATATTTAATAAGAGATAACTAATTAATTAAAGATTTGTTATAGATGTAAATTATATCATATTATTATTATTGTTTATAATACTTAGAAAGTCCTCAATGGCGACACATGTCCACTACATTTTGGCCAAGTATGGGTGTATGATTGTAATAAAACAAAGCCGTTCTGGGATGTAACAGTTTTGTTACTCAAGGATAAAAATCTTTATCTCATATCAAATGTAAGTTTTTCAAATTTCTTGTAGTTAACTTATAATTTAAAATACACATAGTAATAAATTACTATATAAATGACATGGTTTATAATTTTTCAGCACAAAAGCATAGTGCCACACATTAAAAGATCCGGGATTAGCTACTTAAGCAACACTATCATGGTAAGAAAATATATCTGTCTTCATGCTAATACCTACTAGTTAAATAATAGAAAATTAATATTTCTATGAATATTTTGTATTCATTTTTATTTTCATAATACCATTATTTTATTTTGGGACTAGTTAAAAGAGACCTGTCATTTTATTATAAATAAATATCTATCTGTAACTACAGATGATCTTTTTCAATGTCATTCATATAATGAGATTTTAAATGAAAAAAATAAAATATAATTTATGAATGCAAAATAATTGCATTATGTCAAGATTTGGTAACAGGATAAAATGTGCATAAGATAGAGTTATTTAATTTGTCATTTTTTTACTGCTTTAAATTTATTTACTTCTATTGTATTCAATATAATGAACTCATTGAAATTCATAGGTTGTACATAACTTAGTGCATAATCACATACTAAATAATATACCATTCAAAATATCTAATATTTTAATTTTTACAAATAATTTGTAAGAAACGTATTCTTCAAATTATTACTTCATTATTAATTGTTGACTGTAGTTAATGTATCTGGTATTTTTTTTTATATAATTGTGTTAGGAGGTAATAGTCATGAGTTGAATTACAAATATATTATTACTGCAATTGTTGATATGCAATGTTACAAATCACGTGAATTCTATTAAATTTGTTTTTAATATAATATTAAAGTCAAAGTATGTTTTAAATCAATTCCAAATTATTGAATCATCAAATTTGGATAGTCCTGTGATTATTATTTAATGCACTGACTTTTCTCTTTTTGTTCGTAACAATAAATTAATACTTTAATTAAAATAAAATATAATAAGTAACAATTATGGAAATAAAAATGAAATTTGTATTTTATGTAAACATAAAAATTAAAAACTAGATGGATATGTATTATTTTTCCTTAAGAGGACAAAATATTGTAAAAAACCAATAAGAGAACACAAACAATGTTGTTACCTAAAAGTTTGGTAGTAGGTAAAATCACTCTAATATCAAAACTGTCAACACCCTATTGAAACTAGCGAACAAAAATTTGGTATGTCGTAGGTGTGTAAGATGGAGGCAACACATGCGGGTGCGACGTCCTCTTAAGCATATTATAAATTATAATCACAAAAACATAAGATACCTATATGAAATTTACCTAATCAAATAATTCTAAATAATTAAAGAATATAATGCATTTAATTGAGATAAATTGATAAATAGTTATTATATTTACATTTACTTAACTTATAATTATTGTAAAAATACTTTTTTAAATACTTCTTTAAAAGAGTTAATGTTTTTCTCTTTGTAGAGTGCCAAGGTTTAGGTTTGCTAAGCCCTGATGGAACCTTTAGTTATCAAAGATTACAATTATTTCACTTGGTTAAATCAAAGCTTAAAAATAATCAAATAAGACAATAATTATTAATATCATAACATAAAATTTTGAAATATTCACAATTTCTCATTTAGGGCAATTTATAACAAACTCATAATTTAAGTAATCAATAATTATTGTTAAGGTTCTTTCGATTTTAACATGGTTGTAAACTTAGATCATATACATAGTACATGATCTAAGGTTGTAACCAATAATTTTCTGTTTGTCTATATATAATATATTATATTGTACATTATATTGGTTGGTGCATTCAATTATGCCCATAACTTTCTCTCTTCAATTTCTTAATAGTTACACAGTAGGTACCTACTCTAGAAATCCTCACTAATATTTAAAAATGCATTTATTTTCCTTTTATGGATGCTTATATTATTACTGTAGTTTTATATTAGCTTGTTATTTATATAGTTTTTTTGATTTTATAATCTGTCAATTGGTTGGCTGTAACCTATACTTCTATTGAATTTAATGGAGTCCAGGTACTGTGGTCAACATTGCATCTGGTGGTTTTCTATCGTCTTAGCTTATTTTTATAATTTATTTATTATTTATATACTACCAAAATAAATTTGATTAATTTTCAACCAACGTAGATTATACTACAATACTAACAAATAAGATAAATTCCATTTATTATTTCTTTTATGCTCAGGTTTTACAATTTATTTCTGTAGTAATCAACAATGAGTTCATTTTAATCTATAATAATTTTTTTATGTTATCATAAATAATTTATGTGTAATACCTCATTACCATGTAAACTTGGGTTAATACTGTTAATAATTTATAATCCAAAACAATTAATACTTACTATTTATTATTTATCTTATCAGATTGTAATTACTGACTAGTGAATGACATAAAGAAACTTATAATCCACATTTTGAATACGTGTAGATTAATATGAATTACCAATAAAATATAAGCTATAGTTTATCTAATTTTCTGTAAGTACATACATGATACATTCTATTGCACATGTTTCTCTCATTTAAATACATTATGATTTTTATCATATAGGCTAAAGTCTACAAAATTTGATTACTATTTTAATACAACATAATACGAATTATAAATTATATTTCTATTGCAATTACTAATGTTTGCAGTTGTTTTTGAATTGTTCAAATTTGTTTTATACTCTATATTACTTTTTTAGAACATTTAGTATCAAAAAAAAAAAAAATTTTTATAATATCTATAGTTGGTTTAAAATTTTACCAACTATTGGACACCTGAACTATAAATGTTTTAAAAAAAATAGTCGCTTTAAAATTTTATATCCATAGATTGATTCACATGAATTTCAGAAACATAATGTAACACAATGCCAATGATATTATTTATAACCTTTGACTATCCTACTGATATATACAAGCATACACTTTAACGTAGGTTACTACTTTGATGTAAAATTGAAAATGACAAGAAAATAGGAATGTCCACTTGCTGGATCTCTTGACAATGTCGTCAGAAACCAACGGAAAAATAGTGAAAGATAACTTGGGCCAGTGCCACACGGTTTTTTGGCCTTAAAAATTCGGTCAATTATTATCAGTGTACAGTAATAATAATAATAATAATAATGATAATAATAGTAATAATATATCTTCGGAATAGTTGGCAACAGCGTACGCGAACCAGAACCAAAACATAATTTTTGATTGACACATTGCTTATGGTGAGACGTTGCCAAATTGCTCGTAAATCCGTGTACGGTATACTTCAATAATAATATGTAAATATGTTACATGCTCAGTGCATTAGAAAATTAATAAAAAATGTATTTTATTGAAAATTACTCGTTTATTTGAACAAATTCGACAAACGTGTAATGTGTCTATAGTTGAAATTTAAAAAGAAACGAAGACTTCGTTTTCCTGTACCTAGTTGATTTATTATTACCTACGTGTTACAATAACGTATGACTTATCGGGTTTTTTAAAATTATTTTGAAGGTGTTCAAAGTCTCCAAGCTCTTGTTATCAATTTTTAGAAACACGGTAGATCGAACTTTATACTTATAACGTTATAAAGATTACAATTATGTAATAAAGAAAACCCGGGGAAGTCGCTTTGCTGTATACCTACCTAGTAAGTGTCGGATCTACCTCGTCATTGAGTAGGTCACGGTAATGGATGTTTCAAATGTAAATTCAATGATAAATTGGGTACGGTCAAATATGATTCTGGGCGGAGATGACGGCCTATGTCTATACAAAATAGTTTTAGATTTTAACAAATGCCGTCAAAATTTGATATTCAAATGCTTATAAAAAAATTGAGACTGTATTTTTGATATTTTTACATTCTTGTAACGAACGTTGTATTACATTTTCAAACTTTTTACCTCGCAAACAAAAATATTATCAATTCGAATGAGTATAAAAAAATTCAAAAGTTTTAAATGGTCTATAAATAGATCATAAAGAACCAAAATATTTTTCTGTATAAGTCTATAGAAAATGCTTTTATATATAGGTATATATATGGCAGTTTAAAATCTCTAAGGCTATTTGTTTTTAAAGTACCTAAAACAAAAAAAATACAAGATACCTTGCTCAAAGTTGGAAAACAGAGCTTTTTTCTACAATAAAAAGTAGCTTCAAGCACAAAAAATCATCAATGTAGAACCAACACATACATCGCTCCGCTTGGAATCTAAAAAAATTTCTATTTTATATGTATTGAAACAGAATAACAGATATATTACGTATTATTATTATTTCAATTTTCAATGGCATGTAATAACGTTCCGATTGATTGTTAATAACCGTTGTGGTTTTTTTGACCTTGAATTTACACGAATTTTCACAAAAAAACGCTGTAAAAATTTTAGTATTGTGTTTTTTTTCGGATAAAGGTAATTTGGCCGTATCAACAACGACGTTTTGTGCGGTAAGCTAGAGAAAACAATAAAACCCTCCAATCGAAGTATCCAACAATGGCTATTGATTCAATGGCGTTTATTTTTGAATCCTTGTGAGGTTTTCGCATAAATTACTAACGGTTACAGAATTGGGAAAATCTTTGTGGATTTTCCGAGAAATCGGATTTATAGACGTGCCGCGAATATATCTTCGTGAAAACGGGTTGTTACGTATATATTGTATGAGCTGCGGGCGATTTATTTAAAAATTAACTGTCTTTATTGTACCCCGCATTTATCGCAATTATACTCGAGAAGAATAAAATTAACTATCATATATACAGGGTGATTCAAAATTATTTCATTTAACAATACATTTATGCTGGTTATGAATTTGGGAATTCTCAAGTTTACTTAGGCCGATATTTTGAAATATTTAGTTTTTACTAAAATGTATGTATTATATACTATATGTAAAGAGTTTCCAGCAGCAGTACAAGCTTATTATTTTTCAAATGAGAATCCCTTTTTTTCTGTTAATTTCTAATTAGATGACTTTTAAATGTTTATGTATAATCTTAATCGAAATAAATTCGAATTATTAGTTTTTAAGTTATTTAACATAGGAAGTTTGTAAGATGGGGCAGGAGTTTGAAAAGTGATTTGAAAATTAAAAACTCAAATAATTCATTTTTAATTTGAAAAACTGCAGTCTGGCTATATTAAATATTACATAGGTAGATATATGTTAAGATATAAACCTAGGTAATTAGATGTTTTTGTACTTTCTCGTAAAATATTTAGATTTAAGGCTTTAGAATTAATAAAATTATTATAATATTATTTATTTTGATTGTGATAAGATAAATTATCAAGTTTATACCTACTTGTCTTTTATACACATGTTATTAATATTACAATAGTTATTAAAATCTTGTAAAAAGGGCATAGCCCGTCAAAACAAAAATAAAAATATTTAATATTTTTTTAAAACCAATTTTAAGGGATATATATCCTACCTAGATAACATATATTTTAATAATTTGAGAACCACTCTTTCAAATTTTAATTATAGGTATAGGTACATCAATATTTTAAAAAACATCATCCGTTATCAATTTACAGTGGAAAAAAGGTGATTCTCATTTGAAAAAAAGTAGTTGGTAATACTTATAATATAGGACATTCTTTATTATATGCTAGGTAGATCACCCTGTATGTGACTTAATGAGTAAAAATAAATAAATCTCGAATCGCGTCTGCCTCTTAAACCGCCAAGCATTATAATATATATTATTATAAAATATACATGGACTATAATTAAGGTAAAGTCGTTTTGATATTAAATTAACCTAATATAAAACCTGAGCTCTCGTATTTATATTATAGTCACATAAAATCAATTTTTTTCGATTGATGTAAATTATTTTCCTATAGAAGAAATCCGCAGTTTATCCATTCGAAAAGTATGATGCTGATTTGCCCCCAATATCTGCTTACAAATGTTTGAAAGTAATATTATTAAGTACATATTATTTGCCGACTGCTTATATATTCTGTGTATGTATGTATGTATAATATTAGATATATATTTTATGAAAAAACTTTCTTTAAAAAAGTTAATATTAGGCGGCCTATCAACTTAACCATGGGATTTCCGATAACTTATACCATTTGTCATTTTCTTTTAACTACACCTCGAGGGCATACTTTTTTAAAAATTATTCTCGAGGGAAGGTCTTTGAATTACTTTGAACTTTTGTTTGAAAAATATTCAAAACAATACAAATAAAAGCATATTGAACACAAAGGTTAGAAATGCTCTAGAATAATTTAAATTCATAAAATTGTATTAATAAAAAACTAGATACTTTATTTTACCCAACTTTCAGTGTATAATAGATAAAAAAAATAAAATTTGCATATTTCTGTTTCATTGAGAAACTTTAAAAAGACTTTAAAAGACGTATCTATATACACTTTAGGCCTAAGTATTATTTTACTGGTATCCGTGTTTTTTTCTGCATTGTAGTTTAACAATATCAATAACAATATATTATAGTGAAGTTTTGTACTATAATTTGGTATATAAAATTGTAAGATATTTATATAAATGCTTACTTATAATTTGTATACAGCAATTAACAACTAATTATTATTTGATACTAATTTCATAAAAAGTGATACAATTTCATAGACCACATTTTACGTTCTCTTATACACTACGTTTGTCCACCATAATATTTATGGAACTAACTAAAGATATATATTTTATTATATTATTTTTATCATGAAGAGCACAGTCCGGGAAAACTTTTATTCCCAGAACGTATCTAATCGTTTTAACGTGATGTGTATCACCATTCACCGTCCACCGTAGAGTTGAAATTAATAGTTGGAAATACGGGATAAACGTAAGACAAACATTGTCTAACTTTTGTCTTTTTGGAAAAATAAATAGGACTGTATGTTTGTATATGATTTGATGTAATTATTGTAATTACTTACAGTCTACAGATGTTTTGATACTTTTTTCATAAATCAGCGTATGTGTTATTTATATTATTTTATTTCAATTTTAAAGTTTTTAAATACCTAATGGCCGATATACTACTACAAGTATCAAGTACAACATTTTACATATTATATAATTTATACGCATAACAAAATATTAACTATATTAATTTTTCCAAAATCTGACTTTGAATTTGAGCGTTTTGTGTTGAAAATATCACTGAGCAATATTTAATTGGCCGGTAAAGCTGTAGGGTTACGTCTTTAAGTGAGGGTGCCGCTGCCCTAACTCTGTACTTTGTGTGTACAGCGCAGGCGTATGTTGAAGTGCATGAGTATTCGAGTGGCGATTAGTCATTTTGGATATTTTGGTTGTCACGCGTACAATTCGAATCACTTGAGTTATTATAGGTACATCGACCGTTTGACAGAAATATTATAAGGGTTATAGGTACTCGTATAACATCCGTCGTGGCGTCGTCATAACCGCAAGTTACAATATTATAGTCTCGGATAAAAAATTATCGTCGTCGTCCGTGTTGAAAAATTCGAAGAAATTGCAATGCGTGATGTAGCCCGCTAAATAATATCTAAAAACAAAGAAAAAATCCTTTGGCGTCCACCAAAAAATGCGTTTGTCGGCGGGCGACGTGTTATTGTTGTTATGTTCATCATTTTACGTTGCGCGCATGGACGGAAAGGGTGTCGCTGTCGGTCCGAGGGTGCACTATTCGCGCGCAGTGTTCGCTTGCAGTGGCGGGGGAAACGTCGAACGGCCGCCGCCGACACAAAGACGTAACGTCACGCGACGTACAACAACCCTACTCAGCCCTACCCCCGAACAGCTGTTTGCGCTCCGCCCTTGCCGGATTAGACGCCCGTTCCGGTTAGACGCCCGCGGTTCCGTTGTCCGGGCATGAACGGCGCGCGGGGGGCAGGCCTTGTCCCGCACACGCACGCACGTGCCACGTAGGCCTGCATCACCCTTCCGCCGCGCGTCTAACGTTTTATTGACCTACCCTATGCCTCCTAGCCCGAAATTCCGCCCTCCGCCGAAAACGCCGCGCGGCAACAAAAGCCGCTCTCTCGGTCCCCGCCGCAACCGGAAGACCCTACTCTCGTTCGATGTGCAATAAGCTTCGCGACGCGTCGACGGCCGCTTTCACAATATGCATTCGGTCGACGGCGGCGTCAGCATCCCGACAGCGGCGGCGGCGGCATAATACGTAACGGCAACGTCGCACTCCTCTCCTACGCCACCCCTTCCGATGGTGTTGTACGCGTATCATAAATATATATATATATATATATATATATATATAAGTACACGAAACGTTATTATGTACGCGCTGTATACCTATGTGGCGATCCCCTCGCCCGTCACCGTCATCGAAAAAAAAAATTTCGTTCGCCGCCGGCTGAACACCTGCCCGCCACCGTGATACGCTCTTCTCGGTCGCTCGCGCGCGCCGCATACATACATGGCACAATGTTATATAGGTACGTATTCGCGTGTGCATCCGCACTGACGGACGGACGCGCATCGTGATTTCGCTAGTGTACCAAGGTCGGGGTTACGTGTCGTGTTGTACATATTATCATTGTTACTATTATTACTATATATTATGTTCAGAGGTATAACGTTACTATGTATAATTTATATGTACCTACATAACTATTGAACTATCCACATATATGTACACACGATGCCTCAATGGTGTTATCACTATTATTCATGGGCACATTCGTTTAGTGCCAATGGTGTACCTAGGGGGGGGGGTATGCTGACCGGTGAGCCTGAAGGTGGCGTATATACTGCAGGCTAAAGATATGCGCACTATTCCATCTTCACTTTTAAAGTAATGAGCTTAGTTTGAACGAAAACAAATCTTAATCTAATCAAATAGTTAAATTGTTTTACTCTAGAGTCTAGATGAAAATAAATATTTACTGTTAGCTAACCAATTAGATTTTTACTTAAAAAATGTACTATAATTATATATTATATCTATGCTCATGTATTGCTGTATTGGGAATATCAAATTGAATAACCTACCCTTGAACGGAAATTAAAATTTTGAAGTATAGGTATTAGTATTCGGTTTTAGTATTAGTATTTTTTTACATTAGTATTGCCATTGATTATAAATACTTTTATTGTATTATAGTATTTAAAATCAATGGTATTGCCTACTATTTATTAAATGTATAACTATATAGAACTACTCAAGCTTCTTATCGACTATAATTGTTTCTAAAACGTACGAAGTTGGAGGGGAAAGTTGCAACCTGACGATACTATAATATATAACAACTGTTATTATTAATTGTATTATAAAATATATAATATATTGTATAATGCGTTATATAGGTAATTGTATCAATATATAATATACGGCCAGGATGTCTAAATTTATAAAAATGATTGACAGTTATTGAACAATGGCAATTTTCACCCGAGCCGAATTGTTTTATATAATAACTTCTTATATAAGATACAGTCATACAGTACATTATGTTAGTATCACCCCGAAGGGTTGGAATCCGGGCTCTAACACCTGCAGCATAATACCTACATGTTCATAGACAAATTTAAATTAAAAATGTTTTTATTTTACCAACTCGAAGGTAATAAATAATTATAAATATGTATTATCATAATTTATGATATTTAAATGCACGTTCAAAAAAAGTTAAATAAATTGATTGAAGCCACCCAACAAACAAAATGCCTGGTTGTGCGCTCACATAGTGACATGGTATTACTAACCTATACTATTATACACAGCGTATACCTATATACTATATCAACTGAGTATTAACTATATATCCAAATATATTTACGTAGGTATTTATTTATATTCATTTTTTTTTCAATTTAATTTCATATACATATAGAATACTATACATATACATATACATTGAGAATACTCGTGTTCTAAAACAAATTGTTTAAAAAATAACACTTTTATTTTGTATAGGTACGTGATTAAAATTAAATTATTTTACATTGATTAGAGTAAATTAAACAAATGAATACAACATTATTAATTCATCAGAAGATTCCAATAACCATTGCAAAATGTTTTTTTTTTTTAGTAAATTAATTGGTAGGTTTATTATATAGGATGGTATTTGTTACATAATTTGGTTCCAATTATTTCAAAATATCTACCACGTGTTGTTTTTTTAGATCTATTTATGATACAATTGTTTTTTTGCGTATCTTGTGTTTGCTCATTGCAATATTGGTTGTAATAGATTGTGGTTATTATATAGCAGTAATTTTTAGATACATTTTTTAACAGGTAGCACGTTTAGTTCTTTATATAAATTTGTTGTTGAGTACATTTGTTCTTTATTGATGAGTGTTCTAATAATTTGATTTTGACATTTCTAATATTGAGATAAAGCATTATCGAAGCTCCTCCCATTTTATTGTACCAGAGGAGATTATTGATTCTACCAATACTAAGTAAACTCGGCATTATTACATTGGTGTTGTCATTTATTATATTTTGTTGGTTTCTTAATTTAATTAGTAAATCTGATTTTACATTATTGAAGAAGTCATTAAACTTATTTGAAATAATTCGACCGTTATTTTTTAACATTTAGTTCAATATTGAACTATAAATATATAATAACTAATATATATACCATCATGTAATATTACATTGCTCATAACATTTTGTTTATTACCTCTACCGATATACATTTATTAATTTCCAACTCATTTTGGGATTATCTTTTGTTTTCTCTAATTCCAATTTATAATATTAATTTTTGGTTTTTATAGTTAATTGAGCACCTACCTAACTTTATTTCTGAATTTTTATAATATTTTTTTAGTTTGTCATTAGTGTTGAATTGTTTTACTTTAAGGCGGAGAATATCTCTATTCCTTTATTTGATTTATTAATTTTATTGATTCTTCGGTAGCCCATGGTTTGATTTTCTTTAATTTCGAAGAAATTTTTCTACTAGAAGATGCAGATGTTATTAAGTTTTTTAACGTAATAATAAAACATTGAGTAGCGTTATTGGCGTCTGTGTATTCTAGTGTGGAACTCCGTGCATTTTTTGTTATTTAATTTTGTAGTATAGAATATTCTATTGTAGTTATTGCGAGTGCATTAGGTTTATTATTTCTATTTCTTACTAAATTCCCAATACTGAGAAATATTGAATAATGATCAGACATTGTAATTGGACTGACTATTGCCTTTGAATAATGAGTTGTTTTACAATAAATAATATATGATGGAGGCAGGAGTTAGACGCGTGTCTAGTGATAGTAACAATCATTTTAAAGAATCCAAATTTTGCTAAGAGATCGAGGTATTTATTTGAATGTAAAGAAGTACGTAGTATATCTAAATTTATATCACCAATTAATATTTTATAGTTAGTAATTGTCGTTTTAGCCGTTTCTAGTACTATATTTTTCAGTTAATTTATGAATAATTCCGCATCATTGTTAGAATATCTGTAATCTGTGTAAATTCAAAAAATGTGTTTATGCTAGTCAACATTTTTGATTTTTCTGATGTTAACATTTGGATACGTCCGCTACCATGCGTAAGTCAAAGATATATAATTTTATGCATTATTTGTAATTATCTTATAATTTGAATTGAGAATAGTTTATTTTAAAATTAAGACAGACATTTTTGCTCTATATTCTATAATAATATATACGTACGAGTTATTCGTCAGTATTTTTTTTTATAAGTAACTAGAATTTTCTCTACAAAATATAATCGAAAATTAACATTTTTTGTACAACAGGTCTCATAATAATAATTTTCATGTTCACCTAAAATTGTGTAGATTATTTTAATTATAAAATTGGTGTATCGTGCACGTAATATATACTTGCATTTTTCATGATATTCATAATTTCATCGTGTAAAATGTATAAAGTAAAAATTCAGGTATACATATGAAATTGAAAAATTAATTTATACCATTAATTTTATACACAATAAAATGAAAAAAACCTAATGCAAAATACCGCATCGTGATTGTTTTAATATGCCTATATATCTAGCCCGATTTTAGATTTTCAGGAACAATAGTAAATTGTTATATTTGTTTTATTCGAAGATTCCTATACTGTTTCACACCATTACATTATTTATTTTTTATTGTTATTATACACTCATAACATATATCCCAGACGTGTGTCATATTACATTTCTTCCGTATTATCATGGAGTCCCACCATAGGTTAGGTTATAGGTATAAATATTTTTGATTACTTTACAAAATGTATAATAAAAGGCCTCCGGCCTATTACATTATGTGTGCCGAACCAGTCTCGTTTCATCGTTTGCTTCGTGTATTGCTATACCAGGTCATCGGTAGAGTAAACTATATTATATTATATTAACATTTATTTCAATATCCCTACGTTGAATTATTGTACTCGGTATAACTAGAAGTCTTGTGCAATATCATTAACATCAGATTCCTCTCGTATATTCCGCCGTTTGGTATTAATCTGTCACTAATACACCGTACCAGAGATACACATCGTTTTAATAATTACTACCACGTAACATTAATGGTGAAGTCGCCAATCTCTTACTTAAAAAAAAAAAAAAAACGTAATTTGAACTGAAAAAATGTAATAAACATATTATAATAATATAATATTTAATACACCTTAAACCTTTTTTTTTTAATCCAATTAAAACAACTTATGAGGAATTTCGTATTAAATAGTCAAGTATTATGTAGATAGGTAAAACGAAAATTGTATGAATTAAAACTACAAAATAATTTGCAATTTTCATGATTTTTACATATTTCGTCAAAATGTTAACTTCAAGCACTTATAAAAACAACCAAATTATTTGTAATTAACGTAGGTATACAAGTGTGGCGTGTTACTTGATAGTTTTTTCACTCATATCTTCTTTCCTCAAATCATATATCGGTATGTTTTTAAAATTATGATTAAAAAAATGTATCCATCTACTAGGTTGCTGGGGTAACCTAATTATATTACATTGGTTGCTATAGGATCAACTTAGGTAACCTACTGTAACAGTGTAACGTGAAATCATAACGTTATAACTTATAACATTAATTTCATCTTTGTCATTGTTTGGCTGCCATGGAAACTATAATCTAAAATAGGTCAGAAAATAAAGAAGTTGTATCCAGTCCAAAAACATATATATGTTAAAAAATTGTGACTGTTTTTTTCGACATTTTTAATTATGGTATGAACAACTTACGTCTTATGAGAAACATTGTAAGCCTTTTTTACCCAAAAATTATATCAACATTAATTTTTTTTAAAAAATTAATGAATAAAGTTCATTTTCTAATTTATATAACAAAAAAAAACAAAATCCAATTTGAAACCTACCATAAACCACACTCAAGTTTTAAGAGTGAAGAATTTTTACTGTTGCTCAAGGTGACGTGTGAGATACGCATAAAAATAAACATTGTAAATCCAATATTATAAATCCATGGTTTCGCTCAGAAACTATAAAAAAAACAGGCATAGGTACTTTTTATCAAAAATTAAAAGACGATAAAAATTAATTATGTTCACAAATATGCACGTTTTAAATAATAACTAATATTTTTAAAAGAAATATAAAGCATTAATGTTCATTTAAAATTCACTAAACATTTGTTTATTTCATAAACTATAGGTATTAGTTACCTATGCTTAAGTGTTCTGCAACGTACATAATATGTTTCTTTATATAGATATATGATATAAAAGGTTGTGTAACGCTGCAATGTTTTTATACTGTAAATTGTAATAGGTACTACAATACGGTATTGTTGAACTCTGAAAAATCGTCCTTGTTATCTTTTCCACTACCTATGTAATAGTATTAAGTTAACTCAAATAAATTTCACTTAGATAATCCCGTTTTGTCATCGAATTGGTTTTAAGAAAAGTTAAAAATTATTCACTATTGTATTACCCATGTGAAATCGGATCATTATATTATAACTTATAAGCACGTATCTATACGTATCAGATTCTATACCTACCTATTATATAATATATATTTTGTTACATTTAAATATAATATAATGTAGTTATAGATTTACCTACATAATATACATATATGATAATTATATTATAGACGTCGGATGCGTATATTTTGTGAAAATAATTGAAAGCTTCTGTATAATAATGTAATAATAAATAACGTATCACGTATATTAATATTTATCAATCATTATTTTCAAAATATAATATATATAAATTATAAAGGCACTCGCAGCCTGTATACTATATTATACAGCTACCGACAATATGGCTCGTGATCTAAATTATACCTATATCATATTTCGTCGTGTGTAATGAACAGAATTGATTCTCCTATTATATTTTAATGTTTGTCGTTTAATTCTCAATAAGTTGTTTTATATCAACATTTTAAAATTAATATTATACATGCAGGTAGAACACGTCATAGTTGTTTTAAAAAACTTAATAATAATTTTTTTCCACAAAAGCAATTTTTATTTGATATCAATTAACTGTAATAATATACTTACGACCGATATAAAAATATAAATTTTTTTTAAAACTATCAGTTATCAAGCGTTCATGCATTATTGTGTTATTCAAACGTCTAATAAAAGTAGAACAACAATTTTAAATAAATCAGGACGACTTGTCATGTATAAAGCATAAACAGTTATTTGTTATACGAATCGGTGTTTTGTTCTACTTTGAGGAGTAAACAGTGGAAATAAAAATTAAATATTTAAGTAAAATTTAAATTAAAAAAGTTGAAAAAAATCAAAGAGAAGTTATGTAATTATTTATAAGGGTAGAACGTCCGTTGTCCATATTAAGTGTAAAATAAGGCATAAATTCTCCCGTCAATAATAAATGCGATTATTTGTAGAGACCGGGATTTAGTTTATTGATAAAATATGCATTTTAAGTCGTAATGCAATGTAATAAATGTAAAGGAAAAGTAAATTTTAATAGGATTCCATGCAGTTTTAAATTTTATTACTTATTAGTCGTGACAATTTACAGTGATAGAAAGACATCGTTCAGATAAATTAAAATATTATAATATCCATTTAAAAAACTGCAAACTCAGAAAAACTTTTAATAATTTTTTTACTAACCAAACTGTTTTATCATAAAGTATAAATTGTGTATAGTTTTGATGACGTATATTTATAGATATGTAATTATTATTGCTCAATTTTATTGAAATAAACAGTTTTTAATATAGGTACGTTTAGAAATCATATAATAACGTGCATCAGATATAAAATGTTATAAATTACACACGTGGGAGCTGTGGGAATTAAATATTACTAATTAGTTGATGCAAACCATGTAATTAATTTTAAAAATTCCTATTTTTAAATAATAAAATTGTTATTAACTACCTACATAATTTGACATTTTTAGTTTATAATTTATATAAAATAGTGTTAAAATAGTAGTTCCTACTATTTGACATTATTTGTACCAGTGCCTCCTTTAAATAATGTTTAGCATTATAATTTCAATTTCTTATCCGAGTAAATATTTTCAATAGTTATTGAAAAGATACACTCGAAACCTACTATTTAGTAAAATCGAGTTCCCTGGTTTTTATTGTTAATGTGAAATATTTTTTTTCATACTTGATTAATTTATCAATAATAGACAGTTTTAGTAACCCATCTATATATTCAATATACATGTA
Source organism: Metopolophium dirhodum (assembly GCF_019925205.1). Classification (NCBI taxonomy): domain Eukaryota; kingdom Metazoa; phylum Arthropoda; class Insecta; order Hemiptera; family Aphididae; genus Metopolophium; species Metopolophium dirhodum. Next base: position 4,082,064 of record NC_083562.1, read on the forward strand.
TATTATATTTACAGTAGGTTTGTACTTTTTCTTCTTTGGTTATTTTTACTTGACGGTTTTTATATTATATATAAACTGCTTGATAAGATTTGGCTCCTAAAATGCTCATCAATGCCAACAAAAAAATCACCCCTCTAAAAAAAAAACTTTAACGTCCAAATTGAGCAACTTTTCATATTTTTATACAATATCTACATGGTCATCCATGAAATATTAAAATTTTGTTTTTTTTAGCTTTCACTATAATTTATCCCTAGTAAAAATCCTCATCCAATTATTGCAAGGTTTACTCCTTAAGACTAAACCACCAAACAACTTTTACACGCAGCAGTTATTAATTAATATGGTGTACTGTAACTGCAGTTTCTCTCAAAATCGTTTATATAAATACAAATATCATCGTATTATTTGTCCAATTCTTTCGCGCAACTCTTCCGCCGAGAATTAATCAATCAACTTCATTATTTTGATAAATATTGCAGTACGTCGTTTCACTGTTGGACCTCTCCCTCACCTCCAGTAATCTAACTACCACAAAGAACTTATTTCTTTGTCATCGCGTGTTCTTTGGGGAGACCGAAACATTACATCCTCACAGCATTATACCCGACATCAATTCGATATCACATCGTACTTTACAACTAAATCCTATATTTGTAAAGTATTTTTTTTATAAATATTATTAATTATTATAATATATTGTGGCATATAGGCCTACAACCAGATATGTGTATATCCGTATAGTGGTAACATATATATTATACAATAATAGTAATAATAACAATCTTTATTGGCCGAAAATGAATTCCAATTTACAATATAATGTAGGTATACATACGTCAGACATACAGTGACAGTGTAATCGATAATTGCATACATTTATAGTATCTAAATATAACATACATAAGTAATTTGTATGACATCCATGCAGTGACTATATTTGAATACAATAAAAGAAAACATAATTGGATAAGAAAAAATTTTTATTATTTTTATATTGTTTGATAATTAAAATAAGAATTTATACACGGGTTGATAAATTCAACGTATAATCCTCATTATTTCAAAAACTATAAAATGTTTTTGGAAAAAAAATTTAACATTATTTTAAATTGTTATAAAACACGTTTTTTACGATTTTTTATCGTTATAGTTTTATTATTTTTACCTTTTTTAACGAAAACATGCATTATTATTCATTCCTTATTCCAAAGCATTTTTTAAAGTACTTCAATACATATAAAAACCGTATTTTGGACATGTATTCATAAGTGTTTAAAGTTTAGATGAGCAGAGTGGAGTGGTACAATATGGCGTGACACTAAATATTGGTCACTAGTCACTACTCCACTCATCTATACTTTAAATAATCTTAAGTCATATCTAATAAATAATTACTTGTATGAATTTTGATTTTTATAGATCGAAATACTCCGAATAATATTCTATTTCGGAATATGAAATTAACCTATGTTGTCATTTAAAAAAGTATGAACTTAAAATAAAAGTAACGATAAAAAATGGTAAAAGTATCATTTTTTTCTTAAACTGTTATTTTGTAATGACTTGATATCATATAAAAGAAATATTTTCAAAAACGGATATGTGTTTTTTGAAATAATTTGTATGTGCGTTAAATGGACCCTCCTGTATATATTATACAAGGATGAATTGACATACTTATGGTATTTATATATATCATAAGGACAAATTGTATATAGTGACAACAAAAATGACGTTGGGGTCCAATGTGTCTACATAGATATATTAGTGGCTATAATTTTGTATTTTCATACTTTTCAATTTATTTGCGTCGTTAATACCTGCTACCGGGCTTTGCCTACTTTTCGAACTATTTTTCGCACAGTATATTGTTGCGGAAAATCGGCCTGCCATCTCCGACCGACCGAATCCGACCGACCACTTCTATATATGCAAATTTCAATTACACGAATATTATATTATATAATATTATACTGCGATTTGTGGCGTTGTTGCGGATTACGAAATCGTCGTTGACGCGAGCTTTTTTTTGACAGGAAAACAGTACACGAGCAATAGTTAAAAAAAGAAATTGCAACTGCTTATTTATTCTGGCACGGAGCAAACGCAGCCTAATGAATATAACACATTGTAGAACTAGTTTCATTACGCGTGTAATACCCGGCCCGTCCCGAATGTGAGTGTGTGTTGTATATATATATAGGCAGGTAGTATATGTAGATTTAGTAAGTATAGCTTAGTCTGTGTGACTGTGTCTCTGACAGTCTCTGTAGTACGCTGCTGCGGTATTGTAGTACGCCACACCAATAATTACCCGCGTGGCCGTGTGCGTAGTCGGGAGTTTTCAATTTTTGTTCCCCTCCGCTTTGGTGTCACTCACTCGCCCACTCTTTCTCCCGCTCTCCGCGCTGTTCAAACACAGCCGAGGTCATACTAATGTTGTATTATAGGTATACGTGGTCCTAACCTTGGTTACCTTTTGTGCTGCAGCAAGTATATAGGTACATAATGCGCCGGCGTGCACTCGAAATTTCATCCGAAATGCAAAACCCTTCTTCGATATTATGCCAAGAGTAGTACACCGCGTCATAATATAATATCGTGTGTGCTGCACCAAGGGCCGAGTGTGTGTACGCGTGTGCATACAGTTCTCTATAAAAACTTTGTATATACTACAAAGAACTTTGAGAACTGCAGTGTAGTACTATAATAGTCTATACACTATGGTATGTATATACTACTCGCCACTCCCGTTCGACCAATTATTATTATGTGACAGCGGAGCACACTTTTTGGCGATTTATTATTCTGTCGAGTTGTCAAAATCTCGAGCTTGTCTGTGATTTATCTTTGAATAAATGTCCTGGGTTATGTGTGTATGTGTGTGTGTGTGTGTGTAGAGGGGGGGGGGGGTAAACGCGGAGATGGAAAAAAACCGCTTCTTAAACGCTGCCATTGTGAAATAATTAATGATGCACTGCGAGTGTTGCAGAACAACATTGTTTCGACGACGGTTCAATAATAATATAATAATAATGCAGACGAGAAAAGAGATATTATTATTGTGCGTTGTAGTTAAACGTGTATTATCAACTTTTTTTCTTCAAATGGATCCTTTACGCGATTGCTCTGGTGTATAGAGCTGGATTTTTATTGTCTAAGAGGGATAGTAACGAATGCGTTCGGTGGCAGCACAATTAGTCAATCCTATGCGGCCGTTTAGAATCAAAGCGAAAGAAAACGGGGAGGAAAATTATTAGCATAAACTGTACCATAATCATTGATATTAAACATATGAATACGGTATTTCTATCTTCTCTAACATACACTTTTAGCCTACATAACGGAGCTAAAAACGATGGTTCTCACTCGCACAGAAATTCATAGGCGGAAATCCATTAAAATTTCAGGGGAGCTAATATTATTAACATCATGCGGGGGGCTTCAATCCTACACAACTAAAAAAGGATGGGGCTAGACAAACTTTGGGAGGGGAAAGCTCAGCCCGATTTCCGCCAATGCTCCTGAGTGATAAAGAAATTAACATTTCCACAACAGAGTAACGCGGTAACTCAGTTGTGTTGGCTTACAGATTTTTATACAATGCCACAACAATGAGCTTAGTATATATCAATGGACAATGATAATAAAATAGGTACTATAATCAGTTACATATAATTATAGTGGATCGTTTGCTCTCTATAGTATGAGTTGGATAGTCGGGTAGCTGAGTTGTCCTGCTGCAGTAGCTACGTAATTAGTACCTACTCAGTTATATGGTCGTCGGGGGAGGATATATTTAATATTACAATAAATGTATATATTTTTCAAATTGTGTATCTACTTAAAACTGTTACGCTTTCTCGAATAATAATCCTACTTCTCAAATGCTAATTTGTAATGACGCATAGGCAACAAGCATAATGCATAATATAAAAAAATATCTTTGGGGATACTACACACAATATACCCTTCGGTTCTTCCTTCCATAGTTCCACTATGCTTACACAATTTCGTTATATTATGTGGTATTATAAACTTATTATTATTATTACTATAAACCTACGTACGATTTTGAGTGATAATGACCATCATTTCTTCTTATAGGGCAAAGAATAGAATGTAGAAAAAATTGTATGTGTATATTATACAGAGTGTCCCGCGAGGATTTACCCATTGCGATATCTCTTGAGATAATAAATATATCATAATAAATCTGTTTTGTTATTAGACTCACAGAGACAAGGACTACTTATTTTATTTTTTGATTTAATTACATTTTTCGGTAAAATTTAAAAAAGTTATTTTTTTATTTTTGAAACAATTGAAGATGGCCATTTTTTAGTTTATTTTTGTGAAAATGTTGATTTGTTCATTCATTTATTTATTAATTTTATGATTTTTAATCATTTTTTTTAGTTCATAGGTAAAACGGAAAAAAAAACCCGGTTTTTGTCCGACCGCCTATATTTTCCTCTATATTACAGCTAATGGGTATACCCTCACGGGACATCCTGTATATGTACCTACCTTCATAATTTTCGTAATTTATTATATTATATTTCTATTCATACGCTTATGGGCATACTATACAGGGTGATTTCAGGCTTGCCTTGTCTGTCCCTGTGTTAAACTTATTTTCTATAATTAATATGATTTATAATTGATTTAAGTATGATTTCCAACTTATGTTATATGTATAAGTATACTGTACTACTGCACTCGCGGCTGTTACTATAAATAAAAAAAAAATAAATAAATACATAAACATTTTGAAAAGATTATTAAATATTAATAGAGCACCACAGCTCAACACATATTTTATAAATCTATTGATTTATAACATAAAATCATAATCCATCTCGAAATTCAATTATTATAGCGTTAATTGATGTAAATATTTTGAATGTTGAATTTCTACAGTTTTCATTAAGTAATCTGAATTCTAATCAACAATTTTAGACAGCAGGTGTCTGAAGGTAAAATATAATTTTTTTATATTTTACTCAGGCGGTTGTGTATACGAGAGCTAGCGATAATGAGACACTCTGTATACCTAATGTGTATAGAACCATTAGAGTATTATTTTTATTCCTCTCGGTATTTTCTAGAGTGCAGCGAGCTTTGTCGTTTATATCTTCTATACCTATACATGTAACCGATATTGCTGCATTACTCTATACAGGTATAAACCACCACCGCCGGCAATAATAATGATTATTATTTCATATTAACTATTTCTATTACTTTTTTTTTTTTTGATTATTTCTACACCACAATTTTTTTATCTCCTAATGACGTTTATTAGGTAGGTATATTTAACGAAGTGCATTTATATAAACCACAAAAGATTCTATAGTATTCATCAAATTCAACTCTGCAGACTGTATAAAACTGTAGGTATATTATAGGTACTTCGTATAAGGTCTCAGAATCGTTTTATTATATCATCATATAGTCATATGTGCATCCAAACATTTTATTTGGAGTTTATCAATAGAATTAATATTTTATTCGTGTAAAAAATCGATAGAAAAACTAATATTTGAAATAATATATAAGCTAATATAATATACGTTCATTCTAATTACCTATATCAAGGACTTAAATTGGGCTATACTTTTCATATTTACTTAATTATTTAACAACAGTGTATAGTGCAACCGAATACCAGCTAAATAACTATACTTTATCCAAACAAAATATAATAATATAAAAACAATTCTATTTTAGATTCTGATCGGATCGATGAATGTACCTATATTGATTTTACAATGGTAGTGTTTTTATTTGTTTTGTTTCATCATCTTGGACATTTGGGACAGTAAAAATGCTTCAATTTTCTTCAACAGCATTTTCTGGTAGAAAATTGAATCTAGTTGGTACTTAAGTGGTAGGGGGTGAAAAGTAAAAATTTCCCAATATTTTTCAAAAGCGAAATCAAGAAAAAGCTGAGAATTTTACATAAAACCAGTTTTTGAGAAAATTGAATTTGATTTTTAGTGAAACTAAAAAAATAACCGAATATAGATGAAATGTTCACTGAATGTTTATATTAGCAATTTCTATGTACCATACAATTTCGAAATATTGTGACTCTTTTAGGCTACCTATTTATATTATTTATAAGAACATTTTGAGTTTTATTAGTTTTTTTTTTTTAAACTATTGTCGACACAAAATTGTTCGGTCGTTAAAAATCTTTAAAATGTAATGAAACGTTCCACATAAGTTAATGTTAGTGGAAATTAAAAAAAAAGTTGTTCGTAATAATTTTTTATGAGCGTCTGAAGTTAAAACGTTGACAAAATTTATCAAAATCACAAAAATGTGTGTATTTGATACAAAAATTTAAAATGTATAAGAAATCATTTCGTATTCTACCTACTTAATTTTCCATCTATATATATTCGTATTGTGTTTTTTTTTATACAAATTTATGATTTGTGGTCAATTTATCCTCTAAAAGTATTTTCTAAGATATAACTATTATAATATTGTTGTAATCATTTAAAAATGTAATTAGTTGGCATGTAAAAGATTATTTTATTTTTACTTTTTAGTATGTATTAATTATTAGTTATGACTAGTATAAGTCATTCAATCGTATAGTGCCTGCGCGCTTTGGTTCACAATAAATAGAATTCGTATACAAATATTGCTGAAGCATGATAAATATTAAATATAATATTCCGCCTATCATTTTCATTTCAATGTTGTATACAACATACGACAGTTTTTATTTTGAAATTAAAAAAAAAGACTAACTATCTCGTTACAGTATTAAATAATTTAAACATTAACATTAAGTTTAATACATGTTTTATCAATTTAAACTATTATGAATTTCATTTCCGGGAATATCCTGCCCGAATAACATTTAATTTAAACTATACCTACGTTTTGTATACACGTAAGTAAGCTTGGTAATTTATTTGAAAAATAATTTTTTTTATTTTAAAAGTAATAATTTTGCAACCAGTTTCTGTTCTGATTAATCGAACTAGTTTTGTGTATGTATGTAGACACCTATAATATATGTAATTTCTATTTGAATTTAAATTGTAATAAAAATATATAAGAACTCTTTTTGAAATTGAAGTGTTGTTGGGGCGTACAGCAATAAATGCAGTTCAAACACATTTGGCAATGGAACCTATATAGAAAAAGACAGATGTTTTCATACACAGTAAATAGGTACCTTGTGTAGTATATTATAATCTGTTAGCATGACAAAATATTTACTATAAAATATTTTTGAGAAATATTATTCGTGTTATATAGTTTTTGTTTTCATTGAATAATTTTAATAATAATATAAATTGTGTAGGTACGTAGTTTTAATGTTTTATACGCATAAATAATTTTTTTAAAGACTACTTAATGTACTTTTACTACTTATTAAAATTTAAATAGGTTTTTAGTATTAATTCATTATATATATTAATTTAAAAAATCTGAATACCATAATAATACATTAAGACTTAAAATTATATTATTGATATTGGTTATTAATTATTGGTTATTGATTATAGTTAAACATTTGAAGTGGGTTTGTCGTAAAATTTTTAATTCCAAGCTTACGTGTTGTTTATAATGATGCGTGCACGAATATTACAAAGAGTTCTAGTTGTAGTAAATATTTAGGAAATTATTAAAGTTTGACTCTGTAATTTTTACCTGACGATTAAAAATTCATAGTTTTTTTACGTTATACCTTTTTTAAATATTAATGTGCTAAATAAATTATGAAATGCTTGTTGGTTATTTTCTTCCAATTGTTGTTATGGGCGATGTTACTTTTCTTACTTTTTAGCATAAATATCTTTTAAACTCATAGACGTGTAGAACAATTATTATATTTAAATCAACATTACGAAATTTTAGTTCATGACAAATTGACTAACAATAAATTATGATCGTCTATATATTATAATAGTACGTGTGTTATTACTAATTTTGTATAGGTATAGTTAGAGTAATAATTGTAATCCGTTGTCTCGTAATGATTAAAATGTATAATGCTAGTTTGAGAAATAATAACCTTGTAGTAATAATTGTAATCCGTTGTCTCGTAATGATTAAAATGTATAATGCTAGTTTGAGAAATAATAACCTTGTCCACCATAATATGGTATTATAGACACTATTACATATTAGTACTATACATTTTACTTCAATTAATTTAATAAGTACGAATGTTGACAAGATTGTTAAATGTTTTTTAATGTTAATTGTTATTGGAGAACTATTGCCCTTACAAACACTTATTAATTAATATAGTTAAGTACATATTTATGTATGCATTTTTTAGGACAACTTTATTAAATATTTTAATACTAACGAATATAATAATATGATTGTTGCCTTTCATAATCAATTTGACCTAATATAAAAGACTCAACTCAGGTACATACTTCCTATATATATTTTGGTTTTGCATGATTTGATGAATTATTAAGACAATTACTAATACATAAAGACTAATAGAAAATTAATCGCATAAATTTAAAAAAATAAAACTATATAACCGACTGTGCTGAAAGAAGCATTGGTATAGTGTGCGGATATTCGTTTACCAGAGTATAAGGAGAAGTATAAATGGATATGTTTTTATATTTAGTTTTCCCGGAATATATCGACCACGTTAGGTTCGGTGAAAATTATAATGCCAAGTTGCATAAAAAAATTAATTAATTTATGGCTCACTAAAATACAATGGACCAATCACGGATCACTAAATCATGTTTAAGGGATTATTATGTCATATTATTATTGATTCATTAATAAATTCAAATGTTTAGTGATTAGTTCTGCAACCCAGCATAAGTTTAATGAATATAGACAACATTTTTGCAATAAGCTCGTTAACTGCTATATACTTATTATAGTTTTAGTTGTATATTTATTATACCTATTATAGTACCTATATACTTACCCTACCCAATTATACTACCGTTGTGGGCTTCGATTTAATACCGACTCGGATCAAATAAATACATGGTATATAATATATATAATATATTAATATGTATATTATCTTAAATGAATAATACGTGAGTCAACAATGATATTATACAATATAATACCTACTTCCAAATTTGTTTTTAGGGTGGGGGCTATAGCTCTCATATGTTTTCTTTATTAATCTATGTATGCATTTCCCCTACACCCCTCTACTATAAATTGGTATTTTTGCAAATAACTTGTAATTTACATCAATATTACCTAATATTTATACATAATATTTTTTCCAGTATGGTATGGTTCATTAAGCATGTACACCCGACCCCTTCGTTTTTTCCTTTAATAATGTATTTATTCAAATTCTGAATATTGGAATTTTTAAATATATCTACTTTAGAACACTGTTTTCAATTATTATTTAGATTTATAAGTACAAAACAGTTGCACTCGTTTTTCATCAATTGTATGCCTCATTGAAGAAAACATTTTTCGTAACTTATTATCCAATTTATATTAAGGGGGCTAATCCCCCTCCCCATCTAGTTGCGCCTATCATCATAGGCGTTTTATGCGTTTATAATATACTAGCTGAACCCGTGCACTCCGTTGCCCGTAAAAATTGCACCTCTTAAAAAAATTATGATTGTTTAACTTCTTTTGGGTGTAACTTGCCGCAGTAAGTGCAACTCAGCCACCTTGGTAAAACAAAGGACACCTCTTCCACCTTGATAAGCAATGTTCAATAATTTGAATTTGTGCTAGCTTGTACCTGATCTGCCCAGATGGCTACTATTTATAAAATAAATAAAAATACAATTTCCAATTTCCATCGTGAACCTCAAGATCCCTGTTTGAGCACCTCTTTAAAATGCGAATTTCGGCAAATCCTTTCTTATTGCACGGTTAAAGTATTAGAGGAACCACCATTACAAATTTTAAGTTCGTACGTTGAGTAGTTTTTGATATACAGTGATCAGTGAATCAGTGGTATTGGATTTTATATATTACATAGATATAGATATACAATTCACACGTTTATTTTAATTAATAGATAACTCAAATGTTAATTAACTCAGACAAATCCTATTGCAATAGGAACTTTCTCCGTGATATAATCTTTCATTAAAAAAAAAATAAGACAATCGGTCAAGTATAGTTTCCGAGAACATTAGCATCAGATGTTTCAATTTTCGGTTTTATATAGATAGATATACTTAAAAATGATTGTACGACGCAATTTTATCAAAGTTAACTTTGACTATAAAGTTACTATTATTATTAATCCGCCTCAGGTGAATCTCAATTTTATTTATCCACGGGCAAGGTGAGACAATACAGCTAGTAGGTATTATATAAATTATAGTCATTACCTACTCATTATACTTACGTAGGAAAAATAAATATGAAATAACGGTCTTTTATGTAGAGGCGTATTTGAATTACTGTCTATTCTTTCGAGGAGTCTATGAATAATATATATAGGTGACTGATGTGTATCTTACCTTGACGCGCTACCCTTGGCTGGTAATCCTTAGAAAACGGGAGAAGCATTTGTCGGACCGGAAGTTATGATAGGCTCACAAGTATGCAAATCTAGACTCGTTTCACTGGAATTTCGTCGTACTTCAGTGGATGACGTCAGCTCACTGTTTGTATCCCTCTCTGGCCTACGCGAAACATAGACAAAACGCATTTACACAGAACCATTTTTTTTTGGTTTTTAAGTAATCTTATAGTAAAACACTTATTACAAAAACGATAGAGAATAATATTTTTGTGGGTATGACATATCGATTTTCTAAATATTGTCTCAAAACAATTTAAACATGTTTTAAATTTACAAAAAAATAAGTCTAATGCAAAGCCAAATAATTATAAAATATAAAACCGATATGATGTACCCTCAAAAATATTATCCTCTATAATTTTTGTAATGGGTGATTTTACTCCAAGATCACTAAAAAAATCATAAAAAACGATTTTAGGTGAATGTGTTTTATCTATGTTGAGGGTGTCTGAGAGAGAAGATAAATATTTCGTTAACTTCCTCGTTAAGTACACCACTTTATTATATTATACTTACACGTCGACTAAAAAACAGTTTAATTGACTATCGAACGTAAAGTAAACGTCAGTGGAATATTTTTTGAGTTTGCACTAATCGTTATATCCATGGAGTTTTTAGTGCATTGTCAATAACTGTAATTTTAAATAAAATACTTGCACGTTTAGTTTCGGATTTATGGGGGGTCTAGTACCCCTGGACTCCCCAGGCACGGATATAAATATTAATTTTATATTATATACACTAGTATATAGGGTTATTTATATAAACATATTTCTAATATACTGAAATTATATGTTGAATGATTATTTTTAATTTTTCAACAATTATTTATATATGGATATAAAAGTAATAGGTATAGCTTTAAAATATATATTATTTTTCAGGACCCCCCCCCCCTCAGAAAAATGTTGAAAATCCTGCAACTGACCACGTCGCACCCAGCATATATTATCCATATAATATATACTATACCAAGTATACGTACAATACCCACATTTTATTAAATTATTTATAATTTCAACCAATCACATAATTAAACATTTAATTTATCACCATAAAAAGTAACAAAATATCTTAGTGGTCATTCGGGTCGGAGTGGGTCTGTATATTATAGGTTCTATAGTAGTTTTGAAAATTCCGATTAAAATCTTAGTGAAATAGTCGCGTAGCGCGTAGTTTGACAAAGTTCTTCTTTAATGTACCGACTTATATATAAATAATTGAATGCGGTGTATCAAGTTATATATTGTCGACCGAAATATTATGTACCAAATTTTAGGTAAAATCCTTAACTATATCATTTTTACAGGCCTCGGGAAACAACTATATATTATGCTGAGGTAAAATATTAATACTTTTTTATATATTGCAGCATAAAATACCTAATTATATAATTATTTATCATGGTCAAAATATGTATGTATAATAATATGGTGCACATATTTTAAGTCTGACATTACCTCTAAAATCTTAAAGCAGAATCTAACAATTTTTTTTCGAACATTTAGTTCCACTGAATTATATGTTTAATTGTTTCATTATACATGCAGCTGCAGGGTTGATAACGGCAGGCTGGCCATTTGAGAAGTGGAATTTTCAAATTTTCCATAAATGTGGTAAAGATATTCATTACGCGGGTGGCAGGGAGGTATTTTTAATCGAAATGTCAGAGTCATTGATTCGGCACGGGGTTGCAGCAGGGTACTTATATACACCCACGTACCATATTATACACGACACCCACGTCATCGCCAATTTCAAATTCCGTTTTAGGGATGGAAAACGGTACAAATACGTTTTTGTGCCATCTGCTGCGTACCACGATCCACATGTATAATATTCGCGCTGCTAATCGTCTTTGTGGTCTCTCGCGCAGCTGACGTGGAGCGGACCGCTCTGCGATTTTTTCAAAAATATATATATGCGTCTCGTATACGTGTGTAGAGGGGGAGTCCTATATATGATGTTCTTCCAAGTTTATCTTTGTCAGTAAACTTTTTCCAATCGATAATATTTTTGAAATGTATTATGATTTTAGATAAATATTTTGTGCGAGAGTCGTACTTACAATTATTAATATACACTTGTACAGTTTGTGGTTTCCTACTAAACTAAAAAAATAAGTAAATTGAATTATTGTCTTTGTATTATAGATAAATTCCAAATGTATAGCGCTCATTTATACAAATATTTTAAAGTGAACTGTCTATAGGTACTTATTATATTTTATGCATATAAAATTGTTATATAAGTATTAGTATTTATAGTATTCAAATGGTTTATAGTTGGGTTAATATTATAGGTTAGACAGCAAGCAGCTAGAGGTGTATGTTACTTAGTAGACGAGTGAAGATAACTGCATGATGAGACACCCTGTATAATATCGCCATTGCCCATATGACATATTATACGACCTTATTGGATCCGATCGGCGATCGTGTTCACGTGTGCGCATGAATAATAAAATATGTAACAGTTGACGGATTCGATAGTAGTTTTACTATTATTTTATTATTATTTGTGTTGCTTGAACTCACCTGAAAATGAATTCGTTCGAAAAGACTATAATAATAATATATGCGGTAATAATAGTTACTTAGGTATTAGAACAGTGCATATTCGGAAAATTTGATATCCACGCAATACGCATATATCTCAAGGAAGGAAATGCCATCACCTATTTATTTATTTTTTACATTAATACACAGGTATTATATTATATTATGCAAAATGCAAAAAAATAGCAATATAAAAAGATATATAATCTCGATTATTCGAAAATTTTTTCTCGCCTCTTGGGCTTTGAGGTATACCTATATCATAAAAAATACATAAGTCGAATTTATTTTTATTACCCTTGAGATTCAAGTTATCGAGACACGACTGTAAAATAGTGCCCAATGATTTTCAGACTGTTAAAGTAATAATATAAATATTTTATCATATCATTATATGATTGTTGAAGAAGATCCATCTAGCAATTTAAATTATTATCTTCAATTTTCAAAATATTTTAACTCAGTTGACACTGTTAATTTATGTTTGAGCATTTGAAAGAACTTATACTTTTCCGTTCCATGTCACTGAATGGTCTTTTTTCATTAATTTTTTCCATTATTATTTGTATATTTTATTTACTATAATACTTGGCTTTTCTGAAGTCTAGTCCGAACGAAGTTTATGACGTAGACACTTAGTAACATTGTTTATGAATAGCGATTTATAATCGATGGTATGTTTAGTTCGTATACTTTATTTGTGATATAAATATATAATATAATATTGGTACTGTATCCATTGATTGTATTATTGTAAATAACATTATATACTGAAATGTATAATCAACGGTAGTAATAAAATTACTAATAGTTTTTGTCGTGTTCGACCGGTGAAAAAACAAACAAACGGACGAAACAATAAATAAAAAAAACCCGGTCGGTCGCACGATACGGTAATTGTACGTTTGCGAGTCGCCCACACTGTGGGTTCAGCTGTGCTCCGTCTGCTGCAGTGCGGTCGGGTGACGGGGACGGGGGAATCGCACAATTCAACCGTTACGCGCGGCGGCGGCGGCGGCTGTGACGTTGGCGGTGGTGATGTTACCGGCCGGTCCGCCAGCCAGCCATCGAGTGAGCGAGCGAGCGAGCAGCAGCACCGGCACCACCTCCGCCGCCACCACCACCACCATCTCTACTATAGTGCCGACGACGGCCCAATCCGTTCGATATCAGCTGTTCCTTTGTGTAAGTGTCCGTCCGGCGGCCCCGATGCCGATCCGCCGCGTTCAAAACCCAATCGTCGTCGTCGTCTCCGACCGCGTACTACTGTCGCCGCCTCCGCCGTAATCGCGTGCCGTCGCGAGATACAAAAAATTATATTACAGTATTTCACTTATCGCCGGGTCTCCGTCCGTCCACCGAGCCGATTTGGCGTCGTCGTTTCTCTCGATAACAAACAATAATTATTATTATTGAATTGCTATCGTCTGCTACTGCCACCGCTACGAATAAATTGCCGTACAAGTCCCACCGGAACGTCAGTCGCCGGCGTTACCGTGCGTCGTCGGCAACCGCCAAGACCGACAGACCCGACCGCCATGTACGGGACGTGAAAATTGCTAGTGAATTTTCCGAAATTTTTTCCAAGTGCGGCCGCTCCGGATCGCTACAAACGGTTTGCCCAGGAACAAGAGGAGGAGGAGGAGGAGGTACGTACGACCCACTTGTTACGACGAGCGAGCGGCTGAGAGTTGCGATGTTAATAGGTAGGGATTCGTGTCGTTGAATTTTTCGGCGAGCGATTTTCGTCGTTTCGAAACCAAATCGTTTTTTTTACGCTCAGTATGGCCATGCGAATTGTGTAGGTGTTGACCGATTAAAGCATAAGCTCCGATATTTGTTCGGTTCTCGCCGAGTAATGATTCTATAAAATATTATTACGACGTATCGGCGTTTGTGTTTCCCTTGAGGGTCTACTCGAATTTCCATTGACACCGTGATACCATTACTGCAATATACGTAGGTGTACCTATAAGACTTCCATAAACAAATTTCGACACAATTTTTTCGTATTTTTTTTCTCGCAAAATTACTTGATTCTTCCACCTCAGTTGATGATCTGAGCGGTTTGTATAGGATAGGTATACGAATGCGTATCCAAACAAATTACATATTATGTCTAAATATTACTGTACTTTGATTTGAAAAGTTTCATTAATTTGTCATTTTATGCGATAATAGTTAACCGTAATTTTCAATAGCGCTTAGGTTACGTTTTCATCAGTTAATATAATACGCACTCGATATCAACAGATTTACTATTTTAGGTACCTACCTAGGTAGTCTATATATTATCAAAAATTAACTGTTCGAAATTTATAAAATATTTTATTAAATGTACGATTGTTTCAGTGGATAATATATTCATTTATATATTATAATGTCTGTATGGCCATGTAATTTATATCCAAGCTTGTACTTATGACATTATAATATACTATCGAGTTTCTTCCACAAATTCTATGTTTGAAACCAACATCGAAATACGATACTAGCGAGTATGCTGTCAAAAAATATAAAAATATATATATATACATACGTAATACGAATATATATTACATTAAAATGTAAAATAAAAAAATTGTACAATTATTATTAATATTATTATTTATGTTTCTGATTATCGAAATCCAGACGTACCGTAAGACTAAATTCCCTTTGTGTACGAATGAAAATCTATTCTAACCCAAGAATTATTGCGAGGCACGTTCATAATGATGACAAATTATGTCGAAAGACTGAGAGAGAGACAGAGAGAGAAATCGATTAAAGCGTACAATTTTGCCGCGAGTTGGTTTTGAATCCGGAAAGAGATAAGTAAACCTCTGCAATTAAGATAATTTTGTAAATTTATTGTTATGGTTGAGAGCTGCGTTTAAGGACATTCAATAGTTATGACATGTGAAACTGAAAGACATTTGTGTTTAATTTACTAACAAATTGTTTTGTCCTATAGGTCGTTAATGGTGGTGGTATACTGGTATACTATGTCACATAAAAAATAAAACAATAAAATATTATACTTTATTTAACGGTTAACCCGCGAGGAAAATGTAGGTTATTGTCGGGTTTATTGCTAACAAAGCCATACAAAAAAACTTTTTCCAACGATATTATATTATGAAAAAAAGCTTAAATGCACTTAACCAATTATATATAAATACATTTTATGTGCAGTTTATCAATACTGAAAATGGAAGTTAAAATTTTACTCTTGCATTTTAACTTTGATTTTACCTTCGGAATCGGAACAATTTATTATTTAAAAACTATAATAATTAAACTTGAATTAAACTCTTTTTTTTCAGTAAATTAAAATTTCCTTATCTCTAATTTCGTAAAATATAACTTAAAGCCCAAAGGTCATAGCCGCAAATATCGGATTGCCTATAATGGCTAACAAATAGTAGGGATTAAATTTATTAAATTTATTTATAATAGGTATAATACATTTTTAGAATGTACCTGTGACTATGAGTTTTTAATTGTTTCCTAGGCTTAGAGTATCCTTATCCTCCTAATTACACATAATAATATGTCATGTATTAACTATAGGTACCTAATTTTTATTTTCTGAACAATAATTTAGTATATAATATACCTACTAATCCTAGCTTTAGTAGGTAAATTAAACTGCTATAATATGTGTCAAATCGCGCTAATGTAGACTGTGTGCAAATAGGTACAACCACATCTTGATAACTATCTATTAAGTAAATTATATCATTGTTAAAGGTATACAGTTTTTTTTTTACCACCAAAACCTCTGTTTATAGTTCTTGGTTAGTATTTCGAATTAAAAATATATTCTTGTAGTTACTTATTGAGCTTGGACTATAAATGGTTTCCCAAACAACGTTATGGGATTTAAAAAATTTAAACACTTTAATAATTTTGTTTGAGCCCCTTCGCAAATTAAAAAGATACTGTAATCGTGACTTACTAGTCACTCTCACCTACTAAATACAACATATTTTTATTCCCTCCTCATCTACATCTAGATAATATACGCAGTTCAGATACTATATTCGGGGTATATGGGTGATTTCTTTTTTCGCGATTCTCGTTACAAATGTATTCTGGTATCATAATAATTAATAACTTTTTTATTGAGCTTAAGCCCGGCAACTATGGCCATTAGCTGTTTTTTTTAGGGGGGGAGGGAACAGTTGGAACGGTTGGTTGAAACACGTTTGTATGTGTGGCAAGGATTTGTAGCTAATAATCTCGGGTGGGCACCCATCCGGGAGCTAGCAACACCGGCCGATACGTACGCAGTTGAGTGTACGGACCGCGCCACACCGCTCCACAATTAATAACTATTATTGTACATTTGTACCTAATGATTGAAGTATTGAACTTTTAAAACCATACCTAAATATTTGGTTATTATTGATTCTATTTTTTATATAATAAAAATGTTCGTGAATTTGTCATTTGTAGATGTTAAATAAAATGTTCAATGACAAGAAAAACTTAAATGTGATAAAATTATAAAAATTGGTATTTTATTATGTTTTAATTTATTGTATTCCATCAGGGAATAATTTGTAGTAAAATACCGATTATTAATTATTACAATTAATAACCTAATTATCTGTTTTACAAGTTGATATATTTCATGCTTTTTTTTATCTATATGGTGTATAGATAGATTAGGTACATGAATGTTTGTTTATATTTTTATTTAGATAATTAGAAACTGACATTGCAATCAAATTCTATTCTAACCAGCACTATTGTTCTATCAGCTCTATCATTTTCTACATACACACGCACTGAACTACACTCCTGACCGCTCCTTCCTTTGCAATTTTTTTTTGTTTCTATTCGCAACGCATTTAACCTGCGGTTAGGTGATGAAAAAGACCACTAATTTATTTTTTCTGTCCCCGCCTATACTTTACTAGTGAAGGTGTATGCTATGCGTACACTTCCACTGCTTTTGTCTAGTAGCCGGTGTCATGAGGATACTTTCACAATTATATATAGATTATAGGTATATCGACATGTCGTGTATCTATATATGTATATATCATTTATGTATCTGTGTGTGCGCGTGTTTATGTGTCTCTCTTTCTATATTAATGCAAATTGATAACACTGACAGTCGACAGGTACCAAATAGCTAAGGCCAAACATGGTAATAGCAGGGACTGATATTGTGTGTATTAGCACACACTGTGGAGTATGAAATTAAAAAGTGTGTAGTAGTAATATCTGAATCATGACATTTTGTACATTTAAATCATATTATTACTAGGTATTGATTATATTATTATAGTAGGTACCTACAATGACATAGTCAGGATTTTAATATGGGGGGGGGGAAGTCAAAATATTAAAAATAAATACTCAACAATTAACAATAATAATCCATTTAAATGTTGTTTCAATGTTTCGATATGCCAATGGGGGGCACGACCCAATGGCCCTCCCCAATGCTACTGGGTAGTGGGTACCTCGTACTAACGTTTCGATTTCGTTTTAAATTGGGTACGGCTGTACGTCAGGTGAATAATGATAATTAAAAATGTTTATCTATCTCAATGATTTGATAGAAAATAAACCTCGAAGTAAACAACTAATTTACCTAGTACTATATTTATTTTAATCTTATGGTTTCGAGGAGACTTTCCAGAAGTGCTTGAAATAACTAATGATAAAATACTCGCTCCTATATTGAAGCTAAGAGACCTTATTGGTTTTTTAACTTAGTATAAAGTATTACTTAATATTTGTTAATTAATGTACCCAAAATTAAGTTCAACAGTTCAAGACTGATAAAAATGTGTATTTATATTTAAGCAATTAAGTATTTCTAATTTATATATTATATTTGCTTATTAGGATTATTTTATAGAAGTTATATACTTAAACTAGAGTTTAAAAGTTATAAGGATCCGATTTACGTATTGTATTAACGTTTATATAAAATCAATAATAAAAAAAGACGTCGATCTTAAGTTTGCTTATTTTCAGATATAATATGGGGGTGCAAAGCACCCGGGTCTTTGTATAGCACATAAAAAGTGTTCATAACATTTAGATATTTTAGTCCTACTAATATAGCATAGTGATGATTCCCCCCCAACAGATCCTCACTTGTAGTAAGTAAATACGAAATATGTGTTAAAATATAGAATAATACAAGGAATATGTAAGAAATAAAATATGTGTCACATTATTGTGACAAACTATTACCATTGAATATAATATAATATAATATACTCGATGCTATTACTAATACAATAATATTGTTGTTAGTATACCTGATACTTGTGTATTAACAATATTATAGTAGTATAATTGTGTAACATAGTAGGTAAATTACCTAATTATTCGTAAACAATATTTTGTTGATAAGGCCATCCAAATTCCATTATGTAGTACCAGTAATGATCTTTTCCATCGAATTATTTTGCAATTTTGACCTTATTAAAGTAACTCACTATACTATATGAAATTAGATTATAATATTTATGGTATTTCAACGACTAATTATTATCTATGCATGATTTATCGATCACTAATCATCTTATTATAAATATTTTACTACCTAAATTAATTATCTTAGAAGATTTGGTCAATGTAAAATGCATACTTTTCAATTGGGTAATGCTTGAATTAAACTAATGTGTTCAAAATGTAAAGCAATACTATTATAGTATGCAAGGAATAATGTGGTCATTTAATTCAATGTTTTCTCAAACGAATGTTAATTTTCAATGTAGGTAGTAAATTTGCACCATTTTGTGAACGGTTAATTACATTTTGTCATTAATGATGGATGGTTTACTTTCGTTTGAACACAGATAATCAAATATAACACTTAAGTACAAGTCAACTTTGCTTTTAATCGACAAAACATTTTATAAGAGTGACCAAGCTAAGAGCTTCCTTAGCTTATAATTTTTCATTGTAAATAACCTATTTGCTTTTACATTAGTTAATATTTATATTTATATATTCCATTTTTCGTTAAATTTTTTTAGTAACATTAAATTTTAGTATTTCTCTATGGATTATTTTTGTAATATTAGGACAAAATTGAACGTTGAAAAAATAAAAAGTTGTTGCATTTAGTACCTATTATATTAAAAAAGAAATAGTTTCTATTGAATATACAAAATATAGTTATTGTTTATCAACGATAATACGTAAATACGTAGTATAAAGTTCAAAGGTACTTTATAGTATGACTAGGCATAATATTATAACTATATTAAACTAAAAAATGTCTAGTACCGAGTCCCTTAGTAAACATGAAGTGTATACACCTAATGTAATATGAAATTATAATATGTAGAAAACTAGAAACGCATAGATAATAATATATAATGGATGGGCCATGTGTATATCAAAAATAAAGATTTAGATGATACTAGTTTAAATGATGACGAATAATCGTATTTGGGGAAAAGGTAGTTGTTTAATATCTAGTTCGGATTTTCTAACAGGATAGTTATAATTAACGTTGCTATTAGAACCAATATTATATAATGTTGATGAGAGTATCTCATATTTTTTTAGTTAACTTATCTTCTTAATATTTTAATATTTTGAAATAAATATTAAGCTTTAAACATTAATCAATGTACGACATATTAATGAATGCCAATAAAATTCGTGTTAACTATACGTGTTATGTAGTGACTGATAAGTGATAGGTACAAAATGTTAATATTTTTTATATTTATGTATACCTTATGATCGTGTGTAAATACAATTTTAATTTGAACCTAATATGATAGGCAATTATGTTAAATATGAACGTGGATTAAAACAATGAGTAAAATTAATTTCTATGCAATATTTTACAACACGTTCGGTTGTTCGGAAGCTTACTTAATGAAATTGGAAGACCTTGATATAATGATGTGATTAAATCTTGTAGAATATTTTTTTCTCATCTAATTAATTTTTTTAGGTGATAGATAACAATGGAAAAAATGTAATATCTGTTGAAATTTTATTGATCAATGACATCTAATTATATTAAATCAATTTTCTATATATTTATAAATGTAGCTAAACATTATACATTTTTATGATTGTCTTAATTTATGTTAGGCAACTTTAATTCAAATATTGTATTACCAGGATGCATCATTACTTTGTTGGAGATATTTTAAGATGTTAAGATAAAGTTTTAGTCTTGTAAAGAATTTTAAAATATCAAAATTCGTAAATAAATTTTTTGCTTGCATTTCTTAAAAATATATTCAATATTTTTTCATTAGAAATTAAAGAGATTGAATGTGTGTTTCATTTTAATACGATAGAAAGTAAGTTTTTTACTGTGTTTATCTCGGCCTAATTTGTTGGACAGCTTAAAATTAAAAATACTCAAACACAGTATCTTTGTGTTTGCGCTAGAACACACACACACACATATATATTTATAATAATAATTTGTGAACGTAGCATATCGTATTGAAGTTCGCCCACTAGCCGAGGAAAGCGTTGAGCGAAAACAGACAGTTTATTAATGTGAAAAATACTAGTATATTATAGTCTATATGGCCGAAAAGAGTTAGAGGCCTATCGAGAAACCGATCGCGCGTAATACTGCCAACGACCACGAAGGTCTGGCATATGAATCATCGTCATTGTATAAAATTCGGATCAAAAATTTAAAATTTAAATCACCGACCACGTTTTTTTTCACTTATTTCTATATAATATATATCAACTGCGATTTATGTTTGCATGATACGATTCTCCGCACATAATCAAAATAATTAATTAATAAACAATAATAATTATTGCGCTGTAAAATGTTAAGTGGGACCTACGGTAGACGACGCGCACTATAGATTGATGGTACAGGTACAGGGCGTGGGTGTTGACAATATAAGACGATAAATACTAGAATACGTATTGAGTGATAATAAACTTGCGATCGTGACCCTGGCGTGTGTGTTTCGTATAGGCGCTATGTCACATTTCGATTAAAAACATACATTTTAGTAGACTTACCTTGCATGTTTCTCCAAATCTTGAAGTTCAGTTAATTTTCCCAGCCTGGCGTATGCTTAATCGCAGCAAACACTTCTCCACACTTTTAAGGTATGTGGGCTGTGGGCACAAGGTGTATTTATAGGCATTTCTAAAGATTTTGTAACTGGGAGTTTTTAAGTCAAGCACCTGTCATTTGAATTTTGTCTGATTTTTCTAAATAATATATACATATCTACATATCTACAAAATATATGAAATATTAAATAGTATTTTATAGTATCAGTAAAGAAGCTCTAATGCCCGTATGCATACTCAATTTATGTGTATTGTGTCACATAACACATAGTTTAACATGTTTTATGTGAATTATAAATTGATTATGTATACGGGCATAATTATTGCTCTAAATTATTAGTAGTAAAATGTTATATGAAATCCTATTTTGTATATTTCTGGAGAAATATAAACTTTACTACTGATTTATCAGGATTGTACTTATAGTAAAAAAGGTAGCGAGGCAGATATATGAGCCGATAAATATTAAATACTAGGTATGTATTGCTTAAAATTCTGGTTTGATCACGTAAATGCGCTATTACAATATCAGTCATACTTAGCGCACACGACTGAAGCGTCGTTATCTTTTCGAAATCTTACATTCGCGATGCACGGGTATCAGTGTATACAGTGTGTGTGCGTGTGTGTGGTGTGGTGTGTGTGTGTGTGTGTGTGTGTGCGTGCATGTGGTACTATAAATTATTTTATATTTGTTAACACCTCGAGTGCTAGTCTGATTGCATAACAATTATTGCCCGTTATTTTTTATTGGTTCTGTACATTTTTTTTTGCTACGAATCAACGAATCAGAGGGGCTACTGCTCTGGCACCCGCCACCGTAATGTGTCGATAAGTAGGTATATTGTCTAATTATTGAGAGTCATCGTTCGTTCGATAAATGTACTTACTTGATCTTGTAAATTGATCGCCCGCCTGTGTGTATAATATGGTATATATATTATATTATACAGGTACCTAATCGGCATTTTTTGCTACTTATCTCAATTATTACGGTACCTGTATTTAGTATTATACATAAAATATAATATACCCGCGCGTATCGCGTTTTTTACTATTAAAATTACATGCCGTTCATAAATATTGAGGTCTTTATTATAAATGAGTTTTTTATATTATTTTTCTCATGCCATTATTTAATGTTATCTTTTACCCGTATTAATATTATATTTATTATATTATTACTTTTTAATATGTATTATATATTTATATGCACTAATGAATTTACGGTGGTTGTTCATTATAATACTAAATCTCGCGGAAAAAATGTCTTTATTGAGTTTATATAGGTAAATTTATTGAAAAAGATATGCTTATTTTATTTTTGTACATACAATGAGCTTAATCTTGAACTGAAGTACATTGCAGGATTCTTTGTCATTAATTATCTGCCAACGACGTATAATATTAGACGATTTACATCAAAAATTTAATTTAAAATGATTTAATGTACTGATGTTTGTCTTTGTGTGTTTAATTGTTTTGAGTTGAGCTAAGAATAATAACTTCCTAGTTTTTAAATATAAATTCAGAATACAGTCAGCGTTTCCGATTATTCCGGTACGTGTTAAAAAATGAAATGGTAAAAGTAAACAAAAACCGTGTCCAATATTTTGTTTCTGGCGATAGTAGAATATGTACGTATATCGTATTTGGTAACTTGTAGCCTATGGTACTCGGGTTTCAATACTGTTTCTCTATAAATTGACGTTATCACTTATTGGTGCATTGCGTTATTTTGAAGTTGCACACTTACTTGCAAGCTTGATAGTATAATTATAATAATACGATATGAAAAAAGCGCCGCCGTCAAAATCAAATAAAATATATTATTACTTACTTTGCTTCGAGAGTTGACCTCGATGAAATCCGTGCGGTCGTCAAGAGATCATAATTCTGTTGTAAGCAATAAGTTGTTACCTTCTTTGTAGTAGACGGAACGCTGCAAAATGCATGTGCGCTGACCCGGCGGGGAGGCACGTCTTATTAGTTATTAAGTTATTATCTATTGTAATCAATCTCTGTCCGTCTCTCTCGGATATGCACATGCATTAATATAATATAACACGTCGAGGCCTGGTGACTATAACTATATATGTATTTAAGTACATAACGTTATGCACCCGTACCGTCGCGCACCGTTTTTATAGATATTAGTCTCGATGCGTCATAAATTCGTCCTTGGAGTTGATTGATCACAATGCATTTTGATTGCACTCCGACTGCCTGGCCACTCCTATACCTATAATACACAACCATGGCACTGATATAATACGATTTTATCGTATGCCGTTGTTATAGTTTAGTGACGTTTAATGATGTGCTAATAATTCTAAAGATTAATAACGCTGATTCCTCAACAAGTGTGTCTTTTTTAGTTATTTAAAATTCATATTTTTAGCAGTGTCAATGGAAATTATGTTGGGGTTTGTTGGTTATAAGTTACAAAATCTAGACTAACAATTTTTTTTAATTGGCTACACGACTATTTGTATTGTACTATTATTATTCATTATAAAATAGTAAAATAAGTTATATGATGGATGTTACACTCGATTATACAGCGTAGACGTCAACAATATAAATTTACATGAAAATGTTTCCAAATTTTAACTTAGTAGTGTATTTCCCCGATTCGTAATAATAATAATCTATTTTAATAATAACATACAAAGATAATCATATACGACAAAAATAATAATAAATTGTCCGCCATGTATATCTTATCTAAATTCTAAATCTTATCTTAATTTTTCATGATCACAATGTTCCCGGTCTCAATCGTCTACTACTACAGTCTACAAATACTTGGGCCGGTATATTATAGGATGGCGATTAGCGTTAATCGATTGTTAATAGACAAGTAGACGACAGTCGTGAGTCGATACTCGTCAGTCGTCATTCGATAGCAGAGAGCCGTTTTTTGTCTGCTACTTCCTATAATAAGTATCGTTTTCTTGAAATCAAAAATTATAGGCACTCTTGACTAAGTAAAAGTTGATTAACAGACTATGAGCCCTCGAAAATTTAAATTGGAAAGTTATTTTGTGTTAAAAATAAAAATTATTTTTCTCTCTAAAAAAACGTTTTGTATTCACTCGTCTGAATTGGAACTGAATCATTTTTTTATTTCATAACGTGTAACCCGCGTAGGAATTGCAATTTATTTTAATAATACTTAATTTTAGAACAAAACCGTGGCTCGATCACCATTACCCGAATAATACATAACATTTTAGAAGTTGAATTTGCCGTTATTCGATTTGACTATTGAACTACAGTTTATGTTTTAAATTTGTAAGTATGATGTTAATAGTTGTATCATTGAGATTATTCAATCTACACGTCGTATTTATGTTGAAATGTAGTACGTATGCATATTTAGTATAGTAATATCTTTTTATAACAATTTAAATGTGATCCTTCTAAAGTTCTAACAGTGATCCTGTTTTAATATGCCAATATATGTATACTGTTATATTTAAATCCTATTATATTCTATATTGTTTTTATATTTAGAATAATTACCTGGGGAAAACCTTAAATTGGCGTTACTGTAGTTCTCAAAGGCCTTTTTCCAACTGAAAATAATTTATGAAATCTTTCTATTTCTACTCTATAATTACTACAACACATAATACAAGTTTTGAATTATTTAGGTATTTTTAACAATTTATAATTACAAGATCTCTAAAAAAATAATAATATAGGAATGTTATTTATTGTTATATCCTAACGTATTTTTTCAAACACAACTCACAGTATTCCGTAATATGCGACATAAAAGTTTTTTTTGAATTTTTTTATTGAAACATTTCATCGTTTTCGCCTAATATTGTGTTCCTAACCTATATAATGCATTGCGTAAATATATATATATATATGGTATCCATATTTTTTTCATATTTACTGTTTATATACTTAGTGTAGTAGGTAGGTATAAAAACTATAAATGTTACCTATTTATTTAATGTACTTTTTTATATCACAGATGTTCTGATTAAAAAGAATCCATTTTTATTTGTCGATGAATTACGTTTTTTATGGTCTATTGTATTAATATTGAAGGTAAAATACTTCTATAATCGTGCTTGTTAATCAATTCACTGTACTGACTACCTCATAGTATTATGTGGGTTAAACTAAATTTGCTATAGAGTTTTTAACTATAATTTAAATCATATTTTCTATACACTCGTACTCAAAAGTGTAATGAGAATGTACACGATTTCAGTTTAAAATTTATAAATATTAAAAACTGGTCATTTATAAATGTTTAATTTTCATATGAATCTAATAAACTAGCACAGATCATAGATTTTATGTTTATGCAAACGAATATAGTCCATGTTTTTTATGTTGAGGTAGGTTTATAAATATTCAAAATGGCTGATTTAAAACATTTTTTAGCTGAATTTGTGTTTTTGTTGACACAATATCATGTTATTTTTTAAGCATGTCTTTTCTTGGTATAAAATTGTTCTATGAAACTAGTAAAAGAATATGAATAGTCAAATTTCCCACTTAGAAAATACCATTAGGTGGTGTAATTTGTTTCCGGCTGACTAGTTTGAATTATTATTGTTTACTATATATTATCTTACTATATTATTGCAGTCTATAACTCGAGGTAAATGTCAAATACAAGTCTGGGCTTACCTCGGTGACTTCAGAATATTCAGCACCACCAAGAAGGTTGCAGGCGCCCCTTCAGAATACTGCTTATGTTTAGTGCCTGCTAGTGGCATAAAGCAGTACATTGCGTGCAGTTCCAATACAACTCAATCTTATTGGATGTGCGCTATGAGATTGTCGAAAGTGAGTATTAAACTATTTTGTTAAATAAATAGTAGGTAAATGATTGCTTAAATATTGACTTAATACATCTGTTTGTTGTTATGTAGTATGGAAAGCAATTAAGAGACAACTACAGATCATTTGTGAAAAAGCACAACGATGCTAATGAATATGAATACAATAAGAAGCCATTGCCTAACGAAAGCGTACGGTCCCACGTAGCTATGGACTTTTCTGGAAACGTTGGTCGTATTGTAGAAGATCCCAAAGAAGCACTTGCCATTGCTCAAGCAGAGACTGGTAGTGTGCGGCGAAGCTGGAGATCCAGTGGTCGAACTACTCCTGGTCTTCAAGCAGCTGTCACAAAACTTGAAAATGATATTCACTTGTCTCAGCCATGGTATCATAAAAACATGAGCCGTGATCAAGCTGCTCATGTCCTTCATGCACTTGGGAACAAAGATGGGTGAGTACACAAAATTTATTTATAAAATAATAACTATCTTAACTTATCTAAAAAAAAATTGCAGGGTGTTTTTAATACGAGAGAGCAAAAGTAAATGTGGATCGTATGTACTATCATTCAAATGTGGTGGTAAAATTATCCATACACCTATTGTAACGGTATGTATTCAAATTAATTTATTAATTTCCTCATTATTTTATTAAAATTAGTCAAATTTTAAAAATATTTTTACAGCAAATGGATCCACTTAACGATCAAGTTTGCTTTACGCTAGACAACGGTGTGATCAAATTTTATGACCTTTTACAACTAGTAGAGTTTTATCAATTAAATGCAGGTAGTCTGCCCACCCGACTGATGCACTATATTGTCCAAGTACCAGTCACCAAATGAAATTTGCATTAATACAATGCACAGACGACATACACAGTTCCTGTTGACACAAAATATTCTCATCCAAAAGGTGTGTGACCTATAAAATAATGACACAATTCTACAGGTAAAATACCTACGGTTTAGGTATTTTAATTATCTCGACCATCAAATTACTAATTATTTATCTTTTTCTTTTTTCTCTTTTTTCTTTTTCCAACGTACCATAACGTTATTGAAAAAAAATTGACTGAATCGTTAAAAACATCTACCGTTTGCACTGTTCGGACTCAAAAATTTTATATTTCTGTGTTACAATTAGTTATTAACGTGTAATCCTAATGGATATAATAATTTTGCGCGATCAGTTCCTAGATTAACTAGTTCGTAACATTCAATCAAGCACCTTTAGGACTTATAATTTAATTGTAATATTAGAGAGAATAATAATAATAATCATAATAATAAAAAAATCATTAATAATATTATTGTCATTTAAAATAATATAATATTTATATTGTGATAATTTTTGTCTTGCATTTAAGCGTGACAGACCAAATATTTAGCATGTAAGCATACCTAATAATAAATGGTAATAACATATTCTATTTAACTTATTTAACATGGTATTCAGTAGTCAATGTAAAAGCAATAATAATTGTTATTATGAACTTTGTAAGATCCTTTAAAAACAAAAAAATTGAAAAGTAGTTTATGACATATATTATGTGTGTGTATTTATATATATTATATATATTTATATATATCTATAGATAGTGTGGACTATGTTATTTTTCTCAATAGCTCATTTAGCTAACACGAGAAAATGGAAAAATACTATTGTCCACTCTGAATACTTTATGCATGTTAGTAAAGCAAGCAGTATCTACCTTCTATAATATAGCATATCAAAATGAATAAACACTGTATACAGCCAGCTCTTGAAATAGTAATAAATCATATTACCTCTATGATACCATTTTAATCATATCTGTATGTCACACAATTGTTTAACCATTTAATAGTTTTTAAAATAACTATTTTATTTTTTCATGTATCCTTATCATTATTTTTGTAAAACATTTTGAGACGTGCATGGTATGGTTGGTAGATAACTTTTAACACCTACTGGTTAACTTTTTGTATTGTATTCCATCTGAAGAGTGAAGACTAAAGTCAACGCATTGTATCCTGTTTTACTGCTCACATTGTAACACTTTAATATCCAATATTATAATATATACCGTACAGATATGATCTCAAATTCTTCTCCCGTGGTAATATACTATTTTCCTTTCAAGATGTGGATTACCGTTAGGTATTATTAAATATTTATTTGTTAATAGGATAATAATTTAAGACACACTCTTTATCATGATATATATAATAATGTAAAATATGAAAGCTTTCATACAAATATATTTGAATGTATGTATGTATAAACCTTTGTGCTGTTGTTATAATTATTAGTTTACAAAATTCCCAGTATTGTAATTTGACATTTATGCAATAACTACTAAAAAATAAAAAATAAATAACATAGGAACAATATAATTGTACCTAATTAATTGTGATGTACAAATAAATATAGTTGTTAATACATACATACATGCACATACCTATTGCATTTCAGTTCTAAATGTCTAAACTATACATGTGACAAGTATTAATGGTATGTGTTTGTTTGTTTTCATGAAATTGAGTATATATTTATGCATTATAAGTATAAAAGTATATATATATCAAGCAATCAATAGGTGGATAACATTATTAATATAATAAAAGTTGATTCCATACTCCTTTCAAGGTGATAAAAATTCATGTATATGTGGAAACAAATGTGATAAGCGCAGTGCAATTAAATAAATATATACATGCGATAAAAATAATATTCTTTTTCACAATAATTATAACGTTTAGAATATATATAACAATAAAAAAAAAAAATTATATATTATTATCAAGTCAATATTTATGTGATCATTAAAGTACAAAAGACCCATTAATTTTAATTTATTTTTTTCCCTGTAGAGTATTACAATTATTATTTTATTTTGATTGATTTCAAAAAAAAATACGGATTATGGTATGGTCGTGTTTTGTATATCGACATTTTGTGTTCCTACGAATTGTTATTATGAAAAAAAATTGTATAATTACATTGTATGATTATTATAATTTTTAATTTATTAATTTTTACAATATCTTACGTTCAATAATGTACCATGTATTGTAATTCAATAATGTTTAGTTGATAAGTATTATTTAAAAAGAAATTATATTATTGTATTATTTGTATTTTGATGAAACTCTCCTCCCTCCCTTCCAATAGTTAATTTTTATAGACAATCAAATCCTAGACAGTTTAAAAATAAAACAACTATTATATTTTTTTTTTTTCCATATGATATTGTATTTAATTATGAAATAGAAAATACAATATAACTTATTGTTCTGATTTTGGTGCGTGTAAATGTTATAAAAAAAATCTGTACACTGATGATATGTCTTGTGCAAACTTTAGATTCGATAAACAATGATGAAAATTATGAAATGTAATTTTTTAACAATGCATGTTTTCTATATTTAATAATAACTAACTTGGATTTTTGTATAAGTACTAGATTTATATAAAAAAACTATTGAAACTTCTGTAGACACATCTTTGTACAGTTTTTTTGACTAATTATTTATTTTTGTATTATATTAATACAATGTTTGTATATTTTCTATTTACGTCATAATCAAGATATTGCATTATAACATAATCAAACAGAGTTCATGAAATTTGGATGGTTCTGTCATCTAATCTTTGACCTCATTGAAAAAAAATAGATACAACACTGTATCATTTATTATATCGGATTATTAATAGAGGAAGCAAATGCATACGTAGATAAAAATGTATGAAAAAAAATTGTTTTGTTAATAATCTCTTTCTCTGTCTCACTCTCAAATAAACATTTACACAGGAAAAATTATCAAAAAATCGTGCATTTCCCTACTGTTAATTTGTGAAGTTTGTATTATAATGATGTGTTTCAAGGGGATTAATCAATCCATGCACATTTTTATCAGTACTATAAGGGCATTGCGTAGTGCGTAGTAATAAAGTATGTACATAAAGTGCACACCAATATCTGATAAACCCATTATTGCGCAGCAAAATTAAAAATACTATTTATGTCAATAATTAAGGAAGAAACCATTTCTTATTTAATTATTCTTAAACTTTGTTATTTGTTTTTGTTTTTAATATTCAAATCACATGCATTTAATGTTTTCTTTTAGTAGAGGAGCTAGAACGTATATAGTTTTTGAAAAATTTCTCCGTTTAAATTAATACTGATTTGTGTTACAAGTACCTATATCATAAAAAGTATAGTGCAATATGTAAAAATATTGTTATCTCATTGAAATTATATCATTGCGTAATATAAAGTCATAATAAGTAGGTACTATATTATTAGTATGATGATAAAAATTGTTTTTACTGCTACATATTTTTAGATGCCATATGAAATAATATAATTTATAATATACAAATAACTAACTACATTTTAACAGGGCCTCCAACTACTGAATTCTAGGGAACATTTTGTATGCAATTACTTATACATCCGGCAATTAGCCTTGTCGTTGTATTAGTCGTAAATGATTGATAGTAGAAATAAACCGCATCTGATTTTTCTAGGAACGGTAATATATTTTGATATTTGCAATAGCGGCACAGAGGGATCTTGCACGCACATGTCTGAATATAATTTTGTGATCGCGGAAAAAAATGTTGATTTTTTAACTGAAATAGACAACTAATTTCAACAATACGTCGCAACGATTACATTGGTTTGCAAAATATTCTAACTCTACAACATGTACAAGATATCGATCGAGGCATATTCTTATAATTGTATTTAGTTAATTAAAAATGTGGCTCGATCCCTCGTACATATCACGGAAAATCCGAATACTTTTTCTGAATGAAATTCGTAGCGTTAGGATTAGAAACAGTAGTTTTTACAAAGGAAACGAGCATTTATGAAGTGTCCCTTAAAAGCATTGGTATCATATATAATTTATTTGACACACTTTTTCAGTTAACCAAAACTATAAATTGGATGGGTATATATTATATTGAATGTGACCTTATTTTTCAATTAATATTTTCCCTGTCAAAATAAAACAATAAATAATGGGTTTTACAAACATTTAGAGTAAAAATATTCATAATATGAATTATGGACCTAATTAAATTGACTATAACTTTGGTTACGACTATGCGGAAATAGTGTACTTTTTTAACCTTGGCCCTTGGGTATGTGTCCTTTCTACATTATAATGTCCATCATTACTTCATTTACTTGATATGTCATTGATCATTGACAAACTGCTGAGTGAGTACGGAAGACATGGTTCTTAGTTCTTACTGCAGAAGAGAACAATAGTTATTTTTGTTTGTGCATTTTCTGTTTCACTAGTGTCAGTTACTTGGGTTGTATGTACCTATATTAAAACACATAACTACATAAGTACTTATTTAAAATGAATTACTAGTTGATTTTATGAGTGATGATGGGAATCAACAAAAAAAAACATAAATTACCTCTTTTGTATTTATAAAAAACTGGCGGAATATAATTGAAATTTGTTCATCAGTAATTTTAGGAAACTGGTGGAGGAGGTTTCGCGCACGAAATGGTGGCCGCGGCTCTGGCATCAATTTGTGACTTAACGTTTACGTGTTACTCATAAGTCATAACAATACAACACTGAAACAATAATGTTTTTCACATAAACTTAACAATTGTCGAATATTAATAATATTTAATTAAACATTTTAATAATAATTTTTAGGTTTGCTTCATGATTAATTTAAAATCGATTCCAGAAATTGTATGGAATAACTTGATTGGTTAGTCATTAGAAATATTGGCAAAATAATGATACTTTTGAAAAAAAAAATAATATATTCGTTAGGCACTTGACTCGATAGTCGTTGACTAGTGCGTGTGCATGTGAAAGTGCCCCATTAATATAATCGAATCTTAAATCGCACACTACTTTTTTTTGTAATGATAATTTACAACACTACACACGTTATCATTAACGATTGTTACCCGCCTAGTTGGTACATTTGGACGTTCCACACATTGACACATTATATAGGTACTAATGTACTATATAGACATATACAGCATATACGGGATAACACAAATCACAATGGTATGTACCACAAATACATTATATAATATATATATATTATAAATATATAATATGTATTAATATTATATATCCAATATACATTTTTATAAAGGTGTATATATATATACATAAATTATAATACTATAAACCCTGAAAATAACTGAACGCAATTGGTATATTATAAAATGTAATTTTAAGCACAATTATTGGTAAACCCCCTAAACGCACACTTGATATGGGCACAGACCGACCCCCGTACATACAAGTTGTACAAGTTACATACTTAGCTCCTTGATCGGTATCCCGCATCCAATAAAACCGCATAAAACAACGTAATTGTAGAACGAATATAACTTTGTTGATAATAATAATTTTCCCCAACCTTAAATTTTGAATTTCCATTATCGCCGTAAGCCCGTGAGAATGTGCCGTGTGATTTATTACGGAACATAAATCATAATGTAGGTACTTAAAATGTTATTAACGTATAAATGATATTTAGGTTACGTATACACTGCAACGTCTGCAACGCCTGCACCCAGAAACAGTCTATCGTTGAAAATAATAAAATTGTATTTCATCGGTTGCTTGAGTGTCGCCGTATTTTGGGAAATTCTATTTAGCCCTAAAGTCAATTATTGCCACAACAGCACAATATTAACGAAAATACGAAAGATGCATATTCGTTAATTCCAACTATATGCAAATGATTTCACTATGACTCATCAATCACATTTATTTTATTCTTACCTATATCATAATATACAGAGTGTAACAGAAAGACTTTTGTTCTAATAAATATTTTAAAATTTATTTTTTTATATATATCATGTATAGTCTTGCGCTACACGTATACCTATTATAAAAAATTAATTTTTCTTTTTAAAACAGAAAATATAAAAGTTTAATTTAAATTAAAATTTTTTTGAATAAATTAAAAATAGCCAATTTGTGAATTTGATTATAAGAACAATTTTGAATTTTTATAGTAAAAACATATATATCTAAGTCGGGTAGTTTATTTTTTAGAATTTTTGATAATATCAATATTTTTTTGATTAAAATAATTTGGAACGTGATCATTTTTTTCAAAATATTATTTTTGGGAATTTGCTGGCATGAGTATATTTACAAATCATGTAATTATAACAATTTTTGTCATGCATTTAAGTAGCATATTTTTTTATTTTTTTTTTTTGTCAGGTCTTTCTGCTGTATAGGTACATGCTGTATAGGTACATTCTGTATACGAAAACCGTATGTAGGCATTAAATGTCAATTAAATATTTTAATAAATCATGTGGATTATTTTCAAGTGGCTTTTAATAGTTCGTAGAGACATACAGTCGTTAGTAATAGCTGAGGTACTTAGTAAAAAAAAAAATAAATACATAATTGCCAAAATTTGTAAACATGTTTTTTGTTTTTATGTTTAATTAAGTGATCCCGCGCACTTCGTTTCCCGTAAAAAATGACAACTTCTAAAAAAATTGTAATTGTTCAACTTCTTTTGGGTGCAGTAAGTGTAACTCAGCAATCCTGGAAGGCAATCCGACTACGTCCGTTCGCGGACTACGCCGATGAGCGGCTATAAGTGTGACTCCCCCACCTTGGTAGGCAATGTACAAAAATTTGATTTGATGCATTTTTGTACCTGATCTGCCCGATTAACCAATGACAACCAATAAAATAATAAATACTAATTTATTCTAATTATTTCTACTATAACCAATAGCAACCATTTATAAACAAAAATGTCCATCGTAAATTACAAAATCCCTATTTGAGTACCTCTCGTTATTGATGAACTTACCGGGTGCCTATTATGAATCTAAACCATCCCGGGAAATTACTCAAACGCGCACAAAAAATTTCATCAGAATCGGTTCATAGGAATAATGCATAAAGGACAGACAGACAAACATTAATTTATATAATATTAACTGTATATTAACTGTAAAAACGATACTTACTAGTTACTGCAGTAACTATAGTGATATAATGAAAGTGGTAGAAGACGTTGTGTTTAACTATTTAAGGGCTATTTTTTCTATTTTAAAAATCATTTTATTGTCCAGAGCTCATCACAGTGAGGTGTGAAGTGCATTGGCGGAAATTGGGGGGGGGGGAATTAGCTCCCCAAATATCCCATTAACCCCCCCAAAATATACAGTTTTTTAGTTGTGAGGGATCGAAGCCCCCGCTCACATTTATGTTAAAAATGCATTTCCGCTTATGGTGGTCGGCGGTGACGTGGAGTGTAAACGGTGACTACATTTAGACTGTACGTATATAAATATAATCGTTAACAACAACTCACTTATGCTGTACGCCTGTACCTATATTTCTATAATGCGGTAGTTTGAAATTGCATAGAAATTCAGAAAATTCGACTGCCGACCGCCACAGTCTAACATTAGTGATTTAATGGTCTGTACGTGTCAAAAATCGTTCAACGGTTTGTAGTTATGCCAATAAGTAATAACCATGTAAGAGGACAAGTATGATAAAAATAATGGAAATCGTTCAAAAAATCCAATTTTGATTCATAAGATTCTTATGAAGTCCTTATCATTTGTTTGATTAGGATAATAGGTACCTATAAATGTGATTAAAAATGTCTAAATAAAAATTAAATAAGGTATAGATATACAGGATGAAACAGAAAGATCTGACAAATGAAATATTTTTGCTCTACCCTTTCAGGTAATCAATATTTAAACATTTCCTTTTTTTTTACTAAAAATTCGTAATTAAAAAATTGAATTGAATTTTTTTTGGGAAAATTCAAAATATCCAATTTATGAATCTAACTTATAGACAAATTTTGATGGTAAAAACGTTAAACAAGTTGTCTATCTTTTTAAATTTTTTAAAATATCAATATTTCTTTGGACTAAATTAATTTGAAACTTAATAATTTTTTTTTGGAATTTCCTGATATAAGTATATTTCTTAAATAATTTATTGATATGATTTTAATAATTTTCGGGATACGTTTAACTAGTATGATTGTTTTTTTAATTTGTCTTTTTTTAATAATCTATATTGTTATAAGTTATAACAATACAAATATTAATTATATTATCAATTCTTAGCATAATAGCATTATTATATTTAAATGTTAAAAAACTTATTAAACCTTTATTCAGCTTACATTTTTATTTTGCCTTCACCCTAAAATTTTACTAATGGGCACCCCGCACCCATGTAAATTGTAAATAGTATATTTGTTTGGGTATCTAGCGACTAGCATCTACTAAAGTATATAATTATTTAGATTTTAGATTTTAAATTATAAATAAATAAACCCAATACATTTTGGCGATTTCTTCGGAAGGAAATATCTCACCTAGTCTTCTGGATATTCCAAAGTGATGTCCCTGTGATCATAATTTATAATAACACGTTTACCAACCGTTACTAAATTCTGTTAAAAGTGATTATGCTATTAATATACTGTTATACAGCTCGGCAACATTTCCACGAATTATAGCTTTCACTGAGAAGTGAGAACCTGAAATATTTTTTATTCTGACTGTATTCGGCACAAAATACCTATGTCTGAATTTCGTTGAATTATTGTTTTAATGATCACAAAATAAATATGAATATAGCTATTTATAAATTATAATAAATAAATATTGTACATAATAATAAAATACTTAGGCTACCTAGTGACTGCTCATAAAATATAGGTACCTATGTAATACTAGGTAGTATGAGATCAGAATGTTTAATTATTCAATGTTTTTACAATTTGTTCAAGGTTATTTAAGTCTATATAACATATTGTTTTTTTCTTTTATTACTTGTACGTCATGTAGCGTTATTATATAAATATATATATTTCCATATTATAATGTATCTTTATTTTTATTTATTGTATTTGCATTCTAATGATTTATACATGACGCAATTACATATTTACAAACTTCTTAGGTATGAAAATGATGGTCGATAAATTATTAATTTACACGTTTTATTGTTATTACCTGCTTATTAGTAACCGTTGATTGTAAATAAATTATATTCATTATTATTACCTAATATTGATAGATTATTATTAATGATATATTATTCACAATTCACACACACGTATTATATACAATATTACGTTTCTATAACTCTGTGTTCACTTAACGTAGGTAGTTATACACCTACTTATACATTATACAGATAACAGATTAAAGATCCATTGGACCCCGGGACACAACACGCATGTGCTTGGGCCCCTTTCAACTTTGAAACTTTAACCCTTTACGCACAAAAACATTTTTAGCCGCTAGTTTTTACCATTAAAATAATAATAATAAGATACCTAGGTAGCAAAATAATTAAGTAATATCATAGTATATATGTATATATTATAATATGTATAATATGATCACACTATCTTATATATATCACTGTTGAGTGTTGAGTGTTGTACTGTTGTTTTGTGTGTCTGGGTTTTGTCTGTGTTTATTTCTTATTCAGGTCAACTTAGGCGTGGACATAGATGGGCATCAGGACCGTGCCACTGTGTGGACGTGTGATGGTTACTGGTAAATTGTTAAACCGTTACCATGATATTGCCAAATTACCAAATAGTTGAAAACTTTAAAATATTAAACTATTCTTCGCCGTGTGGTTAAGTAGTTATTAATGACTAGTGCAATCGTTAAACAATATTATTATATTTGGTAAATAACACATTATTAATACTGACCACATGGTTATAGTAGTTTCAATGATGGTGTAATAATAGGTACATTATAACCAGGGACGTCATCTGGAGCGGGGGGCAGGAGTAAGCATTTTCCCAACCATAGATTTTAAAGTAGCATTGGCCCGGCGTCCAGGTCAACATTAAGTGGCCCTAGAGTCAATATATTATAACTATTATAATATTAGTGATAAATGATAACTCATACTTAGAAATATGAATCAGTGATATACACTATACATAGATAGGCATTAGTCGGTAGGTAATATAATATATATATATTATTTATGATACATATTTATATAAATTATTAGGTACCTATATAGTTGCAGCTACAGCGATTTTAAACTATACAATAATGTAATAATATATTAATTAATGTGAAATGTAGACCATGCGATAAGTAACAGAAAGGAATAAGGATTAAGAAAATCATATTGAACTTGTTATACTGGTAGGTATCTATAGTATCACTTTTTTAATTAATTAACTAAAATTAATACTTATATTTGTAGTATTTTATAACGAAAATCTCCAGAGTCCAGACAAACCAAAAAAAAAAAAAAACATCGTGAATTTACGCATATTAAAAGATAATAACTTGTTGTTCCGGGTTATACAGTAAATCTACGCACATAAAAAAATTTCATTTTCTCTATTCCCAAGGGTGTGGAGTTTTTATGGCAAAAAATAATGCTTCGTCGTGAACGAAAAAAAATAGGTAAAATTAACGGGTCGGCATCATTAAAGAATTTTAAATGGTCAGACTGGGAAGTCGTAAAAAAAAAGTTCTTTATATGAAAGTTATAACACCTTATGGCTATAGAAGCCTGAAGCTTTACCTCTATTTTATTACTCGTTTTTTGCGTCGAACATTTAAGTTTTACAACTATACCATAAATATAGATTACAGGTATATACTAGTAGGTATAACTACTATATGTATATGTATATAAAACCATAAATTGTGATTTGTAAAATATTCAAATATTTATTTTTTTATAATCATTAAAATAAGTTGTTTTTATATATAAAAACTATAGATATAGTATAAATCTATAGATTTCATTATTCTTTAAACACTTCTTTTTTATTTGTTAGGTAATTTAAAACTAATATAAAATAATATAATATATATATTTTTTTAAATTTTAAATTTTTCACCTAAGTAATTTTTATGCTGTACAGTATTTTTTGCAAAAACCTTGCCACACATACTACAAATTCGCTAGACTAAACTGATGAGAAAAAAAATTCACCGGAATGTTTGGAGCATTTAATTTACATGGTTCATTATCCCGTTTCGGGATAATGTGGGATAATCTTAAACCGGTCTAGTTTAGTGAGTTTCTAGATACACGTGTTGCCAACCAACCGTTTCAACCCTACCAACCGTAACCCCTACAATAGCTAATGGCCAAAATGGTCATATACAGGACATTAGGTAGGACAAATAAATAGACTGCAGCAGTTTACAATGTGCTTTTTTTATTTAAACCATAATAATATGTGATATTGAATACCCAATACGAGTAGGTATATACTTATTATTATAAAAATAAAGGTAAGCAATATATATATTTGTATTTTTAAGGCACTTTTTGTATATTAGTTGTTAACAGTTTTTCCAACAAAACATAAAACTCAAAATTATACTTCTATTTATTACTTATATATTAATACATTATAAGTAGTACCTATACTATAATGTTAGGTTCTAACCTATAGTATAGTATAGTATAGTATAGTATAGTATAATTAGTAAGTAAGTATAGAAGAAAATAAGCTAATAGAGTCTCGAACATCAAATGTTATTTATTATTTTATACGTTTTTTCTCACATACCTATACAAATTAGTAGCTATACTAAATATTATTACTTTACTCAGGTACTAAAAATCTGAAACAATAAATCATTGCGTGTTGTACATATATACATAATATAGAGTCTATATCATATAATATAGACATTATACTATCAAAGACATATATACATAATAAATAATAATATATACCTAGTGGGAACTAGGAAGGTAATATTATATACTACTAGAAAAAAAGTAAGGTAGGTACATTACACGTTGCGGTTATCAGTTAGTATTACGCGCTCTTATCGTTATTGCAGCCTATACAGGGGTGATAAGTGGGTAGCGATCAGAGAACGTCACGTCCGGTATTTAACGTAGGTGCCTATACCAGATTCTACGCCACCGATTATTATATTATTGAAGGTCGGTGCAATCGTCGATGTATGTAAGTATATTTAATATTATATTATATCGTGGACTGCATAATACCACAACGCATTACGATAATATTACCGCATTAGCGTAATTTCATTAAATTTCAGCAGGTGAAAAACTTTCATTGGTCCAATAATTCGTATTTGAAGCCAATCGCTTGTTTTGCTCTCGTACACTAACTTTTTATCACATACAAACATCAAAGTATTTATATTTTAAACGTATACGTTTAAAAATACAATATTTTGCACACCGAATAAAAAATGTTATTTTGTTAAAATTTAGTCTACACTCTACAGTCTACGATAACGTCATAATGCCACATGCTATAATAATTGATAAGTAATAAAAACAATTATTACAAAACATTATTTTATTATTTGTTCAGTTATGTCATTCTTTTATTAAATAATTCAACAAATAATGTTATATTTAAATAGGATGAAAGTTCAGCTTCAACAGGTTCAAAAGCAAATCTTTGCGTATGGTTACATCATGCACCCCCGTAATTACGCCAATCATACTACAGTCAGGACCGGCTCAAGGGAAAATAGTGAACTAGGCAAAATCAAATTTTGCCGCCCTTAACAATAGAATATTATCAGTATTTTAAAAATGCCGCCCTCTTACTAATGTGCAACTTAAGTGCCGCCCTAGGCATGGGCCTATGTCGCCTACCCCTTGATCCGGGCCTGACTACAGTTATTTTGCCGGTTAAATGCATGCCGTGTGTCATATATTACTCGTATTGTGTTTTAACAGAGTAGCTGTAGTTAAGGTTGACATTACTGTAATAGATAGTGATGACTGGTGATCTACTGCAACTTTTCTCCAACGCTCGGATTAATAAACAGGTAATATACTGAACGGAATCGATCTGAAACCAAAGAGTCGTAATTTTAAAAGAGACCATTATAGAGACATTCCTTTGTGGCATACAATGTAATAGTTGAAGTTGTGTGAAGTCTTCATTGATCGCACGATGGCATAAGCAGTCCCCGAGGGAAGTGAATCCTAACGCGCATCGTCTACTAAACGACTTGTACAAGGCAAGAAGTTAGAACTTAAATATTATACTCATATAAATAATTAATTTTTTCAACGTTATTTACAGACTTCAGCAGATACTTATTTACTTATTAAATATAATAGCAAGTTACTAGGAACTGCAGGCTATAAGTAAATCGTATGTATAGGTAATATTTTAATGAATAATTATACTGCAAAAGTATCTTATTGTACAGAATAAAATATAGTCAATAATAATTGTGGCTTATATGAAGTTATGACTATATTATTGCTAGCTGTCGTTAAGTCGGGCCAGGTTCAAATTAAACTGTCAAAAATAACTGCGATTGATTGTGCGAGTTAACAACTTTTTATGACTTTTTTTTCAAACGAAAAGCATAGAAATACTAAGAAATACAGAATACTTAGTATGTGACATGTGTGTCATATCAAAATGTGCCAACTACTAAGTTAGTTGTATGACATTTTAACATTTAAAATATTATGTGGTCAGTTGTCAGTGCGCTTATTTTTGTTTAAGTTATGATTCATAAACTATCATTCATCATTCATTGTCCATTTATTTAACATATATAACCTACACTGACTACACTCGGCATAAACTATTTAATATAATACTCTATACTCATTAGTTAATACATATGCGACAATAGTTTATCATAATAATAATATGTTCGTACAGTACCTAATGCGTCGGTACCATTAACCTAATCTAAATTCTATTGAATATTAATTTATTTTTAATACTGATTGCACATTTTTAAAATTTGTCACCTTTTATAATATATCTTATCGTTTTAATTCACTCATAAGACAATTAGTCGAGCTAGTGTTTTATAGTCATTATATATTATAGTATAATATAGTGTACCGTATCCGGTATCAAATAGCAAAATTGAAAATATATTTACTTGCCATATACCTATATTATACATTTATACTTAGGGTGTAACATAAAGATCTGACAAAAAAAAAATAATAAAAAAAAATATGCTACTTAAACGTATATGACAAAAATGTATTGTTAATATTATGTGATTAGTAATTAAATTAAGAAATATACTCATGTCAGCAAATTCCAAAAAATAAAATTTATATTTTCAGTGTTAAAAATAAAAATATTTTTTGTATATTATAGGTACGTAGCGCGAGTGACTATAAATTATATATAAAAAACTTTAATATTTAAAAGCAATGGTTATGACATTTGTCAGATT
The DNA here is from genome assembly GCF_019925205.1 of Metopolophium dirhodum. Lineage (NCBI taxonomy): Eukaryota > Metazoa > Arthropoda > Insecta > Hemiptera > Aphididae > Metopolophium > Metopolophium dirhodum. Next base: position 4,124,232 of record NC_083562.1, read on the forward strand.
TCGGTTGGACACCCTGAATAAATACTAAATGTAGGTACTCAGTAATATTCATTATTTTATGCAAAGCCAACAGCGAACTGATTTTTAACAGTAAGTAGGTATACTTAAGACTTTAATAGAATCAAGTAGGTAGTCAAAACTTAAAAAATGAATTTATGTAAAATCTTAGCATGCCTTTTAGAGAACACTGAACGATGTGTTTTAACATTATACTATAATGTCGTATACTCGTCTGTTATACGATATGCCTATAAGGATATAATACATATCTACCGTTTGAATATAATATACTATTATATACGAAACATGTTAATACTAAATTGTAAATAACGTTTTCGTACAGTAGGTAGTATAGGTACTTATAAAAGCGCTTATATTATGTGCTAGTCTTAATGTTCTTAAATTGGTAAATGGTAAACTGTTAACAGTTATTATACCCTAGGTATATATTATATTATACTATTTACAATAATTTAATAATGACTACAATGCGTCGATGCTTAATAGTTTAGGAGTCTCTATGCAAGAGACTGGAGAGGGACTATACTTTTACGTCTGCAATGAACACTGCAGACACTATATGGTTTTCAACTTGGAACAGCTGATAGGTTAGGTAACTTGCATCTTTCTGTACACGTGCTGACGTGCTGTGACAGATCCACAAAAGAATTGCGGTTCACTGTTTAGTTGTGACGGTTGTCGGGTTGTGCAGTTATGACTTAAAGTCACGAACTAAGATATACCGTATCTGTATCTATACATTATAATATCTTAGTCCGTGCTTTAAGTCAACAAAATGTTTCATTGACGTTTCGCAAGAATAATAATGATATAATACATAATATAATATTAATTATTATGTTATACGTATAAATGTATCATAGAATACACCGTGTAACAGATAGAGCTGAATTTTGGAATAACTCTTGTTCTAATCAATATTTAAAACTTTTTTTTTTTAATATATAATTTATAGTCACTTGCGCTACACATATATGTATTATACAAAAAATTATTTTTATTTTTTAACATTGAAAATAAAAAATTTAAGATTTAATTTATTATTATTATTCAAAATAGCCAATTTGTGAATCTGATTATAAGAACAATTTTCATAGTAAAAACATTTATCTAAGTTAATTAGTTTATATTTTAAAATTTTTTTAAATATCAATATTTTTTTTGATTTAATGAATTTGGAACGTAATAACTCTTTGTATATTTCTTAAATTATTTACTAATCATATAATTTTAACAATTTTTGTTATACGTTTAAGTAGCATAATTTTAGATTCTGAGCGAAGCAATGAATGTATTGATTCTACAATGATGTGTGTTTTTTTTTTTATTTTTTTTTTATTTTTGTGTCTGTCATCACCTTTTAGGACAGTAAAAGTGCTTGGATTTTCTTCAATAGTAACTTTTCTGATAGGAAAGTGAATCTAGTTGGTACTTTGGGGGGTCAAAAGTAAAAATTTCCCAGTAGTTTTCACAAGCGACGTGAAAAACAAAAGAAAAATTAAGGAAAAACGGGAATTTTTACGCAAAATCTGTTTTCGAGAAAATCGATTTTGGTTTTTGGTGTAACTCTTAAACAAATGACCGTAGGGACATGAAATTTTGACTGAATGTTTATATTAGCATTTTCTATACACCATAAAATTTACAAAATATTTTGACTCTTTTTGAGCTGTTTACGGCCATTGTCAGTTTTCAATTTTTTTAGTTTTTTTTTCTATAAATATCAATAAAATTTTATCTGTTGATTAAAAAAGCTTGAAAATTTAATAGAAGGCTCCTACGTTATTGTTTCAAAGGCAGATGAAAAAAATTAAAAATCCTTAGTCACAGTTTTTAATTATAAGCATTTAAAGTTCAAATTTTGACAAAATACGGAAAAATCACGAAAAATAGCAAATTATTTTGAGTTGAGAATTCATAAAAATTTTTCTTTTTAAATCTAAGATTTGAAAATGTAATATAAGATTACTCATAAGTTTGTCTACCTTTATCAAAAAAAAAAAGTCTAGAAGAAACTTAAATTAAATTTTTATGAGCGTCTGAAATTTATATTTTTACAACATTTGATATTTACTCGATTTCTCATATAACAATTTTCTTATTTTATTGTAATTAAAAAACGAATGACTGTAGATACTTGAAAATTTCACTGAATGTTCATATTAGCATTTTCTATACACCATAAAATGTTGAAAATATTTTGACTCTTTTTGAGCTGTTTACGGACATTGTCAGTTTTCAATTTTTTTAGTTTTTTTTTCTATAAATATCAATAAATTGTTATTTGTTGGGTAAAAAAGCGTGAAAATTTAATATAAGGCTCCTGATATATCGTTCTAATAGCAGTTGAAAAATATTAAAAATACATAGGCACAATTTTTTTTTATAAGCATTTAAAGTGACAACATTTATCAAATTTATAAATTATTAATTATTTTGTGGTTAAAAATGTATAAAATGTTTAACTTTTATGGCTAAAGATTGAAAATTTAAAACAAGGCTCCGAGTAAATAGGTTATATATAAATTACTTTATTCACAATAATATCATCAAATATACTTGGTAAAATCATAGGCTGACTGACCGTTTTCGTTCAGAATCGTTTTTCTTATACAATGATATTATATCATTGAATTCAAATTTAACACCATCCATTACAGTGACCCACTTGTAACCTACTGTACAGCAGAGCGACATCCACTTATCCACCTTTTTTTTTTTTACGTCAAGTCTTACTGTTACACCTTGTATAATATCTGGTTATTAGTCGGAAAAATTTCTATATTTAATTTAGACGATTAGGTTAGTCCATCGCGAGAATGTTTTTGATCCAAAATAACGGAATGACATTAAAATTGCGTGATGTTTTACTTCAATTGATGCATTATATAGTTTTTCAATATTCATAGTCCATAAAGTTATAATTTATATAGTACAGGAAAATACGTTTCTTTTCATAGGCGCAATTTTGGGACTTGGAGGGGCTTAGCTTCTCCAGCATTAAATAATTATCCCCTTCAAAAAATTGTATTTTAATTAAAGTATTAAATTCATTGGGTTGAAACATAATTTAATTTTTTATATAATAATTATTTTCAAACATTTTTGTTTGCGAGTATAAAAGCTTAAAAAGTAATACAAGATTCGTCACAACTTTTTTTCAGTGATTAAAATTTATAGAATATGCGTAATTACAATATTTATTTATAGTATCGTTTGATTGTTTGAATTTGAGTTTTGACAAAATCCTTCAAAATCGCGTATTATTATTACTGTCATAAGCTGACAGATTGCTTCCGATCAGAATGTTTTTTCGTCATACACAATGATTTATCATTAACTTCAAGTTTAACACAACCATTATACAGTGACCAATAGTATACTATTAAGAGGATGTCAGCGCACTATTGGTTTTCTCTCTGGCCCACGCGCAACATTGACAAAACGCATTTGCGCAGAATCGTTTTTTCTATGTTTTTAAGTAATCTTATAGTAAAATCACCCATTATAAAAAAGATAGAGAATAATATTATTTAGGGAATGTCATATTGATTTCTCTAAATATTGTTTCAAAACAATTTAAACATCATTTAAATTTACAACATTTTTTTGTTTATTTTGAAAGTCAAATAACAATAACATCTAAAATCGATATGACATTCCCTCAAAAATATTATTCTCTATCTTTTTTGTAATGGGTGATTTTACTCTAAGATTACTTGAAAACATAGAAAAAACGATTCTGCGCAAATGCGTTTCGTCTATGTTGCGCGTGGGTCAAAGAAAAAACAAATAGTGCGCTGACATCCTCTTAAGGTGCACGAGGTGCACCGTGCACTTGACATCTATAATTATACAGTAGAGCGGTTATACCTACTTGACCGCTTTTGAATTCTGAGCGGAACGATGAATGTATCAGTTGTATATAATTTGATGTTTTTTTTCTTTAAGTCGTCACCTTTTGGAGCAGTCAAAAGGTTTTCAACTTCGAGGGTTGTTCCTATTTCTTAGTAACAAATTAGATCTAGTTCGTACCTAGGTTAAATTACAGTATTTTTAATCGGAAAAAACAAATAAATATAATATGGAAAAACGAGAATTAAACAACACCGAATATTAATATTTTACATTATTATAGTACTTGTTAGATATGATATTATAATATTATTTTTTTTTTTCAATTTGTGTGTGATAAAATTTGTTTTCTGGTAAAAATACTCAAAAATGAAATTCAAGGTTCCTCATAAGTTGTCCATACTCCATACTCCAATTAAAAATATGAGGATAATTAAGTCACAATTTGTGTTTATAAACGTTTAATAATTCAAATTTTTATGAAATTGGTCAAAACTATGGTTTTTGACAACGTTGGATATTATACAAATGTACCTACAACGATTTATCCACAAACAATTTTTGTTATTTTATTGTGATTCAAAAATATTTATTGTAACCTGTAGGACTTAGACTAATTATTTATATTATAATTTTGTATACACAGTGAAATTTAAAAACATTTAGAGTATTTTAGACTAATTTTAAGCTATTTATAGGCATTTGACATTTTTTTGTTTTTTAAAGTATTGATTTAAAAATTTTAGCCTTAAGGGTTTGTCAAAAAACTTCAAAATTAAATTCGATGTACTTATTTAATGAGTTATGCAAACAGTTTTGAAGAAACCATGATTTTAATTCTAGCTATGTTGACAGATAAAGAAGAAGAATTGGATTCATTGAAGTTTTTTAAAAATACTTCTTAAGAATGAACATTATTATTGAATTTATATTCTTAATGCCATACACATTATGTGTATATTAAAGGGTGTATTATTGATTGCTTATTACTTGTTTTAACCATTATTTTTATTTAAAATAACTTGGCAATTTTACTATATTCTGAATAAAATAATTTACAACGTCATAATAATATTGGTACATAATACTTAACGCCTAAATAAATTTAAAATGCATAATTAATATTATAATTATAATATTATCTTATTATGGCGCGCAATTCAAATAGGCCAATCAAAAGCGCGGATTTAATATCGTGGCTAGTTTCAAGTAGGAAACGTTAATGCGTGACCCGGTGCCTGTTTTTCAAACTGCCAGCAATTCTATAAAATTGAAAATTATATTTTATATTTTGATTTCCGCCTTTAAATTAATTATAATACTTTTCCACTAATCTTCTACTCAATACATATTTAAGGTATTTCGTTACGGTGTGTATATTATATCAAAAAAATTACTTTACATGAAAAATGCACAGGTTTTGTAGAGTTGTTGGATGCTGATAACTATTTTTTTATCTGAAAAAAAAAGATTTCCTAGAGGCTTTGCTGAACTCTGGTTTTTTAATTTATTTTAAATAATGGTATAAAATAATTTGGAAATAAAGCTTAAAATTGTCTTATTTTTAATAACATATAAAGTTTGAGATTAAAATATTGATAAACGGAGTTCAATGTGGCCTGTAGAATATTATTTGTATAATATTACCCTCTATTAGTTTTAAAAAAAAATAATCAAATTTGGTATATTCTACAAGGCAAGATCATTATTTCCGTAGAGTGTATTTTTTTGGACAAAATGTCATTGACACTCAGCTATTAACTCTTATATAGGCTAACAATCCGTCTTCGCTCTGCAGAATCGTTTTTCGTTATTACCACATGATTTATCATTGAATTCAGATTTAACAAATCCATTTCAGTGACCACTCAATGACAAAGAACACTCGAAATCTACTATACAGCAGAGCGACTTCCCAGGTTCTTATTTTTTTACTTATTTAAAAATTGATAAAACATCTCTGAGGAGCTTATAAACCTTAGGCTTCTACAACAGTTGTACTTGGTAACCAGCTCAAGTACTTACGATTGTTTTAATATTATGTGCGTGTGACGAATTACTGTTTTTTTTTTTTTGATTTGTTACTTACGGGACTTTATAATGCTGATAAGGCGATAGTGGCACACGTGCATAAGTACCGCATTTATTTATACACGAACCACGCCGCGGAAGCAGTCCAGGTCGATCGGTATATTAAAAAAATAAAATCGGCGTTAGACTTGCTGGAACCGACGAGGTAGCCTTGACGACGTAACGCGCCAAAACACTCCATATATCGTTATGTAGTGTATAGTTACGTGTTCATCCTGTCATCGCATAACTGCACATTTTGTTTATCAAATAAAAAATATGTATTACAGTTCGGTAAAGCGTGGCTCGTCGTGTAATTTTCGGGGTCAAGATGAAACCCGCAGGATAATATACAAACATCGTAGATTTTTGTACTCAAACCATATAATATTTTTTAGACAGAGATAGTTTAACGACAAGTCAGATATTTTCTAAACCGTTTCAATATTGTTGAATATTTTCATAGCACGTTTCACGGGCGGACTGGCTATTTTTGGTCCAGTGTGAAAAATTAATTAAGAGCTCGTATATATTTGTTTAAACTCACTACATTTAGGAAAGAGTTCTACATTACAATAAGAAATACATTTAAAAAACTGCCCGACGGTGATAATCGGGGCACTGGGTGCAACTCGGCTTATATAGCACCCTGGGCCAGTCCACCCCGATAGTTTCTATAAAAAATCTATCTAACGCCTAGCTAATACCGCGCGCAGAGTCTATGTGTTAGACATTAGTGAGAAAATTGTAAAACTCATATACCTGCATGACATGCTGCTGGTGCAGAATCCCTTCTTTGTGTTTAAATTGAAAAGTACATATTATTATTCCATAAATGACCTACCCATTTGGATTTCAAAACAAACAAATGCTTTTAAAAAAACGATAGGTATACCTGATGGTTAATTATCTATATCAGTTTTGATTAAACTATATAGGCGAAGACGTGAAGTTATAAGAAAATAAATAATTTGCAGTTATAACTTATAAGCTCAAACGGAAATGGGTACTCATCCCAGACATTTGAGGAAAAATAGAAAAATATATCTTGTAGCAGACTTTTGGCGTAAAAGCGTCGACGATTCTCGTCACGAATTTGGCGGTTTCGCGTGACGCCGGGAAAAGTACTTTGTAACGATTGTTTCGTGGTTAACGGATAAAAAAATAACGAAACAAAAGAGTAAAAGACTCGGAGCGGAGCGAGCCGCTTGGCAACATCGCGGACCGTCGCCGCCGCCGCCGCACCGAAACCGGTCTTCGGTCGGTACAGGTGTGGTGCGCGTCATGATGGTTCGGTCGGACAGGTACCAACGACAGTGGGGGCGCAGAAAGCGAACGGATGCGGCGGAGGTGGTGGCAGGAGTAATTGGTGGCGGCGGCGGCGGTCGGTGGTTGTGGTGGTGAGGCGGTGCGCAACAGTAACGACAACGTCGACTCGGAAAAAGGTGAGTCACTCGGCCGCGTCGCGTGTGTGTATACCTGCGCAGGTTGCCCGGCGAGCGACAGCGGCAGCGGCGGCGGAACACCCGCCGCCCGGTGGGGGAGTACCGAGCGTAGCGGTCGTGGTGTGTATGCACACGCGAAAACATTCCTCTACAACTGCTACGCCGCTGTCGCCGCCGCTCGTACCGCACGACGATATAGTATTAATAATAATAATATTATGGTTCGACGGGCCTTTGGCGGGTTCCATCCGACGACAGGTTACCTCCACGGCACCGCGGTACCGCAGCCTCCGTCATTGACTGGAGCAGCCGTAGAACGTTAGGTGAGCGAAATCCACGATTATTATTATTATTATTGTAAATTTTGTTGTTTTCGTAACGATTTCGCGACGCGGCCAAACCGGTTGGTCGGCGGCGGCTTCGGTCGGAGCGCGCCAAAAGCGTCGGTTCCCGCCAGCAGCAGCCGTCGTCGGCTCGGCAGTCGGCACTCGGCCGCGCGCGACTTCCGACCGCCATCGACCATATACGATTTTTGTGTGCCTACCTGAACACGCGTGATACGATCATCGGTTGTTTGATCATAACATCATCGGACTATTACAGTGATATTTAATTGGATTGCAGTCGTAGTCGTTGCCATGGCGGGCTTGTCGCTAAGGAAGCCGTGCGGCGAGAAGGAGTGCCCCGAGTACCACATGTGCCAGGCCCACGATCTCCAGTGCTACCCGTGCCATTCGTACTGCAACGAGACTTCGCACAATTTCGACGTCAAAATATGCCAACAACAGTGTCAAGGTATATAATATTATTTTCTATATGTATAGCCCGAGGGTTTGTGCTCGTTTATTAGACCGACGTGTTTTTTTTTTTTTTACGATTTCTCAGAGCTACTCGGTATTCACTTTAAAAGCTGTACCGCTGCTTTCCCTTCCGATCTGCAATTTTCGAACTGATACGTATTATAATATCACGTAGATAGCACGCGCGCGTTTCTGACCATATTATACGATAGACGATAGTATACATTTTACGCTCCATATACCCGTTATATATCCACCGTTATAGTGGAACACTGAACATTATATTTACTTTATATCCTATTCGTTTAACCGCGGACTTTTAGTGCATATATTGTTACACACAAAAACAAATAATTATTATTATATCTGCTGTATTATAATATAATCTTACACTGGCCGCGTTATGTTGTAGTGTTATTACACTTATTATTATTTTAATATATTATCGTAATAATAATTATTCGCTCGAAAACCGCAGCAGTCGTTTTTGCGGGCGAGGTCAACCGCCGAACGTCGCGTCCTTATTCTCGGAGAAGGAACAAATTAAAAACCCACTCGCGACGAATAAGACGATGGCGCGCGCGAGGGGAGGACCTTATTTCTTTCGCAGTACCGACTTTCTACTCTGGGACATCGTCTAACATAATAACATTCGCCGTATTTAACCGCACGCGTGTGAAACATTACTTTACAATTACACCTACCTATCGTTTCTGCGAATATTCATTAGTCCAGAGGCCGAGTGCCGACCCCGTCGATGTCTCTCGCTCGACGCTTTACACACCATCACGACGTTTTATACCCGCGAAGGAAGCGCATAAATAAACCGTCAAGATCGCCAAAAATCGTCGTGTGGCACGTACCTCGGGGCCCCCGGATTACAGTTTATTTATTATAATAACAATATCGTGTTCCGTTTATATACTCCGCGGGATATAAGATTTTTACTTTTTCCCACAATGAATTCGTTCTGCGCACCTTCGCAAAAGTCTCTCAAGTACGAAACAATATTATTGTTACACCGTTCGACTTGTACTGCGGTATATTATTCCGTACACACATGATTTTTATTTTCGATAAGCCGTTTTAGAGTGATACGCGTATACGACGTGGGCACGAGTCGATATTCTGGTCAACAATAACGTGTATAGGGCGCGATGATGATGACGATGTGTACGTGATCGCGGTATAAATAAAAATGAAAAACAACACATTCTTCAAACGATGGTCCGTACACAAGACGGGTTAGGGTTTTTTTTTTTTTACCAACTAGTCGGCCGGCTCGCGTCTTGGCCGGTATCTCTCTGTTATGTAATAATACAATATTCGGACACTGCCGCTGCACTGGTGGAAGACAATAAGCGGCCACGTTCGTTTGATGACTTTAATATTGTTACCTGCGCGGGTATTCGAAAAACGCGAACGATTGCGCGATAATGGCACGCCCGTGATATTGTATAATATATTATAAATAATAACCGAAAAATGTGTAACTCTTGTATTATAATAATAATAATAATACGAGCAAACAAACGAAAACTAGAAATCGCGATCGCTGCTAGTCGGGATTCTGCGCGTAAATCTATGCTCGTATTATATCGTACGAGTGTGTATGACGCAGATCTCGCACTGTCACATATTACAATATAGGTGTATACCTATTGTACTGTGATAATAATAATATTATTATATATATATTTAGTAGCGAAGCGAAATTGGTGGTCGGTGGTCCCGCTTTGTTGTAGCGTGTTTTTTTTTTTTGTTTTTTTTCTCCGCATGTCCTTGGAATACGATTCGAGGGGAACAATCCCGAAAAGAATTCGGTACCTATACGCTCTGCAGCATTGTTATTTTCGTTGTCTGTAAGGTAATAAATAATGATTTATGATACCTGCCGCCGTATATACAATGTCCAGGTCCTTATACAGTTACACTCGATCATCGAATGTCCCCTAAACAGTATGTACATATATTATAATAATAAAAAGTGGGTATGTATGGGTAGCGATGCAACATCGAAAAAACGCGCGCTCGTATCTCCAAAACTCTGGTATAGGATACCGAGGTAACCGATGATCGCCGCGGCCGTGCAGGAATTAATTTAATACGATTGCGACCGCGGTCGAAAAATTCAACGCGTTTTTCGTCTTTGAAGTCTCCGCCTGTTACGTTGAATCCATAAAAATATGTAGTCATGTAGACGGGAGATTTTCGGTGCTCAGATTATTAATTTTCTTTTTCATCACCTCCCCCGATCGTGGCCAATGCGCTATTATGTCTGTAATTTATCGTCCGTTCTGATTTCCATCGGGTATTTTTTTTCTCCTATTTATTTTGGGCGACATTCAATTTTTATTAATACCTAATAATATAATATATTAATATATCTGCATAACACGACTGCAGCTCAAGTAAAACTAATTTTTGTCAATATTGTAACTGTACTCCTATTTTATGCGCCATTTATTTATTTGGGTTATAACGCATATGATTTGAAAAACATTGCAGTCTTTTATACTTTCGTGCATTATGCTTCTATATATTATGTCGTGTGTGTGTGTACGTAATATGACTTATATTTTATGGAATACTCATATATATATATAAATATAACATGGCCATTAGCTAAGGCACCACTTGCACACACTTGCCCCAAAACACATTCACAATAATGATCGAAGGTGTGTATTTTTTTGCCACTATATGGTTTTTAAGTGTATTTCGTCTATAATATATGTGATACATACATAGTAACGCGTTTTATAAAAGGTGATAAAATATATTTCATCGTGGACTCCTCCGTTAGAGTTCGTACAAAACATTTTATGGAAATCTGCAGTGAAAATAAACTAAAAGAATAAAAGAATAAATTGTTCAATATTTATTTAATTAATAACGCCCAATAGGTATAGAGAGTATACAGATTAAATTTTAAATATTTTATAAGTACGACTGTACACAAATTAAGTAAATAACTGTTTAAAAAAATTAATGTTATTAAAGAAGAATGAAAATTATTCAATTGACTATTGCAATAAGTTAAAATACAGTTTATTGGGCTATTTAGGACCACATATTGTTTAAACATTTGACTGTGTAGAAAGCATTATAAATTGGTACGTGTGTGCACAGGTGCAATACGAAAATGTATTAATCTTATACAATAATTCGGGACACGACACACTACTAACTTGAAATATATGAAACATTTTTTTGAAACTAAATACAAATAAAGAATTCTTGTCATCGAGAGAAACTAATAAGCAATTTACAATACGAGAATAAAGAGAAATTGCTGTAGCATGCACTGAAAAAATGTAATAGGTACTACCTATATTCATTTTAATTATAAAATTGAAATAATTTTTTTTAAGGTTTTCAGTATTTGAATATGCATATTTTGTACTATTCTATGTACGCTTTTTAAATATGGTGTACCTACGTCCGTTGTACGTCATGCAATATTTTTCACTCCGATTCTTCGAACCGTGAACTCACAACTATATAATTGTTTTCGGATGTTCGTGATAATTTGCACAATGAACTCAAAATATACAGCTTTAGATGACATAAAGAATTAATTCATTATATTATGCATTGCCATAAAACAAAACAATAAGTTTCATAAATTATTATAAAATATACATTATTTTATACTTTTAAACAAAATCAAAGGTAATTTTTATTTTGCAGCGTAACAACAAATATAAATATCTTGTTTTATAATCAATATATTATATATTTTTTTTAACCTTCCAACAAATAACTTACAAGTTTTAATTTTGTACACAATTCGTAATAATATCTAAAATTATCACCACAATTTATTATCTATATGACTATATAATAATATTAAATGTACCTATATAATATATACGAGGTAGCCCCTACGGCCCCACCCGAGGTAAATTCTTAAATACGCTACTTGTTACACTTACTTGTAAATTATTACATGTAACATGACTCGAATAAAAAATAATACTAATAGATAATATGAGGCAAAAAATATAACCTATGTGCTAATGGAATGAAATTAAAACTATGTAGGTAGGTTAGGTTAGGCACATGCGTAAGGAAACTAGATATTATTTTTATTTCTAGTACCTATAATACTCGCATAATATAATATCAGTTATAATATCGCAACAATATCAGCTTAACTATTCAGCTGTATACCTAGTAAGAAAAGAATTTGAACGTTTCTCGAAATCCGCTGTGGATAAAAAAAAATATATTATATTTATCGTTTATTTGTGATGACGAAACGTGTTTTATCCTTTATGAATAATGATAATGTATTATCGGCGGTAGAAAACATGTAATTTTCGTGTCATTTTACTATATCAGATCGACAACAATTTTATGATGTCGGACTGGCCAAATCGTATATTTTGTCCAAATATTGAGATATAGGTATTTTATTATAATAATCTTAATTTATTATTGCGCGACTGCGTCGATCAAACATTTTGTCAACTTTCACATAACCTGCAAGTATATTCCGCTATTCTTCTCTAAATGGTTTTGTCGTCTAAATTATTTAGTCACAACACGTGTACAGCTGCACCGTTGTATTGTATAATATTGTAGATAGTTTTTACAAGTTGAGAATCATTGTGTCCGAAATTATAAAAAAATGTTTTATACAGCTCATGCGGTATAGTCATAGAGGTTCTCACACGTCATGGTATAACACATTTCACAGGACGTGCACAAGCTAAATATATGAATTTGAAACTTGATAGGACCCGTTGGGGATGATAATTGTTATAGGAGTATTACCACCAAATTTCGAAAAAGCAATATCATCGTTATATAAAAATAAATAAATATTTACGATTGTTAATATTTAAAAGGACTAACCGGAATCATAGATATCACACATTTACTCGCGTTTCGTAAAATTTCGCAGATCGGGCGGTGCGCGGGCATGTCTGACATATCCAGACACCATAATTTATCTGGCGCATAAGATTCCGTGTTTTTAGTTTGTTTAGACGATTTCAAAAGAAAATAACCCACCCCGTTTGGGGTTAGGTTAAAAGCTAAATCCCCCGCCTCTTGTGACCTGATTCCCCCATAATGCCGTCTTCCTATATATACCTAGTGCTGCAGGACGTGACTGTTGTGTACAGCTATTCAGGCTGCCTGTGACTCGTTGTCGTACGACTGTAATATTATATCATGCCCGTACAGCTGCAGGTAGTTGACCCATACCTGTACGAAATAGTTGACGTATTATATTATGTTAACCTTATACATTGGATATCCGAAGCGATGAAGTCGTAGTCCTATGTATAGGGAAATCAATCGGGCCGACCGTTCGGCAAGTCGTGCTGCTGTATATTATACACATATCGTATATTATAATGTGCTGGAGGGAGGGTGTTGCCGGGGCAACAATAAGCTCTAAATCGGCCAAACAAACGCAAGCACATATTACTATTATAGGTACAAAAACAGTAGAATATTCACCCAGAAGTCTGAAATGTCTTTTGTGCGGTCTTAGGTCTTACCATAGTTTAGTTTTTTTAAATTTATTTTTTATATACCTGCAGCTTACCCTTACACCTGTACCGTCGTCGCCGAACGTGCTTTATCAAATTCATTTTATCGTCTGTAGGTATATAATATAATATATATGTATATATATATTTAATATTATGTTTTAAGTACGTGTTTTTTTTTCCACTCCGCGTCTGAGCACGTTGTTAACTCGACCGTATACGTCACACACATTATATTATATATTATGTAGGTATACCGCACGTATGGTATAACTACTGCTGTGTACGCCACCTCTGTATTATAGAGCACCATCATTCGTCCTAAAACATAATATTATTATATTATGTGATATACGAGTGTATAGGCTAACGTTGATAATTACCGCGTGTGTACCAAAAGAGGCCATCGTATCAGACGAGTGACGACTGATGACTTACCGATATAGGTACTATTATTATAGTATTTGTCATTACACACGACGCGTAAATTACTATCATAAAATTATTATGTTGGATTTTGGGCGGGCAGATGGTATAATATAATGCTGGTCACGGCGAAATCTGACACCCGGAATGCGCAAGTACCCGCGGTGCAGAGGACATGTCCAATAATAATAATAATAATTGTAAATTCTGCAAGATAATTTAATTTTTCTTATATTACGACGTCTCTATCATTACGACACGGTCGTCTGTCCCGGGAGGGGGTAAATAGGCGCGTAAAATGAAATACTTTGTTTTGAATATAGGACGACTGCTCAGACGATGATTCGCAGTCGTCCGTATATAAATGTGATATTTTGTTCGACAGACACGACCGCATATTAATTTATCGTTTTTGAATTTTTTTTTTCGTGCAGATTACATACACGACTATGTGAAGCATTACGTCAAGGATAGTAACATCCAAGGTGAGCGACTGACTGCCCGTACAGTTATACATTTTTTAATAAACGTATAGTTACAATGTAGTGCTGTAGGCCGTTTTCAAAAATTATAATTAATAACAAAATGCAAATTCGTTCCGTGTGCGCAGATGTGCTACAAGAGTTGGAGACCCTGAAAACGTTGATAATTTGGCTGACGCTGTTGGTGGTCGTCGCGATCGTCTTGATGTCCGTCATGTTGGCGTTCGTATGGAAACGCGAGAGGAAGATACCGAAGCTCAAGAACGGAGGGAAGGATTCGTATTTCAAAAAAAAATTGGCTTTCTTAAAGGTAAAAACACAATACAATATAATTTATTACGTAGGTATACACGGTTTACAATAGAGGTACCTACCATGAAAAGTATAACCGAAAAATAATAAAATAAACGTGTAGGTAGATATACTACAGGTATATATTAGGTATACGGAGAAGTGAGAATACCTACGTGATGAAGTAGAAAAAAACCTCTTTTTGTATAATATATTGTCTCCCATTTTTTTTCCTCTGAAATTATTATACCAACACGCTCGAGGAGGGTGTGACGTGTCGTTATTATTCTATATTTCTCCGCACAGCATAATAATATAATATGAATGTTTTTCATTCCGTCCGGTGCAGGTAAATACTTACAAAATAGTACGTGTTTCTCCGCTGGGAGACGTGACGTTCGCATCATTATACTCGCAGAGGAGGCATGTATCGTTGTAATTATACATCCATTCGAACCTAAACGTATTATATTGTATTGTGAAGTATCACGAAGTGCATGCAGCAGGTGCAGTTATGATGTGTTGCAGTTATCGCGTTTTTATGGTATTTTGTAACGCATATCGGAATTCCGTGTAATATGCCTCCGTAGGTAGCTGCTTCCGTTCCTCTACATCGGAATGGGACTATAATATATATTATATGAGACTTGTCCCGATAATGGATGGTCGTTAAATTTCAATTATTGTCGTTTCGCGGCGTATGTTTTTTTTTAATGCGTTTACCGATCGAAGAAAAATGAAACTTCTCGAAAAATAATATTACAATATAACGTTGGATATATTCCAGTTTTGCCTTGAGGCGAATGTTGCACCACAGCGGCAATGTCGTCGACGACAATAACAGCGAAAACAATATACGAACAATAATGCCATCAAAACCGTGCGCGTATACGAATAAAATAATAATATAATATTATTAATAACGATTACAAGGTTTCATGCGTTTCAATGCGGGAACACGATATTAGTCATATTGTAATTTACTATCGGAAATCATTATAAAATGTCATGTTCACACATGACACGTGAAAGGTATACAGAGGGACGCGATCGGGAATGTAATAGATTTTTAATGTCAACAGTAGTTATCAAAAATCACGTCTCATTATGTCTCAATAATTTATAATATTATTTAATATTTATTTCACAGTCGTCAATCGACTCTCCGAAACAGCACCCGAACAGTGTCGTTAAATACATATTATTACACCTAAATTATTATAGTAATATTATAACGACGTCAATACAACGATAACGATGAAAATATCGTCGAACCTATCCCATCCTCGGCCACAATATTTAAATAGTCGAAAATAGTTTCAACAACTATTTAGGAAACGTCGTTATACAATATATTCTACAACATAATACTGTGTGTCCGATGTATAATAATGTGTTTCACTTAAATAATGATATATTATTGTATTGATGCTCTCGTGTCGCGGGATGTTTACTGTTATTATTGAGTTGTGTTTGCAATAAATATGTCGTTCCGATGAAAAAAAAAAGCCGATGTAACGCATAATATTTACACAGTGCGTGTGTATAATATATAATAATAATAATATTTCGAAACTCGTGCAGTTGTAATGTTGTATAGGTATGGGAATATAAAATATAAGTCGTTAATAATTATTATGTATGTCATACGCATGTGTAATGTGTAGGCGGTTTTTTTGCCAGTCTGCGAAATATTTGGACGTAGAAATTATTTTTATTGATATAGTTCAGTTGGGATGAAAAAAAAACTATACTGATCGTGTCATCGCCTCGCGCGTACAATTAAATTTCATTAAATATATATGATATTGTATTATACATATTATATTGAAGCTCTCCCTCGATAAACAGCAGCGCTACAAATAATATTTGCCTTTCTCAGCATATATAGTTTTCACCCAATCATTCGATTCTACAACTGATTCACACGCGCCCGAGTATAAATGCATTAAAGTTATCTTACAAATGATTTGGATTAATATTAACACGAGCTCTCGAGCAATATGCACTGATTTCCATAAGGCGTCTGGCCATATATGCATGTGTGGGCAAGGGTGTAGCAGAATATCAGTGTTGTGCATTATCTAGATAATTTTATCTAGATAAGTTATCTAGATAAAAATATTTATCTTTTTATCTTATCTAGATAAAATAAATATACACTATCTTTTTATCTTATCTAGATAAATAAAATAGTTATCTGAGAAAAATTATCTAGATAATTTTTTTTTGTGAGAAATAAATTTTCTAAGTTTGTTTTGCTATTTTTATTCGATTTTATTTTCTAGTTATAATAATTGTAAATATTTACACGTCGACTATTTTGAAAAATTTAACTATTTTGTTAATTATTAACATGATAATTTTTATTCAGTTATTGTTTAGTTATCATTTTGAATTTTAATATAAGGTATTATTAACTGATTAATGATTATAAATAAAATACTTTTAAAAAGAAAAAGTTTTACTATATAGTGATTATGTTTTGTTTTTATAAATTATAGTTAGGTATTAAGTAATAAACAAAAAAAAGCAGATTTTACTTATTTTGTGTCTCCAATAGTAAAATAAATCATAATCTTATACTTTATTATTATTATTTTTTTAATTCAAAGGCTTTGATTACAGTGATTATTAGCCTAAGTTTGCATCCTAAATGTACTTAGAAAATATTAGAGAAAAGTGCAAATAATAGAAAAAAGAGAACAAACTTTATATTATTTCATTTATAACGAAATTGCCATTTTACAAATGCAAGCTTTAAATTATGTAAGTTTTTTTCAATTATCTGTTTTTTATCTAGATAAATGTGGTTATCTTTTATCTATTATCTAGATAAATATTTTAAGTATTATCTATTATCTTATCTAGATAAATATTCAATGAATTATCTGTTATCTTATCTAGATAATTTTTTAGTTATCTTTGCACAACACTGCAGAATATAGGTGCACGTGCTGCACCTGCGACATTTTTTTGGGCCGTGGCGGTGCGAGCTAGTCGACCGGCTGGGAAAATGCATTATTATATTCACAATATAAATAGATGATTTCAACATGATAAATGATACTCGACCAAGCTATAATACAATGTAGGTTTGTTATATGGAGTGGAAAACCTTTAGCCATACAAATCTCCAATATTTTAGATATATAATTTATATAATCTCTCGTCTTGTTATATGCCACAAGCTTTGAAATAATATTTTAAACTGAGAAATATGGGTACCTACAGGCACGTATACAGGGGGATTTGGGGGTTCCCCCCCCCCCTAAAAATCGATAGTTGTGTAATTTATTTATATATATATATATATATATAGATTATGAATCCCCCCGAAATCTTCTATGACCCCCCCCCCCCCCAATTTTTGTTTCGTGTACGTGATTGGGTATACCTTCATTTAAATACTATTTATTTTTTCATCAATAATTATTATCCCAGCTATGTACTCTGGTATATTCTAAAGGCCGTTTGTCTGTTTGTCTTGCGCAGTTCAGGAACAACACGGTTAACACGGTGAGCGAGACGGTGGACAACAAACCATGGACGGTGGCGGCGGCGGCGACGTCTATGATGGCCGCGCACACGACGACGGACGCCCCGAAGACGTCGTCCGCAAGCTCGTCGTCCGGCCACCGGACCAGCCGCACGACCGTCTCGTCGTCGTCCACGTCGTCGACCGACAAGCTGCCCTGCGAGGACGCCACGCTCGTGACACAGGAGTTCACCGGCTACGACAACCTGGGGCTGTGCAAAGTGTCGCCCGTGCTGAGCAAACCGACGGCCACGGCCACGATGAAGATGTACGGCGCGACCGACGTGGACCTGCTCCACCGGTACTCCCCCGTAGCCCCGGCCCGCAGCTCCGGCCTACCGCAAGTCACCGTCGTCGCCGATACGATGACGCCGTCGGATTGGGAAATGTTCGACGGAACGACGGCCACATGATGGTCGAAGAAACGAAATGCCGCGGGGTACAACACCCCCGTGCCACCGATAATATTATAATATACCAGCCAAGGTTTGTAGACAATAATATTATCTTTTAAATATTATTATCTACCGTCCTTGACTTCCGGCCATGTTTTTGTTGTTGCTGGTTGTGTTACACCGTGTCCCACGTAAACGCGACGGGTGCCAACGATTTCTATTCGAAATGCGATGAAATACAAGCCCGTCACGTTCACATTCGTCGCGTTTACGTGTCGGGCACGGCGTCATTCCGCCACGCGTACGATATTTCGGCGGTGTAAGGTTCAGCGGAAACTCATCGAAGAAACGTGACCCATATACATCGCAGGACTTGATCATATTTAGAGACTTCATTGGATTTCGCTCACATAAATGCATTTTTTTTTTTTTTTTTTAGAGAGAGAGAGACAGTGAGAAAGATGTAGCGTTTAGACCTCTGCTTAGCGGTGTGAGAGACTCCAAAAATCGATAGGGTAGTAATTTTGAAAATCTCGTTTTTGTGTACAATATTTTTATATCGATACAAAGTTTTGGCGTAATCAGCTCACACGCGCACATAATGTGTATAACGCGTTAATTGTAGTTTTTTCGTGTTTATTATCATTCGTTCAACTGTTATGTTATTATGTTGTTTTTTTTTTTAAACGAACTGCGCACAGTATTATCGACGACGCGCGTATCGCGGTCCAAGTACTTATATTATAAATGTTCCCGTTGCCGTTAGTTTTTTTTTTTTCAAACTTTCTTCCTTCAATAATACGTATAGGAAGTAGATATAAGTATTATATTTTGTAACCATATATACCATATTATTATGTTATGACTTTGTTGTAGATACTTAGGAGTTAGGGTATACAGGTAGATAGATAAATGATATTATAATAATGTAAAACGCGCGTGGTAAGCGCGTTAGCGATTAGTGTATAAGTTAGTTTTAGCGTGCTATGAGGAGGATGAAATAAACCTTTGATCAGTGAACCCCGTCCAATAAACTTTACAGTTTTTAGATAACTTTACGCCGCGCTCGTCCACGTCTATATACGTATTTATATGTATATGGACGCACTGTCGGCGTAAAGTTGTAGTTTGTCGTCAAACGCATTTCGTTTGACGTTGTACATAAATAACTCTTATAAACGTTTTTTTATGATATAAAAAAATCATTTTTTTTTTTTTTAAATATTATGTTTAATAATACCTACATTTCGTGTTGTACAGTAGAATATAATATACATTATGAAATAGAACCTTTGAGTATAATAATTAATAGGGGGGGGGGAGTGGCCGAGTGGCAGACAACAGCTGTCTGATCGCCCAATCGGCGGGCATGGCAGAAACCTACGGGCGCCCAAACGGAAAATCTGGCAAATATAGGCCCTCGGGGGCTACTCCTGCCCATTTAGCGAAAAAAAAAAATAAATAATAAATATATTGCAAGTATATGCAACCTAAATGTATATTTTACGTTACATTAATATACTCAACGGTAGAGCGTTTAATGTTGTTTAAACTTTGCGAGACTTTGAATAATATATTATATTATGTATAATTTTAGTTTCCACAGCACAGATGAGCGTTGTTGAAATTTGTGTATTTATAATATCATAGATATGCATTACCTGTATTAGTATTACAATACATATTATAGTGGTTAAGTTGATATTTTATCGTAGGCACGTACTATATCGTTTAAAACCGAGACAATCATATCATATTATACTTAAGTAGAGATATATTATTGTTAGGCGTGGATTATTATCTGTTGTAGGTTAACCTAGATAGATACTCGTATCTCGTATAATATATTTGAGTAATGTTATACCGTAGAAACAAACTTGATTAGAATATATTATAAATATAATGTTTGTAAAAAAACATGTTCAACACATTATTTATTATTATAGAATATATGTTTAACTTTGTTGTGGATGTACAACGGTTTGCGGTTGTCGTGCAAAGTGTATCGAAAAGCAATAATTACATTTAAGCATATTCTGTAAGTACGTGTATGACGTATTTTTTTTTAAAATTTTTTTTTCTCCTTGCGGCACCCGAGTCGGTGTCTATTTTTACATGTCTCATTATATTACCATATAAGTGTATCGTTGTATTACGACAGAACAATCTGTTCCTATTTATTTCATTTTTGTACGAAAAAAATTATCACGTGATGAGAAAAAAATTATATTATGTTGCATATTTATAAATACGTTTTTTTTTTTTTTTAATAATTATTTTTATTTACTCCACTATTTATTTTATTCGACTCTGCCGTCGGGAATGTCTGAATTTGCAGTATTTTATCCAAGGAAAACGCCGTGAAAAGGAACCGCAAACAAATTACTTTATTTTCAAAAACCCCAAACTGCTGTCATTATAGTGTTTATAAGTATTACACCACATATTTATAGCTACGTAGGTACCAATCAAAAAAAATGATTAATCATAAACAAATGTCGAGCAACAAATAGACGACAACCAGGCGATCTAGAATATACTCTAAAAAAAAACCACCCCAGTCTGTAATTTGGACACTTATTTTGAAATCAAACATTCAAATCTTAAGGCTTTTTCATCTCTGTTTGGTTCAGATGTATACAGTTAATGCCCAAGTAGTCCAGCGTTCACGTTTTTATACCATAGCTGCTATAGTTTGCTACCTATATTGAGTATATTATTATTTATTAAATTATATACTTATAATTATTTTTATTATTTACTTATGTGATGTACAGTATGTACCACATCAGTGGCGTGGCAGACTTGAAATTTTTGAGTGGCTAGTCTTACATCTCACCCACCTTGCAGCACCAATAACCCGATAAAGGCGCATTCCCTGTCGTATTTGTAACTGCCCGTCGTAGTTATTACTAAAATCCAAAAGCTTATACTAAACCAACCCTCAAGAAAATCAGAGGTGTCCCCCTCTCAGTTAGCCCCTTGTACCACTGTGCCAGATTATCACTAATAATAATCATATGCATGCGCAGACTCTTGGTTCCGGGGGTACACATTAAAAATTACAGCCCACAAGAATTTTGAAAGCCTTTAGGTACAGGCAAATTTTTTTGAATAAAAATGAAAAATGTATATATTATTATATAAAAACACAACTATTATTAATTTATATTTGGATTTTTCAATTTTAATTTAAACTAGCCAATCCATTGGGGTCTTTTTTAATAATTAGGGCCTGGGGTCCACCCACTTATCAGACGGCAGGTTTGGGGGTATCCAGGCATTCTGCACGTCCTGTGCCCATACCTATGCCTATAATAATAATTACAATACACCAATAAAATGTCTGACATATAGCTTATCATCATAGACGCTGGAGTGCCATGGCGATACAGTACTTAAGGAGATGCTGAGCAGCCCAAGCTGTGATGCAATAATTAGAGTAGTAAATAGTAAGTATACAAAATTATACTTCTGCAGCCTCTTAAAGCAAAGTCAAACAACATAATATGTTCAATGCTCGTATATCATATTATTTTATTCAGTTAAAACTTTCGAGTATGAATCTATTTCTTTAAGAGATATACAATGATAAATCATATGAAATTGGTTTTGAAAATGTATCTGTAGTTTTCCAAAATTTGTTTTATATAAAATGCTAATAGATTTTTCTGTTTTAAGTATAAACAGAAACACGTTGAAGATGAACAAATTTAAATTTACTCTTGGCAAGCACATTGATCATCAAATTTCACTGTTGTTATGTTAGATTGTTCCTAATCTTCTGTTATACTTTTGTCGTTTCAGATTTAATTAAACTGCAGAAGAAACTAAATAAACTCAACAATACAACTTGCAATATAAAAAAATTAAAAGTGACCTATATAATAATTAATAAATATATTTTTATTTAAAACTTAAACCAATAACATTATACTAAAACAACTCAAGTAAAATATAAAGTCAACATTTTGTGTAGGTAGGTATAACAATTCAAATTTGTACAAAAATAAGTAATTTGACGGCATTATTGCAAATATTAAGTATTGCCGAATTGCATGAACAATCACTTAACATTTAACGAATTAATAGTGATCTGATAGTCCCTTAAACATGATTTGGTAGCACATGATTGGTCCATTAAATTCTATTTAACCATTAAACCAATAATTTTTCATGCAACCCGGCATTAGACTTTTTTTGATCGGGATACATTTTATTTTGGTGGAATAGGTGTATCACAATTTCCATGATATAAATGCACTTTCTCTGTACACCTTGCAAATGAATCAAATGTATCTGCATAACCGTGTAGCTTCCACCATGTGCATAGTTGCCGATTCCATCCACATGATAAACGGTAAATTAACTCTGGGTGTTCATAACTTACCAGAGTGTACCAGTCTTGATCGCCCAAATGTCCCTTGAAATTAAAACGACCATCATAAATCAATAATTTACCTAAGACCAAATATGAGAGATGTGTATGCTTACTTTGAATAGATACTTTTGAACAACACTAGAAATCCATTCAGGACTGATAAGTCTATTATATTCAGCGCTTTTTCTTATTCGCTCCAAATATGACAATAAAACGCCACTGTTCAGGCCATTTAAATTTGTTTGTGGCTGAGTGTTGTACTTATCACCTCTATAGTTTCTCCATTTCCACAGAATATGATGGTAGACAGGGGAAAGTTCTGGGGCCAAACCAAATAGTTGTGTGTTGGTAAAACTATAATAACAATGATATACTTTATTTTCAGTATTTTTGAAAGCATTTCTAGTTTTGTTTACTTGTCAAACACATTGTAAAGGTCACAAATGGTGGATTGAAATGCTGTGTCAACATCAACCACAATAGCTTTATCCAAAGAATTAGGGGCAACTAGATGAAGTGCTGGTGATAGGTAGAAAACATCATCGCTGTAGTAAGATCCTTTTGACGATTGAAAGAATCGTTTCAATGGTTCGATTTTACTCTCGACTATTTTCAGCACATCTTGAAAATCATAATGAACTAGCTGTAAATCATCGTACACACACAAATTAATAGGATTTCCAATGAAAACGACATTTCAAGTTTATATTTACCGTCAGCAGTGTCTCTTTGTACTGTTTGCTAAATTCGTATATTACACTATCCACTGTCGGACGGCTGGCAT
Source organism: Metopolophium dirhodum (assembly GCF_019925205.1). Taxonomy (NCBI): domain Eukaryota; kingdom Metazoa; phylum Arthropoda; class Insecta; order Hemiptera; family Aphididae; genus Metopolophium; species Metopolophium dirhodum. The sequence continues at coordinate 4,148,227 of NC_083562.1, forward strand.
TGTCTGTTATTACATTTAATTCAAAAATGGCACGGCACTTGCCACGATGACTGATTAGAGACTTGAAGAACTTACGAAACTTTGTCAACAAGTGGCCGCGATCGATTTTTGTCACCGATATCCATATGCTAACCTTCGACTCGGTCTTGTTATCCGGCGGTGCGGTCGCCACACGGCTCGAAGACAATATTTTCGATTTTATATTAATCGCAGTCTTTGGGTTGGAGTACAGAATCACTAGTATCGTGAATATCGTTATAGCTATAATGAACTTGGCATAGATGCGCATTAATACCAAAGGTGCATTGCAATTTCCAATATCAGTGGTAATAGCGACGAGTCGTCGTCACTCGAGTCAACCAGAAGTTGTTCAGCTTACCGTGAATCGAAATTCGAAGGATCGTAGGAACAAGTTTAAAATGTACGTAACAAGCGACAGCACCTATAACGCAGCATTACATACAAGACTTACGATTTTGAATTTACTATTTATTATTTACACTTTACAGCGTATTATCATTATTATCAAATTATCATCCATCAACTACATCCAAACTCCAAAGTTCAAAAATCAGCTGCTGCCGAAGTAGGGATCCCAGCGTTGCCAACCTCATTTGGCTAGAGTTCACAAAAAGTTCTGCGCATCGGGATTCGCGGGTCCTGACCAGTTACCACTACCGCGGCATTCCCAGTTCGTACTTTTGTGCGTTTGTTCTCGAAATGGGTCATGAAATACCACACAGACTTCTGTAATGTATTATTGTGTATTACGGCGTATAGAAGTCTGTGCGAAGTACGACTTACGGTACCTGAATCATCGCAGGTTTGAGAATATGAAAATTAATAATATTATTTTGAACTATGTCACAGGTCAAAATATAACTTGAGACAAAACAAATATTACCACAACACTCGCTCATATAGATTGCCGTTTGTCGATGAATATCTATCCGATACGGGCACCGGAATAGAAATTAGAAACATTAATGCACCACCGGCCATGGCTAAATATAATATATTCGGCCATCCATTAATGAACAATCGAATTGGAAGAACTACAGATATCATTCGTCGAGATATTTGTCAATAGAATAATAATATTAAACGTCTCGAGTATTTTTTTACATCGATATTAAAACCATTTATGGGTAATATTATAATATTGTTCATCGATATTACAGTACCCGCGTAAGACCAGCAAAGACTGCTTTCGAGTTCACACTTGAGTTTAACAATCATTTTGTATTAAATGCAGAAAAAAATAAAAACGGGTTATTGTCAACACGAAAATGTGTTGCAAACACAAACAAACGAAAACAATTGGAACTGTAATTATTGGGCAAGCCGTTTAAGTCGAAGCCAGCACATTTATATTGTGACTGAACAATGTATCAATATTTATTATTGTGTCTTTTTTTTTAATAATAACTGCCTTTATTATTTATATGGGTAACAAATAATGTTTAGAAAAAACTTCGACGTTCAATGTGTGTTTGAGTCTAAAGGCGGCGCATTTATGATAGTGTACGGTGAAAAATTCTGAAACCTCTCCTAACGGACACCTCCCAATAATGGGCGTTTTCTTGGGAACCAACTACAAACTTTCTACAATTTAAACCATCTGAATAGCGGACACTTACAAATAACAGACAAAATTTCAGGGACCGAGTGTTCGGGATTTAGAGGTTTCACTGTACTTCAAAACTCAAGTGCATTTTATTTTCTGTAACAAAATGTTTCAAATAAATACATTTTTTTTGGTATAGGATCAAATAATGCTGAACAATGATCATTTAAGCTGTTTGATTGAAAATAGTGTTAAAATACTTAACTGTAAAAACCGTAAAAGAAATATTGGATAAAATATATTTGTTTTATTGACATTCAAATTATGTTCATGTTTTTTTTTGTTTCACAAACACTCATTACATACATATAATTTATTTTACATATTATCTAAATACAGAAAATAATATATTATTAGTCTTAATATAACATAAAAAGTTGACAAGTGTCACAAACACCAGGGACGAACTGCTGGGGGGTTGTGAAACAACTATTTTGGTATTTTGCATCATATTAAACTATTGATTGAGATTTGTAAATTGGTCCGATATTTAAAAATTGACAATTCTAAATCTAGTTGGAAATTTTAAAGACTACACCTCTCCTCCTATTTTAAAATCGTCCCAGACTAAAAAAAGTCTTATAAGTTTTAATAATTTATAATTAAAAATAAAATTATTAAAACATTAAAGTAAAATATAGCTTTGCTTATTCAGTTCATTCATTTCTGCATACCAAACCAAGTTTGGTTATTCTACATATTGATTATAAACATTTTATTTACAATTGGCAAAACCAACTCTGTTGTTTTCTAGATCAAATTCGGTGTAATAGCGACCGATGAAGACATCTCCCAATATCCACAATGGACCATTTGGAGGAGGAATATCAATACCCATAAAACCAGATAGGCAAATGGTTTTTCCGAATTGAGACACCTTGAATACAAAAAACAAGTATTTCAGAAAAATTAATAATTAGAAAATAACAAATTTTATTTAAAAAAAAACATTAAAAGAGAAAAAAATAAGCACACCTTCAGTATGTAGTCTTTTCCTTCAAGCTTAAATGTTGTGCTACCAATTACAAATGATATCACAGGCAAATTATCAATTTGATCGCATGAAATCTATAACAATCATTCATTATTAGTTTTTGGTCCAATAAATAACTAAACAGTTAACCTTACAATATATTCTCCTCCTGGTATGGCAGTTCCACCAAGAAGCTCATTAATTTGTTTAATATTATCAACGGGTCCAGCAATCAAACTGGTGCCAGTATCAGCAATTGCTTGAAGGGCTCCACTCACAATTGATGTATTTCCAACAATAACTCTTTAAAAATAAATAATTTAAAGAATTAATGAACTAACCTAACACTAATTATACATTAAAGGAAAAATGCAATACTTTAGCTTATAAAAACTTGAATGAATATTAATTTGTAAAAACTTTAATTAATAATATTTATTATAGACTATAAGAAATAATAAATGTTGATAAAAATATTTTTTTGTTACAAATTTATTAATAGTTATGTAAAAATGTAAACATACTCATCTAGACCAAACTGCCAATAACCATGTCTGGTAACAGGAACATAAGTAAAGGGTCCAGTATACTTTTCAGGGTCGGATCCACCAAATATTATTTCACCACCTGGAGTGCTGGAGGGATCTCTAAATTAATATATATAGAAAATTAATAATTAATTAGTTTGAATAATGTTAATTCCTAAATTTTCAAGTAATGCAGAAAACTCTATATATAATTTTAAAAAATGCATTACATCATTACCTATTCAAATAAAATGAGAATATGGCACTTTTTATAATGCCCTGATTAACCATATTGTAGAACGGAGGAACGACTCCATCGACAGCAATTGTGTTGTATCCTAAACCAAGTATTCCATCAAACTTGGCAGCAACAAACGCAAATCCTGGTTCTTGGATTGCTTCAGCAAAAGTTTGATTAATAATTGACGTTCCATCCATCTAAATGGTAATTATTATTGAATTAAGCAATGGAAATACAAAACCAAAATATCATAAAAAAAAATAATTATAATATAAAAATTACTTATTATAAATAAATTGACAATACTTTTACTAAGCAAAATATTTATAACAATTAAAACAAAAACCACAGGTACTAATTAATTCCAAAAACTCTTTACTCATAAGTTATATGATTAATATACTAATAAATTATGGGGACAGCCGAGATTATTTAATATTTTTTTAATATAACTATTAAAGTAGTTTACTTAACTATTAAGTAGTTGAAAATACGCATCTAATTCAAACGCTCAAATTAACCCAACAGTTTTAACTATTTGAATAACTTAATTCACTTCAATCAAATTAGATTATTCAATTGTGTCATCACTACTTACAATAATTTATTTTGAATTTGTATTTTAAATATTAGTACAAATATGACTATTTATGATTATATTTATTTATGTTATACTAACATGACCTTATTTTGTTAAATATATTTAAAGTTTTGTCTATACATACTAATTAGAGTATGGGTACAATTACAATAATTGTGTAATTAAATTTAATCTATTAATGAAACGATTATTATAAATTAAAATCCTTGTCATACTTGCAATTGATATATTACTCTACAACTCTACATTTGTCTTATTTAAATAAAAAAACATGTACTAACAGACATAACATCAGTAGACAAGTAGCCCGATAAACTTCCTGATCCGTAATGAATCGAAAACTCGGTTCCATTCTTTTGATATGTAGTTGATTTGGCCATATCATATTTGTTATGTAACACTGAAAAAAATAAATATATAGCAAAAAAAAAAAACAATAGTATTGACTATCGATAGTAGTGATAAAAAAAATTATAATATATTACTGCATGCTATGTTCAAAACACTACACTGTTTCGATGGCACCCATAGATTTGACGAACCCGTATCAAATACCACATTGAAGGGTTGAGGGGGAGTTCCGATAGCAATTGGTCCATAGTATTGAGCCTGTAAAAAAGGAAAATCAAAATTGAAACAACACATACAGACAGATACGAGGACAATACACACTTACGTCTAAATAGTTGGACAATGGTTCGGCATTGAGCGGATCATAGCGACGTTGAACAAAGCCTAACAGATTGGAAGTCCTCCCTTTGAGCTGATTGCGCACACTGTCAATTTTATGGAGTTTCACCCTGAAAACGACAAAGAACAAAAATGAGTAAATATTTGATTTGTGAATTACCTATCCAAAGTAACACTACTCACCTGAGCAAATCGCCATCGCATTGGACTAATGTGACTGTAATTGTAAATACGGTAGTCAACAGCAGACATAAACGTTTTAATGCACTCATCGTGCACCACACAAGTACACAACGGTCGTGGCAATAAAATACGATTTATAAATTTGGCGACGACGACTGCAGACAACCGCAGTAGTAGAGTGTGTCGAAATCGAAAAGAATGCAAGTCATATGAAACGGTTTAACAGATAAAAAATAATTGTCAATGAAAAACAAACAACAATAATAATGTAATATGTATATGGACTATATACAACTATAATACAAGACGTGTACACAATATTTTAATGCACAACGTTCATAGTCATCCGTTATTATCAACGCCACTGATAATGACTATGAGTAATGACTAATGACGACCGGTGACCGAATGAACTTGTGCGGTGTACAATGTGCATCAGCTGCATCTGCATCTGTATTCTGTTGACCGTCTCAATCATTCATTGCCGACGAATTTGTTTAGATTGACAATTCTGTAACATGTTAATTAATAATTGTTATGATTTTTTAGGAATTATTTATTCGTCAATCACAATCCCCCTCCCCCCCCCCCCCCGGGTGACCAAATTTTGTACACAATACAACATGTATATAATTATATGAATATAATATGTGTATTGTGTATACTGAATGTCTTTAAAAATTGTATATCCCCCCCCTTGAAAAAATACGCTAGATACGCTACTGCTCCAAGCCTCCCCTAATTTTCACCTATGGGTGTAACTCAAAAACTAAAAACCGTAGATATACTTGGAAGTGTCATTAAATGTTTATGATATAACTTTCTGTACACGACAACATTTTTTTAAATATTTTAATACTTTTTGAGTTAATTATAGACATTTGACTTTTCTATTCTTTAGATTCTGAGAGGAGTGATGAATGTATTGATTTTACAATGATGTGTGTTTTTTTTTTTATTCATTTTTTTTTTTTGTGTCTGTCGTCACCTTTTAGGACAGTAAAAATGCTTAGATTTTCTTCAACAGTATCTTTTCTGATAGGAAACTGAATCTAGTTGGTACTTTGAGAGGGGTCAAAAGTAAACATTTTCCAGTAGTTTTCGAAAGCACGGGGAAAAACGAAAGAAAAATTAAGGAAAAACTGGAATTTTTACGCAAGATCGATTTTTGACTAAATCGATTTTGGTTTTTGGTGTAACTCTAAAACAAATGACGGTAGATTCATGACATTTTAACTAAATTATCATATTAACATTTTTTATACACCATGCCGTTTTCAAAATATTTTGACTTATTTTGAGCTGTTTAACGGACATTTTCAGTTTCCATTTTTTTTAGTTTTTTTTTCTATAATTATCAATAAAATGTTATTTGTTGGTTAAAAAGCTTGACAATTTAATAGAAGGCTCCTAATATATTGTTTCAAAGACAGATGAAAAATAATAAAAATCCATTGTCACAATTTTTTTTTTATAAGCATTTAAAGTTGAAATATTGACAAAATACGTAAACTCACAAAAATGTGCAAATTATTTTGAGTTAGAAATTCATAAAAATTTTTCTTTTTTAAAAATCTAAGATTTGAAAATGTAATACAAGATTCCTCATAAAGTTGTCTACCTTCGTCAAAAAAAAAAAAATGTCTACAAGCAAATCAAATTAAATTTTTATGAGCGTATGAAGTTCATATTTTTATAATACTGGATATTCACTCTATTTCTCATGTAGCGATTTTGTTGTTGTGGTGAATCGATCGATACGATCGAATCGATAATATTTTATATTTTATTATATATATATATAAGTATATAGAAATGTGTACACGATGAAAACGAGCTTTTACTTTTTGTTGTCGTCTTCACAGTCTTCGTTTTAGTTTAGTTTAGTCGTGTTTTGTTTTTTTTTTTTCATTTTTACGAGACGTCTTAGCCCCACTGCGAGTTGTGAGCCGCGAAATGATCTCCCCCCTCCTCCCCCAGATGACACTTTTTCTACGAGTGTATACTGCAGGTACACTATATTCTATTTGCCACTGAAAATACTAAACTATCGCTTGACGTGGTTATATATTGTTATGTGAAATTCAACACGTTAACAAAACACGCCTGTAATATCGGTTTTCGTATACGTCAATTATTTCTTATATAGTATATAATAATATACAGAATGATTCACCAAGCATACCTGAGTACCTGACCCCAGATTTGTATTTTTTCTTGAATAAGTAACATATTATAATAACATGTAATATATAAGATATAACTATATAAGTACATATTATAACAAAAACGTCTATTCATGTAAATTACAGCAGCAGAGCATAGCATCATTTGTAAATTTGTAATTATTATTTATAGGTATATAATACAATTTTATAGACATTTTTACATAAACATTCCCGTTGATTAGAGGTTACAAATACTTACGATTATTTGTAATTACTTCTAATTATTAGACCACACTAACTTTAGCTAATATTCTTAGAGGAGAAAAGTGAGCTAGCGGAGGGCACCAGCTAGTAAACGCTACTGCATACTGACGATTACCACAGCGGATCTACGACACGAACGGCGTCTACGGTCTACGTCAACAGGTTGATACCACGTGTTCGGGTACATTATTACATTTTTATTACATTACTAGCTGACCCCGTGCACTTCGTTACCCGTTAAATGTACAAACTGTATATGACTCAAACTTTGTTCAATGCCTCATTTAATATTCGGTGTATACTGTATGATGTTCTAGATTCATCTTAACTTTTCTGTTGCCCGGAATAAAAATTCTTATTCGCAGCAGTATATTATCAGGTAGATCGCGGACCCCGTGCTGTTTGTACGTAAGTGCATGATTTAACTCTAAAGTATCAAAGTTATACCAAGTTTTTATTAAAACCTATGGCAACCATTTATAAACAAAAATGTCCACCGTAAATCTCTAAATCACCGTTTGAGCACATCCACTGGTGGTTGGGCCTAGGGGGATGATTTGAGAATTTAAACCATCCGAGGCGTCACCCAAACGCATACCAAAAAATTCATTCAAATCGGTCCGGTCGTTCTCGAGTTTTAGCGAGACTAACGAACAGCAATTCATTTTTATATATATAGATAGATTACATTGTTATTACATTAATACATTATTACATTTTTATTACGTTATTACATTGTTATTAAATTAATACATTATTACATTATTAAATTATTACCACAGAATATAATTAGGTATACAATATAAGATTATTTCGGTGCAAAAGCAAAGTTAGAAGGTATATAGGTACAGCGAAACGGCACAAACAGGTGGCGAAGAGCTGATGGTGGTACAGTGCATGAAATACGTAAGGCAGACTAACTTGGTACAAACGACAATGGAAGATATGACAAACGGTTTCAGAATCTTGGCCGGACACAATAGTATCAGCGAACATGGGAGTGAGATAACGGTGGGAGGGGAGGGGGCGTTTAAAAACCTTTTTAACTCTATAATCTACATTATTGGTCTATCATGTCAATAGAACCACAGCAACAAAACAATCGCTTGACGAATTTCTTCGTCCGGTGCCAAAACGAACGATGTGGTCTCTGGAGCATCGCCATCTAAATTTGGACACACGGGGATATTCGGCGTAGATACCCACAGCTTACCCTCTAGCGAAATCTCGGAATCAGACGATTCAGGTCTCCGTACATCGCTGGTGAACTGCATAAGCTTTAGATTTGGCATTGATCGCCATCCAATATCTGCAGCTGGTGTCTCGCCATCTAAATTTGGACGCACAAGTATATTCGGCGTGGATACACACAGCCTGCCGCGGCCGTCCATTAAACTCTTTGAATCACGTTGTTCCGAAGATTCCAGTATCCGTATATCGCTGGTGACCGGCCGAAACTTTAGATTTGGCGTTGATCGCCACCCGATCTCCGTCACTTTGGCTGTATCCATTACGGACATGTATGGCATAGATATATATCTTTTATGCACCCGTACATTTTTCAAACACCAGTTTTCAGCCAAAGGTTTCGGTGTATTTTTCCGTAAGTCTTTGAAAAGTCTGAGTTAAATTTTCTTGGTACTATTATTCAGTACAAATGTTTTTAATAATACTATATTAGTATCTTGTATCTTTTGGAAAAAAAAGATACAAGATACAAGGTACAATATTGTATCTTTGATACTTCCCAAACTTGACTGTGACACAGAAACGATTAATACATATTTCTTATACATAGCACGTTACTCGATATTTTTCCTCTAAAAGGAAAATGTATGAATCATAAACATGTTTTTGTAAATGAATAAACATGACAACGAAAACCTTACGAAAAATCGGCGAGAAACGTTTTATCTTGTATTCAGCCCAAAAACATATTTAGGTTATAACTTATAATGTACAAACGACTCACGGATTATAATAAGCACTACCTATTATCATTGATTATAAATACTATAATATAAACCTTTCTGACAACTGTTCTTGGTGTACAATTAGTTGCCTATCCATTTCGCCGATTCATAATTGTATTATTGAAATAATATTATAATGAGATTTTTCAAAATAGATCCTGAAAATATCAATATATGGTTAGGTTAGGTTAACCTAACTTAAAAAAATAAAAAGTTACCGCGAAAGTATTTTAGTCTTTTACGTTTAATTGTAAATGATTTGGGTAAATTATAGTTTGTAACACATAAAAATAATTATATTATTCTCTACACTACTAAATAATAATATATAATTATATCTATACGTAATGATTATTCTTTTCTAATATATTATAATTTAGAATCTTAGTTTAAGACGTAGGAAGGATTCATTGTAGGCGGACGTTGCGTGATGACAAGTATAACAAAAGATTATGTTAAATACTTACATATATTTTTATACGTTTACAATGACAATCCATAAGATCAAAATGTTCTTCGTCAAGTCATAGAAAATGTTTTATTGTCAATACAATTCTAATTATACATACATAATATGATAAACCTATACATAGGTGTATATAGAAAATGAATCATCAGTTGGATAGGTATGCACTAAGAATTCGTACTTGCGCTATTGCACTAGCCACTAACCAATGACATAAGTATTAAAATACCTATATGTGTATTATAATTTTTATTGGTGTATACAATAAAGGTGCTATTTTATTGAATATTATAACTTCTAATCAAAACAACATTAAATAGTCGCATTTAATTGTTTGGAATTTCTAGAATGTAGTTTATTTACTTAGAAAATAGTTGGTATTTAATTTCATCATAAACGACACTATACAAATTAGGGCTGTAAGGGATTGAATACATTCGTGTGTATTTTATTTTGAAAAGGAATTTTAAGTACCTACGGTAAATATTTGTTATACATTGCATTATAAATATTAAAAGCGTAAAGGCAATAATTAATATCTTTATTGCATATTATGCTAGTTGTAAAAATAGCTCAATTAAAATTAATATAAATATATGATACGATGAATAATTGAATAAAATAGACACCTAATTAATGAGAAAAAAATATTTTAAATATGATAATATTATTCACAAAGAAAATTCAGTATTCATAATTTACGGTTCAGTACCGTTTTGATCAAGCTTACACTAAAGATTTTAGATAATAATGTGTGACCAAATGTTCTTTATAAAATGTTTCTCGTTAGTATTAAACATAATATTATATAGTTTTTTAATATTTTACAATATTTTAACGGTTATTAATTTATTATGTATTTATTTAATTAATACATTAAAAGGTAGAATAAAATTGAAAATTTGAAAACGTTAGTAAATCATTGTTTGACACTATTGCGACTTCGTAATTTTGCGACTTTATTATTAAGCCTTAAGCGCGTCTTCCTTTTTTGTCAACGGGTTGGGCACTTGGACTGAAATTTATGTAATTTTCCTTATGCATATAAGCTAAGCATCTTACGCACATGCATCACATATAATATACGACGTTTTTAGAAATATATTATAGAATAATGATGAATGATGATCATACATTTATACATATAATATCATATGGAAAAAATGTCGATGGTGATAATCGTGTAAGATAAACAAAACAAACAGCATAAGCATAATAATATCATTTGAATGGAAATTAAAACGAAGATTACTATTCTCGTTCGTACACGACTGCCCCTCTCTAAACGCCACGCTATACGGGCCGTGTAGCTGCTGGCTGACCGCAGTTCAGCGTGAACATTATCGAATAGGTAGTTCAACTCCAGCCAACACACGAGCAACGACCGACGAGCTTATAAGTCTTTAAACGTTTGCGTATTGGTACATATATAATATTATTGGTATATCTTGCGTTAACGCTGCAATTATATTGTACAATAGTATACAATATTAATTTTTCGTTATAAATAAATCAGTGAAAAAAGAAAAACATATCAAGACAACAATGCCGGACACCGTGGTCACCGTTCAAAATCCCGAGTCCAAACCTGGAAAACCCGGAGTGGAAAATGGAAACGTGAATAACATTTTCTCTTGGGTGGAAATCAACTACAATTATTTCAAAACCTTACCTGGAATATTGAAATTGGCGCAGTTGGTAAGTTTAATGACAAATATTTACGTTTTAAATATAATACGTATTATACATAATATTATTATTAGGCATAGACAAACTATATTACTATAACGATTGATTTTTTACAAAAAATTAAAATTAACATTTCGGTTAAAACCGACTATTATATTTTGTATGGTCACCGAACTCCGAAACATTCCACCGGAGTTTTATTGTCGGATAACATATTCTGAACGTCAGACCTATCCTCCGTGCTTTTGAAATATTAAAATTCGTTTTTTTTTTGTCAGACGAAGTCGTTTGAATAATAGTAATAATAATATGTACAAATAACAATCCTACCTAATTATAATAATATGCCCATACTTATTCATTCATAAACATGAATCATGATATTCCAGTCAGAGATAAACTGTCAACTCGCACACCGCGGCGGTAAAACGTTACAGCAGAGCTCCTATACCTATGATTGGAATATCTCTGGAACGAAAAATCAAATGCAATTGTATCGAGTTAAAATAGTTTTAAAATTGTCTATACAAAATAATTGTATCGCGTGTTTGTGGCCGAGGAACAAATTAACGAAAACGAAACGTTTAAACATTTAAAACAAAAATTATTTAAAATGCAAAGCTAAAAAGACGTAACTTTTTATAGATAGGTAATAAAAAATATTAATGTAATCATAATGTCATCGTAAGTGTTTGGGATTTTAATATTGGCTTTAAATTTTTAGCATATGAATCATTAAACAATAAATTATATATAGTGTAAACACGCATTTTTTTAAAAAAATAATCAACAGACGTTGATGTGTTTTTGTATGTGTTGTGGTTTTATTGGAATTAGGGATAAACTAATATATATATTTATATAATTATATAGCTATTGTAACTATTGTAGTTGTTTACACAGGGAAACGCCGGATACACATTTTAGTATTTTACATTCAACACATATTTTTTACGAGTATAAACATAATATTAAATTCTATGCATATACAATTCTGAATTCATGTTTTTGTTATTTTAATAAAATTTGTTGAGCGCGCGTGTATACTTAAAAAGAAACACCCATCGGCCAAGCCCCACGCCGCCACCACCGCGTAGTGTACCCATCAAAATAGGTTTAAGCATTCTTGGCGCGCCTAACTTCCACAAGGCTACTACAATAGCTTTTTTTCATATTGTATAAAGTAACGCACACAATTATTATTATATTATTTTACATTACGGATGAAAATATTATAATATAAACGGAAATTTAATTACACGTTTTATTATTTTCCGAATACCTACTGCAATTATTTACGTGTTTGGACTGAAAAGCGAATAGAAACAACTCTTTATAATGATATTATATTATAACTACCTAATATAAATTACCTAAAGATAAAATCTGGATCCATATTTTTACAACACCAAACGGTACGTACTTATAGATGGCTTTAATTATACAGCTGTTGTATACCTACTTTAATTGCTCAATCCTTAAAGATCGAGTTTTAAAAATATCTATTCTCATTCTTGTACGGGTTGAAGAAAAAAACAGAGTCACTGCGGCGTATCCACAGTTATATTATACTGCATACATGTGCAGCATCCTAAAATATACGCCCTAGTTATAAATATTATAAATAATATATTTTAGTTGAACATCTGAATAGAATAGTAGAATATTATATATTATTATACTATCGATTGAACTACATCACAACCAGACGTTTTGTTTACGTTGTAATATTTATTATAATTATTTGGTTCAAGAAATTTTAACTAATTTAATTGACTTGTCGTAATATTGAAACAGTTCATTGCATTAAATGTATTTTAGTGGACGTGGAAAACGCACCACCAAATTTCATAATATCAAACGACTTGCCTGTTAACACATACGCGAGAGAAAAGTGACACGTACAGTGTAACGTACGGTTTTATTTTTAGACGCCTGTTTGTAGAGAAAAAATTGTAATTTAAAAAAACATATTATTATCCCAGGAAAACGTCGGAATAATAATTAATAACTCTCTTACTCGGGCGTTAATACATCGTTTTAATATTGTGAAACCTTTCGGCACTTACACTATTTATTCTACACACCGTATAGGTAAATACGGTTGTATAGGAGAGATCGATAATAAACGGTAGTTCAAACGCTTTTGGTCTGGTGACAGATTGTACCAGCTATTTCCCCGCTCATTATTATTGTTTACAGATGTTTTTGTCAAACGACTTTAAACCGTTTACTGTTGTACATGTTCGTGCATAATACGGATTCCGGAGACTTGGACCGGACGACTTGCTCTATGTATGAAATAATTACAACAACAAAGCTCCGGGCCATTAAAAACCTGCTCGGTGCTGCTATATACAAGAATGATAATATAGAATTAGTAACAATATCCGGATGGAATGCGGTAAAATAAAAAACAAAATTGTGGGCTATCGGGGCATGTGTCGGGGGGATAACTTGTATAATATTATTATGTATATAAATAAATACGAATAATAATATTGTTGTGACACACTACACGAGGTAAGGAACCCACGCGAAGGAAGATAGAAAAAGAAAAGTTCACCTATATAATATTATACCGGCTTTACGGCTCTACTCCTCGTTAATATAATATTATATTTCTGAAATATATATTATATCTAACTATTATGTTTGTATACAGAGCGATCGTGTTTACCTGCAGACTAAAATATATATAGCTGTTTTTATTATTATTAATCTATGAAAATTTAAACAAATGTTCCTCGAACAAACAAAAATAGATGACGCAACAGTTGACGCGTATCCTATAGGATATATTATCATTGTTTATTCAAATTTCAAACCGTATGTAAACTTGATTATTTTTAAACAACATTAGATAGGTTATAGCGCGTGTAATAATACTCACCTCGTTAATATTTTCAGATAGAAATTTTAAGTTTCGTTTTTTAATTTACACAGGTGCAAAATACATTTCGTAGGCACACCATGATAGCCCTGCCATAATAACATTTATTTAAACCTAAGCATTATAAATTAGTGGGATAAATTATTATAAACCGCATAGATAGGTTGTTATTACGCCTTGTGCGTAATTAACAGTGGCACAAAATGCAAATCGCCCTGATCGGGGGAGCCTACAGTAGTATCACTCGGTCTTCGCGAAATCTCGACAATCCCCCTGAAAAAATAGGTACACGAGCAATGTCCACTCATACACTGTTCATGCACTGTTTCTAATACATTTATCTTGATTTTTTTCGACAGGCTCAAATATATTATCAGCTTATAAAAAGTATTAAACGGCCAAAGCCCCATCCCTCGAGGGTTTTTACTATTTGCCACACTGATACAATATTTGAATAGACATTGGACAATATTATTCGTTCAAAGGGAAGACATATTATATTTATCTACTGTTCCCCGGAAGTCCATACAATATGTTTTTCTGTACTATTTTTCCGAAATGTATCGTCTAAATCAGTCACGCTCAGTAAAAAATATAATAATAATATTGATCAATAATCATTAGGTCAGTCGTCGGTGTGTGCAGGTGTTGCACTCGGTTTTAAGTAGGACGAATGACGACGACGACACGCACGTCGTTGCAACGGTGTTTTTCGACGGAGTATGCAAGCACTCCTACGCTCGAGAAGTTTTTCATTAATAAATAGGAACGTTGTCGCGATTGCGGTGACGTGGTCGTATTCATATTTTCCTGTTTCCTGCTGTAACGCGTAAATTCGTAAGTCATCTCTGCACTTCCGCCTGCAGCAAACCGCAAGCTCTTTATACGATCTACGGGGTACACTATAAGTCCATAACATTATTATATGATCGTTGGCGTCGACACACTGACCTGCAACAGCGGCGTGCGGTAAGATTATTAAGGTCTATCATGGTCTATGATATGTGTGCGATGGATACCTACGCTCCTTATAGACGAGACGCACAAACGGCTAAACGTCTTAATTGAACGTTAATTAAACCAATTTCGAACGGTATGATACAATTGTAATTATGAGACGGTGGTCGTCTGTTCCCCGTTCGCATTAAAATAAAAAATAATTAAAGCGGAGGCGGACCACACCGCGCGGTGACTATATAGTTACTTACTAGCTATTTTATATATATGTATAATATTATGTTTCTATTTTATTTTCATTAGAACGAGAGAAAATGAGAGGCAGTAAAAATGGTTTCGTAATAGCTACCTACTAAATAATAATAAAGTATGCGCGTAGTATGATATGTATTTATGTGTAACAGTGTAACGTATATTATATACATATACAGGGTGAATTTTTTTGAAGATGATATTTTGGAAAATGTTGATGTATTATTAGAGATTGAAATTTGAACGAGCAGTTTCTAATTTACGTACCTACTAAGATAATAATATATTTTATGAATATTTTAATGTAAAATATATATTAAATAAATAAATGCATAAATATATATGCTGCTATGTATGATACTTAAATGCGCACCAATTTCGTACGTAAAATTCTAAATATTTGAAACTATATGGTCTCTAAATTTACTTAAACTGTAATAAAATATAAATACAAAATTTAAACATAACAGCTATGTCTATAACAATGGGGTGGAATGACATAAATATCATACTGTTTAATATAGTAAAACTCCACAGCAAAGCCCATTAATATTTCTTTCGACATATTATATTATAATAGAGGGCTAAATGAGAATAAGGTGTTCCATCAGTATAATTCATGGTACTATTTAGGTATTGTCGTGTTATTGCAGTCCTAATGAAAACAAACAATTTCATAATGACCGTGAACAATTTTGTAAAAATGATGCAAACAATAAGCATTATGCGTAGGTACCTCGTACCTATATATATATGTATATAATATATTATATTATATTCCATTGTATATGACCAACGAACGAATTTCTTTTTAGTTTCGTTAGATTTTCCTACAAACGGTTTATAGTTGCCACAAAACAACCACTCGAGCATAACTGAATAATATACTACATTATTGTATATATAGCCTATTTTGAAATCGAACAAAAAAAATGGCAGCGTAAGGGTACGGTATTTTTAATTTTATCAATTATATAATAATAATTTTTTTTATCGCTATTTATTTGGAAATGCACTCTATCTGTATTTATACAATAAGTAAATTTGTTAGTATATATACCTATGTATATCTGTATACTTAAATCTCACCAACCAAGCGTTGAGACTCCAGCACTTAATTTAACTTATAACTTAAAAAGTAATTGGTCTCTGCAGGATCAGTTTCGGTTTAGTCGTATATCCGGTATATGATGGGAATGTCCAGGAGTGTGTTGCATGATTGTCATTTGTCTTGAGATGAGATGGTTTGTGTGAAGTACTGAAGTCCCTGATAAAATAGTGAGTGGAATTTTCAGCTGCGTATTAAATTATATTAGATATTTGTTTTATTCGGTAAAAAAAAATATAATAATAATATATTAGGTAAGTGTATGTATGCCGTGGGTTCTGTTATTACTTATTATATCACCAATCAAAACATCACCCCTTATACGCTCGCTGCAATTTGAATTCCTTTACGTGATAAAATTACATGGTTAGGGTATCTACTATTGCAATAACCTTTCATATATTTCGTCCATGCGCTCAAGGAAGAAATCGAACATAAATCCTTTTACACCTGTATAACCATTAATAATAATATATTCATATAATAAATTATAACATGGACATTATCGCGTGCAACCAACTAATCATCATGCGGGTGACGACGGCGTCCATTTAACTTTGGTATATTCGCCAATAGGAACATAGTTTTGGGTCGGTACAACTATATAACCACATAGGTATAGGCATGCCATGCACATGTAAGCATCATGTATAGGTAGTATGCATATATAATATATAGGTAATAGATGATAACAATATTATACGGTCATAGGGGTTGTGATGACATGGATTTGGCCGTGTGCACGGATAAAATTAAAAACTAATTGACGTCGTTTCGAATGTTATACATACTACTGTTCGACGCCAAAATAATGCGAGACTTCAATAATAAGTAGTAAATCCCAATGGCCTTTGCTGCCGAAGTTTAAATAAAAATGAAAAAAAAAATAAAAACAATAGGTAGGTACTTCCACTCTTTAGAGTTCGTAATATTCGTAGTATTGTGAATTGAAATATAATATAATATATTGTACGCATTTTGCAATGTTTAACAGTAATAGTTCCATGTAGCCAGGCGTCTAAAGGTGCACATTATAATATTATGTTCACATTCTTATTATGTTAAATATATGTTTTGTTTCTTTTTTATCTGTTTAAATGTATTGGTATATTTAACTAGATATTAATGTTTATTTGTTTATACAACCTAATATTAATTTTTGCTGTAGTTTTTAGTTAATGTATATTATAGTTATAATGTTATATAGATTATGAAGTCGTTTTCCCCTATCACAAGCTATGTTTAATGGGAAAGTGTCAATATGTTTAATTTTTATTGTAATTTTAATGTTTTTACTGTTGTTGTTGACAATTAAAAAAAATATTATTAAGTACCATCATTATTATTATTATAATATAATATTGATACGTAGGTGCAATGGTGCACGTATAGACAATAATAATATGTATATTCATGGATGCGGTGTAAAAGAGAAAAAGTCAAATAAGCATTACTTTTAAGGTAACGAAAAATATGTCTGTAGAGTACAACTAATCTTTAAAATTTTTCATTGATACTTCAAGATAAGAAGAAATCAAAAAAAATCAAATAGTTTGATAAAGAAAACTACAAACATAGAAATTGTTTTCCGCCATACACCCATACAGTATAATAATACTAATTTTAAAATGGCCAAATTGACTTTTATCCACTTACCGTCTATATAATATTATCTGAAGTGGCTTATAATATTTTCTTGGCATCTATTTATCTCGGTGTATTGCGATGTCTCAATATATAGTCGACTCATTTTATGTTTTTTCGGGAGCGGTTTCCGACTGAATAATAATGATACTGTCATAATTGTCTGGAATCATGTACTGTGTATTATTCAAACATTACGCATATCGCAAATGTAATGGTAATTGAAAAAATAAATATTTTAACAAGCGTATAGAATATGTTTATACTATGACTTATCAATATTTTACGCACCTCCGACGATTCACGCGCTTGATAAAATATATTTTTTTTTTTGTTTATTGATTGTTAAAATTCGTTTTCAATAATTCCCGTCTTTTACTTTGATAAATTAATATATAATTGCATAACACTCGTCAATTCAATGTTTCACGTATTTCATTTTGATTAACTAATACAATTATACAATTTACATAGGTAGCACGCGTAAAACCATAAAAAGTTTGGTGACTTTCAATGCAATAATCAAACGTTAAATTAATGTGTTCCGCGAGTGACAATCGTTATTTTACTTCAGTGGTTGTATAAAATATAATAGATTTAAAAATCGAAGAAAAAGTGTCGTTTGATTTAATGGTTAAAAGGCTTTCAATGTATACATAATATTAATACTATATGGTTTCGTCGCTGCAATTTCATCCCCGGGGACATTCAAACGACTATACCGTGTTTAACTTTGTTTACGCGACCGTGCGTGGAAGGAATAAATAGTCCGCGAATAATACGGATTAAACTTAAATCATTCAAGTATAAAACTATTTAGCGAAAAATGACTTTAATGCCGCGCTGCACCGCAAATAAATAAAATAATAATATACGTGATCAAATAAAAAATAAAAATTATAATTATAAGACATAAATTACACGTATATGACAAAATATGTTTGGTTTTCATATATATATATACAGACATACAGTTATTATATAGTTGTAAGAAAATGGAATTTTCTAACGATATGGTACCGTTTGACGGTGGACGGTATCAGTGATCGCGTTTTATATCGATGCAATTATATTAATTGTTACGTTTTACTGTGCAGTGATGGATGTGCCACGAGCCACAAGCGCACACTAACGTGTCTACAGTGTGTCAATGTGTATATATCATAAAATTATATATTTATGGACCGATATAGATATATAGAATTGGAATAGTTATATTATAGAGAAAGAAAACCATCCGTCGGCTTTGAAGAAATATATAAACGAATATATATATATATATATATATTATATATACGTATATGAAATGATAATAACATGATAGTTATATAGTCGTGTGTACCGTATGCGACAATATGGCGTAAATTGTGTAAATACCCGAGAGACCTACCTACCCGTAAATAAATAAATGACGAAGATACGCAGAAAGCGATCAAAGCGGTTTCAAAAGAATGTTTGCGGCGGTATCAACCGCGTGGTTAACGTCGTAAGTAGTAGGTCCATAATAATATTAGAGTCAGCTGAAAGTTCTGTAAAGTATAATATAACTATCGTAAATCGTAATAGCATTAAAGACGATATTCGATTAACCATATTCTTACACATGTTATGCATTAAACATATTTTATGAAATATAATATATAATATAATAATACCAATATTTTTCTATGGTTTGAGTGAATTTAACGATATGTGTATGCAATAATGGTCACAATAAGAAAAAAATGTGCACATGAATGATTATTAAAATATACTTTACGCGGTAAAGAAGCTACATTATTAGCACTATTTAGCAGTTAAGAGGTAGGTATAAAATATACCACCTTAAATCTACTGTTGTTGTTATAATTGTAATTTAGATGGTCTATATTTCAGCCATACGTGCAAATTGGTGAACATTTTGTGAGTAGGGAGGCTACACATTTTTCTAAAGACACGTGACACTGACTTAAAAATATTTATTTATTTCGTTTAAAAATACAACACCACTGAAGGGGTTAATTTAAAGCTAAAAGTTCCTGAGGAAAGGAACCTGTGATTTGTGTAAGTGTTATGTTTAGTAATCTATTTTGGTTTTGGATTTTTGGTCGTGGTTAATAATTGGGCATGGAATCGTCTGTGGGGAAGCAGGGCAACTCTGTTGACTGTTTGAATTTTGCAGAAAGTCTTTACTATGGGACGAACTTGTGCCGATTGAAGTTATCGGACCTTGATGGATTATAATTTTTTGGGTTTGATTATGCTTTATATATCTTTCTTAAACGTACATCATTATGTATTAATAAATAATATATATTATATGAAACATAAGGTATAATGGGCAGCATTAAAGTATTAAATACTCGGCTACGGATCGCTTGTGCTAAGATTTTTCCAGATGCAGCTCGGCTAAGACTGAAAACATAATAGTAATTAATATAGTATGTACGTGCATGGACGCACGCGAACGAAAATTCCAATGTAATATACATATAGGAGACAAAAGTCACAGAATTATGACACAACCCACAATACAATTTATATAATAATGATATATTACTTTATTGCCTTATTGGTAGTTTTGGGCGTTATTTAGATACATTTACCAACGAACATAACAATTTTTCACATTAATTTAATCTAGTTATAGATAAAAATATAATTTTGATGTTCAAACAAAAAACGTATTTAAAAATAATTACAAAAAAATATGATTGTTAAAATTAATTATTTTAATAATCCAATGGTACATATTTTGTTTGTTAAAATTAATTATTTTAATAAGCCAATATTACATATTTTGTTTGTTTATACATATGTAGAAAACATCCAAAAGTTAAGCAAATACAAATATTATTTTACTGATATAAAGCAAACGTATAACTGTTGACATTTCGATGTTATTATAATATTATAATATTATGTAGATCCAGGATTTAAATTCCTAAAAACTATTAAAATTAGCTAAAAGTTAGTATAAAGTTTTTTTATTATTTTATTAGGTACAAACATTTAATTTAATTTAATTTTTTTTTGATATTTTAGGAACTTTAATATTTCTATGATTACAAAATGAAGACAGACAAATTGGCAATGGTTTTTATCGTTAAACATCATCTCCTGGCTGTATAATATTATTTATTATATTCCTAACTTATAAAATATGAAACTAAGAAATAATATAAACTGTTAAATTTTACGTGTATCTAACTATTTTATACCTGTTATAAGGGGACCGGTGATGGACAGTTTTTAAGGAGTTTGAGTTAGGCAATTTTCAAATTGCATGCATGTCATGCAAATGTGTGCATATAGAATGTGATCGTTAGTGTGTGTAAAAGAAATAGTGGAAGGAGTTGCGCGCATGAATGGTAAACAATTTATGCTCATTTTTATGTATTTTCAATTTTGTTCCATCCAACTGATCGACCTAATAATGCGATCATTTTTCAGATAACTGATCTGAATTCGTTATAACGTCTACCTACTTAAGATCGGTCAGTCCACAATTTAAGATTTCTGATTTAAACTCTGAATAGATTACGTATGAAAATTCCAAAATTTGAAAATATTCATTATAAATGTATATTTGTTTGTTGTTTGTAGGGGCGGCGGATTAAGAAAAGTGAACTGATCGATCTTAAGTAAACATAATAACGAATTCATATATCAGTTTTAAAAAGAATGATGGAATAAAGATATTGGTATGTTTTGGCTAAAATGACTGTCTGCCACCGATCTCCTTAAATTAAATCTTAGGACATTTCTCTAGATGATATTTTAAATCACCTAATTTTAAATTCCAAAATTGTAGTATTTATATATGCACTAGAAAATTACAAAATGGACTAAAAACGCTAAAATGACTAAAAATCGAATTATATACTTATATATGAATGTATTGTTCTAGCGTATTGGTAAACCCTATAATAGATATACAAAATAGTTTAGTCAAACCCCGAATGATTTTTGTAGTTCAGACTTTTATACAGACGAGATTTGATAAATCTTAGGATAAACAAACAGTGTTGGTGAAAGCCCAAAATTTTTTGTCGATTATTCAAATTATCGTGTGATATTTTTAAACCGCCAAAATTACATTTTATAACTATAAAAATCATACAGCAGTCGTCGAAACCTAGGGGCTATATGATTTACCGGTATTTGTGTCCGGAAACATATTATATACATAATACGCATATCACATATATAGGTGATGGATACGAACATAACATTAAAGTACTAAATATATAATATATTTGTGTATAGGAGTATGCGCGAATGCTACTTACTCATCGTTTTTAGGTTCGACGCGGAATATTATAAAATATTATTATGCACGCGGTGTGAAGTGCGCGCGCGCAGAACCGAGCGTTGACGCGTTCGAGTCGTAAAAACATTTCGACAAATCGTTCGTTTTTCATCTGTGAAAACGATTTTTTTTTTCAGTTTTCCTTCGTCTAATTGTGTATATGGAGGTACCGGCGAGATTAGAAATCGCAGTCACCGTTTTGACACGTCCTGTCGAGCATTCGGTCCGCCCCCGCCGCCGTATACACAATACAATATAATAACAATAATATTATACTACTCTCTTGCACCGTCATAATACCACTCATTTGTAGATCCTTTAACGATGATAATATAGATTTAAACCGAGTTAATAGGACGCGACGCTCCTCGGATGTATAACACCATCGACGGTGGCTTTCCGATCTCGCGATTAACCCCGAAATCAACAGAATCCGTGCTCGAACATTTCCTGGACATTAATCCGGCAATCCGTCTGTATCGTATAATAATATACGTAATTTAATGACACGTGCGGGTGTTCGGTAAACATCTTAACGACCCCTCTCGAACAATAGGTACACGATATTATAATTTATAGTTTATCGTTTTATGTATCTATATATACTTAATGCAATATTCTCTTTAATTTCTCCTATGCCATAGCGGCGTGCGTGTGTGTGTTTGTGTGTGCCCCCCTAACGGGTATGGAGACATTCCTCCATGGCTTGTATGCCTGTATAATTATCATTTTATAATTAAAAATTATACTTTAATATGGGATAATGACGAAAATTAGTTTTTTATCGTGATAGTTAATATATGTTACTCGTATTTTAAAAACCAAACTATTAAGATAATACGAATGTGGCTATAATAATATTGTATCTGGGCATTTCGATGTTTTAATATTTTAATAACGTAATTATGTGATTGTTTATTTCAGTGTGTTTAAAATACAAATAGTTTCAGGTATTTTTTTTTAAAACACACGGACCTCATATCTTATTTTAGACTCAAGTCTATTAACTTATACTATTTAGTTTTATATGTGATTGTATATGCTGTAGATTGCTTGTTGTTTTGCCCAAAAATGGGGTAAAAAACTTGTTCGAATTATTTTAATGAGGAAATGGCTGTACTTACCAGTGACCAGTGAATGCTCTAAATCCCTATATACCTACTTAATTATTAACAGATTCTCAAAAACGAACAAGCAAAAATGAGATTTTTTTAACTAACTCAAATCTAGTATGTTTTGTTTTGAATTTCATGAATGTATAATTTGATAAATTAAAGTAAGACGATTTTATATAACAATATCACAAATAATTTACTATATATTTTTAATATAAATGTTTGCCACATTATGTTATCTGTTTACTTTAACCTTTGAATGCTTAAATATCACACTTAGTGCGTGACATTGTATTCATTGATACATAATTTATTGAGTAGGTATGTATTATTGTCACCCCCCCTCCTCCCAGAGAATTTTGACTATTAGGCATCTCTTTCCGCAATCTACTCCGAGATCATGTAAATCTTATTACGCACTATATCCACACGTATAACATTATAATATATAGTTTGTACGTCGAAAATATGACTTGACAATATTATTATATTGTATGTACCTATATTATTTCATCGTACGCTTGACAGTGCATGGCGTCGATACGAGATAATTTCCCGTTTATATAATATTATATGTGTACCAATATATAGTGGCGATAGTTCAACAACTTACCTATAATATGTTCAACGCACATAATATACGTCACTGCAGCTGCAGCCGGCTATAATACATTGATATATATAAGAAAAAACAGCACTTAATCAGTATTCTTGAACGTCATTCGTTTCGATACCGTTAAATGGACTATATACATATAATATTATGCTCGTATTTTTCACGCGTGTAATCGCGTATCGTATAAAATATATAAGAGACTTCAATTTGGTATATATTACACGGACGGTCGCGTTCGCCGCCACACGCGTATATCATTCATACACAGGTATTATTGTATTAATGTATATTATACTGTGTATGTAGGTAAAAAGTAGGTACTTATATATACGACGTGTAATATATATATAGGTAAGTGTATAATAAGAATAAACTCATTTACTTTTTCAGAACACGTTCGCGGGTCGATTATCATATCATTGAACCGCAACCCCCCTCCCCCGGTCTACATGCCTGGGAGTATTACCCGTGTAGTGAAAACCACCTATCCGGACACTTAGGTACTGCGCGGTTGCAGCAGTGATTATTCACAGTGGAAATATATTAAGATATCAATAATGTATAGGTATGTCAGCGACAATATGTGTATTGGTATTTTGAATTTTCTAAAATGTCTAAGAATATTCTATACAATATCAAATGCAGCCAGCAAAATTGTTTAAATTACCCAAGCATTTACATGAAATATTGAAATTCATTCCAAATAATGTAAATGTAATGTATAGTTATATGCATTTTATCGATATTGAAATTCGACAATGTTCCTTCGCCTAATCTAAATCCTTTATAGTCATCACTTATCTGTAATATCGATAAATTTAATACAGAACCCTGAACCACAGAATTTATTCTGTGACAGAACATTGACTGTCGAGAGATAATGCGATAATTATGTCGTCACCGTATTATAATAAATGGTCTTATAACTAGTCTTTTCACTTTTCTGTATTTGACAAAATATCGTACGTTGCTAATATTAATATTCAATAATATCATAAAATAAACTTAGAAATATTATAAGCTGACAGACTGTCTCGCACAGAATCGTTTTTCGTATACAATGATATTATATCGTTAAATTTAATTTTAACACATCCAATGACTCTCTAGACATATAATGTACAATAATTATTTATTATAATAATTAATAACTGTGTACTACTACCATACAAGTTATATATTTTGTTTTGTTTAATTTTTATGAATGCATTAAATTCTGTAATATTAAATTGGCGTACTTTGTAATAATGAATATTTTCTTGTACTAATAAAATTAATTGTCTTTGGTTTAGTATAATTATGAATTATGATAAAAGGAAATAGATTTTCCTAGTGATTTCCCTATTCTACAGATTGCCAATTAGCTGTTTGTCGTTTAATGAAATGTCTGTTATTATACAAAATACTTAGGAAATATATGTAAAAAAAACATTTATTATCTATACACTTTTTTAAAAATGGCCAGGTGTTATATAGAATTTCTAGGCGTTTTATAAAGTAACAATATTATACACTTGACCACTAACATATACAATAAAAACAATCGATAACTACCTCAGATACCTACCTCATAACAATATATTTTTATCCGAGCAGTTTTGTCGGAGGTCTTAATAAAAAAAAAGTTTTTAATATTATTATTTTCATAACACATTATTAATCGATGGGCAAATGCGGTCATCATCACAAATATTATATGTAAACATCTAGCATATTTTATTGTTAAAATATTATTGTTTTGTGTTAAAAAATAAAAGGTATAGGTGCAAAAAATTATGATTAGATGTGTACATGGCCGCATGACGATATAATAAAATTATTATAATTTTTAATATATACATACGATAGGTATACCTATTATTAAACCTCGATACCGCGATTTACGACCGGGTATGGTATAGATAATATAATATATGGGTAGTGTTCATAATATGTATAGTATATATTATAATATGCAACTGTTATGCCTACACATTATAAACGAAATTCTCACAGAAATGAAAGCTTATTATAATAACAATATATTATATTATTAAGTGGGTACCCGCGTTGACGTCCGAATGTTGAATGAATACCTATTAAAAGGTTGTGTCAACGTCTCTCCGGGCTATATAGTACAGTGCGTTTTTATTAAAAAAAAAAATTCGTCGAGACTTCAATCATTTCTAATGCTGCAGCGAGTATGTATAATATGGGCATAGCATAGATGACTCGTATAATAGATATATATTACTGTGTCGCAGGTACGTCGTGTAGGTACATGAACACGATATTATTCTTAAAAAACCATCATCGCGACAGAACGTTTCCATATTAGTCGGTGTTTCGGTGTTTGTATGATGGAACTATACGGAGCGAATGTAATAATATAATATTAGCGAATAATAATATCATTATAACATACATTATATCGGTACATATAATAATATGTGACTGTAGGTACAATAATAATATACCGAAATACGAATATCGTTCGTAACGCGTTTGCGTCATCGCGTCACGGCGGCGGCGATGAGTCGGTGTAAAATAAAATGCATGTGACGTTTTATGACATGTTAATGGAACGAATTTTAAATTCTCGTGAAACTTTTCGTCGTACGCTAGTAAACCGTCGCGATGTGCGCGCAAAAACATAAATAATTATTATTTTTTAATTCGTATTTTATTATATACTTAAGAAAAAAGTCTCTACCGACGGTTGGGAAACGATCGGATAACGAACAAGTGAACAACAGCAAAATTATAGAATAATGACTATATACGTACAAGGTATGCACGTCGTGTAATTTATTTTAAATGCCTATTACTTGTGGTACTGCGCATACAAAAACATAATGCGTATTGCGTGCACCTTTAATTTTGAAAATGTCAAATAAACGATTTCGACTCCGGCGTGTATAGACTATGTACGTAAAAGCCATTCGACGATATTTTTCGAGAGACGACGAAATACATCCGTCTTAGGACCTAATATAATATTATAGATGCTCGAAAACGTTCAAATACGATTAATTTCGGTCGATATATATATACAACTATGCAACAACTATATTTTGCCCGTCTATAAATGGACGTTCCCGATTTCTATAGTATAGCTACAACGTATACTCGCGGTATTCTATAACATAATTTAAAATATGTTCCTTAGTTCCTTGTTCAATCAATCATAATAATATTATGATGTTAAGAGAATTTTTATTTTTTTATTTTACAGAAATAAGTACATTATAATATCATAGTAATATTATATTCTATCCATTTGTTGAACCAATTGAAAACAAAGCGCCGTACGATTGAAATGGGTTTCGGAAACGGTTCAATGGAAACATGGCACAACACCATATAGTAGTAATAATAAGTGCAGTAAAAGTTAAGACGTTAAGTTTCGCTTCTGCAGCGTCCTAATAATAGACACGCATCAGTCGTATCGTATATACCATTGTAATAGGCGCATCTAACGAGTGGTATATTGCAGCGTCAAACACTGAATTAGGAAATCGTCGAGAAAAATAAGAAGTCGATAAACAAGACACATTAATATTATGGTACATTATAATAGCACAATATAATAAATATTAGTATAAAAAGTGTGCATTAATAATCTGTTGCGTACAACGTCGTAAGTACTAAGTTCGAAACGTAGATTTCCATATTATAATAATATTATGTCACCTCGAGAAGTATCCCGCATATAATATAGTTGATTTAAACGTCGATAAAATATTATGATTGACAGTTGAGGTTAAGTGAGAAAAAAATGGGTATTATATGTACATTATTATATCGTATATAATAAGGGCCATAAAATAATCGTTTTTTAGTTTTTGCGCCTATACTATATTATATTGTTGTAATTTACTATATACATACGATGCAGTATTTGCAGTATTGTCGTCGCCAGAAGGTAAATAATATACATGTTTTTTTTTTTTTACATTAACGATTTTTTCGAGGGAAAAAATTACATTATAATAATTATGTGTACATTTGTCGAACACTTCATCGCTGTTGCTGTATAGTACAGGACCTATATATAGGTATACCTAGCTATTGTCCAAAACAATATTATATTATTATACGAGTATGAAGTATAGTACATGAATAGGTTATAAGGTAAATTGACTTTCGTTTGACATGTAAAAATATATTATTATAATTAAATTTGACGGTATTGGGAGTTTGCGACAAAATTCGGCGTGCGGTGCTGCTCAATGAATATACGACCGCGAGGCGAGAAAAAACGAAAATAATGGAAAAACTACGGTTTTGCGCGAACCTATTAATCGGTAGCGTAATTTTAATCGGGTTTCCTTTATAATATTATAGTGCAACGAGTATATTATGGAAGTTTTTTTTCTCTACGACAATTAAACCGACGCAACTACGACGACGTTTTCTCCGGTCCGTTCTCACAAAGAGAAATTCAACAATAACGGAAGAAAAAAAAAACATGTCAACAAAATAAATAAAGAGTTTACTATATAAATCGTGTTTTTCCACGAGAAAAAAATACATGTCACGGATTGCGTGGTTCGGAAACTCGGAAACGTTTTCTTTTTTAAATAATTATAACAAATAACAATGTTGTGTAAGAGTCATTGAATTACGATGGATGCTGAAGGGGGGAGTATCTATATTGGGCTTATAATATCTGTTTGAAAAAATTCAATCGTTCTACAACGATAGTATTCGGTATTATATTTTTTGTCAATGTGTAATTTAGCTTTATATAATAATTAGTTTTTCAAATTGCATCCTCCCCCGCAGCAGCTGTTCTCTCTTA
The DNA here is from genome assembly GCF_019925205.1 of Metopolophium dirhodum. Taxonomy (NCBI): domain Eukaryota; kingdom Metazoa; phylum Arthropoda; class Insecta; order Hemiptera; family Aphididae; genus Metopolophium; species Metopolophium dirhodum. The sequence continues at coordinate 4,177,288 of NC_083562.1, forward strand.
ATTATTAATTATACGCCACTGCACTTGGAGTATAAAAATATCGTTAGAACTCATCAGCTGTAATAATTGTTTAAAGTCATATATTGTCGACACTCATTTCCTAGAAAGATTTGTATAGCCGTAAAATACAAAAAAGAACATTATATAAATTATGTCTCGTGATGGTGGTAACATGTTCACGTTCGATGATGATATTGTGTGGGTTGAACTTCCCAGTCAGAAGTTTGGACCAATGATTATACGATAATAAATTGCCCGTACCTCGTCTAAATTGTCTTATAAAGTTATAATGTTCTCAAGGCGCTAACCATCCCAAAATGATTTTTTTGTGGTTTAAAAATATTATTATATTATAACTTTTATTTTGAGGCATCGACTGCGAGGTTATTAATTATAATATTAGCCAACTATTACAATATTATTATAATTATTTACAATGTGTTTTCACACGATGTTTTGTTATATTTAACTTACCGAGTCAGCAGGCTTCATATTGGTGAAGAGGATAATCATATTGTATAGCATTGCTTCCTGCGGTGGTAGTTGTTGTCGGGACAAGAATCTCATGGACCGGAAACGGTAGTTGGTTGTTAGTGTTTGGTGGTCTACAGGTGTTTCTCGAAATAACGTTGTATATTGTTATGATAGTATTTAAATAGAATTGTTGTAATTAATAAAATATTTATTATAATATTAATATTATATGAATGATACATTACGTTTACGTGCGCAGAGACGAAAGAGGTCACCGTCCACCGCCATCAATATAATATAACAGAAATAATATAATAGAATTAATATAATATAAATATTGAGTGTGCTACAGAAATACGGTATATCAGGTATGTGCATGTGTGTATGCAGGTTGTGCCTATTATCTGCGTGCATACTGGGGCTATATATAGATATATACATTATATTATACTATTATATTAAATACGGTAAAATTCATAAGATACTTGCAGTGCCACGTGCAGAATAATTAATTTTACGCCGCGTAATATACCTAAAAGTTATAACGTGCGTTATATTTTTTTTTTATCCGAATCGACCAATATACAATAATAATAATAAAGACGACGTCGAATATATAGTACCGGGTAGCTCTTCGCCAGGTTTCGGTCGTATACGGTATAAAATCATAGTACCTATATATAATGATATAAAATAATGTACCTATACCTACGAAAATCGGTTTTTTTCAATGGAAAAATATCTGCACGTACGCGAGCCTCGTCGTCGTCGTCGTGCAGTGCAAACATTATTATATCATAGATATACATTTATTATAAAAGTAATAATAATAATAATAATACAATAAACAGGCATATCGGCGATGTGCGATCCGTGTGCAGCAATAATAGCCATTGTTCGGGGATTTTTTTCTTTTTGAAAACCGCTCTTTCAGTCGGCTCGCGGGGCAGTATATACCTATATTACATAATATTTTATATAGAAATATAAAAAATAGGTAATAATATATATAAATAGGTATCTACCTATGTCGACGACATGTCGTCCTTCTATAATATAATATGTATGCGTTTATGATGTAGCATTAGTGCATTACAGAGTGTGCCTCACGCGAACGGTACTTTAACCGCTCATAGACGTGAATACCGCTACGCGCGACGGCGGAAAGAAAATACAAAACAGCGACTGCAGCAGCGACGGGAATAATAATAATATGAAATCGATCGGTCGATAAGTAAAATATTATGCACACATCGTCTTTTGGTAATAAATTACAATAATAATATACCTTAGAAATACCTGCATAAACGTCATAACTATATAATAGTGTCCACTCCTGTACTCCTTTTATGTGGTAACGCATCGTTTATTTTATGGTATATAGTTATACCATAGGCATTATACGTTTATATTTTATACCATAGTGTCTATAACACGATATATTTGGTATATATATTTATCAATGGTGAAACCAAAAGGATGGACGAGTGTCTGACCAATGCGCGTGACTATGGATATTTTATATTTAACTGATAACAATTATTTACGGTGAAAATTATATTTTTTTTTCATGAAACCTGTTGAATTAAATAAAAATCAAACCATTAAATATAAGTTTACAATGCGCAGTGGCGTACACACACAAAAAGGGGGATGTTCAAACCCGCCTAATTTTACTACGCGTATACATAGAAATAGAATAATGAATATGATTAAAAATATATTTTGATATATACATTTATAATATATATATAATTATTTAATACGACCCCACCCGTTTGAAATATCGGTGTACGCCACTGCAGTGACATAGTATAATAAATTATGTACCTCAAAGAAGCCAGATGTGATTTGTTCTATTATTTCCGACTCAGCCATAATTCTATAGTCAACCCACTCAGGGATCACACTATAATTCGAACTTAACCGCAATCAGTTCAGTCAGATACACCGCCGGGACCACATATATACGTGGAAGTTATTTTCAAATACTCTTCGAATGAGCAGCATACAATATATTATACTTTATACGTTTTGTTAAATAATTTTAACGTATCATGATGCAAACACATTAACGTTTGTAATTATATCATTATGACATATCGCCTTGTACAAAGTAAAAAACACGCTATACAAGTCAATGTTAATTATATTATACTGGAAGATTGTGTATTTGTGTGACATATTGTCCGACTGTGTTAGCCCTAGCCAATTTCATTTCTGTCTAACAAATATAATTTTTTTTTTGGTCATCGCCTCCTTCCACACATGATTAAAAATTGCAAATAAACCTCAGAACGGCCGTGGTATATATTGCCCAGGTACCTATATATATTTAACTTTTTCACTCAAGAACCATACACAAAATTAAGATTTCTTTGCGGGCCAAAACATTAATAATTACATTTGAAATATTATAGGTAGTGAATTTTATAAAAACGCATAGAATCTAATAAATATTAAATAGCCGCAGGTTTGTACCGTCAGCTATATAGCTTGCAGCAGTTGTTTAAAAAAAAAATGTAAAGAGATACACACTTTAATATACCTATTGTATTTTGCCGAATTTATTGTAATTTTGTTTGGTATTGAATGTAGAACAATTATATGATATTAGGCATGTGCATTGTATCTAATTCATAAAAAAATCTCAAAATTAAATTAAACTAAAAACAATCAAGATAATATATATGGTATATAATAAACAGTTTATTTTTTGGAATATTCACTGCAATTATAGGAGAAACAGTGAATACTTACCCGATGACGACAGTGTACTGTATAAGAAGGGCGCCCATGAAGGGGTACAAGGAGGTGACATGTCACCTCCCTAGACAAATGTGAAATTATTGTAATTTTTGTAATTGTAAATAATAAACCATTTTTACTGATGATATTATAATACATAACATATTACATCGTTTATCTATGTTGTGTATTTATTTTCTGTTATTTAATAAAATCAATTTGGTTGGTTCTTTGATGGGCGCCCTTGCTATATAATATCCAAGCTACTCGGGGGGGAGGGGGGTACTATAGGGCTGTTACGATTAGGGGCATGTTTTAATACCGCGACGAATGCAGTTTGTGGCGTATGTCGTGCGCACATTGTTCACTATATGTCTATATTAAACATTAATGTCTGTTAATTCCGTCTGCAAACCGCCCTAAGTATAATAATATAATTATAAAAAACTACATAACTGCAGAGGGTGCCGAGCGCTGCATAATGCTGCAAAGTTCATAAAAAAATTAATTTAAATTTACTCAGCGCTGCGCCAGATGAACAACTTTAACGCGCAGGTATAAAAAATATATGTCACGCGCTTATTGTAATATAATATATTATACTGTACATCTGTACCTAATATTATTATATAGGTTACCTCGGTCATTATAATATTATTTGCGCATAGCGGTATACAATAATATATAGTGTGCAATTAATATATAAATATATTTTATTACAGGGTTTTCGGCGGATTTATCATTAGACACCGCATTATTATTAAATCGCGTGCGGTCATATACTCTGCGCATACATGCAACGGTCGCGGTTAAACAGTACGATGTATAATATATAATAATTATTAATACAAAATATTATGTAGGTTATGGGGTACAAAATGCTATATAGCTACATAAACGTCGTCGGCGGCGAGTGAATTCGTCGGTTTTCATGGCCAAGACTTGGCGTGGGCGCAACGTCGCGTGGAGACAAGCTCGCGCGTGTGGCATTAATGGTCCTCTATAATAATACTATTATATTTTTATACCGCACGTGGAGAACTATATTATACGACATATTATCGGAGTGTAGATATTGTAGTGTACGTCAAATTATATTAGACGTATCGTATTCAGTCATCGCCAACGACGATTAAACATCTAATAATATGATCCATCTATATATATATATATATAATATGATATTATGTAGGTATATGGGTGACCTTCGTTTCTGTTTTTTTTTCACTCGTCTACCTATATATTACAATAATACGGTCGCACACGTCTTACAACTCGAGTGTATCGGAATAGATTAAATCGTCATTATATTATTGTACTTGCGGTGTAATAATATATAAGTATAGTAATATTCGTCGAAATATAATTTGATATCGTTAGTGGGTATATAACTGCTGCTGCGTGTAATGTAGTGGGCGATCGGGTTTGTTATGTTTTGGTACCTATATAATAATATTGTTTCATACCTATACATGCCGGAAGCATCGCTCATTATTTCAAAAACTATTAACGTTTTTGAAAATATATTTTCCAAATAATTAATTGAAGTGGTTACAAAACAACATTTTTTATGAAAATAATCTATATTTTCTCGTTATAGTTTTTGATAAGTTTTTTGCTTTTATAAATGACAACATAATAATAGTATACATTTTCAATTTCAAAAGCAAAATATTTTTCGAAGTACGTTTTTATGAATATAAAACGAAATTCAAACGAGTACCTAGTTAATTATTAGTCATAAATTCATAACTTATAAGTAGGTATCTAAAGGTTAGATGAGTAGATAAGTAGTAAACCATTATTTTACAGGGTTACCCACGACCCACCCTGAGCTGATTCACTCTACCCCGCTAATAAAAACCTTAAATACTTCTAACTAGTTATTAAACCAAAAAATATTCTGCTTAGTAGTTTGAAATTAAAAATGTACGCACTACGTTGTAATGCTATTAAAAAAAAGTAGAACAACTTGTACTAAAGATGATAAAGATTAAAAATGACAGAAAATATAATTTATTGTTTTCAAAAATGTCGCTTTGTAAAATGACCTCAAATTATGTATAAAACGCTTAAAGTTTTTAAAATAATTGGTGTTAACCTTTGAAAGCTACCCAGTAATCGGTATTCTATCCTAACCTATTTCAATTATAATATTGTATTATACATAATAATATAGGTATACAGTTTCAACCGTTGCAAATATACGTGAAATACGCACATTTGTTATAATACATAATATGAGACCAACTGCACCTTATAATATTATATTCTCGTCACGATTACGATGATAATTTTCATTTATCAGTATTCAATAATAAATGATATGCCTACGTATCGTGATGAATATTCATACCTATTATTATAAAATGTACAAATATATTGTTTAATATATTTGCATATACAGCGCAATCGTCGATTAATAATAACGTTTTTCAACATAAATGTTTTTTTATTATTTCAGATACTTGGCATAATATGTTTGGCACTTGCCTCGCCGGCCAGGTTACCGGGTACCAATTGGTTCCTGTTCGTGGTCATCATCAGTTTCATAGCGACGGCCATCTGGTCGTTTGTCTACCTACTTTCCATCCGGGAGGCTATCAATTTCCCAATCAATTGGGTGCTCACGGTATTATTATTATTATTATATCATTACACATACGATAATATTATATATTACGTCATGGCCAAAGACAAACAAAAAACACACAATGTATTTGAAAGTTCCAATAAAAAAAAAAAGTTCCAATGGCTTAAAAGCCATTTAATTTTGGATTGGACAAATGTAAGCTCAGCCCGATAATATTAGAAGCTAGAGAACAAAAAGGTCGATTGTAAATTTAACCCTAGTAATTTTTTCAGATACATAATAATATGAAGGGTTTTATACATACAAGTTTTAATAAAAAATGTTCAAAAATCTCATGTTCTTATAATCTTATTATGTCAGAAAATTACTAAGATTCATAAAATATAAAGTTTATGTTTATATTGTATACTCAAACAACAATGTTGAGAAGATCTTTTCTATAACTACATCGTTACCCAAACGATAAGACCTAAGCCACCTAAACCTAAACCTTGCAATGACTAGTACGCTATAGAGTTTAAAAATTGGAACCCTGCAGTTTACACAAAAAAATTTGACTATCTGATAATAAGCATAGATGCAACTAGGGTTAAAATTCTGGGAGGCTAACAAAACTATTTATTTAAAATAACCCATAGAGGACTTATATCTAAATCAATAATATAATCTTTAATATAATAAGGGAGCTAAATCTTAGTCGGGGGGGGGGGAGGCTAAGCCCCTTTAACCCCCCTAGTTGTGCCAATGATAATAAGTCGCCATCGCGATTACGTTGTACATAAGTTTTAAATTATAACCAGAAACGTCAATTTTTTCCAGGAATTCTTCAACACGCTTCTATTGACCGTTCTGTACACGGTCGCGTTCATCGTACAAATTTCGGCCTGGTCCAGGCCGTACCAGTCTTATTACAGGAACCCAAACATAGCTGCAGGGGTAAGTGTGCTATATGATAATACTGCAGAATGATAAATTTAACGATAGGCGAACACTCAGTACCTACGTTGAATAAAATACTAAGGTTTTTGAAAATATATAGTCTTTTTCATAAATAAGATAATTTCGATAAATTTAAATTTTTTTTCGAAAGAGCAGTTAATTGTGTTTATATTCAATATGGACGTAGCTATTTGAAGTTTAGACGATTGGGGAGTATCGTATACCTATACTAGCTGACCGAAATGTTGTGAATAGTACCCCTGCGAAGCTGTACCACTCCGCTCCGCTTATCAAAACTTTAAACACTATTTATTTATTTATGTGTAATTCAAAATAACATACAACAATACATTTTTAGATTCTGAGCGAAGCGATGAATGTATTGATTCTACAATGATGTGTGTTTTTTTTTTTATTTTTTTTTTTTATTTTTGTGTCTGTCATCATCTTTTAGGACAGTAAAAGTGCTTGGATTTTCTTCAATAGTAACTTTTCTGATAGGAAAGTGAATCTAGTTGGTACTTTGGGGGGTCAAAAGTAAAAATTTCCCAGTAGTTTTCACAAGCGACGTGAAAAACAAAAGAAAAATTAAGGAAAAACGGGAATTTTTACGCAAAATCTGTTTTCGAGAAAATCGATTTTGGTTTTTGGTGTAACTCTAAAAAAAATGACCGTAGGGACATGAAATTTTGACTGAATGTTTATATAAGCATTTTCTATACACCATAAAATTTACAAAATATTTTGACTCTTTTTGAGCTGTTTACGGCCATTGTCAGTTTTCAATTTTTTTAGTTTTTTTTTCTATAAATATCAATAAAATTTTATCTGTTGAGTAAAAAAGCTTGAAAATTTAATAGAAGGCTCCTAGGTTATTGTTTCAAAGGCAGATGAAAAAAATTAAAAATCCTTAGTCACAGTTTTTAATTATAAGCATTTAAAGTTCAAATTTTGACAAAATACGGAAAAATCACGAAAAATAGCAAATTATTTTGATGAGAATTCATAAAAATTTTTCTTTTTAAATCTAAGATTTGAAAATGTAATATAAGATTACTCATAAGTTCGTCTACCTTTATCAAAAAAAAAATGTCTAGAAGAAACTTAAATTAAATTTTTATGAGCGTCTGAAATTTATATTTTTACAACATTTGATATTTACTCGATTTCTCATGTAACAATTTTCTTATTTTATTGTAATTAAAAAACGAATGACTGTAGATACTTGAAAATTTCACTAAATGTTCATATTAGCATTTTCTATACACCATAAAATGTTGAAAATATTTTGACTCTTTTTGAGCTGTTTGCGAACATTGTCAGTTTTCAATTTTTTTAGTTTTTTTTTCTATAAATATCAATAAATTTTTATTTGTTGGGTAAAAAAGCGTGAAAATGTAATATAAGGCTCCTGATATATCGTTCTAATAGCAGTTGAAAAATATTAAAAATACATAGGCACAATTTTTTTTTATAAGCATTTAAAGTTCAAATTTTGACAACATTTATCAAATTTATAATTTATTAATTATTTTGTGGTTAAAAATGTATAAAATGTTTAACTTTTATGGCTAAAGATTGAAAATTTAAAACAAGGCTCCGAGTAAATAGGTTATATATAAATTACTTTATTCACAATAATATCATCAAATATACTTGGTAAAATCATAGGCTGACTGACCGTTTTCGCTCAGAATCGTTTTTCTTATACAATGATATTATATCATTGAATTCAAATTTAACACCATCCATTACAGTGACCCACTTGTAACCTACCGTACAGCAGAGCGACATCCACTTATCCACCTTTTTAGTAATACATTTATACATTTATATACTACATAATAAGAGCTGATACGTATACTGACTGAGCCTAGCTCGTATCCGATAAACTTATTAAATTTAAACACAGTTAAGTATATTAACTACCTACTCATTTGAAATTCAAATTTTTGTGTATCAAAATTCTCAGAAAAATATTCTGCTTCGGAATACGTAATTAGAAATGCGAATTTCTTCGTTCAAAAAATTAAAAACTTAAATGAATATGGTGATAAAATTTTAGAATGTACAAATTCTTTACAGAAATGTGTTCTTCTTGAACGACACTCCAAATTATAAAAATAAAAAGATGCTGGTAATACTTTTTGCGACAGTGAGTGTTCGTCGTTAAAAGAAGTACTCTGCAGATGATAATAGGGTGTATTACGAATTCAATGTATAATGTGGTTATCTGTATACTTACTAATGTTACCGCTTTTTGTTTTTGTTCACTTCCCTACTTAGGTGTTTGGAATTATCAACGCGGCTGTGTACGGAACCGGAGTGTATCTGATATTTAGCGATTGGAAAAAGTCTAGGACTGCATCAACTGTTCAACAGCAGTAATATTCGCGAGGACAGAAGAACAAGCCTGCTACCTATATATATTAATAAATTTGTCCCCAGACATACGATATTATATAATTTGATATTACTTATTTTATAATACATTATATTATATTATTATAATATAGAACCCATCTGTTTTATATTTGTAGGTAGATAATAATGGTAAGATATATAATTTTAGACCGAATCGTAAATATAAATATCATATTATATAACTATAATATAAGGTACATATTATGAAACTCACTGCTAATAGCCAAATCGATATTTAAGATTCTTTTCACGAAGTACCTATCAACATATTTTAATGTGGGTTCCTATAATAGGAGTATAAAAAACTAACCGTATATCTGGGTGCAACAGGTATCATCAAAATTCACACATAGTTTTTACACATTAATGCAATTATGGTAAGCGTGAAAATGTAATATTAAACATTAACTCGACGTTTTTTCGAACGATCTTTTTGCACCTCTTCGACTATTTTCATGAGGTCTTCACGGCGCGTATGTGTACCTGCAATTTACACTTAAATTATTATATATATATATAGTATTATACTGGCTTATATACTTTCACAACATATATTAAAGAACTAAACTATTTATAGACATATATAATATATTATGTGCATTTTAAATATTTCCTAACTGTAGACCGGGCGGTGGTAGGTAACTATAACTGTAAGTGTTTCAGATGCACTGTAAACATTTACATTTCACTTTAAGCCAGTTAGGTTAGGTTAGGTAATGATGTGTTTAATTACTAAACGCCAAGTACGATTGAAATGAAAATAATATCAAAAGTTGAGTACATTTCAAAAGGTTGAAAATAGTAAAAAAAAAACGTATTGGAATTAATAAATTTTAAGTAGGGATTGAAAAAGTTTGAGCATCGTATATAATATTATTAAGTTTTTTTAAATAGTAAGGCACAATTTATAATATCAAATATGTAATGAATATTGTTACTTTGTTTCATTTTGTTTATGATGTGGATATATTATGTTGTAAATTAATAATTTACATTTGGTTTCCCCTATTAGTTTTGTATAGTTAATTGGAACAAATGCATTTTAATAAACAGTAAACAGATTATATACGTTTGATTAAACATCGAACGATAATTAAATTATTTGTAAATATATATTTATTTAATAATTTTGTCAATCATAATGATATAATTATATGCTTATGTGCTTATTTTACTAGATACAAATATCTTATATAAGGCTAATACTATGATTTTTTTTTTTTTAATACCTACCTATATATTTTGTTATTTAAGTTTATACATCATATTATACCTAAAGTCAATTGAAATATTTTTAATTTTAATTTTTTGTATTTAATTTTATTACAATTATAAACATACATATATTATATTAATGCGTAATTAAAATTTCATTAATGTCACGCATGTAATAATATATAATAGATATTTTCAATTCCACTGCGTCCCAAAAATACATCTATATGATTCCTCAATTTTTTACGCAGAGCAGTAGCATGGTACATTGTTATTTGTTATAATATATACTTACGAATCACATTTTAGATTCTAAGTAGATACATTTTAGAATGACCAGTGTTTTTTTTTAAATTTAGTTTTATTTGTCTAGCCATTACCTTTTGGACACTAAAAATGCTTTGATTTTCTTCAACAGCTTCTTTTTTGGTAAGAAAGTGAATCTATAGTTGGCTCTCAAGGGGTGTCAAGAGTATAATTGGTACTTTGGGGTGTCAAAAGTAAAAAATTCCCAATAGTATTCAAAACCGTTAGGAAAAACAAACAAAAAATTAAGTTAAAACCTGAGATTTTTACGCAAAACTAGTTTTCAAAAAAAATTATTTTGTTATTCAGATTAACTTTAAAAAAAAAATAACTATAGATTATATTATGTAGTTTATGTTAGCAATTTCTATGCACCTTAAAAATGTCAAAATATTTCTACTCTTTTTGAACTATTTATAGACATCATATAACCTTTCGAGTTATATAAGTTTTTTTCTAATTATTTTCGATATAATATTTTATGCTTGGTCAAAAAACTTGAAAATGTAATAAGTACAACGTTCCTCGTAGGTTATTGCTAGATGAAATTAAAAAAAAGTTGAACATAAGTCCACAATAATTTTTTATGAACGTCTGAAGTTAAAATGTTGACAAAATTCATCAAAATCATAAAAATTGAAAAATTATTTCGAGTTAGAAAGTAGTAAGTTCTTTATATTTCACATATTTAAGCTGCTGTATTTCAATGTGTATTAGTAAGCATGTAAGGTTTTACAATAAAAAAAGTTGGGCAAGTGGGTGTCGCTCTACTGTACAGCAAGTTATCAAGTGGGTCACTGTAATCGATGGGGATAAATTTTAATTCAATGATATAATATCATTGTATACGAAATACGATTCTGATCAAAGGCGGTCAGTCAGCCTATGATATATTACTAAGTATATTTGATGATATTATTGTGAATAAACAAAAAAATATTTACCTATTTACGTGGAACTTTGTTTTAAGTTTTCAATCCGTAGATATAAAACTTGAACATTTTATAAAATCTTAACTACAAAATAATTTTTAAATTTAAAATTTATTGATACGTTTGGTCAAAGTTTGAACTTTCATTGCTTATAAAAATAATTTGTGCCAATGTATTTTTATTCTTTTTCAACTGCTATATTGACAATATATATTAATATTTATTACATTTTCAAGATTTTTGACCTAAAAAATAAAATAAAACTAACATTTAAACAAAAAAAAAAAATTGAACATGTCCGTAAATAGCTTAAAACAAGTCAAAACAATTTGAACATTTTATCAAATACCTTCGGGAATTGATAATATAAACATACATTTAAAGTATTTACAGTTATTCGTTTTTGAATTACCTACAACAAAATAAGAAAATCGCTACTTGAGAAATTGAAAAAATATCCAATGTTGTACTTCAAACTCTTATAATTTGATTTGAATTTCCGGTAGATATTTTTTTTTTGATAGAGGTAGAGATACTTATGAGGAATCTTGTATTACATCTTAGATATAAACAGAAATTTTTTATGAATTTCCAACTAATTTACACATTTTCGTGATTTTTACATATTTTTATTTCGAGTTAGAAAGTAGTAAGTCTTTATATTTCACATATTTAAGCTGCAGTATTTCAACGTGTATTAGTAAGTATGTAAGGTCAAAAGTAAATATTTCGCAGTATTTTTCAAAAGCGCCGAGAAAAACAAAAGAAAAATTAAGGAAAAACGAGAGCTTTTACGCAAAATCGGTTTTCGACGAAATCGATTTTGGTTTAACTCTAAAACAAATTACCATAAATACATGAAATTTAAACTGAATGTTTAAGCTATGTCCTACGTGAACGAGGCAAAAAACAAAACAGCTTGATTTTCGCCACGTCTGGAACAGCATGGTCAGAATATAATTCGCCCGCACTCGCCGCGTTCACGTAGGACGATATATTACCATTTTCTGTACACCATAACATTTAAAAAATATTTTGATTTGTTTTGAGATGTTTTTTGTAATTTTTATAATATAAATTCAAGTGACCGGCTGCCGTATAAATAATAAGTAATAACAATATAAATATAATTAAAAATATCCTAGCTAATAAACTGTCATCGCTCAGAATCGTTTTTCACATACCTACAATGATATTATACCATTGAATTCAAATTTAATACCATCCATTACAGTGACCTACTTGTAACCTATTGTACATCGGTGACATGGACTTACCAGTTTTTTTTTCGGCGCTTTAGAAAATTATTAGGAATGTTAAATTTTTACCTCCCTGATGCACCAACTATAGATTCACTTTCCCATCGAACAAGATACTGAAGTTTAAAAACGAAACATTATTTCGACTACTTATCGTGTACACAAACACAAATAAAAAAAAAAAAAAACACATCATTACATTCATCGCGCTTTGCTCAGAATCTAAAATGAGTGCAGTTGAAAATAATTTTAATTTTAAGTTAGTTTGTGGAAAAAATTAAAAATATTAATTGCATTTAGGTACAGAAGATGGTAATTAAAAGTTTTTTTGTCACGCCTGCACCGAAAGTTTGGTTTTCGACCACGGTTGAAGCGTTCGAAAGCGTCCTTTTTCCGTCCAGCGGGCGGTAAAGTGGAAATCCCCAAAGTGCCGGGCGGAAAAGAGGAAATCCCCAAAAGTGCCGGCCGCCGGGCGCGTATCCCCTGCACAACCAGAAACTAAAATGTATACCTACCACGGTTCTTACAAAACATAAACTTTTGGTTACATCTTAAATGTATAGTATAACCTCCTTGCATGACGCATAAGCATTTAAACATATTTAATTTGCACTGTTCCTAGATAAGTGCGTCGAACGATGCGTTAGTAAGTTCATTTCACGCAATTTGTATAATAATCTTATCAGTTACAATAATAAAATATACAAAGTGAAAATTGAAATTTTCAAATAAAATGTCTTCCATGAAATTGTTTTTGTAGAATAGTCTATAATTGTTGCATAGATCCCTGCACAGACACTGAAATCTATACCACGGTCGTCGGTCCTTACATAACATCAACTTTTGGTTACATCTTATAACCATATTATTATAACCCCCATGCGTGACGCTTAAAATAAATAAAACCAAATCGTTTCTTTCATGAAATATTGTTGTCGTATAACTTTACTGTAGTCTAGTTGTAGCACAGATCCCTGCATTTGTGGCATTACCCTTGCCGTGATCGATGAATGCTGAGGCGTGACAAAAAATAGTATGTGTGGCTCGCGCGGGAAGGCAATTTCAGTCTTACCGCACACGTCTGAAATAGCTCGCTTCCCGCCCTTGCCACACAATAAGCTATTCTCTCATTTTTTCCTCATTATTGAGAAAAGAACTTTCAATTTACAATTTCACCCTTCAAAAGTACCAAATTTGGTGTCAGAAATCATCTCCTACGTTGATGATCTAAGCATTTTTTTTACTATAAAAATAAAACTCCGTGTAACTACACAATGTACACATACACAACTGTAAAATCGCAATAATCATTGATCTCCCCGATCAGAATAGAAGACTTCATCTATCAAAGTATAAAACGAATACAACAGCTGTATGAATATAATGCATATCGACATTTAATAAATCCTCGTTAAAATATTATAATGCATTAGTATACCTCTGCGTAAGTATAGTTGGTATATCAATATAGGTATCATATTTTTGTGTCTTAAATAATAAATATATTCTTTCAAATATATGAATGCAATTTCCCTTATGGATTAAGCTCTTTTCCTAGTTGGTGTTCTTGACTTCCTGTACAGACTAAATAAATCTAAATAAAGGTCATAATGTTAAATTTACTATAAGAGCTTAAATTAATAACTATATGGAAGTTTTAACTAATATTACTGAACGTCTGTTAAATATTTATATAATTTATATATTTATCAAAATCAAATTTTAAAATAAAAATTATGATTACTATCAATAAGAAATATATATATATATTTTAATTTTAGCTAAATGTCAGGGTACTAAGTATATTTATCTTGCCTATCAATTTATTATCAATTAAATACCGGGCATATTATATTTTAAGCACTAGAAAAAGTTAAGTGATAATTAGTTTTTGATCACAAAATTACAATTTGTCAATGACTATTTTATTATAAAATGTACACACATTATTGTCAGCATTACAACTCGAAAAAAAACAGGACAGGTATTAAATGCTTTAAATATAATGATACCATACATAAAACTTTATTGATACATTATGAATATTGACTACTTACATTAACCATTAAAACTTTGTGAAATTAAAAAAAATTATACAATACAATATAACAAATGAGTAAAACTCAGTCAATTACACATTCAGCTCCTACTTTAGTAAATGCTTCTTTTAATTTCTCTGCTTCATCTTTACCAATGTCTGATTTGATAACTGTAGGGGCACTTTCAACAAACTTTTTAGCCTGAAATTGAAATAATTAAATGAAATATTTGGATTTTGGACATAATTATTATAGGTAGTACTAACCTGTACTAAATTCATGCCTTCCATTAAGTTTTTTACTTCTTTTATCAAGGCAACCTTTTGTTTATCATCAAATTTCATAAGTTTAACGGTGAAACTTGTCTTGACTGTTGTAGCTACTTCTTCTTCTTCATCCTTAAAAAAAAAATTTTAATTGTAATTTTGATTCTGGTTAAGTACCTAGGTTTTTTCAAATTGTATTCACTTGTCCTGCTGCAGCTGGGGCGCTGACCATTGCTCCCATGGGAATGTCTTTTAGGTTAAGACGGACTTTTAATAATTCAGTGAACTCTGACACTTCAATCATCGTCAAGGAAGTGATTTCTGTATACAGTTTTTCTAACTTAGGAGAGCTCGTTAGTTGGCTTCCATCTGGCTCTGGTACGGTCAATGGCTGCGCGACGGCAGAGTACATTCTTAATGTTCTATAAATGAAACAAAAATATGTATGTTTAGCTTTTGAATGCCCATAAAGATTATTAATTTGTTCGCAGGTACATACTTCTTTGACAAAGGTCGCAAATGTCTTCCAAACATACGAAGTGGAGTGGTTAGCAACATTTTAACTAGTATAATATTTATGAAATGCGGTTATTACAACAGAAGTAATTTGATTTTGAAGAAGTATTTACTATTTAATATTCAAAATAAAAGGTCGATAAGAAAATTGATTGAAAATCTTCGGTTTTCGGGAACGAGTACGACGGAACTAACCTAAAATGATACCAACAGCAGAGCGGAACAGCTGCTCTGAAAATTGGATATTTTCATTTTTTAGTTTTTTTTACCAAACACGGGACCACACAAAAGATAATATCGCATACCAATCATATTTGGTCGATGGTTGAATAAATCGTTAACCGCGGTATAAGGAAAATAATATATGCTGCTATCAATATTTTGGCGGGTAAATACAACATAAAAATGATACCGATGTACATAAAGCAGTTTCATATTTATTATTGTTCAAGCAAATTTTGTACCAAACACACTCTTTAGAAATAGAAAAACTCTATTTTAATTTTTTTTAAGGATATTGTACTATACATTCTATTTTTTTCATAAATATATAATAATCGTTGCGTTTTTGTTGTGCACGTAATAAACGAAGGCAGACCAATTGACATTCTGAAGGGACATGGGTATTCAAGGGCTGATTCCTCTTTTAGAAAAATCATGGAGGTCCGTTAACGTATCAGAGTTCTCCGGATGTACTGTGGCCATCGACGCTTATTGTTGGTTACACAGAGGCGTATATACCTGTGCCGAGAAATTGGCAAGAGGAGAGGATAGTCAAGCGTGAGTACAGCTAATAATATTCTTAAAGTTATATACTGATTTTGTAACATGTGTCACAATGAAACGATACTGGAATAATAAAAAAAATATATTGTTCCGTTTTTAACAACTACTTAAATTCATTTTATTTTGGTATGCATAATCAAACATTGGTTTGAATATTTTATAAATCTTTAAGCGTAACTAGGGCTTTAAACTGCAGAGGTTTTGAGTTTTAGAAATAATTATGGTATTGGTTGAAAAATTAACAGTAGGGTCAAAAGTAACAATTATTGTAAGCTCAGTTTGTATGGGTTTTTTTTGTAAAGGAATATTTTCATACAAATTATAATTAATTTAGGAGAAGAATAGATAAATATATTTGATACTACTGAACAGGTATTGATTGTAGACATTTTACTGTTTCTTACATTTCACAGAATTAATATAATTTGTATCAGCTTAACTAGGTTTTAGAGGTTATCACCTATCTTTATTTAAAGCAACTACATTCATTGTAATAATATTTATTGAGCCTCCAGTCATCCAAATTGAATTAAGATTTAAGATCATAGAAGAATTTCATCATTGGTTCAACTATTGGGGAGGGGGGGGGGGGGGTTAGTACCCCTGACAACGATTAAAAGTTAATACATGTTAAAAGATTATTTTATAATTGCATTGTTTATTATTAAATCTATTGCCTCCTTATTCTATTTAATTTAGTTATTATTTTAATTTTTTAGGTATGTATACTACTGTATGCGATTTGTGTCTATGTTGTTAGATCAAAATATTAAACCAATTTTAGTTTTTGATGGACAACATTTACCCGCTAAAGCTGATACTGAATCAAAACGGCGAAAGTAATAATTTTTACATTTTTACATATCATAAATATGATTATTTTATTTGTGATGTTAAGTTATTGGTTTTTACATTATTATAATAATTGTTTTTTAGACTAAGAGAGGAAAACCGAAAGAAAGCAGCAGAGTTGATGCGTTTGGATAAAGGAAAAGAAGCTTCATCCCTTTTAAGACGAAGTATCGATGTTACCCATAAAATGGCATTAAATCTCATTAAGCGCTGCAGAGAGATTAATGTTGATTGTATTGTAGCGCCATATGAAGCTGATTCTCAATTGGCATATTTAAATTTAAGCGGAATCGCTCATATAGTTATTACAGAAGACTCAGATTTGTTGCTGTTTGGTTGCAAAAGAGTATAATAATTGATTAATATTCTTCTTCTTCTTACTTGGCATTCTTTGGCTTTTTTATTGATTATCTTTGAATTTATCGAAATAGCCTAATTTTTAATATGCTTACAGGTTTTATTTAAATTAGATCAAAATGGTGCTGGTATATTAATTGAACAAGAAAAAATACATCTTTCAATGAATATCAAACCTGAACAGTTTAGTTTAGATAAATTTCGTTACATGTGCATATTATCAGGCTGTGATTATTTACCTTCTGTTCCTGGAGTAGGATTGGTTAAAGCTCGACAGTTTATTACTAGAACAAGTGAACCGGATATCTACAAAGTACATTTTTCCAACCATTTTTGCTTATATTTATTTTAACCTAATAGTTAATAAATATTATTTCAATATTTTAGGCACTTATTAGATTAGGATCTTTTGTGAATACTAAAATTCCACCTGAATACCGTGATCAATTTATGGATGCTGATCGTATGTTTCAATACCAACCTGTGTTCGATCCATTATCTCGCCGGGTAATACCATTAAATGATATATCAGACTCTAATTTACCTGTACTTGTTTCAAAGCTAACCTGTGATCAAGCTTATCAACTTGCACTGGGAAATATAGATCCTATTTCTTTAGAAGTAGTAGATAGTTGGGATCCAGATATACAATTAGTAAGAATGTACTAATTACATTGATAACATATATTTATATAATGGATTATTGATTTGGTGGTTTCAGACTCCTGATAAAATTGTAAAAAAGAAAATTATTCAAGCTCGTCATAAAAGTATTTGGTCAAAAGACTTCCAACCATCTAAATATAATCCTAAAGAAAAAACTTTTACTAAAGAAATTTTCAAGAGTACTCCCACTATAAGTCCCAAGGTGTCCAAAAATGTCACTCGATCATCACCAATTCATCAACCACCTGTAATTAAAAAATGTCTACCCGGTATTTAAAATATTATTCAATATAAGCACAGACTCCTAGAATAATTTACCCATAATAAGTATGTTTTTTTAGTGACTGAAGATGATATATTAAATACTCTTGATGAAATTTATGAAAACGAAAACATTTTGGGAAAATGTGACAGTATTACTGAAGAAAAACATCAGTTAACAAAATCACCATCTACCAAAGATTGTAAAATTAAAAATAAACCAGAATCAGATGCAGAAGAAAATGAATCCCCTTCGTTTTTAAAACAATTAACTAAAAGAAAGTATACAGTTATAGACCCAGATGTTCAAATAGTTAGTGGGTTAGTTATTAAAATTCTTTTAAATTATTCATCCAAAGTTTTAATAAAAAATATTTATTTATAGTTACTTTTCTCCTCAAACATCCAAAATTAGTAAAGTTCTTGAAGAAGAATCAATAAATCCATTTAAATCTCGCAAGATAACCATTGATAAACATAAGGACACTAATGACAATTTGAATACCTCTTTAAATTCTAGTAATATTAACGAAGGAAATATACCGCAGTGTCTTGAAAACGAGGAAGTTAACACTAAAACATTAATTAAAAAACTGCCTAATCAAACGCAAACAGCCTTTAGTTGGAAGAGTTACTCAAATAATAAAGTACACAGTACAGAACAAGAATACCAGAACAGTCCAGATGATACCTTTTCAGTAATCGATGACACTAAAGGAGTAAGAATATTAGCTTACAAGCAGTGGTCGAGAGTAGCAATCTAATTGTATTGACGCTACTTTATTTGTTGTGATGAGCAAATTAACAATATACCCAATGTACTAATGTAGTAATTAACTATAACGCCCTTAGAAATTTAGGTTACTTTAGCAAAAATTATCATTATTTTGTTCCTACATACAACCTTTTTGGTAATAATTAAAATATTAAGATAATATTTTATTTATTAATTTATATTATAATGATAATATTTAATGATGAGTGTATTAGTGAATTTTTCGTGTTTAATTCACGATTAACTCATAGTCCAACTTCGTTCAGTGACCAAATGTCAAATCACTACAAATTTGAAATTACACACTACCAATTTTCAATCAGAAAAATTAAAAAAAAATTTAAACATTTTTTTACATTTAAACAAAAGCGTTAAAAGTAACGTACCACATTTAAAAAAAAGCAGCGATATTGTGCTACATTGTTTTAGTGGCTGTAGCATTAGTGCACTATAAAAAACCAGCAGCGCCCCGAGCACTGTTTATATGTTAATCATTATTATATTTCAAAGTATTTTAGATACAGTTAATATTAATATGATGTTTTATTAGATATTATACTATAATATAGTTATAAATGTAAAATTAAAATATACTTAAAGCAATCGGTTTTAAATCATAAACATTAGAATTCTCAATACAGTCGTCTTATAATGACTTGACATTATTTTTTGTTTACACAAATTATACACAATAAATCAATTTATTAAAAAATGCATATAAATTAAAATACATAAAATCTATTGAAATAAAATATTTAGATTATTTAGGAAAATATTTTCATTTCAAAATATAAAATAAGTATATCTCAATAATAAATATTGTCAACAATTGTTTTATATTCTATAAGACTTGTTACACTATTATCTGTAAAATCATTATTAATTGAACAGGTTGACCATGAAAATGATATTGATGAAGGATTCGGTAGTCAGAGTACAAAAGAAACCAATAGTTTTACTAATCTGACGCCAAAACAGGGAAAGCGTTCATATCCAAGGACCGGACTGTCTAAAAGTACTGGAAAAAACAGTCAGACTCTGTTGTCCAAGTTTGGTTTCAAGTAAGTGTTAATTTCATTACAGTAATATTTAAATTATTATTCCTTAATTTTACAGAACTGGTGACAAATTAAAACGTTAAAGCAAGTATGCTCAAATGGTGATTTCTATTCACCCAAAGACTGAAGAAAATAAGCTTAAGTTGTGACAAAAGCTTATACTCTTTAAAAATATTTATTTTTTTTTTTTATTGTTAGGTTTTAGATTATTATTTATTGTACATTTAATATTTTTACAAAGATCATCACAAATAAAACATTTTTTACTTGGATATATTATGTATTATGTTTAGTTTATTTATTCATTTTAAATTGTATCTGTATAAAATGTCCGAATTGAACACTGAAAGTGCCCTAGCTGGAACACGGTTTATTTATAAACACTGCATAATTAAAGTTTCAATTTATAGTTTTTGTATAAAAAATATAATATGCATTATGCATCTATTAATACTTTTTATTAAATTGGTATATTATATGATGATTTATGTCCTTCATTAATTGATAACAAAAAAATTAAGTTTCATATCAATAATTTTTTTTTTAATTTAATAAAATACATTCAATTGCTTAAACGCTGTGTTAAATAGTTGCCGGCATTCTAACTGTAGTCAATTAAAACTTGTCATTTTCACGAAGAAAACACATTTATATAATAATTATATTATATACATTAAACATTAATTGTTTACTGTTTAGTGTTCCTAACTCCATAGGGCGATGATCTATCATTACAATTTGTTCCCTCACACAATATATGACTAAAATTATACAACTTATTACGACCAACAAATGGAATGTTTATATAGATATATAAAACTGATCTTTCTTACAAACATAAAAAATTAAAAATATTAAAATGTGCTAACTTTTTCTATATTTTAATACGCTCCAAATATATATAATATTTATATTACTTAATGTTAAGTATATACAATTAATTGGTACAAGACGGTAAAAAAAAAAAATTAATATTAAATAAAATAAAATTATCATTTAAGTATTTTTACATCATATTAGTAGCACCCATTAAAACTTGGGATTTTTTTACTTATTACAATTCAATGCATGCGTATTACTATTTATTGAACAATAATACACACATTTATATTCATATTTTACACACTAATATAAGATTCAGAAAAATTAATTTAATTTAATCTTTTGTCTAATAAGTCTACCTATATAAATTTGATTAGGTATAAAAAAAAAAAAATTAAGAAAAAAAAATCACAACATTTACAAACTCATAGTATGGTTGGTACTTAATTGTACTTTCGAAATGAGGACGTATTTTACTCAAATAGACAAATATATAAGTAGGAAATCCTTTCCAAGTGAATAGCTGCAAATAAATTAACTTCCAATTTTTGTTACGCTGATTTGTATGGATTGAAAACCAATTCAGCCGTCATTGAACCTTTAGTGCAGCATACAATGATAATACATATTATAATATTATATTCATGTTAATATTAATACATTTTAATAAAATAGTTCTAATTGTAATAATGAAACTAATTTTTTTTTTTTTTTTTTTAATATAAGTAATTATACATTTAAATAGATTTGATATTTAAGTAAACAAATTACTTGAAGAGCAAGCAAAAAAAAAAAACTAATGAAAAAAAAAACAAACGCTTAAATCCTGATGACGCTGTATTTTTTCAGTTCAAAAATAAATGTTTAAATTATTTTGCATTCATGCATAAAATAATACATTTAGGTATTCAAAATATATTAAACGTATACTCTGATGAATTAAACCCCTACCATTGCTTTTATATTTTGGGATTTAAGTTCAAGAAAATTCAATGAATAACTGCAATTTAGATAAGAAAATATAGACCTTTTTTTAAATAAAAAAAAAAAATCTAAGTATAAAACAAAGCAGTTATTATGACCCTGAATGGGCCTCACTGGGATGTCTTAAAAGTTGAGGTTGACTACCAGATTGAATATGCCTAATAGGCTGTAGTCCCAGGATGGTTGTATGAAGAGGAGTCGGCTGCAAGCCAACTTGTTCAGTCTGTAAATGTTGTATGGATTGGACAGCTGAGGTGGTAGCATTACGATTTCTAGACGGTGGTGGATCCATATGTTGCCGTTCATGAAGTACAAGGTGATTTTTTTGCATGAAACTTTTACCACATTTTTGACAAGCGAAGGGTTTAT
Source organism: Metopolophium dirhodum (assembly GCF_019925205.1). Lineage (NCBI taxonomy): Eukaryota > Metazoa > Arthropoda > Insecta > Hemiptera > Aphididae > Metopolophium > Metopolophium dirhodum. The sequence continues at coordinate 4,199,929 of NC_083562.1, forward strand.
CTTTACATGTGGCATTTGGGTATTTTACGTGATGCTGTTGTAAGCCATGTTTTTGAGTAAAGCCACGGCCACAATCTCCACAATAGTGAGATTTCTTATTGGCTACAACACCAGTTTGATGTTGTGATTGGTGATGATTTTGCACATTGGCAATACCATTTGATACACCTTGTACGCTTTGTTTCAACGTAGCAGCTAGACTACAAATATCGGATAGGAAACTATGGTCACCGATGTGTAATCGCATGTGAAGTGCTAATCCTTCATCACTAGCAAATGTTTCACCACATTCACTGTAAATAATTATAAATATTAATAATATTGTTTATTTATTTACTTTATTAAATTATAAAATTAATCAATATATACCGGCATGCTTTGCTCGCTGTTGCGGTATAAGGAGATCTATGTACTGGTGTTGATGAGTTAAGGCCACAGTTTCTTACATGAACCAATAATGTGCGTCTCTGTAAAAACTCTTTACCACAAGCGGGGCAAGATTCAGGTATACGGCCATGCTGCCGTTCATGGTTGACCAATTCAAATTTACGCAAGAATGCAGCTCCACAGTCCGGGCACACGAATGGTTGTGTTCCTCCGTGGAATCTTGAATGCATGACTAGATGTTCTTCACGCGAAAATGTCTCACCACAAACCTGTAAGAATTTGATCAGTAATTTAAAACATCATTCAGAAAGATCCATAACAAGCAAATAAACACTTACAGAACAAGAGTATGGTCGTTCACCAGAGTGGAATTTTATATGAGTAGTCAGATGACGTTTCTGAGGAAATCGACGACGACATTCAGGACACTCAAATGGTCTGTCTCGAGTATGTACTCTTTCATGACTTACCTAAAGAATAATTATTATCATACATTGTAAACAAGAATCAAGTCAAATAATTATATTATAATTACATAATGTAAATACTAACCAAATGATGTTTTAAGGTAAAACTTTTATTACATTCTAAACATTTGTATGGTCGTTCCGAGCTATGCAATAGCAAATGAGTACTTAGACAATGTTTGAGAGCAAAAGTCTTTCCACATTCAGGGCAAATATGGGGCCGCTCGCCAGTATGACCTCGCATGTGAGTTGACAAATGATGTTTCATTAGAAACGTTTTGCCACACTCTTCACACCCGTGAGGACGTGCTTTCGGAGGCTAAATAGTTATAATATGATTAGTCAATTGATCAGCAGTGCATTAAAATAGGATCTTACTTGTAACGGTTTGATTTCAACACTAGAACTAGAATCGTGATTAACAAGCGCTGCAACGGCTTGCTGCTGTTGCTGTTGATGGTGTGTATTTAAATTAGGATTTCCAGTTTTTCGAGTGAAATACTCTCCATCAGTCGTAGACAATTGTATAGGCGGCGCCAAGAAATGTCTAGCTTCTTCGTTCATAAAAAACATACTTCGAAACATGAGATTGTTGCTCATCGTTGTCACGTCATTCTGGTTATTTTTTTTGGCCGCAAGCCGAATATGTTGTCCAGTCGCTGGCCGGCCCTTCTTTGTCGGTTTGATCGGTTTCGGTTCAAAGTACGCAGAACCTGAATTGGCCAACGGCAATGCGCATGCACTATCAAGGTTCAGCCGTTCGGTCAGATGGTCCGTCACCAATCTTATTGGCTGGAGACTGTCATTGTACCTGGGAACAACAACGACGACGGAACTATAAGTATATTACCATACTATACCTGTGCGTGATGATGCGTGACACCCACGGACGACATTCCGCGCGCGCTTGTCCACTTACCTTTTTAACATTAACTTGCAACACGAAGACCTGAGCGACTTCGGGAAACGGATAAGTTACGCACGGTCACGCACAGATGACAATCGAAGCAGCCGCTGGCCGAACAGTGGTTGTGACCGTCCGACGGCAAGAAGTCCAAAACACTTGGGACGCGCGCGCGCGCATCGTCGTCCCTAGACCTTGTCGAACGCGCAACGGTTGGGTGCAGCAACGATCCCGAACGGACGGAAAAACTACCTACCTAACGAATCGGATTAGGCATCGTAAACAACGGAAAGCGTCAATGACATCTTCTGTTGTGTTGATAACGTTCCGCCATTTTAATTGTGTAGGTGAGTCGGCGGCGGGTCGTCGCGACGATGATTACATGCGCGCGCGGGGAGACAAAAAAAAAAATCGACGTAAACGTTGAGAGCGAGTGAGAGAGAGAAATAAAAACGAAAAGGTGTATTAACCAACATCTGTCGGGCTGGGTGGAGGAACAGACGGCACAATAATATCGCACCGGACGGACCGCACAAACTGCCGCCGCCGAATGCGCTGTGCGCGCGCAACCCCATCTGGCGGACCGCGACCAGACGGTCGCAATCGTTTCGTCCATGATTACGCCCCTCGGGCGACCAGTCGACTACAAATTTCGAATGGCGCGGCCTGCTGTTCCCATTCGTTTCCGCCAAAATTTAAAAAGGTTCTTCGACTGCCCCTTTCCGCCAAAAACAGTTTGGTACGAGTTGGTATGATGCAACTAGATATTAAACAATTTTTCAAATCGTGTTGACAACAATCAACGACATATTAATTAAAATTAAAACATACCTACCATTCAACAATATACCTGAGTATTACCTGAGTTATACCTACTTGACGGGTTTTTAATATTGGTATTAAAATATTTTGTTTAAAAAACTAACATAACTTACAATATGAACTAATTATTTACAGTGAATAATTAGTTCATATTGTTTGTTTTTTAAGTGCATATATTATTTGCTTTCCTTAGTGCATATGCATATTTAACACATCCTTTGAGTATTCAATTCCGAGGCGTTGTTAAAATCTAAATATATGTGTATGTAACTTAATTTGGTTCGCAGCCGCTTGTAATCGAAACTACTGGACTGCTATCAATCAAAGTTTTTTTTTTTTGGTTCATATGTTTTTTATTGAATCTGTTACAAAAAAAAGAACAACGAGAACAATTGATGGTTTATAGGTTAAAATAAATAATAATAAAAAGGCAGATTAGACAGACTGTAGAGTACCTAACCTCCCAGCGGAGGTACTACGACATGAGAAATCAAAGTTAAGTAATCAATATATTCGATAAGACTTGTGAAGTATTTTTTTGTTTTTTTTATTTCAGAATACCTCCCCTATTTATAACGTGGCTCACACAATAATATCAATGTCGTACTTGAAACACGAAGTAATACTTTTTGTTTCTCTCGGATTCTCTCTTCAGGCCACAACGTTTTTAATTTATTTTGACTTGGATGTCTGAGGCCGGAAAAAGTCCCTTTTTAAAAATTGCTTTCTGAATTAAACCGATTTACTCCCGTGAAGTTAATGCAATTAAACCGAAACACTCCAGGCGCAGGCGACCAGGTAGATTGCTCATCTCGATTGGATTTGTGCACAAATCGAGACACAACGACACGGCGACTTGCCTGTGATCTGAGATACACTATCAATACAAAATACACCACGGAGCACCGTATTGTGTAATTGTTCATATTGTTCCGTTCGAAGTCGAGTATAGTACAGGCATAGATTAAACATACATAGACAGCCAACGGCTGCGTAGAATTTGGAAATCATGTTCTTGGTGACAATACATGGCTCGGGTACAATGCTATGTAGAAAACGTCTAGCAACGCCATCTATTGCCACCAACAAAATGGTTTCCAAATTCTACATAGCTGTTGGATATCTATATGTATGTTGAATCTATGGTACAGCCGTACAGCCAGTGTAATATAACAAAAAAACCATTATTTAAACGTTTTAAGTGTGTCTATATAACAATAATTGCCACGTATAATAATGCCTATTATATAAAAAAAAAAATTATGGCTTAAACATTTACGTCGGCAACGGTTGTCAACGTGCTTTAAAAATATTGAATTATGTCTAATTATTAAACATTATTTTCCGACCATCCTACCTGTTCGTTTTGACTTAAGTCTTATTTTCGAGTTGAGATGTATTCGGTCACAATAATATTATTTCTATGTTTCTGCATCTTTTCGGAATCATTGGGTGGGCTCGTTGCTTTGAGCCATGTCCCCCCGGATCCACGAAAGGAGTCCAACCCTGTATCGCAACATTTGAGAGGAATGGAGTACACGGCCGCCGATTTGAAATTTCGATCGTCGTCGCCATCACCGATCTGTGACTGTTCGCAGGTATCCGAACACCCTTATCCATACATCGTAGGTTCACAGGTAACCGGGCGCCGTCCACCGTACGACGACGTTCCGCAGGAAAACGGATACCGTCCGCCCCACATTAGCTGTCCTAAGGAAACCTGCAGATACCGTCCGCCCCACATTAGCTGTCCAAAGGAAACCGGATACCGTCCATCGCCGTCAACCAACTGTCCAACGCATGAATGTCCACCTCGACGCACAATGCCTCCGAGGCCGCCCTGCCGGACATCGCCACCGTGCACGACTTGCCAGACTACGCTGCCACCGTGCAAGAAGTTCCGGACGTCACCACCATGCACGACTTGCCAGACTACACAGCCACCGTGCAAGAAATTCCAGACTTTGCCGCCATGTTCCACACACCGGACTTTACCGCCATGCACTACGTGTCGGACTTTACCACCATGTACCACCTGCCAAACATTACCGTCATGTACCACGTGCCGGACTTTGCCGCCATGTACCAAGTGTCAGACCTTGCCACCTTGCACCAAGTGCCAGACGCTGCCACCTTGTACCGCATGTCAAACGCGCACCTTGTGTACCACAATACGACCTCTCAAGTTGAAATTTCTCAAAGGCTTAACCACGCGCCGCCGCCGCCGCCGTAATAAAAAAACAAAGACTTGATTATTTACAGAATCGTTATTCTATTTTTAATTGCATCACCTAAATATTTAATGCAATTAAATATAATAACGATTCTGTAAACAATTAAATTCATTGTTTTTTTTTTTTTACGGCGGAGGCGTGTGATTAAGCCTCTGAGGAATTTCGACACAGGCCAGGTCGTATTGTCCGAGCCGTGGTATACGCGGTGGCAGCGTCCAGCACTTGGTGCAAGGTGGCAGCGTCTGGCACTTGGTACATGACGGTAATATCCGGCAGGTGGTACATGGTGGTAATGTTCGGCAGGGTGGTACATGGTGGTATTAGACTTGGCACGTATTGTGTAGTTTTGTAATTTATTATAATGTAGGTAAACAAATAGTTGTAATTAAATATATTATTATAATGTAGTTCGGACTTTAATAGTATAAATGCTGATTTATAATTCCTTTACGAAAAATGTTAACAGAAAAATATATATAATATACACAATATATTTGATTTTTACCATCATAGTTTATCTGATTGCCCCCACAGATTAGCGCTGGGTTTGTATTTTCGAATATATTAAAGAAAAATACATCAAATATGATCAAAATAATGATAATTATAGTAAAAATTAGTAATATACCTACGTGTTATTTCCGCAGAAATATATAACATATATATAATATAATAAAAGTTATATTTATATAACTTATGTATAAAAATGTTTACAGTGGTCTTATTATTCTTTAAATGTATACCTAAGTATATAAGTATATTTAATAACACTAAATGCATTGATTATTGTCTTATAGGATTTTGTAATCTTACACATCGGTAACGGAAACGAATAACCGTAGATTTTTAGTTTTTTTTTTTTTTCTATAAATATTAAGAAAATTTAATTTATTGGGTCAAATGCGTGAAAATTTAATACAAGGCTCCTTAATAAATTTATTGTTACAATAGCAGTTGACAATATTACTAAAAATACATAATGAATAATATTTGGTATAAAATAACATAATATTACATTATTAAATTACAAATATTTTATTTTGCCCGGCTCTGTAAGTATACAACGGTAATTTACAGGTATAATTGATGTTTACCTATACATAAAACTAATATGGAAAAAACTCAAAAAAGGCTTAAAATGAATTGATGTAAGTACAATTATTTTCAATTTTAGTTAATTGTTTAGATCCGTACAGATTATTGTATAAATATATATAGACTATTGTCTATTAAGGTATAAAGGTACCTATATTATTTATTATTCTATATTGTATATTAGGTTTTCGATTCGTTATATATATAAATTATAATATATTAATACATCTATATACATTATACACGTAAAATAAATATACACCTATGTAAATGAAAAATAAATAAATACCACAGATGATTAAATTTTTTTCGTGTTGCTATTGCTTCCTAATAAAATGGTGGTTACAAATTAAGTAAAACTTAATGTGACGCTATAATGGTGTCCCGTCATTTCATCGTAAATAATTTACCGTACGACAATTGGTTGCAAAAGTTCATCACAGTGGATTTTAATACATATGTACCAGTACAATATTTATCACACTTACAACATTAACGAAATATAATATAATGACAACCGACAAGGGTTGATTAGTTATAAAATACAATTTAGCGGGACACTGTAATAACCACACCACCTATTTCAAATAAGATACAATTGGCGATTTATGATCAATAATTTTACGACAAATTCGTATTGGCGATCAATTGTGGTTCGGCAAATTTATTGCGAATGATTGTTATGCGGCGAATTATTTACGATCAATTGACGTATTATGCTGTTTCACGACGCGATTGGTTGCCGCACATTCGATAACGGCGATCAGTCACATTATTATTATTGCATTGAATGTCATCGCTATATTTATTAATCTTAACAATATTCATTGCTATTAATTAATAAGAAAAATTTCTAAACTAGCTATTATACATACCTACCTATATAATACCACGGTTCAAAATTATATTGTAATAGTTGCAACTGTCAATAATCAGCCCATTAATATAATAATATGATATCATTAGGTATTTTCTAATACGTCGTAATAATAAAATAATTATATAAATTGACCAATTTCGTGTCCTCCGGCCTCCCTTAAAAATTAATCTTTCGTTTAATTATACTTTTTTATTTTTTGTTAAAAGTATAACTTATGTAAAATCTTGTGTGAAAATGTTTAATCTTAGCTATGGAGAGAATATCTTTTATGAATTTTTAACTAAAAAATAATTAAAAAATTTCTCATAGCTATAAATAGCTCAAAAAAAAATCAAAATTGTTTGAAAGTTTTACCATGTCTGGAAAATGTTCATTTTAACATTTGGTGAAAATTTCAAGTATATAGGATTATTCCTTTTTTAATTACAACAAAATATGAACAGTTGATAGATGAAAATTTGTTAATTTACCGATGAAAATCCAATATCGTTAAAATTTTAAATTGAAACTCTCATGCAAAATGAATGTTACTTTTTTGTAAACTTTTTTTTTGGTTTAAGGTAGAACTATTTGTTGGGAGTTTTCTATCAAAATTTCTAATGTAAGCTATGAAAGTAAAATTTATTATGAATTTCCACTTTCCAACTCGCAATTTCCAATTCACAAAATGATGATATAAATATTTGGTGAAAATGTCAAAAGTCTACGATTATGAGTTTTTGAGTTACACCAAAAAAATAAAATCGATTTTTTCAAAAATTTGTTTTGCGGAAAAATGACCACTTTGTTTTCGTTTTTCTTTTCGCTTTATAAAAAAACATGGAGTTCGACCTCCTAAAAGTACCAATCAGATTCAATTTTTCTTCCAGGAAAGATGCTGATCTCGAAAATTGGATTATTTTTACTACCCAAAATGTTAATGACAAACAGAAAAAACACACATCATTGTAAAATCAATAAATACTCTTTCACTGTGCTCAGAATTTAAAACAATTTAGCAATAAAAACGGAATTTTTAATTTGAGTTGAGAGGTCTCAACAAAAAATTAGCCCCGGGCCCTAAAACCCCTAAGTATAGAGTTCTGCTTAGGGCTAGAATATAATATGTGGATTGCGGTTTTTTTTCAGCGTTCTTTAAAAAATTTGGTTAGTAATGCTCACGAATATTGATACAGATGATGTATTTTCTATTCAACGTATTTTAAGTATAATGCATGTTATATTATATTTATATGTTATATGTTATTTGTTATAAGTTATATTATGTTATATGTTATATCATATATTATGTTATATTATATTTATATTCCATGGTATATTTCAATGAAACTATTGTAAAACGCTAGATGCCGCGTCATATTACGCTCCTAATTTAAATAACAAAACATAAGTTAATTTGTTTTTTTCTAAAAGAAATATATAAAAATGTTATGGGTTTATTTAAAAGAAAGTCTAATAAAAATGCTTTAACTTACATATAAAGTAACTTTATTAAATCTATTCTAAAATTATAGGATACTCCTCTTCCACTTAATGGTATAATATATTATATAGAGTTATGATAGTACTAATAACAGTCCGTAATCAGAGAAAAGCTGTTAGCCGAAGTTAACGTTAAAATCTTGCTCCAGATGTTTCAGAACGCTCTCGAGGTCATATATCCATAGTAAATAAATAAATCCATCGTACACCGGATTACTGCGATCGTCGTACATGATAAAAGAACCTTACCCGTTGTCCTGGATACATATAAATCGATATCGATTGAGCTATATGCATGCCTCGATATCATAGGAATATACGATGTATGAAAGTACATGTCAGTATAAATAAGTACAAATTAAATCTGAAGCAAGAGACGTTGAGTGCCACGCTAAGACTGTTGTACACTTCACGCAGGACCTGATAATACTCACATATGATATAAGCTATATGTTATAGGTAGGTGATGGGATGGTGGACGCACACTGGTGAAAGAATAAGACACTGTCTTGTAGGTGACCAAACGATGGCAGGCGGCGCACTATCAAAGGGACTCGCCTATCTCTCTCATCGGCGTCAAGTCCATTTATCAGCCAATCGTCGTCTTCAACACATTTACCGCTAAGTGATGATACGAAACGATAAAATGTGTTCCAGGTTCATCTAGTACAGTGGTTCTTAACCTTTTTTAGTTCAGCGCCCCCTTTATCGTAATAACTAATTGCTAACGCCCCCCCCTCGTGCAAAATCAAATTTTCTTCTTATAAATATATATATATATATATATATTTGTATATTTATTTATTCATCAGTATATTATAACATTATTAATTAAACTATTAAAGTAAAAACTCTTATTTTTAGATAGTTATGGTTACATTTTACACCACTTAACAAAACAATTTAATACTTTACTGGTATACAAAAAGATTTACTGAACTATAAAAAAAAAATTATAAAATATACAAATTATACCTATCAATGACTGCCCTGAGCCTGATGAGTAGCTGCTAATTTAACGATGTCTGGTTTGATATTGGTCAAAGCTAAACGTAGATCACCTTTGTTGCAAATGTCCAACCGATTTCTTTGTTTCGTCAAAAGCTGAACAACAACGCTGAATCCTTTTTCAACTAGATACGTTGATGGGAAAGAGAGAAGCAACAATTTAACTTGTTGCCATAGTTGTGGATAAGTGTCTTTAAGCTTGATCCAGGCAAGCTCGTAACCGACCTGCTTAAAAACAAGTTGTGCCTCACAGTCGTGTTTAAAATCGATAAATTCCATTTGTAAATGAGGTTCGAGATCTTCCACAGATTCAAACGAAAATGGATCTAAAATCCAATTACAGATTTGTAATTCAAGTAGGTCTTGAAATCTTGATTTCATGTCTTTTTTGAGCTGCAAAATATGATCAGTGAAAATTAGAATTTTGTCTTCTGGAATTAAACCATTTGCGTCTGAACATGACTTGAGATTCGGAAACTGAATCAGTTCTTGACGATTTATGTTTGTTCTGTAAAGATCTAATTTAAAAATGAATGAGGAAATTATTCCTTTGGCTTTAATAAAGTTAGGTTAAGTCTAGTATATTATGCAATTTTGTGCATAACAAATAACAATGTAATGATAGTTGGTGCGTTTGTTCCTTTCATCAGTGCGAGGATACTCAGGTAGTCAGGTCGTATACCCCAAGTCCCATAACTCGGGCACTCATAATTTGAGGGATGTATCGTGTTCGTGCTAACAGTGAACGCGTCGTAAATGTATATTTTAAGTCAATCTTATATAATCATATACACAAGAAAGAATGATATATGTGTATAGTGTGCGCGCTGTGTAATCTGGTAGTATTTGGAAATTATTTTTGGTATAATGGTATCTTCATTGTGTATTTTGTTATATTTGCTTATATATATATTTTTGCAACGGTATTTAAAAAAAACCAAATGCATATTTTACAATTTTATATTTTATAAATCCTATCCCTAGTTATACGTTTTAACTTATAAGCAGGGTTCGGATTTGAAGGCAAATGCCTTTCTTTTAATAATCATAATAGAAAATAATTTTTATACAAAAATGTGTTTCATTTAATTTCTAAGACGATGGATGTATTTTTTTGTTGCCATTTTTACTTATAAATGCCTTTTTGCTTTTTTTGCCTTTTTTACTTATATGTGTTTAATTTTCAGTTGATTTAATGATTGTATACACAGCTTACATATTATCAGTATAAATATATAAGAGTTTGATATTTATCGATATCGCTGAATACTCTATATCCATTACCATCTTATTATGGAGTATTTGGTATGGACATAAAAGTACCCGTACTACCTATTTAAAGATTAAAATATGTTCATAATGCGTAGATTCAAGATTGTTCATCAGTCCGCATTCGTCGCCGACCATTGTCGTTTAATAATTTTTAACTTCGGTGGACGTAGAAAGATCCTTTACGACGTATAAAAATATTTTGAGCCCAAACCATCAACGTTTTACTGAAGACGGCTTATCAAAGTACATGGTAGTGATTTTTTTTTTTAATACCAACTAGTTATTATATTTAATTTTGTAGTATATTTTTAAATTGCTTATTTATATAAATGAAATGCTTTTTTTTGCCTTTTTTTACATTTTAAATGATTTTTTTATTGATTATATTGCCTTCAAATCCGAACCCTATACTTATAAGTTATAACTATAGGTATTAGGTAAGTGGCATTTTGTTTCACGAAACTCTAAGATAACAATGATCTTATGTACGAAGTATTTGCAAGTATATAGGAATCGAATTCATCGATGTCAAATAATAAGAGGTATAGGTAGGTACGTAGAACATAATTACGTACATAGAATATGTAGATTATAGATAGGTACGTAAAATAAATATGTAAGTTCGTCTGAGACTTTGACGCTGGTCTATAAATACTCTAAAAAGATTATGTCATTTGTATGCATGCACCTTTGGCGTCTATGTGACTATGTCCCATGTACGATTTTTATTTATAAACCTTCATGGTAACACTAAACAGAGTGCAGTAACAGAAATACCTGACGCGATGTCCTGACAAATGAAATAAGTTTTGTTCTAATCAATATTTTTATAGTTTTTTTTTATATCATTTACAGACGTATGCGGTACACGTACCTATATTATAACATTTTTTTTTATACTGGAAATAAAAGTTTTCAATCTAATATAATTTTTTTTTTTTGAAAAATTAAAAATAGTCAATTGGTAAATATGGTTTTTAGAAAAATTTGAATTTTATAAATATTTACTTAAATCGTGTAGTTTAATTTAAAACATTTTTTGAAATTTTATTATTTTTGTTACTTAAGTTGATCCAGTCGTAAAAATATTTTAAATCAAAAAGTATAAACTTTTTAATAATATCTTACGAGCATTTAAATTTTTAAATTGATACCTACCTAGTATCTACCTACTTGTTAAAAACTAAACATTTTTTTTAATTACCTACTTTTCAAATTAACGAGTATAACTTCAAAAAAGTTTGACATTCTATAAAATCATAAAAAAAAACTGCTTGACTTCGATAAATGTTTTTGCAGTCAAAAGTTTTCTAAATTGGCTATTTTCAAATTTTCAAAAAAAGTTTAAATCAAATTTAAATTATTTTTTATTTATAGTACCTATAAAAAAATAAAAATGAAAAATGTTATACTATACGTGAAGCTCAAAAATTAATAAACTATATAGAAAAACAAAATTAAAAAAGGAGGGCAAAAGGGTGTCGCTCTGCTGTACAATAGGTTCTGCTGCACAGTTACAAGTGGGTCACTGTAATGGATGGTGTTAAATTTGAATTCAATGATCTAATATCATTGTATAAGAAAAACGATTCTGGGCAAAGACGATCAGTCAGTCTATGATATTATATTGATATTACTAAGTATATTTGATAATATTATTGTGAATAAATAATTAATGTATATAATATAACCTATTTACGTGGAACCTTGTTTTACATTTTCAATCCTTAGCTTTAAAAGTTGAACATTTTATAATTTTTTAACTACAAAATAATCATCAAAATTTAAATATGATAAATTTTGTCAAAATGCCATCTTTAAATGCTTATTAAAAAATTGTGCCTATGTAGTTTTAATATTTTTCAACTGATTGTATTAATTATTCACGCTTTATTACCCAACAAATACAATTTTATTGACAATTATAGAAGAAAAAACTAAATAAATTGAAAACTGACAATGTCCGCAAACAGCTCAAAAAGTGTTAAAATATTTTCAAAATGTTATAGTGTATATAGAAAATGAAAATATAAACATTCAGTGATATTTTCATGTATCTACAGTTATTCGTTTATGAATTACAACAAAATAACAAAATCGCTACATGAAAAATCGATGTATCTAATCTTGTAAAAATATGAACTTTAATCACTCATAAAATTTAGATTGATTTGCTTAGAGATATTTTTTTTTCGATAAATGTAGAAAAACTTAGATTTAAAAAGAAAATTTTTATAAATTAGTAACTCAAAATAATTTGCAAATTTTTGCGATTTTCCGTATTTTGTCAAGAATTGAACTTTAAATGCTTATAAAAAAAAAAAAACTGTGAACAAGGATTTTTAATATTTTTCAAATGTCATTGTAACAATATAGTAGGAGCCTTGTATTTTCAAGCATTTTTACCCAACAAATAAAGTTTTATGGTCATTCATAGAAAATAAACTAGTAAAATTGGAAACTGAAAATGTCCCTAAACAGTTCAAAACAAATCAAAATATTTTGAAAATGATCGTGTATAGAAAATGCGAATATAAACAACTATTGAAAATTTCATGTAAAAACGTTCATTTGTCTTAATTTGTTCATTTTCCCTTAATGTTATGTTGTTTTTCCCAGCGCTTTTGAAAACTATTGGGAATTTTAAATTATGACCTCTTGAATGCACCAACTAGATTTACTTTCTTATCAGAAAAAATACTGTTGAAAAAAATCTAAGCACTTTTGTTGTTCCAAAAGGTGATGAGACACAAAAACATTTTTATAATAATTAAAATATGTATATAAAAAAAAACACACATCACTGTAAAATCAATATATTTATCGCTCCGCTCAGAATCTAAAATTATTGATTAGAATAAAAGTTATTCCATTTGCCAGGTCTGCCTTTTACACTCTATACTTATGTATTACTTACTCTATAGTCTATATTATATAATATGCATTGTATACCAACATTCAATTTTGATTAACTTCATACTCGTGAAGTCGTGTAGGTATATACTATATATTATAATATTTTATATACATAGTTTGGTTAGGTTACAATATATTTGTGTCTTTGGCGTGATCTTATCGATCGTGGTTTATTTAATTTAAAATATTTGATTTTTGATCGGTTTTAGAACTTTTAGAGTTCGTGTGCGTACACGACTGTTGACGAAATACGACGAAGTTTTATTAGCCTGCAGCGATCCTTCATATGCAGATGTCTACGGCTTAGCACAGGGAGCGAACTCAATGTCTCAACCTATGTAATATAATTATAATTACATTTTGGGATAAAAAGTGCCTATTATCTACCTATATATACACACATATATCACCCTATACTGAATAGAATAATATTACAATTATCATGGGAGTGGGAAGCAAAAAATTGCCTCGATAATAGGTTATCCATCTGATATTCACTTATAATTTTCAATTTATAATTCGACCTCTCATAGATTGGATATTATATATTATATATATTAGGTAGTCTTTCATATTATTATATACCGACTTCCAAGTCATATGGATACTTTCTCATTCAATTAAAAAATAGGCGTGGAACCATGGAAGCTGCAGGTTCAACGTATAAGAGTGGAAGTTTATCGACGAGCTGGAGAAAATACCTACGTGATAAAATTACATGTTAGATTTTTAAGTTCGAATTAAATGATCAGTTTTAGGTCTGCGTAGGTCAAACACCGAATAACAATGAATATTATACAGGTCGAATCACCAAGCATACTAAACCCCATTCTTTTCTTTAATTATGAATTTATTCAAGTTCTAATTTTTGGACTACAATGGTTATTTTAATATTTTAAAAATTAATGTTAATCCATCAACATTTATAATTTGTAAAAATGGTCTGATAATATATCTAAATATTAATTTACATTAAACTTATATATTTTATTTTTTCGTAAAACCTTTTTAAGGAGTATGGACTATTTATTATCTTTGGCATAAACATTTTAACAACAGAGAAACTATACTCGAGTAGTAAGGATCGTTTGAATTTTTAGGGAGGTAGGTACATCAACATTTTCCAAATTATCTAAATTTTCATTTGAAAAACAGAAGTTTCTATTGCCACGGATTACTCCTTGTTAGGGCCCGTATTACAATAGTTTAACTAAGGCTAAATCACTGAATTCGGCCGGTAAAATCAGTGGGCTCTAGAAATAGTCTCTAAGTAGTACAATTTGTTTTTCAAATTGTTGTCTTTTACACATATTTAAAGACTTCCGAAAATTATAATTTGAATAAATTCATTTATTAAAGAAAACATGGGAGTGGATTTGCTTAGCGAATCATCCTGTATAGCGTATTAGCGTGTGTGCTTTTCAGGTGCACGAACAAAATATAGTTTGAATTACACAGAACATTGTTCACAGATAATTAGATAAGTAAAACCGTATTGTGTCTGTATATGTGACCAGTTTTAAACTGCTCGAAGACATAATATGTAAAGTGTTGGTACGAGGTATTTACCTATATTCATAATATTTGTTATTATATGCTTATATTGACTATTAAAGCTTGAGAAAACTTTCACAATAATTTATAAAGATACCTCGATAATTCTATAATATGGTTTATACCACGGTTATCTGGATAACCGTAGCTTATATGTATACTGTATAAATTTAATATCTACCTAGCTCAGCTATAGCATATTATTATGAGGTTGTGATTAAGATAAACAGGTTATTTTGAATAATATGTAAATTTGAACTGGAATGTGAATCTTAAAATAGACACAACGTCCAAGCCTGTTTTTCGTAGTTATAAATTTGTATATACCATTATAAATAAATAATATGTTATATGATCGTTGTTCATTAGGTAAAAGTATAATTGTATGAACTTGAATTATTTTATAAAACCTGTAATCTCGTTTACTCTGTAGAAAGTACTTTATTGTTATCACTATTAAATGTTTGTTACGGTTGCGGGGGTTTTTTTTTGCTTATCAGATTTATTGTTATTTGATAAGTATGCCAAAAAAATATTTCTATAATTACTACCTAATGAAATATAAAAATAATTGAATCTAAAAACATACAAATCCAAGAAGAAAGAATAATATGTGTATACCTAGTACCTTCAGGCTACAGGTATATTTTTGTTACAAAATTCGAAGAGCGTATTTTTGATTCCTTATGAGCGAATAACTGCTTACTGACATTACTTTGTGCATATTTTCAAAACGTTTAAGATTGAATCAATTTTATATTTTTATAACCTATACCTATATAATTTACTTAAATCTATCATGCCTACAGGGTCAATATTGAACCTTCTATATTTGCCTTATTATACCACCTGTTTTTGTATCCAGTTAGTGCAATGTCGTGCCTACCTATAATTTAAATTTGTTCTGTGGTTAGTTTTATACTGCTTGAATGTACTATAATATCATAATGATTGTGATGTTGTTGTCTATTGTAACAGGGCTTTGCCCGTTTAATACTTAATAAATAAATAAATAAATAAATAAATAAATAAATAAATAATATATATACCATCCACGCCTCACAAAATAAAATATCGTCCAAGTATATACACTACAGATATTGAATTAAAATTAGTACCTAGATTATAGATTATATATAAATGATAAACAGAAAATTAGAATTTAGGTAGGTAGTTATTGACTATATTGTACAATTTGTGTAAGCTGATAATATTATTAAAAAAAAAACTGTACTAAACGTGAGACACATCATAAGCCACATATTATAAATCAATATTCCATAGTAAACGCAGGAGGAAAATATTCGTTTTGTACATATATGTTTAGTATTGATCCAATCAAAATAACTGTCTCATGGAATAAATGGCTACTGGAAATATGGGATTTTGATCTCCCTGATGCACCAACCAGATACACTTTTCCACTACTTGTCGTGTACACAGACACCAACAAAAATGAAAATAAAAAAAGCCATTGTAAAATCAATACATTCATCCGTTCAGAATCTAAAATCCCTAAAGAGATTTATCATCTTCCTTTTATTCACGCCCCCGAATTCTAGTGCGTAGGTGTAAAGACAATACCGTACATAATATAATATACATTTGTTTATTGCGTGCAATACATTTTCGGTCGGTACTTTTAATTTTTAAATGTAGGTATGTACACTATGTAGATATACAACTGTCAATACTAATATAACCTAACCAGTAGTGGCAGGGGGAGGACCCCGCTTTAGATTCTGAATACCAGACTAAAAAAATCATGTCCAGTATTTTAAAATCCGTAATAGGTAGCCGATAGATCGTAAATACATGTTGCCCGTCGGGTTTATACAGGAATTTTTTTTTTAGAGAAAAAAACATAATATGCAACTTGTATATAGGAAAAGTACATTTTCCGTATAATGTATCACGGATTGAAATAATCATTACCACTATAGTTAATGTGTATATATATATTTATAAGTAATATAATTAATATATATATTTTCCAGTAGTTTTGTTGACAACATTAATTCATGGTAAAATAATTCCAACAATTTATTATCAAAATTATATACATATCGGTATGGCCGAGAATTTGAAGACCTAAAAAAAATAAGAAAATGTCTTGTAAAAAATGTATAAATGCTACACACATTTTTAAATAATGCGTTTAAAATATAACTAAAATAACAAAAAAATATATTACGTAAGTACCTATACGAAATATATACAATTTAACATGCATTGTTATATTGTACATGAAATTAATATACAATTTAGTATGATATAGTATTCAATGCTAAATGTGGTTTATTTTTGTTC
Source organism: Metopolophium dirhodum (assembly GCF_019925205.1). NCBI lineage: Eukaryota > Metazoa > Arthropoda > Insecta > Hemiptera > Aphididae > Metopolophium > Metopolophium dirhodum. Next base: position 4,217,260 of record NC_083562.1, read on the forward strand.
AGTGATCGTTTAAATATTAGATTCATAGGTATTAGGTTGTTAGATGTTAGATACCTATGTCCTATATATTTGAATATATTTTCCTATTTCCGTATCGATTTTATTATATTTTGCGTAAGAATTTCCGGTTTTCTTTGATTTTTTTTTTTTGGTGCTTTTGAAAATTACTGGTAATTACCCAATGCACCATTTTCCCATATTCACTTTCCCATCGAAAACAAGATACTGAAGTTAAAAATTGAAGCATTATTTCGACTACTTATCGTATACCCAGACACAAAAAAAAATTAAAACACACATCATTGTATAAATTGTAAAATCAATTCATTCATCGTTCCGCTCAGAATCTAAAATATTCTTACAAATGAAAAAAATTGAGTTAAAACTAAATGTTTCACAACGTGAAGGATTAAATTCGGTATGCCCATTTAACGATGTCTCAAGACATAAAAGATGAATGAGATTTGTACCAAAATGTGCAAATATAATATCGACGGTATTCTCATCCTTCAACTATATGGGCTAACCTAACACACTTAGGGAACACAACACTCGTTCAATCTACAGCTTTTTCAAAACCATCGGTATTGATACCAACATTTAAAATAAGATAAGTCATGACAACTATATATTATGTAAACATATAAATAACATCTAAAAAAAAATGTCTACATTGTAATTTAGCTAAAAAATTAATATTGAATGTAAATGTAAATAGAATTGTATACGTATACACTACTTAAAAGTTAGTAATCTATTGAACCAATTGATAAAAATTCAAAATGCATAGATAATTTATAAGCAATAATTTCCATCGTAAATCGCAAAATAGCTGTTTTAGAACCTCTCCGGGTTGGACCACATATTTAGGTGTATTATTTTGCGACAAAACGTAGCCTATCTTCTTCGCCAAGGTTTAATCTATCTACGTATCAAATTTCATCGCAATCGGATGAACGGTATAGGAATGCATAAAAGGACATGGGTAGAAACAATTTTTGTGTTTTATAGATAATATAATATTTAATGTTTAATATAGGCACATTAAACCATATAGGCGTTAGCGTTAAAATGTATATTGGTATGCATTATATGTTTGAATTTTTATCTATATTGCATTCAGTGCTATAAGCACGTAGTAGGTACAAAATATACTTATATACGATATTACGATATATCTACAGTAGGTAGTGTGTCTGTGAATCGCTGCAATTGTGCCTAAATATACTAAACTGCCTATACATAATTATAATTTAAGATAAGATTTTCGATGTACCAACAAAATTCACAAGGTTTAATATCTAAGGTGAACGGGGCAACAACACTAAACTAATAGGTCATTTTGATCTCGCTAAACTATTTTGTTGCAATATAATTAATTAGCCATTCGGTGATTTTGATTAAGACAAGACAAACCTTTAATCAAGTGAAGTTGATACCTATTAATTATTATCATAGTAATAGTTCTAATGTATTTATTAATAGCAAAATTGATTAAAATGTACGCCGAGTTAATTAAACTAATATGTACAATTATTTAAAGATATATACACATTGTAGATTTATAGTATAATATAATTATATAAAGGTACCTACAGCTATTTAATTTTGTTTTTTTTTAATTTAGTTTAAAAAGTATACCATACTTATAATAATTGAGAGTAATAAATAATAACTGTTACTTATTAATATCTAATATTGTGACAATGTGACGTATATACTTATAGTATAATATATTATAATAAAGTAGATACCAGGTACATAATATGTAATAATGTCAAGTGACATTTTTGAAATCGTCATAAAATTTACTACCTAAAAAATAAAATGTTTTTTGGTTGAAAAAAAAATGTTATAGCCTAAAAAATTACATTACTAGGTACTGAACTTCAAGTTCCCGTGGGTGCGTCTTAAAATTGAATGTTTGATTTCAAACTTAACAGTTCATTAAAAATTAAATTTTTTACGGGCAAGGAAGTGCGCTAGTTCAGCTTGCGTATCAGCTAGTTTATTATATAATTTTATGTTGTTTACGACCATTGATAATAATCATATACGTCATATACGCCAATACTTCATATTATAATGGATTCATATCTTCACTAAACATACAATTTTTGTTCAATATAAAATGGAGAGAGAAACGATGATTCTCACTATAGCACTGAAGCTTTTGCAGAGTGATAAAGAAAACTGCATTTTAACAAGAGAGACAAGAGATTTAACGAGATATGTTACGGTTGAAGATGGTGTCGATTTTGTTGACTCACAAATTTATATACTCATCCTTAAGTTTATTATCAATGTTTACGACTAATAATCAAAATTATTTTTCAAAAATGATAAAAAAAAATTAATTATATCGACGTACTTACGTTTTTACTTACACATACTATTTTTACTTTTTTTATATACGCATAATGCAATAAATAATAATCAAACGAAAATTTTAAATTATGGTTAGAAATATAATAATTAATTCAATTTAAATTTATGTGCGGCGTGCGATAAATGTCACTATAATAAAATATCTATATGTTTGCAGATAAATATTGTTCACACTCCACTTCTACAAATAATAATAATAATTAACAATGCAAGATTGTATAAGATATGTATTAATTATTATACTAGTGTCTAGTGCAGTAGTGCATATAATCCTATTAAATATTAATGGATTATTGAAAATCTTTTTCATTTACGGAGTGCCTAGAGTATTAATACAAGTAATATATTATTGGTTTTGAAATAATTGTTCGTATTATAAAATACATATTATTACATTATTAATATAATGAAACACCATATTATACAAACATCAATAATAATTAATAACTTATTAGCGAGCACACGTGCACGAGTGTGCAAATGTCTGATTATATAATTTATTATCAACAAATCGTTGATTTTTGTTATGAATTATGATAAATGACATAAAATATACCTATTATATACGTTTTACTGTTAGATTATAACTAATATAGTAATATGTATAACACAAAATATTGGTAATACTGCATTTACGGTCGAAGGCAAACAACATCGTATAGATACAATTAATAATTGTTATATAAATCCTTTTACTTTGTTTTATAACTCAGTGGTTTTGCCTAATAGTTAATAGTTTATAATAGTCATCAAATCATGGTTGATAAATTCAAAATTCTATAAAAAAAATCGTATGTATACTTTCTCTGCAGGTGGGCCTTTATCGTTGTGTTGACCGTTGACGTGTAATATTTATATACCTATCACGATAACAATTTTGAATGCGGTTATCATCATTTATCACAAATCAAAAACACTTCCCATAATACTGTTATACAGTTTTTTACAATTTGTGCGATACATTTTTATACTCTAGCTGTCTAGGAATATGATGATAATTTTATACAGTTATTCTCCTAAAAATTTCCCTAAAATGTTTTCAATTCTGACATACTCTAAAGTTTAGATAGGTACCTACTATCTGAGTCCCAGACCAATTCCTGATGTATAGAGGCACCATGTGAAACTGATGAAATAGACTAAAATAGGTAAGTACCTATCTTAGTTGACGAGCGTTAAAAAACAGTACATAAAAATATTATACAGTTGTAAATTATATGATCATGATTCGTGCTCAGAATAAGTCAACCAAACTTCCTAAGCCAATGTTTCTTCTTTTACAGGGGCCCCAAAGATTAGCTTTATGCCTCTACGACCATATATATCCATGATAAAGGCGTTTAAGATGTTTTTCAACTATCAAATTATCGTAAATACAATTATTTACTACTCTTTGTCTTATTGTTTATTTAAAAACACTGTTTTCGATGTAAAAAAAAAAAATATAAAAATATATTGTTTATCTTTATGTTTTAAATGTTATTGTATTACTCTTACACTCTTAAGTCATATTAATATATTTGACGGATTAGATGCATAACGTTTTGCTATGCATTATGATGTTTGCATGTGATGTTTGAAAATAAAGATATTTGTATAATATTAATTAAAACATTGAACCATGTTGTAAGTCTGATGAATATAAATTGTTATAGTTATATGTACTAAAACTGAATTAAAATCACTCATCGACATTTTTAATGATACACCACTCATAAACACAGTTATAAGCTTTAATCTAGCTTTATATTATACGATATTTTAATTGGAACGTGATTACGTCATTGGCGCCATACGATCTACATTATAATTAAACCAACATGAACATTTTTTACAGGTAGGTAAATATGAATATAATATGATTGTTTTAAATGTATGGACTGGATATTAATTCAATACATGATTCAATGTATGATTCCGATTCGTATTGTACAGTTCAAATTAGTGGTTGCCAATGGACTGTGGAAATATGGCTACGTGCTCTTTTCGATATCTTTGATTGTGAATGTATACTGTATTGAAATATTATTTATTACCCTGCACTTACCACGTTACATTTGAAAATTATTTTATAATTTATTGCTTTAATAATAACGATGAAGTCATATTTAAGAGTGATAATAGGAATTTTGGGATTATTATTAATCTAAAATCTAGATAATAGAATATAATAATACATTAATACCTATATAAAATTGCAATAAAGAATAAAATTGTAATACTTTTCGGTTACAGTTATATTAGTCCTGATATTTTTTAAGTGTTGGGGATATTCGTCAACAGTCAACTCCTTTGGATTTACTGCACCTGCACGGTGCACTTTTGTAGTATACCTTAAAATCTTCCAATAAATAAAACACCTCATTGTAAAGTTATCAACTTTTTCACTCCTTATATATTGAGTCTTTGCCTGAAATTTCTATTGTTAAAAGTAAAAAATTCTACATATTAAGTATACTCAAACCAACTAAAAAAGTATAATATACTCAGATACATTGTGCTGCTATTAATATTAATATATCACACAGCATAGGTAATAAGATTAAACTATATTATTAATTTAAATATAGAAATTGTTTTCATTCTTCGACATACATTAAAACAAGGTTTCTAATTTTCTTTGAAGATAAATTCTTGTTGGTTTTAATAAATACCTGCAATGATGTAATTATACAATAAACTTTCAATTCATTTAAATAAACGTAAACACGATACTTGATGGAAAATTAAACTTAATACGCAACGACTATAATACAGAGCGATTCACCAAATATTCTCATCCCCATTTTTTCTTTTATACTAATATATTTATTCAATTTCTTTAAGTAACTATTTATAGAGTATTATGTGCATACCTAAAGACATATTTTCAAATACTTCAATTTAGTGTTGATACGAAATAATTTTTTTTTAAATGGGAACCATCTTTTTTACTATTCATTATTAAACTAAATTATAATATTAAATTTAAATTTGAACGAGTACTATTTCAGTTATTTAACTGTGTGTAATATTATGTTTGATATATATCAGAAAATTATTAAGAATAATATGTATAATGTCGTGACCACACTACACTACACTCACAAATAAAAATACCATAGGTTAATTGTATTATGTGTGCATAATTTAATTCAATACTTGGTTTTATACAATGAGATATTTATTTTTTTCGTTATTAAATTGCATCCATATTTATATTTCATAATGTATCATAAATAATAATATTAATATATTTTAAGATAACATATTATTTTCGTCATTTAAGTAAGTCCGAATATCATCTTTGGTCAAAATCTAATCAGGATTTGACTAATATCCAGGGTCAACAGATTATCATGTTTAACGTGCCTATTTACGTATTTATCATGAAACAAAATAATACTGTAAAAATAATATATTAATAAATGATAATTTTTTTTTAAATCATAGAGTAGCTAGGAGGTAGGTTACTTAAATATTATTTTGATATATTATAATATATTTTGAATACTAAACAAACATTCTATTTTATTTTTATCCCTAAAGTTTCCACATAAGTAATTAAGTATGATAAAAATAATATTATTATTTATGAGTTTATATAAAAATACGATGTTTATACTATGGTTTACCTTCAAAATGTGTGAGTGCGACGCATATTTTTAGGACGTCGGTTTACGTATAGATTATATAGAAGAACGATATATGATTATTGATTAATATTTACTATACTTACTGTTAAATATTTTTCGATGATTTTCAATGTTCGTAAATCATAAATATCAATTAGTTTATGTGCAATGTTTAATGAGTTAGAAATATGATATTTTTCTTTCGATAGTCAATAATGTACTATGAATTATTGTATTTGTAAATCGCATCTGTAATTTATTATTTATGTAATCAAATGTGGATAATATATTCAATTAAAATACAATAGTAATGGACGCGTGCAGTGGTATTGCAGTGTATTGTTATGATTGATGACGCACTTATCACCAAGAATCATAGACCTAACTTAGTTTATAGGTCTATGCTAAGAAATAAAAATACTTACTACTATATTATTATGTATTTATGTATAATATTAAGTATCAATATACATCATGCACTACTCGACGTACTGCGTTTTACAAGCTTACAAAAGTAGAATAAATCATACTTACTTATCAACTATTTGTAAAGTATTGATAACAAAATCCAGGAAATGTATAATTTATGGTAAGAAATCAAATACGAAAATAATATTATTTGAACAGTGCCATATTTATTAGGTGCCTATAAATATTTAAAATTAAATAAAGTAATAATGAATTGTTGCTTAACTACCTAAGAATGAATTTTTTCTTATTAATTATTGATTAAATTAAACGAAACAAATATTATTAATATGAACACGGGCGTACTGTCAACGTTGACTGACTTCAAAGGGATGCGTGTAACGCAGCTATTCAACAAAAACTTTATTCGACCGCGCTTATCTGTTTTGAGGCTTTCGACTTTTTTGGTTTATCGCATTTGCTATTTACATATATTACTTATTGATAAAGACTACCTAAAAAAAATTTTTTTGATAACTCATTTTATTACCAAGTACATGTCTTATCGCAAAATAATTATCTATCTTGTTTGGACTTATTAACTATAGGTAATACCATTGCATGCATCATGATATAGTATTTATAATTAATGGTAATACCAATAAATATAATTACAAATTACAAATTATAGTTATTAATTATAATTTACTAATATCATATACCTTATAATATAATACGGCAAAATCACGAAAATTAGCAAATTAATTTGAGTTGAGAATTTTTTCTTTTTAAATCTAAGAATTGAAAATGTAATACGGGATTATTCATAAGTTTGTCTATATATACCTTTATCAAAAAAAAAAATGTCTACAAGCAAATCAAATTAAATTTTTATGAGTGTTTGAAGTTCATATTTTTACAATACTGGATATTCACAGTTGCGTCGTCTTGGCATCCATAAATCGTCAAAACCCCCTCTAATATATCCCATTTTTTTGTACCCAAATTGCACCCATTTGTACCCTCCGTAAAAAAATTTGTACCTCTCTCCCTTTTACACAAAACCAAATCCCTCGTCCGGGTACAGCACCCGGGCGGCCACGACGTCGTACTGGCACACAGCGTCTTAATTGGATACGCAGTGCTTGGTATTTTTCAAAATCTTTGTTTTTCGGTTTACCTAAATGTAATAACTCATCGATGGTAGCAATTACATTATATTACTATTGTATACGAGTATAAGTATATTGTTATTTGACAAAATTACTTTGTTATATTTTACTGAATAATATGTTCAATTCTCAAGTTTTAATACAAAATCACGTTTTTAGAAGTAATTTCTACCTCTAACCAATTTTATATTAAAATTATATATTTTTATAATATTTTATATAAGGTACATTATTCTTATAAGCTTTATTTAAAATAATTAATAAATAAGATATTGAAATTATAGATTTGATGTATAAATAATGTATTGTACTATGTTTAAATATTATGATAGGTACCTCATCGTACCTACTATTTATACTGGTACTGCATAACAGCTTCAGAATATAAAATAATTGTTATATATATTTATTGCGAATAATACAAATAATAAATTATTTTGCAAAAATACAATTTCGTATACCTATTATTATTTACCAAATACCTATATTATATATGAAAATTGAATCTTTATTACGAATAATTATCGTTTACACAGACCACAAGAAAAAATAATTTAAAAAAGGTGGGTAAGTGGATGTCGCTCTGCTCTACAGTAGGTTGCAAGTGGGTCACTGTAATGGATGGTGTTAAATTTGAATTCAATGATATAATATCATTGTATAAGAAAAACGATTCTGAGCGAAAACGGTCAATCAGCCTATAATATTACAAATTATATTTGATGATATTATTATGAAGAAAGTAATTTATATATAACCTATTTACGTGGAGACTTATTTTCAATTTTCAATCCTTATCTATAAAAGTTGAACATTTTATAAATTTTTAACAAAAAAATAATTATTAAATTATAAATTTGATAAATTTTGACAAAATTTGAACTTTAAATGCTTATAAAAAAAATTTACATTGTGCCAATGTATTTTTAATATTTTTCTACTGCTATTAGAACGATATATCAGGAGCCTTATATTAATTTTTCACGGGTAAAAACCCAACAAATAAAATTGTATTGATATTTATAGAAAAAAAACTAAAAAAATTGAAAACTGACAATCAAAAATAGTCAAATTATTTTCAAATTTTATCGTATATAGAAAATGCTAATACAAAATACTCAAAATAAGTCAAAATATTTGGAAAATGTTATGGTGTATAGGAAATGCAATTTTAAACATTCTGTCAAAATTTCATGTCTCTACGGTCCATTTGTTTTAGAGTTACACCAAAAATCAAAATCGATTTTCTCAAAAACAGGTTTTGCGTAAAAATTCCCGTTTTTCCTTAATTTTTCTTTTGTTTGTCACGCTTTTTTTGAAAACTACTGGGAAATGTTCACTTTTGACCCCCCAAAGTACCAACTAGATTCGTTTTTCCTGTCAGAAAAGTTACTGTTGAAGAAAATCCAAGCATTTTTACTGTCCTAAAAGGTGATGGCAGACACAAAAATTTAAAAATTTAAAAAATTTAAAATAAAAACACATTATTATAATATCAATACATTCATCGATCCACTCAGAATCTAAAATCTAAAATAAGTCTGATACATTTAAAATGAATTTATTAAATCGTTATTATTAATTTCTTATTCAGCATTACTCGGAGAAAATGATAGCTGTCGTGTATTTAAGTTATAATAAAATACTCTAAAAGTTTCATAAATCCACGAATACCTACTATTTTTAAATATCAACAAAATAACAAATGTTCCATTGAAGTTTTAAGTTAAGTTCCATTCAAGTTATTTTAAATTAAATGTCCATGTAAGTTAACTTTAATTTGACTAGAACTTAACTTTAATTTGACCGGAACTTAACTTTAATAAAACAAACTAAATAAAACTTAACTTTTTTTGACCAGAACTTAATTTTAATAAAAAACCATATGAAACTTAACTTTAATTTGACTGGAACTTACCTTTAATAAAAACCATATGGAACTGAACTTTAATTTGACTGGAACTTAACTTTAATAAAACAAACTAAATGGAACTTAACTTTAATAAAAAAAAACCATATGGAACTGAACTTTAATTTGAAAAAAACAAACTAAATGGAACTTAACTTTAATACAAATGAAAAGGAACTCAACTTTAATTTGACTGGTACTTAGCTTTAAAAAATATTAAAATTTTCATTTTTAATACACCATAAAATTCTGAAAATATTTTGAGCTGTTTACGGACATTGTTAGTTTTTTTTTTTATAAATATCAATACAATTTTATTTGTTGAGTAAAGAAGCGTGAAAATTGAATGCAAGGCTCCTGATATATTGTTACAATAACAGTTGACAAAATATTAAAAAAACATGGCAACAGTTTTTTTTAAGAATTTGAAGTTCGAATTTTGAAAAAATTTATCAAATTTAAAATTTAAAATTTAACAATTATTTTGTAGTTAAAAATGTATAAGATGTTCAAATTTTATAGCGAAGGATTGAAAATTTAAAACAAGGTTTCACGTGCCTAAATAGGTTATATATAAATTACTTTATTCACAATAATATCATAAAATATAATTTGTAATATCATAGGCTGACTGACCGTTTTCGCTCAGAATCGTTTTTCTTATATAATGCTATTAGATCATTAAATTGAAATCTAACACCATCCATTACAGCGATCTACTTGTAGACATATTACATATAATTAGCACAAGTCAAATAATCGAAAACTAAATTTTACCTAATAATAACAATAACAATAATAATATTATAAAAATAATTGTTAACTATTTATTTTTATTAATTTATCAATTTATTCTAAAATAATAGTTATTAAAAATAAGGCATTCCCATTTTCGCTGTATATTATTCAATATTTCAATTGTTGTCATTATTTTAAACTTATTATAATATTTTAATACTTCACAGATACGTCTTGTACAACTAGTAGAGACGGCGTTCTCGGCTTTGTCACAGCTACGGCATCACCACTATTTTATTTATACAATTATAATCGATTTATCAATCGACAACTTCAGATAGTATTGTTCTAAGATTATTTCACACGATAAATCGTCCACGTTTTGTTACTAAATCGTAGGAGATCTGTTGTTCCAATTTCCAATTAGAATGAAAAAAAAATTATTTTAATATCTATAGTTTGTCTTTTTGTAAAAAAAAGTGTATTATTTCAACCACCTGTAACAATAATTGTAGAGGTTTAATTTTTTTAAACTATGGATTAAGTTTTAAATCCGTTACTGAAATATGACTATACTGTACAACTGTACAAGTATCAACACAAAAATAATTTTGAACTCATTATATAGATACATATTAGTAGGTATGTATTTCATAAAAAGAAAACATTTATGATAATGTTTTATTTTATAACCAATGACTAAACAAGCTATTATGAGAATTAGATATAAATTGGCTAATAAAAATCTTCAATCAATTTTATAAAATAGCAATTTATACAAGAAATTTATATGTATAAAAATTAAAGAAATTTAAATAATTAATGGGAATTGTCGTAGTAGTAGTGTAGTAGTAGCCCGTGGTATGTCGAATAATCACAGTAATAATTAACACAAATCGGTTGCCTTGAAATAATTGCGATATAGCACAACAATGATACAAATTGTTCTCAATTTCGTGGATATTATTGCTGTCTGCTGATAAGCTGTATAGGTACGCTCGACTACGTGTGACAAGCTATATTATATAGCTAGGTTTGTATGTAATACATATTATATTAATACATTATTTTGATGTACGGTACTGACCGAATTATACCATAATTTCTAACTTCCCACACGAAGTTTGATTACATTTTATGTTTATTATACATATTTTATACACTCTACATTTTATAAATAATTTTGCGTACATTGTAAAGTCATCAAATCTATACAATTTTGCGTGTAGTTTTTAAGTTAAATCATTTATTTATTACAAATACCTACTTCTACAGTGCATGATGCCGTGGAATATATGCATATAAACATATATATATATATATATTACATTACTTGAAGTTAATATAAATACTCAGAGCTGGCAACTGGCTAAATTGCCAAAATATTTTACTTTTATGGCTTAATTTCTTATTATTTTCATTACTAATTGGTACCGTAAAAAAAATAGTTCAAACACAGGCTGAACCCTGCAAAAACTGAAAAAAACTAAATAGATATCTATAGTCATCGCAATTTTATAGGTTTGCATACAAACTTGGACAATAAAATAGTATGCAGCGTGATTATACATATTCCACCAAATAACAACAGATATAAAACGAACATTATAATAAATGATTAATATAGGTAGGTAATGAGTTTTGAAAACTGCATTTAGAAAACTATACTATACATATTATAGCGATCAAATGTAATTTACTTTATCATATCACAACAATGTGAAATTACATTATTAAAAAAATAAACGAATTGCGGTGCAACTTCCAAAGTATAATATGCTGGTACCTATACTTACAATATGGGTTCAGAAGATTCCAATTCCCAAGGGCATACAGCGGTAACGCGTGGTATTACGTATAGGCAATTAATCACTAAACAATCAGTAATAAATATATTTAAATTTTTTTTCCTATTAGTATAATGTCAATTAATTAATTCAATAATCATGATATATTGTATTGTACGTTGAACATTAAAAAAATCATAAGCGATGATATTATAAGCATGGAAATTTCAAAGTGGTGGGAGGGGCCTGAGCCTAGAGCTGGCTGCTGGATTATTACTCTGCTGCAGCATAGGCACATAATATTATATTATAAACCGATTTATATATTATCATGACGATTTTCTTATTATTTTTAAAAACTTTTTAGGTAGTAGCAAATCCAACACAAACTACAAAAAAAAACGTAGAACTATATAATATTTTCTTATGGATTTGAAACATGGTGCAAACTGCAAAAGGTATACATTTGAAAATAATTTTTGCAATTATTGCACCCTTTTCAAATGCGATTTGCGATTTCAATTTATTATTACTACCTGATAAGTAACGGAAATTTTGATAGAAAAAATCAAATCGTACTAACACAATTTATACGATCGTAATTCGTATAGACAATAAGCGGCACGAACAAGTTCACAGCTATCTTTTTCAGACTTTATTCGTATCTATATTTTGTGTATAATATACGCCTGTATAGGTTAGTACTGCAGTGATGACATGAGTAGGTACACATCCGATTTTAATTTATATTTAATAGGTAACTTATTCATTGTTTTATTACGGATTATTTGTCGAGTATTACAATTTCGAGTGTAACAAATAATTAAATAATTACGTTGGATTATATTTTATATTACGATCGTCGAGTGTATAATATTATTTACGCGGCCTTGTCATATTAGTATAGTTGGTGTATGTTATATTTGATGAAATGTCCGAGAATATTCATCGCCGCAGTTCCCTCGTTTCTGGATAATATTGATTTACTAATTATTAAATTATTATTGTTCATCGATTGTAAAAAAAAAAATAGTAATACAAATAATATATAATATTAAGTGAAAATTTTACAGTAGATCTATGTGCGAATTTGTAGGTGTGGGGGGTAATTTCCAAGCCCCAAGAAAACAATTTAAATATCGACATCTGCAGATGAATATTATTATTTCATAGCATAATATTATAATATTGTGATAATTTACTATTTTTATGTTCAACTATTTTAAAATTATTTTTGTATTATCTATGGCTGGGCCCGTCTCATTCCTGAAATAAATAATATTTTATTTTATTAAAGGTTTCAATAAAAAATTAATAAGTTATGTCGTATTTTAGATAATATTATGTTATATAGTTTTTTTTTTTTTTTTTTAATTGGTCATTAAGCCCGGCAACTATGGCCATTAGCTGTTTTGTTTGTTTATTTGTAGGGGAGGATACTGTTGGTTGGTAAACACGTGTGTATAGTTTTTGGCAGATTTTCAAGTGGGCACCCGTAGGTATCTGCCATGCCCGGGTGGGGGATGGCGGCACTTGTTCTCCGGACACCGTGACTTGTCCGAAGAAAAATGCCGCCCATGGCCGAGGAATCGAACTCGGGTCGACTGCGTCGCAGCCGACGCCTTAGTCCGCTCGGCCACTCCGTCCCCCAATATATATAGTTTTTATGTTTTATACATTTATGTATATTATGATTGGCTATTGCGTAATAAATAATATTTAGGGAACAGTATTTTAAACATTAATAAAGGAGGGTCATTGTAGTGATTTGTATTTATCCATCTAAATGTAAGCAAGTTATTTAAAAACCTATTTAAGCCTATTCAAGGCTATTTAAGGCTATTTGGGGCCCGTCTAAAATTTGACTTTATCTCCGCCTATATGTATATTATGCTTGCAGAGTCACGTAGTGGATAAAAATTTAGACGCTTAAAATGTAAAAAATATATAAACGTCTTTAAACAGATTTCAAGATATAAAACTATATGCTAAAGGTATAATGACCGTACAGTATACTACGATATGACGGCGAATGCTTACTCGACGGTGTTCGAGTATTCTGTTTCTCACAGTCCGGCGTATCGAGGAAAATATTATTTATTTCGTAATAATAATCTTCATTCTTCAGTACGACACAAACAACTACTTAAACGCTCTAACATGTAATGGCACGGTCGTATAAATATATAATAATAATATATGGCATAATATAATATTATTATTAATACGGTATGCCACATGCACGATAGGAAATACAAACGGGCGCGACTTATAACAAGTAATAACGCCGCCGTGATGAATTATTATTGTCGGTGCAGTGACGTCAGATACACACTATCTAAATTATTTAACGTCTACTTTCGACGTATTCGGTCGGGACGCATAATATAATAATAACATCTATACAAATATGGAATCGAATTCCGGAAAGATAAATTAAAATGCGATTCGGACGCTCGGTGTCGCCCGGCGTCGTACTGCGGCAGACTGCTGCAGTGTGTGTACGATAGTTGTACCAGGGTATAACAGCTCCCCGTGGGAACGTAGTTAGTGTACATAAAAGACTTTTGTACGAAATAATATTATAATATATCGTTTAATAATAATACAGTCGTTCGTATGACGTGTTCATTTCAAATTTTTTAATTTTTATTAATACTATCTATAATAGACTATTATAGTTGTCAGCTAAAGTCTCTTATACAGCCGCTACATCGACGACTGTAAAAATAGTCTATTGGTCGATAGTGAAAGATAGTCAAACAGCCGCGACATACCTAACCTACAGTATATTAATGTAATTTATAATCAGTGCTGTTTCCGCGGAGAGCACTGCCTACTATTTAGTATTTATTATGCTCACATATGGAATACATGCGATTATTACAGTGGGAGCTAATATTTTCAACACGCTTGCAATGCCATTTTCCGAAAATGTTTGCATTATTAATATACTTCCTGACAATTGTTTTCTAATATCGAGAACAGACAAAGAGTTGAAACGATGTTGAACAATTATTGACGAAAAGTTCTCAGCGAAGTTGTTTTCAAAGGTATCATTAGTCTGCAGGAGCAAATTTTTTTTTGAGGCCGCTAGCAGTAATAAAATTAAATAAAAACGTGTCGCAAGTGGTTGTCGTTCTGCTGTACAGTAACCTACTGTACAAGTGGTCACTGGAATGGATGGTGTTAAATTTGAATTCAATGATATAATAACATTGTATACGAAAAACGATTCTGAGCGAAGACGGTCAGTCAGCGTATGATATCAAATATTACTAAGTATATTATTTTGATGATATAATTGTGGATAAAGTAATTTATTTACCATGATATACGTGGAACCTTGTTTTACATTTTCAATCCTTGGCTATAAAAGTTGAACATTTTATAAATTTTTAACTACAAAATAATTTATAATATTTTAAGTAATACTATACGTTTACCTATATATATATATATATACAATATACGTATATTTTATAGAGAGTATTGGCGCAGTCAAGCAAAAGCAATCAGTGGCTATATTTCCTCAAAATAATATGTGTTTCTGCGGATATTTCTGAGGACCCACTTGCCTACACAGGAATAAGGATGGCTGTATTATTTAATTGAAAGTATAAAAAACTGGATAAAAATCATCCCTATGACGTTATCCACTACTCACTAACTAAGTACCACAAAATACATAAAGTATACATTATTACATCAAATAATCATGTATACATCAATACATATATCACCAATAATCAATCAGATGGTCAAATATATTTCCAATTTTTTTTTTATTAATTTTAGATTATGTCAAATTATAATTTGTTTTATATTTAAAATAAAAAAATTTTAGACAATTAATAGTAGAAAAAATGGTTCCTTGTGGTTCGTAGCGAATTAAATCAATAGAGTATAGACTATAGTTGGTATTCTATTGATATAATCATAATGAATACCGACATGCCATATATAGGCATAAATACAACTATTATTATATCTTTTATAAAAGACGATATTAATTTAATTATACGATGCGTATGACAGGGGCTGAGGGGCGTTTTCACTATTCAATAATTCAATGGGAGAAGGTAAAGGGGCAGCGCTTCCATAACCTTTAATTTTTTTTTTAATTACAGTATCATGGTCCTTGGAAGGAAACGCGTAAGCGTTACCTCTCCTCGGGCCACATAATTTATTATGATCAACAACAAAATACGTATAGGGAGGGGGCGCAAAAACTCACAGAAGCAAAGAGCCTCCTCCACCCTCTTAAATTTGGCATTCGGCCCTAAATACTTTTGCTCAATTAACTCATTTACACAACCACTTATTGGCGTATTCTTTCTGCTTCCTCTTTTTCTGCTATCACGCATGTTCGGTAAATTATTGCTGCAACAGCCAATATAAGTGCTTTCCTCACTTACGCAGAATGCTCGACTACGCTGTTCCGATCCACTTGCCCGATCCGCTCCGTTAGGGTCGGTCACTGGATTCGCTATGTAGAGATCAAAACAATTATTGTAAGGTTAGTCAAATTATATTTTTCAGAAAATTGTCCAATAATGTCGCTACACTCTATATTCATACTTTTTGACAATATTGCATTCCAATACAGAAGGATAGGCAGAGACTTGAAACCGTTTTGGACAATTGAATATTGACGAGAAGTTTTCAGCCATGTTTTTATACGTCTCATTAGCTATAGGTATACTTACTTTTTTTTATTAGTATATTTAGCGCCGATCTACGTTGGACTTTCATCAGCTCCAATCTATTTCGCTGGGTATACACATGGGCGTTCGGTTCCGAACAAGTGCTCCATATAACAATACTGAGTTCACAACGCTATATGCACAGTAGCCACCGTCAATAACATTAATATTGATACTGCAATTTTTTATAAATTTTTAATGCATATATACAATATACATACTAATTAGTATTAATTATGATAAGTTAAATGGTTACAATTATTTTATAAATGTATACTATATTTTTTTGTCTTAATATACGTGGTTCAAATTGTCCACCGATAACCTCTTAAAATGACGTAATATACCCACATGTGTCGTCACTTGTCACTGTCAAACTATCGCATAACATGTCAAATTGTATGTTCAACTTCAGAATAATCCATTTTAACGTAATCAATTATTGTATTACGTAAAAGCGTTATACTCTGTTATTTTTTATATTAGAGCCAATTTAACTGATATGTTGTTACGGAAAGAAAATAATTTAGGGCCTTCCATAGGCTTTTTTAAAATTTATTTTTAAAACAAGTTATGAATATTTTAAAATTAGAAATAGGACCAATATCAATAATCACATATTGCATAAAGAGCATTTTAAAACTTACAATTTGCTTCAAAATTGAAATATCAAGAAACGTCTGAGTGGCTCTAAACAATTACCTTTACATTTGACAACAGATAAAACTACTCTAATATTAAAAATAAAAAAGTAAAATGGATTATTCTGAACGTAAAATTTGTCATGTTATGCATTAACATAGTTATAGGAAGACAAAGACCCGTCTTGCGGGTATATATGAGTGTATGACTTAAAAGTTAAAACATGCTTATAAAATTTAATACATATATTATAATAATAAATTTAGAGCCATATACCTATGCATAAAGACCGAGTTAAAATCTTTATAGTTTTATCCCCCCCACCCATATAAATGGGTCTAGATCCTTAGTGTGCGATGCTGCCGATGCTGGTATTGGTAGGTATATATGATATAATACCTATGAAAAGTATTATGAATATAATATGGTAATATTGTTTCTCAATTAATGTTCTCATTTTTGGACAACAGTGCCCTAAATTAAACAAGCTTATTCAATTTTATTATAATCATGATTTAAATGTTAATAACATCAAAGATTTCAATGTGTATACAAATTGAAAATTATATTAATACCTTATTTCAATATGTTATTAATGACAATATTACTTAAGTCGATCTGTTAAATCAATTTCTTTTCATATTAACCTAAAATAGTCGAACTTAAGTAGATAACTATATTAATAGGCGCAACTAGACCAATATTTTTAGGGGTGCACAAATTATAAATATTTCCTGTGTAATTTCCCCTTACACTATCTATTAACAATAATTTCAAATGTATATTTATGTAGGTACTACTTATATTTTGAATATTTTTGTGAAACAGTAACAGTAAATATTAAATAATTGTGCCTATTGGCTATTACATAAGTAAATTGTATTTATTTAATTTACTGCTAGTTCTGACTTCTGGATGACGTGGTCCACCTCTCCTATTTCAAATATACCCTAATCAATAATCACTATAATGCCATTACAATAATTTTTATTCAGTTGAGTAGGTACTTTTTAACTCCGACTGATTTGAACTAGAATTAGAATAGCTTTAAATAGGAAGTCTTAGATCGTTAATCTCTTGTTGAGTAGTTTGTTTTTTAAATACTACATGTACTATGGACGTAAATAGGGGCAGCCTTAGTGGAGAGCTACTTGGTTTTAATTTTTTGTATCCTATGTTGGCCACAAACACAATGTAAACAAACGTACACAAACAAGTTATTAATATTTATTATTATAATAAATAATAGATATTATGCTGGCTCAAATATACTGCCTAGTTATTAATTTTCTTATGTTATTACCGTTTTAATTTTGTTCAAAATACAAATTTTGTATAATATAATAAATCGGTTTTTACTGTCGTTAATAATATTTATATTTTTCAGATTACTGTTATAATGTTTATTTTCTAAAAGTTTTCCTATATTCTTTTTGACTTTTTACGTTTCCTTTAGTTCGTAAAGTATAAGTTCTTTTTATTTTCACCATGAAACAATTACAATTTTTAGATTCATAGACGCACGCACTTCAACAATGGATATGCAATTGTCAACGAAGGTTTATATCTCTCAGGTGACAGATCTGAAAACTGAAATATTTTAATGCACCTACAATAGTGTAAACATATGTTTCAACACTCGTCAAGCTTTATAGAAAACGTATTGAGTCCAAGCGACGATTAGGAATTATTTTGATATAAGTCTTGGTCGGCGCGTAAGTAAGCTAAGCTATAGATTCCTAAGCCAAGTAAGATAATTTTATGTATTAAGTATTTTGTAAAATGTATTTATTTAATATTGTCGTCCCCTCACCATTAATTCATCTCACCAAACACATCATCCACTATCGCCGGCCGGCGTCACACGCACAAAATAAACACTTTGTTCCAGGACCATAAAAAAATGTTTATGAATGAATTTCACGACAATTAAAACAGGTTCAATAAAGAGGTTCAATAGGAATGGTGAGTGGTAGGTGACTTAGAAATAGGACTTTGGTAATCTCTAAATAATAATTAATAAATTATAATATATATAATACAAATTTGATAAATATAATAATAATATATAGTTATAGTTATAATATTAGGACAGTGTTGAATTTGAAATAATGGTCGGGAGATATCATCCTAATAATTTAAAACTTCTGTATTTTTACTCATCTTGGACTTATCATGCTATGTGACAAATAGAAATCCCTCGGCGCCAGCAGTCTATAGCTCGCCTTTCCAAAGGCTGAAACACACTAAAATTCAACGCTTTAGTAAGCCGAAAATGTGCGAATGCCGTGTTGCGACAAAATTAAAAATTTGAAATTAAAACCTATCCAACGTTAAATTCGATATTTATTTATCTATATTAAAATCTATATGTAACTTACAATATTAATTTTGGTCGACCGGCGTTCGCATGTTTTCGCTTGCAATGTGGATTAGGCCTACAGGGGACACCACAATAAAAAAAACGCGCCACGTGTAATACCTCTCATGCTTTTAAACAACATGGACGATGTGATATATGATGTCGTTTAACAAGCATATTGGTGGTGTGGAAACTTACACGACACTGTAGTCATCCTATATATCGAATACATCGAAGTAATATATTTAATGGAAAAAGTCTTTTATTTTTTGGAGGTGCACATTTTAAACCGGGAGGTGCACAAGTCCCCCTCAGCATATCACTAGTTGCGTCAATGACTGCGCCTTATACTTTGTGGAACTCTCACTTATTGCACAGCAGCTGGCTTTCGAGGAGATCAATCACTTATTTTTAAATTTTGTTAAATAATAATATTACATTGTAATGTCTTTTTGCTTGATGAAACCAACACATTTTATATTATTAATAATAATTAATGTAATATGTACGGTAATAGTGTAATATACATAATATATTACGTTGGCACATTGCATATTATTTAATAATATATAAATATACTATAATGTCTGGGCAATACAGTTTTCCTTCGATACGAACGTACACATAACACATATTATATCAAGTATGACAGTAATAAACATCTAACGATAGTACGAAAAGAATAACTATAATGTAATCTCACACACTTGTGACTCGCGAAAACACATTTCCACCAATGTAGAGTTATGACTGTTATAACAAGTGGTATATATAGTTGTTATATACCGCACTTACGTATAGTAATAATATACTGTAGTGTTGCGGTGTCATAGACTCGTAGTCAAGTACAACAGTGACGTAAAAATTAAATTTAAAATAGATAATACAATATTGTACGACACACGATTAATATTTAATTATGAAAATTCTAGAATGTTTGCGAAACCGTAGTAGGTATATAATACAATATATCAACCGCGTCACGAGGAGCTATATAAGGAGCAATATAACAATAGAAATATAATTGCACATGAAAAAATTTTTTCATAATTTCTTTTTTCTCACAATCCGAGCGGACCACGATTGACATTTGACAATATTATTATATTATAATATTGCAGACTTGTCACGATTATACACAAATATATAATAAATAGCCCTCTGCAATCCGCAGTCGATAGTCAAAATGTATACTTGGCAGGTAGCAATAAATTCAAAATTTCTTTCCGGTCCATCCAAAATAGCTTTGCATTTAAACGTTTTTCTTTCCGCTATTCTTTTCTTACCCCGAATCGCCGAAGTTTTATCAAACATTGATAGTCTTTGTTGGCGGAGACAGTATATTTATTTGCCATAAATCATAATATTAAGTGTGTATACGAAGAGAGTGTTCAAGTCGATCAAGTTTTATGTACATGGTGGAACATATCGTTATTTGTTATTTTTTACTCCTCAGATCGAGGTGAGTTTCCCCGGCACCACAATGTTCAAAAGTCCACATTTTTTCTTTTTCCATTTATGTGCACACGGACACACGCAGTTCAATTGTCTGGGCTGCATTGTCATGACCCTTACTTCGGTCAGCGATTTTACGTTTATAACTTTTAAGCCAGTGATTGAAAACGGGCAGTGGTAAACTCTCCCGATATCAAAGCTAGTAAACTCTCCCGATGGTAAACATTATGTTTTCCCGAAGAAAATATGTAAACTCTGCCGAGTTGTTTTAAAATTATGTCAAAAAAAATTATAGACTGCACAGACCAAAAAATAGATACCTTAAGTTTTCTAAATCTGTACAAGTATACAAATTAAATTAGTATGTTAATTCAATTTGAAATTTATTTAAATATTATTATTATTATTAGTTTTTACTATAATTTATTTAAATGGTTTACTTTTTTAAATTAAATTCAAACTCATATTACATTTTAAACATTTGTGTGTTCATATTAGGTATTTGTAAACATTTAATTATAATGTATAAACGAAGACACCGAGTTATTACAGACTCGGGAGAGTTTACAATAGTGTTGTTCCACAAATCCTTTGCCGTGATTGGTTGGTTAGGTTAAGTTACCACACGATTAACCACGATACCGTGTTGTCGGACAATGGTCGGTTTGCGTTTGGGCAATTTAGCATAATGCGTTTGGGCGAGTGGTTTTAAAAAACGCCCGTTGGACATAGCTGAACATTTTTCGTGTACACGGCAAACGTGTATAGTGGAAACCCGCATTAAGATGTATAAAATGTGTATTACCGTATTTTTAAAGGTATACACTATACAGCTATTGTTACACACTTATACAATATACTACACGGTAGGTATAACTACTACACACGACACAGCAGTACAATTCGTGTCGATATTTTCGAATATTTTATCGCGTACCTTCGCTCAGATCCGAATCATATTACTTCATGTGCTGATATAATATTTTAATTTGATGGATATCTATTATATGAGTTTAATTGATTTTTTCACCGTTTGGCATACTTCAATACCACGCTATACCAGCTCGTCTTTGTTAGTGGTGCGGTCCAATTCGCGGCCAGCCGCTGCCTTTGCTCTTGGCCCCAGGACACGTGAACCATTTTACAGTAATTTAAAAATGTGTAAAATAATATAATTTTGTATACACAATTTATAAAATTCCGGAAAAAATATTTTAATATATTTTTCTGTTGTTTAATAATTCTATTGTAAATAAATAATTTGAGTATTGTGTAATGTGATAATGAAGTAAATAATAATAATAGTTCTTTTTTTTTGTATATTTATATTGATTAAATGAGTAAAATAGCCCGACGTCCGTGAAGTACAAAAGGTTGAACCACACTCGTCTAAATAAGTAGTACCACCTATATAGTAGCAACAAAAATCTGAATTGATATATTATTGTAAGTAAAGACAATTCATAATCAATACAGGCGATTATGGAAACCACGACACAAAGCATCCAGGTGTCCTACAGCTATGCCTCTGCGGGTCAACGGCTCTTTGTACAAAACCAGAAATCAAAAAGTCGACGAGATGTAGCTGGTACACCGCTATATAGTAGGTATACACAGCCTCAAATCATGATGAATCCTTTGTGTATGCGCTGTTTACAATATTTGTTCAACTCTTTCCGGCGTTCGTGACGGGAATAAAAATGTATGCAATGAGTTATAATAAAATAAAAACAAAACTCGTGTAGATAAAAATGTGTTTTGGTAACAGTGTTTATTAAATAAATTATATAAAAAGAAAGAAAAGAAATCGCCTAATATAGGCTACGTTCAACACGTAAATTCAATATAGGTTAAAAAAAAAAAAACATTCATACGTATACGGTCGATGGACAGAATAAAATAAAAACACGTAGGTACACACAATATCGAAATCTCGCAGTCATGAGAACAATATCAATAATAATATTCATCGGATCGCGTGCGACTTATCCTCTACGTTTATATATTATAATATATATTATGATATACAATAATAAAATAACATAATATATAATATGTTTTTGTATACACAATATTACATATTATGGTAAAAATGGTGGAAACCTAACCGAGTCGACGGTGTGCGAGGCTGCACGTACGCCGCCGGACGATAGGGTACGGGCACACGCGAGCAAGCGCGTCGATCGCCCGCCGCGGACCGGACGCGTCGGACGTGTTGTCCGGCGGCGCGGGCTCGACTGCCGCGTAGGAGAGACGTGTCCCGCCCGCCCGGCTCGTTCACAACAATCGCGAACGGCCCGCCGCCGATGTTCGGACCGGCGCGCGTTATGTATTATACGCGATAAATAAAATAATATCGTTGTTTTAACGTTATATACCACACACCGCGCGAGCGTGGCGTGCACATTAAATTTAATGTTATAATATTAATGTAAGTATATAATAAATAAAATAATGTATATAATTATGTATATAATAATATAATATAAAAAAAGTCACACACACACACACACACACGTGAATAATAATAATAATTAATAATAAATAAAATATAAAAACGTTTGGAAAGTACTCTGAGATGTACGAATAATATTAAATTATATTATAAACACAATATTTATAATATTGATATCGTATGTGAACGAATAACAACAATGTCTGGACGAACATATACTGCGCGTAAATACGATAATAATATAATATTGTAACGCGTTTATCGTATTACATAACCGTGTATATAATATTAACACACGTGTAAGTTGGTGCGCGTGTGTGTGTGATCGTGTATAAAAATAACGTTTGAATATATATGTACACATATGTATAAAAATGAGATCAAAGAACGCGCCTGTGATACGACACGACGGCAGAGTGAGAGAGAGAGAGAGAGTGATTCGAGAGAAAATATCATACGAGATATTATTATACTAATTGTTTTTGATTATTATATTACTAAATTCGCGCGCGCGTCGTCTTTTTGCGCGAAAAAAAATTAGTATCTTGTCGTTGTCGTGTATGTCGTCGTCGTCGTCGTCCGTCCCCGTCCATCCGGAGGGGTAAAAATCCAGTGGCGGACCGAGGACGAGAGAACGAATGATGATGGGAAGAGAAATGTGAGGAGAGTGTCGGCGACGATTATTTGAATTTCGTCTGCGGCAACACGGCGGCCAACAGCTTGGCGTCTGCTACCGCCACGGCCACGGCGTTCGTGGTGCACGTGGCGCAGGTGGTGGCTCCGGCAGCGCAGGTGGTAGCGCCGGTGGCGGCGGTCGTGGCCGCGTGCACGGGCACCACGTATACGTCGGCGAGCTTCTTGCCCGGAACGCGGTGGTGGTACTGCTGTGGTTGCTGCTGCTGCTGCTGCTGCTGCTGCTGCTGCAACACCTGTCCGAACCCGCCCTTGACGGTGTCGTCGTAACTGGGTGGCGCAAACAGGTGGTATGGTGGGGGGGGGCGTCTCGGGCTTGTAGTTGCCGCCGTGGTGCTGTCCGTGGTTCCGGATCCCGTACACGTGACGGCGCAGGTAGCCGGCGTGCGGCAGCTCAACGGGGCGGCGCTGGTAGATGGGATTGCCGAAGAAAAGTTCGGAGCACGTGACCACGAAGAAGAAGAGCACAAGACCGCCGAATGCGGCTAGGTACCACACGGCGGACAGCGCTTCCTCGTCACCCATTGCACCGGACGTACCGTCGTCGTCTTCCGAGTCTGCGCAACACAAAAAAAATATTTTTATTATTAAATTGTCGGTATTGCCTTTTATCATTAATCGCGCAATTTTTACACCCCATCCATCAACCATTACAAATAATTTTTAATACGATATAATATATTTTACGAACCCATCGAGATTTCGTATAACGACGCTTTTGATAGCATACATATTTTTATATGGTGAATGAAATCGATTGGAGTAATTTGAGAGCCAATTAAATTTAATAATATTAAAATAAATCAGATGTAAAAATATTAAGAGTGACAAAATATCTGACTTTTTCATTATAATATACATATAAAAAAAAAGTTGGTCGGTTCAGGGGTAGTGGGAGGTAGAATCAGGGTCGTGAACTCATTTTCGGCGAACGTCCCTAAAAGAAAACTTTACAATCCATTATCAAAACCGGAACCAATAATATTAATCAGACAGCTATTGTATATATATAAATATTATTTGTATGAATACCGTTTACAATATTATTATTTATTTCCTGCTTTCCGGTTCGGTCTAGATTTCTCCGATGACGTCATTATTTTTTTACGACGGAATTTGACTTTTTGGCTTAACGTATATCGATTATTCTACGTTCTATACATTTCCATAAGCCCAAAGTCTTACATTTAAGTAGGTATCGATGGAATATATTATAAAATATAATATTTTTGTTGTTGCTCGTTAAGAATTACGCAACGACCGTATTATTTTACGCTTGTCGCGGCGGCGCGTGTACTGCCGCAAATACGGATTAAGATATAATATAATGTTTCAAATGTATATTATGTGTATTATAATACCTAATATTATATTGCTGCAGAAACGATAATGATGAAAGTAATCGTTGTCGAGTGAAAGAATTAACGATGAAATATATACAATTTAATACAAATTCGGCTCGCAATCATTTTACGACTCTGGGATTTAAAATAACATAATACTCGTCGATTATTAAGACGTACTTATGACTATAATAAATTATAATTAATAAACCTATATAGTTTGCTGTATAATATGTACGTATATAATGTTATAATATTATACACGAATATGTTTCGATACGTATTATAACCAAAAGTCGATAAATATTTCGTCATGACGCGTAATTAAAAAACTGCCGAATGAGTATAATATCACTGAGAACGCTACCACGTAGAACTCTCTACGATATTCGAGTAAAACAACGTAGGGAAAATTCCGGTTTACGTATACAGGAATCGAAGGTTCGAAAACGGGACGCAATATTGTATGGGATTCTGCGTATAATTTTAAAACATATTATATTTGCCAACCGTCGCATTATATAGCTGAGGAGCAAACGGATTTCGTAATAATCTGCTCCTGCAGTCGATTTCAATTATAATGGAAACGCGTACTATAACGCGACATAGGTTATAATATTATTATATTATATTATAGTAGTGTGTTTTAGTTCCTTCTGTATCCCCCGCAAATCCAGGTAATCCAGTTACCCCGCCCAGCCTATAGTCGCGCACGTACGCGAGCATCCCCTCCCCTCCCCTCCCATCATATAACGTACGTGCACGACCTTACCCCCTCCCATCCTATCACTCACGCACCCAGCCTAACCCCCTCCCCTCCTATCACGCACGTGCCCAGCCTTACCCCCTCCCATCCTATCGCGAACGTGCCCGACCCTGCCCCTCCCATCCCATCACGAACGTGCATGGCCTTACCCCCTCCCATCCTATCACGACCATAACCCCCCCCCCCCCCATCATATCACACACGTACCCAGCCTTACCTCCTCCCCTCCTTAACTATCGTGAACGTACCCGACCCTACCCCTCCCATCCTATCGCGAACGTGCCCGACCTTCCCCCTCCCATCCTATCACGAACGTGCCCGACCTTACCCCTCCCATCCTATCACGAACGTGCACGGACTTACCCCTCTCATCCTATAACGCACGTGCACTACCTATCACTTGCGTACCCCCCCCCCCCCCCCCCCCCCCCCCCCGTATTTTCTTCCTATTACATAGTTATCTCGTGTTTTTATTTAAATCTAAATATTATAATATTATATTACAATAATATTATTGCTCAAACAACCTTATTTAACTGGCTAATAAGTAATAACAAATATTAGGAACATGGAAACCCGCTTTATTATAATATAAATAAATATATTGAAAAACAATTTATAAATTTATTGATTGTTAATTACTCGTCACGAATGGACATATTAAAAAGTCAATCTTGTATCACTACAGTATGTACTAAATTTCATAGTCGTTTTCGAGTGAAAATAATAATTATTAATAACTGTTCTTATGTTATAGATTGAAGAAGATAACATTGAAAAGTCGACAATGTACTTCAAAATAATGAATGTTATGTTATCCATAATTATATGTATCGGTTTATTGTTAATAGTTGTAATGGTATTAAACCCTCCTATTAAATCCCAACAGATTCTGGTAAGTCACAACTGAAAATATATTTTGTACGTCTGTAAGGGAGTTTACCAATTGCGCTTAAAATTACCTTTTCATATACCAATTGCGCTCTAAACGTTTTAGGGTCGATATACCAATTGCGCTCTAAACATTTAAAGGTCGATATACCAATTGCGCTCTAAACATTTTAGGGTCGAGTAAGTAATTACAAATATCTTTATCTTGAAATCAAAGTCATCTAGTCATTATTATCTATACTCTGTCCAACGAAAGAACGCGCCGCGCGCCTACAAAATTGGTCCGTTTTCGCGCATTCTGTATGTCGGCCGTCTTCGGCAAGCCGAGAGAGGGGAAATGGGGCCTCGGCGCTCGCTCGGTCCAGTCTACATGCGCAGAACTGGCGTGTTCTCTCGCTGGACAGAGTATAGTCATTATGAAAAATGAATAAAATGTACTGACCAAGTCTTCCTTTTTACGCCCACTTATACCTTCATAAGTGAAGTATTTCTTTTCCTAAGTTTCCCTGATTTCGTGAACGATATATCATAGATAACTGAACGAAATATAGAATGTGTATGGTGCAGTACAACAGCAAAACTCCAAATATTATCAGTAATTTAAAATTAAATATTATAAGATACGGCTAATTGATGACCAGTTTTCTAAACAACAATGCCGTAAATATACGGCAATCTTCCCCAGCAAACTGTGATTACATCGTTTTTGCTAAGCATCGATTATATTTAATTACAATTGCGGCAATATTTGTTTCTTATAAATATAAATTTCTCGATGAATACCCAACTATATTTACGGCATTTTTACTTAAAAACATTATGTAAAACTGTAATGTTAAACGTAATACAGAATTATCTCATTTTATTCTTTTTCCTAAGGACGGCAGTATAATACAGGCAAGGCTTACTATTATATTATAGTACCTAGTGATTTCCCCCACTTAGGAGATTTCTAGTTATGCAGCTGCATAGTTTATGTCAAGTACTCAAGTATAAAAAAAAAAGTTGCTTATCTATTCTTTTTTATCTAGATAAATTAAAGTTATCTGTTATCTTTATCTAGATAAATTCCCAACAATAATCTATTATCTTTATCTAGATAATATTTTAGTTATCTATTCCCAACACTGTCAGTAAAATACGAGTCGATCTAATATTCAATTTCTTTTTTTTTTTTATAGGCATTTTCCAATGAAACAACTGAAGCCACCGAAGGAATCGTGAAAACGATGTGGAAGGCCGTAAAGCCGATTATATCACCGGACACTGCTGCAGCCGCCTCGGAAATCTCAGTGGCAAATGTTACCAGATTTAGAATTAATCACCACAACACTCATAGCCGTGACAATTATAGCTTTAACAATAGTAACAATCATAGCAATAACACGATAATAAACAATTACAATTACTATAATTGTAATCATACAGATAAATAAGATAAATAAAAACCGGTTTCGCTGCAGCTAGTGGACATCCCGAGCTGCAGCGAAACCGGTTTTTATTTATCTTTATCTGTATGATTACAATTATAGTAATTGTAATTGTTTATTATCGTGTTATTGCTATGATTGTTACTATTGTTAAAGCTATAATTGTCACGGCTATGAGTGTTGTGGTGATTAATTCTAAATCTGGTAACATTTGCCACTGAGATTTCCGAGGCGGCTGCAGCAGTGTCCGGTGATATAATCGGCTTTACGGCCTTCCACAGCGCACACTATGGATTCTACCTCATTAGATGATATCAAATCTTCATTAGATGAACTTAAAGCCTCTCAAAGTAAGATAATCTCATCAGTTTCAAATAATAACATTAAAGCCTTGAATAAAAAGTTTGACGATATAATTAAAACTATATCTATTATATCCGAGGAAAATAAATAAGATAGTCAAAGAAAAAATGTTCTGGAAAATAAATAATATGATCTTTTAGAAAAAAAAAATCTCTACCTCTCAAATTTCTACTGATGAAAACTTATTATCTGAAATAATGGAGAGACAATCACGCTCATGTAATTTAATTAGTTTTAATTTACCTGAATCTAAGGAAGATTCCCAAACTAAAATCAAATACTATAGATTAGAATACGGGAAGCTCGTAGATTTTGTAGGGGACACTGTAGCGCTCCATATTATAGTGGGTTGCCTATATAAGCCCCTTATTTTTTCTTTTTTAGACACTGATAACTGATAAGTTATAACAAATATAGAAGAACAACTACTTAGCTTTTTTCTCATTTTTAAATCAAGTCCAATAAGTCCATTAGCCCTTAGGTACTTAATATTATAGTGTTATTAGTGTTAGAATATTTAAATGTTTACATAGTTCATAGTAAAACGTGCAATACATCATTACCTGTGTCAAGTGTGTGGCTGTATGGATTATAGACACTGGATTACTAAAACAAGGTTTGTTTCATAGAGTAATACTTGATGGTTCGCCTTTTGTTTTTACAATGATTTGATACAGTTCCACATGAAGATTAATACAAAATATTATTAAAACAATACAAAAAATGTAGGTACCTACTATCTATTAACAACAGTATATACCATCAAATACTATAAATTAGACTAATCTAAAGTATTTGATACCATCATAACGAGTCATAATATTATGTACAATGTACAAATACAAAATAAAAAAAGAAATAAAACTTAGGTATAAGAACATTATAAGATATGTATGAACAATATTTTTATGTTTATGATATAATATGTTAAATTAATAATTAGGTGTATAATAATATAATACAATATAGTATCAATAATAATTATATACTACTCTATTAGTGTAAAATTTCGTTTAGTATAGAAAAATAATCAATTATCGCAATAATGATATTATTCATATAATATTATGTTGTTTAATAATTATTGTTATGGTATTTTGCATAATATAACAAAATATGTACCAACATTGTAAATATTGTACTCATTATAATTTATAATATAATAGTAATCTATATTCTATTTTATATTACTGATTTATGGCGCCAAATTATTTGTATTAGTTAACGCGTAAATAAAAGTGATAAGGAGAAAGGGGCTGAATAGGCAATCACATACATTTTGGAGCGCTATGACGCCAGCATGTTTCTACAGAGCTTCCCGTATTCTAATCTATAGTATTTGCTAAAACAAAATTTACCTGTCATCGTCTCGGAAAACCAAATTCAAATACTGAAAATAAGTCACGTCCTTTAAAAGTTGTATTATCTAATACCATTGAAGTCTTCACATTACTTCGTTCGCAAGCAAAATTACGTAATTCTCCAAATTGGTCTAATATTCGCCTGGCTTCCGATCGCACAACAATGCAACGTGATCATATGAGAAATTTACGTGAACAATTACAAAAACGAAGAGATAATGGCGAGAACGATCTAATTATTAAATACAATAAAGGCATTCCAAGTATAATTATTAATAAAAAATAAAATTTTTTAAATAAATCCCAGTCAGATCTTAATATTTATTATCAGAATGCACGAAGTCTAAACAACAAACTCTGATTGTAACGTGTTTTTATATTCCCTAATGTATGACCCACAAATTTGACAAAACATGACATCACCACCTTTACTCCAAAACGGATGGTGCTGTAGTTCATGATTTTTTAGTGCTGACTCAGTAACTGAAAGGTGTTTACATTCATCGCAAAAGTGAGAATACCACGTTATTGGAGAATGTGTTATTTCGCTATTAATTTGAACTGTTTTATTATCCATTACGTTAGGTTTATTATTTGTATTGATATCTGTATCTTTTGTTTTGATATTTTGTAAGTGAATTTCCACTTTA